>NC_138075.1:222028170-223374837 GCF_964212035.1 Myotis nattereri
AACAACCTTTCTCAGAGACCTTGGTTAAAACACATAGTGCCAAGAAGGTGAGCAAACATTTTAAGAACAGTATGCCATATATGCCAGGTCCTTTGAAACAGCAAGGATGGACCGGCTCCCGGCAATGCATTTATCAATTGTTGTGGGAAGCAGCAATTTCCCGGTGTTTATCTATGCCGCCATCTTAGTTTCTCCTGCTTGTTGATCTTTTGTCTACTTTTTTATCCATTATTAGTAGTTGATTGAAGCGTCCAACTATTACTATTGAATATTCTATTTCTTCCTTTAAATCTGTTAGTTTCTTCTTCATGTATTTTGGATTTTTCATTATAAAAAGACCTGTTTCTAATGACAGTTTTGTCTTAGAATAGATTTTGTCTGATATTAGTATAACCACCCTAGCATTATTTTATTTTTTTAATCTTTATTGTTTAAAGTATTACATAGAGTATTACATATATTTCCTTTTTCTCCCATTGACCTCTCCCAGACCACCCCCACCGCCCAGCACATGCCCTCACTCTCCCTAATGTCTTTGTGCATTGATTATGCTTATGTGCATGCATACAAGTCCTTTGGTTCATCTCTTCCCTCCCCCCACCCCTCCTCAACCCCACCTTATCCCCACCTTCCCTCTGAAGTTTGACGATCTGTTTGATGCTTCTGTCTCTGGATCTATTTTTGTTCATCAGTTTATGTTGTTCATTATATTCCACAAATGAGTGAGATCATGTGATATTTATCTTTCTCTGACTAGCTTATTTCGCTTAGCATAATGCTCTCCATGTCTATCCATGCTGTTGCAAATGGTAAGAGTTCCTTCTTTGTTACAGCAGCATGGTATTCCATTGTGTAGATATACCACTGTTTTCTAATCCATTCATCTGCTGATGGGCACTTAGACTGTTTCCAAATCTTAGCTATTGTAAATTGTGGTGCTATGAACATAGGGGTGCATATATCCTTTCTGATTGGTGTTTCTGATTTCTTGGGATATATTCCTAGAAGTGGGATTATTGGGTCAAATGGGAGTTCCATTTTTAATTTTTTGAGGAAACTCCATATTGTTTTCCAAAGTGGCTGCACAAGTCTACATTCCCACCAGCAGTCACTAGGGTTCCTTTTTCTCCGCATCCTTGCCAGCACTTGTCATTTGTTCATTTGTTGATGATAGTCATTCTGACAGGTGTGAGATGTTATCTCATTATCATTTTGATTTGCATCTCAGGTGACTAGTGACTTTGAGCATGTTTTCATGTCTCTTGGCCTTCTGTATGTCCACTTTCAAAAAGTGTACATTTAAGTCCTTTGACCATTTTTTGATTGAATTATCTCCCTTTTGTTAAGATGTCTGAGTTCCCTATAAATTTTGGAGATGAGGCCCTTATCAGATATAACATGCAGTGGGCTTTCTTTCTTTTTTTTTAAATATATTTCATTGATTTTTTTATAGAAAAGAAGGGAGAGGTATAGAGAGTTAGAAACATCTATGAGAGAGATCAATCAGCTGCCTCCTGCGTGCCCCCCACTGGAGATGTGCCCACAACCAAGGTACATGCCCTTGACTGGAATCAAACCTGGGACCCTTCAGTCCACAGGCCGACGCTCTATCCACTGAGCCAAACCAGTTCAGCGGACTTTCTTGTTTGGTTGATAGTTTCCTTTGCTGTGAAGGAGCTTTTTATTTTGATGTAGTCCCATTTGTTTATTTTCTCCTTAGTTTCCTTTGCCCCAGGAAAGAATCTTTGATTCTTCAAAGATTTTTATGGCTTCCCATCTTATGTTTAAGTCCTTGATACATTTTGAGTTTGTTTTTGTGTATGGTGTGAGTTGGTGGTCTAGTTTCATTTTGGGGGGCATGTAATTATCCAATTTTCCCAACACCATTTATTGAAGAGACTGTCTTGACTCCATTGTATGCCCTTGCTTCCTTCATCAAATATTTTTTTTTTAAATATATTTTATTGATTTTTTACAGAGAGGAAGGGAGAGAGATAGAGAGTTAGAAACATCGATGAGAGAGAAACATCGATCAGCCGCCTCCTGCACATCTCCTACTGGGGATGTGCCCGCAACCCAGGTACATGCCCTTGACCGGAATCGAACCTGGGACCTTTCAGTCCGCAGGCCGACGCTCTATCCACTGAGCCAAACCGGTTTCGGCCCTTCATCAAATATTAATTGAGCATAGTGGCTTGGGTCAATTTCTGGGTTGTCTGTTCTGTTCCATTGGTCTGTATGTCTGTTCTTGTGCCAATACCAGGCAGTTTTGAGAACACTGGCTTTGTAATATAGCTTGATATCTGGTATTGTGATCCCTCCAACTTTGTTCTTCTTTCTTAAGATTTCTGCAGGTATTCATGGTCTTTTTTTATTCCATATGGATTTTTGGAGAATTTGTTCTAGGTCTCTGAAATATGCCATTGGTATTTTAATGGGGATTACATTGAATCTATAGGTTGTTTTGGGTAGTATGGACATTTTAATGATGTTGATTCTACCTATCCATGACTACGGTATATTCTTCATTTGTTTATGTCTTCCTCTATCTCTTTTTTCAATGTCCTATAGTTTTCCAAGTAAAGGTCTTTTACCTCCTTGGTTAGGTTTATTCCTAGGTATCTTAATTTTTTTATTGCAATGGTAAATGGGATTGTTTTTGTTTGTTTGTTTCTCTTTCTGTGAGTTCATTATTGGTGTATAAAAAAACCCGTAGATTTCTGAGTGTTAATTTTGTATCCTGCTACATTGCCAAATTCATTTATTAAATCTAGTAGTTTTTTTATGGTGTCTTTAGGGTTTTCTATGTACAATATCATGTCATCTGCGAATAATGACAGTTTTACTACTTCTTTTCCAATTTGGGTGCCTTTTATTTCTTCTTGTCTGATCGCTATGGCTAGCACTTCCAGTACTGTGTCAAACAGAAGTGGTGAAAGTGGGCATCCCTGTCTTGTTCTTGTTCTTAGGGAGAATGCTTTTAGTTTTTGTCCATTGAGTATGATGTTGGCTGTAGGTTTGTCATATAAGGCTTTAATTATGTTGAAGTATGATTCCTCTATTTCCACTTTGCTGAGAGTTTTTATCAAGAAAGGATATTGTATTTTGTCAAATGCTTTTTCTGCATCAATTGATATGATTGTGATTTTTACCTCTCAATTTGTTTATGTGATGTATCACATTTATTGATATGCGGATATTATACCATCCTTGCATCCCCGGAATAAATCCCACTTGGTCATGGTGTATGATCTTTCTAATGTAATGAGGGTTCTGATATGCTAGGATTTTGTTGAGGATTTTAGCATCTATGTTCATCAGAGATATTGGCCTGTAATTCTCTTTGTAGTGTCTTTATCTGGTTTTGGGATTAGGGTAATGCTGGCTTCATAGAAAGAGCTTGGAATTGTTCCTTCCTCTTGAATTTTTTGGAATAGTCTGAGGAAAATAGGTTTTCGTTCTTCTTTGGATGTTTAGTAAAATTCTCCTGTGAAGCCGTCTGGCCCACGGCTTTTGTTTTCTGGAAGTTTTTTGATTACTGCTTCAATATCCTCCATAGTTACTGGCCTATTCACTTTTTTTTTTATTCTCCCTGATTGAGTTTTGGAAGGTCATATTTTTCTAGGAGTATGTCCATTTCTTCTAGGTTGGCCAGTTTGTTGGAATAGAGTTGTTCATACTATTTTTTTTTTTTTACAATCCTTTGTATTTCTGTCACCCTAGCATTCTTTTGGTTACTACTATTTACATGATACATCTGGACAATGCAATATTATTCAGCTTTAAAAAAAAATGAGTAGTCAAGCCATGAAAAGACACGGACCAACCTTAAATGCATATTAGTAAGTGAAAGAAGTCAATCTGAGAAGGCTACCTACTATGTGATTCCCATTAGAAACAATGTAAATTTAATTAATCTGTTCCAGACCCCCAAATAATTCCTTGTTTTAACCTTTCTTATATACAGTGCATCTCTAATATATACTGTTCAACCTATAAATAAACACTTTTTTTCTTAAATTTTTCAAACTACCTTCTACTAGCCTTAAAGGAACCACTTTTGGCAGTCGTTCCAGGGGAGTCTTTCAGGTTAGCCTGCAGAACATACATCACTACCTCTGAGATACTGTCGCTGGCTTACTGCTTTTTGTTTATCCAAATCAACAATTCCCTGTGATCATTGCTTCTTTCAGACCCTTAGCAACATTAGCACTCTTGATGGCCTCTTTATGTTTTAAAATTGTGCTATCATTGATTTCACTAGCAACAAAAGCATTCTCTCCTTTGGTTGTTGCCAGGGAGAAGCTTTGTATCATGCTGAGGTATTAGCATGAAAGGGTTGTCAGCTCAAAAACCAAAGTTTGGTTCTACAACCCAGACATTTTTTTCTGTGAACAATTTGGTCGAGAACCAAATCATTCAAGATGAGAGATGTTCAAGATATGAGGTCTGACTGTATTTCATCCTTTCTTTTAACATGATTGTGTCTTTAAATTTAAAGTGTCTCTTTTGGCAGCATATGGTTAGATTATACTTTTAATCCATTCTGCCAATCTTTTCCTTTTTATTTACATTTATTATAATTACTGGTAAGGTAGGATTTTCATCTCTCATTTTACTATTTATTTTTAGTGTTTTATATATTTTTTGTTTTCTCTATTTCTCCATTATTACTTTCTTTTGTGTTAAATAACAGTTTTCTAGTGTACCATTTTAATTATTTGTTTCTTTTACTGTATGGTTTTCAGTTACTTTCTTAGTGGTTGCCTTGGAATTATAATTAACATCTTAATAAACAGCAATCTAGTTCAGCTTAATACCTACTTAATATCAGTAGTATACAAAAACCTTGATTCTACATGTGTCCATTCCATTTCTCCTCCTTTATGTTGTATTGTCCTTTCTGTTATATCTTTAGATATTCTTTGTCCACCAAGACAGGTTCATAATTATTGGTGTGTGCAGTTATCATCTAAATTAAATAGGAGGGAAAACATTAAAAACAAAAAAATACATTTATAGTCCTAGTTGGTTTGGCTCAGTGGTTAGAGTGTTGGCCCATGGACTGAAGGGTTGTGGTTCAGTTCTGGTCAAGGGAACATACCTTGGTTGCAGGCTCCACCCTTGGCCCCAGGAGGCAACCAAGCAATGTGTCTCTCTCACACTGATGTTTTTCTATCTCTCCCCCTCCCTTCCACTCTCTAAAACTCAATGGATAAATATCCTCCAGTGAGGATTAACAAAAAAAAATACATTTATAATTTACAAATATGTTTATATTTTATTTTACCTATGTAGTTACTATACTGGTGCTTATTATTTCTTTGTGTGAATTTGCTTTACTGTCTAGTGTCCTTTCATTAGATCAGGTCTGCTAGCCCAAAAAAAAAAAAATCTGTTTTATTTGAGGATGTCTAAATTTCTCCTTTTTTTATGAAGGATAGTTTTGCTAAAAATAGAATTCTTGGTTGACAGTCTTTCAATTCCTTGAATATGTCATCCCACTGTGACATCTGGACTTCATGACTTCTGATGTGGTATTGGCTGTAATCTCATTGAGGGTTCCTTGTTTGTGATGAATTGATTTTTTTCTTGTTGCATTCAAGATTGACTCTGTCTTGGGTTTTTGATCGATTGGTTAGAATGCATCTAAATGTGTCTAAGTACATCCAAATGTGACTTCTCTTTCATTCCTCTTGAAGTTCATTGGGCTTTTCGGATATGTTAATAAATGTTTTTCATAAAATTTGGGACATCTTTTCTAATATTTGTGCCTCTTTTATCTCCTTCTGGGACTATCATTTGTGTATGTTGGTACACTTCACAGATCTCTGAGGCTCTGTTTAGATTGCTTCTTTAAAAGAGAACTTGGCATTGTCTTTATTTTTTTCCTCCTCTTTTCCTTCTCCTCCCTTCTTCTTTTCTACCTATCTTACTACCTGCCTGATTTTCTTCCTTTATTCCCTTCTTCTTTCCATTCTCCCCCGAGACTGGGTAAACTCAATTGGCCTACTTTCAAGCTCACTGATTATTTTTTCTGTCAATTGAAATCTGCTATTGTATCCATCTAATGATTTTGCATTTTAGTTAGTGTACTTTTCAACTTCAGAATTTCTGTGTGGTTCTTTTTTAAAAACTTCTGTTTATTTATATTTTTTATTTAGTGAGATGTTCTTCTGATGCTTTCCTTTATTCCTTTATACATGGTTTCGTTTAGTTCTTTGAACATATTTAAAATGGATAATTTAAACTTTTTATCCAGTAGGTCCAATATCTCCACTTCCTCAGAGACATTTTCTATTGACTTTTTTCTTCCTTTGTATAGGCCAGTGGTTCTCAACCTGTGGGCCACGACCCCTTTGGGGGTCAAACGACCCTTTCACAGGGGTCACCTAAGACCATCCTGCATATCAGATATTTACATTACAATTCATAACAGTACCAAATTACAGTTATGAAGTAGCAACGAAAATAATTTATGATTGGGGGTCACAACATGAGGAACTGTATTTAAAGGGCTAGAAGGTTGAGAACCACTGGTATAGGCCCTACTTCTTGCTTTGCATTTCTCATAATGTTTTGTTTCAAAAACTGGATGTTTTAAATTATACAATGTGACAGCCATGGGAATCAGATTATCCCCCACCTCAGAGTTTGTTGTTGTTACTGTGTGTTATTGTCACTTATTTGGTAAGTGACTTTCCTGGACTGATTTGTGAAGTCACTTTTCTTATTTTGTGGCCACTGACATTTCTTAGTTAGGTAGTTGTTAACTGTTGATTGAACAGAGATTTTCTTAAATTTCTAGGACCATGAGATTCTGTCTTTGCTTAGGAACTGTGAGTGTGTTGGGGAAGGCTACCTCAGAACTATCATGGGAGGATAGGAATAGGGCAATTTGAAATGTTATATAGCTTGTTGTTTTTACAGAGATTTAACCAGTGTTCTTGAATAGACACTTTCTCAAAAGATTTTGGTTACTTCCAGAGTTCTTTGTTTGGAAGAGTGGAGTGAAATTCCTCCCACAAAACAATGAAAATGAAAAATTCAAATGATACCCAAAACTTTATTAAGAAGGTCAAATTTGGAGAAAACCCATCAGCTTTCTGAACCATATTTTCCTGGTTGTTCCCCTGGTTTAGCCTTTGCCCAACCTTTCTTTTTTGTTAATCGTCACCTGAGGATATTTTTTCAGTGATTTTTCAGAGAGAGTGGAGGGGGAGAGACAGAGAGAGAAACATCAATGTGAGAGAGAGAGAGACATTGATTGATTCCCTCCCGTATGGGGATTGAGCCTGCAACTGAGATATATGCCCTTGCCCAGAATCGAACCTAGGACCCTTCAGTCTGCAACCCGATGTTCTATCCACTGAGCCAAACCAGCTAGGGCTCTCAACCTTTCTTAATTTTAGACTCATTTACTATCTGTATTGACTGAAAATTTTCAAAACAATTAAGACCTGTTTTTTTGTTTATTTAATAGTCCTTCCTTTAGTGTATATCTTTCTCCTTATATTTTACTACTAGAGATCTGGTGCATGCAATTCGTGCACAAGGGGGTGTCCCTCAGCCCGGCCTGCACTCTCTCCAATCTGTGACCCCTCGGGGGATGTCCGACTGCCAGTTTAGGCCACATCCCTCTCACAATCCGGGACTGCTGGCTCCTAACCTCTTGCCTGCCTGACTGATTGCCCCTAACCGCTTCTGCCTGCCTGCCCGATCACCCCCAACTGCCCTCCCCTGCCAGCCTGATGGCCCCCAACTGCCCTCCCCTGCTGGCCTGGTCGCCCCCAACTGCCCTCCCCTGCAGGCCTGTCACCCCTAACTTCCCTCCCCTGCAGGCCTGGTCACCCCCAACTGCCCTCCCCTGCTGACCATCTTGTGACAATGCAAGGACCACCTAGGCTTTTATTAGTATAGATAATTAGCAAGAGGAAATCAAAAGGCATGTCAACACTTTGCTTAGAAATTTCCCTAAATAGATGACCCAATTCATTAGGCACATTTTTTACTTTCCAACTTACTACAAACAAGTATTGTCTTTTTGCCACTACATAAGTATATTCTTTCCTTCACTTTCCAATAACATTTACCTCATTTTTCTACAAGTCTTCACACTCCAGCTTTATCAAAGACCAGGAAGCTTCTATTCACAATTTCTTCAATGTATTTCAGACTTATATTTAATACTCTCCCCAAAGTCCACTGTCTAGTTTTAAAGCGATATGTACATTTTAGGTTTTAATACAGCAGCATCCCACCAATGTATACCATAATCTTATTATTTTTCTTTTACTGTTTAACAAATTACCTCCAGTATTTAGCAGTTTAAAATAACAAACATTTATTATCACACATTTTCTCTGAGCCAGAAATCTGAGAGAGGCTCAGCTGGATGTTTCTGGCAGTTTTTCACTTGGCAGCAATCAAGGGGTCAGGTAGGTTTGCAGTCATATGGCATTTGATTGATCTGGAGTACCTTCTTCCAGTTTCATTCATTTGGCTCAAGAACATCAAACTCTTATGAGCCTCAGTATAGGGTTGCTTACAGTATGGATTCCTCCAGAATTGTAGTGAAAGGGAGAGAGATGCAAGGATGGAGTAAGGGTGGGAGCAGAGAGGAGGCAGCGAACATCAATATTCAGGAGTATCCAAGATAGAAACCACATACCTATATAACCTAATATCAGAAATGAGTTACATTTCTGTGCTATGCTATTAATCACACATACCACCCCTGATACAATGTGGAAGGAACTACACAGCAATAGAAAACCAAGATGTGGAAATCATTGCAGACGGTCTTGATACTGGCTACCACAAAGAGCATGTTAAACTTTGAATTAGTTAAATTTGAGAAAAGAAAAGATAGGGCAAAAATAAGTTTCTTCTGTCTTTTTTTTAAATATATTTTTTATTTCAGAGAGGAAGGGAGAGAGAGAGAGATAGAAGAAACATCAATGATGAGAGGAAATCATTGATTGACTGCCTTCTGCACACCACCTACTGGGGATTGAGCCCACAACCCGGACATGTGCCCTGCCCAGGAATCAAATCATGACCTCTTGGTTCATAGGTTGACGCTCAACCACTGAGCCATACCAGCCAGGCTCTTCTGTCTTCTTGAGGGCAGTAGACACCATTTCCAGGTGGCAACATTTTATCTTCTAGCCAAATATTTCTTATTTGCCTGATCTTTCAAAACGAGTTTAATCCCTGGCCTAGATCTTTAATTAACTCATTTGCTTTATGTAATTATAATAGCTTGTACATGTAATTTAGAAGATTCATTAGCTAATTAGCAACTGAGCAGCATTTTTATTGTCTCTCTTTTTCTCTTTTTTATCTTATTTTTTAATTTATTTTTTGCCAAGTCCTTTGGTTTCACACATAGACTTATTCCCCAATATAAAGGGGCAAAATCTGAGTAGGTGAATTGAATAGAATAGTGATATCTATTCTGCATTAAAAACTTAGCTCTAAACTCAATCATAAAGTATTTGTTTGCTCTTTTTGGAAAATTTAATTATTTTAAATTTATAAGGTGACATTGATCAATAAATTACAGAACAGTTAACCAAAATACCTAGAAGTACATTCAGTATTTCCTTTTAACACATAATGTGAAGCAAAATTAAGTTTGAAAAAAGGTGAAGAAGATTGTTCACAGAAACCTTCAAAGATTCCTGGAGGTAATAATCAAGTAGTGGTATAAACTGAAATCCTTATGGGCAGCATGGAAATTTTTTGTTTTGGTAAATCACTTTATTTAGGTTACATGTGGTAATGGGCTATACCAGTGGTCGGCAAACTGTGGCTCGCCAGCCACATGTGGCTGTTTGGCCCCTTGAGTGTGGCTCTTCCACAAAATACCGACTTCTGCGCATGGGCCACGAAGTTTCAATCGCACTGTACGTGTGCGCCCGCAGGTGGTATTTTGTGGAAGAGCCACACTCAATGGGCCAAAGAGTCGCATGTGGCTCGCAAGCCGCAGTTTGCCGACCACTGGGCTATACCAAAAAATATCACATGGGCTTAGATATTATGCCTTTTTATTTTCCCAGTTAATAATTTTATATTTGCCTTAATATTTTTACTTATTTGACATCTTGTGATTTAAATAAAATATAATTGCTTAGCTTGCATCTTTTTATCTTGTTATTTCCACTATAATTAAGAGCTAATGTTTACCACACTGTAAAAATGTCAAGTATTTGATCTGCAATCTTATATAATCTTAAAATATATTGTGAGCACCCTGACTGGTTTGGCTCAATGGATAGAGCATCGGCCTGCAGACTGAAGGGTCCCAGGTTTGATTCCGGTCAAGGGCATGTACCTTGGTTGCGGACACATCCCCAGTAGGGGGTGTGCAGGAGGCAGCTGATCGATGTTTCTAACTCTTTATCCCTCTCCCTTCCTCTTTGTAAAAAATCAATAAAATATATATTTTTTAAAAAAAAAAATATGCTGTGAACAAGTCCTATTATGATTTTCAAGGTTCTGTTATTTCCATTTTTGTGAACAAAGAAACTATAAAATGGAGATAAGCTAAGTCTATTTTTCTCCAGTACCCCCAAACCAATACTGTCTCTCTTTCCTACTGGGTCAAAGAATAAATGTAAAGGTTAAAATGTTAACTTTTTTAAATAGGCCCACAGTCCCTTTTCTCAGATGTTTCTTCTGAATTTTAAAATATTTTTTAAAGATGTAATATAATGGAAAAGTTTATTATGTAACATCTCCAGCTGGTTCAGCACCATTGATCAAATATATTTCTATTTCTGCAAGGACCATAAATAGATTCCTGCTATCATAGGTCACTTTTTGCTACCAAATATGGAATTGATCATAGTGGAGGTGTTTGTTGCCTCTTCTCACCTCCAAATAGTATGTTTTCAAACATTCTTGCATTTTAGAATCTGGGATCTGTAACAATAAATACTAGTTCAAAGATTTGCCTTCACATGTCTTAGGCAAGTTCTCCAGCTAATACTGAACCCTCAAACTAAAGAGAGTTGACCCTTCTGTCTCAAATAGCCCTGGATCAATGCAGACCTATTAACATAACACTGATCTGCCTGGGTAAGAGTTGAGGCATTTAAGGAGCATTGAACTAGTTACTAGTATCTCAGGAAGTAGGACCACTTCTATGGAGCCTAATCAAGTATAATCATACTTCCCAATTTACCAGCCATTCTACCTTTGAAGGAACAGAGTAAATAAAAGCATTGGATTGAGGCCAGAAGTGTATGTGAAAAGCCACCAACAATCCCCCTCCCCAATACCAATACTTTATCACTATTATATGCTGTGTTCATAACTGGTCTGTCTTTATGCTGTACCTCTCACTAAAATCATTCAACTGTTTTGACCTCTTGTACAAGTTTCAAGTAGAACTGAAAATCATTGCTGATCATTATAGTTGTACCTGATCAATATGTTTGGGGATCAAGGATTAATTAAGGCACGTAATAATGATATTGTCATTTTTATAGGAGAATCTTAGTATATGTTTGCTGAAACATGTAGGAGTGAAATGTCATAATTCTACAATTTTTAGTAGTTCTGCAAACCAAAAGAAGTTAAAAGAAAGTGATTGTGGCAGAATGCTAACAATTCTTGAAACTTGGTCAAGGCTGTCTGTGTGATTATACTGTTCTTTAAAATAAAATATTGTTTATGATTTAAATTTCTAAGTATAAAATGTTGAGGAAAGAAAAATAATCCAGCCCTAATTAGCTTGCCTCAGTGAATAGAGCGTCGGCCTGCAGACTGAAGGGTCCCGGGTTTGATTCTGGTCAAGGGCACATGCTGGAGTTGTGGGCTAGATCCCTAGAAAAGTGCATGCAGGAGGCAGCCGATCAATGATTCTCTCTCATCGTTGATGTTTTTCTCTCTCCCTTTCTCTCTGAAATCAATAAAAATATATTTAAAAAGAAAAATAAATCCTTGATGATGACATTTAAACTGTATAAGAAATGCATATTTGACAGAATTGAAGAATTAAATAGTAATTAACAATCATGAAAGTTTAGATGTTTTCTTTAATAGTTAATGCATGCACTTAGTATATTAAGTTAAAATTTATTTGGTTATGTATAGTTTATATTCACATACTAAAGTGTTTTAATATCTAGTAGAACACATTTAAATTAAAAATCTAATAATTGGACATATTGCTGAGCTTTCTATGTCTTAATTTCTTACTTATATTTTAGTTTGTGAACAAAAATGTTATTTTGAAGAAATGGTTAAATGTGCCAAGTTTGAAGTTGTTATCATAATACTAATTAAATCTATAGGGTTTCTATTGCAAAGTCCTAGGAACCATTAGCAATTACAGACTGACACTAAAAAGACTTCTGAAATTATTAATTTGTAATAAAAATGATAAGTTTAAATATTGTTATTTTGCGTTTCCGTTTTTAATGCTTATTATACTTATTTCTTCTCTAGATCTTCCTCAGAACTGTGATCCTAACATTCCCCTAGTTGCTCAGGAATTAATGAAAAAGATGATACGTCAGTTTGCAATTGAGTATATTTCAAAAAGTGGTAAAATTCAAGAGAATAGAAATGGTTCAATTGGACCAAGTCTAATATGTAAAAGTATCCAAATGAACCAAGCAGAAAACTCCCTTCAGGAAGAACAGGAAGGCCCCTTAGACCTCACTGTGAATCGAATGCAAGAACAAAATACTCAGCAAGGTAAGACTTTTTGTGTTTGTGTAATATATAATTTTATGTTTTAATATTCTTAAATATATGTAATGTTATATTTATAGATAAACTTCAGAAGTAATATTACTTGTGATTAGCCTATGTATATGGACTAGCAAGAAGTGCTGAATTTGAGCTTTTGTATTGCATTTGACTTTTGTTTATAAAAAAAGAAATTTGAGTTGCTCTCAATCTCTTTTCACAATAAAGTATATGGTGAGAGAATCCTTAAAAGCAACTTAAAAGCAAAGTATACAATAAAGAGATGTATATGATAAAAATTATTTTTAAAAATATACAGCTGAGAACATTTAGTAAACACTTCCTATTCAGTTTTTTACACTTAGTTGAAAAACAAAAAGAAATTGATTTATCTTCAATTGTTGATGTAACTGGGGAAAAAGAAAAGGTAATATATGTGATAAATATAATGTAATCTTGTACTTAACTATATAGAGATCTGTTTTTCATAAGAGCCTGAATGATGAGAACTGTATTGGATTTATCTAATAGTTGATTGAAAGAAGAGCCATAATTTACAGAGGAAAGGGGGCAAGGGCCTTTTAAGTGCTTATAGAGGATACCAAATAAGTGTTTGACTCAAAAAGATAAAACAAGTAGCTTTTATTAACACAAGTTAAGAAAATTATTGTCAATCCTTGAAGCCAGAAAAATATCAGCTTACTCTTCTTTGTTTGTTTTTAAGGAGCCCTTATCCTCAATCTAAAATATGTTGGGTGGTGATGGGGTGGTGTATGTATGACTTATCTCACTAGGTCCTAAGCACCATGAGAATAGGTACTTTGTATGCCATTTTTACTGCTGCTCTCCAAATTCTTAAAATAGTGCTTTGCACATACTAAGCACTCAATAAAATTATTATTGAATTATGCATAGTATGTTATGGGCGAGATATGTTCTTATTTTTTTCATCTTTGTGTCTTGCTAGGGCACGTAAGTATTAAGTAGATTTGTATAATAATAGTAAAACCCACTTGATTGTTTTTTAAAAACCCAACAGTATTTTTGAGTATATTTTTAAGCATATGTTTTTTATAATGACTCCTTTCTTACAGTTTAAATTTTCAATTTTTAGCTGTCAGTAAAGATATAGTAGTATTAACAGTATTATTTATTGATGTGTTATAAATTCAGAGTTTATTTTTATTCTCCTTGATCCTGAAGTTGTCCTGTTACAGTATATCTGAATCATTGAAATCTTACTCATGTAAATTCACTATTATAACAGTAATTTAAAATAACTATCTTTTAATAACAAATACTTAGGCAGTGTTTTCTAGCTGCTATTTTTCCTAAAGTGTTATATTGTTATAAGTTATATCTTCATTCAATCACGTATATAACCATGACATATTATATAGGCACTGACTCAACTGTTGTTCATTTCAGTTGTTTAAAATAGTAAAATTTTACACTGTAATTTCTAAAAACACACTGGTTATGCAGTCACAGTTTACCTAAAGTATATGTTCCACATATTGTTAGTTCTAATAAATGCTAATTATTGTTCTTACTTATTATCATATTTTCTATGCTCTCTTTTGTGCAATTGACATCATTCCTACTTTCCCAAAGTATCGTCTGGGCAGCCTTGAATAGAAACAGTCATGGATGAGCAGTCAGATGGCTGTGCACTGCAAACAGTGGGAAAGGTGACAAAGGGTTGATTTTAAACAGGTTTTATATCATAGCCTGTTTGTTTCATTAATCTGTTACAAATATAAAGTTTTTTCTCTTGCAAAAATTATAGGGGATGGAGTGTTAGATCTCTCTACAAAGAAAATCAGCATAAAATCTGAAGAGTCATCCATATGTGATCCTTCTGAAAATTCAATGGCTGGGTAAGCAATATCCAGGAAATATAACTTAATATTAATATAAAATTATCTCTGCAGAGAACTCGTAATGCTACTCTGAGTAGATTGACATATATAGTTTCCTCCAGAGGCTTTGTCACTCATAAGTGTTTGTCTCTCATACCTTCCATTTTGTCCTTTCTCTTTCTTTTTTATTCTTTCTGTTAAAGAAAAGTTATCAGAACAATCACCAAACTTTAGTTCATGTTACTAAAATGAACTACCAACTTAACCATAGAATACAAACTAAGAAGCAGGACAAGTAAAGAGGATTTAAATTCCATATTCAGGAGACAAATTTAAGGGAAATATGTAATTTCACTATTTAATTTTTTAAAACAATAAATTTTAAAAGTACTGTACTTAACTAATTCTTATAGTTAGTTTATAGTGTTTGTGTGTTTTTCCATTATGCTTTAGGCGTGGTGGCAGACTATGTAATATATCTAGTAATCACCACAAAAAGTCCTTCTATGCTTTGATTAAAATCTGTTACTAAATTAGTAAGTAATTAGTAGTGAAATGCTGTTCTGTTGGATTTTTGGATTTTTTTTGTAACTTGCATCTTCCCATTAACAAACTACACGGAAAGCTTTTTTGTCACATTTAAATCTTAGATGTAGAGTGTAATTTGTTTAAACTAAAGCTGTAGTAGGTTTTGAATCATGAGGTAAATTAAGCTTTCTGTTTGAGAAACTTTGAAATTACAATGATACATTGGAAATAGAAAAAAACATTTATAAAATCTAAAATTATTTTACCCAAATATAACTTATCTACTTGTTTCCAATTGTAAGTTTTTGTCTAGAGAAAAATGGGTCTTGTGGAAATATGAGATATTGTGTTTGGAAGTATTCTTACTGCTACAAATTTCCTTTAAAGGGGTTGACTCTTTTATTACTTGTTTAGTGGTAACGTCACGTTTCTACTAACAAAAACTCCTTTAGGATTTGGGTTGGGTTTTTTTTTTATAATGGATCTCTAATTGTACAAGTAAAAAATCTAAGTGTTGCTCTGCAAGCATCTGTCAGGAATAGCAACATCATGAGAATATTTTTACAAATACTGAATTAGGATTTTATGTTCTTGGAAGGTCTGCCTGTTGAGGCCACCGTATGATTGACACATTGTCCTACCAGGACTGTAGCGTTTGCTTTGATAAGGAGTAACTACTACATCTCACAGACTTAAAAGTGTATAAGCAGTGATGTTACCTAAGCAAGGAGTATAATAAAGGAGTGGACCCTCCCCTTCCATAGCTGTGTGAGAGTCTCTCATGCATCAGTTTACCATCGTTTCATTCCATCCATCCAGGAGACTACACAGAAACAGAGAGGACTATGTGGAAAGAAGTGCTGAGTTTGCAGATGGTTTGCTCTCAAAAGCTTTGAAAGACATTCAGTCTGGAGCACTGGACATAAATAAAGCAGGCATACTTTATGGCATACCTCAAAAAACTTTACTTCTCCACTTAGAAGCCTTACCAGCAGGGAAGCCTGCATCTTTTAAAAACAAAACTCGAGATTTCAATGATAGTTATTCATATAAAGACAGTAAAGAAACTTGTGCAGTGCTGCAGAAAGTAGCCTTGTGGGCAAGAGCTCAAGCAGAGCGCACAGAAAAAAGTAAACTCAATCTACTTGAAACCTCAGAATTAAAATTCCCAACAGCTTCCAGTTACCTCCATCAGTTAACTCTACAGAAAATGGTTACTCAATTTAAAGAAAAAAATGAAAGCCTACAATATGAAACTTCACATCCTACTGTACAGTTAAAAATTCCTCAGCTACGAGTAAGCTCTGTTTCAAAACCACAACCTGATGGTCCTGGTCTGCTGGATGTTGTGTATCAAGTTTCCAAAACCTCTCCCGTCCTTGAAGGATCAGCTCTCCAAAAACTGAAAAATATACTCCCTAAACAGAACAAAATAGAATGTTCTGGGCCCATAACTCACTCAAGTGTTGACTCTTATTTTATACATGGGGACCTCTCTCCTTTGTGTCTTAATTCTAAAAATGGAACAGTTGATGGAACCTCTGAAAATACTGAAGATGGATTGGATCGAAAAGATAATAAGCAGCCCAGGAAAAAACGTGGCCGTTATCGGCAATATGATCATGAAATAATGGAAGAGGCTATTGCAATGGTAATGAGCGGAAAAATGAGTGTTTCCAAAGCACAAGGAATTTATGGGGTACCTCACAGCACTTTAGAATACAAGGTAAAAGAAAGATCTGGAACACTGAAGACTCCTCCGAAGAAGAAACTCCGATTACCAGACACTGGGTTATATAATATGACAGATTCAGGGACTGGCAGCTGCAAAAACAGCAGCAAGCCTGTGTAGATTACTTGTTAGGAAAATGTTTGTGTGTGTGTGTGTTTGTGTGTGTGTTTGCGTGTGTGTGCGTGCACAGGTGTGTATTTGTATGTCTATATACACACATGTGGGAAATACAGATGCTCACTCTGACAGGAGACATGAAATTTTACAGTTCAAAAACCACTTACATGCCTTTTGAAAAAGTTTTATTCAGGGTTTTCACTGTGGACAGATTATATAATTGCTTACTTCTGATAGTTTGTATTTAATCCTTGTATAAATAGGTGAAAAAGATTCAGGTTTTCTTTAGTAGTCAATAGCATAAAGCGTTGTGGGAAAACAAGTAATTGTCAAGTGAAACATTTTTATTGGTGAAAGACCACTCCAGCCATTCAGTTGAACCATCTTATAATGGAAAGATGATACTAATCGTTTGTAGACATTTTAATATAACATACTTACAGTGATTGTAAGTATGTCAAACAACCAATCAAAGTTTAAATAGAGACCTATCTCCATACTAAGAAAAATTAATATATACAGTATTAGTACACTGTAGTGCATTCTATGAAATATGAAATGCACTCAAGTGCATCCACCAGGAATTGAAAAGAAAACCTTAAATTATATATATAATGAAATTCAATATTTATCATTTAATAGTTGATTTAGCAGGATGCTGGGGTTTTTAAGATATATGCTTTTTTTTAAAAACTGACACATGGTTAACCCCAGAAGCTATAGAATTCTTTAATATAAGGTGGAATACTAAGAACAAAAAGTAATTTAAATTTAATTATTAAAATAATTTAATTTTGTTTTTTATTTGAAAAATAAGCTAATTTGTAAGGTTAGAAAAGAAAGTTGGAATGCAACTTAGAGCATGTTTATAATGTGCACAGAAAAAGCTTGAGAATGATAATTTTGGTTTAAATGTGCTGGTTAGTTGATGTTATGACTACTTTAAATTTTAAGGATTGTGATACACTCCTACTATTGAAAAACCTCAGTGTAACTTTAATATATTTGCTGCTGTGACATTTCAAAACATTTTCAGTTTATCAAAATGAATTACAGATTTCATTTTGGTGGGCGAAACATTATCATTTTGCTAATAACCAAATTTGCAGTTTGTTCAGGGTTTTGAATAGATTTACAAATATTTAACACTGAAGCTGTTTTGAACTTTCAGTAATGTAAACTCTACTAATTGGGTAGTTAGAAGCTGGGCAGTGCATTTTAACTTTTACCAGACTCGTAGAGAGACCAGTAATTTTTATATAGCAGTTTAAAAATGTGGTTCAGAGTATCCATGTTGGTTTTATGGAGTATGCCGTTTTAGTAGTAAAATATTATATTATAAAGCATGTGCCTCCATTTAAAGAATGGGGATTTGCTTCATATATTCAAAATTCTCTGAGTGCCCCTTTTCTCTGTTAAAATTCAGGTTTTAATCATTTCTCTAAGCCACTTTTTGTAAATCCAAAAGCTGAATTTAAAAAAAAAAAAAGTGCACCTTGTCAAATACTTGTGTTATTACACTTGTGTTTGTGTGTATCTAATAATCACATATACATGTAATACTAAAGAGATTTTCAGCTATTACATTTTAAAACTGCTTACATATGTTTAAAGAAACTGAAGAGTGGGAACTAAACAAGTAGTTATTTGGTCTCTTAGATGTACACTGAACACTCTTTAGCTATTAATGTTACCTGCATAGTAGGGTATGATGAATCCTCTTGCTCTTTTCTTTTTCAAGAAAGTATACATAATAGATTGCAAAACAGCAGATGTCAGGGTCATCTTTCTTTTTAAAGAATTAAGCCATATTTTGTGAGGGCCAGAACTTGGATTATTTAATCTATTACCCCTCTTCCCACTAAAAAACAAAGTTAAAGATAAAGTAATGTTTCAACACAATTTTATTGACCTCTTTATACAGAATTTTACTTGCAAAAATTTGGGGGCTTGAATGCATTACATAACATTTGTATTGTATTGAGCTTTTTTATTCCTCACAGTATATTTACATTAACAAATTGATTGAGAAGTTTATAGTAAAGGGATACTTAACAGAACTTTTATATCATTTAAAAGATGACCTGACCAAAAACTTTACAGGATTCATAAAATCAGGGATCATTTTGCTATTGACTTCACAGTGATCAGTAGTTTTATAGGTAATATTATAGTTCATTTGCAGCATTTTAGTACTTGTATTATTTATTTTTGGTCAGAAATAGTAAATTAAATATTTTTTGATAGTTTATAGGTAATAACCCATGACTTTGAAAAGAAACAAAGTGTTTCTAATTATTGAGTTAACTTTTGATTATACAAACTAGGAAAGGCAGGGAAATTTATGGGTGCCCCTTCTCCCCAGTGATTCTATTAAGATGTTCTTTATGTTAAACTTTCAAAGTACTTTATGAATTTAGTTACCAGTTACTATTTATCAATTGACAATTTTCTGAAATATCCAGTTTCAGCAGACTTTTAATGAAGGTGAAAGCAAACCTTATGTGCTTTCTACTTATTTGAATGTTCCTCAAGTATTTTATATTTAAAAAAAAAAAAGAAGGAAAAGAAAAAAACAGTGCCTCTGTTTTTAGAAAACTACTGTTCAGTAAAGTTGTTTAAACTACTTCTGGTAGCTAATGACAATTTTATATTAAATTGTATACTAACTTTAGTGAGACTGATTTTTTTAGTTTACAGTACAAATACTTGTATTTGTTTTTTAATTGCAGTATTTTCATTGTTGCAGTAATTTAGTAAAACTCTGTGCTGCCTTGATTTTGACAGATTTTGTTAATATAAACTGATTGTTAGGCAATTAGTTATATTTATGCATAAATCAATTGCACTATAATTCATGAATTATTTATTACAATATTTTCTAATGAATTCATGTATCTGTCTTGTGTTGTAATGTACTGTAATTCTGTTCCTACTTTGTGTTGTTATATATCTAAATCTGATTGTATGAATTTTAATTGTTCAGTTAACGTGTTTCTAGGTTGTAATTTGTAGTAAAGCACTTCAATGCTTTTGCACTTAAATTTACAACACTGTTTGTGTGTGATTGATTTACTCATTCAGTAAAAGAAAAAAAAGAAAAGCAAAGAAAAAGACTGACTACATGACTTCTTTAATCATTTTAGGAAGCAGTTTTATTAATATTAAATATTAGAAATTGACTTTCTCCAAAACTATCTCAACAACAAAACTTGTAATGGGCAAAACGGATAGTAACATAGAAAGAATAGGCAGGGTGTTTTGGTTTCTAAATCAAATAGCAAAAGGTTTGAAACTTTCTTAGCATTCAAAAAAAGGCATCTATGAAAGGTACAATCTTAGAACCTTTATGTAATCATTTGGGAATAAATTCTAGATTGTAGACGTATGTGTATTCAACTATTTTTTATATTAGGTTTCATATATTGGGTTTTGAGATTTTAACATGCATTAAATATGAAAAAGAATTTTGAAGACAAGCATATTGTGTAGTTTTATGATTTGAGGACTTAGTTATCTAATAACTGAATTTAATCTAATCTGAATATCTAATTAGGAACTTTATTAAGCTATTCTTCATATAGCATTAGGTGGAAATTACTAGCCACTGTGGTATTTTTTAAATGTCATTAATAGAAGTAATAAACTGAATAAGAAACTCTTTTAAAAGATAGATATCCTTAGAATGTCAGAAGAGAAATATAAAAATCTTGTGGTTTTCAAGATTATTGCAGCTCAGAATAGTTAACACTAGCCATTAGTTTTTATTATTTTACTTGGCTTTACTAATAGAAAAAATCACTTAAGCATTTCAGGAACTATTAGGCAAGCATATTAATCCTTAAAATACAGTGTAATGTATTTTCTTTAGAACCATGTCAAATCTCTGTTTAACTGGTTAGTCACAGATATGTTTAATAGGCCATAACATAACTAAAGAAACTGTTGAATCGTGCTTATCAGAACTTTTCTGGGTTTTCATTTGCTTATGTGAAAATTATAATGTTTAATTTGCTGAAAAAGAGCATAATTTTATTTTTATATTTATATTTGATAGCTAACATTTCCTCCTGCTTTTATTCTCTACATATATTTTTTAAATGATCTAATATTGAATCTTGGGAGTTAGTTGCATCATTTTACACTCCCAGCCATGATAAAACTTATGAAAATTTATTTTCAGAAAGGAAAAGTTACAGGGGTCATGTCCTATTTTCATCTGTCTAGAGGTGGCAGTGGATTTAAGAAGTTTTATTGTAATTTCATATCTATTCTCACTTTGATAACTATTTATGTTAAATCATATGCTAGTTTTAGTGAAATATTGGTTGAATCTAGTAAAGTGTTGTCGTTTTTCCTTGCAAAAATTGATCTAATGTTCAAAATTTGCTTTGGTATTTTTCCTATTCAAATAACAATTTTTATAAAATGTAGATAAAATATTGCATACTTAACTGTGAAACAAATTAAGTGATATTTAGGGAACAAAATAAAAAAATTCACTTTTCATTTTAAAAGAAAAATTCTCTAATTTTTAATATACATGAACATAACTTTTTATTAAATAAAATACATTCTTCTGTAGCAATTCATAATCAGCATATCCCAATTCCAACCCTAAATTTTTGCAAACCAGGAGCTACTAGCACTAACAAATATAACAAGTCAGGAGTGGGAGGCTATTTTCATGTACAGAGTTTGGTGATATGTTTAATTTAAATGGATACTTTTCTGAAACAGAATTCTTTTATATATTTTATCTTCTTACTGCTGGTAGTTGGATTTAAAAAAAAATTTAGATTTCTACATTCGTTGCTAAGTAATAATGAGCCTTAGCTAAAATTAGATGTATATTAGTTTCTGAAGTGGACATTTTCCATTTGAAATTAAATAATTAGGTAAGTAATGCCTTTAGTTTCAATGTAATTACTTTAGTATTTAAAATCAATTAAAAATAGATTTCATTTTTAAATAGCTTAAATAATTTTCTTAATAGGTTAAAATGCCTGGAGCTTAATCTTAGAAAAGATATTTTGTTATTTATGAAATCTAAATCCCTTAATTTTTCTTGTGACAAAGCTTTTATTAATAATTGTATTTCCATTACCTTGAAAAAATATATATTTAAATAAAGATAAGCTTTTTCTCATACATCTTATTTTTCTTATTTGCAGTAATACAGACTGATAATTATCAAAATAACAGAATGTTTACAAAAAATTTAACTCCTGGTGAAGCACTTTCCATTAAATATTCTTAATATATTCAAAGAACTAAACATTAACAATCTATAAATATAGTCATATCTATAATCATCAACTTTTATATCAAAAAATTTGGGCTTTGTTTTGACTCATTTGTCACAGGAAATTATCATCAGTGCTTCAGTATATTTTTGCTAAACAATAATCAAGATGCCATTATTGCAGTTCTACAGGAATTAGGAGTCCAGCAATATCAAAATATCTTTTGTTCAAACTCTGTTAAAATTATAACTCCTTATAATATTGATATTTTTACTGTAATTCATTTTTTGTTTGATTTTTATTTTTAGTTCAACTGTTGATGCAAAATCAGAGGAAGCTACTAAAATGGAAAAAGGAAAATCAGCATTAAGCAAAGTTTTGGAATCTTTGTGCATACATCACCAGCAACAAGTTTTGGCAATGTTGAAATTTCTAGTCCAAGAGCAGAATGCTGCTTCTCTTTGCTGTTGTAATACATCTTATACTGTGTCTTCAGAATCTCAAAAGCCTCTAATTGAAGATGATATACATGGTCTATTCTGTCATTGTGAATATAGGCTGGCAGAAAGAGGGTGTTTACAAAATGAAAGACAAAGCCCTAGTTTTGTGCCTCTGCCAGTCTGTATTAAAGATTTACATTGTTTGTCTTGCCAAACTGTAACTATTGAACACATTAAGACAGTAGTGAATAGAGGAATTGCAAACAGTTATACTTCTCACAGGTGCTGTTCTGGACTGTTTCCAAACATTCACTCTACAAAATCGGCCTTTCATACTCCTTTTTCATCGAGGGAAGTACTCAGTGATGTTTCGGTTAGTCTTGAAGATATTTGTAGATCTCGAAGTCCCTCACCCCCACCATTATCACCTGTACAGACTGAAGGATTTGAAAAATTGAAAGATGTCATCTCAGAGCTTTCAGCCTTAGAAAATAACAGACTTGAAACAAACATTAACCAACCTCCATTCCTCACACCAGCAGAAATAAGTAATGACAAAGATGATCATGAAGGTAAAACACATAAAACCAAAATATCCAGTAACTCTGATTCTTTGCTCTTGGAAGGCAGCAATAATTGTACTACAAATCATGAAAAAGGTGAAACTACTGTAATTTTTCAAGATTTAATGGATCGTATTAATGAAAAATTAAAATCAATAGAAACTACAGATACGACAAACCTTATAAAATTATCTAGCAGTGATTGTAATACAGATAATGATTTAAAACTGAGAGATTTAATAACTTCCCTCTTGCATAATGCAAAGGCCAGTGATTACAGTTTTATGGAATTACTGAGTCAACATGATAAAAAGCTAGAAAATAAAATTATTCAGACAAGATTTCGAAAGCGTCAAGAAACATTATTTGCAATGCACCACTCTCCTGATTCACCCATGTTTAGAAGGCAGGCTTTACAGATAAAAAGAGAACTTGCTAGTCTTGATGAAAACTTTGTAAGAAAAAAATGCAGTGAAAAATTTTCAAGGAAATTGGTATGCAATAATGTGATACTTTCAACAGACAAAGAAGAATTCTATAATTGCCAAGGGCCTTCTTTACAAAATTCTAAAAACCTTCAAGACAGCAATCATGCAGAAATATCATTTTCACCAGATTATGCATTACAGTCCTTGGAACTACCCCTTCATAATTTAGATACTAACCTGGCTTTTGACACATTTTCAGAAAGCTTCAAAACAACTATTCCTGAGAAAATGAGCATAAGAAATTCACAGGAGAAATCTGCAGCTGGAAAAAGTTTTTTGCAAAATCATGAGAATTCAAAACTAGAAAATACTCAAACTTCTTTGAAATGTGATGTTCCTGGACTTTTGAGCAGAACTAAACGAAATATTGTGCCTCCAGGATGGTATTCTATATATGTAACAAATAATTATGTTCTCAAAAAATCCCCTAAGGCCAAAAAGGTTTCTGAATCTACAAAAAAAAAAGATCAGGTGAAATGTATTCAAACTGAAAGCTCACACAGTATAGATTTAAACAAAATTGCAATGAATTCTAATTTACAAGTTATTGTGGAACGTTTGGAAGATACAATAAATATGGCCAAGAAGTCTTGGAATAATCAGTCGTTGTTGGAAGGATATAAAGCATCCAAAAAATTGAAAGAAGTTGATGGTAAAGATCAAAATGCTGGTGGAAATATAACTCTTACTGTAAGTAGAATGACATGCAAAGAGCAGAGTTTATCAAAATCTGTGGCAGTATCCAACAATATCCAAAGCAATCCAATAGATTTGAATAACAAAAGACTTGATAATCTGAAAAAGTCATCTATTTTAGATACAGGTAGCTTGATTTCCTCTGTTGAGACTATACCAACAAAATATGAAGCCACCAAAAGCTCTTCTTTTTCCAATTATTCTAGTCCTATCAAACTCATGTTTTTATCTGAGGTTAAAAGCAGTGAAGGAGTCAAATATACTTTAACTTCGGTCAATAATTCTGAATCAAACATTGATTTTCCTTCTTCTGAAAAATGTCCAAACCATCATATAATTGAAAAAAAAACAGAAACAAATGAGGACATTCCAAATGCTAACTTGGAAAATGTTAGTTCTAATCGTAATGGTAGTGACACCCTTCAAAAAGAACTAAAATTAAATTGTGCAACAGAAACAGCAGAATCTTCTGAAACGTTTATCGATCATGCAAATAGCGATAAGCCACAGGAAGAACCTATGGAAAATTCAAACAGTGCAATTGATTCATCTTTTAAAAGAAAACCAGGTAGACCTAAAAAAATAGGTCCCCAGGTTGTGAAACAGATTAAGCGACCAATTGGAAGACCACCCAAACCGAAAACTGATCAAACAGACACTACCATTTGCCAAAATGAGTCCTTTAGTGCTGGAAAGAAAAGCCCAGAATCTCCCCTATCAGAAGTAAAGGAAGGTATTTGTAAAAAGACTATTACTGTAACTGTTATTTATGGAAGGTCAAGAAGAACTAAAAGGCATGTTTCTGAAGGAAGTGTAAGCATCAGCAATGTTACATCTTTAAACAGTAAGGTTACTGATTTTCCAACTGAATGTAATAATCTCAGAAATATTAGAGAATTTGAACTTGACTCGGGTGAAAGAATAAGTGCCATTTCAAGTTTGACAACTGAAAGTGAGATCTTGGGCTTTGAATATGTTAGACCTATCAAGAACAAGTCTGTGATACCTCAACCTTCTAAGAGCATTGTTCGACCAAATCAGAAGCCTTTGGCAATAATTAGGAAGCCTGGTAGACCTGCAAAAGTGAAAATTTCTGGTATATCTGTAACTATTAATAGAATTTCACCTCAGGAGAGAGCAGTGAGTATTAGCAGCTGTTTACCTCCTTTAGAACAAGAGACTATGTTGGAAAAAAGTTTGCCTGAAGAAAAGTATGCTTCTCAATGCAATAAGATGGATACAAGGCACGCTGAAGCTGACCTATTCAAGAATGGATCAAAAAGTATGGTTGCTGCTATACCTTTGAGACATTCTATTAGGGACCGAAAACCATCTCTGCATTTCTTACATTCATTAGCATCTTCTAGCTCACTTATTTATAGAAATACTCTGCTTCATAAATCATATAAACTCCATTTGCAGAAAGGCAAAAGTCAGAAGGAAAAAAATAGGCAGTCAAGGTTAAAAATAGCTCCCAAAGGTACACCAGGAGCTAGAAATTTAAGGAATGCAAAAAAATGTTTGGAAGATAAATTAATACCCATTTCTGAAGTATCTTTGGACCCTATAATTTCATCAAACCCTTTGCTCAGGTGGTGGGCTGCTTCTGCTTCGAACGATTCCTTATTAGAGGCATTAAATAATAGATATGAGCAAATTACAAATGCTTGGGTACAAGTCAGTGGAGATGAAGCTGAAAATTATGTTCATACAAAAAGGGAAGACACTGAAAGTAATAATCTCAAAATAGCAAACCCTTTGGAAACCTGTCTTGTAGAACTTGACGTTTCACCTGTAAAAATGCTTTTTCAGAAAAAATATGATTTGAATGAACTCTGTACCTGGTTTATGCAAACGACAGAAACACAGTCTCTTTCACTAGTTAGAAAAGCAAATGCTCGAAACCCTTTCGAAGTAATAAATACCAGAGGAATTAAATTAGGGACCAAATACTCTGATTTTAATACCAGCCCCTTCCGAAAGCACTTTAAAAAATTTGCACTATCTTCTCCTTCAAAATCAGGGAAGTTGCATATACTGCATAAAATGGTTAGCTCTCCACTCTTAAATGTGAAAAATAATTTAACACTAGGTAGATTCAAAAGAACAGAGTTTAAGAGGTTGCGACATGAAAGGTGGAGAAGAGAGGGAAAGCTGCACAACCACGGAACAGTTAATTGGATCTCTAAAAGGAGGAACCTGAGATTTTACTGCCAGAACCAATATTTTAGTAAGACTGAGGGAGGACCAAATGCTGATATCCCACTCCAAGGAAAAAATGCAGTAGGTAATCAGTTTATTTTGCCACCTGAGATCAGGAATGACTTTTTGCAACAGAGGGTGGCAGTGTCTGACGTTAGAACACATGCTAGTTTAGAGAATAAATATAAGTCGGAAGCAAAGGAAAATGGAACAAATAGCAGCCAAAAAGATTTTGAAAGGGGACCAAGACTAGGAAATGTATGTCCAAGTAATTGGAGGTCAAAAACCTTAAAAGATTGTAGAATATTTTTGAGAAAAATCAACTACCTTGAACACAGAAATACTTTTAAGCTAAATACAATCATTTACTCACCTGAATCTGTTAACAGTGGAAGTAATCATCAGACTCATATGGAAGAATCAAAGCGCTTTACCTTAAGATCCCATTCTGCTAGGCAACATTCTTTTAAAAAGCAATCTAAAGAAATAGAAAATGCTAAATCAAATAGTCCTGCAGCTGATAAATTTCCTGGCCAACTTGACAGTAGTAAATTAAATAAATGTGTTAATTATGACAAGACTCCTGATGGCTCTGAAGTTCTTAGCAAATTGAAGAAAAGAAAAAGACCACCATGGAAGACCACAGAAATGTCAACAAAAAGACATAAACGACAGTCTTGCAACAGTGGACAAATGGCAAACTATTATTCAAAATCCCAAGTAGGTAAGTTTTTCTCTACTTAATTTTAAAGTTTCATTGTAGGTGCCTTGAGTAAAGTATAAGATAATGGGTAGAAAAGAAACAGCTGATTGAGTTTTCATTTATTTCCAAAATATTTGGACAACCTAATTTCTTGGCACCTAGTATGAAACTCGTGAAATTAGGTGCTGCTAAATGTACCAGTGCACTTCCCCACATATAATGTGTTCAGTATTTCAAGCAAATTAAAATATATTTAGTAGAGACATAGAAAGTCTCTAAACATGTACCATTAATATAAAAGTTATATTATCTACTTTTGCATTTTATCTAATATAATCTAATATAAAATACAGAAAACAATTTGATAGATAAATAAGCCCAAGTAACAATCTAAAACTTACTATACTACAGATTAATTTATGTTTATCATCTGATAATAGCTTTGAGATCAGACATGTGGAAAGAAGACTCTGTCTCATTACTAAATTAATAAAGGCTATAACATATATAATAATTCTAGGATATCAGTCTCACATTCACCATTAAGTCATTATGCCCTTTGGTACTGCTTTGTGAACCACTTTAATACTCAGCTTATTTAAATAGTGTCAAGGAACAAAATTTTTTTTTCAACTAATCAAACTTGTTGAATAGATTTATTCCTATTAGACTCTGAACTAGACTGCATGGATATAAAGATAAGGATTTATTTCAAGAGATAATCCATAGCCTATCTAGGGAGAAAGTCATATATAGATAATTTTAAGGTAATGCAAACTGAAATTACTTTATCAAGCAGTTATATGCTTTTCTCTGTTATACTAACCTGACATTGGTGCCTCAGGGAAACTGTTACTCTTAGAACCTAGCAGAAATAGGCTATGAACACTAGTTGCTAATGTAGCCACTTCTAACTCTGCTTATTGATAATTCAAGATAAGTACACGTATGGTAGTGCTTGTAGATTTCTTTCTTGACACGAAAGAGTGCCAGGTTACACTGGAAATTTAAGGATTTTTTTCATGTGATTGCATTGTTACATTGTATACTTTAGGGGATTTTTCTGGGGGTTGGGGAGGTATTGGTGACTTTATTTTTACCTTTTAAAACATTTTTATAAGTGAAAAAAGTACTATCAGATCTTACATTAAAATATTAAAAGTAGTAATTAAACTTGAATTTTATGGCCCCCTAGAGTCAATTATTTAACTAAAGAGGTAACTTTAAAATACCTGTTTCAATAATATCTAACATGCAGTGATTAAAAATTTTAACTAAATTCAATTATTAAAATTTTAAAATTAGTCCCCATTCTGAAACAAGAATCAAATCTAAAGTTATACTCTTTGTTTTTTACCTTCAGGATAACTAAAAATAACATTATAACAAATAGTATGTCAGGAAAAAAAGGGGAAGCCTGATAGTGATTTTTAAAAAAAGTCACCTAAAAATATACACACATCTTTTTAAAAGACTGTCATGAGTGGAGAATAAAGTAGTGTTTCGTTTTTAATTCTTTATACCATCCTCATTTCATGCTGTTTGAGTTTACCAAAGGTAGTTTGCATTAATTCATTTTACAAAAGAACTGTATTTTGTCCTTTCAGCTTCTTAGCCATTGTACCTTCCTAAGGTCTAAGTATAAAATTTATTTTAATATGATTCTTCATCGCACTAAATATTAGGTTACCCTAGAAAAATAGGATGGAAGATGCCTAATTATTACTTTTCAAATTAAGTTCAAAATCATTTTGTATTATGTAAAAAGAAAATTAGTATTAGAGCAAGACTTGTTTTTACATTTTAAAAATTATTAGTACTATTTTCCTGTTCTGCTTAAAGTTTTATTTATCCTTTACTGATAACTTTCCTTCTTTATTTTTTAACATTCTTTTTTTAATCAGACATTTTTGTAGAGTTGTATTTGACACAATATTTGTTATATTTATCTAATTTTTAAATGTTTCTTGAAATATTTTTTTGCTCATGATATTTGGTATTTCATATTTCTTTTTGCCTTTTTGGAAATGACACTAAAATTCATTATTAGTTTTATATGTGTTCTTCTTTTCATAGAATAATTAGTGAGTGGAGACTTGAGAGACTTTTAACAATAGGGCTTTTCTAGAAAGATTCTAGTTCAGTGTATATAATGTATTATAGACTATTTCTATTGATGGAAAGTTTTGCTTCTACCATGAATGAATGTCTTATTTTTGTACATTTCAAAATTAACTGTTCAGATATAGTTTAATACATAGGAGTTTTAATATTTATACTTTACTACATTTGTATTGCTATATATCTGTAGACGTGGAAAGGAGGAAGAAGAAATACAATTCCATTCTATTCTTTGTTCAATATTTAATGAATGCCTACACTATGCTCTTAGGCATGTAGCAGGTTCAAAAAGTTCTCTTTCTACTTAAGTAGATAAACAAGACCGACATCATTTATTTATCCAACAAATACAGTGTATTTTCTGTTTTAAGAGGGATAGTATATGTTTTAATGGCTAAAGGGTTAAAGTCATGGTTTGTTCTTTCACGGAGCTCATCATCTCTTGGGGAACAGTGAATAGGCAACTCCAGTGGAAAGATGAGTGCTATGATTGCAGGGGAGGTGGATTGTAGGAGCACATGGGAGGGAAATTGAACCCAGGTTTGGAGAATTGGGCAAGGATTCCTATATGGTTATATCTAAGCTGAGATTAGAAGGGTGCCAAAGTAGTAGAAAGAAGTTGGGAGAGTGTCTCAGCAAAGCAAAATGCTTGTGGAAAATCAGGGTGACAAAAAGGCTTGTTTGGAACACTACATAATTTTGTCCAAATAGCTGAGTCATAAAATAGGGATTAAGGATGGGGCATGGGGTGAATGGGAAAATGGCAAAAGATGAAGCTACCTAGGGAAGCTTCGTCCAAATTGTACGTTCATAAAAAAAAGAAATGATTTGAGCCCTAATAGTGACATTAATGGAGAAGAATAGATGTATTTGAAAGTTCTGTGAAGTAGAATCAATACATCTTAGAGAGTAGAGGAATAAAGGATGACATCCAGGTTTTTGGCTTAAGTATCTGGACAAATGATAGTAATTGCACTGAGGTATAAGAACACTCAGGGTATTCGATTTTAGACATAAGGAATTTGAGGTATTCAGTGAGATACCCAAGAAAAGGTGTTTAGAAAGCAATTAGTTAATAGGGCCTTTTTGCTCAGGAGAGAAGTCTGAGCTAGAGATAAAGATTTGGGTATCAGCAAGTCATTGAAGCCATGAGAGTGGGAGAGATTATTCAGGTGAAATGAGAAGAGCCTAGGATCTCAGAGCCCCAAAATATGGAGAAAAAAAAGATGTGTACAATAGACTGATGAGATTAGTCAGGAGGTGAGAGGGAACCAGGGGAGGGCGATGAAAAGGAAATGTGTCACAACAGTGGAGAAAATAGCAGTGTGGACTGTTGATAACAGATCAATTATAGTTGACTTGGGAGGAAGCAGTTTTTGTGGGCTAACAGAGCAAGGAACCTAATGATTGAGTACACGCAGGACGAAGAAATGAAGGAAATTAGCACAGAAACTATAAATGGCTATGATTGGAGAGGAGATAGGGAAGTAATGAAAGGGAAGCCCTGTTAAAGGCAGGTTTTTAAAAAATGTTAAATGCTAATAGGAAGATCAGTGGAAAATAAAAGGTTGAAGATACAAAAATGAGATGGCAAGCAGTGAAAGTTGGGTTGAAGCCCCTGAGTTGATTATTGGATGTTATGAGGCATCATTAGCGAGATTAGCCTTGGCCATCAGGGTCACTTCTTTCCTAAAACATAAGAAGAGTGGGGTATGTATGAGGACACAAAACACTTTATAAATTCACTAGAGGCCCGGCACACAAATTCATGCACCAGTGGGGTCCCTCGGCCTGGCCTGCGAGATCAGGCTGAAATCGGCTCTCCAACATCCCCCGAGAGGTCCCGGATTGGGAGAGGGCACAGGCCAGGCCAAGGGACCCCACAATCAGGGCCAGAGAGGGACCACGGGAGAGCTCCAGGGCATGTCCAGCCCTGTCTCGCCAAGTCCCAATTGGAGCCTATAAGGGCTGGCCAGCTGGGGAGGGATGCAGAGGTTGGCCAGCTGGGGAGGGACCACAGGAGGGCTCTAAGGCATGTCCAGCCCGTCTCACTCAGTCCCAATTGGCCAGACCCCAGCAGCAAGCTAACCTACTGGTTGGAGTGTCTTGCCCCCTGGTGGTCAGTGCACATCATAGCGAGCAGTTGGGTGGTCTTAGCGTATTACGCTTTGATTGGTTGAACGGATAACCAGACACTTAGCATATTAGGCTTTTATTATATAGGATAGGCAAAATATTGAGGATATTTGAGTATTTTCTATGAATCAAGAGTTCTATAATGGATGTTGATAATGTGGATAAGATTAAAAATACCGTCTCAAGAAATAACAATATTGAACAGTTTTGTGATTTTATCTCTGCAGCCAGAGTCTAAGCATGGAGAAAGATGGACCCGTAGGTTTGATAGTTATTGGGACCACCAAGTGGGTATAATAGAAGGACAAAGAGATCAAGCCAAGAATTCATTCAGTGAATAATGAGAAACTATATGATCAAGGTGTAATTCTAAAGAGTCTTTTCTAATAGCATGCAGTATATATTTGAGGGGGGAGCGCAAAATGGGGTATGTGAAGGGCTAATTACAAGACATGATTTTTGAGGTGAAAATGGAATATGACTATTGGAAATAATAATGTAGTCTTTTTTAATTTTAGTTACTTTCTTTTGAGTTCCCAGATTGTGAGAAGGTGCAGGCCAGTCTGAGGGACCCCACCTGTGCACGATCGGGCTGGGAGGGACCAGTGAGGGGACTCCAGGGTGTGTCCAGCCCATCTCACTTAGTCCTGATTGGCCAGACCCCAGCAGCAAGCTAACCTACCAGTGGGAGCATCTGCCCCCTGGTGCACGTTATAGTGACTGGTTGACTGGTCCACTGTCTGCCCCCTGGTGGTCAGTGCACGTCACAGAGAGTGCAGCCTTAGCATATCATTAGCATATTACACTTTGGTTGGTTGTTCGGTTGTTCTGCTGTCCAGTCTATTTGCATATTACCCTTTTATTATATAGGACTAGAGGCCCGGTGCACAAAATTCATGCGGGGGGGGGGGGGTGTCCCTCAGCCCAGCCTGCACCCTTTCCAATATGGGACATCCCTCTCACAATCCAGGACTGCTGGCTCCCAACCGCTCACCTGCCTGATTGCCCCTAACCGCTTCTGCCTGGCAGCCTGATCACCCCCTAACCACTCCCCTGCCGGCCCAATTGCCCCTAACTGCCCTCCCCTGCCAGCCTGGTCACCCCTAACAGCCCTCCTCTGCCACCCTGGTCGCCCCTAACTGCCCTCCCCTGCAGGCTTAGTCGCTCCCAGCTGGTCACCCCTAACTACCCTCCCCTGCAGGCCTGGTCGCCCCCAACTGCTCTCGCCTGCCGGCCTGATCGCTCACAACTGCCCTCCCCTGCTGGCCATTTTGTGGTGGCCATCTTGTGTCCACCTGGGGGCCACCATCTTGTGTGTTGGAGTGATGGTCAATTTGCGTATTACCTCTTTATTGTATAGGATTTTAAGTGCTGAATTAAAGGCAGAGTGTGGAGGCAGTGCATTCAGGTGGCTTTACTGTAGGTATTGCAAATCATGAGAAAATAATTTGTGAATTTAAATATGAGATCAGTGTCTTCTCAATTCAATTAATCCACAATTTTAACTTGGTCAGAACTAGATGAAAGGAAGAGAGATATTTTAACCCTACCAGACTGCTGTGCCAATTTTTCAGTAATTTCCACACAAAGGTGGAATATTGGCACTAGATGAAAGGTAGATGAAAGGTAGACCTATTTTCTACAATGTCTCCAAGTTCCATCTTATTCTAACCACTTGTTTGCATGTAACTAACATTTTTCTATATCATGTTGGTTTTTTTCTCTTTAATGCTCAGGAGCCCAGGTATAGGGGACAGTTAGGTTCAGGGCCTCAGGTCTGGTAGGATTAATGTAAAAATTAGTAAATTCATTGACATTCATTTTTATATGGACTTCATATTACCACTTTGCTAATTGCCAGTGCCTTAGGTAAAACTATTAAAACTTTTATTCTGTTATTTAAAGTATTATAATGAAATCAGGAATTTTTTAAAAGTTATTCTCTTTACAATTTAATTTTTTCCCTATTGTCATTTTCATAGGAACTGAGTAAAGAGAAGAATTTAGGTCATGAAAAGCTTCTGATTTTTACCATAATACTTATTAAACTACTAGAGGCCTGGTACACAAATTCGTGCACAGGTGGGATCCCTCAGCCTGGCCAGCTATTGGGGCCATTTCGCCCAGACCCGATAGGGGCTGGCCTGGGGGAAGGACTGCGGGAAGTTAGCCAGCCGCGGGAGGTTGGCTATGGGAGTGCACTGACCACCGGGGGGCAGCTCCTGCATTAAGTGTCTGCACCCTGGTGGTCAGTGCGCATCATAGTGTTCGGTCGACAGGTTGTAACGATCACTTAGGCTTTTATATATATAGATAAATCAGCTACTTTGAGAATTCCTTGTCTTGGTGTTTTTTCTAGACTTTTTCTTGAATATCTATATGCCATTACTTTGTCAACCATCATTGAGTTATTTTAGGATATCCTGCTTCACTAATTGCTCCATGTCTTTCATGGAAAACCATTCCCTTTAATCAACAAATATTTCAAATTGTTTTTACTTTGGCAACATAATTAAGTATAAATTAAAGAAAGATAATGTGGCTGACTTTCCATACCAGTGGGTATGGAGTATAAAATTATTTTTAAAGATAATTCTCTAAATCGAGTCTGGCCCATGGCACACTTGTAAGTGAAGCTCTGTTGGAGCACCACTGTGCCCTTTCATAGACACGTCTTCTGTGCCACAGGAGCTGAGCTGAGTAGTTGCAACAAAGATCATATAGAGCCCCCAAAGCCTAAAATATTCACCTGGCCCTCTGCAGAAAAAGTGTGCTCACCCCTGTTTATATCAATAGAATTTTTATATGAGTGGCTAGAAAAAAAGTCATTGGATTTTTTTTTTAGTAGATTATTATATCCAGTTCATACCCAACACCATCCACTCCCTCCTGTTGTCCATTCCCTCCTCCCATACAATGCAGTGTATTTCTGACAGGTAGTGTTGTCTTCTCTCTGTGGGACAGGACTTGTCTGCATCCAGCAGAGTGATGCTAGGGGAGCCATGAGTGCCAATTTTATTGTTTTGTAAATCTTTATTCTCTCCCTGCAGCCTCCAGACCTGCTTTGTCTATATCAGGTAAGTTCAAGGGTCATCCTTCTTTTCCTTAACCAGGCCCTACCACCTGTTGGAAAGAGATTGATCTTGGTGCTTCACACCTTATGTTCTTCCCCAAGTGTTCTCTTCTCTCCTTTTCTACCCCTTTTTTCTTTTCTATTTCTTCATATAGGAATTCAAAATCTTAGTTCAGCTCTACTGGCTGCCATCCCTCCCCACTTCACTTTCCTAGGCTTTCTACAGTTTTCTTTGTGGTGGAGCTGAGCACTCTGTGATTACAATGTTAAGTCTGCTGAATGTACCTGTCATTTAATTACAAAAATAAAAGCAGACTAGGTATCTGAATGATTTCATCCTGCCAGGTTTTATCTTGTGTTTCTGTTTGTTTGTTTAATTTTAAACAAAACCTTGGCTTCTACCTCCCCACAATTCCAAATTCAGGCAACCTGGAAAATTCATGTTTCTAACTTTGTTTTTATGTTATATAAATATAGAAATCTAGACCCCCATTAATTTATTCTTTCAGAAATGTCTCCTGATTTATAATTTAATTCAGTTATGGTTGTAAAATACGCTTTGTCCATTTATTTTGTTTTACTTTGGATTATACTATTTCTGTGTTTTTAAGTTTATTAACCTTTTCTCTAGCATTGTCTAATCTGCTGTTGATAAATTCCAGGTGATTTTTCATTTCATACGCTTGTATTTTCACCTCCAGAAATTTAGATTTAGTATTCTTTGTATCTGCCATATACATCCTCCTCATATTTGTGCTTTCTTCAATTTCTTGACTGTGTGGAGTCTATTTAAAATAACCTGCATTAACTTCCTTGTGTGCTGATTTTACAGTCTGTGTTGTCAGTTTCTATTGATTGACTTCTCTCCTCATTATGGACTATGTTTTCCTGTTTTTTGCATGCCTGGAAATTTTGATTTGATGCTAGCCATTGTCACTTTTGCATTGTATGCTGGATTTTTTTTTTTTCAATGCCTTAAATGTATTAGGGTTCTATTCTAGGCATCATTAACTTTTGAGAAACATTTTTATTCTTTCAAATGTTGCTTTTGAGCACTGTTAGGCAAAGCCAGAATAGCCTTTAGTCTAGTACAGTGTTTCTCAACTGGTGATGATTTTGTCCTGCAGAGGATATTTTGCAATGTATGGAAACATTTTTTATTGCCACACCTAAAGGGTAGAGGCCAGGGTTGCTGCTGAACATTCTACAATGTATAATAAAACAGTCCCCACAATAAAGAATCATCTGACTTGCCTAACCGGTTTGGCTCAGTGGATAGAGCGTCGGCCTGCGGACTGAAGGGTCCCAGGTTCGATTCCGGTCAGGGGCATGTACCTTGGTTGCGGGCACGCCCCCAGTGGGGGGTGTGCAGGAGGCAGCTGATCGATGTTTCTGGCTCTCTATCTTTCTCCCTCTCTGTGAAAAATCAATAAAATATATTTAACAAAAAAAAAAAAAGAATCATCTGACTCCAAATATAAGTAGTTCCAATGTTGAGAAACCCTGTCCTAGAGCTAATTTTATGCCACCTGGTAGGCAGTACCAATAACTTAAGACTGTATCCTGCCCGTGTATTAGAAGGTCTTTCCATTCTTGCTGGTGGGAAAATAGATTATATCTAATCCTATAAAGTCTCTATCTAGGGATTTTCTGCCTGGTCCTTTTCAGTAGTTTTTTTTCAAAGCCTTGGGAAACAGTCATGCACAAATCAGTATCTACAGAAGCCAGGGGAACCCTACATAGATCTCTGGAGCTCCTTCTGTACAGCTCTCTCTCCTGTACTGACCCACAAAATCTAGCTGACGTGGGCTCCCTCACCTCCAAAGTTTGTCTTCTCATTTCAGGAAGATTTCCAAGCTAAGCTATTTTGGGTTCCTCTTCCTAGACTGGGGCCTGGAAACTCGCCAAGCAGTAGCCAGAGAAAATTCAGCACTTAACATCCTTTGCATCCCTGCTTTCGGGGATCACTGTCATCTTGCAATTTCTGTCACCCAGTCTTAAAAACAAACAAAAAACAGTATTTCATATATTGTGTCTGTTTTTGTAAGTTGCTTAAGGTGAGCAACTTACAATAAAATTCAGTTCTTCCTCGTGGCCAGAAGTCCCAGATTTTTTTTTTAATAAATATTTATCCAGCCCTGACCGGTTTGGCTAAGTGGATAGAGCGTCAGCCTGCGGACTGAAGGGTCCCAGGTTCGATTCCAGTCAAGGGCATGTGCCTTGGTTGCAGGCACATCCCCAGTAGGAGGTGTGCAGGAGGCAGCTGATCAATGTTTCTCTCTCATCGATGTTTCTAACTCTCTATCTCTCTCCCTTCCTCTCTGTAAAAAATCAATAAAATATATTTTTTTTAAATAAATAAATATTTATCCAGTTTCTATATGCTAGGTGCTGAAAATAGTATGACCAGCAAGCATCTTTACTTTCACCAAGTTTGTATTTTAGTGGGAGGAAAAATAAAATAGAAAACACAAGACAGTGGTAAATTCTGGTAATGAAATCAGAAGATTTAAGAAATTTCTCAGAGGAGCTATTTAGGTTGAGTACTCGGAAAAATGCTTTCTGAAGAAGTATTGCATAGCGGTGGTGGGGTGGAGACATCTAGGATATCATTGCTGACTGAAACTGATTAGGAGGAGAACCCCTAAGAGATTATAGGATAAGGAGAAAAGAAAGCCTAGATAGACTCAGCCTTGAGAAATTTCAACATTCCTTGGCCAGGGAGAGCAGGACATACAGTAGAAACAAGAGGCGGAGGAGAGCCAATATTGTGTTTTGTCTCAAAAGCCAAAAAAAAAAAAAAAATGTTTCAAGAAAGAGGTTGTCTTACTCTTCTTGAGGTGCCATAAAAAAAATAACAGTAAATTAATAAATAAAACCATCGATTGTGTGGCAAACAATGGAAATTTATTTTCTCACAGTTCAGGAGGCTGGAAAATCTAAGATCAAGGTCTGAAGGGTTCCTTTTCTATAAGAGTTCTCATCCTGGCTTGCAGATGACCACCTTCCTGTTTTTTGGTGTATCCTCCACTTAGAGCAGGGGTCCTCAAACTACGGCCCGCAGGCCACATGCGGCCCACCGAAAACATTTATCCGGCCCGCCGGGTGTTTTTGCCGCGGCTGCCTGTCCTGCTTAGCAGCCAACTCGTCCCTGGCCTGCAGTGCGCATGTGTGGAATGTCTGAGGGACAATGAACTGGCCCCCTGTTTAAAAAGTTTGAAGACCTCTGACTTAGAGACATACCAATACCATCAGAATAGTGACCCACCCTCTGATCTCAGTTCACCTTAAATACCTCCTAAAGGCCCTGTATCTTTTCATATAGGGAGTTAGGGCTTCAACATGTAAACATGGGAGATACACAGTAAAGTCCATAGTAGAAGAAATGGTCAACTGTGTTTAATGTTAGGAAGGCAAAAAAGTTGATTTAAACATCATACCTTAGACATCATTGGTCACTTTAGTAAGTGCTATTTCCATGGAGTCAAAGACCTAGAAGCCAGATTGGAGTGGGTTAGGAATAAGAAGAAAATGGTGATAGCAAAAGAATAGAGTAACTCATCAAAGTAACCTAACTCCAGAATTTGAAGTTAAAATTCAGATGAGTTCAAATTCAATGGTTTCAGTTACTTTAGTAGCTATTGCAATTCCAAGTCCCAACACAGAATTCAGTTTCTCCCCCCGATACAACTGACTTCTTTCTCCCTTTGAAAAGATCAATATGTTTGTGAAACCCAACCTAAATGGTAGCTTTCAAAAATATTAGTTTATGCCTTAACACTTTCTTTCTTTACCTTGAGAAACTGAAAGATATGACTAGCAGCTCCTTATTTAGTTAAATATGAGGAAACTTCATACTCTAAATATATAGCTCACCTAGTTATCGCTGTAGCCCTTTGGGATTCCTTTCTGTCTGAAATCTGCGGATCAGACACTTACCATATTTTAAGTATTTTTGAAGTAGTATATAAATGGATATTAACATGGAGAATCATGAAAACATTACAACCCAAGAGTTAGTATGCAGGGTACAGTCATAGATCATAGGTCCTGAAGACTTCTACTTTCCAGTTATGTGACCTGGATAAGTCATTTTACTTCTTTGAGTCTCAATGTGTTGCTGTTAGAATTGAATGAGGTAATGTAAAAAAGACCTTTAGCATAGTGCCTGACATACAGCAACTGCTCCATAAATATTTTCAGACCTTAATCACACTAAACTTTATTGTTTCCTACAGTTGCTAGCTTGCATTAAAGTGTGTTGTCTGTATGAACCATAACATTTTTCCAGTAATAAAGCAAGTTTGTTATTAGAGCTGGATTTTTAAAACATTGTTTTTGTTAGAATTACCAGTAACCATTAAGTCACAAATGATAACTGTATTTCTATGACCCACAAAAGTTTTTCATCTCTTATACTTTGCAAATGCATATCTATATATGTAAAAGCCTAAGCAACCGTTCAAACGGCAGCTATGATGCACAGTGGCCACCAGGTGGCAGACTTTCCAACCAGTAGCTATGGCACGCACTGACCACCAGGGGGCAGACACAACGCAGGAGCTGCCGAGCTGCGGTGACTTAGCAGCTGCAGTTCTCAGGTGACGCACCTGGAACCAGGGAGGAGGGAGCCTGATTCTGGGGTGTGTCATGCGAGGACTACCCTCTCGCAATCCAGGATCCCTCAGGGCAGTGGTCAGCAAACTCATTAGTCAACAGAGGCAAATATCAACAGTACAACGATTGAAATTCTTTTAAGAGCCAAATTTTTTAAACTTAACTATATATGTAGGTACATTGTTATTAATTAGGGTACTCCTAAGCTGGTCTTTGCTAAAAACATCCTCAATCTGAGGGGTCGACTTCAGCGAACGTACCCCCACTTCTTCTAAAGCCACTTCTTCAAAATAGACTCGCCCAGGCCGAAAACCGACTTCTGTGCATGGGCCATGAAGTTTCAATCACACTGTATTTGCGCGCCTGCGTGGTATTTTGTGGAAGAGCCACACTCAAGGGGCCAAAGAGCCGCATGTGGCACGCGAGCCGCAGGTTGCCGACCACTGCCTCGGGATGTTGGAGAGCCATTTTTGGCCCCGATCCCCACAGGCCAGGCCGAGGGACCCCACCAGTGCATGAATCTGTGCACCGGGCCTCTAGTCTACACTGACAAACATGCAATTTGACTGTACCTTTGCTATGCCTTAAGCCACGCCCACCAGCTAATCAGAGCGACTATATGCAAATTAACCCAACCAAGATGGCGGACAGCAGCCACGAGCTGGAGCAAGCAGGACACTTGGTTGTCCTAATGATGGAGGTAGCCAAGCTTCCCAGCTGCCACGGCGGCTCTGAGCTCCACTCAAAGCAACAAAGTTTCAAGGTACCTGCTTTCAGCCAGTCGTGGCCTCGAAGCTGGAGCGAGCAGGAGTGGGTTTCCCCTGGCTATGGAGGAAGCCAAGCTTCCCTCCTGCCCACCCAGGCTACAAAGTTTCAATTATAGAAGGTAAATAAATCCCAGAATAAAAAAAAAAAAATTTAAAAAAGGCTAGGAGCTTCCATAGCCAGGAGGGCTTGGCCAGCCTGAAAACGGCCCTCAGCCCCTCAGACTGGCCAGGCACCCCAGTGGGGACCCCCCCACCCTAAAGGGGGTGTGACCAGCCTGCAAACACCCATCAGCCCCTCACCCAGGCTGGCCAGGCACCCCAAGCGGGACCTCCAACCTGATCCGGGATACCCTTCAGGGCAAACCAGCCGGCCCCCACCCATGCACCAGGCCTCTATCCTATATAGTAAAAAGGTAATATGCAAACTGACCCTAACAGCAGAAAGGCTGGGAATGACTGGTCACTATGACACACACTGACCACCAGGGGGCAGACGCTCAATGCAGAAGCTGCCTCCTGGTGGTTAGTGCACTCCCACAGAGGGAGCTCTGCTTAGCCACAGCGAGGCTGCCAGCTGCCAGTACAGCGGTGGTGGTGGGAGCCTCTCCCGCCTCAGCAGCGCTAAGGATGTCCGACTGCAGCTTAGGCCTGCTCCCCGCTGGCAAGTGGACATCCACTGAAGGCTGCTGGGCTTCCAGAGGATGTCTGACTGCCAGCTTGGGCCTGATCCCCCAGGGAGCGGGCCTAAGCCAGCAGGTGGACATCCTCCAAGGGGTCCCACACTGCAAGAGGACATAGGCCGGGCTGAGAGACTCCCCATCCTTGAGTGCACAAATTTTTGTGCACCTGGCCTCTAGTATTCTATAAGCTTCCATTCAAATGGTATAGAGGCTGTCATTTAGGGTGGATTAAAGCCCAGAAACATTAAAAACAGATGCTGAGATAAGCATTTCTACACCCCTTGCCCTTGTTTTCACCTACCATCTAGTTTACAGTAAGAGCCTCTCTTCCAGCTTCTTCCTCCTTTCACCAAAATATGCAGTGTTAACTAACCCTTTGCATTTTTCTATAGCTCTGTGTGGTTTGAGCATGTTAATGGGCTCTCATTAGATCATCAGGAATATAGAAGGTAAGCAGGGAAGCTGTCATTTTTTTTTTTCTTACAGATGAGGAAAATTAAACTGAAAGGGGCTAAAGTTATTTGTCCAAGGTGAATAAGACTGATTATTATTAGTGTCAGAATTAGAATCCGGGTCTTTACATTCTTTCCCCTAAATCTTTACTCTCAAGAATGCTACTGTAAACATTGCTGAGATTTTGATAGAATTCTAGGTTTAAGTGTATATTTGTTAATTATACATGTCAATCTGTATTAGCACTAACATTTTTTTTCTTCTTATGCATATGTAGTTTTGTGCCTTCCTGGAGTTTGTGTGCCCAAATTTAGACTACACTCTCTAGAAGTTTTCTTTAAAAAACTGTCTTTACAGTATTGCAAAGAATCCTGTGGTTATTAAAGTATTCTTCTGTAATGAATACACCTTTGTCAGTCAAATAACTTAACGGAAAACAAGGTTTTTATGACCATGATTTGTTGGATACTTGATGTACTTATCTACCACAATTAATATAATTTTATTTTCATGGCCTGCCTTAGAGTTTCTCAGAGAAGTGTACATCAGATTTTTTTGTTTTGTAAACACAAATAATAAAAATTTGAAGACTAGAGTCCTTGGAGGAAGGGAAAACATTACTGCTTTATCTGAGCTTTGTCAACTTGAAAAATAAAAGAATTTGAGGTCCATGCGGACACACCAGTCTAATAGTAACCAATGTAAATATTATCAAAAATCAGTTAAAATTTCTGATATGAATGAAGATGTTGTTTTGGATCTCTGATTTGTCACATATCAGGCCATGATTTACTTTAAATAGAATCCTATTATTCACATCTCTATGTTTTGGCTTAAGTGATTTACTATATTTTTTTATTTTTATTGTTGAGATTACAGATGTCCCCCATTTTCTCCCCTTTCCTCCCCCTCCACCAGTCTCTCACCCCACCTCTGACTTTCACCAACACTGATTTACTATTTTTAAATGACATCAGGAAATGCTACTGAAGTCTGGATGCTGCTGCCATTTACCAACTCCAAGTCACTTAACACTAGCTACACAGCTCATTTTCGTCTTTACTAACAGGATCGTAGACCTGTGTGGTTACATAAAGCTTAAGAAGGATCAACTAATGTATAGCGAGCCGTTAGTTTATAAGCAATGTTCACATCTGAAGATGTGAACTGACTCATTAAGGCTCAGGATTACATGTGCATTGCATGTCGAGTGGACACTCAAGTTTCTGAGTCTAAAGATTTTCATCAGAGAGCTAGTAGGCAGGCATAATGGCAAGAGCAGGGACTGTAGTCCAGTTCATAACCTCAGGCATATTTGTACATAAGTCTCCAAGACTGACTTTTATCATTTATTATGAGGATGAATATACTAACCTTGCTTGTTATGAAATTCAATGATAATACATGTGAATGTGCCTAGTAGGCATTCAACAAAGGTTAATTCCTTCTTGTCTCAAAGTGGCTCTGATTCATGGTAGGGACGAATCCTGCCAAGTTCAGTTCTGAAATATACTGACGAAATCTGTAAATGCAGTGATCTTTATCCAGTGGTATCTGAGTGACTGACTTCTCAAGTACCTGGCTTATTGTGTATTCAGTTCAGTAAGGAGGCAGGATTTATTTATAAACAAAAAAATACTTTCAGGATAATACATGCTCTGTCCACTCTAATGTTTAGAGGTCCCAATAATAAAACTAAATTTTCTTTTACAAGGTTGATAATTTCTTTGAAACCGAAGTAAAACTGAAATGCTTTACACTTTTTTTTTTTCCAGCATGCTACAAATGAAAAATGATGAGAAACTGAATTTGTCTGATGGGAATACAGCAAGTAGCCCTTTGAACCCCATTAAGATGTGCCTTAATCATCCCACTGAATGGAATCTGAATTTGACAGCATCTCTAGCAAGCTGTACAGTTCAAAACCAAAATCTCACAAGTGAAGAGAAATAGATTGCAGTTCTCCTTGCACTATCCTTATTTTGTACGTCAATATTCTTTCTGCTGAACAATAAGCATTTACCAATTGATCTTGAAATATTTCTAGTCCTGTGATTTGTCTTTATATATCATTAGCATTAATCACTTTGATTATATTCTTTGTATGTTTTTTACATGTTTTACATCAGACCATTGTGGAATTTTGCAGTACAGATGGATTTTGATGTTTCTCTTTAATGGTATTTTGTGAAATTTGTATGCCCTAAGTTTAAATACATAGTTGTCCCCAATTTTATTTCTGTGCACAAAGTTTTAATATATGACGTACTGCGTGATTTGGAAGTGTAAAGATTCGTGATGATGACCTGACCCATGAACAGTTATAAAGCTGGTGGATACCAACTACCTCGAATTGGTGAAAGGCAAGGGTCTCTCTTAGAAGTATATCATTTTCAACGTTATCTATAGAGAGAAAAATTGATCACAGTTTATCAAGTAGCATGTTTCCATTCATAGAATTTGAGCTGATCAGTTTTCTTTCTCTGTATTTTTAAACCTTTCAAGTCTGTGAGAACAATAGCACAACTGCACATTTACTCTTCAGCAAATGTGTGCCCCTTACAGACAAGAATACTATTTGGTTTCTGTAAGTTACCAGTTTTGAAAGAAAAATGGTAAATGGATTTATATCTACTGATTTTATGGTATTTTAGCCATTTATTTTAAAGTGGAAAGGGATTTTTTCTTTTAAATCAGGATATTCCTTACCTTTAACTCTAAAAGTGCAAAAGCATAGCTTCAGCAATAGCTTTGTGATTGTGTCTAAAACTTGAACAGTAAGAATACTAAAGGTTTGGTGCTTAATTTGTTTTTTCCCCAGCCAGATAAAGAAAGCTTTGATTTGGTGGTCCATGTAAGTATGGTAGTCTCTTTGATAGCCTGGCTATGAGGTAAATGGAATTTAATTTGTGGACATTTTAAGTCCTTATTTCTCCCTACTCCACACACCCCCAAACAAAAATTTTTTAAATGGGGATTTAACAAAAGAAGACTTACATAAAGAATCTGAAGCACAGAAAAAGAGCCAACAGAATGGAACTCACCTATTTTTCATTGTTTATATCACTATCATGCTTTTTGCTTAATAAGCATTCTTTGTAACTTTCAGGCTCCTTTTATATTTTTGAGTTTTATAAAGCGCATATATATGTATGTAATATAGCAATTTGGTTCTAAAAAGCACAATAATCTTCAGCTCCATCTTAGAACATCACTTTAAATAAATGGCCTCTGATAAATAAAGCACAATTATTAAAACAGATCCAAAGTTAGGGCATTTCTATTCTGAATAATAAAGAGAAAAGTCAATTAACAGATGGATAAGAAAAGGTGTTTTGTTGGGTGTTGCCTGAGGAAAGGGGACTGATTTCATACAGTACATTTCATAAGTTAGGCAAGTGCCAATTTCAGAAAATAAGTTGATAATGAAAAAATAACGCCCATAAATTAGTATGTAGAGGACTTCCTGTCACATTATTTTCCCACTAGTATTTTTTATCCACAATAGTATTATGCCAAAAAAAAACAGAAAGCAAGTATATGATTAAAATGTACATGTGAACATCTCCCCAGCCCAGGGAACAGCATCATTTTAGGAAAAGAGATTACCCATTCAGACAGCATATCAAAAATGTGTTTAGTATAAGAAATGCAAAACAAAATCAAAATGAGAACTGTTGAACTTGGACGATGAGGACTCTGGTTCATTATACTAGCCCTCCTCCCTGAAAGTGAGCTCATTTCTAGCAAGTTTGTGGTACTTCACTTGCCCTTGGGGTGTTGTTTTTTAAATGTGTTCTGAGATTGGAAATGTGTTCATCTGTGTTTGATCTGCCATAAGTTTCTCAAATGCAAACCATTAGCTAGTTACACTTAAAAGTTGCCCACAATGCCATGATTTTAAATGTGAGAGTTCATAGGCATCATCTGGAAAGCCAGTTTAAAAACCAGGTTCCTGGGCCCACTTTGGATTCTGATGGAATCCCTGTGACTGATGCAGATGGCTTGTGGAGCGCATTGACAGACGTGTCCTGATGCTTTCATACAGGCCAAAGTCACGTGGAATCACATGGCAGAAAGTCCTATAAGACATCAGGCAAAATTTTTCTAATGTTGACACAAGGGTTAAGTTTATTAAACAAAGAACTAAAATAATTGTAAAAGACATTTGTAAAAGGACTCCACCTCCATCATCTCTTCGCCTAATTTATATCTTCATTGAGAAGTTGCTCCAAGTTCAGTTTACTTTTTGCTAGTGCTGCTGTTTTGGCTCGTCTTGGTAATCTCATCTTCATTTCTGATTCTGGCTCTGGAACTTCATGATCACTAAACAGATTTTGAAAATACACCAATTTAAATACAAGCTTTAAAACCACAGTTTATTTGTAAATAAAACGTTTTTTGTTTCTGACAGTGTGTAATTGATATCCTGATTCCAGTAAGCTTAAAACTAAAATCTCAACCAAAACCAAAACACTTAGACTGGCTATCCAGCAAACTGAAAGTATGGGAAACGTAGCTAATTTCTTTTTATATCTATGTGGAACCTGGTGTTATACATAAGGAAAAGGAAAAAAAACTTTTGTAGTGAAGGTTGTTGTTAAACAGGGACCATAACAACTGCCCAAAAGAGGGTTTTTTTGAGAATTTAAGAAATGGAAGAAAAAAATTAAGTTCTTTTGATTTAGGCAATAAAATCCTAAAACACTGTAAACAGCATGTTTCCCCAAAAGATTTTTAAATTTAGTCAAAACTTAATCTGAAAGTATATACTGAAAGTATACAGTTTTACCAATGAATAAATGAATGCAAGAGAGCTACAACTGTTGGCTTCCAACAGTGGCTAATTGGCAGAAACCAAATATAAGCCCTATACTAATATACCCAAATTATAGGCAGAATTATTCTGTAAGTATAAATGTAGAGAACCCAAACCTAAATCTCAAGAGTTGCTAATTCAAGATTAGAGGAGTCATATACACATGACCATGTAATTAGAAGAATACATGGAAATATAAATTGAACGAACATATTAAAGATGACTACCTAGAAGTAAAGGCCATGCCAACTAATAGAAAAAGCAAATAAGCCATAGGAAGTCAAATGCTCTTGATAGTGGAGTCCAAGACATAGCCATGTATGGTTTTCACTGATTATCTTGTTATCTGTTGAGTTTTTCTGTCCCAGTAGAAGCACCATACAATTTTTTTCTACTTCTAGACCCAAAAAAAAGTAGACCTCTACATACTCTACACATGCATAACATACCTTGCCGAGTCAGCCTCAGAAGTCTGTCGTCTCCTGCTAATCCTGGCTGCAGCTGTCACTTTTCTCCGTCCTTAAAGACAGTTTGTTATCAAAATTATCAATTGCTTAATTGTTTTTAATCTATTTCTGGGCTACCTAAGTCCTTTATTTTCCCTCTTTAACACATTTCCTCCTTGATACCAATTATCAACAGAGAAAAGGAACTTAAGATTAAAATTTATTAATTTATTAATTTCTTTTGTAAGCTCTGATAATAGGCAAGGGGAAATTAAGTTATAAATAGGCAAGTTTCAGTTAATAATGAGGAAAGACGCATGTGAAAAACATGTTATGTAAAGAAAGAACCTCTATTATGCTTATAGTACAGTGTATGGAGAAGCTAATGAAAATTAAAGCAGAAAGGTAGGAAGGTTAAGCCCATAACAGGTCCTAAAGAAACAGAACTTGAATCAATAAAGTAATGGCTTCTTGGAAAATATTCAAACATAAACATGGCCAATCCAAATATGTTCTAAAACATATTTCAGTATAAAAATTAATCTTCATTGTTTTTGGAAGTTGCAAAAATTCTACTTGCTAGAAATTTACAAGGTTAAGAAGACAAAGGTTAGCCTGGGATGCTCCCCATTTATAACAATACATTTTTAAAAGTTTGAGCTGTCAGAAAAAAGGTGGTAGTCTAATGGGATAGTATCTAACTAAAAGCAATCTTATTAAAACTATATTTTTCATATGATTATTTGGTTGAAATTTGTAAACCCTACTTTTTCATGTGAGACTTGTTGGTTTTTCACCAATAAACCTTACGTATTTGCTTTTACTTCTAATGTAACTATCCCCAAGAAAATATCCAACAATATGGGACTAATTTGGGACACCCAGCAATTAGCACTTAATTAACTGACTAGCTACAAAATATTATGGACAGATTTTATTTACAAAAATATAAAATGCATAAGAAAAAGACCTCAAAAACATTTTCAAGGATTAAAATAATTGTTGGCTCATGGGTGGTATTATTAGTGTTCTTTATATTGGTATGCTTGGATGTATTTCCTGATTTTCTGTAATAAGCATGCATTGCTTTTGTAATAACATAATAAAACAATAAAAAAGTCTTGAATTACAGATTTTTTCCCAAGTGATCCCCTAATAGTCAACATTTACATTATTCCAACAAGTCCCCTAATGGATATCCCTTGGGAAATAAATTATGTTGGGGAAAAATAAAATGGGGAAAAAAGGAAAACAGAAACTCAGAAAAATACTAGGCAAATAAAAGGTACAAAATTGCTTAACCATATAAAGACTAGAACATAACTAATAATATAAAATCATCACTGATCATTTACTGATAAAAATCACCTTAATCCAAATAATCCTTTACAATATGATCTTTTGCATCATATTTCATACCAAAGCACTTGGAGCAACACTGACCATCTTTTAGATGACACAGCAAAACCTAATTATCAGCTGAAAGAATTAAAAAGCAAAGAATACCTAAGACATTTTTCCCTATGGAAACAAAGATAAGGAAACTTGCAAAGTAAGTAGTTCATTGGAAAACAAGCTTGGAAAGTTGTATTATAAAATTAGTTAATCCGTGCACTACCTCTGACAGTCTTTCGCTGAGTGGATTTTGACGCTCGGGTTGCTTTTACATCCTTGAGAGGAGTTACACATACTTCTTTATTCTTTTCTATTATAGGAAATATGCAACAATGTAAATAAAAAATAGCCTCATGAAATACTTTAAATGGTCTAAGTCAAATTTTCATAAAACAGAAATCACAACCAGCCCCATTAGCAGCTATTGAAAATTTATCATAAATCAGTGTTCCAAAAGATGTGAATAGTGGCAAGTAAGCAAAACTCCCAGTCATATGGTGAAAAATGTACACCAAAAAATTGTAAAAGTAGAATAAACACTTAGCAGTTATATGCTTTCCCAAGGTGATTAATTAGAAAAATTTCCTTTTCATTTCTGAAACCCAACCACATGTTATAAGATAAAAAAATGTGTCTCAGTAAAGATGAGAAGGACAGAATCTTATTCAGGTTAGTTTGCTGTTACCCTCTTCGTTTTCACACACAGTCGTGGTTGTGCTGGCATCCTGTGCTGCCACAGCTTGCTCATCACAGTCTTTATTTCCTTTTTCTAACTGCATCTTGATTTTCTCCAAAGCTCTCAGACATATCCTGTCTTTTACTTGCTATAATAGAAAACATTAACATTTTTTAAATACAGCATTTTCTAATCTTGCAAAAAAGCTGTATGCTGGTATCAAGTTGTTTTAAGACATTCTAAAATTCTATTAAACTATGAAGAAAATATTTACTTCAAATGAGCAAAGTCACAGTATGCTAACATGTATAATTTTACTTTGATAAGAATATATACATAAGAGTACTTAGAAACTACTTTACCTCCAGAATCTCATTCAACAGAACCAAAAGATCTTTAGCAAGATTGGTACTGAGTTCTAAAGAACTCAAGGCTTTTGTATAGACCCGAATTTCTGGTGAACATGGACATGTTAAGATCTCATTGCAAATTTTTATAGCCAAATTGTCATGAACTGTTAAGGCCTGGAAACGCAAGAGAAAAATCTTTGTAAATTGAAAATGGCATGATTATACTACAGTCCTACACATCTAACAAACATTTCCAACTAATTATCTGCCATCATCCCAAATGCAAAATGTCTAAAACCAAATTTAACATATTTCTTCCCAGAAATCTCAAGATCAAAATGTATCTTCTATTCAAGGCATCAGAGGGATTATTTTTTAAAAAAACAAAAAACAGTGACCTGCATCCTAATCAGCCCTACCATCCATAGGCTGACATATTCACACCCACCTGATAATCTGGGGAATTCTTGGCCTTAGGATGCAATCCACTTGGTCTTGTCAAATCTACCAGTAACTCAGTAACATTAGTGATATCTATTTCAGCTAAAGGAGAAGACGCAGGGGCATTGGCCAGTGTTTGCAGAGTTGGGAAAAAGGCTTCTTCAAAACATTCCTGATTAGTCCTATTGAAAAACAATTTGAAAGTATACTCTCAAAGAAAAAGCACATGATTCTTAAAAATATCTATATATATAAAAGCCTAAGTGATCATTACGACCGGTAGACTGAACACTATGATGCGCACTGACCACCAGGGGGCAGGCGTTCAATGCAGGAGCTGCCCCCTGGTGGTCAGTGCACTCCCATAGACAACCTCCCACGGCCATCTAACTTCCCACAGTCCCTCACCCCAGCCAGCCCCAATTGGGCCCTATGGGGTCTGGGCAAGACGGCCCGATAGCCGGCCAGGCTGAAGGACCCCACCCATGCACAAATTCGTGTACCGGGCCTCTAGTATCTATATAAAAGCCTAAGTGACCATTCCGATGGAACAACTGGTCAACCAGTCACTATGATGCACACTGACAGCCAGGGGGCAGATGCTCAACGCAGGAGCTGCCCCCTGGTAGTCAGTGTGCTCCCACAGGGGGAGCACTGCTCAGCCACAAGCCCGGCTCACGGCTGGGGAGCATATCTGTCATGGCGTCGGGAGCCTCTCCTGACCCTGCGGCAGCACTACTGGGCAGTGACAGCAGGCGCAGCAGGCCGGGATGAGTGCAAGCGGCACAGCGCCTGATCCCGGCTCAGGCTCCTCCCTGGCTGCCTGCCACTTGGTGCACAGCTACATCCCTCAGGGGTTGTCCGACTGCTATTTAGGCATGCGGGAATGGGGGGCCTAAACCAGCAGTCGGACTTCCCCCGAGGAGTCCTGGATTGCGAGAGGGGGCAGGCCAGGCTGAGAGCCCCGACCCCATGAATGAATCCATGCACCGGGCCTCTAGTATTATGTATAAAATTCATCCCATCAAGTCACAGTGCATTTTAATCTGGAAAGAACCAAGTAATTCAGGTAGATAAACTCTAGTAAGTTCTTATTTCACCACTTAACACTGAAGAAAAATAAACAAAACAATACTATAGATATGATCCTGGGGAACGTGAATTTAACTTCAAATCAGATTCTGACTCAGTGATAGGGCTGAATAAATACCTGCTTGCATAAGCAAACATGGGAAAGAACACGCCTAGACAATGTCGAAGTCGAACATCCTCTTCCGTCACAGGATTGTACCATAACAAGATAAGACGAGACAAAATCCTGCTGCTGACCAGCAGCCCAGAGAACATCAGCTTGGCTAGTCCTTCTGCAGCTCCTGTCCTGAGTTCAGACACCTAATAAAAATGATTTTCATTAAAAGAAATGTTTTATTTGTATTTCCTTTTAAGCTTTAAAATGTAGCCTGTCCTACAATATTTTTATCTGAACTATCCAAAATCATTCATGTTATTATGAATTTGTTAAAGGCCGAACTATCAAATCACAATAATCAAAAGGTAGTGAACAGCTAAACTCTTGGTGGCATGTATGTAAAATGGAATATTGTTCTGCTATAAGAAGAAGTACTGACGCAAGCTACAACATAGATGATCTTCAAAGACAAGCTAAGTGAAAGACACAAAGTCACATACTGTATATAATTCCATTTATATGAAATATCTAGAATAGTTACATCTGTAGAGACAAAATGCAGATTCATGGTTGTCAGGGGCTGGTGGGAAGGGAAATAGGCTAACTGCTTAATGGGTTAACTTTCCTTTTGGGATAATGAAAACATTTTTTTAAAATTAGAGGTGGTGCTTGTACTACATTGTGAATGTACTAAATGCCAATAAATTGTTCAAGTTAAAATTGTTAGTTCATGTTATGTCAATTTTACCTTAGTAAAAAAAAATCAATATTTCTTAAGACTCTTGGGGGAAAAATATTTTAAGTCATAAATCACAAAGACAGGGAAAAAGATGAAAATATGAATGCAACCCCTTCCAATAGCCATTTCATTTTTGTTACACTGCAGTTCTTGGCACATGGAATTTGATAGCAAGGAGCTAGGTATACTGGAAGTGAAAGTAGAATTTAATTATGACAGTCAAAAGGCAAAATTTTTAAATGTCAGCCAAGTTTAAACTGTAGCCTAAACATTATAAGGAACATAAACATACATGCTGAAAATGACAATTCGGAATAACAGGGCTGTGATGATTTCCTACCTCGCTATCTAGGAAATCAGAGAGAAGTTTCAGAACATTCTTGGCTGTAGCAGTCACTTCTTCAGCTTCTTTTGACTCTTGCTCTTCATCAGTGTTTATTTCTACACCTTCACTTTGAACGGCTTTCACTTTCTTAGTTGTAAATGGTTCAATCCCAAATGTCATCAGTTGGTCAAAGATTGCCTTTAAAGCACTCATTTTTATTGTCACATCATCAATTTGCAAAACCTAAATTGAAACAGCCCCCAACAAAAAAAGGGAATTCAGTAAACTTTGGTTATGCTGCGTAAAATTAACATGTATCTTATTTTCTCAGTCTAATTTCAGAACGGTGTCAAGCCTACATAGAACATTTTTCAAAACCAATTGAAATTTCCATTTTTTGGTTATTGTTTTTATTTATTTGTACCATAAGTTATATTTTCTTCAGAAGAAGTTCATCTTCAGTCAAAAAAGTCTGGAACTAGTGTCAGGCTGAATTATATTATTTGTTCCTTTTATTTTTTTAAAAAATGTTCAACTCTGATTTTCTCTTCTTAGCTAATTTCAGATTTCATTAACAGTGAATTCCATTTTCAGTGAACTGGACTGGAGGTGATCTGGAAAGCCTGGCAATTTGTGTGATCTATCCTGATATAAGAAAACTGAATTCCTACATAACAAATCTCACAACCATGACAAATAGAGCTGAATATTTCTATTATAAAGAGATTTACTATAATCTTTAATGACTTAAGTTTTGGTGAGTGATAAACTGCTTGACTATATTGATTACTTTTAGAATGTACAAAATTTCACATGTAACTCATCTTATTTCATTTGAATACAGCATTCACAAACAACGTTTTTAATTTAAAAAACAGTTATTTTATTCAAGCAAATATTAATATCAAATGCCTGAAAAAGTAAGTTTAGAGATCAAAGTTGTTTAAATTAAAATAAAACTTTAATTCCATGACTAGGCTGCTCTTGACTGGTTTGATTTGAAAGAAGTTAATCAAGTCTTTTTCACTACAGAATATTATACAGGCGCAAACAGAACCAAGGCTCCCACAGCGCACTCCTCTCTCGCTCTCTCGCTCTCTCTCGCTCTCTCGCTCTCACAGAGATGACTTAGTATTAAATCACTACAAAATACTCCAGGACACTCTTGAGCATTAAATTCATACTCCATTTTTTCTGTCTGAAATGACCAAACCACATTATTATTATTATTACTGATATTATGTCAACAAAAGTTAAAAGGATCAAAATTCACATTTCCTCTATAAAGGTCAAGTGAACATAAATATTTTTTAAAGAGTTCAATGGTATTTCCTTTGCTGCCGTACTAGAAATTTTGCATAACTGTCAATCTCCTCTATCAGGGTTCCAGCTTGACTACAACAACTTACAATTTTTCGCAGCATTCACAATGGTATATAGGACCTTTTAAAGAATGTTTTACCTCAGTTTTAGAGCCAAAAAGAACTATTTCGTAAGTTAGACATAAATGAACCCTTCACTATCAAATGTTCTACTAAGATTTTTTCTTTCACTTCAAAAAGAAAAAAAATGCAGCCCCTCTTCTGGGTATCTATCCAAAAAATTTGAAAACATTTATTTCCAAAGTACATGTACCCATTTGTTCACTGTAGCACTGTTCACAGGGGCCAAGACATGGAAACAACCAAAGCATCCTTCAATAGACAACTGGATAAAGAAAATGTGGTACATATATACAATAGAATTCTACTTAGCCATAAGAAGAGATGAAACACTGCCATTTGCAACAACATGAATGGATCTTGAGAATATCATGCTTAAGTGAAATAACTCAGAAAAAGAACCATATGAGTTCACTCAAATGTGGGATATAAAACTGAAAGCAACAAATGAACAAGAAAAATAAACAAAAATTCATAAACACAGATAACAGTATGGTGGTTACTAGAGGAAAAGGGGGAGGGAAGGTTAGTAATGGGTAAATGGGGTCAAATATATGGTGACAAAAGATCTGATTTTGGGTGGTGGACACACAATGCTATATACAGATGCTATGTCATAGAATTACACACCTGAAACCTATATAATTTTATTAATCAATGTCACCCCAATAAATTTTTTTTAATTGTAAAAAAAAAAAAAAAAAGTAATGACCAGAGTCAATCTAACACTTCAAGACCCTAAACTCCTAAAAATATAGGAAACTGAAGTCGAGAATTTTCTGTTCTAATTTCTTAGCAAAACCTCTTTAAAAATGTACAATTTTATTTCCTGGTCACCTAAAAGCCATTATATTTCACAACAGTAAACAAGAACTTCCTTTAGAATTACTAGCAGAATCACTGATGCCTACTGTACTATATATTGTTTATTTTTCATTGTATTTTCTCTTCTAAAATGTACCACCCTATTTTATTTTTTTCTAAGCCTAGAATAATGCTGGGCATATAACTTGCACTCAATAAGTATTTACTATATGATTAATTTTAAAAATCCTTAAATAACTGACATTTCACCCCTTTTCTACAGAGATGTTTGAATAAGAAAAATCAAAAGATAAAAATTGAGTCTCTAAAAGTCACCATAATCATCATTTTCAATAATATTAAATTTAGAGTACTAGCATTATCATCACAGATTCTGAGTATATTAGAAAAAGCAATCAAGATTTTGTCACAAGATAAATCCTACCTGTAAGAGCAATACAAAGTGTTTACTTGCAAAATTCTGATTCTGTAGTCCACAGCATCCCAAACATAAAACAGCCAGATTTCTTACTACAGGATGAACACTTATTATTCCAGGAAGAATCTAAAATGAATTAGAGGTTATAATTTTTACCAGGACAAGAAGTTTACAATATAAAAAAAAAAAAAAAGTTTACAATATTATATTAAAAACGTTCAAAATAATTTTTGTATGATTTTTGTATACCAACATTTCCATATTAACTCAAAGAATTCAATTTCCAATTGAAAAGGTAAATATTAAATTGCTAAACAGAAGAATACAGCCCGAGTGAAATAATCTGATCATGAGATTCCTCCTCCTCCACCTGCTAAAACTTTCTCAATGGCTTCCCAATGCTCAGAGACCGAAGATAAAAGTCCTTAACGTGACAAATGAAATCCCTCACTGTGAACTCCTCCTCAGTAGCATCTCACTGCTACCCTTTGCTCTCGCTTATTTCATTGGTCTGATTGTGATGCCTCCCACTCAGTGCTGTCCAGTAGAACTATAAGGCAAGCCACGTAAGTCATTTGTAATTTTCTAGTAGCCATATTAAAGTAAAAACAAGTGAAAATAATCTTAGCATGTTTTATTTTAGTCAATATAGCCCAAAGATTATCATAAATCATGTAATCAATACTTAAAATTTAAGGTAATTTATAGTCTTCAAAACCCAATGTTTTAATACTAATAGCACATCTCAGTTTAAACTAGTTTTTAATAACCACATGTAGCTGGTTTATATACTTAAAATCTTTAGGACCATTCAATTTTGTGTTCTTTCTTCCCTCACCATTGTATATATTTACTACTTCAATTACTACTAGACATGAAGTATGCAAGTAGAACCTTAAAAGCATCACTTTTCACTGATGACATCTGCTTCACTAAAAATAATAATAAATTCTAATGGTTTAATAGAATCTAGTTTTAATCAAAAGCTCTAAACTGTTATAAACAATAATTGGTCTTCTTTGCTGAATTAAGAAACTCATGACAACCCAAAATCTAAATTTTAGATCACATTCATTAGCTGTTTTTCACTAATCCCAAATAAAAACAATTTTGGGAGAATCCTGGAAGAACTTAAACACATTCAAAATTTGTTTGGATGAGTACACAACTAAAAAAGAAGACTCCACAGCTGCAATGTCTAAGACTGTAGCCACTAACCACATGTGACTACTGAGCCTTGAAATGTCTCTAGTTCGGACTGAGATGTGCTCTTAGACTTAGTATGTCAGCACAGAATTTAAAATAGCTCAATAGTTTTAATACTGAGTAAATGATGAAGTTATAATATTTTGAGTAGATCGGGTTAAAGATATTAAAATTAATTTCACCTGTTCCTTTTTTATTTTTAAACATGGCCACTAGAAAATTTAAAGTCACATGAGGTTTATATGATATTTCTATCAGACAATGCTGTTCTAGATTCTTGCAGTATTTATGTCCCTAAGCTCAGTAAAATGGAGATTACCTATGAAGGGCTACTTTAATAAAAAGTCTCTTAAATATATAATAAATAAAAAAAACTCCTTTCACAGGGCTCACCATGTATCTTTTCCTACTCTTACTATATAGCAAGATTCCAATACGTAAAGGAATTAAAATATTCAATATCTCTTCCCAGCATAAATTAATTTTTTCACAATGTTTAAAGGAATTAACTATATACCAGATCCTTTAATCTTCACAATATTATTGCAACCACTGCATTTTTTTTTTTACCATTTATATTTACCAGATATTTAAAATGGTCATCCTTTCATTCCTTTAAACCCCAGAGAAAATTTTACTTATAAAGTGAGGAAGGAGTGCACTAAAATAAAGCTTCAAAGGCCACCAACATACCAAAGACTCGATGATGCCGTTCATGGTTGCGCTTATCCCTGTTGAAGTAGACATCTGTTTCAACAGTTCATAACACAAAATAAGACACTTCTGTAGTGTCTCAGCATCATTCTAAAAATGAAACACAATATATTCAGCATTAGTATGTGCCATGACCTTTCAGTGCATGGGACAACGCTCCAACCAATTGAGCCACACCAGCCAGGGCAGAAGAAGACTTTAGCACATGAGGGGGCAAATAAAGTCCTAGCTACAATAATTAAAGTTAATTAAGGCCTCTCAAAGTACAAAATAGAAAGGAACAGGAGGGGAAAAAATATTTTAATATTAATTCATGGTACTGTGAAAAAGCCCTCCAAAGTAAATATATTCTGGCAGCTTTCTGGGTTTAAAAAAACCAGTTTAGTTGAGATAAATATCAGCTGAAATTTTGTATAAAGAAGTTATCTATACCTTCTCTATATGGACTTCTTTAATTTCAAGCTGCTCTGTCTCTTTCAATAGGTTTACTCTGGCATCTTCTAATGCTTTTATTTCTTCTTTTAACTCTGATGCTCGCTTAAAATCCTGTAGGGTAATGCAATTTTCCAAAGCTTCTTTTGTCTCAATAAGTTTAACTTTTATCTCAGCCATCTAGGAAAGATATAAATTGATTGTGTAAATACCAAACAAAAACTATTAATATGAAAATCTGTAGCAAACTGAAGAGTACAATATAACATCTCAATGTCCCAGAAGTTAAGCCAGGCATATACAAAGTTGTAGTCTTCCTGAAATAGAGACCTGCAAATCTTTCTGATTAACATAATCTGACAACATTTTAGATACTCTTATAGCTTAACTAGAGAACCAGTACACGAAATTCGTGCACTCAAGGGGGGTTTCCTCAGCCCGGCCTGTGCCCTCTCACAGTCCGGGACCCTTAAGGGGATGTCTGACTGATGGCTTAGGCCCGCTCCCTAAGGGGAGCGGGCCTAAGCCATCAGACAATCTTAGCACTGCCGTGGAAGCGGGAAAGGCTCCCGCCACCGCCACTGTGCTCGCCAGCCGTGAGCCCAGCTTCTGTTTGAGCAGCACTCCCCCTATGGGAGCACAATGACCCTCAGGGGGCAGCTCCTGCCTTGAGCGTCTGCCCCCTGGTGGTCAGTGCGTGTAATAGCGACCAGTCATTCTGCCGTTCGGTCGATTTTCATATTAGCCTTTTACTATATAGGTTAATCAATAATTTTACCTTGTGAGAACAATTCTGAAAATGTACAGCAAGAGGGAATAAAAGACTTGCAGAACTACATTACTAGTATATTCAAGCATTTCTTTAATTCATAAGAGATTTACCTTGAGTTCTTTCTTTCTTGCATCAGCTGGATCAATTTTAACACCAACAGTAACAATGGGTGCCCGAATCTCTGAGATAATTTCTGTAACCTGGTAAGTAAAGTTATAATTCAGCATACATGCTGTAATATATGCTCTATTTCAGAAAATGACATACAACTCATTAGTATCCAGAATCTCTTGAAAAATAAAGCAAAATATACAAGTAAAAATGGTACACATTCTATTTGCTAGACAATTTTAGAAAAAAATTACCAAATACATCGGACTAAAAACTAATTATTATGGAAGATAACAGGCACACAGATACTGAAGATTAAGTTCTCAAATAATGCTTGAGAAACAGAAAAAATGAATATTGTGCTTAACCTTAGGTAGCATAAAACTAAAATTCTCTGCTTAAAATTTTCACCTCCCTCCCTTATTCAGTTTCATGGGAGCTAAATATAAGAAATAGAATACTCTTATTGTTCCTCTGGATATACAATGCATAAATAATAACAGCATAACTAAAGACTTTCCTTTCAGAGCTATTGGATTTAGCCAATTCAGGAAAAGGCTACATCCCAAATGAGGGTACTTAAGCAGACACTGGATAACCACTAACTAGGAATGTCGTAGAAGGGATTTATGTATAAGTATGTATTTATAGGAAGGGGTTGGAAAAGACAACCTGTGAATTAACTTAAGATTTTACAAAAAGCAATAATAAAGGTCTGTCTTTTTTGGCTACCCCAGAGAAAATAACACTTGGCAACAGTAATATTATACTAACATTTAGTTCTGTATTTACAAAGCAGTTCATGAAAGGTAGGTTTTATTGTTATTCCATTTCGCAGACAAATAAAAAATCTTAATTAAATAACTTGCTCAAAATCACAAAGCCAGAAAATGTCAGAGGGGGCTTGAACCCAGGTATGTGTAACTTGAGCCAGCTCTCAAATACTCTAGTGACCATGCCCAAAGTCACCTCTTCCCTAACCGGCTGCATTTCAAATTGATACAACACAATGGTAAGTATTCTAAGAGGAGGAGATATTTTGTGTGTGTGTGTGTGTGTGTGTGTGTGTGAGAGAGAGAGAGAGAGAGAGAGAGGTTTGATTTGATTTGAGAGAGGACTAAATTAAAAGTTAAAGACAAAGCAAAAGTACTGAAGGAAAAAAAAAGACAATCCTCAGTCATTAACCAAAACCTCATAATTTTATCAACAATGAAGAAAATTACTTACAATTTGTGTTCTCTTATTATCATCTATAATGATGTGGAGCAGTCTCTCAACAAGAAAAGAAATTAGGGACATTGGGGTTGTGGGTATAGTAAGAATCTCCTGTAAAATGGCCAGCAGTCGTTTCCTGCATTCAAAAAGAACTATTTTAATTTAAATATGACAGCAGAAACACATTTTATCTCTAACTCTTCTCCTCTTCTGCAGACTTAAATCACATTTGTCTCAGTTCTTTGTTACATTTATCACTATAGACAAAAAAATATACGGAGATTTTAGATCAAAAATTTATGTTCTGCAAACAAAATCATAAATGGCCTTATAATCTTTTATAAATCAACATAATGAAATGACAAAATACCAGAAGTGAATAAAACCTTTTAGATAGTATTACTAGCCCTGTCATGAAGACAAATATATTTTTATGCATAAACCTGCAATTTCATTGATTTATTCTAAAGAAATTGAATTAAGACCTCATAAAATAAAATTTAAAAGTAAACAAAAAAATAAAGACTCCTCCTGAAAAAAAAGACCTCACATATTTTATATGCACACACACTCCAGGGGAGGGAGGAGACAAGGAGAGAGAGAAGAGTATGCTTCCTTTTATATATTACATATATATGAGGAGAGAGAATACTTTTTTTAACATGTTAGAGAACTAGGATAAATACAGGGGTGGATAAAAGTAGGTTTACATTTGTGAGTACACAAAACAGTTTATTCTTGTATTTTTACTGATTTTCCATAGGAACAACTGTAAACCTACTTTTGCCCACTCTGTATATTTAATTATATTATAACAAGGCTATATTTCAATATAGAATTAGAACAAATTCAAACTACAGTTAACATTTAGACATACCTTCCTCCTTCTTCATTAGTATCCAAAGACTTGATAATTAGAATCAATTGCTGACCTACGAACTCTTTTGTCATCAAATGTCCAATGTAAGAAAAATCATTTCTGCATTCATCATCAACAACTGGAATGCTCTGAATATAACTAAAACAAGAAAAGTAATAAATGTAGGACGTATTAAGAAACATTAAACAGCTCCCCATTAGGTGACGAGAGTCTTTTTTTCAGTTCACAGTAATCCAAATATATGGATGTTTATACCATGTGGTACTAATTTGGTTTACAGAGTAAATTCCATGCTATCATCCTGAATTTTTTTGCACAGAAATTTATTGACTTGAAGCAAAAGAATTTGAAAACTGTATTTTCATTGAAGATTCAAATTTACTATGGGAAATTTTCAAGCGGTACATATTTTAGTTCTCTCAATCTGATAACTATTTCAATGTCAACAGTATTCTCATATTTTTAATCTTTTTATTTTTCTATTATACTTGATATTCAGTATTTTATATTTGTTTCAGGTATATGTCACTAGTATTCTCAATTTTAAAGTTCTGAATCCATTTTCCAAAATCCAATTTCATAAAGAGCTGATCTTCCATAATCCCTAATTAACCACTATTTTGTTTAAAAGAATAGTAGTAATAATAATAGTAATTACACAAGCAATCCATGAATACAATGACCTTTTAAAAATCAGGAAAATACAGACAGCTTCATGAATTTGTATTATCCTTGCTTGGGGCTCTACTAATCTCTGTATTGTTTTTATTTTAGTGTAGGTGCTACTGAGTAGCACCATCAATTACCCTTGAGTAATTAACTCTTCTTGCTACAAAATGCCTGAATATATATTCTTGAGACTATCATGAAACAATTTTCCACTTAATTTTATTTCTTTACTTGAGTAAATTAATCCTACCTAGTAATTTTGCTCCAAAAAGAAAAGCATTCTATTTCTTTTTTTTTTTTTTTTAGAGAATTTTTGTGAGTTTGAGACAAACTGACCACAATTGTCAGGAAGCAAAATCTCAACAGATTGAGAGAGTGCTCTCAAGCATTCTATTTCTTAAGTATTCTTTCAATAATAATTAAAATACAACTTTTAAAGTTTTCTTTTCTGTAGGTAAAAAAAAACACAAATTGACTGAAGTTATTTCAAAACTCACAGATTAAATGACAAAGGAAATATAAGTAACCACGCTCTATACATGTTAATATGAACTAAGAATTAATCAATTTGTGAAGCAGTCTTTGATGAGGTTTCCCCTGTTATTTAAATATTTAACATTTTCTCATATTTTTAATATATTCTATATCTTCTATAAGCACTTATTTCTTCTATATTAATACATATTACTAAGCATTACATCAAACACATTTCTTTTGGAAACATTTCAACATGATCCAAACAGCATTATAATGAATATTCTAACTAAATGTTAAAGCCTGAAATAATTACCATTAGTAAATTTACACATGTTTTTCATGATGTTACTATGAGCTCAAACTGTTAAGTTTTCATATTGGCTCACATTTAAGATATTTGTCCTGAATTTAATATTTTGCATATGAGACTCAAATGCATTTAGAGCTTTGTTCCCTAATTTATATGTGAGACCTTTATAATCAAAAGCAGAATAGTATGTTTTATGCAAAGAAAATTCAGGTCTATAATTCATATTATATAGAAGCTTTTATAAATGCATCAAAAACGTAAGGTTAAAAATCTACACACCAATATTTATGAAAATATATATAATCTTTGGCCCAGCAATTCCACTCTGGGAATCAACCCCACAAAATCTCAAACATACATAAAAATGTACAAAGAAGTTTAACACACTTATAACATCAGTGAAAATTGTAAACACCTATAAAATGTCCATTAACAGGGGAGTAAATTCAAACGACACTACCACATTATGGAGTGATAAGCTGTTAGGACTGTGATATATTTATATGCACCAACATATAATGATCTCAGACACCAGTAGTTAAAAAAAACAAAAAAAATTATGTATAGTGCGCTATATTTTAAAAAAGCATTTCTGCATTTAGTATACATGTATGTAAATGTAGAGAAAGGTTTGAAAGTATATACCCCAAATTGTTTAGTTGTTAACCCAAAGAAATCACTGATTGAGGAATTAGCAGATAAAAGAGGAAATTCCACATTTTTATCATATACATATGATACTGTATCATATACATATACTGTATATCTGTATTGGAATTTTGACAAAAATGAATTCATATTTTATTTGTATAATTTTAATGCGAAATAAATAAAATTAGAGTAATTTAAATAATTTAAGGAAAAAAATTTGAAAACAAAAGCCAAACGCTTACAGTCTTAAGTACTGGCCACAAATGCTACCCTGTCAGTTGGAAAACTATGGCCCATGCATGAGATACAGCCTACTGGTTTTTTTCTATAGCTTGCAAGCTAAGATTTTTTCATTTTTAAATAGTAGTTTAATATATGTGAAAATATATACATGTGTAAATATATACATGTGAAAATCAGATGAAATGCAAATTTCAGCATCCATAAAATCGACAAAAGTGTTACCGAAAAACAGTCACACTAATTCATTCTCTCTTGTTTTTGCCTGCTTTTGCGCTGCCACAGTGAAGTGAGTCATTGTGACAGAGACAGGATAGCCCACAGACTCTCACATATTTGCTATCTGCCACTTAGAAAAGGTTTCTAACCAATTTCAGAGTAACACATCATCATCAATTTCATGGAAAAATGTACATAATCACATCTTAAGTTTTCAGGAAATATCCCTAAACATACTGACTTTACTCTTTCTTCAGAAAGACTCAATGTGCATACCTATTTATCTCTGTCTATCAAAAAAAAAATGGTTTTCAACTTATTTCCAATCAAGCCTGCCTTTGAGGGAGGGAGCTGAGAGACTGACATGGAGGCAACACAAGTACATTCCAAAGGAAAAATTTTTACCTGAGTAAATACTCTGCAAATATCACAGGCTCTGGCAAAATCTGCTCTAAAAATTCTTCACCTTCATCTCCTTTTGACCTCAAATATTCACAAAGGACACGCCAATACAAAGCATTTTCAGGAGTTAATGTTTCCACTGGAATCAATTTCCTTCATTTAAAAGGGAGAAAATAAAAGGAAGCATGATCTTAATATCCAGTTAAAATTTTGAACTGAATATAAAAATAGGAATAAGAAGCAAACTTGATTTGAAACCACTATCCTTTTAAACTGCAAAGTCACTAAGTTATCACAAAAAAAGAATGAAAATATTTAAACAAAAAAAATAAATAAAAATCAAATGAGCAAACTATAGGATGTATGTTGTTCAACTTTCCATGGTAGGTTAATGCAAAAATCAAAGTAACAAAATAAACAATAAAAAATGCAGCTAAAATGCATATAAGCCTATCCAATGGACACAGACACCAGGGGGGTGAGGGCATGAGTGGCGGGGGTGGGGAGGGGAGGTAATGGGGGGATAGGACACATATGTAATACCTTAATCAATAAAGGGAAAAAAATTTTTTAAAAATGCAGCTAAAGTAGTCTATGAAAAAGTAGTGAGTTCTTACACAAGGGAGGAAAAAGGGGGGTAGGAGATGTCCACCAGAGTAAAAAAAAAAAATAAGAGGGATAAAGAGTATTGATGCAATTTGAAGTAATGGGGGAGGGAACTAATTTTCATTATAGAAGTTCATCAGTCTCACATTTCAAATAATGAATAGTTTATATACCTGTCATCATTATTTTTACAGATTTCTGCCAGTTCATTAAGAGGAGTCACTGAAAATAAGGCATTGAGAACAGAGACTGCCACTTCAGAAGAATTTTCCACATCCAACCGATGAAGCAACTCTAATATATTTCCTTCACTGAAACGCAGCCAGCCTTGCAGAAGATGCTTTTGTGTTGCTTGTTTCACAGCCTCTGTTAAGTCATTTGAAACATAGATGAACAGAGGCTCCCTCTAGCTTCCATTTCCTGTATTTTGTCTATTTTAATTAATTTATCAGATCAGTGCTAACATAAAGTTAACATTTACAATAAAAATAGAAAGAAACTAAGAAGCAGAATAAAGCATGCCAATGAAAAAAACAGAAGTACAATGATATTGTGAAAATCACCATGATGCCCATTTCTGAATAAAAATGAGAAGGGCTAGAATCAAATACACAACCATTATCACATCTTGTATTCTTTCTTCCCTGGGTCCAGTAAGCTTCAGGTCTTAGTCTAGACTACATAATACTACCTATTATTTCACTTGTTAACTGACTTATCTATTACACATGTGGCTATTTGCAGTAGTGAATCATACAAGCATATACCACTGAACAAACCTATTAATTTTTAAAGTCATACTAATCATTAGTCCTGTAACATAAAAATGTTTTCAAACTCAGGTTTTCTTGCTAGAGCAAAATTAAGCTACCTTAGCCTTCTTACACAGATTGGAAATTTAAACTAGATTATTCCTCATCATTCCTATAAACAGACTCTCTAGTTTTAAGAGGAAGAGGAAAAAACAAACAACAAAAAAACCTAAGAAAATTATACTAGTACTAGAGGCCCAGTGCACCAATTCGTGCACCAGTGGGGTCCCTTGGCCTGGCCTGCGGGGACCAGGCCAAAACCAGCTCTCTGACATCCCCCAAGGGGTCCCAGATTGCGAGAGGATGCAGGTCAGGCCGAGGGACCCCACTGGTGCATGATTGGGGCTAGGGAGGGACCGCAGGAGGGCTCCAGGATATGTCCAGCCCATCTCGCCCAGTCCCAATCAGCCGGACCCCAGCAGCAAGCTAACCTACTAGTGGAAGCGTCTGCCCCCTGGTGGTCAGTGTGCATCACAGCAACTGGTTGAATGGTCAAACGGTCGGACACTTAGCATATTAGGCTTTTATTATATAGGACAGTGATGGCGAACCTATGACACGCATGTCAGAGGTGACACGTGAACTCATTTTTTTGGTTGATTTTTCTTTGTTAAATGGCATTTAAATATATAAAATAAATATCAAAAATATAAGTCTTTGTTTTACTATGGTTGCAAATATCAGAAAATTTCTATATGTGACACGGCACCAGAGTTAAGTTAGGGCTTTTCAAAATGCTGACACGCCGAGCTCAAAAGGTTCACCATCACTGATATAGGATGACCATTCCTGACTGTTGTTTCTAATGCACAGAAAACATTCATATCAAGATACCCACAAAGGGGATAGATAGCATTTTTATTTTATCCTCACCCAGGGATATGATTTCATTCGATTTTTAGAGGGCAGGAAAGCAGGAGGGAGAGAGACAGACACACACAGAAAGACATCAATCGGTTGCTCCTCCACCCCCACCCCACCCCCAACTCCCTGGAGAACTCACAACCTAGCTATGTGCCCTGACTGGGACTCCAATGACAACCCTTTTTGTGTATGGGAGGGAGCTCCAACCAACTGAGCCACCAGACCAGGGCAAGATAGCATTTTAATAAAGGAGAGTTGAAAAAGAGATCATGCCCTATTTCTGATATAAATTAGCTCTATAGCCTTAAGCTATAGTTTCTCCATCTGTAAAACACAGGAAAACTGAAACAAGCTTTGTTCCTTCTAAGTATCAAGATCTCTAATTTTAGAAAATGTTTTATATACAATACACCAAGATGAATATTTACAGGTTGTGGAGATAATAGGCTTATTTGACTTAATTTAGGAAACCTGTCTCCTAAATTTTTTAAGTCTGAACTCAGAATCTACAAAAGTTTTGTATATGAAGATGTCTATCTTACCTGCTCTGTCATTAAGACCTTGTTGAAGGAGCATTACTCTCTGAGCAATGGACATGGCTCTCATATGAACCTTTTCACCTAAAACCTTAAAGAGATAATATTAAAACGGTCATTAAACTCAACATAGTTTACATTTCATAACTAGCAATAACACCTTCATCTAAGAAAATGACACAAAAATCTCCAAAAAATTAATATTTGGTAATACAGTTAATGCAATAAGATTCTACTTAAATTACCTATGCTCTCCGAACATAAAAAATCTCAATTAAAGAAATCATTATTATTTGCCAAATATTTTTCAAAGTATTTTAAAAATATGGCTTTTTGTCTTTTAAGAATATGCCTACAAGAGATATTGAACTTATTTACCTGATAAGCCAGCTTTCTGACAGCCTCTTTCACATCCTTGGTGCGTCCTACAATTTTTGACAAAGTCTTTGCTGATGGTACAATACATGATAGCACTGCCCTCCTAACTTCTGGATTTGAATCATTTTCAATCAAAGTAACATATGCTAAAAATAAAACAATATATTTTAGTACATTAAAGAAATATTTCTTTAACCACAGTCATATCGCACATTTTGATATTGCATAGTATCTTTAAAATGATAAAAATATCACTTTTTAGTCTGACATATTTATTCTAGCTTAAGATTTTCTTCTGTCAACTTCCCTTAATAAGGACAGAATAGGAAATTACTCAATGGATTGAGCATGAAGGCTAAACCAAAAACAAACAGCCTTACAGAACATGGAAAATCCACCACCAGGATTATGTCTCTGCTACTCTTCAAGATTTAGAAGAATGTCTAGTATAGTTGGCAGTTTACTTTTAAACTAATATGACTTTATGAAGAGCCATTACTATTTTGATTTTTAATGAGTTCTAAAAAGAAATAACTTCTGGTTTTACTCGCCAAAACAAAATCCATTCCTGAATTTAAATATGTATTTACCTCTACATCTCAAATTTTCCCCAGGTTCATAATCAAGTACGTGTTTATTAAACGTGTTACACACTATTATTATGTGTACCATTTCACACCAAAAAATATCCACTATCACTGGTTATCAAAATTGATTATAAAGCTAGTAAGAGGGACAAAGAGAAAAATGAACAGAAGAGTGCCCAAAATATACCTAGGCTATCTTTATGAGCCCAGAAGTAGAGAAAGATTTCTTAAAGATAAAAAGTGCAAAACAGCCTAAACCAGTTTGGCTCAGTGGATAGAGCGTCGGCCTGCGGACTGAAGGTGTCACAGGTTCGATTCCGGTCAAGGGCATGTACCTGGGTTGTGGGCACATCCCCAGTAGGAGATGTGCAGGAGGCAGCTGATCGATGTTTCTCTCTCATTGATGTTTCTAACTATCTCTCTCCCTTCCTCTCTGTAAAAAATCAATAAAATATATATTTTTTTTAAAAAAGTGCAAAACATTAAAAGAGTGATAATTTTGACATTGGGAATTCTGTCCAACAAAAGACATCCCCAAAAGAGTGAAACTATAAGCCATCTAAAATAGGAAGAGATCTACAATTCACAGAATAAAGAATTCCAATAAGTCAATAAGACAAACCAACAGAAAAATAGGGAGAACACATTAACAGGAATTATATAATAGAAGAAATACTGGTTGTTAATTTCCAAAAAGATACATAACAATGACATACTAGTATATCACACACCCAGATAAATAAAAAATTTAAAATCTGACAATACTAAACATTGGAGAGGATATAGACCAATGAAGACTTTTATTGGGACTATTAATTGGTACACTATTTTACAGAACACTTGTATTTTGTCTAGTAAAGCTGAATGCACATATATACCCTAGGAAAACTCTAACCTGTCCACTAAAAACCACGTGTAAGTTCATAGAAACAAGTTTTTTAAAGCAAAATAACCAAAAACTAGAAGGTCCATCAGTATTGGAAATAATAAACTGTGTTATGTTCATACCACAGCATTCTATAAAACAGCAAATATACAGATCAACATGAATGAATGCTACAATTAAAAATAAAGAATACAGAAAAATATAGTATGACACATATAGCATACAAAATGATAGGCAAAGCTTAACATTATTTAGGTATGCACATGTAGTTAATTGTTTAAACAAAAAGGAAAACTAATATGGCTTTATGAAGAGCCATTACTATTTTGATTTTTAATGAGTTCTGAAAAGAAATAACTTCTGGTTTTACTCACCAAAACAAAATCCATTCCTGAATTTAAATATGTATTTACCTCTACATCTCAAATTTTCCCCAGGTTCATAATCAAGTACATGTTTATTAAACGTGTGTTACACACTATTATTATGTGTACCATTTCACACCTAAAATATCCAGGATAATCATTATCTCTGAGAGAGTGATGTAAGTGGGGTGGGACGTAAGTTAGATTCCAAAGTTATTGATAATGCTCTATTTTTCTAAGTTGGGTGGTATCTTCTTGGGTGTTTTTTAAATATATTTTTATTGATTTTATTTTTTAAAATATTTTTTTTATTGATTTTAGAGAGGAAGGGAGAGGGAGAGAGAGATAGAAACAGCAGTGGTGAGAGGGAATCATTGATTGGCTGCCTCCTGCATGTTGGACCAAGCCCACAACCCAGGCATGTGCCCTTGACCGGAATCGAACCTGGGACCCTTTGGTCCGCAGGCTGATGCTCTATCCACTGAGCCAAACGGGCTAGGGAGGGTTTTGTTTTTTCTTTTTTAATCATTTATATTCATACTAGAGGCCCGGTGCACAAAATTTGTGCACTCAAGGGGGAAGGGGGTCCCTCGGCCCGGCCTGCACCCTCTCACAGTCTGCGAGTCCTCGGGGAATGTCCGACTGCCATGGAGGCGAAGAGGCTCCCGCCACCACTGCTGCACTCGCCAGCCATGAGCCTGGCTGCATGGGGCTCCCTATGTGGGAGCAAACTGACCACCAGGGGGCAGCTCCTGTGTTGACAATCTGCCCCCTGGTGGTCTGTGCATGTCATAGGGAGCTGTTGAGCGGCCTTAGCATATCATTAGCATATTACACTCTGATTGGTTGAACAGCCGACAGGCGGATTAGACACTTAGCATATTAGGCTTTTATTATATAGGATACATGTTTATACTTTCACATATATATAGTTCATAATAAAAAATTGATCTACTGATAATTTAACAAAGTCAACAAAACTGAAAAAGAATTTAGGTAGCAACACATACCATTAGCCACTGGGCATTCATCATCTTTGGGATCCTGAAGTCTTGAAAGAGCCAGAACTGCCTGTATCCTCACATTTGGAATTTTATCTTTCAATCTAATAAGCATGGCTTCATTAATCTTATCAAACAAATCATCATCAATCTGGGCATTTTCTGGCATATTTCCCAAGAGTTTGTTTATGAGCTGGCATACTCTAAATCTAACAGCATTGCTGTTTGCTTCATGAGACTGAAATGGATACAAACCAAAATGTAGTCACATACCATTACTAAATAATCACATATCATTGAACTCTGTATGTTTAGAATTCAAGAAATTACAATTCAATACTTGCAGAAAAACTATGTTCCCTTGATCCACATGCATACTAAAAACATATAAATTCTCAAAAATACAGTCTGAAGTGTTTGTTAAATTAGAAGAGCATATTCCTCTTTGTAGGGAACTCTTACTTTACTTCTAAAGTAGAGGACTCATTTAAATGTATGGAAGAACTGGTTTAGAGAGGTCATTAAAAATTTAATGCTGCCAAAGCCGGTCTGGCTCAGTGAATAGAGCGTAGGCTTGTGGACTGAAAGGTCCCAGGTTCGATTCCGGTCAAGGGCATGTTCCTGGGTTGCGGGCACATCCCCAGTGGGAGATGTGCAGGAGGCAGGTGATCGATGTTTCTCTCTCATCGATGTTTCTAACTCTCTATCTCTCTCCCTTCCTCTCTGTAAAAAATCAATAAAAAATATATATTTAAAAAAAAAATTTAATGCTGGTGTTATTTTAAAAGTCCACCTTTTATAGGGCATTGCAGGGGGGGGGGGGAAATGATGATGGATGGAGGCATGATTTGGGGTGGTGAACACATAATGCAGTGTACAGATTTTGTGTTGCACAACTGCGCACCTGAAACCTGTATAATTTTGTTAACCAGTGTCACCCCAATAAAATAAAAATTTTAAAAAGGTCCACCTTTTTATCTTAACAACAGTTTTAGTGTTTCCTATAAAAAGCAGATTCCTTTACAGGCATTTTGTCATTTACCAGGTATGTCAATCTCTAAAATATACAAACTCCCCTGGCCCTTTTAATAGAGTAAAATTTTCTGCAATTACTTCCCCCAATTTCTAGTTTTCATAATACCTTTAGCAGAAAAGTACACAAGTAATTTAAAAGTCCACCGTCCTCCTCTTCATCGGCTTCCACATCTGACTGGTGAAATGAAGTAACAAACTTGGCTGCAAATTCTATCACCCTCTCCACAACCGGCTCACGTTTGTAGACCACCATAGCATACTTCAGGTAATGCACGAACTCCTCGTGAAAAATTGTTTTATCCTCCATCTGAAGCACAAAAGAAACCTTCACAAACTGCACTGATAAAATCCTTATGTTACCAACATTACTCTAAGAATGCTCAATGCATGAGCCATAACTCAGACAAACTGAGTCATGTGGAAAACTCTGCATTATCCAAACCATCGAAAGGGAAATAAATGTGTATGAATTTCTCTCCTGAGAAATTAAATACTTCTCCGGGGGGGGGGGGGGAATCATGACTTTTGACAATGAAAGGGTTCCTTCCCCCCGCCCCCCCCCGCACCCCAACACCGCCCCCCCCCCCGCACCCCAACATCCTTTCATTCTCAATATGCCTGGGTACCAGTTTAGTAAACATATGCTTCGTGAACTCAAGATCACCAGTGGCTTTCATGCTTGATCCTATTTAGCCTTCCTGCTGCGCAGAAACTTGCTTTTGCTATAACTTTCACATCTGTCTCACATCTTCAACTCCTATTAGATTGACTTACAATGTTTCTTGGACCCCCCCCCCCAAAAAAATACTTTATTTCCCCGAAATTCATTGTTCTAGTCTTCTCACGGCTCCATTCAAAACAAACAAGTGTTTATACATTTATAGCAAGAGCCAGGCCCTGATAATGAACTTGCTATTTGGCGATTTGATTCCATGTAACCATGGGGAGAGGTGGGAATGGGTGGAGTGACGGTCGGCGGGGTGAACCGCAGCTCGGCATCCACCCAACACAGGTGCCAGGTCGCCTCGGTGCCCGCAAACGTTTCTCTCCCATGTTCGCCGCCTACAAAGGATAACGGTCCGCGCCGGAGGCCGCTGGGAGGGGGGGTGGGGGCGATCCCCGCAGGACGCGAGGTTTAAGGAGGTGGGGTTGGCAGCGCGCCGAGTCCGGAGGGGCCTCGGGTCGGTCGGGCGCGCTTACCGTGCGGTAGGTGCGGCTCAGCGCCACCACCAGCTTCGCCTGGTTCTGGTGCGGCTGCTGCGCCAGCTGGAAGGCCTCCTTAATGGACAGCAGCCTCTTCTCGGCCCCCATGGTGGCGCGCCTCCGCGAGGACCTGTCCTGCCTGCGCTCGGCTGCAGCCGGACCCACTGACCACAAGCCCAGTCCGCAAAGTCCTCTCCGACTCCCCGCTGCGGGCCGCGGAGCTCGCGGGGCGTGGTTACCGCCAGAGCGTTTAAACAACTCCCGCGGGAGAGGGAAATGTCGCGAGACTGCCGAGCCGGCAGCGGGAGGCGGGAGCGGGAAGAGCGATCACCCACCTCCAACATGGCGGTTGAGGCGCGTGCGCTCAGGGTTTCTCCAACCGTTTTCGGGTAGGAAGTGGCGTTTCTCAGAAGAGGCGGGGCCAAGGCTCGCCCGGAAGTAGTACCCGACGGAGAGGGCGAGCGGAGTGGCGGCGCTGGGCTTAGCCTGATTGTGCGGCAGGGCGTGAGGCGAAAAAAAAAAAAATTCTCCTTGGGTGAGAACGGGAGTCTGCTGAGGGGAATCCAGCGGGAGGGGAGCAGGAGAGGCCGGGAGGAGGGACTCGTTTGGAGCTCCGTCGAGAAGGGAAAGATAGCGGGTGCTGAGGGCCGGGCCGCGGCCTGGCTTCTGCCGCGAGGGGAGACGTTCCGGGTGGGCTGAGGGCGCCGTCCGGAGGGCCCCTCATGGAGGCGGGCCGCTGTCTGCCAGCCTTGGGCCCCGGCCGGTGGGAGGTGTGCGGGGAGGGGCGCGGGCGGGGCACCCCGCGAACACAGGCACATTTAACTGAGGCGGCCTCCTCCAGGCGCGCCAGCTTCCCGGGCCTCGTTCACCAAGTGCGTAGCGACCGTGTGCTCGGAGAGCAGAGTGGCTCCGAAGTTTGCAGGGCCGTTGAGATAAAGAAATTTGGAGCGCTGCGTTCGGGGGGAACTAGGCCTTTAAACTTTTTTTTAAAAAAGTGAATTATATCAAACCAGAGTGAGTATCTCGGTACTCAGCCATCTAAAGAAATAGATTACAGCCGGCCTGGACCTGAGCCAGGAGGTCAGGGCACATGCCGGGGTTGCAGGCTCAATCCACAGTGGGAGCGTGAAGAAAGCAGCCAGTGATTCTCTCTCATCATTGATCTCTCTCTCTCTCTCTCTCCCTCCCTCCCTCTCTCCCTCCCTTCCTCCCTCCCTCCCAATCTCCTCCCCCTCCCCCTCCCCCTCCTCTGAAATCAATGAAAAATATATGTATAAAGAAAGAAGTAGATTACAGAGCTGCCCAAACATCTTTTTTCCTATTGAATCACTTTCCCTACCCAGCAATAACGGATTTTCTGAATTCACTGAATTTTTGTTTTAATAATAGATAATACATCTCTGAATAAATATACTCTATTTAGTTTTGTGTTCTAATATTAATAATCAAGTATTTAATTTCCTTTTTTCAATCAGTCTTGTTTTTGAGGTTTATTGATGTTGATATCCTATATAATAAAAGGCTACTATGCAAATCCACCGATTGGCAGAACAACCGGTCACTATAATGCACACTGACTGCCAGGGGGCAGACACTCAACGCAGGAGCTGCACCCTGGTGGTCAGTGTGCTCGCTCAGCCAGATGCTGGGCTCACAGCTGGCGAGTGCAGCAGCGGTGGCAGGACCCTCTCCCACCTCCACAGCAGCACTAAGGGTGTCCAATTGCCAGCTTAGGCCTGCTCCTAAACCATTAGTTGGACATCCCCCGAGGGTTCCCGGACTGCAGAGGGCGCAGGCGAGGCTGAGGGACACACACACACACACACACACACACACACACACACACGTGCATGAATTTCATGCACCAGGCTTCTAGTTTTCATAATAATAACTTACATCTGTGGACCTTTATGTGCCAGATACTGGTGTGAGCACTTTACTGTTAGAGCCAGTAGTAAAGGATTTTCTAAATTCACTGTTAATTTTTATATATTAATAATTTATAATCCATCTCTGAATAAGTATACTCAATTGTTGTCATGTTCTAATATGAATATTCAAATATGCAATTTCCCGTTTTCAATCAGTACTGTTTTTGAGGTTTATTCATATTGATATTTTCATAATAAGAACTTACATCTGTGGACACTTAGGTGTCAGACATTGGTGTGAGCACTTTATTTCATTTAATCTTTTTTTTTTTCAGTTGTTCCTCTTTTTTCCCCCCATAGCTCCCCTCCACCCAGTTCCCACCCCACCCTCTGCCCTTACCCCCCCCCCACTGTCCTCATTCATAGGTGTACGATTTTTGTCCAGTCTCTTCCTGCACCCCCCACACCCCTTCCCCCCCCAAGAATAGTCAGTCCACTCCCTTTCTATGCCCCTGATTCTATTATATTCACCAATTTATTCTGTTCATCACATTATTTATTCACTTGATTTTTAGATTCACTTGTTGATAGATGTGTATTTGTTGTTCATAATTTGTATCTTTACATTTTTCTTCTTCCTCTTCTTAAAGGATACCTTTCAGCATTTCATATAATACTGGTTTGGTGGTGATGAACTCCTTTAGCTTTTTCTTATCTGTGAAGCTCTTTCTCTGACCTTCAATTCTGAATGATAGCTTTGCTGGGTAAAGTAATCTTGGTTGTAGGTTCTTGCTATTCATCACTTTGAATATTTCTTGCCACTCCCTTCTGGCCTGTAAAGTTTCTGTTGAGAAATCAGCTGACAGTCGTATGGGTACTCCCTTGTAGGTAACTGACTGTTTTTCTCTTGCTGCTTTTAAGAGTCTCTCTTTGTCTTTTGCATTTTAATTATGATGTGTCTTTGTGTGGTCCTCTTTGGATTCCTTTTGTTTGGGGTTCTCTGCGCTTCCTGGACTTGTAAGTCTATTTCTTTCACCAGGTAGGGGAAGTTTTCTGTCATTATTTCTTCAAATAGGTTTTCAATATCTTGCTCTCTCTCTTCTTCTGGCACCCCTATAATTCTGATGTTGGTACGCTTGAAGTTGTCCAAGAGGCTCCTTACACTATCTTCGTATTTTTGGATTCTTTTTTCATTTTGCTTTTCCGGTTGGGTGTTTTTTGCTTCTTCGTATTTCAAATCTTTGACTTGATTCTTGCGATCCTCTAGTCTGCTGTTGGAATTCTGTATAATATTCTTTATTTCAGTCAGTGTATGCTTAATTTCTAGTTGGTCCTTTTTCATATCCTCGAGGGTCTCACTAAATTTATCAGCGGTTTCACTAGACTTATTGAGGGTCTTACTAAATTTATCGGCGGTTTCTAGAAAATTCTTGAAAAACCTTAAAAGTGTGGTTTTGAACTCTATATCCAGTAGTTTGCTTTCCTCCATTTCTGTCATTTGTGACCTGTTTCTTTGTCTCCGCGTTTTGGCTGCTTCCCTGTGTTGATAGAGTGGCTTTGTGTGCTAGGTGTCCTATAGGGCCCAGTGGGTCAGCCTCCCCAATTACCGGAGGTGGACACTCTTGGTGCACCCCTTTGCAGGCTTTGTGCAGTCTTGTTGTAGTTAAGCCTTGATGTAGGTATCACTGGGAGGAATTGACCTCCAGACCAATTGGCTGTGAGAATCAGCTGTGTCTGCAGTGGGAGAACTTCTGTGCTGGAGACACCCTTCTGGGGCAAGATTTGCTTCAGTGGGGCTTTGGTGCTCACTGAATCTGCCCCCTGAGTGTGTCCCTTATGGATCTGAGGGGTTGTAATCTGGATGGTCCCACTCTGACCACTGGGTACTCTGGCTCTTGGATCTAAGGAGGTGCTAATTTAGCCTCTGCCTGAGGATACCCAGCAGGACCCCAGCTGTGAAGCAGTGCAAGCTGCTCTGGGGCCTTGGGCCTTCTTTTGGATGTTCTGGGTTTCTCTGATCCAGCTGCAGTTTGTCAGGTAATTTCAGATTGCAAAGGGCCAGGCCTTTCATATGCAAAAGCCTCTGTGCACAGCTTGGGTGGGGTGGGGTTTCAGGGGATCAACAGGGCGGAGCAAGCAGCTATGGCTGCTCCTCAGTCCTGTCCTAAGAGGCCCTGCTTCTCAGTGTCCCGGTAATCGCTGCAAGCACCTCTGAGAGAAAGCCACCCTCAAGTTCTGACCGATGCCAGACAGTCCAGTTTCTCCCCATATGAGTCTGGGTCCCCAAAGACTCGCCTGGAACGAGTTCAGAGCAGTCAGGAACTTGAGACTCCCTCCCAATTGAAAAAGACAACCATGTCCTCAGCTGCCAGCCCTTTCCAGCACCTCCGTACCTCTTCACTTCACTTCTGCACCTCCTCTGAGTCTCAGTGTGCTTTTCTCTTTCCTTCTAGTTGTAGAATTTCCATTCAGCCAGCCTTCCTGTGGTTCTGGATGATGTCCATTTTGTCTTTTAGTTGTATTTTTGAAGTGGTTGTGCGAGGCAGCAATTTCCGGTGTTTACCTATGCCGCCATCTTAGTTTCTATTTCATTTAATCTTTACAAACAACCCCTGTGAAGTAACTTTTATCTTCTTTTAAGATGAGGAAACTGAGGCACAGGTTGCTATAGTATTCTGTTATATGAATATGCTATAATTTATTCATCCATTCTCTTCATATTCCTAATTCCTTAAGCATTTTAGGTCAGGGGTCCTCAAACTACGGCCCGTGGGCCACATATGGCCCGCTGAAAACATTTGTCCGGCCCGCTGGGTGTTTTTGCTGCCGCTGCCTGTCCTGCTTAGCAGGCGACTCATCCCGGGCCCGCAGTGTGCATGTGTGGAATGTCTGAGGGACAGTGAACTGGCCCCTGTTTAAAAAGTTTGAGGACCTCTGTTTTAGGTATTCAAAGTAGTGAATGTGAAAGCATTTGGGTTGCCCATAATTTCAAAATTATCAAGATGTCTAATTCCTGAAAAAGCATTTTTAGTTAAGTTAAAGGAAACATGTGGAGGCCTAAGAATGCATGGATACTGATAACATTTATAAACTCACTATAGCTTAAATGTAGACTGCCCAGAAAGTTGTGGTGAAAGAAGCCTAGAAAGGGTATTCACTCCTTAATCCCACAACATGTTATCAACATAAATAATTAATGAGATAATTTACATTTTTTCCTGCTAAGTCTTTGAAATTGGGCATTATTTTACACTAACCATATTTCAGGTGCTCAGTAGATACCTAGAGCAAGTGAATCTAGTATCGGATAGTACAGAACTATTCTTACTTTGAGAACCTCTATGTATTCCATTTGTTTTTTATGTAAAGTCAATCAACTGTTAAACTTACTAGAACAAACTAATATTTGGAGGCATTTTCTTATTGTATGGCCTTTACTTGCTCAGCTCTCTTTATGCTTTGGGTGCCTACTACCTTCGTTGCTTTGTTTGAAGTTTCTAACAATATTATTTCCTTTACTGTATTTTAGTTGGCTGTCTTGCCACAAATGAGAAATGACTTCATTTGTTGTTAATCCTCACCCGAGAGTATTTTTCCATTGATTTTTAACGAGTGGGAGGGAGGAGGAGAGACAGAGAGAAACATCAATGTGAGAGAGACACATCGTTTGTTTGTCTCCCATCCAGGGCTGGGATCAAGCCCGCAACCAAGGTACTTGCCCTTGACCGGAATTGAACCTGGGACCATTCAGTCTGAGGGACCATTCAATCCACAGGTGTACACTTATCCACTGAACCAAACTAGCCAGGGGCAACTTCATACAGTTTTGTCAGTTACCAAAGGATGAGGCATCTGGCCACCAGAGGTCAGCCTAACTATATTTTAATTCTTTTTTTTTTTTTTTTTTTTAGGATTAATAACATTTTCAGTACTTTTTGAACATTATAATCTAGAAACATTTTTAAAAGATAATAGACTGCAAAATGAAACGGTAACCTTTGCAGTGGGACAAAATATTTGCAAACCATTTATTCCAAAGGGGATTAATATCCAAAATATATAAGGAACTCATACAACTCAATATCAAAAAATAATTAAAGATGGGAGCAAAAGATCTGAATAGACATTTTTCCAAAGAAGACATATTAATGGCCAACAGGTATATGAAAAGTGCTTAACATCACTAACTATCAGGGAAATGCAAGTCAAAACTACAATAGGATAACACATGGCACCTGTTATGATGGCTATTATCAAAAAGCCAAAAGAAAACTATGTTGGCAAGGATGTGGGAAAAAGGAAACCTTATACCTGTTGGTGGGAATGTAAGTTAATACAGCCGTTTTAGAAAATAGTATGAAATAGGTTAAACTTCAAGACAATGAAACTATGGTGTTTAAATGGTGATGTAGCATTTTTTTTGTTGTTTACCAGCTTTATTCAAGTATAATTGACAAATTAGATATTTTAACATGATGTGATAGTTTGATATATGTACTCACTACAATTACCACAATCAAACTAATTAACATTATCACCTCAGTTAAAATTAAAAATAGAACAACCATGTGACCCAGCAATCTCACTTCTGGGTATATATGTTCAAAGGAAATAGTCACTATCTCAAAGATGTATTTGCACTCCCACATTTACTGCAGCATTATTCACAGTAACTAATATGTGGAAACAGCCTAAGTGTCCATCAATGGATGAATGGATAAAGATGTGAGATACAATGGAATATGCAGTCTTTTAAAAAGAAGGAAATCCTACAATTTGCAACAACATGAATCAATCGAGAATACATTCTGCTAAATAATGCATTATCCTTCTATATGTGGAATCTAAAAAATTCAAACTCTTTAATAGTAGAATGGAAGTTACCAGTAGCTGGAAGGTGGAGGGACTATGGAGATCCTGGTCAAAGGGTATAGACTTTCAGTGATGAGTATGTTCTGGAGATTTAATGTACAGCATGGTGACTATAGTTAGTAATTAGTATGTATACTTGAAACTTGAAAAGTGTAGATCTCAAGTGTTCTCACCACCCACAAAAAATGGTAACTGAGGTGATAATGTTAATTAGTTTGATTGTGGTAATTGTAGTGAGTACATTTATCAAAATATTACATCATGTTAAAATACCTAATTTGTCAATTATACTTGAATAAAGCTGGTAAACAAAAAAAAAAAAGCTACATCACAATTTAAACACCATAGTTTCATTGTCTTGAAGCTTAACCTATTTCTTGAATTTTACTTTTAGTGCTATGGGGGGAAAGAACAAATAATAGCAACTTTGGGAATAAATCTTTTCCTGTCCTTGGGAAACTTAATTGAAGAAATAACAAAACTAAAGAATTTGTATGGTAAGGCTGTTTAGTTCTGAAATTACAGAAAACCCATTCTTTAAAGGTAAATTATACATGAGCATATATAGAATAGGTGTGGTAATTCAGTTTTGATATGGGAAAACTCTGCACATGGGATATAAAGAAAAAAACAGTAATGGGTTCATTCTAGAATTTACATATGCCTGCAAAGAGACTTTGTCTTATTTCTACTTGAGTGAGCCTTTTACAGCATGTTTTGAGTAATGCAATTAACTGAAATGTATTCAATGATCTTGCAGATGGAATTTGGTTGGAAGGAAAATAATAAAAATATAAGAGGACAGAAGAATTAAAAGCCAACAGCTTCTCCTGTCTCAATAAAATAAAGACTTATGGTATGTTTTGAATTTTTCTTTTTCAGATTGAACTAGGTAATATTGTAAACTTGAAATTGTATGCATTGTTTCTCTTAAAGATGAAGTTATAAACAGTTCCCTTTATATTGCTTTAGTAGCATCATCTTTGTTGATCTTGCTTTAAAAAACTTTAATGTATTTTTGTCCAACATATTAACAAGTCAGTTAAGTATAATTTGGGAATTTTTGGCTCCCTCAAATAAAAATTGAACATATTTGTACATACAGTTACAGCAGCCCTTCTTCATTCCCTCATTAATTTTTTTTTTTTAAATATATTTTATTGATTTTCTACAGAGAGGAAGGGAGAGAGATAGAGAGAGTTAGAAACATCGATGGGAGAGAAACATCGATCAGCTGCCTCCTGCACATCTCCTATTGGGGATGTGCCCACAACCCAGGTACATGCCCTTGACCGGAATCGAACCTGGGACCTTTCAGTCCGCAGGCCGACGCTCTATCCACTGAGCCAAACCAGTCTCGGCGCTCATTAATTTTTTCAAAAAGATTGCTAAGTCCCTAATATGTACCAGACACTGTTGGGAACTGAAGTAGATAAATAGAACGTATAGAAGCCAAAGAAATACTTTTTTAAAGGACTAGTACTAATTACTACATACTAATATAGTATGGACATGAAGCCATACTATATAACCTTATTACTACAACTCAGTGTGTATTTGAAACTGGAGATGCTTACTGACTCATTTTTTAAATCACTCCTACAGAATGGCATAAATGGGATTTACTATTTTGGGTTTTGCTTTTTCCATTTAGAGCTATGCTTTTTAGTCCAACCATTTGCAATGTATACTTTAATGTGTTTTCATCACATTTTACCTAGCCACTCCTCCAGTGATGGAAACCTAGAATGCTTCTAATTCTTTACCATCAAAGATAAAGCACCAGAATGCATGTTGGTCTTAAGAGAATTTCTTTTGCTTTATTTACCCAAGAGTAGAATTGCTAGATCATGAGGTGTGTAAATAGTTTGGCTAAGTAGTGCTGCCAATTGCTCTTCAGAAAGGTTCTCCCAGTCTATAATTGTTGGTTTCTAAAGGGGGTTCCTTTAGCCTCCTCACTGATATTGTCCAGCTTTCTAATTTTTTGCCAAACTAATGGAATAAAGTGGTATCCCTTTACTCACATGGCTAATAACTTGTGGCTTTTCCCTTCTGTAAATGGGATGTTTTTGTCCTTTGCCCATTTCTTTACTGAAGTTGCTACTTATTGTTGATTTGTAAACTTTGTTCTTATTTTGATGTGATTAAATTCATATTTTTTTGACCTTGTAATTTACCTTGTGAAAGGTATTTCTGTGATGCATTTTCTAGTTAGTATTACTGGTATAGAAATTAAGTGTGCCCTGGGCTCAAATTCTGACTATCAGTAGATGTGTGACCTTGGCTAAGTAGCTTAAGCCGTGTGTAAATGGGGACAATAAAAGTACCTATCTTAACCCTTTGCAGTCCAATTTTATTTTTGGAATTCAAACAGTCTGGTCCAAATTAATTGACAGGATTGAATGTTGAACCGGTTTGCGGTGTCGACTTCAGCCTCGATGTTGGACCTGCTCCTAGCGCCTGGTGTGTCGAGTCAGCCTCGACGTTGGACCGAAAAGGGTTAATAGGGTTTGTAGGAGATTTTAAAACAAGTTAACATTTAAGCAGTTTCTAGAATAGTATGTAGCAAATAATGTGCTATATAAATAAATTAATGACTATTCATACATGGTTAATCTCAGATCCAGAAACTTTGTTGAGCTCTTTATTAGCTTTAATTGTTTACATGTTAGTCTTAAATTTATTATAACATTGATTAGAACTTTTGGTTCTTTGTCATTATCAATCTTCATAGTCATCCTTATCTAATTTCTTTTTTTTTTTTTAAGGGAATATATCTAAAGTTTCTCACTTAGGATAATAAAGGGTGTCCCAAAATTCACACAAGATTTGAATTTTACGCCATTTGTGCCGTAAAGTGTTGCCAAGGGGAAAAAAGCGTGACAGCTGACAGTTCAGGGTTATTAAAAATGGAGCGCTACACAAAAGAACAACGCATTTTCATTGTTGAGCAATATTTTAAAAATAATGAAGGTTTGGCAGCCACAGTTCGCAATTTTCGTACAAAATATGGTCGGAATAGTGATTTAACTTCATCAACTGTGAAGAGATTAATTAAAAAATTTAGGGAGACTGGATCAGTTAGTGATCTTAAACACCCTGGCCGTCCTTCAACAAGTCGTTCAACACAAAACATCGAAGCAGTTCGTGAGAGTGTTGCTAAGAGTCCAGGGACATCAATTCGGCGCCGTGGTCAAGAATTGGACATTTCAAAAAGCTCTCTACAGCGTATTCTCACGAAAGATTTGCATCTCCCTGCTTACAAAGTTCAGTTGACTCAAGAACTGAAGCCTACTGACCACGCACAGCGAAGAGAGTTTGTTGAATGCATTATGGAACAACAACAAGTGGATGCTGATTTTTCAAACAAAACCATCTTCAGCGATGAGGCTCATTTTCATCTTGATGGCTTGGTTAATCAACAAAATTGTCGCATTTGGGGTTCAGAAAAATCCACGAGTGATTGTTGAGAAACAAATGCAACCACAACGTGTCACTGTTTGGTGTGGATTTGGGGCTGGAGGCATCATCAGACCATTCTTCAAAAATGCGGCTGTTCAGGCAATAATAGTTAATGGTGCTCGCTATCACGACATGATAATCCAGTTTTTTGTACCTAAATTGCAAGATATGGATGTGGACGACATGTGGTTTCAACAAGACGGTGCCACATGCCATACAGCCCGAGAAACAATTCAATATTGCATGAGTCATTTCCTGGTCGTCTAATTTCCCATTTTGGTGATCAGAATTGGCCGCCCAGATCATGCGATTTAACGCCATTGGACTTTTTTCTTTGGGGTATTTTGAAGTCTAAGGTTTATGCCAACAAGCCCACGACCACCCATGCCTTGAAGGAGGAAATTGAGTGCTGTATCAATGAAATTCAGCCACATTTATGCAAAACGGTCATGGAAAATTTCAACAAAAGAGTGTGGTATGTGCCAGCAAAGCTGTGGAGGCCATTTACCTGATATGCTATTCCATACATAACCCTATACTGTATCAATAAGAAATTTACAATTTTTAATTATAAACCTGTATTTTCTATCAAAATTACTTCTTGCGTGAATTTTGGGACACCCTTTATTTGCTAAAAGATTTTGGTTAATAACCTTTACCAAGTTGAGAAAGTAACTTTCTTTTGCTAGTTTGGTAAGAATGTTTTACTTTGATTTTTAAAGCATGAATAGGTGTTGATCAGGAACTAACAAAGGTTAAAAATCCAAAGTTGATAAATTTTTCTGTTGTTTATTTGTTTGCTTTATTGACTTATTTTAGAAATTTTCCCAAGTTGGGAAAGTCTTTTCCTGGGATAAGCTCTATCTGATTATAACATATTTTTCTTTAATACACATTTAGTCTTGTTGGGTAATATTTGGAATTTTTGCAAGTGAAATGGGCCTATACTTTTCCTGTTTGGTTCATATCTAGGTTTAGAATTAATATTTTATTATATTCATAAAGGAGTTAGTCAGTTTATACATATTTTTCTTTTTTTCTGGAACAATTTATGTAAAATAGATAGGAATCTTCTAGGAATTAGTGGGACTCCGTTATAAAACCATAGGGTCTTTTTACCTTTCTTTAATACTTACTAATTTATTCTATTAAAATTACCTGTTTCTTCCTGTATGAATTTCAGTGTTTTATTCTAGAATTTAGCCATTTCATCTAGAATTTCCTACTTTAGTATGTTTGTCCTGTTTGTTTGTTTTTTAGTCTTTGTTATTTTTAAACGTTTTTGATAAGTCTTGCCAGTTTTGTTTTTTATTTCATATTTTCAGAAAATATTTTAGTTTTATCTGTCTTTATTACTATTTTATATACTAATTTCATTTCTGCCTTTATTATTTCCTTCCTGCCTTATTTTGCTGTTGCTCTTTTGCATTATCTTGAATTCTTAACTTGTGGATATTTATTTTTAAACTTGTAGATATTTAAATTTCCTTGTTTTTCTCATCAGTGTATTCAAAGCTATACATTTCTTTTATGTACTGGTTTGGCCATGTCCTATAAATTATGCCTTGCAGGTAGTCTATATTATTATTCGGTATTAATATTTTTAATATCCTTTATAATTTCCATTTTAACCCCTGAATCATTTATGTCTCAGCATAGGATTATTTTTTCTTTTTAATTTATCTTTATTAAAGTATTACAGATGTCCCTTTTGTTGTCTTTTTCCCATTGACCTCCACCCTGAACCCGCCCTTCCCAGGGGATTACTTTTAAGTAACACCTAATATCTGCTTTTTTTGTATTGTGGTCAGAGATTTAGTCTGAATGAAATGACCCTAATTATACTTTATAACCTTATGCATGATCTATTTGTGTGTGTGCATACTCAAATACCTACAGTGGGGCCTTGACTTACGAGTGTCCCAACTAATGAGTTTTTTTGAGATATGAGCCGTCTCTTGGCCGAATTTGGGTTACAAGCCAGCTTCAGATACCCCACCGCTAGTTGGTGCAGCGAACGTCACAGTGATTTGACATACGAGTAATTTGAGTTATGAGCTCCGTCACGGAACGAATTAAACTCTGAAGTCAAGGCCCCACTGTATTGGTTGGTATTGTCCTGTTTACTTATGTAATACTCAAAGTATGTTAATATTTTAACTGTTTTTAATGCTTTTTGTATCTCTGCTTATATATCCCCCTTCAGTTCTATCAGTGGTTACTTGAGAAATTTTGAATATGTGTTTTCAGGTGAATATATGATAAGAACAGCAAGTCCTCAGTAACATTGAATAACATCGTTTCATTCAAGGTCACTTCCTTATAATGTTGATGAGATGCCATAGGAACCTAACTCTTGTTTATGTCAATTAGCCTATGGTAACATCATTTTGTTTAAAATTGCACAGCCTATTAGCAATGTTAAGTGAGGATTTAACTGTATATCACTTTATTTAATTTCTTTTACCAATATTATCATCCATCTCTGTTCCTTATAATTTTTGGCTTAAAATCTTTTCTTGTTGTTGTATGTTAAAATTGCTATATTTTTTCATCATTTTTTTTTAACCTTTCTGCGTGGTTTCTTTTGTGTGTTTTTTGTGTGTTTTTTTTTTGCTTTAAAATGTCTTTTGTTAGCGACATATTATTGAGTCTTATTTCATTTTTTTAATTCGGTGTATGTGCCTTTTAATTGTGAGTTTAACCTGTTTACATTCAGTGTAATTCCTATTATATTAAGATTTATACCTGCCATCTTCTCATATCTGTAGAGTGGGGTCACATGACTACCACCTCTGGGTCCCAGCAGAAGTCCTAATTAATATCTAGCACAGTGGTTCTCAACCTGTGGGTCGAGACTCCTTTGGCAAACAAACGACCCTTTCACAGGGGTCGCCTAAGACCATCCTGCATATCAGATATTTACATTACGATTCATAACAGTAGCAACATTACAGTTATGAAGTAGCCACGAAATAATTTTATGGTTGGGTCACAACATGAGGAACTATATTTAAAGGGCCAAAAGGTTGAGAACCACTGATCTAGCAGCTGTACAAGCAGGACACGTATCTTAAAACTAATCCCACCAAGCATATCTAAAGGTAAAAGAATATAAAATAGTTTTATAGCTCTCTACTTGGAGTTTGGGACATAAGGGATCTGCTTTGTGGAAGTAATTTTCTGGGCTAGAACTGCATATGTAAAAAAAAAAACTGGCCCAGATATGTACCAACAAAGGATTAAAATGGGCCTAGGCTCTCCTTCCCAATTTTATGATTTTAGGAACCATTCCCAATAGGAAAATCTGCCTAAGCCTATGAAATAGAGATGGGAAAGTTAAGAAGATTTCTTGTTCAGCATCCATGTTCTTGGATACTCATAGCTAGACAGACAGTGATGTTACCTAGTGCTTTCAGGCTTTAATATCATGTGTCTAGTCTTCTCATTTACAGGTGAAGGCTACCTTTCCAGACATCCAACAGCTAAGTCACCAATTTCCAAGGGCATTTGTACCACTTATGGAAAACGTCGGATCCGTTCATAGCAGATGTCCTTGACAAGTCATCCCACCATCCCCTGCACAAAATTTGCTGCACCAGCAGACTATGAAGCCGACCACTGAGCTTCTTTTCATTACCAAGTAGATATAATATCCCTGACAACAAAACAGAGGACACAAGTGTCTCTTCACAGTATCACAGCCAGGTGAGACCACGCTAAGAAAATCAGCTTGCCTATATGAGGACCCCTTCTCTTCTTGGGTAGCCAGGATTTAAAGGAGAGACTCTGACCTGTGCCGCTGGTAAGTGATTAGCTTTTACACACTGAACTGGTCCTGAGAACCACGATGTCTTCTTTGTAAGTGAAGACTATACAACATAATCTCCAACTGCATAGTGGTGCAAGCCAAAGGCATCCTGTGTGTGTAACGGACTCAGAAACAGGCAAGTTAATCTTGGTGAAAGGATTTTTCATCTTTTGTTCTATTTGCCAGTGTTAGTGTTTTGCTGGCTTCAATTGTTACTTCTTTCTGGTTCCTTCTTTCCTATCCTTATGGGTCCCAGAATTCCCTCTCCTGATCGCTTAACAGAATCAGAAAGTGAGGAAGAAGAAAGTGCTAACTACCTAAATGAGAGTTTTGGGGAAGATTGGGATTACTCTGAAGAAGAGGACCCTGTAGTGCCCAACCTGACACGTCTGGAGAGTCTTGCCTGGCAGGTTAAGTGCCTTTTAAAATATTCAACTACTTGGAGACCTTTAAATCCTAATTCCTGGTTATATCATGCTAGACTCTTAGATCAGGACACACCGGTCCATATACTTCGAGAGATAGGTCTAAGACTCTCCTATTGCTCCCATTGTGTACCCAAACTGGAGCCGATTCCTGAGTGGCCACCTCTGGCTTCTTGTGGAGTCCCACCTTTTCAAAAGCCGCTGACAAGTCCCAGCCGGCTTTCCAGAGATCACGCCACTCTAAATGGAGCACTGCAATTTGCCACCAAACAGTTAAGCCGAACTTTGAGTAGAGCCACTCCCATCCCTGAATTTCTAAAACAGATCCCTAATTCATGTGTTTCTGGTTGTTGCTGTGGCTGGTTAACTAAAACAGTTAAGGAAACAACCCGCACTGAACCCATCAACACCACTTATTCTTACACTGACTTCCAAAAGGCAGTTAACAAACTCCTAACTGCATCACTGTAAAGATTCACCATTTGCTCTGGTGTCCTATGTTTCTGATTGAGAAAGTAGTACAAGTTACACAGCCCAGAGCTGAGAAAGGAATGCCTTCTCAACCAAACTGCCCTGTCCTGACAAGCTGAATATCCAAGAGGTCCATCAGTCAACTACAGAAAATATGCATGTGAGCACTCACTTTGACAGACCCTGTGGATAAAACAAGAACTTCAATAGAGAATTCGTAAAAAGGGACTGTTGCAAAAAATCAATTGACTATTCTCATTCAGTTCTCCCCCCAATTTACTCTGCCTAACTGAATAGACTCTAACTCTAGGTATCTAATGATTAATGGGAAGGACAGAGTAGGCTACTCTCTCTTTTCTTACCCAGCCTTCACAACAGCCATTGTGGAAAGTGGGAGGTTAGCTACTCCCAATAGTACCTTCCTAAGCATACTCTTCTCTGACATTAATTTTAGGGAGGTAGTTAAAATTGAATAACTACAAAAGAAAATGGTGGGAATATGATATATCTCACAGCTTTTATATAGATAGGTCTGCACATGGCATTAAACAGGCACCTGTTCTATAAGAAATATATTTCCTGTGTCTTGGCACCCAGACTTTAGTCAAGAGGAAATAAAATACATTCCAAAAGACCAAAGAGAAAGGATTATTAAGAGAGCATTTATGTTTTCTATACTAACTGCTAGTGGATTAAAGTGTTTCAGTCTGTATGTTTCCTGGAGCAGCACTTAATGCACTTTCCCATCCATTGCAAACTTTCCAGGATCGCTTCTAACTGTAAAGAACCTTACTATGGAAAGTCTCAGCCTAATATAACCTGAAGTTAGAGTTTTTTAGTATCATTGTTTTCCTACATAGATTAGCTTTAGATCTATCTGAACAAGGAAGTATATGTACTCTTGTAAATGGGCCTTGCAGTGTTTATTTAGATGAGTCAAAATGTAGAAGTCAACATAAATAAAACGCATGAGACCGTTAGATCTTTTCACACCATAAAGACTGAAAACTGTATGATCCTGGTTGACGGCATCTAAAGGATTCAGAAAATAGATTGTTAACGATTTATCTTATACACCCTTATTTTAGTTTTGCTTTTTCCTATTCTCCATAACTGTCTACAGTTATGGCATCAAAACCTTAAAGCATTAATGGAATCACAAATTCTATAAATGTGTAGCAACTTTAGGAGATAGAAGGATGTTTATAACCTAATGGGTATTTCTGCTGAGCCTTAGTTGTCTTCAAGAAAAAAAAGGAGGGGCTAGAAAAAATGTTTGGTAGTGGAAAATTATTGAACTGAAACCGTATCATACTGTTAGTGTAACTGAATGTATCAGAAACTGTTCCTATGTAGATGTTTTCTGTGAAACTGGTTTTTAAAATGTTACAATCTGTTTTTTAAGGGGAGGTGGGAAAGATAGAGAAATCTAAAAATATGTTGATGTTTATGTACTTATATATGTTCCTTTTTCTGTGTGTGTGTGTGTGTGTTGCATGTGTGCGTGTATGTATAAAAATGCCTTGTTCATAAACGTGTTTTTGCTATTCACTCTTAAAGGAATCCTTTCCCCAACTTTGCAGCTGAATAAACCAACAGCTTTGTACATGCTGAACAGAGTATGGTCATTTATTCTCAACAAATGAAATAGATCCTGCTGTGCTTAAGGCATATTCAACATTCACTAAGTGCTAAGTAAAATCAGTATATGTAGTGCCTGTGTCTATACAGTGTCTCTGATAGGAGGTGACTTGGCAACTCTGGGAAAGAAACATACTTGAAGAGGATAATGTGAGATGTTGTCAAGACCCACATTTGAGCCAAAACCGGTTTGGCTCAGTGGATAGAGCGTCGGCCTGCGGACTGAGGGGTCCCGGGTTCGATTCCGGTCAAGGGCATGTGCCTGGGTTGCGGACACATCCCCAGTGGGAGATGTGCTGGAGGCAGCTGATCGATGTTTCTCTCTCATCGATGTTTCTAACTCTCTATCTCTCTCCCTTCCTCTCTGTAAAAAATCAATAAAATATATTAAAAACAAACAAAAAAAGACCCACATTTGAACCCATTTGTTTACACATTAAGTAATTCCAGGTTGCACAAAAGGATAGGCACCCGAATAAGCCTTAATCCTTCACTTCTTTTTGTGCGTCATGGATGTGGGGTTAGGGGTGAGTTTACCGCTTTCATACTCACCTTACATGTGCCTTTGGTCAAGTGCAGTCACCATAATTAGGATAAAGAAGGGCACATTTATTCTCTATAGAAATACTTATCAAAGGACTAAGGAAACAGGATTTCTAAACCAGTGGACATTAATGTTAAAGGTATTCTCTCACAGAACGGATAGGCAGCCTCCTTTTTGTTGACGTTGTCCAAATACCTTGAGCCCAGAAGACCACATCATGTATTTTAAACCCATCTGCTTCCTAAGAAAAAACATCAATGCATTGCAGGAGGAGGACAGATGTTAGGTCAGCTTTGGGGGCTTATCCTCCGGAGTTCCTATCACAACTATCCGACTAAACTACTCTCATGAAAACAGTGTTAGAGTAGATTGTTAGAGCAATTTATGGACCTTAGAAGTCACTTGGGTTATTTTCTTATTGATACATAACTACTCCTTTTTTAAAAAAAAAATTTATTGTCTTTATTGTTGAAAGTATTATATATGTCTCATTTTTCCCCCATTGGCCCCTTCTAGCCCATCCCAGGCCTTCACCACACTAGTGTCTGTGTCCATGGGTTATACATATATGCATAATACTCCTACATCTTTAATAAATGATTATCTGATTTTGGGCTCCATTGTTAGAGAACTCATTATCTTTTGGGACAACCCATTAGTTTTAAATATCTCTAGTTAGAAATTTAGTCATTCATCTAATGTTAGGAATTATAATCCAGATACTGGGAGTGCAAAATTAAATAAGATACTATATACGTAAGATATTTGTTTTAAAATCTATTGAGCCAAAATAAATTATCCCAAATCATTTGGCTATTGATACTATTTCTGTTCTCTGATCATATTAAATAAGCTTAATCCGTATACTGGTTCTAAAATATTTTAAAGCAGGGCAGCCATCCAAATGTGTAAGTTCATGTGAAGGTACACTCCAACCGTTAAGCCCCGCAAGGTAAAATCAGCTAAGGATATAAAGTAAGTAGGTATTTTACACAGACTTAGGTTGTGTATGCTAAGTTCACAAGACAATGGCATACAAAGGTAGTAGATTGGGTTTGTTGTTTTCTTGTTTGTGTGTGTTTAAAAGAGTTACTTTCTCATTCTTTGCAATGAAGGGAAAAATTAAGTATTTTAATTCTAATACTTGATAAGTAGCACAGTTCTGGCAGCTCTTCTTCATTTCAGGAAAAGTCCACAAATTTGGATCACCTGTCTTTTCCTACCAGAGCCCCCAAAAGACACAAGGATTTGAAGCACAAGGTACCCGGAAAGGTGAGGGTGAGGAGCAGAGTTGGAAGCAAGGGGATTATTTGAAAAGTTTATTTGTGCCCTCCTTTTGTAGCCAGGTGACTATACCTCTTTCTTGCCAAAGATTGGAGGCTTGTTTCTGGAGAAATTGAACCAAAGTCCCAGTTAGACTAAGAACTGGGACCTGGGGGACAGTGGTAGTGAGGTACTATCCTGAAAACACGAAGATGAGAGAATGTATTAACATTATGAGCCATCAGTCCCTTTTGTCCACCAGCTACATAATCTGGTAGCCAGGCTTGCACTCAGCCCTGTCCACCCAATCCAGAAAGATGAACAATTAAAAAAGAAACAAAACAACTGGCCACTTAATTATTTGTAGCAGTGAAACCCTGCTCATTCAGACACGGCTTTCAGTCACTTGAACTCACCATGAGCTGGTGGCTAAGAATCATTAGACATTTGAGGATACCTTCAACAATGAAAGATGAGTACCAAAACAAAAGAACCATGGGGGGAAAAAAACAGGAAATAGTGCAGGGAACATAAAACTCCCAAAGAAGCTATAATATTCTCAGAAATTTAGGAGAATATATTGCATCCATGAAATAACAGGATGCTATTTAAAAAATGAAGAATCAGAAAATAAAAGTATTGGGAAAAATAGGGAAGTCAAAATTAAACATTCAGTAGATGTGTTGGAAGATAAGCTGAAGAAATTTCTGAAAGTAGAATAAAAAGGCAGACATGAAAAATAGGAAAATAAGATCAGAATGGGATGCAACATCTGATAAGAGCCTCAAAATGAGAGAACAGGTGAATAGAGAACAAAAAGAAGATATCCCAAAAACAGGACATGAGTCTCCTAAGCTAACAATCTACGGAGTGCCCATCACAATGAATTAAAAAAATCCAAAAGCACATCATGATATTTTAGGATCCCAGGGTTAAAGATCCTAAAGCTTTCCCAAGGGAGAAAACAAGGTTTACAGAAAATGGTGTTTTAAGAATGGCATTTAGACTTTTTGGTAGCAACACTGGGTGTTAGAAGACTATGAAAGTAAGGCCTTCAAATTTAAAAATTCTGATATAGAATTCTATATCCAGCCAATCCAGTATGGGGCTAAAATAAAGGTCAAGACTTGCATGGTCTCAAAATTTTACCTTACCCTGTACCCTTCCTTAGGCTACTGGAGGATGTGCCTCCCCAAAACAAAGGAGTAATCTAAGAAGGCGTGGGATCCTGAAAACATAAGATCTCACAAAGGAATACAATGAAGGAAAAATCCCAGGATGACTCTTGTGTCAAGTAAGTAGGATGGGGTTTCAGGAAGTACGTCTCGAGAAAACTTGGGACAAAGTGAGCATATGGAAAACATAGAAAAGAATGAGACAGATATTGGGAAATTAGGGAAAAAAGAAGATAATTACATAGAAAACTAGGTTAGTAATAAAATGAGACAATTAGAAATATACCAAATACACATTTTTGGATGGGTGTCACTGTGTCACAAAAATAAATCTGAAATTTTTGTTTTTTTAAATGTAATTATTACAGTTTTAGTAGTAAGATTTAGTAGTCACTTTAAAATATAGTACAGATGGTGGCTGTTACAGGTGGAGGCATGGAGGAGTGCGCTTGCAGCTGCGGCTTGGGCTCTCTGCAGGGATGTCGATGTCCTCAGCAGGGCCAAGGCCCAGCTGAGATGGCTGCGGCTGAGGGCAAGCCTGCCCCGGCCCTGGCCCCTGCAGAAAATAACCTCGAGGCTGACAGGGCAGCCGGGTGCTATTGGGGGAGTGGAGGAATCCAGAGCCACATGCGGCCCCCACCACCCCTGCACTGCTCGCTGCAGGACCTACCGGTGGAGATGCTGGTGGAGATCTTCGCCCAGCTCCCCGGCACCGATCTGCTCAGCCTGGCCCAGGTCTGCACCAAATTCCACCACATCCTGCACATCGACAGCATCTGGAGACGGCGCTGCCGCAAAGAGTTTGGCGTTCCTGAAGACTTGCAGAACCTGGAAGTGATCGGTATGTCTTATCGAGAAGTCTATTTGAAGCTGTTCCACCCATACAGACACATTTTGGGATTGTGGCAGCTAGTTAATGACTATAGAGGAAATAGAGGACTGCTGAATGTCGTGGTGTATGGTGTATGCATTACTGGCTGGATATACAGGCCTGGCCTTATCACCCATGTGCATGGCCCAATATGTTTCCAGCCCTCGTTCAGAATTCGCCTGACGGAGGGGAAATCAGCCGTGGTGGAGTGCATGGAAGGCCGCGTCAGCAGTCCCCACCACCGCCACATGCAGATTTGGAAGGACAGGTTCACCATGCAGTGCAAGACAGACTGCCCAACCTATATACCAAGGTCGCTTAGAAGAGAATTGGGGCCGGGACTGGTGCAAAAGGACAGACATCACTATGACTGCCTGACCTTCAGACGCCTCTACCTCCCGCCGCACCACCCGGACGACCTCATCAGGCCCGGCCTCTTCCAAGGCAACTGCAATCTCTACAGCACAGCGACTGTCATGCTCAGCTTCCATGGAAAGTATGCCAGCGTCACCCAGATCATCGGAAACTCCATCGAGAGGTTAGAGATCCACCTCATGCACCGCATCCAGCTGCCAGATGGCGAGTTCTTCCGCAACTTCAAGGAGCTCTCCTGCGTGGTCAGGAAGATTGACAAGCAGGTGATCCGGGAGCAGCAGCAGCAGCAAGAAGACGGGACTGAGGAAAGCGAGGGTGACGGCTGGCAGAGCCCTGCCCAGCCCAGCGTCAGGGAGTCCGGGGCTGCAGCTTTGGAGGAGCAGCCTGTCCCGTTTGTTCTGCCTGTGGGCGTGGACTCAGGAGACCAGAACTACCCTCGAACCTGCAGGATGTGTTTCTATGGCATGAACACCTCATATGGCTTAGCCTACACCGGGCGCTTCCCTGGAGTCTTCATCCTGTTCGATGAGAACCACTTCGGGTTCATCTGCCTGAATATGAAATACTTCATGCTGTACCGCAGAGTCCAGAACACCTTCCAGAATGTGGAGGCACCATCCCCGCAGGCCTTCCTGGAGATGCTCAAGAACATTCAGTCCTAAATGTGACAAATAAACTAATCATGACTTTGGATAACTCAATGAACTGCTAATGTGACCTGGACAATCATTTTGTTGAGTGTGTTTCCCTCCACGTCCAATATATATTTTATTGATTTTTTTTACAGAGAGGAAGGGAGAGAGATAGTTAGAAACATTGATGAGACAGAGAGAGACAGAAATTGGCACAGAACCTACACAGAACGTTCTCTAGAGACAGAAGAACTTCGCTGGAGAGAACATGGCAAAAGATCCTGGACAGAAACTGGCCTCAGAACCTAGAGACAGAACCTAGCGAGAGAACATAGCAAAAGATCCTGGACTGAACCTGACTACAGAAATTGGCAAGAGAACCTGACTAGAACCTGGTGACTGAACCTGGCTGGAGAACCTAGCGAGGGAACATGGCTACAGAACCTGGCTGGAGAACCTGGAGAACCTGGCTGGAGAACCTAGCAAGAGACCATGGACACAGAACCTGGCTGGAGATCCTGACCGGAGCTTGGCTAGAGATCCTGGCTGGGCTGCTGATCAACTGAGCGCTATCTCCATGTCATTCCTTCTTCGCCGACTCCGTCCACACCTTTGGGGACCCCCGGACCCGCTGGGGTTGGACGCCGGCATATGGCGCCCGAACAGGGACCCCTAGGTAAGCACCCCACACTCGGGACGGATAGGACTCCACCGTAGGAAGAGGGTGGATAGTCTTCGCCGACTCCGTCCACACCTTTGGGAACCCCTGGAACAGGATTCCCCTAGGTAAGCCCCCCCCCCATTGAGAACCCCACACTCGGGACGAATAGGACTCCACCAGGGTGCTACAGACCCCCCTATAAAGAATAAGTAGGGTAAGAAGGTGGATAGTACAGAACTTAAATTGAGAAGATGTGCCATACTGAGTCCAAAGAAAGAAGACTCTGTATTGATCTTTAGATTAAGAAGATGTGCCATACTGAGTCTAAAGAAAAAAGACTCTGTATTGATCTTTTAACACATATGCTTGCTAGCAGAGGAATTAAGGTTACTCCCAGTCAGACAGAACGTTTTATACAAGAAGTATGTCCATGCTTTTCTGAGGAAGGAAAGGTAAATGTAAAGGCATGGGAGAAGGTAGGCCCAAGGAGCCTTATCCTTAACCCCACTGCAGCCTTTCCACCCCGGGAAAGTGCAGGATTGGCAAGCTCTCCCTGGGGTGATAGATCAGGACTCAGGTAATAGCGGAAAGCGCCAATCCTACTCTTAAAATGGATATAAAAGAGCATTTGAGGTTTTTCTTTTTAATGCCTGCCTTTAAAAAATAAAAAAGGGGGAATTTGCCGGGAGCCGGTCCATGCTTGCTGTTTCAAGGGACCTGGCATATATGGCATACTGTTCTTAATATGTTTGCTCACCTTCTTGGCACTATGTGTTTTAACCAAGGTCTCTGAGAAAGGTTGTTTCCCCAGGTAGGGATTTTCCCCTGAAGTTAGGGAGGGAATAAAACCTCTTAACTAAGTGCCAGGTGGGTAATTAATCACTTTAACTACGAACAATCATGCTTAAGCTACATAATCTTTACTCCCTGGAATGGAGATAAGAAACGCCCTAACCTTTGTAATAGAGATTGATAGGATTGAATCAACTGGTATAAATACAGATGTAACAAGATAGCAAGAGACAGAGAGAGAGAGAGACAGAAATTGGCACAGAACCTACACAGAACGTTCTCTAGAGACAGAAGAACTTCGCTGGAGAGAACATGGCAAAAGATCCTGGACAGAAACTGGCCTCAGAACCTAGAGACAGAACCTAGCGAGAGAACATAGCAAAAGATCCTGGACTTAACCTGACTACAGAAATTGGCAAGAGAACCTGACTAGAACCTGGTGACAGAACCTGGCTGGAGAACCGGGACAGAACCTGGCTGGAGAACCTAGCAAGAGACCATGGACACAGAATCTGGCTGCAGATCCTAGCCGGAGCTTCGCTGGAGATCCTGACCGGAGCTTGGCTAGAGATCCTGGCTGGGCTGCTGATCAACTGAGCGCTATCTCCATGTCATTCCTTCTTCACCGACTCCATCCACACCCATGGGGACCCCTAGACCCGCTGGGGTTGGACCCCGGCATATGGCGCCCGAACAGGGACCCCTAGGTAAGCCCCACTCTCAGGATGGATAGGACTCCACCGTAGGAAGAGGGTGGATAGTCTTCGCTGACTCCGTCCACACCTTTGGGAATCCCTGGAACAGGATTCCCCTAGGTAAGCCCCCCCCCCCTTGAAAACCCCCACACTCGGGACGGATAGGACTCCACCAGGGTGCTACAGACCCCCCTATAGAGGATAAATAGGGTAAGAAGGTGGATAGTACAGAACTTAGATTGAGAAGATGTGCCATACTGAGTCCAGAGAAAGAAGACTCTGTATTGATCTGTAGATTAAGAAGATGTGCCATACTGAGTCTAAAGAAAAAAGACTCTGTATTGATCTTTTAACATATATGTTTGCTAGCAGAGGAATTAAGGTTACTCCCAGTCAGACAGAACGTTTTATACAAGAAATATGTCCATGCTTTTTTGAGGAAGGAAAGGTAAATGTAAAGGCATGGGAGAAGGTAGGCCCAAGGAGCCTTATCCTTAACCCCACTGCAGCCTTTCCACCCCGGGAAAGTGCAGGATTGGCAAGCTCTCCCTGGGGTGATAGATCAGGACTCAGGTAATAGTGGAAAGCGTCAATCCTACTCTTAAAATGGATACAAGAGAGCATTTGGGGTTTTTCTTTTTAATGCCTGCTTTTAAAAAATAAAAAAGGGGAATTTGCCGGGAGCCGGTCCATGCTTGCTGTTTCAAGGGACCTGGCATATATGGCATACTGTTCTTAATATGTTTGCTCACCTTCTTGGCACTGTGTGTTTTAACCAAGGTCTCTGAGAAAGGTTGTTTCCCCAGGTAGGGATTTTCCCCTGAAGTTAGGGAGGGAATAAAACCTCTTAACTAAGTGCCAGGTGGGAAATTAATCACTTTAACTACGAACAATCATGCTTAAGCTACATAATCTTTACTCCCTGGATTGGAGATAAGAAACGCCCTAACCTTTGGGATAGAGATTGATAGGATTGAATCAACTGGTATAAATACAGATGTAACAAGACAGCAAGAGACAGAGAGAGACAGAAATTGGCACAGAACCTACACAGAATGTTCTCTAGAGGCAGAAAAACTTCGCTGGAGAGAACATGGCAAAAGATCCTGGACTTAACCTGACTACAGAAATTGGCAAGAGAACCTGACTAGAACCTGGTGACTGAACCTGGCTGGAGAACCTGGACAGAACCTGGCTGGAGAACCTAGCGAGGGAACATGGCTACAGAACCTGGCTGGAGAACCTGGAGAACCTAGCAAGAGAACATGGACACAGAACCTGGCTGGAGATCCTAAGCAGAACCTCTCTGGAGATCGAGACCAGAACTTGGCTGGAGATCCTGGCTAGGCTGCTGATCAACTGAACGCTGTCTCCGTGCCCTTCCTTCTTCGCCGACTCCGTCTACACCTTTGGGGACCCCTGGACCTGCTGGGGTTGGACCCCGGCAATAATGGATAGAAGGTAACTTCACTAGTTGAACCTGAGTGGACCTGTGATTCCTTTGTAACGGATAGAATGTGGTGGAAGTGACACCACGTGACCTCAGAGGCTGGGTCATGAGTGACAATGAAGCTTCGGGCTCCTTTGATCAGACACAGATTGTGAAGCCCTGAGCTGCTGGGTAAGAAATTCTATTACCCTGCAGCTGCCCTGGTAGAAAGAGCCTAAACTAGCCCATAGGAGAGAACACATGGAGAGGCTTTTAGACGACATGAAGATAGAGAGAAGGAGAGAGGATGGGCTGCATGGTGAGTTTGCAGATGGTCCAGCCCTCTGCTGTCTCAGCTCTGGCCACTACCTAAATACAATTACATGAGAAATTCAGACAGAACCACCCACCTGAGCCCTTCTGAATTCCAGACCCACAGAAATTGTAAGGTAATAAAATTATTGTTGTTTCAGGGAGATAATGAAAATACTTCTTAAGGAGAATATCTAAAAAAAGAAAAGAAAAAAGAAACATTGATGAGAGAGAAACATCGATCAGCTGCCTCCTGCACACCTCCCACCTGGGATGTGCCCTGCAACCAAGGCACATGCCCTTGACCGGAATCTAACCTGGGACCCTCCAGTCCGCAGGCTGACGCTCTATCCACTGAGCCAAATCGGTCAGGCCAGACTTTTTATGTATTAATTATGTGCCTGAATTGCTCTGTCATCTTCTTTCTAAAGGAAAGCAACTTTCTTTTTTTAGAATTCGTTACATTAAAGTTAATAACTGCACCCAAAAAAAAATATATAGTACAAATGTAGTGTCAGCAAATTGATCCTTTAGGCATCATAAACCACAATTGCAATAAGTGCTCACTTTCCAATAAGGTGTGCACTGCAGAAATTTTTTTCAGAAAATAAATATTATTTAATAATTTATTTTGTAAAAGAAACTGTCCCTTGCTTAGGCAAGTCTCAAAAATGTTTATTTATAAAAATGATGCATAATCTACAGCAGTCATTTCAATGAGTTTTTCATTTCGATTTTACCTTTTTGGGGTCAAAAGCATAATAAATTATCTACATCTTTAAAAATAATATTTTGAAGTGTCATAGTTTTTTATCTTCCATACTGTTTTTGCCATCAAAATATAGTTAAATCCAGTGACAGATCCATAATATACTCCTACATTGCACTTTAAATTTTTTTCCTGTGAGTTTTATGTTTGAGGTTTTTTCTGTACTTTGTTATATTATTACTAGAGGCCCAGTGCACAAAATTCATGCACTCTGGGAGAGGGGGTCCCTCAACCAGGATTGTGAGAGGGCACAGGCCAAGACTAGGGACCCCACCTGTGCACGATTGGGGCCTGGGAGGGATACAGGATGTTGGCCAGCCAGGGAGGGAATGCAGGAGGGCTCCAGAGCCGGTCTGGCCTGTCTCACTCAGTCCCAATTGGCCAGACCCCAGCAGCAAGCTAATCTACCGGTCAGAGTGTCTGCTCCCTACTGGTCAGTGCACGTCATAGAGAGTGGTTGAGTGGCCTTAGCATATCATTAGCATATTACACTTTGATTGGTTGAATTGATGACTGAACACTTAGCATATTAGGCTTTTATTATATAGGATTACATGTTCTCAGAATAAATTTTGATTTAATTGCATACGATTATGTGGTGATGTGTTTTTTTCTTTGTCATCAAATCCATTAGATGGTTGGCTCAGTGGATAGAGCGTCAGCCCATGGACTGAAGAGTCCTGGGTTCGATTTCAGTCAAGTTCATGTACCTCCGTTGCAGTTTCCCCGGCCCTGGTTGGGGTGCGTGCACGAGGCAACTGATCTTTCTCACATCGGTGATTCTCTCTTCTCTCCCTCTCCCTTCTACTCTCTCTAAAAAAATCAATAGAAAAATATCCTTGGGTGAGGATTAAGAACAACAAAAATCCATTAAGGAAACCATGCCAGACCAATTTGTCCATCTGCCTTTCTTATAAAGTAAGGAATAATAAACCTACAGTGAAGTACGTAAAGTGTGCTAATCATAAGTGTACATGATGTTTTTTCACATATGGATACACTCATATCACAATGTATACACTGAAATCAAAGAGCAAAACGTTTCTTTTTCATTAGCACCCTTTCCCAGTCTGTACCTCCCCCAGAAATAGCCACTCTTAATTTTTGGCTATTACACATACAGCTGCAATAAGTATTCTTATACCTGTGTTTTTTGGTGGGTATGTGCACTCATCCCTCTTGGGTAGGAGTCAAATTGCCGCGTCATAGCATAAATTATAAAGCAAAAATACATAGAGGGACATGACGCGGTTTGGTTGCACCATTAAAGCAATTCTCAAGGTGGGGTCTGGTACCATCCACAACAGCATCACTGAAGCGATTGTTTAAAATGCCTTACCCAGACGCACTAAGTCAAGATTTCGGATGTGGGGAGTCATAAATATTTTTAACAAGCTCCTGATAATTTTTATGTTTAGCAAAATTTGAGAAGTTCTAGCTCCATGTCAATATTCTGGACAATACTTAGATTTGTATTGCATGAGCACCGTAAGTGATTTAAATTTTTTTTTTTTTTTTTTTTTTTTTTTTAATTAAATTTTTATTGTTCAGATTATTACATTTGTTCCTCTTTTTTCCCCCCATAACTCCCCTCCTCCCAGTTCCCGCCCCACCATCCGCAATCACTCCCCACCCACTGTCCTCATCCATAGGTGCACGATTTTTGTCCAGTCTCTTCCCGCATCTCCGACACCCCTTTCCCCCGCAAGAATAGTCAGTCCATTCCCTTTCTATGTCCCTCATTCTATTATAATCACCAGTTCATTCTGTTCATCGGATTATTTATTCACTTGATTCTTAGATTCACTTGTTGATAGATGCATATTTGTTGTTCATAATTTGTATCTTTACCTTTTTCTTCCTCTTCCTCTTCTTAAAGGATACCTTTCAGCATTTCATATAATCCTGATTTGGTGGTGATGAACTCCTTTAGCTTTTCCTTATCTGTGAAGCTCTTTATCTGACCTTCAATTCTGAATGATAGCTTTGCTGGATAAAGTAATCTTGGTTGTAGGCTCTTGGTATTCATCACTTTGAATATTTCTTGCCACTCCCTTCTGGCCTGCAAAGTTTCTGTTGAGAAATCAGCTGACAGTCGTATGGGTATTCCCTTGTAGGTAACTGAGTTTCTTTCTCTTGCTGTTTTTAAGATTCTCTCTTTATCTTTTGCTGTTGGCATTTTAATTATGATGTGTCTTGGTGTGGTCCTCTTTGGATTCCTTTTGTTTGGGGTTCTCCGCGCTTCTTGGACCTGTAAGTCCATTTCTTTCACCAGGTGAGGGAAGTTTTCTGTCATTATTTCTTCAAATAGGTTTTTAATATCTTGCTCTCTCTCATCTTCTGGCACCCCTATAATTCTGATGTTGGTACGCCTGAAGCTGTCCCAGAGGCTCCTTACACTATCCTCGCATTTTTGGATTCTTTTTTCATTTTGCTTTTCCGGTTGGGTGTTTTTTGCTTCCTCACATTTCAAATCATTGACTTGATTCTTGCGCTCCTCTATTCTGCTGTCGGGAGTCTGTATAATATTCTTTATTTCAGTCAGTGTATGCTTAATTTCTAGTTGATTCCCCAATATAACATCGAGGGTCTCATTAGTTTTCTTGTAGATCTCATTAAGTTTATCGGCGGCTTCTAAACAGTTCTTGAGAGACCTTAAAAGTGTGGTTCTGAACTCTAGATCTTCCATTGACAATTTTGTCCTGTTTCTTTGTCTCCGCATTTTGTTATGCTTCCTTGGTGCACCCCCTAGTGGTCTTTGTGCGCAGTCTTATAGTTAAATCTTGTAGCTAATTCCAGGGAGGGTTTGACCTCCAGGCCAAGTGGCTATGAGAATCAGCTGTGTCTGCAGTGAGAGAACTTCTGTCCTCTAGGGAGGTGCTAATCTAGCCTTTGCCTGAGGCTATCCGGCAAATGCCTCTGTGCAGGGCTTGGGCAGGGCGGATCGCACAGGATCAACAGGGTGGGCTGGAGAGAGCAGTGATGGCGGCTCTCAGTCCTGTCCCCAGGGGCTCTGCCTCTCTGAGTCCCAGCCCCGCTGCAAAGCTCGGAGAGAAAGCTGCACTCGCTCTGACCGAAGCCAGGCAGACCCGCTTCTCCCGTTTGAGTCTGGGTCCCTAAAGACTCGCCCGGATCTGGAGCTCAGAGTCTGCGACTCCCTCCCGATTGAAAACGCCAACCGCGCCCTCCGCCGCCAGCCCGCTCCGCGCGCGCACTCCGCACCTCAGAATTTGACTTCAGCACTGCGCCTCCTCTGAGTGTCCGTATGCGTTTCTCTTTCCTCCTAGTTGTAGGACTTCCATTCAGCCAGCGTTCCAGTGGTTTTGGGTGATGTCCGTTCTGTCTTTTAGTTTCACTTTTGAAGTAGTTGTTCAAAGCAGCAAACTCCGGCGTTAACCTATGCCGCCATCTTGGTTCTCCTGATTTAAATTTTTAAAAAAGAGAGCAGTGGTCCATTCCAGAAAGGGAAATTGAGAAATGGCTTTGTTGAAATATTCAACCATACATAGGTCATATTACCAAATTTAATTCAGTTAAAACCATGTGAGGTTACTAAATATAGAACACTCTTGCTTTGTAATAAACAGTTAAAAAGCTTTGTTCCGTTCATTTTTGAATGTTGGAGAATTCTATGATTTAATTACCTTTGGACTCTAGAAAAAGACCAGGGGGACAACAGTATTGAGCTGCCAGATTCATTCCCTGCCTGTTAACGCCAAGGTGAAATCTAACGTACTTTGCAAGTTGGTCATTAAATATTTCGGGTATTGGAAAGACTGCTTGTGCCATTGCTCTTAGCCCATGTACTCCCCCTTTTATGCCTGTTTCACACCTTTGTTACCACTAAGAATTTTAGGTAGGAATATGAAGAAGAAGAAAAAAAGACTGTCAATGCTAGAGTTCTTAGACTCACATTATGGAGCTCATGGTAATTATATTAATGTTTACGATAATCTGGCTATAATTTTGCCACAAAACATTGTATCCCAAAATGCCATGTTCCATGGTTTCATATCGACATACTATAACCTCCGTGCGCATGCTGGTATGTTTCATGTTTATTTTCCTCCTGTGGAGATGACATGGAAGACCTGATATACTGCAACCTCAGTACTAGTTAATGTGTGTTAGGATTACAATAAAAGCATAGTGTCAACTTAAACTGTGTATTCATTTCTTGAATTGTTCACTCAAAAAGATGTTTAACAAAACTGTATTGTTCAAAAATAAAATTATATAGATGTTTCACAGAAATGCAAAGCCATGGGGTTGTGGTTTGTGAGACTCTCTGAAGCTTGCTTGCTTTGTCGAGATTAAAATTCTTGGTATAAGGCAGTTTGTAAAAGGAAATATATTAACCATGCTAATTGCTTATTATGATGATGATACTATTATTCACACTTTCGGAGAATCTGGATGGGGTGCTGTCACTTCCCTAAAAGCCCACGGTTTGAAACCAGAGAAAGCCCAGAGAAAGCGAGCCACAAAGACATGTGGCCCCCTCACCTCTCCACTCGCCAAACAAATTCGCAATCCAGGGTCATGGATCAGGACGAATCACTTCACTCTGGCTGGGCTTGATTTACTTAGGTTTTCAGCTCCATCTGTTACTCAGTTCCTCCATTCCTCTTCACCGCCTCCTTTCCCACCATCCTTCCTACCTTTCCATTTACTTTCTCTGCGCTCCTCCTGCCTCCCGCACTGTGCGTCTCCCCCCCCCCCCCCCCCCCCCCCCCCGCTTTGCCTTCTACCCTTTGTTTGGTGATCCCTGGCAATCCTCCCGCAACGCCCCGGCTCCTCCCCAAGATGGGGGAGGTGAGGACACCCATTTGCAGCCCCTGTGGGGGCCACACCGTGCACCCCGGTCCCCCGTGCCCCCTCTCGTTCCAGATATTCGCTCTCACCTCCCTGCACCTCTCTGGACATCGCGCCCCCCACCTCCGCCCTCGGACGAGGGTCCAAGGCCCCAGAGCCGCTGGCTGAGGAAGCTGGGGAAGGTGCCGGGGTCCTCGTCACCCTGTCCACCCAGCAGCACATCGTCAGGGGCTCCTCCCTGACCGTGCGCACGGGCTGCCGGAGGCTGAGGCCGGCTCTTCTCCCTTCTTAGCCAGGGATCCCCACCACGGGCGGGGGCCGTCGCCGCTGAGTCTAGAGCCGGGCACACCCACGTGTCCGAGAGCGCCGCGCCCCGCCAGCGCAAAGCTCTCCCAGGCCAGCGTCTCCGGTCGCGGCAGCTCTACCACTGCCAGCAAAGCGCGCGCGGGCCGGGAGCAGCGCGCAGATAGCGAGCGGCACGTGCGGGTCCTCGGCGCCTCGCCGCAGGGTGCGGGTGCCCGCAGAGCCCGCCAGCCGGAGAGAGCGCGGGCGGAGGGGGAGCGGGCGCGCGGGTGGCTGGCAGGCGGCCACTCGGGCGGGGGGAGCGGGGGCCACGCGGCGGTGCGGGCGGGCGGGCGGACCGCAGTGCCACCTCCCCGATAAAGCCCGCACACGCTCACACGCCCGGGCGCGCGCGCACGTGCACACCGTGGGCCGCGAGCACACGAGCGGGGGCCGGGAGCGCTGGACGCGTTTCAGCGATGGCTTCTGCGGTCAACAGCAAAATTCATGCACCCGGGACTGGCCCGGGCTCCAAAGCTGATGCCCACGGGCGCGCCTGCTGGAGAATGGACTGCGACCCCGAGATGCACGTGAAAATGTGCAAGAAGATAGCGCAGCTCACCAAGGTAAGGGGAAGCCTGCCAGCAGGCTGGCTGCGCTCTAGGGGCTCCCCTGGTCCGGAGGGAGTGCGGACGCGCCCAGGGGAGGACCAGGCCTAAGCCAGGTGGAAACTTTGTCTCGGAGGCCACCCTGGAAGGGAAGCGGTCCTAAATCTTGATGACTTGACCTTCTGGAGGCACCAACCTAAAGCAGCTGCCAGAGAGGTTCCTTGACAAGGAAACTCCCACAGCCTGCGCGCTGAGCAGGTGGTCTGCTCCCAAGGTGGGGATGCGAATCCAGTTCAATCAGTGCTGGTGTGTGTGTGTGTGTATGTGTGTGTGTGTGTGTGTGTGTGTGTGTGTGTGTGTTCCCTTTGCCCGCTCTGCTCAAGTGATCGAGCCTGGAATGTTGTGATTTTATTCATCGCTGTACTTTACAGTCGCGGAGGTCATGTGCGCCCTATTTAAACACTTGATTCTTTTTTTTTTTTTCTTACAACAAATATTTGAGTCGTTTGTTGAGTGCCAGCAGCTTGCGTGGCGCCGTAACTAAACCTGGAAGGCAGCCCAGGGGACTTACTATCAAACTGGGTGCGGACGTGTGTGGGAGCATAAATAAGCAAGTGCAGGATTCACCATTTAATTGTGGGATTACAAAGGACCTTGGGAGGTCAGCCAACCCATCTCCTCTCCTCATCCCAGGGCCCTGGTTGACCTCCACGGACTGTGGTGCCTTCCTTAAGAAGACCAGCAAGGAGATACCACTCTGCCCTTTAGTCGCCCCTGGGGCTTCCCGATTAGGAGCTCCTTGTGGTGGGTCCCCCGCTGTGCCTTGTGGGTAGATGAGCAACATCCCTCTCTGCCTTCTACCCAAGGCCCCCAGAGCCTGGATTGAGTTGTTTCCCCTGGGGTTTCCTCTTGACCTCATAACAAACTCCAGGTCCAGGCTCTGTCCTCTTCCCTGCTTCCCTCCCACTTCCCACGCCCACTTTTTTGTAGGACTGCAGGCATTTTCCTTCCCATATTGCCAGGAGGGGGAGAGACCAGGAATTGGACAGTAGCTGCCTTCTCTCCCCGCCCCCCAGCTCCCATGTTAACTTCTCCACACTCTTACACATGTGCCTGTTTCTAAATAGTGATCTCTTTAGTCAAGGATGGAAAAGGGGGGCGGAGATAGTCCTTGGAGGCCATGGCAGGTGCTGCTGGCACCACTGACCTAATCTACATTCATCGGGAAGTGATATCAACCCCCAAAAGTATTGATATTCTTTTTTAAAAATATATTCTTATTGATTTCAGAGAGGGAGAGGGAGAGGGAGAGAGATAGAAAGAAAGATAGAGAATCATTGATCGGCTGCCTCCTGCATGCCCCACACTGGGGACCGAGCCTGCAACCTGGGCATGTGCCCTTGACCGGAATCAAACCCTGACCCTTCAGTCCACAGGCCAGTGCTCTATCCACTGAGCCAAACCAGCTAGGGCAGTATTGATATTCTTGATTCAAGGTACTGTAAACAGTGTAAGGCTCCCTGGCCATCATGGCTTGGTTGGGCATCTTCCTGTGCCCTGAAAGGATACCGGGTCCATTCCCAGTCAGGGGCACATGCGGGCTGGATCCCCACTGGGGCGTGTGCTGGAGGCAGCAGATCCATGTTCCACTCTGGCAACGATGTTTCTATCTTTCTCTCTCTCTCTCTCTCTCTCTCCCCCTCTCCCTTCTCTGAAATCAATACAAATGTATTTTTAAAAAATAAATAATCTTTTAAAAAAAAGTGTAAGTCATCCTCTCTAAAATATTTTTGGAGAAACAAGGTTGGATCAAAAACTAAAAGACACGGGAGGGGGGTCCATCGGGAAAAAGGAGACATATGTAAAGCTTTAGACAATAAAAAAACTAAAAGACACTACTGCATAATCAGGTGCTAAATTGCGCGTTTCAAATGATCAGTTCTATAGAAGTAGAAACAAAGTCATTATGAGTAAGAGCAGTTCAGAGAGGTTTTGTGGGAGAGGTGAACCTTGAGTTTAGTGTGAATTTAGGGAATGCATACTATGTGCTGAGTATTGATGGCATAAAACTGAAAAGACAGGGCCCCTCCCCTTGTGGTATGACAAACACATACACAGAGCATTTGAATAGAATGCAGTCAGTTCACTCATTAATATGTATGGCCCACCTACTGTGTGCCAAGCACTGAAGATATGGCAGTGAAGAAAGCAGGCATGGTCCCTAGCACGTAGGAGGCAGCATGTCTCAAAGTATGTTCTGCATTGGAAACCACAGTTGATTCTTACTCTGTTGCGCCTCTTTTTACCATTTTCATGCTAATTGTTTAGATTAGACATTTTTGATATTGTTATTGAAACACCACCTTTCTTTTGGTAACTGATTACTTATCTCGTATTTGTCATCTCTTCGTATTTAAACTTTCTATAAGTTTTATTTTACTTGTATCTCTGATAGGTGAAAAAGGTTGAAAATTGCTGGTATATAGTCTAGCCCTTAAAATAAAAAACTCCTTAATTTATTCATGATACTTTGCACGTGGTAAACAGCTAATACATGTTTACCTCGTGCAAGTAAATAAATACCAGGACACATTTTAAATCCACCTGAGAGCTTTTGAAAGCACACGTGTGAGACGGCAACCACACTTCATGCCTGATCCTAGACTGGATTCTGTGCTAGATGGAAAAATGCTACCGGGGCAACTGAGAAATGGGAATATGATGACAGAGAGAAAGTACAAGTGTTTGTGCCAATGTTAAATTCCCCCCACGGACAACTACACTGTGGCTCTGTAAGATAATGTCTTTTTTTTTTTTTTTAATCCTCACCCAAGGATATTTTTCCATTGATTTTTAGAGAGAGTGGAAGGAAGAGGGAAAGACAGAGAGAAATTTCAATGTGAGAGAAACACGATTGGTTGCCTCCTTCACTCGCCCTGACCAGGGCCCAGACCTGGGAGGAGCCTGCAACTGAGGTACGTGCCCTTGACCGGAATCGAACCCGGGACCCTTCAGTCTGCAGGCCAATGCTCTATCCAGTGAGTCAAACCGGGTAGGGCAGAAAATGTCTTTATTGTGAAGAAATGCACATTGAAAATGTCTTTTAAGGAGGTGCATATGATGTCTTACTCTCAAGCATTTTATTAAAAAATAGATGAATCTGGGTAAAGGGTATGTGGATGTTCATTGTACTATTTTTTTTCTGGCATCCTCCCCCCCCCCCCCATGTTTTAAAATATTTCTAAAAAAAACAAAAGCATGTAAGGCCAGGCCCCATCTCAGAGGGAGAGGGGAGAGTGGTGGCAGGCATTCCTGTTTTTCCAAAGCCCCAAAGAGCTCTTAACGTTAACACAGCGTAAGAACCACTGTTTCAGAACAACTGAAGCTTTAAGCTGTAAAGTGGGCACAGAGAAGTCATTTAGGACAACAGGGGGTTCCAGATCCATCCCCACCCGCTAGCCACTTAGGAGCTGTCGAGGCTCTGAGGTCGCCTGGCCTGCCACTGCTGGTGTCCAAGTCACCCTGATTTCACGTAATGCTGACCCAGAGCCACTCCCACAACTGTTATTACAGTCTGTGGTTACAGTTGTCCCACTTCATTATGTTACTGTGGTTGATCTCTTACTGTGCCTAATTTATAAGTTCAACTTCATCACAGGTATGCATGCGTAGGAAGAAGCATAGTGTGTATAGGGTTTGGTATTGTCGCAGTCTCAGGCATTCACAGGAGGTCTTGGAACGTAACCCCCATGGATAAGGGGGGCTCCTGTATCCGTAGATGCTTTTGTTTTCAGGGGAAGATCTGGAGGTCAAAGCCGTTGTTTCCAGCACAACCAGATCAAGGGAGCTGTGTCTGCCATGTGCCAGAACCTCGCCAATGTCAACCAAGACACATAATAAGCAGAAACAGTGGTATTGGAGGGGATGAGGGGTGAGTAGGGATGGGTAAGGAGGTGGTAGAGAAGGAGTAGGGGGTATTGTTATGGAGAAAAGGCACTGAGTATAAAATTAGAAATAGTAAAGAAAAAGATCTATACTCTCTACTCAAAGTTACTTTTTTTTTTAAATCCTCACCCAGCATATGCTTAGAGAGGAAGGGAGAGAGGGAGAAAGAGAGAAACATCAGTGTGAGAGAGAGGCATCCATCACTTGCCATTCAAACCTGGCCTAACTGGGGATCAAAACCACAACCTAGGTATGTGCCCTGACCTGGAATCGAACTGGCACAGGATGACGCTCAACCACTGAGCCGCTCTGGCTGGGCTTGAAGTTATCTCTTAAATGAATTTAAACTTGACGTATTTCTAGAGGGATACTTCTTACTCTTATTTGTTCTAAACATACAGATTTAAAGTTAACTGTGGCCCTAGCCGGTTTGGCTCAGTGGATAGAGCGTGGGCCTGAAAACTGAAAGGTCCCAGGTTCGATTCCGGTCAAGGGCACATTACTGGGTTGCAGGCTCGACCACCAGTGTGGGGCGTGCAGGAGGCAGCCGATCAATGATTCTCTCTCATCATTGATGTTTCTATCTCTCTCTCCCTCTCCCTTCCTCTCTGAAATCAATAAAGATACATTTTTTCAAAACTACCTGTGAATAAGAGTGAAGATGCCTGGAAAGCTAATGGACAATTTTGGGGTTGACCTTGAAATGCTCTTCCGCCTGGTCCTCACATGGCCGGGATCCGCTAAGATGCCATCTCTTCAGAGAGGTCTTTATGACCTTCCAGTCCAAAGGGCTCACCTTGTAATTGGGAACAGTTATTCTTTCTTCCTTGGTGACTTGCTGTGAGGTTTCGCAGACTTCAGGAGTGTAAGTGGGGCCCTTCACCCAGGGCGGGCACATGGTGAGCTTGGCGGATGTTGGTGTGCCTTTGCTCCCTGACCTGGAAGAACTTACGAGGGACAGAAAGCTGCCCAGTGTCAAAACCAGCAGCCTAGAGCGAGGCCAGCCCTTCCCTGCCGCCGCTGGAGTCCTCAGCAGCCGGTGCCACTTGCGCCCGTGTTTTCCTGGCTTGGAGGTGTGGAGGTTTTATTGCACCCAGACTCCCTGAGCTGCTTGCAGGAGCTTGTTTGGGGAGATGGGTAAGCTGTTCTGTACCAGTCTGCCTTAGGATTCTAGATTTGAAAACTGCAGATCTGTTTTAACAAGTCCTCTCCGTTGGAATCTTTTAATTTAACAATGTGATTCATGATGCAAAGATGGCTATCTCACAAAAATATTTTTGGCATAAACAGCATGAAGAACACCTTAAGTTGGGTATCTCCGAACCCTACTGAAATGCCACCACTTTTGCGTAACCATTCCGGTCTCTGCATTCCCCCCTCTCCCACACGGCCTTCCTCCAGTCCGTTCTCCACACAGCAGCCAGTGTGATCTTAACACTGACTCCAGCTGGCTGTCGTGGCTCAGTTGGTGGGAGCGTCATCCCATGCACCCAGAGGTCGCCAGGTTCAATTCCTGGTCAAGACACATGCCCGGGGTGTGGGCTCCATCCCAGAAGGAGGCATGCAGGAGGCAGCTGATGAGTATTTCTCATCGAAGTTTCTATCTCTCCCTCTCCTTTCCTCTCTCTGAAATCAATAAAAACATTACAACAACAACAACAAAACATCAAAACCTTCAGACACTGCCGGTGGGAATGTACCATGTTGCATAGCTGCTTTGGAAAACAGCGCGGCCGTTCCTCAAGCAGTAAAACGGAGAGTTGTCATAGAAACCAACAACTCCATGCCTAGGTACACACCCAAGAGAAATGAAAACATACACCTGCACAAAAACTGCTACACAGGTTCCACAGCAACATTATCCATAATAGCCCCCAAATGGAAATAAACTAAATGTCCATCCGTTGAATGGGTACATAACTGGTGGAAAGTACGGTGGGGAGAGCGGTTAGGGGATGCAGGGGTTTTGGGGGGGTAATGAGAAGATTCTAAAGTCAGTTGCCATGATGGCTGTACAACTCTGAGTAAACTGAAACCCGTGGACTTGTACACAGTAAATGGGCAAACTGTATGGTACAGATATAAAAATTATGTAGAGAAAATTAAAATGAAATAAACAAGCTGAATCTTGTCTTTCTCCTGTTTAAATCCAGCTCTGATACAAGTCAGGTGGTTTACTACACCGGCCCACCTTCCCTCTCCCATTTGCACAGCCATCCTAGTCCAGGCCCCTTCGCCCCTGCCGTGGCCCTGGCAGCCCCATGGCCCACCCTTGCCCTCTCGCACAGGGACAGGAATGATCTTTTACACTATAAATCAGAGCATCTCGTTTTCCTGTTTAAAACCACCATGGCCGCCATGTCGCCTGGACTGCCGTTGTCCACCTAGAATGAATCCTCTTGTCATAGTCCCTCGAGGTGGCTGCTATCCGCTTCTTGGCATCATCTCCGGGTCACACCCGCCTTCCTTCAGGCCTGCGTGTGGCTGGCTCGTGCTGCTTGGACCTCATCCTCCTGGTTTCTTCTGCGGGATCCTGGCTCTGCCAACTGGGCCTGGCTCACGTCTCTTCAGACAGGGCCCCTGCCCTCTGAGAGTTCCTCGGTGCCCCTGCTGTTCCCTTTGCCCCGCTATCTGGTTATTGCTTTCTCCTCTCCCCAGAGGAAGTTCCATGAGGGGAGGGGTTTCCGTCTGCTTTGTTCTCTCCTGAACCTCCAGTGCCTGACACAGGGCCTGGTTAGAGGCTGGTACCCAGGTCACTGAGAGGCTAATGACCAAAACGCTTCTGGGACCACCTGTCTCTCCTCGGATAAAACGCCAAACTTTAACCGTGGCTGCGCACGGTCATCTTGTGGGAGAGTGGGGAGCCCCCTTTCTCAGGCCAGGGCTCAGGAGTTCCTGGTTTTCTGAGCGCAGTGGAAAAGGACCCGTGTGACAAGCGGGTAGCTTCCCCCATCCCCTCCCAGGCCAACATCGGACTTGGTCATCCAGCCCCTGACCACAGATGCAGGGCTTGACCAAACTGGTGCCTCCATTTGGTCAGATGCAAATTCCTTCAGGACACTAGTGTTATAAGGAAAAATAAAAACAACAGTGACCAGTTATACACAGAAAATACCTATCTAAGAAAAATCAAATATATGGGTAAGGGAAAAGGAAAAGATTCTAAAGCATCCTCCAACCTATTATAACTATAGTTCTATAACTAATAACATTTTAATATATCCTACTATCCTGTTTCCCATACATATATAGATGTAGAGCTTTCTTAAATAGGCTTATATTATGCAATATTATTGTGTGACCTGTTTTTTTTCTCCCTTCACAATGAATCTTGAACTCTCTGACCTAGTTTTTTTTTTTTAATATATTTTATTGATTTTTTTACAGAGAGGAAAGGAGAGGGATAGAGAGTTAGAAACATCGATGAGAGAGAAGCATCGATCAGCTGCCTCCTGCACACCCCCACTGGGGATGTGCCTGCAACCAAGGTACATGCCCTTGACCGGAATCAAACCTGGGATCCTTCAGTCCCCAGGCCGACGCTCTATCCAGTGAGCCAAACCGGCTAGGGCTCTGACCTAGTTTTTAATGGTTGTGTGAGTACTCCATTGTATGACTATTGAATAATTTCACTTCATTCATTTAGGAAACATTTCTGGAGCACCTATTATGTGCCAGGTAAAAACCCTTATCATGGATCTTACAAGCAAGAGAAATAGAAAGGATATGACCAAACAAAATAGCAGCCTTCTTGTTTAAATGTCATTTGAACATTTTGAATAATTAAAAATGAAAATCATAAAAGAAAAATCTAACACTTACAAAACATAATGTATATATTCTTAATGTAAAGCAGGGTCAGCAAACTACAGCCCAGATGGCAAATCCAGCCCACTGCCCGTTTTTGTATGGCTGTGAATCAAGAACAGTTTTTACAATTTTAAATGCTTGAAAAAATATCAAAAAGAAGAAGAATATTTTGTTACATGTGAAAGTCATATGTAATTCAAACCTGAGTTCTGAATCCTTCCAAACCTTTAAAACTTTCCCTTCTCTGTCACACCTAACTTGGGACTATGTTTTTTTCTTTAGTATCACCTTGACTGAGTCTTCCCAAAGCATTCACCCCAGTTTCCATAGGAACAGCACCTTACTTTGACATTCATATATAATTGATCTAGTACGGTGTTGAATTACATAATTACAATAGCAATACCACCGGCATTAACAGGGGATCATTAATGTGAGCAGACGTGTGGTAGTTTTCCAGCGGAAGGAGGAAGGGTATTAAGTTATCCACATGTTGGTTGAATGGAGATTGGTTACAAGAGCTTCTACTGTTTTAATATAAAAAGTGAATTACTGCCCTGGCCGATTGCTTAGTGGTTAGAGCATAGGCCCAAGGACCAAAGGATTTCAGGGTTGATTCTGGTCTAGGGCACATACCTTGGTTGCGGGTTCAATCCCTGGCCTGGTTGCAGCATATGAGAGAGCCAACAAATCAATGTGCCTCTCTCACATGCATGTTTCTCTTTCCCTCTCTCTCTCTTTCCTTCTCTTTCCACCTTCTTCCTCCCTTCCACTCTATCTGAAAATCAATGGAAAAAAATATCCTCGAGTGAGAATTTAAAAAAGAAAAGGTGAAGTGCCATATTGATGTGCTGCCAAGCAAGAAATATGAACACACTGAACAATCTGAGGGATCAAGGAAGGTTCCCTGAAATAGGCAGGGACAGTTACTGGTGGGCATTTTGATTGATTCCAGTTTCCCATTATTATAATCAGCACTAGAAGCCCAGTGCACAAAATTCGTGCACTGGTATGGTCCCTAACGACTCCTGGCTGCCAGTGGGGCCTCCCTCCTTTCCCCAGGCTGGCCCCGCCCTCTGGTTAAACTCATGGAGGAACTCCCGGTCGAGGGGACAATTTGCATACTATGCTTTTATTATATAGGATGGTGATGGGCATTCTTGAGGTGGCATCCCTGCACACTTGCTAGATTATTTCCTTCAGATAAGTTTCCGTGCACAGCGCTCACCTTTGTTACAGATAGACTCTTGAGAAAGAATATCAGAGAGATTGGAGGAGAGAGACCTGGAGAGAGGAGTGTTTAGCGATCAGTTGAAAACAGCCTCACAGACAAGATGAACTGAGGTCCTGAGCTGTGAACTACAAAGCCTGCCGTGTTAAAAGGCATTTACTACAAGCTTTTCTCCTACAATCCAAACACTGGCACAGTTTCGTGGGAGGAACTCTCATCGTTAAGGAGACAATGGGGTAATTATTTTCAAACCGCAGTGACATAATCCCGGGCTCAGGCTGTCAGTTCCCGTTATGACTGTGTAATGGACCTGTTTGAAGCTACTGCTGTATTCGGAGCCTCCGGGCAGGAGGATGCAGCTGGGAAGGGCTCCCAGGTTGCTCAAGGCATCAGCGAAACTGGCAGCTCTCTCCCAGCTCAGGGTCCAGGGGTACCAACAGCACACCAGCGATCCTCCCGTCTTGTCCCTGTCTCACGAGGAAGCCTTTTTCTTAGCTGTGCAGCCTTCAGCACATCCAGCAGAAAGACCGGCCGCGGATCTTTGACATCATCGTCAGAAATAGTGTTGTGCCCCGTCTTCTGAGGCAGGACGGGTGTCAGATCTTCCTGAAAAGATGTGGCCCTGCCTGCGAATCCTGAGCAGCTACCATAACACTTTTACTCCTGGCTCTTGTTTTCTTAAAATTTCAAAGCCCAGGAGACTGCTCTGCCTTTCCTGCTTCGTGCTGACTGTGCACTTGGCAAATGCTGTCTTCTCTTGATCGTCGCTGTGGGAGACCACCAACCCCCCCATCCCCCACCCCCCACCCCCACCCAAAGTTATCGAGTCCCTGGAACCTGTGAGTGCTGCCGTCTTTGGAAAAGTGTCTTTGCAGAGATGATTGAGTTACGTGTGTGGGTGACATTGCTTGTGTTATCTGGTTGTGCTCCTACTTCTACGAGGAGGGCAGAGGGCGATTTGGGACAGAAAAGTCACAGAAGAGGCCACGGCTGTGTGAAGACCAAAGCAGAGGCATTGGAGTGATGCGGCCACAAGCCACGGAACCTGGAGCCACCAGAAGCTGGAAGAGGCGAAGAACAGGTGCTCCCCCACCACCCAGCCTCAGGCCTTGCAGTCACCCTGACTTTGAACTTCTGACCTCCGGGACTGTGAGAGAGTAAAGTTCCGTTGCTTTAAACCATGCATTTGTGGTGAATTGTATGGCGTCCACAGGAATCAAATGCGCTGACTTTCGATCACAACATCCTCTGGACCAGTGGTTCTCAACCTTCCTAATGCCGCGACCCTTTAATACAGTTCCTCATGTTGTGGTGACCCCCAACCATAAAATTATTTTCGTTGCTACTTCATAACTGTAAATTTGCTACTGTTAGGAATCGCAATGTAAATATATGATATGCAGGATACATTTTCATTGTTACAAATTGAACATAATTAAAGCATAGTGATTAATCACAAAACAATATGTAATTATATATGTGTTTTCCGATGGTCTTAGGCGACCCCTGTGAAAGGGTCATTCGACCCCCAAAGGGGTCGCGACCCACAGGTTGAGAACCGCTGCTCTAGAGCTTAATGAAGGGCTTCTTCCTTCTCAGACCCCTACTGGGGTGCTCTCCTCTGATAGCTGTCAGTCACCTCGGGAACAGTTTTAACAGGGATTAAAACCAGTGGATTCAAACCTTTGGGTGGAGCTGAGGCAACTATGCATTTTCAAAACTCCACTGGTGACTGTGACTTTAACCAAAAACTATTGTCGCAGGCCCCTGGCCCTCGCATGGTGTCTGTGATAGGTCCTGGTCCATCACCCCATCTGGTAGCCGAGGGACTGTGTGTTTGTCTTATTTCCTCTACTTTTCTAGAAGTTCTGTAGGCTCGTTCTGCTCAAATGTTGTTAAACACAAATGGCTAGGTCCACCTGCAGCATTTGTCATTTATTCAGTCAAGGGTGGGGCCTGAGAATTTGCATTCTAAAAAAATGCAGGTGATGCTGCGGACTCCAGTCTGAACAAGCCAAACTGGGGCTTGCCCTGGGCCTTGTGGCTCAGTTGGTTGGACCACCAGCCCTTGCTGAAAGTTCTCAGTGGGTTCAATTCCCAGTCAGGGCACATACCCAGGTTGCAAGTTCAGTCCCCAGTCGGGGTGGGAATGGGAGGCAACTGAGCAGTGTTTCTCTCTCACATTGATGTTTCTCTCTCTCTCTCTCTCTCTCTCTCTCTCTCTCTCTCTCTCTCTCTCCTTCTCCCTCTCCTTTCCTCTCTTTCTAAAAATCAATAAGAAATTTCTTTTTTAAAAAGTCAATAGAGCCCCAGCTGGTTTGGCTCAGTGGATAGAGCATCGGCCTGCAGACTGAAGGGTCTCAGGTTCGATTCCAGTCAAGTGCACGTGCCCAGTTTGTGGGCTTGATCCCCAGTAGGGAGCATGCAAGGGGCAGTCAATCAATGATTCTTTCATCATTGATGTTTCTATCTCTCTCTCCCTCTCCTTTCCTCTCTGAATTCAATAAAAATATTTTTTTTAAAAATAAATCAATAGAAACATATCCTTGGGTGAGAATTAACAACAACAAAAAGATAATCGGATTCTATTTTGCCTTCCTCGTTTCTGAACTTTTAAGGGCTTCTTACATAGCACCCTGTTCCCATTAACATTCAATAATATGAGCTGGATTAATTTGAACTGTTTACTCCTTGAGGACAAGGACCTCACCTTGTACCTTATTTATATATCTTAGCACCTCCATTAGTGCCAGGTCACAAGGGGGTGCCATTAGGAGACATATTAAATGCTGGGTGGGCCAGCAAAGTTGCATCTATAAGGATGCTAACGAATTGCTGGGTGCCAGTACATCACACCAAATGCCCAGGGATGATGCCAAAATTGCAGAACCCACCTTAAGAGAAGTACTCCATGTGGTTCCACGAGCCATTCCCAGGTGGAGGTGCCGCTTGGAAGGACCTTGTGGAGTAACGAGATGAGCAATGAAGTATTTTGTGACGGAGGGCACCACTGGTTAACCAGAAAGCTTCTGTCCTGCTGGGTTTGGGGGCAGAACTGTATTGCTCCAAGCAATAAAAGAAAGAGTAAGGCCGGTGTGGCTCAGTGGTTGAGCGTAGACCTGTGAACCAGGAGGTCACGGTTCGATTCCCACTCAGGGCTCATGCCCAGGTTGCAGGCTTGATCCCCAGTGTGGGGTGTGCAGGAGGCAGCCAATCAATGATTCTCATCATTGATGTTTCTATCTCTCCCTCTCTTCCTCTCTGAAATCAGTAAAAATATATTGAAAAGATAGAGTATGGTGCAGAGTATGTAGCTCTCTTCATGCTACACCCCCTCCCCACAACGTCCTCCATGCATGCTTCTACTGGGCTGTCATCCACAGATGCTTCCTGTATCCCAGTCCAAGAGAAATCATCAGCAGAGTGCACAGCTAGGCCAAGCCCCCGGGCACCCTGAGCAGGCTAACATCGGCCACCCCACACACCTGCAGTGGGCCAGCGCCTGTTAAGAAGCTGGAGTGTGAGGTGAGGAGCCCTGCTGTGGGGAGATCAATCTGTCTTGGAGAATGTGCCCACATCACCGTTGCCGTTAAGCCAAACCAGTTCCAAGGAGTGAAAAAGAACCTGCTTCTGGCTTTTGTTCCTTTTCCTGCCAGGGCAGTCCGCCCTTGAGAAGCGCGCCCCTCAGACATCTGCCACCCTTCACTCTTGCAAGCTCGTTAATGGCATTTTCCCAGAGACCCAGAAATAGCAAATTCCATTAAAAGGCTTATCATTAAATACAATGCAGGTCTTTATGCGGGAAGGATGGCCTCTGAATAAAAAGTCCATTAGAGCCGTGGGCTGGAAAAATGGGTCAGCTTTCGTCTAAAGGAGAAATTAATACAGCGGGAAGAGCCAGCGACACTGCCACCATTCATCTCGCAAAGCTTTCCTCCTCGGGCTGCCAGAGTGCGTCCGTCCAGACTTGCTATTCCTGTCCCAGGCCCTGGAGCAGGGCCCGTTTGTCCTGAGGAAGCCTATCAAATTGTCCGGGGACAGCCTCAGTAAACATGAGGGCGGAGATTAGGGTTGTGTTTGCTCTGTATCAAATGGCCAAAACCCACGGACACCCATTGCTGGAGTGGAGCCGGGCCTGGGGTCAGCTTACCCTGCGTCTCCCAGACTGTGCGGGGGAGCAGCTGCTTAAACATAACTGGGGGCCTGTTAAGAAGGAAAAAGGAAGCCCTGGCCAGCATGGCTCAGTGGTTGAGCATCGACCTATGAACCAGGAGGTCACGGTTCGATTTCTGGTCAGGGCACATGCCCGGATTGTGGGCTCAATCTCCAGTGTGGGGTGTGCAGAAAGCAGCCAATCAATGATTCTCTCTCATCATTGATGTTTCTCCCTCCCTCTCTCTCTCTCTCTCTCTCTCTCTTCCTTTCTCTCTGAAATCAATCAAAATATTTAATTAAAAAAAAAAAAGGAAGGAAGAGAGTTGTTGGGGTAGTTGTGGGAGACAGAATAACAAACAGAATGTCCACAACCTCATCTGCTTCCTTGGGTATGAATCTGTTCCCAATGCCATCTGCTGCTGACTATGATGGAAGAATCCAAAAGTACGTTTTTTTTAAATGCGAAAAAAATTTATTTGTGCACACACCAACAAAGGAAGGCAATCTTCTGTCCAATGGAGATGACTGAGATTCTTAAGTGGCTGATTTGGGACCTACTACAAGGGGAAGACTTGCTTTGCTGCCTTCCGGTGTGGGGTCTATTCACCTAGCACTTCCGCAGGCTTTTCCAATGGGGCTTCCTCCTCCCAGGCCTGCTGTTCTCATTCCTTATGACATACGTGCTGGCGTTGCAGGTAGTTTATTTCATGCTTCTGTTCATCCAGGTACTTGGTTGGCAGAAGCTATGGTCTTCAGGTCCAGCAGGAGCTTGCTTAGCTGGTTCTCCAACTCCAGGGCAGACTCTAGAGCAGCGGTTCTCAACCTGTGGGTCTCGACCCCTTTAGGGGTCAAACGACCCTTTCACAGGGGTCGCCTAAGACCATCGGAAAACACATATATAGTGACATATTGTTTTTGTGATTAATCACGATGCTTTCATTATGTTCAATTTGTAACAATGAAATTGGGGGTCACCACAACATGAGGAGCTGTATTAAAGGGTCGCGGCATTAGGAAAGTTGAGAACCCCTGCTCCAGAGCTTGAATGCCGGTTCCCAGTTATCTATCTCAGGCCTCTCAGTCACCGGAAGGCAGATTTCACTCTCACATCCGTAGGGTATCTTAGGGATTGCTTTCCATGGTCCCTCTTCGCCTTAGCTTGCTTTTCAAAGAACGTGGCAAAAAGAGGTCCTACTGAGTCTTCCATGTGCTAGCAGGCCAGGCCGTAGATGAATGCATCCCTGACGTGCAGCTCGTAAGATGCCACGTGATCATTGGCAACCCTACGCTCTTCAGAGGGCAGGTACTGGCTGCCATCTCAGCTTCAGAGACACCAGGCATGCACAGTCCAAAAATACATTCTGATGGGGACAGAAGGAGCAGAGATGGCTCTCAGCTCTGCAGTGGCCTGGGGAAAAGATCCACAAAGGAAAGAAGAGGGAGAAGGTGGGGAGTGGCTGGTGGAAGGTGGACCCATTCTCAACACAGCAGCCCAGTGATCTTTAGAAAATGGGATCAGATCACGTTGCCCTGCCCAGAGTTCTCTAGGGCTTCCCATTTCCCGTGGTAAAAACCGAAGTTCTTCGATGACCTATGGCAGTGGTCGGCAAACCGCGGCTCGCGAGCCACATGCAGCTCTTTGGCCCCTTGAGTGTGGCTCTTCCACAAAATACCACGTGCGGGCGCGCACGTACAGTGCGATGGAAACTTGGTGGCCCATGCGCAGAAGTCGGTTTTCGGCCTGGCCGAGTCTATTTTGAAGAAGTGGCGTTAGAAGAAGTGGGGGTACGTTCACTGAGGTCGACCCCTCAGATTGAGGACGTTTTTTAGCAAAGGCCAGTTTAGGAGTACCCTAATGAAGTTAATAACAATGTACCTACCTATATAGTTTAAGTTTAAAAAATTTGGCTCTCAGAAGAAATTTCAATCGTTGTACTGTTGATATTTGGCTCTGTTGACTAATGAGTTTGCCGACCGCTGACCTATGGGACCTCCATGACCTGGCCCCACCTCTCTCACCACTGCTGCTCTCCCATGGCTCACTTTGCCCCGCCACCCTGGCCTCCTTGCTAATCCAGGAACCGCCCCTCCCCCCTGAACCCCCCCCCCCCCACCCTCCCCCCACACACACACACACCTCTAGGACTCTTGCTCCTCTGGCTGGAGTGCTCTTCCCTTGGACGCCTCATCATTCACTCTTTCATCCTCATCAGACCTTCATTCACACGTTAATGAAGCCTTCCTTCGGGCCCCATGTACAATACTGACTCCACCCCCTCAGCATTCCTTCTTTGCTTTATTCTTTTATTTAGCACTTACCACTACCTAACAAATTGTTTACTTATTTCACATGCTGATTGTCTGACTCACCAGAATGCTAAGCTTTGTGGGCACAAGGATTTCGGTCTGTGCTCGGACCCTCACCTCCGTGAACCGTGCCAGGCATATCGCAGGTTCTTGCAAATATTCTCTAAATGATTGAATGAAAGGGGAATGCGTGCATACGGAGAGATGATTTCACTGCCTAAGAGCAATTTCTCCTTAAAAGAAATTGGTGATGGGTATATATTTTTAAAGAAAAACCGTCAGTTGGCTGTTTGTCCTCACTAGCTGCAAAACTGCAGGGCAGGGGACAGCGTGGTTTCACAGCCGGCTGTGCATGCGGAGTCACAGTGGGGCCCGCTGTGTTGGAAAAGAAACACATGATATAAAACGTAGGTCCCCACAAGACTGGGTGTTACAAAGCGCCGGGGACCTGGAGGTTGGCTCCTGGTGACAGTTATTTTTGTAACAATTAAATAAGGATCATCCTGAAACCACTCCCTCACCTCCCCCAGGCAGCTTCCTGCCGCCACTCCTCCTGTCTATCTGGTGTGACCTGACTGAGGCCTGCCAGGCAGCAGGGCTCCTGGGAAGGCAAGGCCTGTGTTAACTCAAGAAGTGAAGAGTGTGAACAGCAGCCCAGCTGGGTCCTGAGAGCCACAGTGGAAAATGCCTAGCTACCCCCTAAATGTCCCCTGAACTAGAAATACCTACATATGCTGTATATACGCAGGCATAATACCCATTTCCTGATGTCTTTGTGGTGTGGGCCATTAACACATATACCCAATTTGTTTACGACTGATCAGACATTTCTCATGAGCGCCTCTGTTTGTGCCCAACACCGTGCAAGGTACAGGAGCTACAAAAGTGAGCAAGACAAAACATGGACTTTTTATTATTTCACGTCAGGCTCAGCTATGTACAACAGAAAAACCCAAACAAATGAAAGTGCGTTCCTCTCTCAGGGAAAAGAGGTGCCCAGTTCCGGGTGTGGTGGAGGATTCCTGCTTTTCTATCTCTGCTCTGCTGTGCCAGCTGCAAGGCTGCCTCCTCAAGGTCACCTCATGGTCCAAGAGAACTGCTGGAGCTCCGGCCATGGCGCCCACTCTCCACTCTGCTGGGACAAAGGGGCGGAGGGAAGGGTCCACCACCCCTCCCACTCAAGGAGGCCTCCTGGAGGCCCACAGAATACTCTTTTTTAAAAATATATATATATTTTTTTAAATTGATTTTTACAGAGAGGAAGGGAGAGGAATAGAGAGTTAGAAACATTGATGAGAGAGAAACATTGATCAGCTGCCTCCTGCACATTCCCTACTGGGGATGTGCCCGCAACCCAGGTACATGCCTTTGTCCAGAATCGAACTGGGACCTTTCAGTCTGCGGGCCGACGCTCTATCCACTGAGCCAAACCGGTTAGGGCCCAACAGAATACTCTTGCTAAGATTTTCTTAAGTAGAACCCAGCCATGTGGCCACAACCAGCTGCCAGAGACTCTAGAAAATGGAGTCTATTAGCAGGATATCAACTAAAAATTGAGATTCTAGGAAGAGGCAGCTTGCAGAGCAGAACGCCGTTCACTGGTTACCAGTGCCAGGGAGGACTCCCACTCTGTGGACGAAAGCAAAGACCCTCACTGCCGGCGACCAGGCACAGAAGTCCAAACACTTCTGCCCACGAAGTCCTCTTGTTGGAGTTGCCAAGGAAAACACAGCTTAGTCAAGCACTGCATCGAACAGCCAATGCTTTAGTGAGAAAGATCAGCTCCAACAGTGTGTGTGGGTCTCCAGTCCAGGGAATGCTCCAGCAGCCAGCATGGCCATTGTGCAGCCGGGACAATCCCTAACCCTCCCTCCCTCCTGGAGTCGGGAATACTGACAGCTGGGAGCACGCCTGAGGGCCATGGACACCCAGCTTCAGCAGAACTAAGGATCACCCATTGATCCTAAACCTAAACGGGGAAAGATCTGTTTACACAGGTGAGAAACCCTGCCCAGGCTCTGTGGGCCCTTGGTCTTTAGGTAAGGAGCTGTTCCCGGCCCAAGGCCCTTTCTTATGTGTCGAACAGGGATGGAAAGACTGCATGTCTGAGACTGCCTTTCCAGTGTGAACCATCTCTGCCACAGAACAGGATCTGGCGCCACAAGAGGAATGGACATGAGGGAGCAGAGAAGAGAGTCTACATTTACCCCCAACCTCTTTGAGAAAAGAAAGTAATACCAGTAAGAGAATGTTCATCTCTGTCCCTGTCCTCTGGTTAGGAGGGAGAGCTCATGGTGCCCAGCTGTGTGCTGAGGGACTAAGTAAATGAATAATCCCCTGGGGAGGAGCTTTTGGAAAGCAGGTGACATTGGATCAGGAACTGGAAGAAAATTTCACCAGGGAGAGAATGGCATGGGGGGCAGACAGAGGGAGAAGTGTGAGCAGAAGTGGGAGGGTCTGAACGTGTGCGGTTTGTTTAGGCATCAGCGTGTAACCCAATGTCGCCATCACGTGGGGCCTGACAGGATGGTGGCAGGATCTGATGCTGGCTTGTGTGGAGCCTTGAATGTGGGGCTAAGGAGGACCCTCTTATCCAGTGGGCAGTGGGGAGCCCCCCAGGCAATGCTATGAGCCATTACCATTCCTGGCATAAAGTAAACACTACAAATGTTAATTCTGGTGAGGAGGAGGAGGAGGAAGATGGTGGTGGTGGTGATAATGAGGATGTGGTGATGGGGATGATACCGAATTTTTGGACTGGAACCCGGATTCTTTGTCTGCCAGAATGGAAGAATGAATCCACGGACAGAAAGTGGATATCTTTAACTCTTTCTCCGACTCATCTCTCTGCATTGGTCTGTATAGCAGAGTCATTCATTCTTTCCTATTAATTGGCTTTTAGCATGTTATAGAAAAGAAGATGACAGGTCACTCTGAGTTCACATCCTTTCAATCTTCAGACCCAATCAGCTAGAGAGATTCTCTCCAAACTGAATAAAGTCCCAGGGAGGACTCTGCTTGGCCTGGCTTGGATCATATACCCATCAGGTGTCAATCACTTTGGTTGGGGTTCTGTCACCAGCCCAGCCAAGAATACCTACTCACAGAGAGTCCGTCACTGATGGTGTATGGATTAGTGTTTTCTGGGAAAATAAATAAAGTAGCCACCACGCTATATCCAGCCACTACGTCATTTTACACCTTTTCATGGTGGTTTTTATGTGTTTGCCACTAAATTGTAAGCTCCCAGGGCAAGGACCAGGGCTTTTGTATCTCCACATTCCTCTGCCCCTAGCATGGTACTTGATGAAGGGAAGAATCTCCTTGAGTTGAAACTAGCTGGTTTCTGAATATGAGCCAGTTCAAAGGACAAAAGATTCTGTAGCTAACGCCCAAGGAGATAGCAGTGGGGTTTCCTGGGAGTCTTAGGGGCTCCAATTGCAGGGTGTTCTGAGGCCCTTTATCCTTCTCATGAGGGGCTTTGAGGTTCAGTGGAGGGAATGCTAAAAATGAGGAGATAAAGGCCCAACTGTGGCTCTTTCACAGAAGCTGTGTGACCATGTAGAAATCAGTAGGCTCCTGGGGCCAAAGTTGCCTTATTTATGAAATGAGGAAGATATGGTATTGGTGATATCGTGCATACGATCTTAAAATTCTGTGAATATATTCACCTTTCTTTTTAACATTTCTTGACTCCTTTTGAAACTCAGCTCAATGTCTGAGCAATGTCACAGTCATGTATCATTTTTTAAAGGTCATTGCGTTTTACTGGCGTAAGTTAGAAATGTGATGGTAACCTTTTCAGCTTAATCTGAAGACTCAATTTAGAATAAAAGAACCTTGGGCTAGAAATCAGGGGACACGCTCTAGATTCAGTTCTGCCCTGAGGAGATGAAGGATGTTGCCTAAACCAGTGATGGCGAACCTATGACACGCATGTCAGAGATGACACGTGAACTCATTTTTTGCGTTGATTTTTCTTTGTTAAATGGCATTTAAATATATAAAATAAATATCAAAAATATGTCTTTGTTTTACTATGGTTGCAAATATCAAAAAATTTCTATATGTGACACGGCACCAGAGTTAAGTTAGGGTTTTTCAAAATGCTGACATGCCGAGCTCAAAAGGTTCGCCATCACTGGCCTAAACTCTCTGAGCCTCGGCTTCGTCATTTACACGTAACACAGCTGGTGTAGATTGGGTGAAAGGCAAGATCTAGCTCTAACTTTCTAAGGCACTGGAATGGGGGAAAGAGGCTGTCTCCTTTTTCTTTTTAGTAATAGAAACAACTATGTTTTCACTGGTCATATGGCAGCCCAGTCAGAGACTGCATCTTCCAGCCTCCCTTGCAGCTATGGAATTAAGTGCAGGTCAATGGGAGGTGAGAAGGGTGATGTATGCACCAGTCCATCCCCAGCCTAAGCACAAGCTGATTACCTTGGACCCCCTCTATCTCCCTTTCTTATTGGTGGGAAAGTCAACAAACATGACAGTGGTCTTGGGCCCAGATAACAGAAGCTGCAAGTCGCGGACTGATGAACATTGAAGGTGGCAGAGCTGAGTGATCAGCGACCAGAGCCTCCCACCCACATCTGACCAGCACCAGGTGTGGGACTATTATGAGAAAGAGAGGAATAAATTCCACCTTACTTAACCCTCTGTATTTGGGGGAGTCTTTTGTATCAGCTTAGCCTATATCCTACCAATTACATTAGGATTTACTTTTAGTACTTAATTGGCACTCCTGTTTTCCTTCGATGGTTTACACAGTGGTTAAGAACACAGGCTCCGAGGAGAAACCAAGATGGCAGCATAGGTTAACGCCGGAGATTGCTGCCTCGAATAACCACTTCAAAAAACAACTAAAAGACGGAACGGACATCATCCAGAACCACAGGAAGGCTGGCTGAGTGGAAATTCTACAACTAGGAGGAAAGAGAATATCATACCCAGACTCAGAGGAGGCGCAGTGCTAAAGTGAAATACTCAGGTGCAGAGTGCACTCGGAGCGGGCTGGAGGCAGAGGGCGCGGTTGTTGTTTTCAATCGGGAGGGAGTTTCAGACTCTGAGCTCCAGATCCGGGCGAGTCTCTAGGGACCCAGACTCAAACGGGAGAAGCGGGACTGTCTGGCTTCGGTTGGAACTCGAAGGCAGCTTTCTCTCCGAGGTTTGCAGCAGTTGCTGGGACTCTGTGAGGTGGAGCCCCTAGGGACGGAACTGAGAGCAGCCATAACTGCTCACTCCTGCCCGCCCTGTAGATCCCCAGGGACCCGCCCCGCCCAAGCCCTGCGCAGAGCCATTTTCCGGATAGCCTCAGGCAAACGCTAGATTAGCACCGCCCTAGAGATCCAGCACAGAAGCTCTCCCACTGCAGACACAGCGGACTCTCATAGCCAGTTAGCCTGGAGGTCAAATCACCCTGGTATTGCCGGCAACAATCAAGGCTTAACTACAACAAGACTGCGCACAAAGACCACTAGGGGGTGCACCAAGAAAGCATAAAAAATGCAGAGACAAAGAAACAGGACAAAACTGTCAATGGAGGATATTGAGTTCAGAACCACACTTTTAAGGTCTCTTAAGAACTGTCTAGAAGCCGTTGATAAATGTAGTAAGATCCTCAAGAAATCTAATGAGACCCTCGATGTTATGATAAAGAACCAACTAGAAATTAAGCATACATGGACTGAAATAACAAATACTATACAGACTCCCAACAGCAGACCAGAGGATCGCAAGAATCAAGGCAAAGATTTGAAATGCAAAGAAGCAAAAAACACCCAACCAGAAAAGCAAAATGAAAAAAGAATCCGAAAATACGAAGATAGTGTAAGGAGCCTCTGGGACAGCTTCAAGCGTACCAACATCAGAATTATAGGGGTGCCAGAAGATGAGAGAGAGCAAGATATTGAAAACCTATTTGAAGAAATAATGACAGAAAACTTCCCCCACCTGGTGAAAGAAATAGACTTACAGGTCCAGGAAGCGCGGAGAACCCCAAACAAAAGGAATCCAAAGAGGACCACACCAAGACACATCATAATTAAAATGCCAAGAGCAAAAGACAAAGAGAGAATCTTAAAAGCAGCAAGAGAAAGAAACTCAGTTACCTACAAGGGAATACCCATACGACTGTCAGCTGATTTCTCAACAGAAACTTTGCAGGCCAGAAGGGAATGGCAAGAAATATTCAAAGTGATGAATAGCAAGAACCTACAACCAAGATTACTTTATCCAGCAAAGCTATCATTCAGAACTGAAGGTCAGATAAAGAGCTTCACAGATAAGGAAAAGCTAAAGAAGTTCATCACCACCAAACCAGTATTATATGAAATGCTGAAAGGTATCCTTTAAGAAGAGGAAGAAGAAGAAAAAGGTAAAGATACAAATTATGAACAACAAACATGCATCTATCAACAAGTGAATCTAAGGGGTGTGGGAGATGCGGGAAGAGACTGGACAAAAATCGTGCACCTATGGATGAGGACAGTGGGTGGGGAGTGAGGGCGGAGGGTGGGGCGGGAATTGGGAGGAGGGGAGTTATGGGGGGCGGGGGGAAGAGGAACAAATGTAATAATCTGAACAATAAAGATTTAATTAAAAATTTTAAAAAAAACAAAAAAACAAAGAACACAGGCTCCAGCCGAAGCCGGTCTGGCTCAGTGGATAGAGCGTCAGCCTGCGGACTGAAGGGTCCCAGGTTCGATTCCGGTCAAGGGCATGTACCAGGGTTGCGGGCACATCCCCAGTGGGAGATGTGCAGGAGGCAGCTGATCGATGTTTCTCTCTCATCGATGTTTCTAGCTCTCTCTCTCCCTTCCTCTCTGTAAAAAAATCAATAAAATATATTAAAAAAAAAAAAAAAAAAAGAACACAGGCTCCAGAGTGATAATGGAAACGAGTCCTGGTTTGGTTGCTAACCAGCCCCATAACCTCAGTCACATTACCCAACCACTCCATGCCTTGTTTTGCCAATCTGTAAAGCTGGACAACGATGAGACTTACCTGCTATGGGATTATTGTGAGAATCAGATGAGAGAGGGTGTATTAAGCTGTGAGCCTAGTGCCTGGCATCTTGTAAACTCCAAGGAAGAGTTAGTTGCCATTGTCAGTATTATCAGGATCATCCTCAGTGTCAGCACCACCATCATCGTCTATTTATGTCCTTTTATTTATTTACTAGAGGCCCAGTGCACAAAAATTTGTGCACTCGGGGTGGGGAGGGGGGGTCCCTCAGCCCGGCCTGTGCCCTCTCGCAGTCTGGGATATTTTTCCATTGATTTTAGGGAGAGTGGGAGAGAGAGGGAAAGACAGAAACATCGATGTGAGAGAAACACATTGATTGGTTGCCGCCTGCACGAGCCCTGACCAGGGCCCCGGCTGGGGAGGAGCCTGCAATCAAGGTACATGCCCTTGACCAGGATCGAACCCAGGACCCGTTGGTCTGCAGGCCTATGCTCTGTCCACTGAGCCAAACCATCTGTGGCTATTTATACCCTTTTAAAAGTGGCTGCTGAGTACCCCACATTTTGGAAACTGTAAGAATAGTCATCCTTATACAGCGCTCTGAACTCATCCTGAATTCAGCGCTCTGGGATTCTCTGTGCATCTGACACACAATGAGTTCAGTACCCTGCATGGGTGTGCGTCCTAAAGACACCTGCTGCTTTTGCATTTGTGCTGTTTGTAACCTCATCTGCAGGTTGACTGAGCGTGGCATGCGCTGTGCCCGTGGTTTTGCAAGTTCAGCACTCTCCCTGGGGCCAGAGCGCCTGAACTGAGGTCAGGAGCAACGCGGGGAAATGAAACGCTGAGCTGAGAAGGGTTTATTTTTATAGCTGTCACCCTTACATTGGCTCTTTGGTTATTAAAAGAATGCCAATGACAGGCATCTAAGGAGGAAGCCTTCAAAGTTACCATTCATGCGAATACGTTTCCCTTTTTAACAAATACAATAATAAATATAGAAAAGTCTCATGGTGACAGAGAAGTATCGATCAGACCATCAAACCTCAGAGGGAAGGTAGGGGAGAGTGGGTGTGCGGGGGGAGAGATCAACCAAAGGACGTGTATGCATGCATATAAGCCTAACCAATGGACACAGACACCAGGGGGGTGAGGGCATGAGTGGGGGGGGGGGGCAATGGGGGGTTAAGGACCCATATGTAATACCTTAATCAATAAAGAAAAAATGAAAAAAAGAGTCTCATGGTTAAATTGTTCATATCATTTTGAGGTTTTAAAAATACTTTATAATTTCCCTTTCCTTTGATCATCTTAATTTACCAAGTAATATATATTTTGTAGGAAATTAGAAAATACAAAACAGCAAAATAAAAATTTTAACAATTAAAATCCCCTCTAATTCGACCACCTAAAAATAACTACACTAGTATGCTGAGATCTGCTCTCTGAGGCTTAAATCAGTATTTCTCCCAGCTCTCCCGTGGCATCCTTTGCTCCCCCGCACACCTCGGCCCAGGTCTGACCAGAGCTCTTCCTTGCTCTGCCCAGTGCACTCCCCCCCACCCCCACCCCCTCCCCCACCCCCGTCCACCCGCAGGACCTGCCTGCACTGACTGCCCATAGAAGGAGCTGAAAGCCCTGAGCTCCGTCCTCATTTGTTCTCCTGGGCCTAGCACATCCCAAAATAAATGATGAGGGATATCAACTGGCATAATAATAATAATCTATAATAATAAAAGCATAATATGCTCATTAGAACAGACAGCCGAACGACCTTCCGGACAAAGCCGGGGCTGCGAGGGCCGCGCCCCGTGCACAAATTTCAAGCATAATAATAATAATAAAGGAACTTAGTGGCCAACTGTTGGGGCAAAACCAATTATTGTTTAATTGTCTGTCTGGTGGGACTGGGACACGGAGGCCAGCCTGGTAAACTTGAGGAGTGGCTATTTCTGCTTTTGAGTTCACGCAATTTTTTTAAATTGATTTCAGAGAGAGAGAAATAGAAACATCAATGATGAGCGAGAATTCTTGCATGCCCCCCCTCCCTCCCTGCAACTGAGGATCGAGCTGGTAACCCCAGCATGTGTCCGGACCTGGAATCGAACCGTGACCTCTGGGTTCATAGGTTGATGTTCAACCACAAGGCCCTTAGAGCCGAGGCGAACACTCACAGGGACACAGGCCGGCCTGCCTTCCTGGATTTTGTGGCTCCCACCTGGATTACTTCCCTGTTAAAATATTTTCTGTGAGAGGCGTTCAGATTCCTCTGCACTGGTTTTATCCACAGAAGAGGCATCACTAACACACATGCGTATCTATTGATCAGATTGGTGAACCGAGGGGGCTGTCACTAGTCTTTGTCTTCCCAAAGCTGCAAACAAGTCGTTCGAGATCAGAACGACAAGCCGGTCCCTTTCCAGGTCCCGCATCTGCTGCTGCTGCTGCTGCTGCAACTCACTGGAAGGCAGGCTGGCCTCTGTCTGTGTGAGTGTCCGCCTGGGCCGGTAAGAGGAGGGGCTCTAATTAAGAGCCTTGGGGAGAGACAGCCCTCACCTTTCAGCTACTTCTCCATCGAAATTGGTTTGGGAGACAGCGGGGCTTCAATTACTCAGAAGCTAATGCCTCGCAGCTCGATGCCTGGTGCAGCCAGGCGCCTAGCAACAGCTCTCTGACGGGTGATGTGAGATTTTAATTAGCGTCTTGGACTCCATCGAGAAATCCATTCCAAGCCCATTTGCTTGCAGGAGCCCAGCCTCGTGTGGGCCGGGTTCCGAGTCATTTCCATACAGGAAGGGACAGCAAACACATGACCTTCGCACTTCCCGGGCGTTTCCACTCCCCAGCCCAGGGCTCTGGCTGTTCCTGAGTGCACTGGGCAGCCATCAGGGGGGTTTGAGCAGTGATGGGACACAGGTGACTGACTTTAGCGGACTCTAGGTGGCAAGATAGAAACAGGATGAAGAGGCCATTGTGGTCCAGGTGAGAGGTGCTCATGGCCCAGATTAAGGGGAGTGTGGAAAGGTGAGAAGTGGAGAGAGTTGGGACTGGCTGACGGAGTGGATGTCGGGTGTGAGAGAGTGACTTCAATAAATTTTTAGACAATTTTTTATTGCGCTAAAATATAAATTACATAAAATGTACCTTTTTTAAAAAATATATTTTATTGATTTTTTGCAGAGAGGAAGGGAGAGAGATAGAGAGTTAGAAACATCGATGAGAGAGAAACATCGGTCAGCTGCCTCCTGCACATCTCCCACTGGGGATGTGCCCGCAACCCAGGTACATGCCCTTGACCGGAATCAAACCTGGGACCCTTCAGTCCGCAGGCTGACGCTCTATCCACTGAGCCAAACTGACTTCGGCAAAATGTACCATTTTCAAGCATATAGTTCTGTGGTGTTAGTTACAGTCATATTGTTATGCAATCGTTACCACCATTTCTAGAACTTTTTCATCTTTAAAGGGAAACTGTACCCATTAACCATGAACTCCCCATTCCCTCCTTCCTGCACACCCTGGCAACCACCGTCCTTTCTGTTTCTGTGAATTGTATTGCTGTAGGGACATATACGTGGAATCATATGATATCTGTCCATTTGTAACTGGTTTATTTCACTTGTATAATGTCTTCAAGCTTCATCCGTGTAGTGGCATGTGTCAGAATTTCTTTCTCTTAAAGGCGGAATAATATTCCATTGTGTGTATATATCACATTTTGTTTATCCATTCATCTGTTGATGGACACTTGAGTTGTCCCCACCTATTGGCTAGTGTGAATCATGCTGAGAACTTGTGTGTACAGATCTAGTCCCTTCTTTCAGTTGTTTTGGAACTGAAATTCCAGAAGTGGAAGTGCTGGATTATTGGTAATCCTGTGGTTAATTCTATGAGGAATCATCATATCACTTCCGCAGCTGCACCATTGCACATTCCCACCAGCACTGCACAGGGCTCTAATCTCTCCACATCCTCATCAAGGCTAATTTTATTATATTTTTACAATAAATATCCAAATGGACGTGAAGGGGTCTCTCACTGTGGTTCTAAGGATGAGTGATGCTGAGCATCTTTCCACGTGCTCATTGGTCCGCTCTAAAATGTGAGCTAAGCAACTGGAAGAAGTGAGTTGCCATGAAGTGAGATGGAGAATATTGTAGGAAGAGCAGGTTTGGAAGGAAAAATCCATGGTTAAATTTGAGATGCACGTTAGGTACTCAAGTAGAGATTTTTAATAAACAATAGGATTTTTTATAAACACATGAGTTTGATGTTCATGTGGCAGGCTTACCTACTGTGTATGAGTACCTTCTGTGTGTGAGTACCTTCTGTGTATGAGTACCTTCTGTGTATGAGTACCTACTGTGTATGAGTACCTTCTGTGTATGAGTACCTTCTGTGTATGAGTACCTACTGTGTATGAGTACCTTCTGTGTATGAGTACCTTCTGTGTATGAGTACCTACTGTGTATGAGTACCTTCTGTGTGTGAGTACCTTCTGTGTGTGAGTACCTTCTGTGTGTGAGTACCTACTGTGTATGAGTACCTTCTGTGTGTGAGTACCTTCTGTGTGTGAGTACCTTCTGTGTGTGAGTACCTTCTGTGTGTGAGTACCTTCTGTGTATGAGTACCTACTGTGTATGAGTACCTTCTGTGTATGAGTACCTACTGTGTATGAGTACCTTCTGTGTATGAGTACCTACTGTGTATGAGTACCTTCTGTGTATGAGTACCTACTGTAGTGTATGTGTCCTATTGTGTATAAGTACTCACGGTGTATGAGTACTGACTGTGTATGAGTACCTACTATGTATGAGTTCCTACCGTGTAATGAGAACCTACTGAGTATGAGTACCTACTGTGTGTGAGTACCTACTGTGTGTGAGTACCTACTGTAGTGTATGTGTCCTATTGTGTATAAGTACCCACGGTGTATGAGTACCTACTGTGTGTGAGTACCTACTGGGAAACGAGTACCTACTATGTATGAGTTTCTACAATGTATGAGTTCCAACTATGTATGAGTACCTCCTATGTATGAGTTTCTACTGTGTATGAGTACCTACTATGGTGTATGAGGTGCATTCCCCCTTGATCTGGGGTAGAATCCTTTCTATGTATAGCTGAATTCTATGTTCTGTGTTTTGCACCCCAAGTGTTCTTTCTGAACAAATTAAAGTTTTGAACGCCCCGCTGATCCCCACAGCACTGCGGAAGTCCCTAGGGAACACTGCCATGGACACCCTTTCTGTATTATCACCCCCTTCTTACGTCCACCCTGTCCCACTTCCCTGCTCCCTTACAGGTTTCTCCTGGACACAATTTCTTTTATATTGATTTCGGAGAGGACGGGAGAGGGAGAAAGAGATAGAAACATCAGTGATGAGAGAGAATCATTGATTGTGACTGGCTGCCTCCTGCACCCCCCTACTGGGGATCAAGCCTGCAACCCTGGCATGTGCCCTTGACCGGAATCGAACCTGGGACCCTTCAGTCCGCAGGCTGACGCTCTATCCACTGAGCTAGGGCTGGGCACGATTTCTAATAAATCACTTCCACACACACCCTCTTCCCAGGTACTACTCTAGGGGTCCCGCCTGCGTCTAGGATTCCTCTGGTCCCCGCGCGCGCGCACTGACTGGCTCTGCGGCTCTTCCCGCAGGTGATCTACGCCCTGAACACCCGCCAGGACGAGGCCGAGGCCGGCCTGGAGGCGCTGCGGGAAGCCCACCAGGCGGAGCTCCGCCAGGCGGTGGCGGACGCCGAGGCCCGGCTGCGGCAGGAGCAGGGCCGCGCGGAGGAGGAGGCGCTGCGGCAGCGCGTGCAGGCGCTGGAGGGCGCCCTGGAGCTGCAGCGGCGGCTGACGCAGGAGGCGCTGGCGCAGTCGGCCTCGTGCCGCCTGGAGACCAAGGAGCGGGAGCTGCGCGCCGAGGCCGAGCACGCCGAGCGGGTGCTCTCGCTGTCCAAGGAGATGCTGGAGCTCAAGGCCGACTACGAGCAGCGGCTGCGGCGCCTGGTGAGCCAGGAGGCGCCCCCGTGGGGCCGGCTCCCGCCGGAGGGCCCTGACCCCAAGGCAGAGCCCAGCTCCGGGCCCGAGATGCGGGAGGTGCTGCTGGAAGTGGAGCGGCTGCGAGGGGAGAACCAGCAGCTGAGCAAGGACTACGCCCGCAAGGCCGAGGAGCTGCGGGCCACCTACGAGCGGGAGAACGAGGCCGTCCGGCAGGCCATGCAGCAGTCGGTGAGCGAGGCCCTGTGGCAGTGGCAGGAGAAGGAGACCGACCTGCGCAGGAACTTCCAGGTGCAGGAGTCGGCCCTGCAGGCCCAGGTCCGGAAGCTGGAAGGGGACCTGGAGCACCGAGGCCGCAAGATCAGCGACCTGAAGAAGTACGCCCAGAAGCTGAAGGAAAGGATCCAGGTAGAGCAAGATCCCCTCCCACCTGCCCAAGGGGAGCATAAACGTAGCCCCTAATTCTGCACACCTACTATGTGTCAGGCACTGTGAGGAGCACTCGACTTCTACCGAAGTGAGCTTTATTATCTCCATTGAGTCCAACCACATGTATCTAGCAAGTATTTATTGAACACCTACTATGTGCCAGGCCAGGGCTATGGGCAGGAGACACGAGGTGAGCTAATGTTGGCCCCTGACTTCAGAGAGCTTAGACTTCCAGTTTACAGATGGTAAGACAAGACTGAAATTGAGAGTCTTAAGGGCTGGCCTAGCTGGGCACATGGCCAATACAGTGGGGCCTTGACTTACGAGTGTCCCGACTAACAAGTTTTTTGAGATACCAGCTGTCTTTCGGCCGATTTTTGCATTGAGTTGATAGAGTAATTTGAGTTAACGAGCTCAGTCTCAGAACGAATTAAACTTGTAAGCCAAGGCCCCACTGTACGTTTTTGAACTCAGGTCAGCCTAATTCTAAAGACCCTGCTCATTCCATAACAACTTGCCTACCCTAAAATCCTTGGGGCTTTGTATTTGTAGAGAGCCAGACCACTAAATCAGTTATGTGAACCCCACAGACTTACAGACCCCTACCCCTAAAAGTAGCAGAGGCTGCTATTCCTAATATTCCCTGAGCATTTTTTCTGTCCCAGACACTTCCTCTCTTTTGATCCTCACTACAGAAAGGTTAAGTAACTTGCCCAAGGTCACACAGCCAATCAGAGGATGAGTAGGGATTTGTTGAGCCCTGGGCCACTGAATTCCAGAGACTAAGGGCTTCCCTACCACTCAGACCTGATGTTGGTTCTGTGTGCAGAGGGTGTCTCTACCCAGAACTGTAGAATGAGACCATCTGTCTGTTTAGGACCTGGATGTGCAGCTCAAGGAGGCTCGACAGGAGAACTCGGAGTTGAAAAGCACTGCCAAGAAACTTGGGGAGAAGCTGGCCATGGCCAAAGACAGACTAATACTGCAGGAGTGCCACGGGGCACAGAAAACCGGTGAGACCCTGGAACGATTTCCTTGCAGGGGGAAGGTTAGCCGCCAGGTTGGGAGCGGAGTGGAGGGGCAGGGCAGTTTGATCGGCCCCACCTGGTGGGCCAGTCCGGTCCATGGAGGACACAGGTGAGCCAGCACCTCGGGCTGCTGCAGGCCAGACCTCTGAAAGGTGTGAATCGAAAGGACCCCTTGCTCCCAAATATTGCCCCACCAGCCCACCACCGTGCCCGCACCTCTCAGCACTGGCTTTGCCCCCACACTTAGACAACACTATACTTTTTAATATTTTAATTTATTGAGGTGATATTGGTTAATAACATTATATAAATTTCAGTTGTACAACTTCATAAATGCATATGTATACTCTGTTGTGTGCTCAACACCTGAGGTCTAGTTTCCTTCTGTCACCATATATTTGACCCCCTTTTCCCTCTTCAACCCCCTTTCTCCTCTTCATCCTCCCTCGAACCCCCTTCTCCTCTGGTAACCACCATACACATTACCCGTTTAACATTCTCTCACACTGTGACTTATTGAGTCTTCCCCATAATTCTGTGAGCTGGGTGGTGTCAGCATCACATGGTATAGCTGAGGAACTGAGTCTGAGAAAGGGAAAATGGCTAGGTCAGGGCCACCCAGACTGGTTGGTGATAGCGCTGGTGCTTGTGTCTAAGAATATCTGATTCCTACGTGCCTCCCACTGGGCTCCGTCCCCAGAAAGTTCTCTAATACCTACAGTGTGAGCAGCTTGGCTGGGAGAGAAAGCAAAGGCACACAGCAGGGGCTCTGCCTGCAGGGGGCATGGAGGACGGTGACATTCCAGCCCACGGCTTTGGTTTCCGGGGCGTGGCCCAGGCAGGAGGAGAAGGCAGTGTTAGGGAAGGGAGGAATCCCGGAGGCCTGGAAAGGTGCAGAGGAGGAGAGGTCCGAGCGGGAACCAGAGGGTGTGGAGGGTTTAGAGCGGTGGTCTCTAAAGTGGGGAATGAGTACCTAGGGGAATAGGGGAAGAAAATGAGCAGTTTTAGTTATATTTATTTTTTGTCTTATCCTTTAAATTCCTTTTAACTTAAAACCTTTGAATGTACATATGCCCAGGGACATGTTCAGTTTTTTTAACTTTTGGAAAACAATCACAAAAATTAAAGATGAGTAGTTTAAGAAGGGAGAGCAGGACAACTATCCGAACTCAGGGTGCTGCTTGAGCAAAGGTGGCAATCACCACCTTGACCAGTGAGGGCGAACCTTTTGAGCTCGGCATGTCAGCATTTTGAAAAACCCTAACTTAACTCTGGTGCCGTGTCACATATAGAAATTTTCTGATATTTGCAACCATAGTAAAACAAAGACTTATATTTTTGATATTTATTTTATATATTTAAATGCCATTTAACAAAGAAAAATCAACCAAAAAAATGAGTTCACGTGTCACCTCTGGCATGCGTGTCATAGGTTCGCCATCACTGCCCTAGACCATGCTTGAGGGTCGGGAGGCCGAGGAGCAGGGATTACGTAGGGAGTGGTGGGCAAAAGGGTTGAGTAGCAGCATGAGCACTCAATGGCGGAAGGCCTCAGACTCAGACTGAGGTCAAGGCCAAGGGCATTCCAAATGATGATGAATCTTTTGCTCGTAGATGACATGAAGACCGAGCGAATTTCGGAGAATGAGGTCTTAGGGAAAGGAAATGACGTGGAAGCCCGCAGTCCCCGTCCTCAGCAGGATGAGAACCTTCCCACGGAGTGTCCGCGTACGAAAGGAGGCACAGACACGCAGGTGTGTGTGAGCCAGCCCTGGGGGTGGGGACACGGGGCTTTGCTAGAATGAGCTTCAGGTGAGAGCTCAATCCCTAACCACGATGATCAGGAAGCAGCAGGTGCCATGGTTCCGGGGGTGGGTATGTGGGTCTGGATTCCAGCCAACTTCCCACCAACTTCATGGCATTTGAAACTAGGAGACTGAGAATGTCGCAGAATTCTCCAAACTCCTTATCATCGACTCCTGGGAAACTGGAAACTTGCTTAGTGTCCCCTCTGTATGCTCCTAGTTCAAACAAAGAAAGCATTCTTTGGGAACCTGTACAGCAGGGGTGGGGAACCTTTTTTCTGCCAAGGGCCATTTAGATATTTATAACACCATTCGCAGGCCATACAAAATTATCAGCTTAAAAATTAGCCTGCTGTATTTGGTCAAACATTTAATTAACTCACCCCTCAGGCCTTGGCAGGGCCAGACCAAACGATTTCTCGGGCCTTATACAGCCCGTGGGCCGGATGTTCCCCACCCCTGCTCTGTGTAATGGGCCTGTCTGTCTGATCCTGTGACAATAGATCCACTATTATTCCGAACAGCCCTTTTCCGATGGTGCATAAAGTCAAGTCTCTTACCAATATCAAATATATAGTCTTATAAACTTTATTGCACCTTGTGAAACAGGCTGTAAACCAGTACATAAACACTGTAAAAGTTGCACAACAAAGAAACAGTGGTCCCCTGCTCATCACCCCGCTTCGCAGGCTTACGGGGCCCTCTTTTTATAGACGGAGAAAGAGGCGGGTGTGGAGACGGAACACCTGAAGCAACAGTACGAACAGGACCTTCGTAAACTCAAACAGCAGACGGAGGAGGAGAAGCAGCATCTGAAAGAGCAGCTGGTGCGGCGCCTGGAGGACCTGGTGAGGACGCACAAGGCGGAAATCAAGTCGGTGCGCTCGTCCGCGGAGGCCGACAGGAAGCGGCTGCAGATGGTGAGGGCGCTCTCCCGGATGCTTTCCGGTTCCGCTTCTTTCCCTCCCTCTTTCCCCTTTTAGTTCCCCTTTCCTTCCTGTTTGCTGAGCTCCTGCTGTGTGCCGATCTGAGCTAGTTCTCCGCCCAAAGGAGGTTCGGGGTCTTTGGAGGGGATGGGACACCTGTTACCGGGAAACCCCCCGTTGGGCTCGGGCTGCCTGTCGCTGTGTCCAATAACGAAGGCAGGGTTGAATCATATTAGGCATTTATTGAGAAGGCCAGCCAACCAAGAAGACAGTAGGGCCCTTACCAGCATCAAATCCTGCCTTCCAGCAAGATTCAGGGGACAGGATTATAAAGGGGAAGGGCATGGGGTGAGGAATGCAGGCCTGGGGGTCCGCAGACGTCAGCTATTAAAATTAGTCATCAGGCGATGAAATGATGCTGATGAGATGATGTTTTGATTCCTGGTGGGTCGGCCTGACCATGCTGAATTCACAGCTCAGTTAATGGCTTCACACAGGCCTTGAAAAGGAAACTTTAAGCCCAGCTAAGTGTGGCTCAGCGGTTGAGCATCAACCCAGGAACCAAGAGGTCATTGGTTCAATTCCTGCTCAGGGCACATGCTCAGGTTGCAGGCTCGATCCCCAGTGGGGGGTATGCGGGAGGCAGCCAGTCAATGAACCTTTCTCATCATTGATGTTTCCATCTCTCTCCCTCTCCCTTCCTCTCTGAATTCAATAAAAATATTTTTTTTAAACATGGAAGAGGAAACTTTAAGAAAAACGTAACCCCCTATTCACATATGTATATGTGTTCTAAGATTTAAAATAATATGATTACTTTGCAGACTAATACAGGTGCTCTATTTATTAGATTATAAGCCCCCCTATCACACCCTAAGACAGTGGGCCTGGAGCCATTGACATGGGCTACAATTGTGTCATCTGAGCGTTTAACAGGCAAATTCAACTCCACTCAGCAAAAACAGAGAGAAATAATATGAAGCAAACACTCGGGCCTGGCTGACAGCTGGTCTCAAATCCCAACCCTGTCACCCTCTAGCTCCATGACCAGAGCGGTTATTTAACCTGGGCCCCCTCAGAGAGAAATTCTGCCAGCCTCAGCTTCCTCATGTATAAAACACGATGAAAACAGCACCCCATAGAGTACGAGGATTAAATGAGGTGATCCATGTGAAAAAAAGCAAAGCACATGCTAGAGCCTGGGGCTGCATAAGCACAGCATGGGTGCAGGTACTACGTGGAGGCCTGGCAGTGTGCGGGATTCTCAGCCTCTGGGTACTGTTCCGACCTCCCAGCAAAGGGGCGGCTTTCTGCTGAGGAGGAACGCAAAGCCTCGCCTCTCCCGTTTGCTGGGAAAGCAAATAACCTACGTGAATGTTTTAGGAAAACGGTAAATATTATTGTGAACATAGGTAGACCTTTAATTACAGTCATCGCCCTTACCCATGAGGGACACATCCCAAGACCCCCAGTAAATGCCTGAGACCGTGGATAGTACCTGTATACACTGTTTCTTCCTGAGCACACGTACCTAAGATAAAATTTAATGTATAAATTAGACCTGGTAGAGATGAACAACAATAACTAATAATAAAACAGAACAATTTAACAATATATTGTAATAAAAGTTATGTGGATGGCTCTGGGGCCATTATTAGGTACAATAAGGGGGACTCGAGCACAAGCACTGTGATACCATGGCAGTGGATCTGATGACCCAGGTGGCTGCTAAGTGACTGATGGGCGGGGAGCCTGGACACGCTGGACAAAGGATGAGTCACGTCCCAGCAGAACAGAGTGAGATGGTGCAGGATTTTATCCCACTACTCAGAATGGGACATGATTTAAAACATGAATAGTTTTATTGCTGGAATTTTTTTTTTTTCTAATTTGAAGTCATATAGTGTGATACCTCTAGCTTCATTCTTTATTTTAATTCTCACCCAAGGATATTTTTCCCAAGCTACTGTTTACCATAGTTGCTACTAGTGGTCTTGAATTTGCCTGAGTGGAGTTGAATTTGCCTGTAACTTAGGTACGTGCCCTTGACCGGAATCGAAACCGGAACCCTTCAGTCTGCAGGCTGATGCTCTATCCACTAAGCCAAACCGGCTAGAGCAAAGCATCTTTTTTTTTCTTTCTTTTAATTAAATCTTTATTGTTCAGATTATTACATTTGTTCCTCTTCCCCCCCCCCCCCATAACTCCCCTCCTCCCAGTTCCCACCCCACCCTCCGCCCTCACTCCCCACCCACTGTCCTCATCCATAGGTGCACGATTTTTGTCCAGTCTCTTCCCGCATCTCCCACACCCCTTTCCCCCCCAAGAATAGTCAGTCCATTCCCTTTCTATGTCCCTGATTCTATTATAATCAACAGTTCATTCTGTTCATCAGATTATTTATTCACTTGATTCTTAGATTCACTTGTTGATAGATGCATATTTGTTGTTCATAATTTGTATCTTTACCTTTTTCTTCCTCTTCCTCTTCTTAAAGGATACCTTTCAGCATTTCATATAATACTGGTTTGGTGGTGATGAACTCCTTTAGCTTTTCCTTATCTGTGAAGCACTTTATCTGACCTTCAATTCTGAATGATAGCTTTGCTGGATAAAGTAATCTTGGTTGTAGGTTCTTGGTATTCATCACTTTGAATATTTCTTGCCACTCCCTTCTGGCCTGCAAAGTTTCTGTTGAGAAATCAGCTGACAGTCGTATGGGTATTCCCTTGTAGGTAACTGAGTTTCTTTCTCTTGCTGTTTTTAAGATTCTCTCTTTGTCTTTTGCTCTTGGCATTTTAATTATGATGTGTCTTGGTGTGGTCCTCTTTGGATTCCTTTTGTTTGGGGTTCTCCGAGCTTCTTGGACCTGTAAGTCCATTTCTTTCACCAGGTGGGGGAAGTTTTCTGTCATTATTTCTTCAAATAGGTTTTCAATATCTTGCTGTCTCTCATCTTCTGGCACCCCTATAATTCTGATGTTGGTACGCTTGAAGCTGTCCCAGAGGCTCCTTACACTATCCTTGCATTTTTGGATTCTTTTTTCATTTTGCTTTTCCGGTTGGGTGTTTTTTGCTTCTTTGTATTTCAAATCATTGACTTGATTCTTGCGCTCCTCTGGTCTGCTGTCGGGAGTCTGTATAATATTCGTTATTTCAGTCCGTGTATGCTTAATTTCTAGGTGGTTCCCCAATATACGATCGAGGGTCTCATTAGTTTTCTTGTAGATCTCATTAAGTTTATCGGCGGCTTCTAAACAGTTCTTGAGAGACCTTAAAAGTGTGGTTCTGAACTCTATATCTTCCATTGACAATTTTGTCCTGTTTCTTTGTCTCCGCATTTTGTTATGCTTCCTTGGTGCACTCGCATCTTTTTTTTTTTAATCTTCACCCAAGGATATTTTTTCATTGATTTTTAGGGAGAGTGGAAGCGAGAGGGAAAGACAAAGAGAAACATTGATGTGAGAGAAACACATCGATTGGTTACCTCCTACACGAGCCTCAACCAGGGCCTGGGCCGGGAAGGAGCCTGCATCCAGGGTACATGCTCTTGACCAGAATTGAACCCAGGACCCTTTGGTCCACAGGCCGATGCTCTATCCACTGAGCCAAACTGGCTAGGGTGCTGGAATTTGTCATGTGATATTTTTGGACTGTGGTTGACCGTGGGTGACTGAAACCACGGAAAGCGAAAGTGCAGATAAAGGGGGACAACTGTATTACAAGAAAGCCTCTTTATACCCCAGAGCCTACCATCAATTTCAGTTTTCCCTGAAAGATGATCATATGGCACAGGAATGCCGTGTGGTGTGACGGTAAGAGTAGTAGGTGCTCAGTACATATGTGTTGGATAAATAAGTGAACTCATGAAAGGCCCAGACTAGTCCTGGGTCCAAGTCCTGACTCTCCCACTAGCTGTATGACCATGGACAGGCCATTAACCTCTCTGAAACCTGATTTTGAAATAAGGCTTCATACTTTGAAGGCTTGTTATGTGGATTAAATGGGGTATTATGTCTAAACTCTTAGCTCAGTGCACGGCATGTAGTGAAAGTTCAATAAACAGTGGCTATGGTTAGTTACCATGTGCACTGTGTGACGTCATATCTGATCTATATATAAATAAAAGCCAAGCAACCGGAATGACCGGTCACTATGACTTGCACTGCGGCCCCAACCACCGTGGCCCCTCCCCCGGGCCAGCCCCACCCCTGATCGGCCCCCGCAACCCCGATTGGGGGTGAGGCCAGCCGGCCAACCTCCTGAGTCCCCTACCCCCTGTCGGCCCTGCCCAATCAGCCCTTATCAGGGCAGGTCAGCCAGACCCCACCCATGCATGAATTTGTGCACCGGGCCTCTATTAATATTATAAAGCACTAAATTCTTATTTTATTTTATTTTATTTTATTTTATTGCTTAAGTATTACAAAGGGTATTACATATGTGTCCATTTCCCCCCCCCCACCCTAGACAGTCCCCTAGCCTCCCCTATCCCCCAGTGTCTTATGTCCATTGGTTATGCTTATATGCATGCATACAAGTCCTTTGGTTGATCTCTTACCCCCCTACCTCCTGCCCCCCAACCCTCCCTGGCCTTCCCGCTGCAGTTTGACAATCTGTTTGAGGCAGCTCTGCCTCTGTATCTATTATTGTTCAAAAGTTTATAATGGTCTCTATTATCCATGAATGAGTGAGATCATGTGGTATTTTTCCTTCATTGACTGGCTTATTTCACTTAGCATAATGCTCTCCAGTTCCATCCATGCTGTTACAAATGGTAAGAGTTCCTTCCTTTTTAGAGCAGCATAGTATTCCATCGTGTAGATGTACCACAGTTTTCTAATCCATTCATCTACTGATGGGCACTTAGGCTGTTTCCAGATCTTAGCTATGGTGAATTGTGCTGCTATGAACATAGGGGTGCATATATCCTTTCTGACTGGTGTTTCTGGTTTCTTGGGATATATTCCTAGAAGTGGGATCACTGGGTCAAATGGGAGTTCCATTTTCAGTTTTTTGAGGAAACTCCATACTGTCTTCCATAGTGGCTGCACCAGTCTGCATTCCCACCAGCAGTGCACAAGTGTTCCTTTTTCTCCACATCCTCTCCAGCACTTGTCGTTTGTTGATTTGTTGATGATAGCCAGTCTGACAGGTGTGAGATGGTACCTCATTGTTGTTTTGATTTGCATCTCTCGGATGATTAGTGACTTTGAGCATGTTTTCATATGTCTCTTGGCTTTCTGAATGTCCTCTTGTGAAAGGTGTCTATTTAGGTCCTTTACCCATTTTTTGATTGGATTGTTTATCTTCCTTTTGTTAAGTTGTATGAGTTCCCTATAAATTTTGGAGATTAGGCCCTTATCAGATATGACATTGGCAAATATATTTTCCCACACAGTGGGTTTTCTCGTTGTTTTGTTGATGGTTTCTTTTGCTGAAACCACTAAATTCTTGTTAAAACACTTAATCCTCCCAACAATATTACAAAATGAGTGTTCATATGCCCATTTTAGAGGTGAGAAAACTGAGTCTTAATATAGACAGTGAGTGATAGAGGTAGTATTAAAACCTGCCACACCAGTGTGGCTCAGTGATTGAGAGTCAGCCCATGAACCAAGGGTCATGGTTTGATTTCCAGTCAGGGCATATGCCTGGGTTGCGGGCTCCATCCCCAGTAGGTAGTAGGGGGCGTGCAGGAGGCAACCCACCAATGATTCTCTCTCATCATTGATATTTCGATCTCCCTCTCCTTTCCTCTCTCTGAAATCTATAAAAACATTTTTTAAAAAAACACAAAAAACCCTGACAGCCTGACTCCAGAGCCCATGCTTTCCCACTCCTGTACTGGATAGGAAACAACTGTTTTGAAAGCATTTTTCTCCCCATAAGCTGTGACTGTTCGCACAAATCCAGTTCTCAGACTCACAGTCGTTCCATCCTGAGCCCCAGTCAGTGGGAGGGACAGTAGCTCTCCGGGAGCTGCAGGTTGCCCTGGTAACCCATCAACCAAGCCTGACTCTGAATGTAGAAATCCCACTTCAGCCTTAATCAGGGGTCGTGAGTCTATTTGGGAAGTGAATCATGTAGAAATAAATTGTGTTTCCTCCTGGGTTGGAGGGGGACCAGTTTTGTTTTGTTTTTACTTTTTGGTATTTTCTATAAACTGAGGATATACATTATATAAATTAGGCCATGCAGATTAGGTAAAACCTTGAAGAGGCCCCAAATCTAGGGTTCATGGACTAAAAATAGATAGCGTCTTCCCCTCTGGAGTTAAGAGGGCAGTATTTCTCTGAGGCCTTTGCTGTGGGTGTACTGTGTATTCTGAATGCTACCTGAACCTGAGGAAGACACTACAGGTGGCTGGAGTTGCCCCTGAAGGACTGCCTGTCTTCCTCGTCCACAGAATCACATCCGATGGCCACGTAATCTTGACAGACAGAATAGAGCACACATCCTAGAATAAGCACTTGCCTGCACCGATTCGTAGGGAGAGTGTTACTGAATGCCTCCTGGGCTGTGCGAGCTCCTGCTGCATTCCACATCTTGGTTGTATAGTTTAGGATTCCCGGCGGCAAGTGTCACACACCCACCCTGGGGAGTTTAAGCAGAAAAGGAATTTAGTAATGGGTAGTAATGAGTAGGTTTCTGGAAGGCCAGGAAACTGAGCAGCTACCCAGCCAGGAATGTCCAAAGTTACTGAGAGACTGGTGAGTACACTCCCCCCCACCCCCCAGCCCCCAACCTCTGAGCCCAGACCTGCAGTTTTCATTGCTGACACCACCTGTACCGGATCCTGGACATGGCCTGGAGGACCATGCCGTCTTACATAGTAGCTACTACTAGACACACGTGGCTGTTTACATCTAAATTCATCACAATTAAATAAAATGTGACATTCAGTGGGACTAGCCACACTGCAAGTGCTCATGTTTCTAGTGGCTGCCATGTTGGATAGTCCATTTTAGACCCATCACCACAGAATTCCAGTGGTCAGTGCTGCTCTCGAATGACCAGTCCTGCCGCCCTGGAAACTGAAGTTGCCAGATCCAGGTGCCTCCCACTTGTGTGTATCTCTGGCTTCATTCAAAGTAAAGCAGCTAGAACAGCGGTTCTCAACCTGTGGGTCGCGACCCCTTTGGCGGTCGAACGACCCTTTCACAGGAGTCGCCTAAGACCATCCTGCATATCAGATATTTACATTACGATTCCTAACAGTAGCAACATTACAGTTATGAAGTAGCAATGGAAATAATTTTATGGTTGGGTCACAGCATGAGGAACTGTATTTAAAGGGTCAGAAGGTTGAGAACCACTGAGCTAGAAGAAGAGAAATCAGCCCTAAATGTGAAGTCTGGGAAGGTAGGTCTGGTGTTCTCGGGGTCTGAGGCGGAAGGAGGGCTCTGATGTGTCAGAGGGGGGTGGACTTCCCAGACACCTGGAGGAGAATCAGGTGCTGGGCAGCCAAAAGGAACGACAACCCTCCGCTCCATGGTTCCCTCCTTATCTCAGCCCTGGAGGCAGAGGTTTTCCTGTTTCGCAGATGAGGAACCTGGGGGATTAGGTGATTGAGAGTCACATAGCCTGCCTGACTGCGAAGACACTAAGATGTGTCCTCTGTGGCGTAACGGAAGACGCACTGCCCCGGCCTTGGAGAGCAGCCCCAGGTCCTCACCTGCCACTGTCCACTCCCTGTGTGTTTACCATTTATTGAACGTGTGCCCTGTGCTTTGAGCAGTGCAGAGATAGAGGAATCACGCATGCTTTCAAGGAACTTACCGTCTTCCATGCCCTCAAACATAGACTCAAGTCCGTGTGTAGGAAGTGCTGAGTCTGGGGAAACGGACTCACTGTCAGACCTTGACGAAATCACCCAAACCTTTCTAGGCCTCTGCTTTCTACTTTTACTAATAATTATAAATTTGAATAATTTTCTTAAAAATTTTTTCCCAACTTTTTATTTCTATCAACTCCAAAAAATACTCTTGGTTGTTTAGAAATATGTTGCTTAATATTGGGACCTTTCCTGTTGCTTTCTAATTCAGTTCCCTTGTGGTCAAAGAATGGACTCTATAATTTCATTCCTTTTCAATTATTCATCTTGTTTATGGCTCAAATATGGTCTGTCTTGATGGATGGTCCTTGTGCACTTGAAAAGAATATGGATCTGCTGCTGTTGGGCGGAGTGTTCTATAAGTGCTGATTAGGTTGTGTTGGTTGATAGTCTTGCTCAATATTTTATTTCCTCATTAATTTTTCTCTACTTGTTCTGTTGATTACTGAGAAAGGAGTACTGAAATCTCACATTTAAATTGTCACATTTTATAGTTCTCCTTAGCTTTTGCTTTATGTAAAGTCAGACTTATTTATTAGATAAAGATTATTATGTCTTCTGAATGAATTGGCCCTTTAATCATTTGTGAAATACTGCCGTCCTGAAGTCTACTTTGATACAAATATAGTCATTCTATTGTTTTCATAGTCAGTATTTCATGGTCTGTTTTAATCTTTTTCTTTACTTTTAATTGACCTATATCTTTCTATTCAAAGAGCTTTTATGGTATAGCTGGGTCTTACTCATTTTGACAACCTCTGACTTTTGGAGGTCATTTAGACCATTTACATTTAATGTGATTATCGTTGTCTACCATCTTGCTGTTTTTCCTTTCAGTATTTTATGACTCTCATAAGCTTCTTTGGGCCCCTTTGGGAATCAGGCAGGGTGTGTCCAGTCCATGTTTTTGTGCCTTGTGTGGCTAACTCTCCTCATCACCATTTAGCAAGTAGAAGAACAGTTGGAAGAAGTGAAGAAGAAATCAGAAAATGAAATAAAGCAGCTAGAAGAAGAGAAAGTGGCCCTAAATGTGAAGCTCCAGGATTCTCTGCTCCAGGTAAGTCCCGAATCAATGCAGGGTGTGGGAGGGGGGTTCTGGGTCCTCGGAGCTGCTGGTTAACTGAGGTGCCGGGAATCTCAGGGAGCTGCCCCGACCTTATCACATTCAGCATCCTCGGAAGAAACAAAAGGACTCAGCACAACAAGAAAGCTGTCTCGGGGCATAAATTTAGCCGCAGCTAGCAGAGAGCCTGATTTATGGAGGCTTATAAAAGAGGCACTTAATGTCTCACATGAGAGAAGGAGGCAGGAGGCTGCTGGTGTTGGTTCTGTGGCCAACCTTCACACCCTGGCTTCATTATCACTTCTGTGGGCATTAGACATGCCTGCTGTCGTGGCTCCTCTCCTTGATCAGAAATTAAAAATTATTTTTTATGACTGCATTCCTATAAAGATGAATACAGCCAGGCTATATTTTTTTTCTTGTGATTTTGAAAGGAATTAAAATATTTTCATGGCCCCTAAAAATATCGTGGGCCCCGGGCACTGAGCCTGCTGCATCGAATGGAGAAGTCGGCTCAGATTCCTGGTGTCTGTTGCCACACCCGTTGTCAGGTCCAAATTTCAACCAGGGAACGGGAGCAGTGGTGACCAGGCCTGCCCACGCCAGCAGGCAGCAGAGAGCGATCGCAGCAGCCCAGCGGACTCCTGCTCCCATGGGTAACACCTGTGCCAGGTGGCCCGCCTGGGAGAGCACTGATTCAGCTGCCAGGCCTCCATGGTGGAGGCAGGCAAGGGAGAAAGGGGTAGGCATTGGATGTAGACCAGATGAACAACAGTTTGCTTCGTGGGCCCACCTGCCCAGACCACCCAGAGACCAAGGTCAAAGTTTCAAAGAGCGGTTGCCATGTTACTAAGGAGAAGGGGCTGGAAACAGAGTTCACCCCTGAGCCTGATTAGACAAAAACGAAACTGTGAAGAGGGTTCCTTCCTTCCCCTGCCCTCCCTCACACCCTCCAGACGAGCCCTGCACCTGCCACCCCACAGGAGCCCGTGAAATTGGTTCCTCAGCCCAGGCCGTGCATCACAGCCTCCCGGGGGAGCTTTGACGGATCCAGAGCCATGTCCAAAACCATAACGATGTTTAGGGTACATGAAATGGAGTTCAGTTCAGAGACACACGTGAGGAGGATGCAGCCAGGCTTGAGCAGTGGTTAGTTCTAGAAGGGAGAAAGGCTGATGGGCTGGAGAAACACGGGGCTGCCTCTGTATTTGTGATGTGTTGGTTCCTTCAGCCGAGTGAGGAGTACACACTCTTTCTCTGACCTTTTTCTTTTTTAAAAAATATGTTTTTATTGTATTTTTAGAGAGAGAGGAACGGAGAGGGAAGGAGAGAGAGAGAGAAAAAAAAAAAAACATGGATGAGAGAGGAACATCAATCGGCTGCCCTCTACTAGGGATCGAGTCCACAACCTGGGCACATGCCCTGACCAGGAATTGAACCGGTGACCAACTGAGCCACACCAGCCAGGCTCTAACCATTTTTCTATCTCACAAATTGGCATATTTTAAAAAAGATGAGCAGGCCATGACTTGGTATATCAGGGGCTCTAGAGGTGAGGTCTTGGTGGAAAGTCTCTGCTATAGAGATTTCTCTTCCATCTCAGCCCAAGGTGGGCTGCCCACAAAGAGGCCCATTTCTCGCTCTTCCTTTCTCCTCCTTTTCTCCCTTCCTCACTCCCTTCCTCTCCTCCCTCCCTCCCTCCCTGTTGACCTATACTGCCATCTTCATGTGGGACCTGGACCACCCCGCCCTGCAGAGCTCAGGAGGGCTTCACATATGTGTGTGGGACCAGCCCCCTCTGCGTCTGACTTGGACACCTGGCCCATCACCTGCCTGTTTCTCAGAATGCCCCTAAGGACCTCTCCGTGTACAATAACAGCGGCGAACCTGTGTTAAGCACCTCCTCAGTTAAGATACTGGCTACGCAGTGTACACTACTGACTCGCACTAGTAAGCCTTACAACCGCTGTACTGTTGGTACCTCCGGTTTACGGATGAGAAAACTGAGGAACAGAGAAGGTGAATCACTTCTCGGGGTCACACAGGTGGCAAAGTAGTGGGTCTGGGATTCACCGGGTGACGGGGCTCTGAAGACCCCACTGTGGACCGCTGTGCTGGTACGCCCTCTCGTGGAGCATGTGGCCTCTGCATCGTTCCGAACCTGAGTGTTCACTGGGCATGGCCCGGGGACTGCCCATGGACAGAGTGCCTCAGGCCGCTCGTCAACCTCCATTTCTTCTGCCACCTTAACGGTGTCATTATCCTCCCACCTACCAAAGCCAGGAATGGAAGGGTCACCTTGACCGCATCCACTCTCCTGCTCTGCTGTCCTCAGCCTGAGTCCCCACCCCGCCCCACCATCACATCCAGTCAGGTTATCAAGTCCTGTGGGTCCTTCCACGAAAGCCCCTGGGTCCTCTCCCCTCTCTACACCGATGCCTTGGTCAAGACCCTCAGACTGGCTCGCCCGGGCTCCGTTTTCTTTACCTGCTTGTAAACAAATCTCACAGAGCTCCCTTAACTATTTCATAAGCCTTCGCAAGATGCAGTGTAAGTGGTTTCATAGCCTTTAAATACCCCTCCCCCAAATGTTCATTATGTAAAGCCGAGAAGACATCCTGATGGCCTTGCAGTTCTTCTGGGTGGTCTGCAGAGTCTCCTGAGAGCCTGCCCTGTATGGCCCGCCTCCCCATTCTCCCAGGTCAGCCGATTCCAGAACTAGTGCTCCAAAACCCTAGTCTGCTCAAGGTCTATCCTCTTTTCCTAAAATCTTTTTTAAAAACTGGAGGCTCAGTGCACGAAATTTGTGCTCTCGGGAGGTGTCCCTCAGCCGGGCCTGTGCCCTCTAGCAATCCAGGAGCCTTCAGGGGAGTGGGCCTAAGCCATCAGGCTGACATCCACTGAGGGGTCCTTAGCACTGCTGTGGAGACGGGAGAGGCTCCTGCTGCTGCTGCTGCTGCTGCGCTCGCCAGCTGTGAGCCCGACTTCTGTCTGAGTGCAATGACCACCAGGGGGCAGCTCCTGCTTTGAGCATCTTCCCCCTGGTGGTCAGTGCACGTCATAGTGACCAGTCGTTCCACTGTTCGGTCAATTTGCATATTAGTAGGATATGTTTTTATTGATTTCAGAGAGAGGGAGGAAAGGGAGAGAGAGATAGAAACATTAACGTTGAGAGAGAAACACCGATTGGCTGCCTCCTGCACGCCCCCACTGGGGATTGAGCCCACAATGGGGAATCGAACCATGACCCCCTGATTCATGGGTTGACTCTCAATCACTGAGCCACACCAGCCAGGCCCCTAAAATCTTTAATTCCCGTGTTTTTCACAGTTCAGACCCAACCTAACTTACCATCACTATCCCCCAGGACTCTGCCCCCTCCTGTCTACTTCTTCGTACGAGGCCTTCTGACATGGAACCTTCCTCCAGTCCTCACACACATCCTACCCACCCTCTACCCCTACACCTGCGATCTTTGCTGCTCGGAATGGCTTTTCTCACCCTTGCCACTGACGGACTCCTATTCATCCTTCACTGCCCCCAAGGCTGCCCTGGACTCCCCCAGACAGAGTGTGCTGTTGTAAGTTCTTGGTAATAGTACCCAGTAGTACCTACCTCATAGTAGCTGTGAAGATTAGAAGAGCTGTTACTGTAAAATGCTTAGGTCCTGGCCTGGCACAGAGCCAACATGCCATTAATGGTACAGTGGGGCCTTGACTTACGAGTTTAATTCGTTCCAAGACCGAGCTTGTTAACTCAAATTACTCTATCAACTCAATGCAAAAAATCGGCCGAGAGACAGCTGATATCTCAACTCGTTAGGACCCTCGTAAGTCAAGGCCCCACTGTACTGTTATTATTTTGTACGTGTGCTGTGATTAGAAACATGTATCTGCTTTTGCCGTAGATGACAGCCTCTTGACGGCAGGGATGATATTTTTTTACCATTTTGCTCTCACGCACTCCCTTCCTCTCCCCTCCACGTACCTAGCACGGTGCCTGAGGAGTCTCTGCTTTCTGTGAAGACTGTTAGCGGTGTCTGAGTTTCCTTTATGGTTATCGGCCTCATTCCTTCCAAAGTCTGAGGCAGGGAAGCCAGCCTGTTAAACGGACACTTGACAATTAGTTAGTGGATAATAATTATCGTGATTAAGGCTTTATAATGTAATAGCACCTTCCAGCTACTCTTCTCTCAATTTATCTGTATAATTATTACATATTGTTTCTTTTCTTTACCAATTAACTTAAAAAAAAGAAAAGAAATGGTGTGAAATGGTGTGGAAGCCAATGAAAAGCAGCTCCGGTGTAGCCAGGCGCATGTAAGTCACGTGAGGGAGGTGTGGACTCCTGCAAACCTGCAGGCTCGGCTTCTTCTGGGACCGCTACGCAGCCAGCTGCTTAGAAATGGCCTTTCTGGCCCAGCCGCTGTGGCTCAGTGGTTGAGCATCCACCTAGGAACCAAGAGGTCCTGGTTCGATTCCCAGTCAGAGCACATGTCCGGGTTTCGGGCTCAATCTCTCCCTCTCCCTTCCACCCTGAAGTCAATAAAAATATTTTTTTAAAAAAAGAAATGGCCTTTCCGGGAGCATATTTGAACTTGTCTAATGGGGCACTGTCCCCAGAACTGATGGACCCAGGAGAAGGAACTCCCAGATAAGGGCCACGTCCAGGAGACAGGTGTCATTGCCAAGCATTTCTGTTCCTCTCTTTTAGGTTTTAAGGCTGGAAGAATTCATCCAACAGAATAAGGGATGTCCCCGAAGAGGCGAGGACGGGCCCCCGGAACCGAACTACCCGCCCCGCGGCGACTTGGAGACCCAGGTGAGCCCCGGCTCCTTCGGCTTTAATTAAGGATGTGTCAGCACTCCAGCGTCTCCGGTGGCACATGCTGGCATTAATGGGCTTTTTTATTGTCCCCCTCAGAGCTGCCAAAACGCCTGGAAAAAAATAAATCACTACAAAATCCTTCTGTAAAAGCCAGGAACAAAACAGAGTCCTAAGCAGTTCTCCACGGGGTGTGAAAAAGAGCAGGCTTCTCAGGTGATTCTTCTCTCCGCCGAGAGCAGCCTGCCCGGCAGAGAAAGGGGCCCTGGGCCCAGGGGGGCCTTTGGTTCTGCTCGGCACGAAGCCTAAGAGTCATAACAACGCCAGGCCCCCTCCCTCCCCTCCCTGCCATCAGCTGCTCCCACGCTAGCTCACTCGCTGTCCTTCTAGGGACGCTGCTCCGGGGCAGAAACTGGTGCCTGTGAGTCTCTGTTCGGCTCCGGTGGCCGTATGCCCTTCCTGGTTTGTCATCACGAACCATCACACGCTTGGTGGCTTAGAGCACAGAAACCTGTTGTCTCACACTTTGAGGCCAGAAGCCCGAAATCAAGGCGTCGGCAGGGCTGGTTCCTCCTGGGGCTCCAAGGGAGGTCCTGCTCCACGCCTCTCCCAGCTCGTCCGTCGCAGGGAGCTCAGTTTCCAGAGGGAAACACAGGCCCCTGGGCTACTCAGGGCTGCGAGCAACCTCATGAATGTCAGGTCCACGCGGTTCAACTTAGCATCGCGCTATTCGTTCCTTCCACAGTCGGTTGTGGAGTCCTAGGCTGGCCCCTCCGAGCAGCCGGTGCAGGGAAGAAATACGCACACACAGACCGCGTTAACACGATGTGGACATGCAGTGATAGAGTGCATCTCCGTCGCTGTGTTTTCTGTTAGGCCTTTAGGATGCACTTTGCAGGTGTCGCTTGTTCTTTTAAATCAGTTTTATTTTGTTCTTTTCAAATAGGTAATCCACTCCGTACCTGGTGCAGGGTTCAGCAGGTGTGGCAGGGGTGCGGCGACAAGCACGCCCCTCCCCCTAGCTCCCTGTCTACTTGTTTCGCTTTTTTAAAATTTCTTCTTTACTTTAATTTCTCCTTGCAGAGCCATACCGTGCATATGCAGGCATTTTTCCCCCCACAAATGCTAGTATACTCTCCTGCACTCTGCTTTTTCTAACTTACACTTTTCTAGCTTCAAGGTTGTAACCCATCAGTATACTTCCATATCAAATATCAACTTTATGGTTTTCTGTAAAAAAACAACTGTCTGGTGTTCCCTTGAACAGAAAAACCACAGTATATTTAACCCTCCGTTATGCTGGATATTTAGGCCATCCTAGTTTTTCTGTGATAGACAATAAATATTTCAGTGGTAATAGATCGTACAGAACTGTGGAGGGGTATCGTGCAGTGCAGTAGTTAAGCGAGCTCACCCCCGAACCAGGCACCTGTGTTCTTACTGGCAGGGGAACCTTGGACACATGGTTTGAAGGCCACTTGCTGGAGCTGCCTCGTCTGTGAGATGGGTGGATGCTCCACCTTCCTCTGAGGGTTTTGTGAGGACTAAGTGAATTACTGTGCTGCAGTGTCGGAGGCACACCTACCCCTGCAAATGCTCAGCAGGTGCCAATTCTTTCCATTGTAGCACTTGCTGGGGCCAAGGCACGTGGGTGTCTTTCTTTGTCAGTTACAGCTGACATTCAGCACTCCTTGTGTTACTTCCAGGGGTGGTGCGTGCATTTTTAACTTCGATAGGCCTGCCACTCTGCCTTCTGGCCTGCTGTGGCCCCACAGCCTTGCCAACACTGAGCTACAAAACTTTCTGAGCTTGGCCAATCAGAGGATGTTTGTAATTTCTTCAAATATTGGTGACAAGCCCGGCCGGTGTGGCTCAGTGGTTGAGCATTCATCCATGAACCAGGAGGTCACAGTTTGATTCCCCATCAGGGCACATGCCCAGGTTGCAGGCTTGATCCCCAGTAGGGGGTGTGCAGGAGGCAGCCGGTCAGTGATTCTCTCTCATCATTGATGTTTCTATCTCTCTCTCCCTCTCCTTTCCTCTCTGAAATCAATAAAAATATATTTTTTAAAAATATTGGCGGCAAGCCGACATGCCAGCCAAGTGAGCCGAAGCTTTGCCTGGGCCCTGGAAATACAAAGTCGTAGAGAAGTTCCCAGGGTCACTCACCAGATGATGTGTGAGCAGCCCGACCCCAGGCATCGCAAGGGGCAGGTCAGTCTGAAAGGAGGAGGCTGAGTGGGGTTTGAACAACCCATGGCTGATCTTGGGGTGGAAACAGGGACATCCGAACAGGGTGTAAAAGGACAGCTTCCCAGTGACATCCTTGCCGGATCGGGCGCTGCGACATTAAAGGTTCCTCAAGACTCGGGAGTTGGTGTTTAGGCCCTTAGCTGTTCTGCCACCGCATTTCCGTGAGTCAGAAAGGATTTAACTAACGACGCCAACCGAGAGCAGACTTTTCACTGGCTCTCCGCACACGCTGCCCGCTGCCGAGGGCAGGCTGCCAGGCCTGGGTGTGTCTCCGTCCCACCAGAGTTAGCGGCGACGTCCCTGAGCCTTTTGTCCTGGTCTCTCCTGTCTCGTCCCCTTGATTCTCTCGGGGTCATTGTTTTATTCACTGGTTTCCAGAAAGCCAGTCCAGCCTTGGTAACTCCGAAAGGAAACTTTTTCCTGGAAGACTCCCCTGGTGCCTGGTCGCACAGAACTCGGGGCAAAGGTGGTGGAGGTTCTCATAGATCCCCCTGCTTGCCCCTGCTCCAGAGAAAAAGGGGAGTCGCTTGTGCTAATGATGCAGGCCATTTCACTTGGGCATGGATGTGAGCGGTCACTCTGCGAGGCAGGGGCTGGATACCGGGGAATTAGCCTGGGCCTGGGCCTTGGAGAGCCCCATGTCAAGTGGGGGAATGGGTGTCCTTAACAACTGGTGTGATACATGCTTCATACTGACGGGAAGATGCTGTGTGGAGAGGGAGGTTCTGCCCAGGGAACCCAGGAGCCGCACAGTGACATTGCTGGCCCGTGCCTGGACACTGAGGTGGCGCAGGACTTCACCAGGAAGGGACATGGCAGGGGAGGACACAGTGAAAGTCCCGAGGCGAAACCCTGAGGCCAGTGGGAAGGGAGCCCAGGGCTTGCCCAAGCTCCCCCAGGCCTGAGAAGCGTCCCCTGCTCACGGGGGCCATATGAATCGAGGGTGTCAGGGTCCTGGGGGTCAGCAGACAAATGATCACTGAGCCCTTAACCACGGACACCCTGAGTGTCCCTAGACGACAAAGGGCTGCTACCCTCCATCTGGTGTGGGCTGAGGGGGCCGGTCCCATCCAACATGGAGCACGGTGGGCTGCCCTAGAGATGCATTCCTTGGGGAGATTCCAGGCTGGAGCCCAGGAAGGCAGCACGGGGAGGGCCACAGCTCCGCTCGAAGGGTTAGGACATGGATCCCACCCCAGCTCTACCCCACACCTGCGTGGGGACCTCAGGTCCGAACACCTGTCTGAGAGCAGTTTCCCCTGTACCCCGGAGGCATCACACAGAAGGCTCTGACAGTGAGCCAGGCCCACAGTGCTTTCCCCAAATCCCACAACAGTCCTATCCAGCAAGTGTTATCATTACCCTTGTTTCACATACAGGGAAACTGAGGCACCAAGAGCAGCTCCAGGGCCCGTGCTATATGCCATGTCGCTATACTGCTTCCTGTTAGGTGATGATCCCCACCCTCCACTCCCCACAGACGTGTGATGATGAACTGAAGAAAGCACGCGAAGGCACTTCTCAAAACTCTTAAACATTCTATAAATGGAAGTGACTTTATAGCATCTATTACAGCCCCCTGTAACCACTCAGCCAAAGCCCAGTGCATTAGGTGTTCTGTTTTCAGATGTACGTAATGCACCTGTGAAAGGTGGTCAGCTGACCTTGAGAATGACTTTGAATACCCGCTTCGAGGGGATTTCCTGGGTGTGGCGTCCCTTTAAAATAGAAGCAATCTGGAAGAGGTGAACTGCCTGGAAGAGGAAAGACGAAGACCCGCCGTGAACACAGGTTGAAAATAGCCAGCCGTTTGCTCAGGATGAGTAGGGGGGAGGCTTTTGCAGTGGGTGGCTGGAGCAGAAGCAGCACTCTTTATTTTTCTGTGCACAATTAATACCCAGGTCACTTTACCACTAGAGAGAGTGCTGACCTGAACCCGAGAAAATGCCTGGGGTGGAGGGGGAGCGGGGGGCAGGTACCCAAGTGTGCGGATTAGGGCTGGGTAACTCAGGAGACACTCAGGGTTGGCCCTCGGGGGAGCTCCCTGGGAGGGTCCCAAGCAAATAACCAGAAAAGGAGCTGCAGACGGACGGTTCAAGGCCCCACTGTACTTATTTATTTATTTTTAAATATATATATTATTGATTTCAAAGTGGCAGGGATAGAGAGATGGAAACATCAATGATGAGAGGATATTTGATCAGCTGCCTCCTGCACGCCCCCTACTGGGGACTGAGCCCACAACCCGGGCATGTGCCCTTCACTGGAATTGAACCTGGGACCCTTCAGTCTGCAGGCTGATGCTCTATCCACTGAGCCAAACCGACTAGGGCCATTGGGAAATAATTTAAATAGCACCCAGCTCCTTTTAAATGATGTACTTTGCCCTGATGGGTTTGGCTCAGTGGATAGAGCGTCGGCCTGCAGACTGAAGGGTCCCAGGTTTGATTCCAGTCAAGGGCATGTACCTTGGTTGTGGGCACATCCTCAGTTGGGGGGGGGGGTGCAGGAAGCAGCTGATCGATGTTTCTCTCTCATCGATGTTTCTAACTCTCTATCCTTCTCCCTTCCTCTCTGTAAAAAAATCAATGAAATGTATATTAAATGATGTACTTTGGTCCAAAATGCCAGGTAAACAATGTGTAAGAGAGAGAGGAGGGGGGTTGTTTTCGTCATTTACATGGCCTGTTGGTCCCCCGCACTGAACCACAAGTTTGTTAAAATAAAGAACTGTTTTTTATTCACCTTAATCCTTCCTGCACCTCACACGCCTGCCTGTGGCTGATGTTTAGCACTTCCTCCTATACATAAGCTGATTCTTGACGTGACAGCTGCACATGTAGACGGAGTCGCCACTTTGAGTCCTGGTGGCTGAAGGTTAGATGAGGAACTCCTTCAGAATTGTGCTTTGGCTGGAGGAGGACTTAGACGCACACTGGGGTCCTTCCTTACTCCGGGGGGAAGGGGTTCGTTTCCTGTGAGAAGAACGCCCCGTCTCTGGTGTCCTGGCGGCTGGAAACAGTGAATAGAAACGGGATTCCTGAGTCCACCTCCCCGGTGGCGTGGAAACAGCCGTCATCTCCCAGCCTGGCTTCGAGTGTCTGTTGTGTCCATGCTTCTCAGCAGCAGGTTTGTGACAACATGGCTTGAAATCACACCCAGTGAGGCCTTGATTCTGGCAGCAGGCGACTGCCAGCACGGTGTGAGAATCAAATAAAAGTCACCAGACATCAAATACCGGGAAGTAAAAGTCACCAGACCTATCCAATACTAGATTTGCCTTCTGTTCTCAGTGCACTGCCTCCCAGACCCCAGCTCACGCTGCAGCGCCTGTCCTGCGGTCATGATCTGGACCAGGGGTGGGCAAACTTTTTGACTCGAGGGCCACAATGGGTTCTTAAACTAGACCGGAGGGCCGGAACAAAAGCATGGATGGAGTGTTTGTGTGAACTAATATAAATTCAAAGTAAACATCATTACATAAACGGGTACGGTCTTTTTTTTTTTTTTGGTTTTATTCATTTCCAACGGGCCGGATCCGGCCCGCGGGCCGTAGTTTGCCCAGGGCTGACCTGGACTCTGGAAGCATTGCTCCTTTGCAGAGAGCACAGTGTTAAGCTTTGCCAGGAGAGGGCGCCAGAGGCACCTTTCAGGAGGAAGGAGGCTTCTCTTTCTGGTTCTGGCAGCTACGTTTTGCTTTGTTTCTGGCTTCTGCTGCACAGTTGTGCAGTGGTGTGTGGACATCAGGTTATATTCTGCCTCGGTGAGCTCATGGTGACCTCAAAGTCCTGGCCCAAACACAATGACTACCTTCCGGGGGTCCCTGATGACAGCACACCTTCCAGCCCTCACGCCTGCATGGGTGCCCCGTGCTCTCTGAGCACCACCCACCGGGGGCTCACCTGATCTGTGGAGGCTTCTTCCCGCTTCACCAGTAACTATGGACCAGCTCTGGCTCACACAACCCAGAGACGGACTCCACCAGCGAGCTGCCGCCATCAGCTTCTCCAACAAGGTCTTTTGCAAAGCTTTGCTTCCATCTCTCCGTTCCTGTTTCACTGGGGATGGAGTTGAGTTCTGTGAGTCTTGCAGTAAGAGGAGGAACAATCAGAGAGTTTGAATGGTGGGAGCCTTTGCTGCCTTATTCAATAAACTCACCCCAGAGGACTGAGCCTCCCCTGGGAGGAGTAAGACCGAGTCTCCCCATTTGCTGGGGATCTGCAAGGCCAGGCTCTATGGCATTCAGTCAGCTGCCTCAGGCTCCAGGATGGCTCTGTCCCTGCTGGGAGCCGGTCCATCCTTGCTGTTTCAAGGGACCTGGCATATATGGCATACTGTTCTTAATATGTTTGCTCACCTTCTTGGCATTATGTGTTTTAACCAAGGCTACCTCTCTGAGAAAGGTTGTTTCCCCAGGTAGGGATTTTCCCCTGAAGTTAGGGAATAAAACCCCTTAACTAAGTGCCAGACGGGTAATTAATCACTTTAACTACGAACAATCATGCTTAAGCTACATAATCTTTACTCCCTGGAATGGAGATAAGAAACACCCTAACCTTTGGAATAGAGATTGATAGGATTGGAATCAACTGGTATAAATACAGATGTAACAAGACAACAGGACACAGAACCTAGACACAGAACCTAGACACAGAACCTACACAGAACCTACACACAGAACCTAGACAAAGAACCTACACAGAACCTAGAGACAGAAGAACTTTGCTGGAGAGAACATGGCAAAAGATCCTGGACAGAAACTGGCCACAGAACCTAGAGACAGAACCTAGGGAGAGAACCTGGATGAAGAACCTAGAGACAGAACCTGGCTACAGAACCTGGATAGAACATGGCAAGAGAACCTGACTAGAACCTGGTGACTGAACCTGGCTGGAGAACCTGGACAGAACCTGGCTGGAGAACCTAGCGAGAGGTCCTGGCTACAGAACCTGGCTGGAGAACCTGGAGAACCTGGCTAGAGAACCTACAGAACCTGGCAATAGAACCAGGCAAGAGAACCCAACCATGCTGATCAACTGAACGCTGCCTCTGTGTCATTCCTTCTTCGCCGACTCCGTCCACACCTTTGGGGACCCTGGCTGGAGATCCTAACTAGAACTTTGCTGGAGATCCTGACCAGAACTTGGCTGGAGATCCTGGCTAGGCTGCTGATCAACTGAACGCTGTCTCCGTGTCATTCCTTCTTCGCCGACTCCATCCACACCTTTGGGGACCCCTGGACCTGCTGGGGTTGGACCCCAGCATGTCCCTTCAGGTGGAAATCCCGTTTCTCACTGTTCCTAGAGGTTGCATGAGGGAGTGGACACCGCAGCCCATGGCTACCATCCTGCCTCCACCCTGTCCTGCTCCACCACCCCCTGTCTCCCTGTCGTCAGGCAGGTCACTTCACCTTGCTGAGCCCGTGTCCTCCTCTGTAAAAAGAAAAGGAGAGGAGGAGGGGGTGATGATTCCTGCATCTTTTCTGTGCGACCTTGGAAACGCGGGTTTATCTCTTCTAGCCTCAGTTTCTCGTTTCAAAATGTATGGATTGGAACTCTCTGTTGCCAAAAAAAGAGAAAGAAACTCTATTGGTGTCCAAATGCTGCTGTAACAAATGACCACAAACTGGTGGCTTAACACAATGCAGCTCTTACCCTACGGTTCTGGAGGTCAGAAGTCCTAACTAACATCAGGTGCTGGAAGGGCTGTTTTCCTGAGAATGTTAATGTTGAAGGCATCTAGTCAGTGTCTGTCTGTTTCTTTCTCTTGTTCTCTCTCTTCCTGCCTCCTAACACCCAATTCCCAGTGAGCGGTCCAGCTTGGACCAGGGGTGCCCTCTAGTCCCGTCAGCTGTGGACCAGGGTTGGGTTCACATGGTCCAGGATGGCTGCTGTGGCCAGGCCTTCGCCGCCATCCCAGGCAGGTCAGAGAGGCGACTGGTAAGCCCCGACCAGGGAGTGGTGAGTGCTCCGCAGATCCCAGCTCGGAGGAGGAACTTGGCAGAGGGGACAGGTCTGCCCTGCTGTGCCCAATTTCATGCTTCCTTCCTCCCACTTTCCCCCACAGGCCACCGAAGAGCTCTTGGAAAAGGAATCTGGCCACGGCCTCCAGATCCAGCAGCAGGCACTCCGGGTGGAGGGCCAGGCCGTGGAGGAGAAGGTCCAACAAGAGGTCCAGGGGGAGCAGGCGAGGATGCAGGCTCATCAGGCTCTGCTGTTAGGTATACACCAGCCACACCCCTAAGGGCTCTGCATGGGGAGCCAGGGGCAGTGGGAAGCCGGGGGGGGGGGGGGACAGCGGGAGGGGGACGACAAGGGGGCAGGGAGAGGAGGCACACAGGCCAGGGCAACTCTCCTGGCTCTGCCAGCAGCTAGTTGTGAGACCTGGGGACCTGGGGTGGGTCGCTCTCAGCCTCATCTTCCTTTTTCATAAAGTGGAGTTACAGTTGCCCTACCGCATAGGGTTGTAATGTGGATTTGGTGAGATATTAAATATAAAACACCTAACACAGCATGAGCCCAGTGAATGATCATGATCATTATTATTGAACATATCGGGACTTTCTGGGATTGCCTCAACCTCTCATTCCATTCTGAAGATTTCTGCAAGTTTGTGGAGCTGAGGCCTTCACTGTCTGTGTGAGACACACCTGACCTGCAGTGTAGGTCAGTGTGCGAGGGCTGAGAGGGTGAGTGATACACTGGGGGGGGGGGACCCAGACATGCTGGATAGATGGGTGGATGGATGGATGAGCGGATCTATAGATGGATGGGTGGGGGATAGATGGACAGACGGATGGACAGGTGGGCAGATAGATGAATAAGTGGGTTTGTGGGTTTGTGGATGGATGGATGGATGGATGGACGGACAGGTGGGTAGATAGTTGGATAAGTGGGTTTGTGGATGGATGGATGGATGGATGGATGGATGGATGGATGGATGGATGGACGGACGGACAGGTGGGTAGATAGTTGGATAAGTGGGTTTGTAGATGGATGGATGGATGGATGGATGGATAAGTGGATGGTTGGGTGAGTGGTGGGAGAAGAGGGGAGAGTAATGAGTACACTACAGTTCATGCTTTGCTAAAGGGTTTTATTGCCATTTTGTGATAATGGATTTCAAAAAATGGGGCAGTGTCTGGATTTTTTTTTTTTTTTTAAGAAAAGAAGCTAGAGAAGTTGCTTGATTAAAATTCTATTGGGGAGAAAACATGACCAAGTAAGTTTTTCAGCATAATGTCATCAGAATATATTAAGCTCTTATATGTGTTTAATATACTGTACCTTTGAGAGAAGCTTAGTAGGTATATGGGAAACCTCTCACAACTAATACATTTTCACAATATCATTGATTTTCACTCTAAACATCATTTGTTTATTCTACAAATATATGTTGAGCACTTGCTACGTACTGAGGCTCATGCCAGGTGCTTATCTTATAGCTTATGGAATTATTGGAACAATATTTCAAAAGTCATTTGCAATAACTAAAATATAGCCTCAAAAGTCCATAATAGAAAAGTATTAAATATGCTAGTCCTTAAAAATTATCTTCTTTTATATATATATATATTTTATTGATTTTTTACAGAGAAGAAGGGAGAGGGATAGAGAGTTAGAAACATCGATGAGAGAGAAACATCAATCAGCTGCCTCCTGCACACCCCCCAGGGGGGACGTGCCCGCAACCAAGGTACATGCCCTTGACCGGAATCAAACCTGGGACCCTTCAGTCCGCAGGCCGATGCTCTATCCACTGAGCCAAACCGGTTCGGCAATTATCTTCTTTTTTTAAAAAAATAGGTCACTGAGTAGCGTGTACTCTACCAGAAAATAGTCATTTTGAAAGGATTGCTTTCTTTGACTTTCAATCACGGCAGCGCACCCCCAGAAATCAGCACCATCCTCCGGGGAGCAATGTGAGTTTCTGGCTGTACCTGCCCTGAGTTGAGGAGGGCATGTCTGTTTCTTCGGATGATTCTGGTTTTACTTGGTTCTGTTGGGATAACATGCCAGCTCCTGCCCCCACATTCCAGCCAAGACCTCACTCCCAGGGGAAGGGGAACCTGTGAATGTTCTGTCCCCTTAAGAGTTGGCATCGCCGAAACCGGTTTGGCTCAGTGGATGGAGCGTCGGCCTGTGGACTGAGAGGTCCCAGGTTCGATTCCGGTCAAGGGCATGTACCTTGGTTGCGGGCACATCCCCAGTAGGAGATGTGCAGGAGGCAGCTGATCGATGTTTCTCTCTCATCGATGTTTCTAACTCTCTATCTCTCTCCCTTCCTCTCTGTAAAAAATCAATAAAATGTATTTTTTAAAAAAAAGAGTTGGCATAAATGTCAAAATTTCAGACTTGGAGACCTGCAACCCCAGAAGAGGCCCTGGTCATTGGTAATTCCCTGTTCTCCTCTCGGTCTGTGGACTTGGGGCTGGGGCCCAGTGTTGCCTCAGGGTTCAGCGCTGGTTCAGGCTGTCCCACCCGAACCCGCCACCTCCCTAACACCCGGCAGTGTCTCCGAGGTGGTGCAGAGGGAGGAAGAACCACTGGACTCGTGGAATCCTGACTCCACAACTTCCTAGCTGTGTGGCTCTGGGCTCCTCGCTCAACCTCTCTGAGGCCCAGGTTCCACACCATGAAAAGGGGCGGGGTAGTACTGATAGGATGGCTGTAGGGCTTCTGTGAACAGTTCGCCCGGGTTTAGCACCGCAAATGGAACTCTTGTTACTGTCATCTTGAAATAAGTTTGGAGAACTTGACCCAAAGCCTTCAGCAGCGCCTACCCCAGGACAGACGTCAGCCTCCCCGTGCGCCTGACCTTTGCTGAGTGCACCTGCCCTTCACTGACCTTCGCTGCTCTTCCTTGGCAGAGTCCCTGAGGCAGGAGCTGTGGGAGCAGAAGGCCGCCTGCTCTGAGCACCAGAAGGACTTGGAGGCGTTGCAGGCTGAGCTGAAGGCTCTGGGCAGCTCTGACAGGCGGCAGCCCATCACCCCGTGTGCAGGGGACAGCGAGGGCCACGCCAACACCACCGAGGTCAGCGCCCTGGGCCACCCACCCCACCCCTCTCCGAGCAGTGAAGGCTGTGAAAACTCCCCAAGGAGAGGCCCGCGTACTTGTCTGAAATGGGGAGGGCCCGTCTCCTCCTGCTAGGGGGTCCCTGGCGAGCCTGCAGACTCCCCTCTTCGTAAAGCAAAACACAGGTTTCAAGTTCTACATGTTTTTAATTCGGACACAGCAGCCTCTCAGGGTGCGGGTACCAGGCAGAGCTTCAAGGTGGCCAGTCCGTGCCCACCCCCCCGGCCCCCACTCCCTGTTCAGGTCTGCAGGGGGATGTCTCTGAGCTCCTCTCCCCGTCTAGACCACCCTGTTCCCATGGTGGAAGCAGCCTTGTCACCCCAGCTCAGGGCCCACTCTCCATGAGCTTCCTGGTCAGACATGGCCCATTGGCCCGTTGGCCCCTTGGCCCGTTGGCCCCTGCTTGCACATCCATGATTCCCACCGAGCTGGGAAGCACAGTGACCTCCTAAGAGCCCAGACCTCTCTCCCCAGTCCTGCTTCAGGCATTCATAAAGTGCATTTGTATGTCGCCCTCAGTGGCGCCCTACTGCTGTGGAGGCTGGAGGCTGGGAGGAGCACATCTGGGCCATGTCCGCCTTTGCGCCTCCTGAAAACATCTCTCCTGGCTACCTTCTCCCCAGGGTGGGGGCGGCCCAGGCCCCGCAGGCTCCCCGAAGGGCACCGCTGAGCAGGCTCCCCGCGAGGGTGGCCTCCTCTGGGAGAACTCCCAGCTCAAGGACACGGTGCGGCAGCTGCAGGCTGAGGTGGAACAGCACCAGCAGGAGGCGCTGCAGCTCCGCGACCAGCACAGGTCTGTCTGCGGGCCTCAGGGCTTCCCTCACTCCCTTCCCTCCCTCCACTGCCGCTTGGGGAGCCTGGGATTCCCCCCAGAGCACCTTCCCAAAGAAAATACTCCCTAATCCACTAGCACTTCACTGACATTACTCCCTTGATGCAGGGATTAGCCCTGAAATAGAGGCAGGAACTCAGTTTCTCTATAAATCAGGGAATTTATGGAATCAGACCTAACGATACCACAGGTATCCTCAAAACCAACCTTAGGCAGACAGTGCTGTGTGCCCTTAACTAGCTGTGTTTGGGCGAGTCAGCTAACCTCTCCAAGACTGTCCTCTTCTGTAGTGGAGATGGCACCACCTCGCAGGGCTGCTGCAGACGGCAGGGCACTATGCGAGAGGCCCCTGGCCTGGGGGAGCACTCGGTAACCTGTGGCATTACCATTACCTAATCCAGATTGGATAGCTAATTATCAGCCCTGAATTCACAGCCCTCCCCTCTCCCCCACTTCTTGGAAAGTTCATGAGTTCAATTTTAACTTCATTAATAGCTATAGGACTTTTCAGGCTATCTGTTTCTTCTTGAGGGAGGTTTGTCAGTTTTGTCATATTTTCCAAGGATTGTATCTCAGTTGTTCAAGTGAAAGTAGTTGTGCTAGTGAAATGCTCATCTAAGAACAGATATGGGCCCACCTGGCCAAGGTAAGACACCTCGATTTCAGTTAGGGACTCACCGCATGACACTGGAAAAGGAGGTGGGAGCAGGGTAAGGACTCTTCACCATTTTGGGGGACAGCCCCCTCCAGTTCAGAAAACAATGGTCCCTCCCCTGGGAGAAGAATGTATCACACAAAAATATGCACCTACTTTCTGAGGGAGACACACCCCTGAGGCTTGTCTGTAGGCCCCTTAGGGGCCCCACACCTAGGTTAAAGCACAGTGATGGCTGGTGCCTGGACACCTGCTTTGGACTACAGACTGTCCTGGACATGTATGGACAGGCTCATTCTCGCACTGGCCCTGTAGGTAGCCACAGTCGTCACCTCCACTTAACAGATGAAGACACTGAGCCGGGCTTACCTTGCCCAAGGCCACACGGCTAGGAAGTGATGGAGGCGGCGGCAGACAGACATGGCACCCCGGCTCTACACGCTGCTCTCCTGACCCCACCCACCCTGCCTTTCCACCTGAACTGGGGATCTCCAAGGTCTCAGAGTCCAACTCTCCGTAATTCTGATACAGAATCTCTGCATCCAGGCCTCCCCACCTGCCCCGAGTGGAGACAATGCTTCCCAGGGCTCCCCTCCAGAGCTGCCTCCTACTCCTGCCCCCTGTAGGCTGTTCTTCATGGGATGAGGAGGTTTCTCCCTCATGGAATGCTGGGGTGGGAGTGCTGAGAAGGGGCTCCACAAGAGAGAAGGGGCTTATCCTGGACCCCACACCTCACATACCCCAGGCTTCCTTCCCACGGTGTCCTGACCTCAGATGCATAACCTACCTGGACCCATCGTCTCCAAACCTGGCTACCCAGCAGAAGGGGGAGAAAACCCCAGCGCCCAAAAGGGGGTGTCCCTAGAGCTGGGTCAGCCCAGTTGTGCTTCCATCCACTGCAGGCAGCTGGAGGAGGACCAGCAAGCTCAGCAGGCCCGGGAGGTGGAGATGCTACGCCAGGAACATCGGCAGGAGATGCAGGCTTTGGTGGCCGACTTCAGCAGCGTTCAAGCCCGGCTTCAGGCCCAGCTGGCTGCCCTGGAAACCGAGTAAGTGAGCGGGGAAAGAGTCGAGGTGCCATTTATGAGGGGACTCTCCCAGTTTTAAAACTGGAAACCCTGAGTCCCAGGAAGTACCTCAGCCCCGGAGGAACTGGGATGGTTGGTCACCTGTCACGTTATGACACTGCAGTCCCCCTTCGTGCAGGGCCCTGGGAATCTGTAAGGAGTAAGACTGCCTCATGGGCCCTCACACTGGGAAGAAAGCAGAAGGACCAAGGCTACCTTTCTTATTAGCATTGGCCCTCTTCCAACACTGTCCTGCAAGGTGGAAATTATTATTCCTATGGACAGACTAGAGGCCTGGTGCATGGACTCGTGCACGGGTGGGATCATTCAGCCTAGCCTGCAGCCTCTCACAATCTGGGACCCCTCAGGGGATGTCGGACTACTGGGGATTGGGCTGAAACCAGCAGTCCGACATCCCCCGAGGGATGTAGCAGTGCCAAAGCGGCAGGCGGCTGGGGAGGAGACTGAGCTGGGGCCAGGTGCCCCACCACTCCCGCTCATCCTGGCCCCGCTGCGCCTGCCGCTCCTGCATTGAGCATCTGCTCCCTGGTGGTCAGTGCACGTCATAGTGACCAGTCATTCTGGTTGTTCCAGTCATTCCAGTTGTTCCAGTTGACCAGTTTGTAAGGGTTGCTTAGGCTTTTATATATAGAGACTAGAGACCCAGTGCACAAAATTCGTGCATGGGTTGGGGGTCCCCCAGCCCGGCCTGCACCCTCTCACAATCCAGGACCCCTTGGGGGATGTCCAACAGCCCTCTTGCAACTGGCTCCTAACCGCTCACCTGCCTGCCTGGTTGCTCCTAACCACTCGCTTGCCTGCCTGATCTTCCCTAACCACACTGCCTGCCTGCCTGCTTAATTGCCCCTAACCACTCACTTGCCTGCCTGATCTTCCCTAACCACACTGCCTGCCTGCCTGATCACCCCTAACCACTTGCCTGCCTGCCTGCTTAATTGCCCCTAACCACTCTCTTGCCTATCTGATTGCCCCTAACCACTCTGCCTACCTGATCGCCTCTAACCACTCTGCCTGCCTGTCTGATCGCCCCAATCACCTCTGCCTGCCTGCTTGATCTCCCCTAATCACTCACCTGCCTCCCTGCCTGATCACCGCTAACCACCTCTGCCTCAACCCCCGCCGCCATAGCTTTGCCCGGAGGGTGTCTGGAATGATGTCCGGAAGATTGTTCGGCTGTCCAGTCTAATTAGCATATTATGCTTTTATTATTATAGATAATACAAAAAGCATTAATGTATTCATTCAACAAATGTTTATTCAGGGCTTACTGTTTTAGGCTCTGGATATGGAGGGAACAAAACAAAGACTGCTCCCATAGAACTCACAAATAATGGGGATGCTAACAAGAAATAAACAAATATTTAACTTCATATCCGTAGTGAAAGTGCTGGAAAAAAATAGCATCAGTTTCTAGAGAGTGGCAAGAGTGGGCAACGAGGCCTCTTTAAGGAGGTGACATCTACGCACAGGGGGGCGAGGGAATGAGAGAGGCATCTGGAGAACGAGCATTTCAGGCAGACAGAACAGCAAGTGCAAAGGCCCCGGGGTCTGCTTCATAAGCCTGAGCAACCAGAAGGCCCTGTGGCTTCCGTGGAATGAGCGAGAGGGTGAGTGGTAGAACCTGAGGTTGGTGGAGTAACTCCAAGGGATGAAGGAAATGCTACAGTGAGCAGGAAGGAGATTGGATATACAGTGGGGCCTTGACTTACGAGTTTAATTCGTTCTGAGACCGAGCTCGTTAAGGAGCTCGTTAACTCAAATTACTCTGTCAACTCAATGCAAAAAATCTGCCGAGAGACAGCTGGTATCTCAAAAAACTCGTTAGTCGGGACACTCGTAAGTCAAGTCCCCACTGTATTCAGAACACACTGGGCAGCCATGGCAAGGCTCTCGGCAGAAGTAACATCGTCTGACTTACTTTCTGTGGCTGCTAAGAGACTGGAGGACTGGGTCCTAGCACCAGGGAGACCAGGTCCAGCAGCACCAAGTGAAGCTAAGTGTCCCCTGCCTGGGCCTGGCTTGCCCTCTGAAAAACTGTCCTCCACTGTCTGTAGCACAAAGCAGATCATCCGAAATCTGGAGCGGAAGCTTTTACCATCTTCCCTCTAAGGCAGTGGTTCTCAACCTTGGCTGCACATTAGAACCACCTGGGAATCTTTTTGAAATCCTGATTTCTGGGCCCCATCCTCCAGAAATTCTGTTTCTTTGTTACTAATGTTGTGGCCTCACCCCATAACAAAGAAACAGAATTTCCGCTCTAATGGGTACTTACCACGTGCCAGTCATTCATTCTCCTCGCAACCACCCGATGTCACGCCCATTTTAAAGGAACAACTGAGGCTCAGGTGAAATGCATACCCAAGGTCACAGCTAGAAAAAAAACAGAGCTGGGATTAGAGCCCAACTCACCTCACCACAAAGTCCTAGCCCAGTAGTTCTCAACCGTCTGGCCCTTTAAATACAGCTCCTCATGTTGTGACCCAACCATAAAATTATTTTCGTTGCTACTTCATAACTGTAATGTTGCTACTGTTATGAATCGTAATGTAAATATCTGATATGCAGGATGGTCTTAGGTGACCCCTGTGAAAGGGTCGTTCGACCGCCAAAGGGGTCGCGACCCACAGGTTGAGAACCGCTGTACCTAGCCTCTTATCGACCATATGCAATGGGTCATCTGCAGCCCTAACCCTCCCTCTCCCCACCATCCAGAGAGTTCTTTCTCGGCTTCAGGCTGGAAGAGTTATGGGTACCAGCTGCCCTCACTGCTCTGCACATGCCACACTCCCTGTCGGCCAGCTGATGGCGCCAGAGCCACGTCGGTATTAGCAGAGCCTTGGGCATTGCCAGGTGGGGGCCCTTTCCTGCTGAGGCCTCCTCTCCCAAGCATCCCTGGTTCTTGAAGCCCCACTGTGTGCGGCATCTGTGTGCATACATTCACCAGTGGTTCCTGGGCCCTGCAGCCCTGGGGGGGACTCACAAAGGTCACACTGGGAGTTGGGGTCCTGGGCTCCACCCCGAGCTCTGTAGCCAGCTCACTGGGTGATCTTGGGTAAGCTCTCTGGGCCTCAGTTTCCCCTCCTGTGCACAGAGAGAGTTTCTGGCCAGGCTGACCACCAGTGGCGTCCCTACCACGTCATCACCTTTCCCCCTGCTCGTGGCTGAGTAGTCGCAGTGAGGGGCTAACTGCATGTCTGCTTGGAACAGACTGAAGGATTCCGGAGAGAAGTCCAGGCCGGAGGACGTGCAGCTCATAGGCCGCCTGCAGACCCGCTTGAAGGAGAGAGAGGAGATCATCAAGCAGCTCACGGTGAGGCTGTTGGCTACCAGGGGGCCCTGCGCGGGTGCCTGAGAGTTCCTGGGGGAGGGAGGGAGGGAAGGGGCATTCCCCTGCACCTGGCATTTCACTGGGCACCTCAAGTTTTAATGATGATAACCATAAAACCACCTTACAAAAGATCCTTGGTTATTTTTCTACAAAAGAATTCATACTTTAAAAAAAAATTAACACAGGAAAATAGAAGGCAAAAAAGTCTCTCTGCTCCCAGGCCCCACAGCATCTGCCCATGGCTGATATCACTCTTTTTTATGAGCCAACAGAATTTGGGAAGATCTAGAATGGCTCGCCTTAGGTTTGAATTTCAGCAGATTCAAGCAAGCCAATTACTCTATATCCATCTTCTGTAAAAATGACCACCTGTTTTCCAGTTAGCAAAGCCACCCCCCCTCCCCCCGGGTCCCTTGAAGGGAAAAGCTTTCTTTGACTCCCTCTGCTTCTGTATCAGGCATCCACCACGGCCTCGTAGCCATTTATTTTAAAATAATACAGAAGGAAAGAAGGAGTGGCACACATTAACAACATTAGCCAGATAGGGGTTGTACCTGGGGGTCTGCTTGCTTTGCCTCCTTATTGACTTTCTGCACTTTAATTGTTAACTTCCTGCAGTGCTCTTCTCAGGTGCTGGTAGCACTTGGGTCTCTAACGTCCCTAAGGCATTCCAAATAAGCTGGCCCATTGCTTTACAAGAGGGGCCGGGACACAAAGACCCCAGGAGTAAAGGCGCTTCCTCACAGCTCCCTGGATGGCATCTCGTTTGCCTGGCTTCCCTCCCCTCCCCAGGACTTTCCTTCTCTCTGTCTTCCACCCTCACACAGCCACCCAGGGCCCTGTGGTTAGGCTCATTTAGACGCAGTCGTGCTGTTTTTCCAGGAGGAGAGGAGATTTCACTACGCGGCGTTCCCCAGCGCAATGTCCCACCGGAATCGGTCCTTCTCTTTCAACCCTCACCCAGGGTATTTGACCCCTTCCATGAAGGTAGGTCGGTTCTGCTGGTTCGGGTGCATTGCACGATCTGCTGGTTTCATTTTCCTAAGGCACCTGCAGCGTATTTACCAATGGCTGGGAGACGGTCAAAAGAAGACTCACTAGGACCCACAGAAAATAACCCAAATGCTTAAACAGTGTTTATGTCTGGCTAGGAAGATGATGTGTATTTTTATTTTTTATGGTTGTTTTTTTTTTTTGCCTTTTCCAAATTTTCTGTAAATAAATGTGTCACTATTAATAGTGGCTCTAACAGCAATTGGTGGTGGGAAGAGCAGGAATCCTCCACTTCTTGACATTTTTTTCCTTATATACTTATGGAAGTTGTTACAATAAAAATATTCACCAAATCTCTCATTTGCTATCACAAATCCTAAAAGCTCAAAAAAAGTAGTATTTTTTAATGGCTCACAGAACAATAAATCTAGTATCAGCTGACCTGAGATAAGATTACTTATGATTTTTACATATCCTTCTTACTGTGACAAAATGTAAGTTTCACTTCAGAAATAGTCATGCATTTGAGGACAAGATGGGCCCAGCCCCTGCTGGGGGTGTTATGTGCCTTTTAAAATCTAAACAAAGGTCTTTGAATTACAGAACACATCTGTCCCCAGGAATTTCAGAGAAGAGACGGTGGGTGGACATGTGTGTGTTTTTAAAACACAAAATAGGTTAGAGGGGAAAATGCTTTGAAAAATAATATGGAAGCACGTAAATAAAAGCACTGCCTCCTCACGGGCACGGTTTTGGTTGGGTGGGTCTTATTGACTCTTGCAATAACACCTCTTTGGGGCGACGCTAAGAGGCCTGTCCTTTAACACAAACAGAAGAAGAAGATGGAGGACGTGCCCAGCCGAGTGGTCAGCGTGCCCAACCTCGCCTCCTACGCAAAGAACTTTCTGAGCGGTGACCTGAGCTCCCGGATCAACGCCCCGCCAATCACGAAGTCCCCCAGCCTGGACCCAAGCCCCGGGGGTGGTCGGCCTTACAAGCCCACCCAGTCTCTAGACGTGAAAGCGGCCACCAGGTAGGGGCAGGCGCTGTGATCCCGTTTTCCCGGAATAGGAGGAAAACTGGAATTCCGTTCTGGCACCTGTGCAGTACCCGGCACTGGGACAGATACAAAGAGCAGCAGGTCAAGGCCTGCCTGGGAAGATGGCAGTCCCGGCAAGACTGTGTAAGGGCAGAGAATGTGCCATTCTTTAGAAGAGGGAGTAGTTCTGGTACCACATTCCAGGACCCCACCCCCGACACACACATACACACACCCCTTTTTTTTTCATAGACAAGCGGCATTGAATCCATTCAGAGGCAAAATTTTTTCTTTTTTCTTTTTTTAATAAAATCTTTGTTGTTCAAATTATTACATTTGTTCCTCTTTTTTCCCCCCATAACTCCCCTCCTCCCAGTTCCTGCCCCACCCTCCGCCCTCACTCCCCACCCACTGTCCTCATCCATAGGTGCACGATTTTTGTCCAGTCTCTTCCCGCATCTCCCACACCCCTTTCCCCCCCAAGAATGGTCAGTCCATTCCCTTTCTATGTCCCTGATTCTATTATAATCACCAGTTCATTCTGTTCATCAGATTATTTATTCACTTGATTCTTAGATTCACTTGTTGATGGATGCATGTTTGTTGTTCATAATTTGTATCTTTACCTTTTTCTTCCTCTTCCTCTTCTTAAAGGATACCTTTCAGCATTTCATATAATCCTGGTTTGGTGGTGATGAACTCCTTTAGCTTTTCCTTATCTGTGAAGCTCTTTATCTGACCTTCAATTCTGAATGATAGCTTTGCTGGATAAAGTAATCTTGGTTGTAGGTTCTTGGTATTCATCACTTTGAATATTTCTTGCCACTCCCTTCTGGCCTGCAAAGTTTCTGTTGAGAAATCAGCTGACAGTCGTATGGGTATTCCCTTGTAGGTAACTGAGTTTCTTTCTCTTGCTGTTTTTAAGATTCTCTCTTTATCTTTTGCTCTTGGCATTTTAATTATGATGTGTCTTGGTGTGGTCCTCTTTGGATTCCTTTTGTTTGGGGTTCTCCGCGCTTCTTGGACCTGTAAGTCCATTTCTTTCACCAGGTGGGGGAAGTTTTCTGTCATTATTTCTTCAAATAGGTTTTCAATATCTTGCTCTCTCTCATCTTCTGGCACCCCTATAATTCTGATGTTGGTACGCTTGAAGCTGTCCCAGAGGCTCCTTACACTATCCTCGCATTTTTGGATTCTTTTTTCATTTTGCTTTTCCGTTTGGGTGTTTTTTGCTTTCTCACATTTCAAATCATTGACTTGATTCTTGCGCTCCTCTGGTCTGCTGTCGGGAGTCTGTATAATATTCGTTATTTCAGTCTGTGTATGCTTAATTTCTAGTTGGTTCCCCAATATAACATCGAGGGTCTCATTAGTTTTCTTGTAGATCTCATTAAGTTTATCGGCGGCTTCTAAACAGTTCTTGAGAGACCTTAAAAGTGTGGTTCTGCCCTAACCGGTTTGGCTCAGTGGATAGAGCGTCGGCCTGCGGACCGAAGGGTCCCAGGTTTGATTCCGGGCAAGGGCATGTACCTTGGTTGCAGGCATATCCCCAGTAGGGGGTGTGCAGGAGGCAGCTGATCGATGTTTCTCTCTCTCCGATGTTTCTAACTCTCTATCCCTCTCCCTTCCTCTCTGTAAAAAACCAATAAAATATATATATTTAAAAAGTGTGGTTCTGAACTCTATATCTTCCATTGACAATTTTGTCCTGTTTCTTTGTCTCCGCACTTTGTTATGCTTCCTTGGTGCACCCCCTAGTGGTCTTTGTGCGCAGTCTTATAGTTAAACCTTGATTGTTGTAGCTAATACCAGGGAGGGTTTGACCTCCAGGCCAAGTGGCTATGAGAATCAGCTGTGTCTGCAGTGAGAGAACTTCTGTCCTCTAGGGAGGTGCTAATCTGGCGTTTGCCTGAGGCTATCCGGCAAATGCCTCTGTGCAGGGCTTGGGCGGGGCGGGTCGCACAGGATCAACAGGGTGGGCCGGAGAGAGCAGTTATGGCGGCTCTCAGTCCTGTCCCCAGGGGCTCTGCCTCTCTGAGTCCCAGCACCCGCTGCACACCTCAGAGAGAAAGCTGCACTCGCTCTGACCGAAGCCAGACAGTCCCGCTTCTCCCGTTTGAGTCTGGGTCCCTAAAGACTCGCCCGTATCTGGAGCTCAGAGTCTGCGACTCCCTCCCGATTGAAAACGCCAACCGCGCCCTCCGCCGCCAGCCCGTTCCGCACCTCAGAATTTGACTTCAGCACTGCGCCTCCTCTGAGTGTCGGTATGCGTTTCTCTTTCCTCCTAGTTGTAGGACTTCCACTCAGCCAGCGTTCCTGTGGTTCTGGGTGATGTCCGTTCCGTTTTTTAGTTTCACTTTTGAAGTAGTTGTTCAAGGCAGCAAACTCCGGCGTTAACCTATGCCGCCATCTTGGTTCTCGAGAGGCAAAATTTTTAATTCTGGGCTTTGAAGTTTGCATTTCAGAAAGGGCCACTCCTAAAATGTTCCTTTTCCTAAGGCCCTGCCTGCCCACGGCTGTTTGGGCAAATGGGGCGGCATGCATCTTGATGAGTGTTGGCCTGCAAGGACCTCCTGGTGGTCAGTCGTTGAATGAGGCCAGACCTTTGTTTCACAGCTAGGGAACCTGAGGCCTAGAACCCCCAGCACATCCCTGTATTAACTGCTAGAGCCAGCTCCCGGGTTCATCTCATACTTGTATACGTGTGTTTAAGGCTATCTTCCCATCTACATATATATAAAAAGCTAATGTGTTAAGTGTCCGACCGTCCAACTGGTCGCTATGACATGCACTGACCACCAGGGGGAAGACACTCAATGCAAGAGCTGCCATGACGCATACTGGCCATTTACAGAGAAATGGCGCTGCAGACCTGGCGCCCACAAAGCAGCACTTAGCTTCTCCCAAGTGGGACACAGGCCCCGCCACACCCCGGAGGGACAGCCCACCAAATCACAGCCGATGCTGCTGAGACCCCAGGGCGCAAAATGCAGCCCACAGCCCAGCCCAGCCCGGGAACAGTCGCTGTGGGCACTAGGTAATGACGTCACATAGCGCCCGGCTTCTTCTCCCTAGTGACTAGCCTCCTTGGCATTTCTTCAGCCCAGGAACATGACTTGCTTTATAGCCAGGTACAAACATTTTACACTTTAACCAAATGTCTGTGAAGCATTTTCCCGTGCCTCATCTCATTTGATCCTCACAGAACTCCTGGAGCAGGTAGATAGGAGACGTGGTGGAATCCTATTTTCTTTTCATTAGCTGGAAAACAGAGATTTAGAAAGCTTAGAAACTTGACTGGACTGAAAAGAATTAAGAAATGGTGAACCTTGATAATAACTTCAAGTTTTCTCACTGCGCAGATTATAGTCAAACACTGCTGCAGTTAAATATTTCATTCTTTTTTCTCCCTGTTGATCTACAATAATAACCTGTTTCATGTTGATATTTACTGCTGTGTTGCTGATAATTACCTGAAAGAGAAGTTGGGGTGCTTCCCTGGGCTGGAAAGAGTTTAGCTAAACCAGAAAGCAGGTCTAATTAAGCAAGTTTCTCTCTCTCTCTCTCTCAATATATATACATACATTGCATATATATATATATGCGGCGCCAATCGCATGTGTTTCCATCTGTCATTGTCGATCGTGAATTTGGTTGACATGTCTATTATAGAGAAAGGGCGAATAGCAATAATAAAATATTTCTTCTAATTAATTTCCTTTCAGTGTGCACAAATTTGTGCACCAGGGCTCTAGTTGCTGTATATGAAGTGCCAAAATTGCAGATAGAGACCATTCATCCAGTATACACCATACTTGCTTGCTATTTCCCCTTTTCAATTTATGAGGCTAATTTCACAGCCTCATTGTGATGCTGGAACACCGTAGATAACTTTTAAAGAAGCCATAAATTATAATGCTGTGTTGATCAAACATTTCTTTCTTCTTTTTCTTTTGTTCCCGTAGAGAATTTTTATGGGTTTATTCGAACCAAACTGACAACATATGCTAGGGAGCAAGATCTCAAATGCTCCTCTTTTACCGTTTTTTTTTTTTTGGGGGGGGGGGTTATTTATTAACTAGGGGCCCAGTGCACGAATTCGTGCACCTTGAAAGGAACTATGGGCTGCGAGGCTGCAGTGGGTACAGGGGTGGGTCTTGGCCCATCCTCCGCACCCGTCTGGCCGGCTGCTGCCGGCAGCCCTGCTCCTGCTGCCACTGCTCACACATGCTGACAGTGCTGGCCCCGCTTGTACCCGCTGAAGGTGCGGAGCCATTGGGGCTGATGCCAGCAGTGGGTGCGAGCAGACCAGCGCTGTCAGAGGGTGTGAGCGGAGGCTACTGACCCCAATCACCCCTCAGGAGCAGGGGGAGGTGGAGAAGCCCTCAGGGGCAATCAGGGCAGGTAGGCGCCGCTCACACCTGCTGATGGCGCTGAGTGATCGGGACCGGTGCAGGGCACCGGCAAGCGGGTATGAGTGGCAGCTTCGGTGCTGGCTGTGGGTGCGAGTGGGGCCGGCGCCAGCAGTGGGTGCGAGCACTGGGTGGGACCATGGCACGTGGAAGCAAAGAATTTTCAGTAACCACCAGAGGCTCACTCCGATGACAGCGACTGGTGCTCCGCCTTAGTCTGGCATTCCCGGTCACCTGCTCCACCATCACGCCACGGCCGACGCCCCCCATGTTCCGTGCTCTGCTGCCTGCTGCTGATGCCCACCATGTTCTGTGTGCGCCCCCAGGTGGTCAGCACACATCATAGCGACTGGTTGTTCAGTTGTTCCGTTGTTCAATCTATTTGCATATTAGGGTTTTATATGTAGATTTGTGCCTGGAATAAATGCTGCAAATATGCCTCATGATCTTAAGTGAAATAATGGAGAACCTTTGGTTTTCAAATCTGCATTAGACATTCCCTTCACAGTTGGTTTCCAGATGCTAATGTTGGCCAGTCACGTTCCAGCACTTTTTGAAGAGCAAAGAAGCAGTTACCTTCCCCTGAAAAGATGGTGGGGTATTAAGATGTTTTCTGAGTAATTTTCAAAACTGCAAAACCATCTAATCCTTTTTGTTGTTGTTTTTTGTTTAGGACACAAGATGGTGAAACAGCCCAACCCAAAGAAGTCCAGCAGAAACAGGGCTCTGCCCACCAGGAATGGTTCACCAAGTACTTTTCTTTCTAAAGTGACCCTTGGGATCCATTACAGAAAGGACATTTGAAAAAAAATTTCTTTTAAAACATCTGACTGAGGGAATGAACTAAAAAATCAATCAACCAAATAACCTGCTTTGTAATATGATTTGCATCCAATAGCTAAACAAATTTTGGCACTGACATTTCATACTGTTCATTGTGGCACCGGTTCATTAAAAATCCTTGACGTTAGGGTAAAAGGAACCCGTGTTACCCGAAAACATCATAGGAAAATGTGAATGTTACTGATGACCTGCCTGTAGTATTTCGTGTCCATAGCTTGCGCTCCGCTTTGTGGTTTCCGCGGTCTGCTTTTAAAGGGATTTCATTTTCGAGGATGCAACTCAAATCCACTTGAAAAGTGTTTCTATGTAAGTGATGTAATTTAAGATGCACATCGAACCTCATTAAGAAGAGGAATAAAACAAAGTTCCGAATAACCAGGAAAGCCAATTAAAACACAAAACAAGCAAATTGAAGCTACTAGGACTCAACAGCCATAGACCTTGACACTTGGATTTCCTAATTCTGGACGTGAAGTAGCTATTTAATAGAGGGGATAACACCTACCTCAGAAGGGGGCTTTATGAGGATTAAGCAACATAATATGGCAATGATCCCAATCACGAATTCGAATTAAGCACTGCCAGGATTTGTGAATAACTGAGCCCCGCCCCGTCATACCCCCGTTTCAATCTGCAATGCCAATTGGCCATTTGTGAAGGTTTCTAGATTATCTGTTCTTTCAAGTCAAATATCTACTGAACCTCTGGTCTCTGGGTTTGGGCCATTTGCCTCATGATGCGTTGCGCCCCCGTTGCATGGATGCTTGGGAGGTTAAAGGGGACAGGTAGTGGCCATCCATGGTGCTGACCTGCTGAGCCCACACTGAACTGTCGGACCCTCTGAAGGAGCAGTGTGATTTGACAAAACTTAATACATCTTTTAATGGGCAAAATGTATTGTCCTCTGGTGCTGGCCCAGCAAGGTGGCCCATGAACAGTTGTTTATTCTAGGCACTGTCAAATCTTTGCTCTTTGAATAAAACTTTAAACAACTGGGCGATAAAAATGGTTATGACTTGTATTGATTTTCCAAAAGAAGGGTGAAATTTGATGAAGACTGTACTTGGAAATGGAAAGTTCACAATGACCTCAATCGGATCATCTTCAAATAAAAAGTGGCCTCTTACATACTTATGTCCTTTTGAGAGAAATGCATTACATCTCAAAACTCCTAATTTAAAGGTAAATTGACTACCTAATCAAAACACATGGCCCCAATAAGATAATTTTTTAACTGCAAATACTTACCATACCTGTAACGTACCGTATTATTTTTCAGTATCAATATATTGTTGTCTTTTGCTTCCTGCTCAGAGTGAGCATTGTAAGACTTTGTATCTTGTTTTAAAGACTGCACACAATTCTACTTTTGTTGACTGCAACCTTTTCCCACCCTGCAGCTCCTGATGACTAGCAAAGCAGGCTTCCCTTCATTCTGCTGTCCCATAGCTCGGCGTAACACCTGCTGCAGGGACAGGATTGTACTCAACACTCTGCATTTGTTTGGACTCCTTTCTTGTTGCAGGTGAGTGAAAAAGATTTGTTAAATTTCTAGATCCTATGCAATCATTACATGTGTGTTAACTAAGTTTTTGCATGCTTCTATCGTCATGGGAGTGAGGAGACAAGGGAACTCCCAGCTGATGGCTTATTTCTCATTGAAGGAGGGATTTCTATGTTCATCAACCAACCAGCAAGATGCCATTAAAAGGAAAATGATATTTACAAACAGAAAAAATTGAAAAATTATTTATTTGCTAGAAATTTTTTGAATTTAATAAAAAATGGCATTAACGATACATACATTAATTCAAAGTCTTTTCACTAAGCACCAAGGAGGACAGTTCCTGAACTTTTCACCAAGAACCGCTTTATTACTGAAAGATGCCTAAATGTTTAATTTGTTTTTTAATGAAGAAATCCAAAGCTGCCAATCAGCGCTACTAATCAGCATGAGCTGGCCAGGTTAACAACCCTGAAGTCATGTTATCTGAGAAAAAAAATTCGTTTAAAGTTTTGTTTAACTCACACATGTTCAGTGAGGGGACTACGTGGCCTCAGGCTGCATACCACACATGCACAACAACGGGAAGCAAGTACTATGTAGAAGAGATAATACATGATCTCTGCATGTTCCGAGGAAAACAATGCCTAATTCTCACGAGGGGCACAGAGAGACATACAAATTACTAACCCTCGAGGGAGCACCAAGCAAGGCTGATGGGAGACAGGAAGTGCTGTCCTGGGGGGGGGGGGGGGCCGGCAGCAGGGAGGGCATTTGGAGGCTTCAGGGAGCATCCGGCACCACGAGCAGATGTCAGTGCTTACGGGGAGGGGCCTTCAAGGCTGGAGAAAACAAAACAAGTCAAGATACCGAGCCCGAGGCACTGCCTGTTCAGGAGACAGTGGTGCTTGTTGGGGGTAAGGGGATGTAATCTAGCCAGAGACTGAACAACCAAGAAAGGAGAGCCTCCTTCAGGGACAGCCAGACACAGCCCCCGGGGTGTCTCTCAGCAGCAGCGTCTCCATAAAGAATCGTGTTGGCCCTGTGACCACCGAGAGGGTAAAGCACCTTCCCAAATGCTGAGGCTCCACATGCTCCTTGTGGAGAGGAAGTCACCGAGGGTCACCCTGCAGGCCGCTCTCCCCCTCCCCCCCCCCCCAGGCCCTGTCCCCTGTTATCACCACCACCCATCAGCAAGAACCTTCCTTATGGGAAATTTCTGCTCCACAAAAGCAAGATACAAACAACACAAGCAAACAAAACTCAAAACAAAAAGAGACTAACCCTCACACTTCACCTCTGCCCCAGTCGTGCTAGTGGGAACGGCGCGTCTGCTATTCAGACTGATGCTTCGCTGCACAATGTGACAAAATTTACACATCACTGCTCCTCCTGCAGCCTCCCAACCCCAAAAAGTAAGCAGGCATCACACAAAATATAAACTTACCACAAATAAAAGTCAACATCAACTTAAGGATCCTACTGTAATGTCACTGCACTAACCTAGGCTATGACAATCCTCTTCCAAGTATTTACGAAAGATCTCATTCTGAGAGCTCTGGACGCGTTACAAACATCGCTGTATTAGATTCCTCTTCTTGAGGTAGTTCACAGTCTGGAAACGTGGCAAATTTACACATTTGTGCCTACTGCCACTGGGGGTTAATTAAGATAAAAGGCCTGCAACCCAAATCCTCATCCTCTGATTCACAGATCAGACCAGCTTTTCCCTCATGATACAAACTAATCTAAAACTGAAAATACAAACAGATTAAGTTACACAAACATTTAAAAAATAAAACAAGCAGAAAAAAGAAACATAGAAAGGAATGTTAGTGGCATCACACTAACAGTCTACATTTTGTCAAAAACACGAATATTTACTTGGTGTACCAAAGCCATGCACATTTTATAAAGTAATAATAAAGTAAGAGCTTATAAAAAACGGGAACATTTTAGGTGGGAGCATGCAACTGAGATCGTCTCGTTCTCCGGCGGAGTTCTTCCAACGTCATGCCTCCGAGAAGCGCCCCTTTCCTGCGGCTTGTCCTCAGTTCTGCTTCAGAGGCGCGGGGATGTTGGCCGACGCCTGCTCGAGGTAGGCCAGGGAGCCCTGCGGGATGTCGGCGGGCTTCTTGTGCTGCCCGCTGATGTCGTCCAGCACCTGCTGCCAGTGCCGCAGCTTGGCCAGGTGCTTCTGGACCAGGGCGTCTTTCCGCTGCAGCTCGTTCCGCAGCTCCGAGACATCCTGCAAGGGAAGGTGACGAGTCAGAGCAGCCTCGTGAGAAGCAAACGCAGTCCCTGAGTAATTGAGAGCACTAAGAAGTACATTCAAAGCAAAGAAAATCTAAACCACACCACGCCCCACCGTGACTCCGCCTGGCTCCCCTATCTGAATAACCCAAAGCAACTCTTCCCACGGCAAATGTCTGCCTAACATGCGAGTTTTTATTCTTAATCCATTTTCTTTTAATAAGTAATTCCCAAGTTATAATATTCCAGAGTATCAAAGAGCAGCCAAAAGAAGCCAGTCTCTTCCCCACCCTGGTCCCAGGCAGTCAGTATCTCTGTCCAAAGGCTACTGCTGAGAACCTGAAGGACAGTGAGAATCTGAAACACACAGGAACTGTTTAAAAGAATCCACAATCGCTCTTCTGACATTTCATATTAGGAAGTGTTAAGGTCTCATTCTCAAGAGTTTTCTTAGTGAATACTAGCATTGTAATTCTTTATCAAGAGATAAAGCTAGTAACAGGAAACTGTTACTTACACCTCTTCAACTACTATTGAACACCCCTATGTTACTACTGAAGTATTCAAATCAGGAACTGATCTGATGTAATGAACTAGGAGAATATCCCCTCACCATTCACCTTCTCAACAGGGATACCATTGAATAAAAATACTTTAATTGGTCAGCTTGTGGAAGTAGTTACTTCAAACACTGCCCACAAAACGTTCATCTCAATTGAGTGTTTCTCAGTAGAGGCACCACTGGCCGTTGGGGCGGACGAGTCTTCCCGCTTCCCCACTGCAGGGGGCAGGTCCTGGCCCAGCACATGACATGCCACTGCAGCTCTCGTCATCCTGGCCACCCCAACACACTTCAAATGCCCCGCTTCACACGACTGAGACAAGTCCTGAGCCTGGAGGAGCCTGGGCCGGAACACTGATTTGGGGTTCCTCGGACAAAGCCGGACGAAGCCCTTCCTGTGTACGGGCACCTGGGGACGCACAGATCACAGCTCCTGTCCGAAGTGAGTTGCATGACTGGCTTTCTGACCTTTTTCAAGCAGCAGTACCTTTCCTTTAAGAAACACCTTCCATGACAGCCAGCATATGAAAATGCTGTTTGAAGCCCTGATTCCCCCACCCCCTTTCCTCCACTACTTGTCCAGGTTGTCACGAACACTGACAACGAGCAACATTTGTACTCAATCTATAAAGACCTACCATAGCTAACGGAAAAGGGATTTCATTTAAAGCAGAGACGGAACCCTGACAACATGTGCTCTTTCGAAAGGTGAGGAGAGAACGGAGGCCATACCTCTTTGATAACCTGCTCTGGCTTCTGGACAGATAACTGCAATCTTTTTTGTAGAAAAAAACATTCTGTTTGTCTTGCAATATCCAGAAATTTCTGTATACACTGATCAACACCTTAAAAAAACACACACAAAATATTAAATAAAAAAAAATATTCGACACAAATATCTCCCCATACATGAACAGTCCGAATATCAAAACATCACCTTTTCATAGATGTAATCTGGGATTTTAAATTTGGCCACAGCAATGATACCCCCAGCCTTCCACGTGTTAGCCAACATTAAATAGCAGATAATTTGTACTTTTATCAGGTAAATAAGAGACTTACTACAGTACACTTCTTAAGAAAAACAATCCAGAGATCCAGCAAGAAGCATGATTCCAGTTAAAACCTAACATGTAAAATCTAGTACAAAGAACCCAGAACCACTGGTCACCTCTGAGGACAGGACTTGGGGAGGAGGAAGCCCAGGAGACCGTCACACCTATTCAAACACTAAACAACACTTACTTTAGAAGCAGTACGCACTACTGGTCTTTGTACTAATGCCGCTATGAAAAGTTCATCGTGAATGGTTCGTCATGAATGACAAGATGTCAATTAATACACTGAACAGAGAACCAGCAGTATACGAGCAATTTGCATAAATCTTCCCCAGAACCGTTCTCTGAGGGTACCAGCAGGACTGAGACGCACCAAGTGGAAAGGCAGCCATCAGAACCAGGTCTCACAAGAGGGCATGCTTACCAGTTCGGATTTCCTCCTGATCCGTGCCATTGACATAGTCCTGACTCACCAGAGAAGCAAAGCAAGCCTGTGTGACCAAAACATATCACAGAAGGAAAAAAATGTCATTCGCACATCAAAAACCCTACTGTAGGGTAAGATACGGCTCCTCCTGAAGCCATTCAACGAGCTGATGGCATCTGGTTCGCACACCAGACACCGTGCCAGTGAAGACACGTGGTGAACTGACTCGACTGGGCCCAGGCGGCTGGAGTCGGCGGCACCCCATCCGGTCTCTCCTGCCCCCCGCCGCTCTCCCCACGCTCACTCCACACCAGGGCCCGGACCCTGGTCCAGTCCTGCCCGCGGCTGCTCCCTCCGATGCGCACAGGACCGCACCGCCCACTCGGGACTCGGGCACACCACCAGCTCCCGGGACAGGCCCCTCCCTCTCTCCCACCCCCAGCCCCGCCGCCCGTTCCCACTGCCATTGCCCCTGCTTTCCGTCCATTACCAGCTGCCCCCACGGGAGAACTGCCGGCCTTGCTCACCATGCGCAGGGACTGTGCTCGGCAGAAGCGGGCGCTCCATAAACACACGCTACTGACCCCCTGGAGGGCCCAGGAGAAGAGCCAGGTCGGCGTCGGGGAAAACAAGCCCCGAAGAGGGAGTCCTCCCTAAAGGGCCCCGGACCCAGGTGTGTGTGCGCCTCAGCCGGGAGTTCTGTCCACTCAGAGGGCCTAACACCGCCGCGGGGCCAGAAAGAGGACGGGATGGGGGGGGGGTAGCACAGGGGGCAGAAAGGAACCCCCAAACCCCGGGAGAGCAGGGCCCTGCCAGCACGAAGCACGCGCACCTGGCCGGAGGCAGGCAGGCCTGGGCCCAGACTGAGGCCACGGGCGAGATGGGCGGGCCCTTCTGCCTGCAGGTGCCACCACTTGATTTAACGGAGAAAAATCACAATATCCCCCCAGGCAATTAATTCCCTGTAACCGTTCAATAAATCAGAAAAAGACCCCCCGTCCTGTGGGACATTCCGAATGAGGGCTCCTGTTGGAGTTGGGGCTCCAGGGCGCTCCTGGGGCCTGATTCCTGTTGGGGGTCATCTCGGCCAGGGCCCCGCCCTCCTTCACCCCCAGCTGCCCCGCCTCCCGACCCGGCAGCGAGCTCCGCACACCTTTAAAATCGGCCGTTTCAGGTCAAGGGCCCCACGACGGCAGCGTCGCTGCGAGGTGGCGCCCAGCGGGAAGGGCGCAGGACGCGGCGGGGTAACGGTGCGCCCCGAGAGGGCGGGCCGGCGCTGCACACGCAGGGGTGCGGGGAAGGGCGCTCAAGGGAAAGGGAACCGGGTGGGGCGGACCAGCCGGTGGGAACTGGAAGGGCCCTGACGATGGGGACGGGCAGGCTTCAAGCCCACGTGCCCCCAGGAACGGCTCGTTCGCGCGTCTCCGCCAGCTGCCCCGAGGGGAACACGGGTCCCACTCACTGTGGGGGCGAAAGCAAGCGACTTCCAGTCTCGGAGCCAGTCTCCCCGTTTGTAAGCGGGGTGCGGGGATGGCGGATGGAGATGACCTGCGCACGCGCAGCTTACATTTCAGGCACGGAGGGAGGATGGGACATAGACCTCCCCCGCCCCCACGGCTCCTTTTACCTCGAAAGATGACTCCAACTCATCCACCAAGGTGCTCGGAGAAGATCTGGGAGCGCCTGGCGCGGCCTGAAGAAGCGAGGCCTGGCCCGGGAGGCCCGGCGGCGGGGGCGGGGCACCGGGTGGCTGTCCGGAGAACATACCTCCCAGCGGAGCCGCCATGTCCGAAATGGCCGGAAGGGGCCTATTGCGCCTGCGCAGCAGCTGGTCCGCGAATCACGTGATGCCTCCGATCACGTGGCAGTTCCCCGCACCAGCAGGTGTTGGTTGGGCGTCAGGGAAACGGGCTGTTGGGGGTTGGTCTCCTCTTCCTTCCCCGCGCGCCGGATCTGGCTTTTTTCTTTCTTTTTTCTCTTGAGAATCGAGGGCTTTGACCGCATTTGATACAGCTGAGTGGAGAAGAGAATATATTCGTTGGACTGAGCTCTCCCGCGGGAGTCACGATGCTGCTTGGAGTAACTTTGGCCAAGAGTCTCTGGCAGTGGTTCTCAACCTTCCTAATGCTGTGACCCTTTAATACAGTTCCTCATGTTGTGGTGACCTCCAACCATAAAATTATTTTTGTTGCTACTTCATAACTGTAATCTTGCTGTTATGAATCATAATGTAAATATCTGATATGCAGGATGTTTCGTTGTTACAAATTGAACATAATTAAAGCCTAGTGATTAATCACAAAAACTATGTAATTATATATGTGTTTTCTGATGGTCTTAGGCGACCCCTGTGAAAGGGTCGTTCGACCCTCAAAGGGGTCGTGACCCACAGGTTGAGAACCACTGGTCTGTGGGCTCTGTTTAGCCGCTGCAAACAGCTGGAGGTACCCATTCCTTCCACAAATATTTAGGAGAGCTTGCTGTGCACCAGCTACTAATCCAGCCATCGTGGATATGAGGACAGTTCTTTCTGGGGAGAGAGACAGGTAACAAAAATGACTAACATTGTTGAGGTTCCCTATCTATGTGCCTGGCACTGTTCCGTTAGATCATTATTGTGACACCAGAAAGTCACTGTGCTACTATTTTAATAACTTGCTTCCAACAGCTGATTATTCATTTTTTCAGAAGGTAAATATATTTTTATTGTTTAATTTTAGTTATATATGTGATCATACAACACATTTATTGAGCCCTCCATGTCCTAGGTAACATTTGATGATCTGCGTGTTATAGCGATCACTCCAAGTCTCTGCCCTTATGGAGTTTACTATTGTTTTTGTGGGAGATTATATATATATATGGCAATATCACGTAGAGATAAATGCTAAGGGAAAAAAAAAATGTATCCTGGCCAGGAGATGGCTAGTGATGGATTTGAGACAGGTGGTTGGAAAAGGCTACTCCAGGGAAAAGTGGGCTGTAGACAAAATTCAGCCAGGAAACTTTCTAGACAGAGGGGTCCTTGAAGAAGGAACCTGCCTGGCATATTGAAGGAATCACAGAAAAGCCAGCAGGGCCAGAGTGAGTGAGGCAGGGCAGAAATGGTCAGAGACAGGGGCTTCCCTTTGCCAATCACTCAGGTCAGAGGTCATCTTCCTAGCCTCAGTCTTAGACCCACACTCTCAGACACTTCACCATTACACAGCACCTGCAATTACTTGTGTGTTTTCTTCTTCATTGACTAAGCTGCCGTACACACACACACACACACACACACACACACACACACACACCAACTGGAATGCAAGCGCCATGAAATCAGGGCCTGCCTATCTTCACATGGATTCCCAACACCTAGAACTGTGTCTGGCATAAAATAGACATAAATTTTTGTTGATTGAATGAACAAAAATAGAATCCCAGGAGGGAACTAGTCTACTTCAGCAGTTTTCAGACTTTTTGGATCTCAGGATCCTTTTCTTTACATTCCAAAATTTTATTGGGGACTCCAAATGTTTTTGCTTATATGGATGATGTCGGCCAATATTTACCTATTCAAATTGAGAATTGGTAAAATATTTACCTATTAAAACTAAGAATTAAAAATTTTATTTAAAAGCATTACATATTAACATAAATATTTTTAAAAATATATTTTTATTGATTTCAGAGAGGAAGGGAGAGGGAGAGATAGAAATATCAGTGACGAGAGAGAATCATTGATTGGCTGCCTCCTGCATGCCCCTTACTGGGGATCGAGCCCACAACCCGGGCATGTGCCCTGAATGGGAATCGAACCTTGATCTCTTGGTTCAGAGGTCAATACTCAACCACTGAGCCACACCAGCTGGGCAACATAAATATTATTTTAGAGTATAAATCCTTGAACGTCTGGCTCAAAAGACTGTACCCATTGTTTACCTAACCATGAGTAAGTTGCCTCATTGGTTAGTGGTGCCTCTCTTGGATTCACCCCAGAATAGAGCACATTTGGATTTTGTTGAAAACACTTTTCCTCATGTAAAAAAATGGGAGAACACTACCTTGGAAAGATTACTGAGAAGAGATAATGTGTGTAGGGAGTTGCATAGATTACCAGTGAGAAGACAAGTGACATGATATAATTTGTTTAAAAATAACCTCTCCCCAGTATAGAAGCAGAGGTAAGCAAATGGAGGCAGGAGTAATCAGGCAGTAATCTGAGAGTAAACTGGTAGTCCACACACAGAGACCAGTGTGATTTGTACAGTATCAGGGTTTAGGCCAGTGATGGCGAACCTTTTGAGCTCGGTGTGTCAGCATTTTGAAAAACCCTAACTTGACTCTGGTGCCGTGTCACATATAGACATTTTTTGATATTTGCAACCATAGTAAAACAAAGACATATATTTTTTTTCTTTTCTTTTGTTTTTCTTTTATGTATAGGGCGTAATGTCACAGGAGGACATAGTATTCTGCCACCCGTGAGGAGTAAGTCCAAGTTGCTGTTGGATGTGTTGTACACAGAGAAGCCATTCTTCAGGCGCTCTGCTCTCTCCACACCCAAGGGACTTATATTTTTGATATTTATTTTATATATTTAAATGCCATTTAACAAAGAAAAATCAACCAAAAAAAATGAGTTCTCGTGTCACCTCTGGCACGCGTGTCATAGGTTCACCATCACTGGTTTAGGCCAACATTTCCTCAGTGACGAAAGGGAGTAGCCAGCCCAAAGTTCAAGAATATGGTGGGCAGTAGAGAAAGGGCCAAGGAAGTGGCCAGCCCAGTGCTAACCGACATACCAAGTGAGGGGTGTGGTTTCAGGTACTGGGCTTTGCAGATCCACTGATCTGGGTTCTAACCTTTTTTTCTACGTTCTAGTTCACAAACATGAGCAATTCACTAGATTTAGTTTCCTCATCTCCGCAGTGGTGTCACAGACTGTTAGTTGCCAGTCTCTGGTCCTCTTTTCCCTTCCTTCATCAGCTAATCGTCTCCCCAAATCCCTGGCGTAACGTGACTTACTCTGGCTGATGATCTGAGCATGTTATGTGGGACTTGAGTGAAAGCTCCTTAAAATACGTTCATCCCGGCTCCCCCCCTTCCTCCTCATCTTGCAGCCTTGTCCCTGCAGCCACCTGGGACTGAGGGAGCCTGAGGCCTGGTGGTGACGCACATTTCCAGCCTGTGGGGCTGCTTGTTTTGGATTCCCTTTTTCAGCCGCCTTTGAACACTATGGTTCTAACCTACTGCTGCTTTGGGTTTGCTGCTCCCCACAGCCATGCCCAGCCAGTCCTCACTGAAACCGGCTCAGATACCACCTGCCTCCGGTCGTGGCTCTGAGGACCAGCCAAGGGTCTGTGAAATGCCGGGCAGCTGGATGCATGGGCATCAACCAGGTTAGATAAGCACATGAAGCCAGGGCTGTGCCTCGCCTTCGGTATCTCACACTCGAGTAAACACAGGGGTTCCATTGTTCTTTATTTCTAAAAGGCCTTTGATAGAAAGCCTTCCATCATATCCCTGCCTGGCATTCTCAGTCACCCAGAAGGCATCTAAATGATTTTAGGTTCTTTTCACTAGCTGGTAGTTCCACCTTTCAGTGTCACCTTTCTGGACAGGGATACCTGGAGGAAGACCTTTACTGCCTGGTTTTAACTCTAACAGCATGAATATGCATGGCCATTTCCTTTCCCTGTCTGTAAACCAGTTTAGACACAACTTCATCTTAGATGTCAAGTTTTTAAAATATTAAAAATACAGTAGGTCCTCGGGTTACGTCAGAGATCTGTTCCTACGGCGACGTAACGGGATTTTTGCCGTAAATCGGAACCCACCTACATAAGAACCTACGTCACTCACATGGATCACAGACACAGTAGTAATGAAGGGAAACAGTAAACAAAATTTAAAAGAAAGATAACAAGTCCTGACCTTTACTTGTGGTAAATAAGTAATAAAAAGCATAAAGCGCATATGTACATATGTCGAAATGATGGAACTTTTTTTAAATAAATAAATGGGAGATGGCGTAACCATAAAACAATGTACGTCGAGTCCGATGTAACCCAAGGACTGTAACTCCATAAACAGCTTTTCCTGACAAATGTCTCAAAGTCTTAAAAAAAAAAAAAAAAAGGCACACATCCTATTCATGGTGATTTGATTCACCCCCTGCCAGAATAAAACAGGAGAGCTGTCTTCAAAATCTGCACAGAACGGGATGTTCACTCTCGGTGCCTCGTTTTCCTCATCTGCTATATGGGAATGATAGTACCTCATCATAAACTGACAAGCTCACAGAGTGCCCTAAGGTGACGATTAACATGGAGATAACACCTTTATCCCTGTGCCTCAACTCACTTAGTTCACATAACAAAGCCAAAGAGATGGGTTCTGTTATAGTCATCACTGGGTTTATAGTAGTAATACGTCAGGAAATACCAGAGCCACACCAAGGAGCGCAAAAAGCTGGATTTATTGTTTCTGACAACTTCATAGTAACTCATGTTCCTGGCATCACAAATCTGAAATACAATTTTGCTCCTCAATTAAAAACATATACTCTGAAAGGTGATTAGTTTTTTAAAAATTCAATCATCATATATAGGATATCTTAAAAATGTTTTCCAAGCAAGATACTAGCTTTACATTTTAAAATCTCTGCATAAAAATGAGAAAACAAATCAAGGCATAGAAATTTCATTTTGTTCTACATTTTTAAACAGCATCCTTTTTTCCTTTAAAAGGTTTTCATTCACTGCAAAGTATTTTGAAGCTCAACTGCCCACTTCAGATGGAATGAAGGGGTTTTACGGTATCTGAACTAAGCACTGTCTTGACTGAACTGAACCAAGAACTCGATCAGGGTCCTCGTGGGCCTCCCGGTCATGCCTTTCCTCAGATACGAGATCTCGTCTTTGTTGGTCATCACGCCTGCTATGTCTAAATGTGCCCACTTGGGATGAGTCACGAATTCTCTCAGGAACGCTGCAGCTGTGCATGCTCCTGCGGACCTGAAAAGACAGAAATGGTTGTTACCTCATCTGCACGTGCACAGAACGTTTTATTAAGATCTCCATTCTTGCTAAGGAGAGTCTCTGACCAGAAAGCAAAAGTCAAGCTTATGAGACCTATTAAGAAGTTAACCCAGAAATCACTTCCACATCCTTACTTCAAACATAGACTTAATTTTTTTAAATCCTCACCTGAGGATATGTTTATAGATTTTAGAGAGAGGAAGGGAGAGAGAGCGACAGAGAGAGAGAAACATTGAAGTGATAAACACTGACTGGGTGCCTCTCGTATGTGCCCCAAACGAGGGCCAAACCTGAAACTAGGTATGTGCCCTGACCAGGAATCTAACTTGCAACCTTCTGGTGCAAGGATGACACTCCAACCAACTGAGCCACGTTGGCCAGGGCTTTAGACATAGCTTTAAGCAGTAAAGGATAAATTCCATATCCCTTTTCCCAAGGCAATGAATTCCTATATTATCCAACTCTTTCCCTTACCATTTGTCAAAAATGACCTTTAGATTTGAAAATATGCAAAATTTTGAGAACCAACTGGGAAATGCCTTAAAATTAAAGACATTAGAAATTAGTGCTTATGAGCACTACTTCAAAAGAAAACTGGACAGTTAAACCTTTTGTGAACAGAACTAAAATTGAAAATGGTCACGCTGGCAACCAATGCTGGTTGGGAAAAATGCACTTTTACAGCTCATTTACATACCTGTATTTTCCAATGTTATTCACATCAGCAAGCTGGCAGTCTACAACCTGTCTTGTATAATGTTCATAGAGAGGCATCCTCCAGACACGGTCCCCTGTTTCAACACTGGCCTACAGAGGGAACAGGCACAAGTTGGAAGAGTGGATGATGTAAGGGATTAGGTAAACGTGGCTCTGAATGTGGGTGTTCAATGCAGGAAGAAAAGAGCTGTTCTGACCTATTACTCTAGAGCAGCGGTTCTCAACCTGTGGGTCACGACCCCTTTAGCAGTCGAACGACCCTTTCACAGGGGTCACCTAAGACCATCCTGCGTATCAGATATTTACATTACGATTCATAAGAGTAGCAACATTACAGTTATGAAGTAGCGACGAAAATAATTTTATGGTTGGGTCACAACATGAGGAACTGTATTTAAAGGCCAGAAGGTTGAGAACCACTGCTCTAGAACATCAAGCTACATAGCAAGTTCCACAATCATTTTATTATTAATTAAAACATTTACTTAAGAATTATAAGAAGAAACAAGTATGTTATAAAACAATCCCACAAATTTGTAGGGCATTTGCTAATATCATCAGACTAATATTAAGGGTCTCAGTTATTTAAATAATGTTGCACATACCACTCTGATTCTTTTCAAAGTTGCCTACATATTTTTAAAAACCTGACAGTGTCGTGGGTGCTAAGATAGAGACACTGGATGCAGGGGAGGCTAGAGGGGAGGCCCACAGCCCAGCCTGAGGAGACAACTGAGCTGATATCACGGAGGAGGGGGTGGGGGTTCACAAATGGGGAGAAGACAAAGATGAAAAGGAAGCAGTTCAGGGTGAAAAGAAGTTTAGGACCTTAAACCAACATCAGGAATGTAGTCAGGGACATTTTGTATTTGCTCCCTACTGGCACAGTTACTTGTTGAAAGAATGAGGTGCCACATGGAGCTGCCTGGTAGCCAAGTGGATGCAGGGCCTGGAGTTCGGGAGCGAGATGGGACTAATTATCGGAGGGGCGAGCTGAAGCCCGGAATAGATGAGCTTCCAGTGTGGACCGTGGACAGCAGGAAGGGCCGGTGGCCCGTGACTGAACACCCACCAAAGGGGTAGACAAAGGAAAACACTGGCAGAGAAGTCAGTGAAGAAAGGGACCAGAGATTATCACAGAAGCCAAGATGGGTGTCACCAAAAGGTCAGCGTTACATGCGGCCTCTGCACAGTCTAAGCGAGGCTAACAGAGTGAGGCTGGCAGGGGAAAGCTGATGGCAGTGAGTGAAAGCCGGGGGCCGGGACAGGGGTGGTGGTGACAGGAGACAGCTGTTGGAGGAGGCTGGCTGTGAAGGCGCAGAGGAGGCACAGCCGGAGGCATCCTTATCACCCCTACTCATGGACCAGGCGAGCCCTGTTTATATGCTTGCCTACTTTGCTCATGACACTCATTCATTAAAGGCCACTTCCTTTACAAAGCTGCCCTCATTACCTTTTCTACCTCAGAGACTCTATGGCCATGGTATTTTGGGAGTTACTGTCACGTCATTGTGAGGCTACTGGAGGAGAGGAGGAGGGTGGTATCATACCCATTATTTTGAGACATTTATAGAAAACCCAAAGCATAATGAATCAAATTTATTGCATTTTCGATTCAAAGGCATAAAAATCACTCCAACACAGTGGTTGAAGAACTTTACCATTCTAAGGCAAGAATAACCATCTCCACAATTTAGGTCTCTATGTATGATTCCTACCTCAAACAGTTTGTTCCACAGCCAGGATGAATTGGTAAAGACCCCAGTAGCACCAGAGCCCAAAGCTATGTCCATGGCACCTGCAAGACACATACTCTGGGTCAATGTTCCGTCTCTTCACACACGATGGGTCTCTCTGCTACTCCCACCAAAACTTTAGCTCTAACCCTATTAAATGTCCCCCTCATTTCCAAAAATAGATAACCTTAGGAAATCCTTACACTATATAGCTTTCCAGTTTCTCAAGCCACAATTCACCTTCAATTATTAGAGAAAAATGCAAAAGAAGTAATATTAAATATCACCAATAACCCCATCTCAGGGATAACCATCACATTTTTTAATATTTCCTTTCAGATTTTTTCTAAACAAAGAAAACCATAATTAAGACCACACTGTATATGTCCAAATACATGTTCTTCCTTTTATGCTTTAAAGATTCATTCCTCTTTTATAAACAAACTAGAAGCCCGGTGCACGAAATTCATGCGGGGGGGGGGGGGGCGAGAAGAGGGTCCCTCAGCTTGGCCTGCGCCCTCTCACAGTCCAGGACCCCATCTAAGCTGGCAGTCAGACATTGCTCTCGAAGTCCAGGACCCCTTGTTTCTTACTGCCCACCTGCAGCAGAGGCGGTAGAGGCTCCCACCACCGCTGCTGTGCTCGCCAGCTGTGAGCCCGGCTCTGGGCTTCTGGCTGAGCGGTGCTCCCCCTGCAGGAGTGCACTGACCACCAGGGGGCAGCTCCTGCATTGAGCATGTGCCCCTAGTGGTCAGTGTGCATCATAGTGACCGGTCATTTGGCCATTTGGTTGATTTGCATATTGGCCTTTTATTATATAGGATGTTTGAAAGTAGTTTTAATGATTTCAAAAGTCCACTGAGTAGAAATACCAAAATTTACTTATTGGGTACTGAGGCATCTCTAATTTTTCAATATTTCAAATCACATCTCAGTAAGTATCTGCTACAAGAGTTTGATGCCTTTTTAAAAAAAAGTCTGTTATTTTATCATATTCATTTGTTTCATCTTTGTTTTCTTCTCCAACAATGCTATGTCCTATTGGCTGACTTCAGAAATAAAGTTTAGAGCCATCATTTCATTTTGTGAATGTGGTTAATGTCACTGACCACACACAGCACCACAGTGATTAAACTGTCTCTTTCCAGGGAAGGGAGCAGCCCTTCAGTGTCTGACCCCCCTGTGCCTTCTGCAGGACATTTGGCAACTTGGGTCTGTTTGGGCCATTTGTTCTTTCAGGTTTGTTACCCTTTCCCTCCCAATTCTCTCAAACCTATGTTCACTTCCCTCCACCATGACTGCTACCATCATATACCTCTAGATTATAATAGTCTTTTAACAAAACTTGTAGAAAATTTCAAATATACACAAAGTAAAGAGAATACCATAATGAACACACAGGTACCCATTAGCTAGCATCAACATGATCAACTCATAGCAGACTTGTTTCATCTACACCCCATACCCAACAGATTTTGAAGCCAATCGTAGATACTGTGATATTCATCTTTAAAACACACATTTACACATCCACAGGGGTCAACTACACACCACTCAGTAGCCCAATGGCCCTTCTCCAGTCCGCTCTGACACTGCGGGAGGGTCCCTTTCATGTACAAACATGACCTTACTGTCTCCATGCTTAACACTCTTCAGTACTTCCTACTGCACTGGCTCAGGACAGAACCCTGCAACACGCCAAGGCCAGCCTGGGTCTGGCACCTATCAGCACGTCGGCCTCATGGGTCACCCACCGCACCCCCCAGCCAAAATGTGCTCTTCTCCATCCCACTCACCGCTGCTGCCCCATGAGCCCCCACACACGTGTGCTCTTGGCTGCTGGGATGCACTTCCTTCCACTCGGGGATGCCTCCTCCATCAGACCCCAGTGCTTCTCAGACAAGGTGCCTGACCTCCCAGCCCTTCAAATACCCAGCTGCACAGGCTCCCACGCTCCTTTTAACTCAGCTGCTTATGCTGGTCACTTGCAGCTTCAGCTGTCAGAGGATCTGCTGACTGTCACTCACATCTGCTCTGACCCACCTCTAACCCCAGCCACTAACAGTTAAATATGTACCTGCTGTATACCAGTTACTATGACAGGTGTTGGCTAATCCCTGCCTATGTGACTTGGGGTACACACACTCATTAATACTTTAGTTTTAAAGTCAGTGGTTTTTCCATACTTATACATTTGTCCTCAAAACATTCCTATCCACCCCAAAAGTTTTGCATCAGTGTTTAAATGTCTCAGAGAAAGATAAGCACGAACCTCAAACAAGAACATGATATGTTTTCTTAAAGGAATAGAAAATGATAACTTGATATTTAATACTAGAGGCCTGATGCACCAAATTCGTGCAAGGGGCTCGGCCCTCACAGCCCCGGCTTCATCCAGAATGTCATCCGCACAGTTGTTCTGCTGTTCGGTCTAATTAACATATTAGCTCTATAATATATAGGATGATCCAACTGGGACCAGGGCTCTAAAGATGATTTTAGATATACTTCAGAAACCCCTCTATAAACAAGGGTCTATTATACCTCTTCTACAGATGAGGTAACTGTCCAAAGTTGCATGCTATTAAGAAGAGAGCAAGTTTTAAAATCAGATTCGCTCTCTCTAAAGACTATGTACTTCCTTCTGCCATGAACTCGGGGTTGGAAACTGTTTCTCATTCTCCCCTTTAACCCCAGTTCAAACTTACAAGGAACTCAGTGAGTACTTGGGGCACTGAAGTGAATTATACACAGCCTTCAGCCAAGGCAATGGCCAAGGAGGTCTGAGGGCTCACCCATTAGGTTGCCCTTAGTTACCTGGGGCCAACTTTCAATTTCAAACCTTCTTAAACCCTCAGACTGGGAAAGAAAGGGGGCTGTGATTCCTCATTTACAGAAAGATGTGTTACCACCCACCTCATCATGGCTCCCAAACACCCACCCCAGCTTAAAGCTTAAAGCGTTGGCTGAACTGAACAGGGAAACAAAGACTAGGAAGTTACATAATTTAATGCCAGCTTTAGAAAGGACTCAGCAGTACATCTGTGCACCACTGCCAGACCCACACAGAGGACGAAGAGCTCTGCTAAAGTGCAGGCTCACATGACCAGGGGAAGAATAAGAACGAAGGATGAAAAATGTTCTGAATTTTAATCTTCAAAGAGGCACAGACGGAATGAATCCCCAGAAAGAGAACTGTTGGATGAACGAGTATGAACACAGGGTTTCTGCAATAAGGCCAGGCCCGCTGTCAGCCCCTCAGGAATTTACCCACTATTCTGGCGCTATCTTAAAGGGGCTTGCCCAAAACTCCCTCCAGTCTTCACAACTCTGCAAACAGATGTGCCCTCAGGTATTGATCCTCCACAATTGGGCAAACAAATGTGCCCTCAGGTATTGATGCTCAAGGGGTCAAGTAACTTGCCCAAGGCTGACGGCCTAGTAAGGGGCACAGCTGGGAGTCACCCTGGATTGGCCTTAAAGCCAACCTGCTTCACAACACATGGCCCTGGCTCCGTTAAATGAGGATCTTGCTACCCCCCCCCCCCAATGTTTTTATTTCTGTATAACGTTTAGTACAAAAAGTTCAGAGAGCTCAGTGCCATCAGACACATCATGATTAATTTCAAAAAACGACTGATTTTGGGATTTATCTTTTCAGATCTGTATCAAATGGTCGTCGTAACAAAACGTCTCTCAATATTGTTTTTAGATATCACTCTGGAAGGGCTGATCTGACCCACTTGTTAGTTCTTGTTTTAAAGCTACAGTCTGGCACGTTCAAAGCGGTTTACAACTGCCACACAACTGCGCTGGTGAAAGATCTCTGAATGCAAACTTCAGTAAACCCTGCCCTGAGCACAGCGTGTGCTCTGCGCCAACACAGGAGACTTTCCTCACACAAAGGCAGGGCAAGCAGGCTGTCTGACCTGTTAGGGTGGCGGCATTGATGATTAACTTTGGGTTAAAGGTGTGCGCGTAACAGAGCGCGTCGGCCAGGATGAGTCTCCCCTCGGCATCGGTGTTATCCACCTGCAAAGAGGAAGGTAAAAGAGAGTGTTAGCACAAGCACGGATATCAGAACTAGACACTCAACTCAAAAGTGAGAACGAGCTGGTGCGATGTTTTTCACCGAGCTTCAAAAACATGCTTCTACTTCAGTTAGAATAAGGCATATGATTAATCTGAAGAGCAAATATAAGTTAATAGCCCCGGACCAGAGCTGATGACTCTGGAAGCTGAAATCAATAGAAAGTATCTGGTCCGTTATATCAACAAGTTTCTAACAGAAGGGATAAAGATTTCAGGATTTCCAAAAACAAATAAGCTGAAGAGTTTAAGAAAATGACAGCGAGGTGGCAGCCTGAACCTCCAAACCCAAGAACTCTGCCGCTTCAACAACTTTACATATACAGGTTCCCTTCTTTCAAAGAGGCCCGATGGTTATGGGCAGCGTGTGTACACCCATGTGCCCAGAAGTGCAGTGCCCGTGACTCAGGACAGTGTCCTCCTCCCTCCCGCGACACACCTACATGGAGAGAGTTGATCATGGCACAGGTGCATTTTAAAAAAAAACAGCTGTACTTTCACTGCTCTGCTGTGCTCTGAGGGGCTCACTGCAAATTCACGGTATTCTGTGTGCATAGTTGACAGGATGTAGAAGGAATAAGGTAGGAAAACATCCTTAGAATTCCCATAAAGAAATACTTTTGACTTTGCATGAAAAGCCTCTTGAAATGAATACACCTCCCCGCTACATGGAGTCTGCACTCTGCACCCGTTCACGGTGTGTTTGTGAGGCTGCTGGGGGTTCCCTTAGGAACGCCAGAATGGGGAGGGCTGTGTCTTCCATTTACAAACCTGAATGGTCTTTCCATTCCTGGCTCTAACGACATCTCCAGGCTTGTTGGCCTTACCACTGGGCATGTTTTCACAAAGCGGGGCCAAACCTATTGGGGAAAAACAAATGAAGGAACGGGGAATGTGCTGCATCCAAATATGCCACCCACAGGAGAGATGCCCCTGGCGGGCCATCAGAGGCATGCCATTCCACTCTTAAATTTCGTCATTCATCTACAGCCGTTACTTTACTCTGATGTGTTTGCAGGTAAATTATATCTTTAGAAAAATCCATGAAAAGGACTCTGATCTACTCTAATTTGCAGGCTTCTAAGGAGGTCATATCCCCTTAACCAAGTGATCAAATGTAGCATCATCCATGACCCAAGTGACATACCTATCAGCAACAGAACACATCACCTACCCTGATTCTATCATGAAACAACCAAATTAATCCAAATCCTGGAACCTGGACCCTTCAAAACCATCAATGTCATGAGAGGGAAAAAGGGCAGATTAGGGTTCTAGATTAAAGAAAATTAAAGAGACATGGCAATCACAGGCAATGTGTGAGCTTTCTCTAGCTCCTAGTTTTCAAAAAATAAATAGGTGTGTGTATACATACACACACAATGAACATTTTTTAGACAACTGGGAAATTTGAATTAGGTTACTGTATCAATCTTTGGAAATAATAATGATATTGTCATTACCTAGAATGTCCTTTTTAAGAGCACACGCTGAAGTATTCAAGGGTGCTAAGTCAGGATGTCTGCTACTTACACTTTAGCAAAAAAAAGGGGACTGTGATATTAAAGGGGGCTGGGGGATGTCAGACAGACCTGGATCCCATTCTAATTTCCGTGCTACAGAGGTGATACACTGGGTAGGTCTCCCCTCCTCCCCACTTCTCTGAAACACGGCAGACTCCCAGCATTGATTCTGGCATCGTGCATTGCACGAAGAGCTGCGTGTACAGCGCCCTTTTTCAGTTTCAAGCATTTCCCGTGTGTTGTGGCATTTTAATTGGCCACAACCCTATGCTGTAATCACTAAATGATCATCCATGTCCTTCCACCCTGACGACTGGGCACCTTCAGCTGGAGGAAACCACAAACTTGACTGGATGTGCCCCTGACTGCTAACCACTTTTTGCAGAAGTAAAACAAATCTATTCTAGCTACAGCCCATGATTGCAAAGCACAGTTAACTCAGTCAGTCCAGGCAGGAAAGGGTTATTCCAGCTAAACAGCTTCTGCTTGATGAAAAGCTATTTCAAAACCGTTTCTTGATCTGTTCGGCTGAGAGGAAACCATGTGTGTTATCTCAGTTCTACCACTGGACTCGTTTCCAGGACACCCCCACCACCCCCTGGCCCACTCACCAATGAGGTTAATGGGCAGACTGAGCTTGGCAGCGGACACGATGGCTGAGCAGATGGTGGCAGCTCCTCCCATGTCAGCCCTCATGAGGTCCATATTTGCAGAAGGCTTGATGGAGATGCCACCGCTATGGGGGGAAAGGACGTGTGATGTTAACACAAAGAGGGCCACTGTCTTAGAAAAGAGTACATACACTGAGGGTTAGCTACCACACAAAGCACCATCTACCTGGCAGAGAAATTCAAATTTCTAATCGAGAATCTGAATGACTGCAGCATTTTCAAAGATGATATTGCTGTCTTTATAAAACTACAGACGGGGGTCTTAGCTCATTTTGTTTCTACTTGAATTAAATTTAAATGGCGCCCCTAAAACACTACATCGTGTCATCAACGCAACTCAAATTCCACCTCAGTATTGGCTCGTTAACTCCTGGCCCCACATAGATTTGTCTCTTCAGCAAATTTTATGACTCAAATCAACTCACTGGTCCTGAAAGTCACCACCTATTAGAGAGCCGACAAGCTCATAGAAGACTGTGAGGGTCTTCCCCCACAGAAGGACGGGGAGAACAATTCCCTCCAACACCCCAAGGTGTGCTAGGTCCTGCTAATGGCAAAATGCAACTGGAACCAGGACCAGCAAAGGAAGGTGCTGACCCAAAGCCTCGAGGACAGCGCTCACACATGAGAGCTGACAAGGGTTTCAATCAGCAAGAAACCGAAACCACTTCCCAAATAGGCCTCTATAATTAACTAGTGACTTTCTGCTTTGGATGCATGAACTCAGAAAGCACTTGCTTTTTTGCACACTGGGCAGAGTTGGGTTTCAGCTTCGAGTTCTGGGATCTGCTGCCGACGCCCTGGTGACTCTGGATGGTCTACTCCCTGCACGGAGGTCTCTTTGATAACAAACCAGGTCCTAATTCTCATTCACTGCAGAAGCACTCGACAGTTAGAAGGCTGTCGCTTACACCTAGAATTAATGATTACCCACTGACTCAGAATAAGAAACACATTCTTGGTCCAAGAAGTCCAGGAATAGCCCCCTGGGGGCAAAGGGAGCACGCTGGTTCATCAGGTGTCCTACCTACACGCCACTTTTTTCTCAAGGCCACTTCTGTTCTGGGAATTACAATCTTTATGTGTGGGACTCTCATTCTAAAGTAACCAGTCAGCCCGGCCAGTGTGGCTCAGTGGTTGAGCATCAACCTACGAGAACCAGGAGGTCATGGTTCGATTCCCAGCCCAGGGTTGCAGGCTCAATTCCCAGTAGTGGGTGTGCAAGAGGCAGCCAATCAATGATTCTCTCTCATCATTGATGTTTCTATCTCTCTCCCTCTCCTTTCCTCTCTGAAATCAATAAAAAAATATTTTTAAAAAATGAAAAAATAAAGTAACCAAAGAGCAGCAGTTACCTTTGCTCATCTTCTAGAACTCTCTGGAATGCATCCACTTCTTTTCTACTGCATCCATGCTAGTTGAGGCTACCACTGTCTGTCATTCAGATGTGTGTCATGGCCCTACATACTCAGGTCTCCTTATATCAGTCTAATCCTCTCATTTCATTACCCATACAACTACCAAATTTTTATTTTATAAAAAGTCTATCTCAATCAAAATCCCAGCAGATGTGTATAAAAAAATGGTAGATTCTAAAACTGATATGCAAATTGCCAAGGACACAGCCAGCGTCATTTTGAAATAGCTGAGCAAAGCTGGAGGACTCAATTACTAGACTCAGGACAGGGCAGCAGTAATCAAGATACTTGGTCACAAGGTCCTGATGGAAGGACACAGAACAGAGATAGACCAACGATTATATGGTCAATTGATTCAAAATGGTACTGGCAGAGTTCAATGGGGAAATGATAGTCTTTTCACCAAATGGTGTTAAAACAAATGAATATCCATGTAGAAAGAAAAAAGGGGAAAAAGAGCCTCAATGCATTCACACCATACACAAAAAATCAAAATGGACCATAGCCTAAAAGCTAAAACCATTAAGACTTTCAGAAAAACACACACAGACTTTGGCAATCATTTCTTGAATGTAAAAAGAAACAGGAACTATAACTGAGAATGGATAAAACTGAAAATGAAAATGGATAAAACTGAAAATGGATAAATTACACTTCATCAAAATTTAAAACTGCTCTTTGAAAGATGCCACTTAGAAAACGAATAGGCATGCCTCAGAATAGGAAAACTGTATTTTCAATATGTATATATCTGAAAAAGAACTTGCATCTAGAATACACTTATTAAAAAACGTTTCTAAGAAGAGCAAAAGATTTGACAGACACTGCACTAAAGACACACCAATGACCAATAAGCACATTTCTTATCTGTAGAAGGTCCGCAGTGCCTACTTCCTAGGGGTCAGGTCAGGGCTAATCTATGTAAAATGCCTCACAGTCTCTGATACACAGTAAACATCTTATAAATGGCAACTTAACACATTCAAAGTGAACATATATGAAAAAAATAAAAATAAAAAAACAAAAAACAAAGTGAACATATACGAGATGACCAAACACTATGCTTTGGAAGCGAACCAACCATACATCAAATAATACACGTGCATGCAAAGCATTCACCAAAACACAAAGCACAGATACCGTAAAGACCTACCTATCGAAGGTAATTCCCTTCCCAACAAACACCAGAGGCGCGTCACTTGCATTGGGGCTGCCTCTGTAGTGAATTTCCAGGAAGACTGGAGGCTCATCGGACCCTTTGGCCACACTTAGGAATGATCCCATTTCCTGTTCCTCAATCCAAGACTTGGGTCTATAGGATAGAAAGGGGAAAAGGTAAATACACTTTGTTGTCTCTATTTCAAAATAACTCAGAAAAAGCTCATCCATGTTTAACAAAGTCTAATGTACAAGCTGTTAAAATATGCATACATCAGTGCTTTGATTAACATGTTCTAGTTGCTCTCATTTTTGGGCAAATTACTTGTTTGAGTCTGTTTCCTCATCTATAAAATTAGGTCAATTACACCTCCCTCAAAAGATCAGCTACAGGATTACTACGAGAATTCACCCCTGGTACATAATACAATGTCAGATAATAATGCATAGTCAATAAATAATTACTTGGTCCTCTCCTCCCCCCCAACCTACTCACATATTTTTAAAGTTTTAGTGTACAGATAAGGCTGAGACCATAAATCGTACTTAAAGATAGTTAGGGGTCCATTGCTTTACTTTTTGGTATTTCTAAAAAAAGACAAAAACAATCAACCAACAACAACAAAAAACACAGCAAAGCTATACTTTACTGTTTCTGTTTATATAAATATATCCTCTTTCTTTGTGTTTTTACAGTTGCTGGAATCCAGTCTTTTCCATGTTGTCACACTATTGCTCAGATTTCAATCCCAGTTCCAGATGTCTGATTGCAGTAGAGAAACTAATTACTTATTACTTCACAAGCACAGGACCAACAGGGGTAACAGAATGGGAACAGTCCTGTGTGCCAATCAGACCGCAGAGGCCACATCGCTATTCTTCTGGGCTGGGGTACAAAAGGGCTCTGTACTGCCTTCTATCCACTGTAACTAGGCCGGGAGAAATCCTACACTCCTTTAGGCCGACCAGCAGCAGCCATATCCAAGGAATGCTCCTCTTGACTGCTTATCTACGCGTTGAAACTATTAAAGTAGGACTGCATTATGGAGAGGTGGCCACCGAATTTCAGAGGGAAAAGAATAAAAAATGGCCCAGCGAGTGTGGCTCCGTGGTTGAGCGTTGACCTATGAACCAGGAGGTCAGGGTTCGATTCCCAGTCAGGGCACATACCCAGGTTGTGGGCTCAATCCCCAGTGTGGGGCATGCAGGAGGCAGCCAATCAATGATTCTCTCTCATCATTGATGTTTCTATCTCTCCCTCTTTCCTCCGCTCTGAAATCAATAAAAATATACTAAAAACAAACAAACAAAAAAAAGAATATAAAAATGGGAGGTATGGCAATAAAAAAACCACTTCAAAAGAAGCAAGTCTACATGTATCATGTGGGGATTTTTAATCACAAACTCAGCCCTGGATGTTTTATGAAAGGGCTGCCCTCCTGGAAGCACTATACTTCCTTGGTTTGTACATGCCTACACCCGAGTGGGTCTGGCGCAGTGACTAGTTTAATGGGTTAGACTACGCCCACCTGTCCCTCCCTGATTCTGGCCAGCTGCCCTTTGCTCCGCCACAAGCCTTGTGGTTTCCCAAGGGGGTCTCTGCACCCCTGCTCCTCCTGGCTGTAGCTTCCTGTGAGTCTGAGACATCATCCTGAATTACCTGATGTGGACTTCTGTCTTACTACTAGCACTTTTGAGATTTTTCTCGATGATTTCGGCAAATTTGGTTGGTGTCATCTCATTGGCAGGAGACTCCATCAACTGGCGTGCCAGGTTCTGCCCGGAAGCAAAGAGGACCCCTTTCTGCCAGGCCTCCAGGTCACCGCTGGCGGAAGGAAGTACAGGGTCACTGTCAGACAACCTCTGGAGACACTGACATGTCGCAGCTTGTAAAAAACAGGAAGCCCGGGGTACTGGATTCACTGTCCGGGATCTGACCCAGGGTGGCCGATGGGGGGGGGGGCGGTGCAAAGAGCTAGAAAACATGGCCCCCACTGTGCGAGCTGGGAGATCCAGGCGAGCATGTCACCCCAGAATCCTTATCAGCATAAAAAAAGGGGTTGGACTGATGGGTCTGGAGGCCCTGACCCACCACTCAAGTTGATGACAGAGGTTTCCACAGCAAGGCCATTCTGTCCCCCTTCTCTGCATCAGGAGTGACGCCGCTCTGAGTGCTAACTGTAGAGGACGTACCACTCAATGCTGATGGGGAACTGAAGGCCTTTCTGCCTAATTTTTGCCTGGGAAGGGCTCCGAACGCCAACCCACCAGAGGGCAAGAATCAGCTTTAACAGAGAAGATGTGGCCATGTTTCGACCCCAGCTCTTCCTGTGCACAGTAGGAATTCATGTGAGCAGCAAGGCTAGAACAAGAGCTCATCGTTTGGTTTACTCGCCAGCTGTGCCTTTCGATCGTCATGAGCCCTATGAAATCGGAATTACGATGCCACTCAGCAAATGAAAACGGAGCACCGAGACACTCTGGGCTCGGAACTGAGGTGCCAGCCAGTAAGTGCGGGAGTCACGCTGATGGGTCGCAGAACCCTCACTCTTAACCACGACAGCATAGCTGCCAACGACCAGGCTGTGCCAAGATCCCCACTCCACAGCACCATCTCCTGAAGGGCTCACATGGTCCGTTCCTGACAGCAGGGACCTTGTTTCCCAAAACCCAGAACAGAGCTGGAGGTGGTAGGTTCTCAATAATCTGCTGAGAGGTGAGCTTTCCCGGGAGACCACGAGGGCCAACTGCACCCCTTCATCGGTGTAGCTCCGGTGGTAGCACAGTGCCAGCAGGTGCTGGTGAAACGGGAACTGTCTGGGCTGAAACCCGCCGGGACCTGGTCTCTTGTTCCCTCCTCTTTGGGGAGCCAACCCGGTGTGGTTTCCTAGTAATCAGCAAGCATGGAGGGGCCAGGGAGTAATGGGGGGACACGCACATGACGAAAGCCAGGAGCAGAACGTGGGGACAGGCACCATACTCTTAAAATGGCCAAGGTGACAGCGGAGATGGCAGACAGGCCATGCAGCAGTGCCTGATACTGAAAGGCAGGCAGCTCATGTCCAGGAGGCCCGGCTGTCAGGACACCAGGAATGCAACCCCAATCTTGGTTCGCTCCCTCACCTTCCATGCAGCTTCGCCGATACGGCCACCTTCTTCTTCTGCTTCAGGTCATCGTACTCATAGAGACCGAGCACTGCTCCTTCCGCAGCTGCCTGGGCATCACCGCAGGGATCCACCTCCACGGAAGAGATCTCCAGGTCTTGAAACTGCCTGCACCCCGCTTCGTAAGGACAGAGGAACCAGAAAATCGGAGTCAGTCAGAGACAACGTGAATAGCAGAGGCACGGTGAGTGTGCCGAGAAAACACCAGGACTGGGCTTCGAATCCCAGCTCTGACACTTGGCCTCTGGGAGCCTCCATGCCTCTGAGATAAAAGGCCGGTGTGCACACACCTTAGAGGTCAGGGAGGACAGGCTGACGGATAAAATGACTGGTCTGGCTCCTCACAGAGCTACTCTGATTACTAACTAATATTACTTCTGAAACACCAGGATTTCCTGGTGAAGCGAAGTGTCCTAGTCACCAGGAACTTGCCAGGTTAAAAATGACAAAGTGATGAGACGGAAATTACATCCAAGGGACTGGGCGAAGTCCATTATTAACGCAGCACTTCATTAAGATCAGGTCAGCAAAACTCCCAAATCACAAGGATGACATCACCAGCCACCATGAACTTTGAAAGTACATTGAACAAGCATATATGATACACAAGGGGCCAAAGACCAATGGAGTTAATTCTCCCCACCCCAGCAATGCTGCTCACAGCTTCTTAACCAGCGTCTGCAGTGAGGGCCTCGTTCTGCCACTCAGCTCTGCAGGGACTAAAGGCACCTACCTCAATGGTAAACCAGCCACACGAGGAGCTGGGGCCTTTGGCAACTAGTGATAAACAAGCACCCCACACTTTGCATCCATTTTCTCTGATTTGTAAATATGATGACTCCGTGTGGCTTAAAGTTGCATTAGAAAAGGGGGGGAAATCAACACACCAGAGTTTTCTAGTAAAATAAAACCTCTGAGGTCAATTCTGTGGGAATGAACAAATGGCCGTGAAACCTCCAAACACAAGCTAAAGAAATAGAAAAATAAAATTCCACAAGCCACCCGTTTGTATCTAATATAAGGCCGAGCACGCTGGGTAAGGGAAATTGCGCATGCAGATGAGTTATTTCTCTGTGAACGTGGTAGGGGTGGTGATGGTCTGGGGACCAAAAGAGGGGAGACAGAGTAATCTTAAAGAGTAGATCCTTAGGAATCTCCACCAATATTAAACCTTAAAAGGAAAATCACCTGCAACCGCCGCTCTGATGTTTTCTTTGCCTTCGTGCCAGTTTTCCTGGTCATCCACACCAACGCCCTTTTTGCCGAGGCCAACTACCACAACACTGGAGAAGTCCTGTTCCAGAAACACACAAAATCAGCCACTTTATATCTTTAAAGCATTCTTTTCCACAGGGAATGGTCTCTGAGGTCAACTACCATAACCTTAGCACATGGTAAAATCAGCGTCAAATTTGATTGCTGGGTTTTTTGAGTCCTGTACTTTGTTTAAATTTCATAACAAGTGTGTTTGAAAAGTAGACGGTGAGGACAATCCTGTAAATAATTCTACTATGTAAGAGTGCCCCAACCCCCACAGCAAACAAAAGAAACCTGCAGATTAGGTGATACAAGAGAGGCGATACTTTCTGACAGCAAGTCACCTCTATACAATCTTAAACAATACTTAAGGCTTAATACTAGGACACAATCCGATACATTTTCTGCCCGGCCATGCAGTCACAGTCCTTGGCATATAGTAGGTGCTCACTAACGGTTTGCCAAACCTATCTTCATCTCATACCTCATGCAGACCATAAAAAGTTCGGGTTTTGCCTGCTTTCAGCGGAGGTCCAGATCTGAAACAAGAAGAAATAGTTGTTTAAAATATTAGTTTGCTCTGTTCCTTTGAGAAGTGATACATACAGGGCCCAGCATGATTCCGAGAATTTTCAACTGCATACATTTAACATTATTAAAATACTCTGCTGCCAAAAATAAAAATAAAAATTTAAATTAAAAAAATAATACTCTGCTGCTTCTGTGAATTTGCTGCACTTATGTTTTTATCAAAATACAGAATTTTCTCGGGCCAGCTTTCTCAGATGCAGCACTTCTAATTCTAGCTCAAAAACTACGTAGCATATAGATTATTAGAGTGAACACCAACTTATTTGAAAACAAATACAGAAAGCAATGCCGTGGAAGGACAATGCGTGGCTGCAGAGGAGAGCGGAATCGTAATTCTTTTTAATAAAGACATCAGCCTCAGGGGCCGGGCTGACTGCAGTGTGTTTGGTGGGAGGTCATTTATGGGGGCTAATCTGCAAATGGGATACCAGGCAATTCCCAAACCAACCAGGTGGCAATGCTGAGAGTTATCAGTCAGGAAGGCCAGGCTGTTCTGCACTCTAACAGGTCAGCTTTGGGATTAATGAATTCATCAAGGCACAGGGGAAGGCTGTCCGCTAGTGGGTGACTGCTAAAAATTAAGTGGGGGTGCGAATTCTGTTAGCCGATGATCAGGCAATTTCTCTCATTATTAGACTACATGTATTAGATGCAAGAAATTATCTATGATCTGAACAAGATGTACTTGCAGAGGCTTATGCTGACACTTCTATTCGTGCAGCTCGGGACTGGGAAACCCCAGTGTTTCTCCACCTTCTCTAGACGCTGGCGAATCCGAGAGAGGCCAAAATCTCAGGACCACCCGATTTACTGAATGAGAACCTGCATTCTCGTCGCACCCTCAGGTGACCGGCATGTACTCTCACATTTGAGAAGCCCTAAACTGCAGATAAGCAATGCAGGGTGCGGCCCCCTTAGGCTGCTCTGAACTAGGCCAGCAACCCAGGTCTCCCATAAGCAAAGGGGAACTAAAGGAAGAAAGAGAGGCTGTGGGAAGGCGACCTGGTGGGTAGGATGAGGGTGGGGGGTAGGATGAGGGTGGGGGGAAGTGAATCTGAGGCCGGACGGTGGACTGAGGAAATCTGGTACTTTCCAGACCCTTCTGGGTCAGTCTTTCACAGTAACTCTGCAATATGGCTGAAGTGGCCTGACTTCCCAGCACTGGAGACCCACCCATACTGAAGCACAAGGAACCAAAGTGCATTCCAAAGGCACCCGCTTTCACTTTCAATGACCGACAGTGCCCAGCATGCTTCCGAGAATTTTCATCTGCTAACAACAGAGCACAGAAGAAATACCCTATTTTATTTCAAGGCATTTTGAAACCTGGAACCTGTAGGCAAATACTTACATGTTCAGAATTTCTCTCAGCTTCCCAGACACCAGTTTATCAAAATTCTCTCCTGCACTTGTAAACTGTGGCACATCATTTTCTTTTTCTCTGCTGTAGATTCCTAAAACAAGTCCCTGAAAATAAGAGGGGGGGGAGGGGGAGACTTAATCTGGGTCCCCAAATTCCGGAAGGAGCAAATAATTCCATGCAAACTGTGTCCCCATCAGAGAGAACAAAACCAAAAAAGCAGGTAGTACTGGGAGTTAGCTACACTCACATGCTGCCTACATGTTTCCAATTCTTGCCAAGCAAGACTGGAATTACTATGTATCCTGGGGCTTCATGGTCCTTTCCCAGGGGTTCTCACAACATAAAGGCCTTCCTTCACGGTCAAATAAGAGCAGAAAGGTGTTTTGTTTAAAAAAACCATTCCATCTGCAACCAGGTCAGAGGGGTTCAGAACACGCCGCTCCACAATATGCCGAACTTGTCATATTACTTTGAGCTGCAGGTACCAGTACTCGGGAGACAGACATAGGAAGGGTTCTCTGACCTCCCACTTTCTACCCAAAAGCAGGCCATGAAATTTCCCAGGAGAAAGGTGCTCTCTCTGTACTAGCAAGAGGACATTGTTATCGCCAGAGACTGGGAGTCGACAGCAGAATGGACCTGTATAAACAAACCTACTAAAATCACCCTTCTCTTCCAATACTTTCCCCACATGTATTTCCTAGTCACGGTGTCACACTGTACTGCCCTAGCCCAAGCCCCTTTGTCTATCACTGCCCCACAATTTTTCATTCTTTGTTTAAAAAGGTATATCCATTTGGGGGCCTAAAGGCTTTGGAGTCTTTATTTTCCTCCCGAAGACTCCCATATCCATGAAAATACCAAACAGAACTTGTTTGCTTTTCTCCTGTTCATCTGATGTCTGTTCAATTCTTTGGTCCAGCCACAGGATCCAGGAGAGCAAAAGGAAGTTTTCCCTCTCCTACAACCTTCAAAGGCAAATCTCGGATAAGCAGGGGTGCTACCCCAGGACAGCCAATGGCTGCACCTGCCAATACTAAGAACTCTGGCCCAGCTCATAGACCAGTGATGGCGAACCTTTTGAGCTCGGCGTGTCAGCATTTTGAAAAACCCTAACTTAACTCTGGTGCTGTGTCACATATAGAAATTTTTTGATATTTGCAACCATAGTAAAACAAAGACTTATATTTTTGATATTTATTTTATATATTTAAATGCCATTTAACAAAGAAAAATCAACCAAAAAAATGAGTTCGCGTGTCACCTCTGACACGCGTGTCATAGATTCGCCATCACTGTCATAGACTGAAAGAGGGAAAAGATGCAACTTCTCAGAGAGGGGCAGGAGCATAGCATCCTGCCCAACACCGAGCGACTCACCCCCTCGGGCCTCAGGTAAGTGAAATAAGGACTAAACACAGAAACCGCTATCTGCCTTTGCCCGGCAAGTTATGACTTTACACGTTTTCTGCCTGGAGGCAACTCTGAGAGATGGAAAGAATGTGCAGTCTTCTCATCTGACAGAGGAGGAAACCAAAACCTGGTCTGACATACTAGCCTGGGTGCAACTGAGCTCTGCGAGAACCCTGACACCTTCCTCTCGCCTCCCTCCTCTCTACAAAATCACACTGGCACTCAGACCAAGTCGTGTCCTTTCATCCAAGAAAGCGGGCTTCCTTGGTGTTGGTAACCTTTGCAGGTTCTAGCTTTCCTAGGGCGGCTGTTCCTGGGATCCCATGGAACCAAGTGGGGAACTGGAGACGGGACAGCGGTGTTACCTGGGGAGGACGTGGTCGCGGGGTACCGGAAAGAGCATGGACAGGCGTCTGGTCCCCCCGCCATTTGACACAACCTGAGCCCCGAGCTCAAGCCCTTTCTAGAACATTCCTCGCCAGGGACAGTCGCTTATTTCTGGGCTCCCAATCTTGTGCACCTCCCACCCATCCACTCCCCTCCCCAGGTCCTCCACAGCCCAACAGTGATCTTCGTAATCGTTTCGAGTTCAATTGGGTGGAGAAGGCGTTTCTTCCCGGAGACCTCTCCTGTTAATCTCACGCGGAGATGGGTCTCTCTGCAAAGCCCTTTTCCCTAGAGGCGTTGTGCCCCGTAGAAAACCCCGCAGGCAGCTTACCCACGTTTTCCCGGCCGAATTCAGCAGCGGAGGACCGGGTCGGGTGGTGAGCCCTACAGACCAACTCTGGGACCTTAGATGACCTTTCGCCTCAGCAAACTTGGGCTCCCTCCTAGCTAAGGGGGGAACAACACCGGCACCGTGTTTTCCGGGGTTACTGCGAGGACTACCCAAATAATGAAGTAAGGGCATGACACGGTGGGAGCCCAGGAAATGGCAGCTGGGGCCATGCTCGCGCGCCCGGAGTGCGGACCCCAGCACCCAAGCCCGGCTGGAGATGCGCGGGGTGCTCGCAGCCCCCACCCCTGGCCGTGCCCAGACTGAGCTCTGCCAAGGGAGGGACCTCTTCTTTTGTGCCCATTTTGGCAACTCGGTGAAGAAGCCAGGTTCACCGCGACCTCGACCCATCCCGCAGCCCCCGTCGCCCGCGGGCAGGGCATCCTGGGGCGGCCCCGGATCCCGCCGCCGCCTCTCACCTTCGTCATGTCTGCGGTGCCGAAACCTCGGCTCCAGAAACGGTTCACCCCGAGACGTCGGACGGCGACTCGCCCCACGGCCGGAAGAGGCAGCAAGAACATCTTCTCGGCTCGGCCCCCAGCACCGCCCTTCAGCGAGCACGTGGCGAATGGAGGGCGGGCGCGCGGCTGGGGGCGGAGCTTTCGGGGCGGCGGGCGCGCGCTCAGGGGGCGGGGCAGGTACCAAGGAGTGGGCGGGGCTGGAGGGCGTTTAGGGGCGGGGTTTTCTAATTCGGGCCAGGGGGGGCGCGCCTTAGGGGAGGAGTGGGTACATCGGGGCGGGGCGAGCGGTTTTGCCCCGAAAGCCTGGGTTGTCCAGGGAGATGGGCGCGAGGCTGTGGCTGGGATCAGGTTGCCATCGCGCGCGTGCACGTGCCATAGGACTCGGAAAGGCGGGGCTCTCCTCCCAGCGCCCTAGCGGGGGCGGGGTCTCGGCTCTCAGGCAAGGAGGCGCGGGGATGGAAGGGGGGCTCTGGGGAACACCGGGAAATAGGAAATGCACGTGGCTGTACAGTAGAGGTCTTATTGTAGGAATGAGACTCCTACAGAGTTGTTTTTTTAGTTCCTGCCCTTTTGTTTTCTTCAGTTTTTTTTGAACTTACATCTGGTCCAAAGGTGTAACTTTGTAGGGCAGTTACCCCAAATACTGTTTTGAAGACAGGAGCTTTGTGAATAGTGTGCAATGTTTTAATACATTTTATTTTTTTTAACGGTGTTTAAAATATTGTGTGGTAAAAAAGTACACGGCTGAATGCAATTCAGAGAACATGAGAAGCTCAAGGAGGCATCCGAAGGCCGTCCTACATGTTACACCTGATCCTAGTTTTAACTGGGTCTTTGGCTCTAGCTCAGGGCGGGCGGGTAGGCGGGTACAGAACCCAAGTGCACAGTCTCTGCCTTGGTCTGAGTCTCAGAAAGGAGAGACTGTCTAGAAGAGGGCTGGCCACGGAGAGATGTGATTGTCCTTTCCTGAGAGTCAGGAATGACAGTCCTCTTTGGCTTCCACCTCCTTTAGAAAGTTAAAGAAGAGTTGCATCATAAACTCAGCAAACTCTCCAGAAGTCACCTATGTTCTCTTTAAACAGAGAGAAATCTTTGTAATCACTTTAGAACTCTAGTTTCAATGAGATCAAGCTGCAGTTTCCACAACCAAAAATTAAGGGCTAAAACCTGTCTCCCAACCTTGTCTGTCAACTTCAGAGGCGACCATGGTGCAGAGTTGTCACTATCTCCACTCAACTGAGTGTGTTCCCTTCATTTTACTTGTCTGCTGCTCCCACAAGGAATAACTTGCTTCCTGGCATATCCTCATTTGCTTCAAGGACCACAGCATGTGCATTTTCATGTGCCTAATGGGATATGGGAGAAAGAAATTCCACAGCCTCCAAATAACTTTTGTCCTTACTGAACAGAATTATATTTAACACTTTGGGATGTAAAAGTTAGTCATCCATCAAACTCTAAGTACAAAGTATTTACTGTATTTTTCTGTTGGAAACTGTGGGATACAACAGAATTTGTGTCCCTGGCCTCAAAGACTGTATGACCTAGTAGAGACAGGATATAGGATGACTATCTCTATATATAAAAGCCTAAGCAACCGAACAACCGGTCGACCAGTCTCTATGACGTGCACTGACCACCAGGGGGCAGCGCGCTCCCACAGCAGTAGCACCACTCAGCTGACCAACACATGCCAGACGCAGGGCTCACAGCTGGCCGCCACAGCTTGGAGACCGCAGTGGAGTGGCAGCGAGCCTACCGAACAGTGGCCATGGCAGGCACAGCTGGGCTGGGATGAGCAGGAGCAGCAGGCGGTGTTGGACTGTGGTTTTCGGCCCGATCCCCGCAGGCTATACCGAGGGATCCCAACGGTGCAGGAATCTGTGTACCGGGCCTCTAGTAAAGAGATAAAAATCGACAGTGTTCATACAGTTACCTGTGTGTATGCTCCAGTTCTTTCTGCCCCCTTCTCTGCTTGACCAAGATTTTGGTCTATCACATGTCCTCCAAGAAACCTTCACTGATATTCCACATCTGGGTCATGTGCCCTTCCTTTGCCCCCAGAGCAGCCTGTCTCAAAGTGCTAATCACCTGTGTGACCATTGTTTGTTACCCTGAGGCCTCTTGGGAGCCCTGACTTTCATCTCTAAATCTAGAATCTAGACCAGCCGTGGGCAAACTACGGCCCGCAGGCAGGATCCGGCCAGTTTGAAATGAATAAAACTAAAAAAAAAAAAAGACCGTACCCTTTTATGTAATGATGTTTACTTTGAATTTATATTAGTTCACACAAACACTCCATCCATGCTTTTGTTCCGGCCCTCCGATCCAGTTTAAGAACCCATTGTGCCCTCGAGTCAAAAAGTTTGCCCACCCCTGATCTAGACTGTGGCTGGCACACACACACACACACACACACACACACACACACACACACACGGTGTTCATAAAATGTTTGAATGAATGCATGATCAAGGTCTAACAGATGTGACACTGACAATTAAAGAACAGGATAGGTCCCACTTGTGTCCTTCAGATAATAAATGCAAAATATTAAAAAGCGTGAAGTGAGCCAGTAGCATGAAAAGAATGCAGATGATTAAGGAGGACATGAGGATATGGAGGGGTATGTGAAGGTGTTGGCTTGGCTTGGGGTGAAGGGGTTAGACCTGGAATAAAAGGTGGTCATAAAAGACAGTGATGCTGGATTAAGGAAGATTTTGAAAGGCTAACAGAGGCTGCTGTTGGCAGCAAAGCCAACTGTGGCTGATTCAGCAGAAGGGTGTAATAAAAGGGAGGCATGAGGGCCGAAGAAAAGAGCTTCCAGAAACAATGCCCTAGTCCTGCCCATGACTGATCTGATGAGCAAACTGCTCCTCTGCCCATGTCACAGAGTAGCAGGGAATTATACAGGCAGGTTACACCACCGTCGATCTCCTGGTTTTGATACTGTGCTGTGGTTATGTATTTGTAGGAAAACCAAGTGACGAGCAAACAGAACCTCGCTGTACTTTCTTTCCAATTTTCTGTGAAGCAATGCTTTTGTAAAGTAAAAAGCTAAGAAAAAAAGGAAAAATAGCAAACAAACAAAAACATCTCAGCTTCCCTGGCACCCACAGTCCCCACCAGGAACCGCCTCTCTCTGCTTCTTTACAGCCAAACTTATTTGAAGCATTTTCTCTAGCTTATGTTCTCCATATTTACCTTTTCCTGCATCATTATTCCATTCATGAGTCTGAAACGGGGTAGTAACAGCAAGAAAGGAAAGGAGAAGGTGCAGAGACACAATGTGCGACTTCGAAGACCTTGGATGGGCAGGTCCTGGTGACATAAGAAGAGGAAGAGGAGTTTGAACCAAGATCATGGAAGAAAATGGCGGCAGCTATTCTTCATTTTGCTCAAAAGAAATGAGCAGCCCTCAGTCCACCAACCTTTCCTGAAAGGTCCCTCGGGGATATCAGGATAAACCAGTTTCATCAGCTGAAAATTTTAGTGAATTTACTCATCAAATATTTGTAGGTGCCCATTATGTTATAGGCATTGTTCTAGGTTCTGGGGACACACAAGTGGACAGAATCTCTTCCCTCATATAACTTACTTTTGAAGGAGAATGGGATGACTGACAGTAAAGTCAGTCAATTAAATAGATAGCATGTCAATGGTGATGAGTGCTGTGAAGAAAAATAAAGTAGGAACTAGGGAAAGGGCTTGAGTGGAAACAAAAGTGATTTAAATGGCGTGTCAAGTAAGGCCTCACTGAAAGGTAACATTTGAGCAAAGACCTGAAGGAAGCAAAGGGGTGAGTTTGACAGAAATCTGGGAGCATCACTTCTGGCAGAGCAAACAGCAAGCGCACAGGCCCTGTGGCAGGAGCCTTCCTGGCTTTTTAAAGACACAACAAGGAGGCAAGTGTGAAAGGAGCAGAGAATTGTAGGACAGGAAATGACTGGTTGGAAGTGAAGAGACCAGATCCCTTCTCAGACACTGTAAATCAGAAAAGCAGAGGAGTGACATGAGTAACCTCCATTTTTACAAGATTTGGTGAAGATGGAAATGACCTTTGAAATTGCTCTTGCCAAGGTAAGTAGTCTCCACTTTGCAGAATCCACTGGACTCTCCTCAGTCCTTATTCTTGCTCACTGGCCTTTCAACAGCATTTTAGCTTGCTGACCACTCTTGTCCTCTAACAAGTATCTTTACCTCCTACCTCTGAGGCCACACCTTTCCAGTCTCTTTTCCTGTCTGATAGGGCTTCGTCAAGATTAGGTATGTGGTGCTCATATCATCCAAGCATAAATACGCTACTTGCCAATCTTATCATCCCCCTAATTCCATTTCAGCTATATGCTTTTGCTTGCAAAACTGGTATCATTAGCCAGGATGACTCACCCAAGCTCCAGACCCATACATCCAGCTGCCTAGTGCCCATTTCCACTTGGATGTTTCAAAGTCCTTCAAACTCAACTTGTGTACAGTGGAACCGTTTTGCTCTGCTGCCTCTTTCCTTAATCCCCACCAGGGCTGTTTCTGCTTCTGTGTCCTCCATCTCAGTTAAAAGCAGGACATCTGCCCTGGACAATATGGCTCAGTTGGTTGGGGTGTCCTCCATACACCAAAGGGTTGCAGGTTCAATTCCCAGTCAGGGCACATACCCAGGTGTCTGTTTACCTGGTCATGGTGCATGCAGGAGGCAAGTGATCAATGTTTCTCTCTCACATCAATGTTTTTTCTCTCTCTCCCTCTCTCTAAAATCAATTTAAAAAAACACACAAACAGCCCTCGCTGGTTTGGCTCAGTGGATAGAGTGTCGGCCTATGGACTGAAGGGTCCCAGGTTTGTTTCTGGTCAAGGGCACATGCCCAGGTTATGGGTTCAGTCCACAATAGGGGTTGTGCAGGAGGCAACTAGTAAATGATTCTCTCTCATCATTGATGTTTTGATCTCTCTCTCCCCTCTCTCTTCCTCTCTGAAATCAACAAAAATATATTAAAACAAACTAACATAAAAATTTTTTTTAAAGCAGGACATTCACTTTGTTGCTCAAGCTAGATATTTAAGCGTCACCTTTATTTTTATTTTTTTAAAAATATATTTTATTGATTTTTTACAGAGAGGAAGGGAGAGGGGATAGAGAGTTAGAAACATAGATGAGAGAGAAACATCGATCAGCTGCCTCTTGCACACCTCCTATGGGGATGTGCCCGCAACCAAGGTACATGCCCTTGGCTGGAATCGAACCTGGGACCTTTCAGTCCACAGGCTGACGCTCTATCCGCTGAGCCAAACCGGTTAGGGCTAGGCGTCACCTTTAAATCTTCACTTTCCCTCACTCTTCAACGCAGCCCATCACCAAGTCATCTTGCTTCCACCTCTAACAGCATGGGAATTCTCTGCCTCTCTCCCTTGCTACAGCCACCATGTAGTACAAGCTCTCCCCAGTGTACAACAACAATCCTAGACTGGAGGGTTGAGCCCCAGGAACAGAGGAGGAGGGAAGGAATGAGGTCAGACGCAGGTGACTTTACAGGTTTGGGGCAGGAACAGAATGGCTTCTCTACTCCTCATTAAACAGAATGGAGGCCCTGTGATCTGAGATCAAAAGACTTTGTGGTCCGATAAATATGGGAAATGCTTCTTAATGCAGCTCTCTAGGTGTTAGCACATTACAAGTCCAGAAAAATCCGGGGGGTGGGGGGGGGGGTGTGTGGGGGGGAGAAACTGATGATTTTCTTTGGCCTGAACAAATGAGTTTATGTGGTGAAGGATTCATATGTTTCCTCTCTGCATTCATTTCTAACCTCTCCCTTACCCTCCACCCACCGCCCCGAGAGAACAATTTTCTCCTCACACAACATTGGAAAGCTCTGAGATAGGATAGAGGTGCATTAAACCTTCATGGAGTTTCACCAGTGGAGGCATACATCTAAATTTAAATACATGTGGGATTAGAGTATCGTGATCAGATATTTAGTAAAATCCCCTGAAATTGAAAACGTATTCCAATATCATTTATTTTGTGCACTAGTTAATGCCAAACTGATATTGAAAAGTGAGTTAGCATTCTTATCTGAACATTGGATTTATTATAAAGGTAGTATTGCGGAGCTGTGTTAATTGCACTCTTTTTTAATAAATGAAGCTGGTTGTGCTGGATATCTATGAGGGGGAAAGGGAGTTTCAACCCTTACCTCACATCAAACACAAAACTCATTTCCAAGTCAGTGTGTAGGACAGTGATGGCGAACCTATGACACGCATGTCAGAGGTGACACGCGAACTCATTTTTTTGGTGGATTTTTCTTTGCTAAATGGCATTTAAATATATAAAATAAATATCAAAAATATAAGTCTTTGTTTTACTATGGTTGCAAATATCAAAAAACTTCTATATGTGACACGGCACCAGAGTAAAGTTAGGGTTTTTCAAAATGACATGCTGAGCTCAAAAGGTTCGCCATCACTGGTGTAGGAGATAACACAGGAGATGATTTTGGTGAACCTCAGGTAGGCCAAGCTGTCTTAAATAGAGAACCAAAAACTACCACAAGATAAAAACAAAGATTGATAAATCCAATTCCATTGCAATGGAGAACTTTTGTTCAAGAAAAAGACATCAAGAATAAAAGAGCAAACTAGAGCCTGGGAGAAGATATTTGCAGTCCGTGGAATCAGCAAAGGGTTTGAATCCAGAACAAATAAATGCCATAAATGTATTGCAGACAGACACTGTCGTAGTAAACTGGGTTCGAGCGCCAGACTGCTCCCCTCAGAGCCACCTGACCCTGTGACTTTGGGCACATTATTCAGTGCTTCCCTGCCTCCTTCCTCTGTGTACCCACCGCTAAGGGCTGTTGTGAGAATTGAATTGATCAGTAGAGATAACCACTTTGGGGAGAGTGTTTATACATCGACAGGGTCCAACCAAGGCTAGTAATTCTTCTGTGCCCCCTGCATTTTCAAAGGTGAATGCTTGATGCAGAGAAATTAGATACTTTCCTCATCAGAGTGACTGTCGCAGATGTACCTGCCATCACATTTCCTAGTGCAGAGACCACGCGTGCGAGTGTGAGGTGCCTCCCCATTAAATAGGACCTACCCTCCCATAGTAACTGGGAGGCATTCTTGCCTAACTGACCTGCAAGGATCATGGCTGTACTCTCCTTCACCCAACAATATCGACACCTTTCTAATCCCCTTACATAAAAATCAAAGCATCACGCAGGCATGGCTCAGTGGTCGAGCCTCAACCTAATGAACCAGGAGGTCACTGTTCGATTCCTGGTCAGGGCATATGCCCTAGTTGCGGTCTCGATTCCCAGTGTGGGGTGTGCAAGAGGCAGCCGATAGATGATTCTCTCATCATGGATGTTTCTAATTCTCTCCCTCTCCCTTCCTCTCTGAAATCAATAGAAATATATTTAAAAAATAAAAATAAAAAATTATCATTGTGCAATCTGCTGCTTCTAGCGGGGTTATATTGGGACAGTTTTCTGAGAGAATTGCTGGAGAATACAAAATCCCTAACCTCTTAGGCTTCACCTGTGAGTCACTGTTCTCTCCAGGTGGCAGAGGCTCAAGTTCCAGGCACCCCATCCTGCCAGGGAAGCATCACCAGGTGAGTCAGTCCAAGTTCTGCCCTGTTTCAACCCGATTTCATTGGCATCACTGGTGTAACAGAGGCGCTTGTAAAGCCAGCGCATCTCTGGGGCTGCTCTAGTTAACGCCCCCTCACCTCCGGGGAAGTGGAGGCCTCTGGGTAGGAAGCGATCATTAGTCACTAGACCCATGTGTCTCAGGGCGCAGTTGTGGCCCATGTGTGTAAGATTTCCCTGGGGTGCTTCTAGAGACGGGCGCTCCAGGTTTCACCCCCGACTCTTTGACTCAGAATCTCGAAGAGGGTGAGTTGAAAGTTTGTATTTTTCAAAAGCTAACCGGCTGATTCTGAAATGTGAGAACTGTAGAAATGTGTTTCTGAGTCCCACAGAATCTAGTTCCAGAGTTAGAAAACCAAAGCCCAACAATTGCAGCGGAATGCAGTTTGTGGAAGTGGAGGCCAGTTGAATCTATGTAGGGACTGAATTCGAGGACGAGATTTGTGAAGTGCGAGAAAGAATGCCTGAAGCATCGTGAGCACGCAACACCTGTAGTCGTGATTTTCCTAGAGTTAAGGCAATATTTTGACTTGCCTTTGACAAGTGAAATACACAAGAAATAGATTTGTTTCATTTTTATCAATTCTACCAGTGAATATAAATGTAATGCTACACTTCTGTACCTTGAGCAGTCTAAGATCCCCGTACTCTTCTAATCTGCACGGAGTGTCGTCATTAACCTATTGATTCTGCTAATTCTGCATTTGCATCAGGACCCCTCAGGTCGGACGTCTTCCTAAGTTAATGAATGAATGAGTCTGCAGTGGCCACTCTTGGTGCCATTGACTCACCACTACGGTTGGGTGGTCTAGAACTCCTAACCTCGAGTTTTAGAATGGCCCCAGGGTCCTGTAAAAGTGCACTTTCTGATTCAATGGCTCTGGAGTAGGGCCTGAGATTCTGCCTTTCTAACCAGCTCTCTGGTGATGCTGATGCTGCTGGCCTGTGAACCAGTGAGCAGCAGTCTCGCTTAAGAAGCACCTTCTCATTTCTGACCTCCAGAGGGGATTTTCTGAGGCTCCGTGGTCCCTGGGTACCTCTGAGTCAGGCTGCTGGCCCAGGCAGGTGGACTTTGCTCCCAGCAGCTCCTGATGTGAGTGCCATGTTGGCTGCCAGTGAATCATAACAGTCCTCTCCCTTCCATACCTGTCTCCCGTCTCTACCTGACTCAGGTCTCAACTATGAGTCTTTCTAACCAGGTAGTTCTTGTCTTAGCTTTCAAGCCCACTTGAACTTTCTGTTACTCAGGTCTTTTTTAAATTTTTTTCATTGATTTTTAGAGAGAGAGAAAGGGAGAGGGATAGAGAGGTAGAAACATTGATGAGAGAGAAACACCACTGACTGGCTGACTCCTGCACATCCCCTATTGGGGATTGGCCTGAAAACCAGGCATGTGTCCTGACCAGGAATTGAACCAATGACTTCTTGGTTCATGGGTCGATGCTCAACCACTGAACCAAATTGGCCAGATGATACTTCTGGTCTTAATATCCTTTTTTGGCAAGAGTCTCACCTGGGGTGACTGGCCTCCCCCTCCCAGCTCCCCTGTCATCCAGCCTTAAGGGAATCTAGTCCTGCTTACTTACAAGAACCGAATCTAAAGGTCTTTATACTTGAAGGTGTGCCCACATGCCTTTTAAAGTGTTTCCTTGCATTCTCGGGCCTCCATGAGCTAAGAGTAAAGATGAATCGTCTTCTCTTATTCTCACCACTATCAGGTCTGGGACCCTCCTTCAATAATCCCCTGACCTTGATCTTCTTGGGGAATAATCTTCCTTGTAATGTGAATGAAGGTCATGAGTGAGTGATAGCGTTCACTCCCTTGTCCAGCAGTTTGTCCTCTTTATACCTCCAGCGGCAAACTGTTCTGAGTAGTGGAGGTTTCAGATAAACGCCTTCCTCTAATAAATATTGCTGACTTAAAAAAGGAAGTATCTCCCTAGCCAGTCTGGCTCAGAGGATAGAGCATTGACCTGAGGATTGAAAGGTCCCAGGTTTGATTCCAGTCAAGGGCACATGCCCAGCTTGCGGGCTCGATCCCCAGTGAGGGGCGTGCAGGAGGCAGCTGATCAATGATTCTCTCATCATTGATGTTTCTATCTCTCTCTCCATCTCCCTTCCTCTCTGAAATCAATAAAAATATATTTTTTTTAAAGAAAAAAAAAAAGGAAGTATCATTAGGTGTCAATGTGTGAAATACATGCCTTCTATAATTTTTCCTATTGCAAAACCATTTCTTTTTTAAAAAACTACTTTAACTGCAATTTGGCCTCGGAAATTTGGGTTAGTGAAATTTAAATTTGGGTTAGTGAAACTTAACCTTGCTGGCCCTGAATATTTTCTGTGGCACCACCCACAAACTCGAGTACATCAGTAGTTTCCAAATGCCACATCTAAACTTTCAACTAGAGAACTCAGAGAAAAAACATACACACACACACACACACACACACACACACACACACACGAATCTATTATCCGCTCTCCTCCCCGTCCCCAGTAGATTCTTATTTAGCTTTTTAAAGCTCAGGTTTAGAAACTATTGAGATGTTTCCTGTGTAATCATCCATCCATCTGCTTCATTATTCCAGAAAAGATTTAAGGTATCAATCATTTAAGAAAATAAATTAAAATATCCATATTGGGTTAATATTTATTTGCTTTCTCAGTTTTGTGTTTTCCAAATTTTCTTGGTTTGTATTATTATAATAACTTTTAAAGAGTGAACCTTTCCAGATTAAAAAAAAAATTGATCCCATCAGGGTTGTCCCCTTTCTTTTTATATTTGACTAGAGGCTCGGTGCACAAAAATTTGTGCACTCAGGGGAGGGGGGGGGGGTCCCTCAGCCTGGCCTGTGCCCTCTTGCAGTCTGGGACCCCTCGGGAGATAACGACCTGCTGGCTTAGGCCTGCTCCTGGGTGACAGAGGGCAGGTCCAATCCCTAGGTGCAGCCCCTGGTCGGGCTCAGAGCAGGGCCAATTGGGGAGTTGGGGCGCTGCCCCGTCATGCACAGAGCAGGGCGGATGGGGAGGTTGCGATGCCACCCTCAGTCACGCTCAGGGTAGGGCCAATTGGGGGGTTGGGGCACCGCCCCGTCACACTCAAGGCAGGGTCGATGGGAAGGTTGCGGCGCCACCCCATCACACACAGAGCAGGGCCAATCAGGGGGTTGGGGCGCCGCCCCCTGTCACTCACAGAGCAGGGCCCATCAGGGGGTTGGGGAGCTGCCCCCTGTCACTCACAGAGCAGGGCCCATCAGGGGGGTTGGGGCTCCGTACCCTGTCACACACAGAGCAGGGTCAATCAGGGGGTTGGGGAGCTCCCCCCGTACCGCACAGATCAGGGGGTTGAGGAGCTCCCCCGTGTCACTCACAGAGTAGGGCTGATAGGGGAGTTGGGGCACCGCCCCGTCACACTCAGGGCAGGGCCAATGGGGAGGTTATGGCTCTACCCTGTCACACACAGAGCAGGGCCCGTAGGGGGGCGGGGGGGTTGGGGCGCTGCCCTTTATCACCCATAAAGCAGGGCCAATCAGGGGGTTGGGGTGCCGCACCCTGTCACACACAGAGCAGGGCCGATCAGAGGATTGGGGCGCCACACCCTGTCACACACAGAGCGGCAGGGCGATCAGGGGGTTGGGGAGCTCCCCCCTATCAGTCACAGAGCAGGGCTGATCAGGGGGTTGGGGCGCCTTCCCCTGTCACGAACAGAGCAGGGCAGATAGGGAGGTTGTGGCCCCGCCCCCTGTCACACACAGAGCCGCAGGGCGATCAGGGGGTTTGGGCGCTGCCCCATCATGCTGATCCCAGTGCCGGGAGGCCTCGCGGCTCCGCTGATCCCGGTGCTGAGAGGCATATTATCCTTTTACTATATAGGACAGAGGCCTGGTGCACGGGTGGGGGCCGGCTGGTTTGCCCTAAAGGGTGTCCTGGATCAGGGTGGGGGTCCCCACTGGGGTGTCTGGCCAGCCTGAATGAGGGGATGATGGCTGTTTGCAGCTGGTCACACCCCCTTCAGGGTGGGGGTCTCCACTGGGGTGCCTGGCCAGTCTGGGTGAGGGGCTGAGGGCTGTTTTCAGGCTGGCGGGTGACTGAAGCTCCCAATCGCTCCTTTTTTTCTTTTTATTCTGGGCCAGGTTTAGCTCTGAGGCTTGGCTCCAGCTCTTAGGCCTCGGCTGCTGAAAGCAGGTATCTGGTTTGTTTGGGTTCTATAATCGAAACACTGTTTCAACTCCAGCTCTGAGATCCCGGCTGGCTGAAAGCAGGTTTCTGGGGTTTTGTTTAGCTTCTATATTTGTAACAATGTTTCAAACTGCAAGCTCAGAGGCCGGCAGTGGCAGGCGGGGAACGTTGGAGTCCTCCGTCACTGAAGCAAGCAAGCCTCATGTTCGCTTCAAGCTGCCTGGCTGCTGGCTGCCATCTTGGCTGCAGTTAATTTGCATATCGCCCTGATTAGCCATTGGGAAGGGTAGCGGAGGTACGGCTAATCACCATGTTTCTCTTTTATTAGATAGGATAAGTTATCAGTTAACCAAGCATTTTATTGTTGTGCCCCTAGAGGACTAAAAAGAAAACCTTTTGTGGCTGTGACTTTACAGGTGACTGGAAGATAGAAGACCTCTAACATTCTAGCAGTTTCTATCTTCTGGGGTCCTGCAATACCCCCCTGAGAAATGACATCCATAATAATTAGCCAGAAATTTTATTTAAAATGTAAAAGGGCTTTTCCTATTTGATTGAAATTTGGAATTGCATATTAGAATCAGACTGAATCTGAGTTGGAAGAACCATTCAAGGTCTCCTGTCCAGCCAATGGTCACAGCCCAGGACACAATGAAATGAGAGCCAGTGGACTGCTTCCCCCTAGTGGTGAAAAGTGACCACACCGCTTCAGTTTTTAAAAAGTCATTCAACCTCAGAATCCTAGTTTCTAAACATCAGAAATTTATGTCTCACTGTTCTAGGGCTTGGAAGTCTGAGTACCAAGTGTCAGCAGGGCTGGTTTCTTCCGAGGCCTGCCTCCTTGGCTTGCAGACGGCCTGGGTCTTCACAAGGTCTGTCCTCTGAGTACATCTAGGTCCTAGTGCAGTGATGGCGAACCTTTTGAGCTCGGCGTGTCAGCATTTTAAAAAACCCTAACTTAACTCTGGTGCCGTGTCACATATAGAAATTTTTTGATATTTGCAACCATAGTAAAACAAAGATTTATATTTTTGTTATTTATTTTATATATTTAAATGCCATTTAACAAAGAAAAATCAACCAAAAAAATGAGTTCATGTGTCACCTCTGACATGCGTGTCATAGGTTCGCCATCACTGTCCTAGTGGCTGACCTCAGAGCCAGGTGCACTGACTAATGACCCCCAGACCATGACCTTGAAAGGACACACCTGAGAAAATGATGAATATTCTATTGAGATCCTCCCCTGAGACGTACCCTAGTGTCCCCGCCTTTGGAATTGGATGGAAGCCCTCAAGGCAAGCTCTCTCTCTCCCTCTCCCCTCTCTTCCCCCCTTTTTCTCTCTAAAATCAATTTTTAAAATAAGATTAAGAAACATTTTAGAGTGAAAAGCAAAATCAGAGATCATCTTATTCAAGCTGGTTATTTTACAAGGGAGAAAACTAGGTTTCTAATTCTTTAACTCAATAGCTAGTGATCAGAGTAACTACTTAGGTTTTTGTGAGGATGAAATGAGAGGATTTGTGTGGAGAATTCAGCACAAAGCCTGGCATGTGACCTGTTGGCTCACTGGTGCCTTGCAGTTGAGCAAGGGAGAGCATAAACTCTAATTTATTCGGCAATAATTTCATGTGGGTCATGGTAACATAGGTTTCTTACGAAGCCCTACTCCTACTTTAACAAGCACAACTAAAAGGAAAATGGGGAGTGATAATCTATCAATGATATGATACTTCTAAGGGACATATGAAAAGTAATCATCATCATTATCATGCTGTAATCCATGTCATTAACTAATCTTTATAATGAACATTTGGACTTTACACGGACGGGGATAAAGCACTATGAGCCTAGTAGACACCTTGGTGAGCGTAAGGAAGAGACTTCCTCTCTGGGTGGGAGCATCCCAGAGCGTTCAGGCCATGACAGCCAGGGGAACATGGATTTGATTTGAGCAGATACCCCTTGGGCAGGTGCAACTTGCACGGCCATCTGCAGAAACCCTGGAAGGAGTTTCTTGAATCTTTCAGGAAAAGCAAGCATGGGGTAGTGGGAGAATGGTGGTCTTGACACTATGCAGATGGGGGTTGAATCCTTCATCCATTCTTTATTAGTAACTAGAGGCCCGGTGCATGAAAATTCATGCACTGGAGGTAGGGGAGGGGGGGGGGGTCCCTGAGCCCGGCCTGCCCCCTCACAGTCCGGGAGCCCTCAGGGGCAGGAGGTGACCCGGGGATCAGGAGAAGGCGACACCCCCATCACACCTCTGCTGCTGCCACTGCCGGCAGCGCCTCAGGCTGGCCCTGGGTGGCTGGGCAGCCACCATCTGAGGCTTGCCTGTGCCTCGGCCAGCTCTGCTTGCCTGAGTCTCAGTCAGTGGGGCATGCAGGAGGACCTGATGCCCCTGGTGGGGCTGAGGGGACTGGGCATTGCCATCTTGTGGCTGTGGGTGCCACCATCTTGTGAGGGCGTGGTGGTCAATTAGCATATTCCCTCTATTATATAGGATGTGACTTGAGCAAGCTACTTAAGTTCTCTGGAGTCTGTAAAATAAAGATAGCATCATGTATCTTGAGTAACTGTTGTCAGACACAGGAAGGAAGTACGTAAAGTACACTAGGTGGTCATTAGCATGCAGTCTAGATTTCTCATTCTCCAAATGAGGAAACGGTGACCCTGAAAGGGCTGGGCAGCACCTAAGGCACAGGACCATGTTCCCCTATGGACCTGCGGCTAGTGTCAAGACCTCTTGAAGCACTAGGCAGGAAGTGAGTTCCGCGAGTTTCTTCCAGGTGTGGGGGGAATATAACCATCTCAATGGGCTCTGAGTGTGAGATTTTACTTTCATACCAATTATATACTATTTCATACCACTTACAGACTATTCTGTGATTTAACTTTTGAATTTTTAATTGTCTGGAGACTTAAATTTTAAAACGGAATTTATTTCATATTTGACTATATCATATTAGCAGCAGGAAACTTAAGTGCAATTCGAGGGGAGATTAATAGTCTGTGAATCACCTTAATTACTTTGTAAGAGGAAATGGAGAGGAGCCCAGGACGTGCACCTCCCCCCCCCCCCCCCCATGCCTGGGAGCAGGGCTCCTGGGCTGCTGAGGCAGGTGGGTGACTCTGCAGCAGAGCCTGGGCATGGACCAGCAGACAGGTGAGCTGGAGTGAGCGAGGACTTGCTGGCCACTCAGGTGTCTATGGCCAGCAGGATCTAAGATGAGGACAAGCCTTCAAGCAGTGACTGGACTCGGACCAGTTGAAAGAACGTCTCACGAATTATTCCAGCCTCAGACAGCGCTGGGGAGGCTGGCAGGGCAAGTGGCAGTCAGGGAGCCAGGAGCCCAGTGAACCTAGCCAGTGCACGTCCCAGAGTCAGCAGGAGGCCAGGAGTATGTGTGTGGGTGCCTCCCTCTTCCATAACCTGAGAGCCACCTTCAGGAGAAGGCAAGTGATGGAATAGCAGCTGTATCCCAGGGAGGCTTAGCATTCCCTAGAGAGATCGTATGAATGACCAGGTCATTAGCTACAGTCAAACTAAAGGAGCTACACTTTCTCTCCACACTTGGGTGACCATGCGAGTGAACTGTGTTGACCTGATTAGCTCCGGCGACTTTGCAGCTGGCCCTGATGGGTCATGGTTTAAAACTCTTAAGGTGCTACAGACACTTCTGAAACTCTTTTGAAAGCTGTGAACTCTCTCGCCAGAAATACACACACTTGAACAAAAGCCTGCCCTTCGGCTCCTTGGAACACCTCCATCCGATCAAGGTTACCATCTTGATAACGTAATTCTGCTATTGGGAGCAAAAGCAAATTCACCGTCTCTTTGTGACAGTCTGCACATGCCTGAGGTCACCATCAGGGTGAGAGTTTGGCTGGGCTAAGGGTTTAGTGGCTCCATCACACACTTTCTCAGCACGTCATCCCCAGCCGCTCAGAGAAGGAAATCTCTGGAGGGCAGGGATCTTTTTCTGTTCGCTCATTCCTCTACTCCCCGCACCTAGATCAGTTCCAATACTTGTTGAATGAATAAATGTGCCCAGATCCTCAGATGTTATTCATATAACCCAGTGGTCGGCAAAGTAAATAAACAGAGCCAAATATCAACAGTACAACGATTGAAATTTCTTTTGAGAGCCAAATTTTTTAAACTTAAACTATATAGGTAGGTGCATTGTTAACTTAATTAGGGTACTTCTAAGCTGGCCTTTGCTAAAAACGTCCTCACTCTGATTGAGGTACGTTCGCTGAGGTTGACCTCTTCCAACTCTCCCATCCACACCAGTCTTGTGTACTTGTTTCGTCTATCTCCTTTCGTTCATCCTCTCTATATGTCCAAACCATCTCAACATACCTTTCTCAATCCTCGACACTACATCTTCTTTCACTCCACAACATTCCCTAAAATTAACTAAATAAACTTTAGTTAAAGTTTTAAGTCTTAGTTAAACTATAGGTACGTTGAATAAAACTTGATATCATACTTAATAACGATATTATTTATTGATAAAATTAAATTCCTTACAATTTACCTTACAATATCCATAAAATTAAATCATGACAATGACTGACAAACACTAATGTGAACAATGGCCTTGCATCTCCTTGGAAAGTTTGGGTAAGTCAGGTTTGTATGTTGTTGTTTTTAACTTTAGGCACGATTCCAGGTTCTCATCAATAAGACAACCTCTCAATTTAGTCTTCATAAGGTTCATGCTTGAAAATGATTGTTCGCATAAATATGTAGACCCAAATAAGGAAAGAACAGCAAACGCTAGTTTTTTCAGTTGATTATATGAGTCAGGAATACTATTCCAGGTGTTAAAAATCAACATATCTTCCTTCTCCAGGTCTTTCAAAGCAGACCACTTGTGCTGTGAAATAAGTTCACATTTGTTTTTCTCCAATATTTCTATATCAGCACAAAGACGTTCAAATTTTGAGCTCCACAGTTCTCTATTTTTTAAATCCAGCAATTGCATTTCAAAGTTGCCAATGTCAATATTAAAGGGAGAAAAATTTAATTCTGTTACAGTAGCATTGAGAGGTTTTTTAACAAAGGCTAACGTTGCTTTGCTGTTTCTGAGTTCCTGAAACCTGTTCAGAAAAGCTTCCCTCATATTTAAAAGTGTTGTTTTGAAATAGCAAATGTCAATATCAGAATTATTTTCTTGGCGATGTTTCAACAGGCTTGGAAAGTGAATCAAAGTTTCTCTTTCAAAATCTTTAGCAAAAAGAGATAATTTGTTTTCAAATGAAATAACTTCTTCTAACATCGAAAAAACTGTGTTTCCTTTCCCCTGTAGTTTACGATTAAGCTGATTTAGATGAGATGTAATGTCTACCATGAAATAAAATTTTTGGATCCACTGATCATTCGTTAGTTCTGGATAGTGAACACCCTTCTCAAGGAGAAATGCTTTAATTTCTGTTAATAAGGAAGCAAAATGTTTTAAAACGTTTCCTCTTGATAACCAACGTACCTTGTTATGCAGTAGAAGATCTGCGTACTCACTCTCCATTTCAACTAAAAATTCTTTAAATTGGTGATGATTAAGAGCTTTAGCTATAATGGAGTTGATAATCTTAATCACCAATTCCATAACTTTGCAAATTTCTTCTGGAAATGTCTGCACACAAAGCGCTTCTTGATGAATGATGCAATGGTAAGTAAGTATCTCGTGATTAATTTTTTCTTTCAAAATAGCAACAAACCCGTTTCTTACGCCGATCATACTTTTCGACCCGTCTGTTGAAATTGAGACAATTTTATCGAGTGGAATATGATGTTTTTCAATGCACTCAATTACAGCATTTGCTATATCCTCTCCACATGTTTGACCTCTGAGTGGCAATAATCCTAAAAGTTCTTCTTTAGGACCTGTAGATGAAATAAATCGTACACAAAGTGAAATTTGCGCTGTATCATTTATGTCACAAGACTCGTCAACTGCTATTGATAAAGCTGAAACCAATTTAAGATCTTTGACTTGCTGGTTGGTTATATGTGAAGACATTTGGACTGTTCTATCTTTCACTGTTTTAGCAGACAATGGTAACTCTGTAATTTTTTTTAGAATATCTGCTTTGTTCTTAAAATCCCGAAATAGCTCTTCAGATGCATTTATGAAACAACTTTTTATATATTCGCCGTCTGTATATGGTTTTCCTCTCTTAGCAATCTCTTGACTAACCACAAAACTTGCAATATTAACATTGTTGGAAGATTGCATCCAGTAATTAAATACAGAACTTGATTTTTCTTGACTCTTCTGAAGTTCCTCAACTGCTTTCTTCCTTGCATCACCGACAGGATATTTAGTACTAAATGACTCGTGTTTAGTTGTAAAGTGTCTCTCCAAATTTGATTTCTTGTTATGCGCCAATTTTTCCTGACAAATAAGACAGGTCGGAAGACCATTTAAGTTTTGAATAAACGCGAAAGTCTCAGTCCATTCAACTTTAAATTCACGGTTTTCGTCTTCCGTTTTTCTTTGCTTCTTCTTTGTAGCCATGTCAAACAGGGCACCTAAAAAAATGTTTCATTTTATAATAATAAAGCCACCAACACAAAATAATTACAATTCTTAAACTGATGACAAAAATACCTGTAGGATTTGCAGCTGGTTGGAAAAATACAGGTAACTTTATGCTTCGAGTAGGTACTTTTGTCACCCACGCACGATTTGAGGATGCAACTGCTGACTGACTGGCTCACTCAACTCGTGCATGAATTGCACGCGCCTCCCCCATGCAGCGTATCCCACGGCCCGCCTGAGCTGCGTCTCCCGTCGCCCACCCGCCGACTGACCGACACCCCCCACTTCTTCTAACGCCACTTCTTCAAAATAGACTCGCCCAGGCCGAAAAACAACTTCTGCGCATGGGCCACGAAGTTTCAATCGCACTGTACGTGCACGCCACACGTGGTGTTTTGTGGAAGAGCCACACTCATGGGGCTAAAGAGCCGCATGTGGCTCGCGAGCCGCGGTTTGCCGACCACTGCTCTACACCATGACTTACTATGTGGTGAAAATTAAGACACTCTACTACTGTAGAAATGGCCAAGAACAAAAAATGGAAGATTCTATATTTCTATATTTTCCCCAGGTAACGAAGATGTAAAGCTACTTCTGCCTAATAATGTGTAGCAAGTAAAGTAACAAATGAAACAAGCCTCATTTGGTTTACAGTGGGCCCTTGACTTACGAGTTTAATTCGTTCTGTGACGGAGCTCGTAACTCAAATTACTCGTATGTCAAATCAATTTTCACTATTACAATGAATTGAAATGCCATTAATCCGTTCTGGACACCCAAAAAACACCGCAAATGTTTTGTTAAATGTTTTTAAATAAGAAAAATGTATTTAAAAATAACGAATATTGTATAAAAACACAATACTGAATAGAATGTAGTGCAATAAACTTGTTTTATTAAATTTAACGTACAGCATTTACCTTGGAGATCAAACAACTTAAAGATGCTGATGGAGTTGGAGGAGAAAGGCTGAACTGAATAACTGAATCTTATTTGCTGATTTTTACCCTTTTCGCCACGCTTTCATCACTTTCATCTACAGGATTTTTCGATAAAAACCTGTCCAATGAGATCTGTTTCATCCTCCCTTTCAGAATATTTCTGAAATGAGTTAGGCAAGTGTCATTAAATAGCTCCATAGCACGCCCAGTTACAATTTTTTCTGGGTGTTTCTTTTGAATAAAGTCTGAAAGTTTCTCCCACATTCCCAACATTTCCTTTATCTCACTTGTAGAGATAACCTCCTTCTCCTCCTCCTCCTCCTCCTCCTCCGTGTCATCTATTTCCTGCAAAACCTCCGAGTGCTGCTGCGTCTGTAGCTCCTTTAGCTCCTGCGCTGTCAGTTCCTCGGAGTGCTCCTCAATGAGCTCCTTGATGTCACCTTCCTTTATATCCGCGCTCGCTGCCTCACCATGTCTGACAACGGAGTGAATGCCAGTCCTCTTTTTAAAATTTTCGAACCAGCCCCGACTGGCTTTAAATGGCTCGCCCGATGCCTCGTCCACTGAAGTGCCTGGGGTTTGCTGCAGCAAATCAGCGTAAATAGCTCGTGCCTTCTCGCAGATAATAGCCTTCGTCACGGTATCTCCTGCAAGCTGCTTCTCCGTTAACCACACCATTAGCAGCTTCTCCATATTTTCATGGATAGATGTCCGCTGTTTAGAAATTACTTTAACGCCCTTGGCTGGAGTTATAGCCTGTATCGACTCCTTTTGCTTCAGTATGGTGCAGATTGTAGAAGTGCTACGCTCGTACTGCTTCGCCAAGTCGATTACACGCACACCTTGGTCATGTTTTTCGATAATTTCTTTCTTTAATTCAATGCACATCATCCGCTTCTTCTTCTCAGCACTGTCCTTCGCACTTACTTTCTTCAGATCCATGGTTGAAAAAACGAAGTTTTGCAAAATAACTGCAAGCACAAATGCGAGCACAACACTGATGCTTCAACTAAGAGCTAACCGCTTAAAGTGAACGAGTGAGACACGTGATGCTGGGCTGATGTTGTGGCGTTCACTGTGACGTTCGCTGCGCCAACTAGCGGTGGGGTATCTGAAGCTGGCTTGTAACCCGAATTTTAGCTCGCAACTCAAAGCAAAAAATCGGCCAAGAGACAGCTCGTATCTCGAAAAACTCGTTAGTCGGGACACTCGTAAGTCAAGGCCCCACTATATATAGTTTAGATAAACAGGAATTAAAAAGAATACTGACATTTTAATGTCAAGTAAGCATACTCAAGCTACCAAAGAAACAGCTGATAAATGCTTAATTTATTCTAAAGATAGTTTTGCAATGTAATATATCTATCACTTATTAAACATGAAAGAACATCTGAAGTCTTGAGAACAGCAACAAAATAAGGAACACCAGAAGCATAAAAAATGTGTACCAACATTACCTTTCTTTCGAAAGAGTGCATTTAGGTAATTTTCTGCTTGGCATTCAATCTTTTCAGTGTTGGACTGGCCCTGAGATGATAGTTCCTCTGTTGGTGTTGACTGTGAAGAATCAAGAGATGGTATACAATCCTAAAATTATATATATATAAAAAAAACACCAACATTAAAAAAATCACTTTGTAACTGTGGGATTCCATTAAAAATGGCAAAAATTTAACTCTCTAAATGCTCATTTGTTCTATCTTTTAAATATATCAAATTGTATAGAGAATATTAAATTTGAAACAGGAGTCAGGAAAAAAGAAATTTAGCTCTAACAGAGGGCCAACTTAGCCTTATTTTTTAGCAAAACTATAATCAAAAAAGAGGGAAGAGCAGATAAGATATATTGCTGAATAATTTCACTATATAACATGCCAGCAATGAGAATTTTAACAACAAAGCAGTTATGTTTACCTACTAATCTGACCAAAATAGGTACAGGTTCTTGAGTTCTCATTTCCTCTCAGCCCTCTCACAATAGTATGTAAAGAATTAGGATCCAACCATACAAGATGCTGCTGCTTGTCTAGTTTATCCCTGTTTAGAGTAGACACTAATATTTTAATAATTTACACAGGAGATGATTACGATACCCAAAAGACTTCAAGAGAAAGAAGAAAGTTAAAATGTAGTACCACATTATCCTCCAACTACTGATTCCTGAGAAATCAGCCTGTAGGATGGTCTCAGACCAAACCAGGCCTCCAAGATCATCAGCCTTGTCTATGAAAATACAAACAGATCTGAACTGATTTCATGAGTTAGGGAGCTATGAGAAAGAAATGTGAAATAAACAAGAAAGATGAGTAGTTTGGGATTTTCACCTACTAGATAAGCTAAATGTTAGACTTCTAACATGAGACTTTAATTTTCTTCTCATTGCCAAAAATCAAGTATTTATATTCTACTATAAGTCACAAAGTTTCAAAACAAATTAAGTTTAAAAATTGTGCTACAATTGTGCAAATAGTTTAGAAATAATTTCATAGCACTGAAACTTACACTGACTGCTTCTCTTTGTAGGTTACAAAGTGAACATTTTTCATCCATAGACCAGTCAGTCAGTTCTTCTGGCTCACAGTCTTTAAAAGAGGGAAAAATATTCATTAAATACACTAACTTTATTAAAATAAATAAAAATACCACTCTCCAGAGCAATGGCTCATGTAAAAAAACTAGCTACTAACAGTAAGGGGAAAACACCTAAATTAAACTGGTGACATCTAGAAAGAAATAAACAGAGAAGGCTGTAAGGAGAGTATTTTTGCACTATTAGGGGATAAAGTAGCAAGAACAATGAGCCGGTTATAAATTAATTTTCTAACAATAAGGTTCATATAGCCTCTGCAAGATTCAATTTATCACTGCCTATTAATTTTTTATTTTCACTATGAAATAAATCAGAACAAAGAAATATGGGGGAAAGGAATAAATTCTGCATATTATGAAAGACAACATAAAAAACAGAAATGGAATAAAGCACCAGAAAAGCCCAAAGATTTGAGAACATTGTAATGCTGTCCAAGATAAAAGTAGAAATCCACAGCTAAAAAGTCAGACCAGATTTTTATTACATTGTTTAAAGGCTTGTTGCAAGAGTTAGAGCAAAAACCAGGTAAACAAGTTATATTATTCAACACACAACATGACTTTTTTTTTCCCCCCAGAAGAATGGTCCTTTATAATTCAACTGGAGGCCCAGTGCACAAAAATTTGTGCACTGGAGGGGGAGGGGTCCCTCAGCCCAGCCTGTGCCCTCTTGCAGTCTGTGACCCCTCGGGGGATGTCCACCTGATGGCTTAAGCTGCCAATCAGACATCCCTCTGGCAGCCCAGAAGCCCTCGGGGGATGTCCACTTGCCAGCGGGGAGCAGGCCTAAGCTGCAGTCGGACATCCTTAGCACTGCTGAGGAGGTGGGAGAGGCTCCCGCCACCATAGCTGTGCTGGCAGCCGTCAGCCTGGCTTGTGGCTAAGCAGAGCTCCCACTGTGGGAGCGCACTGACCACCAGGGGGCAGCTCCTGCATTAAGCATCTGCCGCTGGTGTGTGTCATAGTGACCAGTCATTCCCAGTCGTTCTGCTGTTAGGGTCAATTTGCATATTATTATATAGGATAATTACTATTATCCTATATAACTTTATTATATAGGATAGAGGCCTAGTGCACGGGTGGCGGGCTGGCTGGTTTGCCCTGAAGGGTGTCCCAGATCAGGGTTGGGTTCCCGCTGGGGTGCCTGGCCAGCCTGGGTGAGGGACTGGGGACCGTTTTCAGGCTGGCCACACCCCCTTCAGGGTGGGAGTCCCCACTGGGGTGCCTGGCCAGCCTGGGTGAGGGGGCTGATGGCTGTTTTGCAAGCTGGCCAAGCCCCTCAGTGGGGACCCTCACCCCATGGGTGGCCAGCCTGGGTGAGGGGCTGATGGCTGTTTTCAGGCTGGCCATGCCTCCCGGCGACTCAAGCTCCCAGCCTCTCCTTTTTTCCCCCCCTGGCATTTATTTATCTTCTATAATTGAAACTTTGTTGCCGGGGTCCAACCCCAGCAGGTCCAGGGGTCCCCAAAGGTGTAGACGGAGTCGGCAAAGAAGGAATGACACGGAGACAGTGTTCAGTTGATCAGCGGCCTAGCCAGGATCTCCAGCCAAGTTCTGGTCTGGATCTCCAGAGAGGTTCTGCTCTGGATCTCCAGCCAGGTTCTGTGTCCATGTTCCCTCGCCAGGTTCTCCAGCCAGGTTCTGTGTCCATGTTCTCTTGCTAGGTTCTCCAGGTTCTCCAGCCAGGTTCAGTCACCAGGTTCTAGTCAGGTTCTCTTGCCAATTTCTGTAGTCAGGTTCAGTCCAGGATCTTTTGCCATGTTCTCTCGCTAGGTTCTGTCTCTAGGTTCTGAGGCCAGTTTCTGTCCAGGATCTTTTGCCATGTTCTCTCCAGCGAAGTTCTTCTGTCTCTAGAGAACATTCTGTGTAGGTTCTGTGCCAATTTCTCTCTCTCTCTGTTCTGTCTTCTTACATCTGTATTTATACCAGTTGGTTCCAATCCTATCAATCTCTATTACAAAGGTTAGGGCGTTTCTTATCTCCATTCCAGGGAGTAAAGATTATGTAGCTTAAGCATGATTGTTCGTAGTTAAAATGATTAATTACCCGCCTGGCACTTAGTTAAGAGGTTTTATTCCCTCCCTAACTTCAGGGGAAAATCCCTACCTGGGGATTCAACCTTTCTCGGAGAGGTGACCTTGGTTAAAACACAGCGCCAAGAAGGTGAGCAAACATATTAAGAACCGTATGCCATATATGCCAGGTCCCTTGAAACAGCAAGGATGGACCGGCTCCCGGCACTTTGTGGCCTTGAGTGGAGGTGAGGGCTGGCCAGGGCTGGTGGGAAGCTTGGCTTCCTCCATCGCCGGGGGCAACCCAAGCCTCCTCCACGTTCCAGCTCTGTGGCCGCCGCCATCTTAGTTGGGTTAATTTGCATACTTGCTCTGATTGGGTTGTGGGCGTGGCTTGAGCATAGCAGAGGGACTGTTAATTTGCATGTTTCTCTTTTAATATATAGGACTAGTAGCCCAGTGCACAAAAATTTGTGCACTCGGGGAGGGGTGGTGTCCCTCAGTTATTAAACATTTATTGGCACAACACTGACCACATTGGTGGTGGTGGTGGTCTTGTCAGAATGTGTTATGTTATGCAGATGCAAATCTATTTAAACAGATTTGATGTAGATATTTTCAAAGATGGAAGAATTGTCCCTGTCAACTATTTTAGTTGATTCATATCTTCAGTAATTGTCATCATTGCAAAGTTTTCAGTCCCCATATGGATTGCTGGATGTAAAAGGTCATGCGCTGTCCCTGTCCTTTGTAGCCTTTGTGACCTTAATTCACATAGTTTTCCACGTATATGTTTAAGTACCAACCTTACCGGCTTAAAAATGTAAGCTTTTAACACTGCTCTCTCTGTTCCGTATCCTTCTAATGAAAAGTGGAATTGGGTTGCAGCACAGGAGAGAAATTCAGAAAGGGAATATTGAAGTAATGACTGCAGTCAGAGAAGAGGGAACCTGTTTCCCTGGCCACAGGCGCTGGTGCCTTGGACCACAGGGCTGGCAGCTTCTCCGGGTGGCTGCAGCCTGGGACCTCAGGTGGGTGGCTTGTCCGTCTCCTGGGCTGCAGCCAGCCGCAGGTGCTGGCACCAGGACCAAAGGTGGGCGGCTTCTTCTTCTGTGCTTCCAGGGAGGTCAGTCGGTTATGTGTACATGTGTGTGCATGCAAACATAGGCGTGTACACGTGTGTATGTGGAAATCTGCTGGGCAAGTCAAAACCACAGAAGAGTTGCCCCCTATCTCTTGAATCTTCCAGAGATATCCCCCACTTTTTTATTCTATCACTATTGGAGACCGTATTTGCATCAAGCAAGCCAGTAACTCTCTTAGTGTCTATTTATGACTTCTTTCCCTGTCTGTCTTCCAACCCCTAATCATATTTCCACCTGGATGCATCATATTTACTCCTAATATTCTGTATAGAGAAGGAGTCAGGATGCTGTCTTCCCATGAATAGTACTCAGTAACAAACCAATTGCATTTTAGTTGGGCAATGCCCCTACCCACCCTTCAAATCCCTTCCACCATGCATTTCTGTTTCCCTTTTTGTTTGTTGGATTTTTCTGCTGCTCCTTCTCCTCACCCCACCACCCTTGGGTCATAATGTAAAATTCTTTTACATTGTCAAGAAATTATTAAAAATACAGGTACTTTGAAAAAAAAATACAGGTACTTCTCTGATCACCGGCGTGGGACACGAGGAGGGAGGCAGGGAAGAGGCAGCTGCTGGCCCCCCAAGATCTACGTGGCAGCACACATAGAGGCCAGGGTTTTACCCACATAGTTTGAAAGGTGTTCAAGATCTACGTGGTGGCTAGAACCCGGTCTTATGGAGTTTTCTACGTAGTGGTTAGGACCTGGTTTCAGGGGGTTTGCAGTTCGATCTACGTGGGCAGTCAGGATCTGGTCTCATGGGGTTTTACCCGTGCAGTATGCAAGGTGCTCGCGATCTACGTGGTGGCCAGGACCCGGTCTCATGGGGTTTGCATTTGAAAGGTGCTCAGGATCTACCTGGCAGTCAGGACCCATTCTCATGGGGTTTGCTGTTTGAAAGGTGCTCGCGATCTACCTGGTGGTCAGGACCCGTTCTCATGGGGTTTTACCCGTGCAGTATGCAAGGTGCTCGCGATCTACCTGGCGGTCAGGACCTGTTCTCATGGGGTTTGCAGATTGAAAGGTGCTCGAGGTCTACATGGCAGCCAGGACCCGGTCTCATGGGCTTTGCAGTTTGAAAGGTGCTTGCGATCTACGTGGCAGTCAGGACCTGGTCTCATGGGGTTTGCATTTGAAAGGTGCTCGCGATCTAGGTGGTAGCCAGGACCTGTTCTCATGGGGTTTGCAGTTTGACAGACGCTCGCTATCTACCTGGTGGTCAGGACCCATTCTCATGGGGTTTTACCCGTGCAGTTTGCAAGGTGCTCCCAATCTACACGGCAGCCAGGACCCATTCTCATGGCGTTTGCATTTGAAAGGTGCTGGCGATCTACCTGGTAGTCAGGACCTATTTTCATGGGGTTTTACCAGTGCAGTTTGCAAGGTGCTCGCGATCTATGTGGCAGCTAGGACCTGGTCTCAGGGGGTTTGCAGTTCGATCTATGTGGGCGTCAGGACCTGGTCTCACGGGGTTTTACCCCGCACAGTTTGAAAGGTCCTTGCAATCTACTTAGGTGTCAGTGCTGCCTCTTCCCTGCCCCGCCCAGCTTCTCCGATCATGCCTGGGGGCCGGGCAAAGGCCCCCGCTTCTCTGATCATGGCTGGGGAGCCAGGCAAAGGCCCCCACTTCTCCAATCACCCTGGGGGGCCGGGCAAAGCCCCCCGGTTCTCCGATCATGCCTGGGAGGCGGGACAAAGCCCCCCGGTTCTCCAATCCCGCCTAGGGGCCAGGCAAAGCCCCCCTCTTCTCCGATCACGCCTGAGGGGCCGGTCAAAGGCCCCCCCTTCTCCGATCATGCCTGGGGGGCCAGACAAAGGCCCCCGCTTCTGCGATCATGCTGGGGGCGGGGCAAAGGCCCCCGCTTCTCCGATCATGCCTGGGGTGCCGGGCAAACCCCCCGCTTCTCCGATCACACCTCGGGGGCCGGGCCAAAGCCCCTGCTTCTCTGATCATGCCTTGGGGGCCGGGCAAAGGCCCCCGCTTCTCCGATCATGCCTGGAGGGGCCGGACAAAGGCCCCGGCTTTTCCGCTTCTCCGATCATGCCTGAGGGGCGGGGCAAAGGCCCCCGCTTCTCCATTTATGCCTGGGGGGCCGGGCAAAGGCTGCCCGGTTCTTGCCTGGCGCCTGGGTTTCCAATAACCGTCAGCAGCAGGCAGCTTCTTCCGTCCTTCCCAGTTTGCCTCCCAGCATTGCGCCTATGTGTGCTGCCATCTTTTTTGGTGGTTAACTGCCATCTTTCTTGGCAGTTAATTTGCATATCGCCCTGATTAGCCAATGTGAAGCCTGTCGGAGGTACGGTTAATTACCATGTTTGTCTTTTATTAGATTAGATTACTATAATATAGAATATTTGTGGAAAACGAACATTTTGTGATGAAAGGTTTTCTGAAGATATAACATTGTCCTCCCAACTATACTTAGTACAGACAGTGATTTTTGAAACTTACTCCCTGTAACAGAACTGCTCCCCAGCCCCCACCACCTGCCAATTTCTTTTTCCAAATAAATTCATATGTAGAGCCTCAAACCATAAAGCAACCATTATCAATCTGAGGCAGTTACACTAGGACTAATTTGAAAAGCACTGGTGTACCACAGTAATTTACTCTCATACTTTTGAATACATAATGAAGTTTAATATGTTTCTGGTAAACTAGACAGAAAATAGACTTATCTGTTTTTGAAGTGATTATGAGTAAAATTTAGTTAGAATCAGCCCTTAGGATACTCTTGCATCAATCCAAACACACATTTGAAGATAATACATAGAAGACAATATAATTTTTGGAATATAAAGTGTAGTGATAGCTTCCTTTGATTTTTGGCAGTGGTCCAGAAATATTCCTGCTATTTATCTGAACTTGGAAAAGGCAGCAAATAGGAACATAAGATCCAGTACAGAATAAAGTAAAGAAAACTGTGTTTGAAGTCTATGAAAATCTAGGACTTGAACTTACTAGCTGTAACTAGTCAAGCCGTAAAGTTTTGTTTTGTTTTTTTAAATTTCCACACCAAAAAAATAAGGATCCCACCATTACTTAACTTATTTTCGGATCAAATGAAAAAAAAAGTGAAATAATAAACTACAAACATCATGCAAAAGCTATTAGCAAGGTAGAATTACCAGTCTATTTTAAATCCTGTACTATCACACCTATATTTAAACTTAATTATAAAAATGTTAAACGTTATCTGTGGGTCATGGACTGATTTTTTACTTTTGGGCTCATTTATATATTCTAATTTCCTAAAATGAACATGTGTTATTTGTACACAAAAGAAATAATTGTCAAAAAATACAATACATGTATTTATTTCCTTAGAACATTCTGTCTTTTGTGTAATAACTAATTTCTGAAGGAACATAAATTCGTACATATATTCAGAACTATATATGTAAGTAAATGAAAGCAAGAGGCTAAAAATCACAAGCTGGACTTTGGGTTATCAGAAAGCAATTAAGTATAATGCTGCCTTCTGACATGAATGAAAAACAGCAGGCTGGAGAAATACCAAGCATAGGTTAAACTCTTATTTCTTAGATTTTTCCTTTATTTATAAGCTCAGAAAAAAAAGGTGAAACTATAGTCAGTTTTGCTTATAACAGGTAAAAATATTTAATTCAGTGTTAAGCTATGACACAGTGAGAGATGTTGAAAGTTTAAAAGATAAGATAAAGATCTTAGCCATAAGAATGATAAAATTTTGGAATGGGAATATTTTGGAATCTTGATCCTTATTGTCATGTTCTGCATGGATATCATTCATCTGATTGAAGATGGGTGGTTGGGACAAATGATCTTGCATAGATACTGTCAGCTCTATGATTCATAGCTCAATCATCCTCCTCAACATTAACAAAGAATGAGCAGAAAACTTTTGACTACACCAACTATCACTGTAACTACCTCAACTCAACAGACTTACATACACAGAGGGAAGGGCCTTTAAGTCTACTAGATAGGACTTTGGTCTTAATAGAAAGGAAGGTACCAGAGTAGGGCAGAAGGTAAAAGAGTTAGCATTGAAAAGTGACAAGATACAGAAATAATTCAATCAAAATCAAACTAGAAAATCTATTCTAGCATTACCCATTTTGTAAATGAACTGTACTATAAACTTTCACATGCCTACAAAAATGTTCTCTCCTAGTGCTCTAGGTTTCCAAGCAAGCAGTAAAACAGCTAAACTATGCTACCACAGCAATTATAATACAGATCAAAATCGTATACCAGGATTTATGCAACAACATTTGGAAGGGTGGGCTATAATAAATAGAGGAGGCTACACATAAATAGAAAACTGAACACATATGGCAGGATTTCTCAGAGTGACAATCGGAGTTCTAGAATGCCTGTATCATAAGCAACAGGCAACTGAACCCTTTTAAGTCCTCTTTAAATTCCCTTTACAGGGAATGTAATGTATAAAATGACAAATCAAATTTTACCACTGAGCCAAAACAAACTTCATTTACAATTTTGAATCAGTATCTAAAATTTTTGAAGATTATAACATTATGTAATAATAGGAATATTTGGATCACTTTATGTATTCATTTAAAATATTTTTAATTAAACAATAACACAAATTCATGTTTAGTATAAAGTTAGTGTAGAACATCCATTTCTCATTTGTTAAATGGGACAGAAGGTTAAAATTTTGAAATAAAACGTTACCTTCAAATAAACTGAGGTGTCTTCGTAGCCGTGGTCCATAAAGCCCTTCTAAAATACTCTCAAAACCTGTGTTATTAAAGAAAGAAAAGAATATTAACTATGAAAGAAAGCTTAATTTTACAATAACAAAAAACCATAAACTCTATAGGAATCACCAAATTATAAACTTAACATACTATAAGGTGTCATTTTTCCTTTAGTTGAATTAATTTGAACTAGGAAATACATAACATAATAAACAGTCATATAATAACTATCAGAAATTACATGATTATAAAGAAACATTCAAATGTAAATGTTCACTACTAAAACAGGTAAACATTTTTGTCATTTAGAAATATTCCCAGGTTAAATTATTATGGGCAGATTTCTTTTGTAATAATTTTGTAGAGAGGAGAAAAATAACTAGAAAAGATGTATAATTCTGTTTATATTTGTTAACAACCTATGTTAGTTTATAAAAAGTAGCATCTTGAACCTCAATTACCAAAATGAGTAAATGAGTGCCAGTGGAGAGAAATTCTTGCTATGAAAAGTATGATGGCCCCGGCGAGGTGGCTCAGTTGGTTGTAACATCATCCAGGGCACCAAAAAGGCTGCAGTTCAATTCCAGGTTGGGACACATAACTAGGCTGTGGGTTTGATCCCTGTAGGGGCGCCTACAGGAGGCAATCAAGTGATGTTTCTCTTTCACATCGATGTTCCCCACTGTTTCCCCCCCCCTTCCCTTACCCCTCTCTAAAATCAACAAACATATCCTCGGGTGAGGATTAAAAAATATATAAGGTATAAATAAAATGTTAACCTACTTGTAAAAATCATGAAAATAATTTATTCATGGGTATGGACTATTTTAAAAAATTATTGAAAATCTTGTCAAGTTAAAAACCTCGTTCACGAACTTACATAGTGTCCTACTTTCTGGATATACTAATTTTAAGATTTTGCAATTTTCTTTTTGAAATCTGTATTATATTAAATTTTAAGCAGTTTTTTTATAAACTACAAGGCATCCAAAGGAAAATGACCAGAATGGCAAAATAACTGGGAAATTAAGAAAAGGAACTACTTAAAGAATGCTTAAATTAGGGAGGGAAAATATTAAAGTAGAATGATAGATCTGAAAAATGAAAGATAAAGGATATTTTCTCAGTGATAGTCCTAAATTGTAAAAAGGCAGAAATACTACTCTAGAAATGTTCCATAAATCATGCTTTAAAAAGACATGTTAACATCTCTATAATCAAGATGCATATTCAAGTTGATGTGTCAGAGTAACAAAACAAAAAAAAAGTGACACAGAACATGAGGAAATGATGCATCTTATCCTATATAATAAAAGGCTAATATGCAAATAGACCAAATGGCGGAACAACCGGTCCCTATGACACCAGGGGGTGTGTGCAGAACAGGTGGCTGTCAGCTGCGGCGGGATGGTGGAGCAGGTGAGTAGGGGCGCCAGACTAAGGCAGAGGGTGAGCCTCTGGTGGTTACTGAAAATTCTTTACTCCCTTGCTCTGTGGTCCCGCCCGGCGCTTGTACCCATGACTGGCGCCAGAGCTGCTGCTCACAACCACTGCCAGCGCCCAGCGCAGGTCCCGATCGCTCGGTGCCATCAGCAGGAGTGACTGGCAGCTGCCGGCACCAATCGTCCCTCACGGCTTCTCCACCTCCCCCTGCTCCTGAGGGGTGATCAGGCCAGCAGCTGCCATTTGCACCTGCTGCTGGCGCCGGCCCCAACTGCTTAGTGCCTTCAGCAGGTATGACCAGGGCCAGTGCCATCAGTGTGTGGGAGTGGTGGCGGTGGGAGTGGGGCTGTGGGCAGACAGGTGACCGGGGGCCACGGCAGGAGGGGCTGGGCGGGGGCACAGAGGATGGGCTGAGACCCGCCCCTGTGCCTACCACAGCCTCATGGTCCACAGTTCCTTTCAGGTGCATGAACTTGTGCACTGGGCCCCTAGTAACTTATGATGTCTTAGATTTGACAAAGTAGTTATCATGGAACTTAGGAAATATGCACTTAATAAAATCTTTGTGAAATGATTCAGTACTAGTTCTCATGAGTGGACATTCCAGGCAGAAAAGTAAATGAACTAGAACCAGAGAACACTTTCAAGAACACTATCGAAAAGACTTTCCTACTGGGTAAAACCTCAGAGCGAAAAAGCCTCAAATCTCTTTCTTTTACTAAGATAATCTAGTTCTATTATGCTGTGATCAATGGACTCCAAAAATTAACAATGCAAACAAACTATTTTAAGATGTCATTCTATTGTATATTGAACAAAATATATAGCCTAACCTTATACACGTTTACTCAATTGGATTTCTCATAAATTGCTGGTGGAATGCAAAATGACACAACCATTTTAGAAAAGTTTGACAATTTCTAGTAATTTAAACATGCACTACCACATGATCAAACAATCCCACTCCTAAATATTTACCAAACAGAAATGGAAACTACACTTACACAAACACCTATACACAAGTATTCATAGAGTTTCAGTCACATTTACTCCAAACTGGAAACAATCCAATGTCCTTCAACCATTGAATGAAAAAACAAACTGGTATAATGGAATACTACATAGCCAAAGGAACAAACTACTGATACATGCAACAACACGGATATATATCAAATGCATATTGTTAAATGAAAAAACCAGACTCAAAAGCATATACCTAATGATTTCACTTATTTATTCTCTGGGAAAAGCAAAACTATAGCGTCAGAGCAGACCAATGGTCGCTAGTGCCACGTTACCTAGGTAAGGAAATAACTCTGAAGAATCACAAAACAACTTTTAGGGATAATGGAACTGTTTTATATCTTGTTTATTGAGAAACTGGTTATCCAATTGTTTGTGTGTTAAAACTCATAGAACTATATTCTCTAAATTATATGTTAATAAACCTTGCTAATTTTTTTTTTAAAGAAAAGGCATAACGGATAGTTTCTGCAGCAGAGAAAGTTAAAGGTCAGTAGATGACTTGATGGGTTCATCCTTAAAAAACAAACAAGCAAACTAAAGTCAATCATGAATAATGGTCAGGGTTTAGAGTAAAGATGGAAGGCTAAAACTCAGGTGTCAAAGTCATCAGTAAATTTAATAGGGAAAGGTAATTAGACATATGAAAACATGCTAAAAGTCACTAATCGTCCGAGAGATGCAAATCAAAATGACAATGCAGTCCCATCTCACACCTGTCAGAATGGCTATCATCAAAAAATCAACAAATGACAAGTGCTGGCGAAGATGTGGAGAAAAAGGAACCCCTGTGCACTGCTGGTGGGAATGCAGACTGGTGCAGCCACTGTGGAGAACAGTATGGAGTTTCCTCAAAAAACCTAAAAATGGAACTCCCATTTGACCCAGTTATCCCATTTCTAGGAATATATCCCAAGAAACTAGAAACACTGATCAGAAAGGATATATGCACCCCTATGTTCACTGAAGCATAATTTACCATAGCTAAGATTTGGAAACAGCTTAAGTGCCCATCAGCAGATGAATGGATTAGAAAACTGTGGTACATCTACACGATGGAATACTATGCTGCTGTAAAAAAGAAGGAACTCTTACCATTTGCAACAGCATGGATGGAACTGGAGAGCATTATGCTAAGCGAAATGAGCCTGTCAGAGAAAGATAAATACCACATGATTTCACTCATTTGTGGAGTACAATGAACAACATAAACTGATGAACAAAAACAGATCCAGAGACAGAGAAGCATCGTCAAACCTCAGAGGGAAGGTAGGGGAGGGCGGAGAGGGGGAGAGATCAACCAAAGGACTTGTATGCATGCATATAAGCCTAACCAATGGACATAGACACCGGGGGGTGAGAGCATGAGTGGAGTGGGGTGAGGTGGGGTGGGGCGGGGGGACAATAGTAGGATAAGAACCCATATGTAATACCTTAATCAATAAAGAAAAAAAAGTAAAAAAATAAAACGATTTAGCTCTACTTAAAAAAAAAAGAAAGGTAATTACAGTGGTGCCTTGACTTATGAGTTTAATTTGTTCCGGGACGGAGCTCGTAACTCAAATTACTCGTATGTCAAATCAATTTTCACCATCACAATGAATTGAATGCTGGGCTGAATTTGTGGCGGTCACTGTGACGTTCACTGCGCCAACTAGCGGTGGGGTATCTGAAGCTGGTTCGTAACCCGAATTTTAGCTTACAACTCAAAGCAAAAAATTGGCTGAGAGATGGCTCATATCTCGAAAAACTCGTTAGTCAGGACACTTGTAAGTCAAGGGCCCACTGTAGCTGTCTACATGCTCATAGCATAATAAAAATTCCACGATTCTCAAAAATAAAACCTTTTTGTATCGGATAGAACAATGATTTGAAAGCAAAATCATGATACAGACTACACAGAAAAACTGTATGTGGGAAAAAACGCTTTTGAGACTAAAAGGATAAAAAGACAAATATAAGGAAAATGTGGTATCTTATCTAATAAAGAAGGGATATGCAAACTGCTGTCATGCCATAATGGTCAAGATGGCTGCACCTACAGGGGAGGCAGGGATTCAGTAATGCAAGATGGCAGCACACACAGTGGAGGACGAGTTCCCATAAAGAGCCTTAACAAGCAATCAGCAAGGACCTGAGGCTGCGTCCCCCAGCTGGTGGGGCTTGACAGGGGACCTCAGGCTGCTCCCCTTGCCCCGGCACCAGGCTGAGGAACCTCAGGCCACACACCCCGGCCCCAGCTCCAGGCCAGGAGATCTGAGGCCGCGCCCCTCACCTGGCAGGGCTTGATGGGGGAACTCAGGGTGCAGCCCCCTGGCCCCGGTTCTGGGCTGAGGCTGCAACCCGCGCCCCAGACTGAGGACCTGAGCCTGCGCCCCTGCCCCAGCAACAGGCCAGGGGACCTAAGACTGTGCCCCCTGGTATGCAGGGCTTGACAGAGGACCTCAAGGCGCGCCCCCTCGCCCTGGCCGGAGGAACCAACGGCCGCACACCCCACCCCAGCGCCAGGTCAGGGAACTGAGGCTGTGCCCCCCACCTGGCGGGGCTTGACAGGGGACCTGAGGCTGCACCCCCCCCTCAGCGCTGGGCTGGGAGACCTGAGGCTGCGTCCCTGCCCAATGGGGCTTGACGGGGGACCTGAGGCTGTGCCCACTCCCAGCAGGGCTTGACAAGGGTGGGGCCGGCTGGGTTTGGGTCTCACGCAATTTTGAGGCGCCGCGGGTGTGCAGGGACTTGACTCTGAGTCCCGCAGTGTGCCCCAGACTCTGACAAGAGGAGGATTTTCATATACATTTTACTAATTTTCTTTCATCTCTGACACTTCTATTATAGAGAAAGGGCAAATAGCAATATTAAAATATTTCCTCTAATTAATCCCCTTTTAATGTGCAAAAATTTCATGCACCGGGCCACTAGTGCTCATATAAATATGAGATTTATAAAAGAGTTTATCAGATGATCTTAATCCCCTCCCTGATAGGTGAAATCAACTTCTATATGTACAGGTAGAAATTAGAAGAAATACTATTTTTAAAAATGAAAGACTAAAAAAATAAATTTTGAGGTTATTCCACTTTACATAGCTTCTTTTACCACTAGTATACCCTCTACTCCAGTAAGGTAGAGAGGGTTGTCTCAACTCTATTCCCAAAACACTCTGTTCATTCCTTTTTCTTTGCCTCTATAGGCTTCTCCTTCTTTTCCTTCTCCATTCCTTATTTTGCCTGGCTCAAAAATTCTAGGTCTTCTAAGAAAGCACCTATAATAATACCATTCCTCATTAACATCTATTTGTTTTGAAATGCCTGGGGTACTTGTGCCACACAATTGAAGTGTCTTAATCTCTATCAATGAAGCCTCTCCAACTCCAAGTGTGGCTAACTCAACTAAATTCAGAAATGTGGTGTTTTGGTACATCTTGGCTAACTACAAGGATGATGAACTTTCCCCCCATAAAAGTAGAATATTATATATGTTATAAGTGAATCAAATGAAAGACTTATTCTAGGAATTGAAATTTAAAACATTACGACTGGATTAATACTAACTTGTGGTACAATCCTAAGACATTGCTTACAATTTCCTTATTTAAAAATAACACTTTTGAAAAATTTTCTCTCCCAATGGCAGAAAGGATCATATTTTATAAAAACGGTTTCAAGTCGTAAGAGCACTGGATATGCAATACGGAAATTTATATATACACATGTATATACACACACATACAAACATGCAAAGGAAAAAGAATATGTCGGTTTGCAAATGTTTATAACGTGAAATATTGAATGTAAGCACATTAATAGCAAAAGATAAATTGAAATAAGTACACAAACTACATGTAATCCCAATTCACACTATGAATAGATGCTTCACATATAGGGTACTGAAAAAACAAACAAAACCCAAGCAACAAGTGAATTTCTTGTTTAAGAGAGTTTCATTGTTTATTTAAAAATAACAATGCGCCCTAGCTGGTTTGGCTCAGTGGATAGAGCGTCAGCCTGTGGACTGAAGTGTCCCAGGTTTGATTCCAGCCAAGGGCACATGACTGGGTTGCGGGCTTTATCCCCAGTGGGGGATGTGCAGGAGGCAGCCAATCAATGATTCTCTCTCATCATTGATGTTTCTATCTCTCTTTCCTTCTCCCTTCCTCTCTGAAATCAATAAAGATGTATTTAAAAAATTAAAAAATAAAATAAAAATAACAATGCAAAAACAAAAGTATGAGACGGGTCTTACTAGGTCTCCTGACTAGGACTAGGACTATGGGGGAAAATTCGCAATATAGTTAGAGCCCAGTTAAACATTTCCTTTCTAATATGGTATAATTATATATTACATTAAAAATGTAATACAGAGATTGCATGTTAGACATAACAGCATGAACTCAATTTTCAATGTTTCCCAATCCTACTTCAGTACCCAAGTAGGTAAGGCAGAAAGTCCTTTTTCCCATGAAATTCAATTAATTTTGTATTTAATTAAAATTTGACTATTTTTCAAAATCACATATATTTTTAAATACAGAGCATACTTAATGTACCCACATAAGCAAAAAGATGAGGGGATAAAAACCTTAAAGGATTCAAAAACTTAAAATTGACCAAAAACATCGTAAAATCACTGCGTGCCTCGGGGAAAACTTGACACAATAATGTCTCCAGCCAGTGTTACAATGCCGTTACCCTGATCCTAATTCATATGAACCCAATTTCTAAACAGGTTGTCGGCAGAAGAGATCTTTCCAATAAAAACGGGTCCACTTTGTATTCTGGAAGCACTAATAACACTTACCTTTAAAATTTTATGTAAAGAATACCGTGTGTGTTTTTCTACACTTTTTTAAACTAAAATCACTTATGAGAACTCCATCAAAGCTATTTTCCAGAATGTCTCCTTAGATAAGACCAAAACCTATTTTATAAGGGTAAACAGTAAGTGGCTTAAACATAAAAGTGCCCCTAGTAATAGTTCCTATGTCCACCGTATTCTGCAGTGCACGCCTCTGAGTTGAAGTTGTACTAGTTCATCCTACTGCGACCTCCTGCTCACTAGCCAGAAAGAAGGGTCTTCCTCCAGGCGCTAAACGAACAAACCGGGGTGGGGGTGGGGGTGGGGGGCGGCTCGAGGTGGCGCAAGAACAGATGGAAACAAGTAGGAGGTTAGTGCCTCCACTCCAGGTGCCAAGATTTAATCGCCCACCGAGCCAGCTGCTTCCACTACCCACACTTCCCTTCCTCTCTCACCCCAAATCCCCTTCCAAAACACACGCGCACAGCACCCCCCGTCCCTGTCCCCGCGTCGCCCCCTTCCTGCCCAGGACACCAACCTGCGGGAGAACAGCTCCCTGCACACGCCCCACTCGGACAGAAAAGCGAGCGCCGGCGGCGAAGGTCCGGAGGTCCCGCCACCGCCCGCCGCCCCCGGCCACCTGCAGAATGACAGCTCCGAGCCCAGAAGTTTGAGAAGCACGAACGACGCCGACCCCACCGACTGGGAAGACGAACGGTCAGGAGGACGCGGGAGGGAGGCGGGAGGGTGTCGTGCGGGTAAGTGCGGGGACGGGTCCAGCACATGACAGCGAAAGAGGACCAGAGTCGCCGGGGCGTCCGCGCAGAGAAGGGGGGTGAGGGTGTCATCTCTATGGCAACAGTCCCCCGGCTCCCCGCCGTCCAGACTTCCAAAGAGGGAGGAAGAACTTCAAATCCCAACCGTCAGCGCTCCAGCGGCTCCTTCTTAAAGGGGTACACACCGCGCCGCCGCCGAGCGCGAGAGGGCAGAGGAGGGCGCCCCCGCCCCTCGGGCGCCGCCCCCGCTGCCCCGAGGCCCCCTGCCGGCTTTCCGAGGTCCCGGCCCCGCGAGCGCCGGGGGGCGGGGGGTCGCCCGGGATGCCCTCCTCTGGAACTCGGTGGCGGCGGCCGGCCCGGCCCCCGGCGGCGAGAAGGGGGTGTGTGTGCGCCCGGTGGGGGCGCGGACCAGCCCGCCTTTCTCCCGCCGGCTCCCCTCCGCCCGGACGCCGACCGCGGGGCCGCTTCCTCCCTCCAGACCGGGCGGACGCCGGGCGGCGAGAGGCGCCGAGGAGTTTGGGGGACGGCGCGAGCGAGCGGTTCCCCCGGGGGCTGGGCGAGCGGGTCCGAACTAACAGTTCCCGGGGAGCCCAACAGCTCCGACGGGGAAGGAGCGCGGACCGCGCCGGGCCGGGAGCCCCCAGACAAAAGGCGAGCCCGGGCCGCCGCGCCGCCGCCGCTCCCAGCTCGCTCCCCCATTGAACTGACCCGAACGGGAGATTCAACTCAGCCCCAAACTCCTCGGGTCGCGGCGGACGCCGCCGCGCGGAGCCGCGGCCCAGCCCGGGTCTCTCTTACCTACACAGTGCATGAGGCGGTGGCGCCAGGAGTCGAGTTCCCGCCGGAATCCTCTCCTCTCCGCCGCGCACCGAGGGCTCCCGCACTGAGCAACAGCGGCGGAGTCCATCCTCTCTTCCCTGGTCCATCTGCGTCCCGCGTCACGCGCCCCTATTTACATACGAGCGGCGCAGGCGCGAGGCTGGGGCGCGAGCTCCGCAGCGCGCGCCCCCCGGAGGGGGATTGATTGACACGTGTCACTACCTTCCCTCGGCCCGGCCCTCCCCCTCCCACCGCTCCCACTGGGAGAAGCGCGAGGAGAAGGAAGCAACCTGCGGCTTCCGCTGACCCCGCCTCCCCATCCCCTCGCCGCCGCCTCCTCCCCCCGGAGTTTACTCCAGCGAGCCATCCTGCTCCCGCCGCCCGCGAAATCCCTGAGCGACAGCGAGAGGCTCCGAGCCCGGCCGGGAACCGGCGTGCGATGGAGCGGACTAACTACTCCTCCCTTCAGCCTTCCCGAAGCGACTGGGGCTGCGCGGAGACTTCACTTCCCAGGCTCCGTTGCGCCGGAGTCCCAGAGCGGAGCTGGACCCCGCGGCGCCATGCATGCTGGTCCTTGTAGTCCCGCAGGGACGGGCACTGGACACTTGGGCTTCTAGACCGGCCCTGGACTCCTTTGCGCTGCGCCTCTGGTGGACTTGGCCTCCGACGCCCTGCGCCCAGCACTGCTCTACTCATGTTGCCCGGTCTGACCGAGCCGCCTCAACTTCTTTAGGTTCTGCTATAGAAGGGCGGTGCAAACCGCAACGTTGACCGCTTCTTGATGGTTCAAGCTGCACTTTGTGCTTTAAGTGCTGGAAATTTGGAGGGGCGGGCGGGGGGGGGGGGGGGGGGCGGGTGGTCACTGTCATCCTGCCGCTGCAGGGAAAAAGCAAGCTGGTCATGGGGCCGCATCCCAAACAACTGCGAAATATCCAGAGCCATCCCGCCCTAACATCAGTTTCCAAGGCGAAGAGATTTTGGAAAGTGTGAATATGTGTAAGGGTTAAGGAAAGATGCGGGGCTTTTCACCGAAAATTATTTACGGAGGGCATTGGGTGTGACTGGATGAAAACCCCCCAAAAAGGAAACTCTTTACCCTCTGCAAAATGTAAACTGGAGGACAGCGACCATTGAGACTTCTGTACCGTGACATCTTTCACTTGCCTGACCTAGTACAGAGAGTGGCGTGGTATTTGGCACTTTACAAATGTTATGGAATGAATGCTACACTATGCTAGAGAAAATATTTTTTCTTCTTCAGAATGAGCTTTTCATTTAAAATAAACTTCAGTGACACTTTTGACTTTTGCACCACAGCAATTGTGCATGTGTTTCTGTATATGTGCAGGGGGCCGAACCCAAAATTTACTAAGAAGTCCTGTGTATTACTGCAAATTCATGCACAAGTATGTGGGCAATATGTTTCAATTCTTCCTGGAAACTCCTGGTTTCTGAGTTCAGTACTACCCTCCCTGTTTTGTAGTTTATCCTTATCCACCTTTCCTTGTTTTTTTTTTTTTTTCCTACAAGGAAGTATTTCATTGCTCATCACTACCTCTCGACATTGAAGATGTAGTTTTACATTTTCACAGATTAAGAAAATGAAGTTTAAAATCTCATAATCACCTTTCTAGAATGGTCACAGTTGGAGAAGTAAGTAACATCACTTGTGAAGGTGCTTTAGGAATTATCAGTGGATAGTTTCAATTACTGATCCCACTTATAATTGACAACAATCAGCATTTATAGCTTTCTGATCACTTTTACAGTAATTGACATCAGTGAGGATGGTCTAGTAGTTTAAGGTGCAGCGACAAGCCCTAACCAAGGGTCCAAAATGTTGGGGGTGGTGGGAGGCGGAGCTTCAGAGCAGGTCCTTGTCACCAAGCAACCTGATCATTTAGGAGAGCCCCAATCAGTGTAACTTCCCCACTTGCATGATAGGTCCAAGGAAGATGAATGACAAATTGGTTCTTCCTGAAAGTGATACAAGTGAATTCCATTCACGTTTCTTGGATAAAAGCAAATTATACAGGCATGCCTATTTTTCAAGGGAGCTCGGAAGTGCAATCCTGTTTTTCCAGAAGGAAGATAACCAAAATTTACTGGTGAAGAGCACCAATGTGTGTAATGTGTTTGTTTTTGTTTCCCGCACGTCCCACGTGGTTCAGGGTTCAGGATCTGGAAGAGGGGCCCCACACAAATGAAAAGAGACGAGACAAGAAATAATAATTTCAAGATTGGGGGGCCAGGCGAGAGCCCATCCAAAGAAGATGGACTCCACTTGTGCTCAGGCCTCGCCATCTTTTTATTCAGTTTGGGATCCACCCATAGCCCTTAGGCAGGCAAGTTCCAGTAACAGGGAGACTACCCCATCAGCAAGGATTTACATGATAATAGATGGGGAAGTTGCTTCAGCTACCATTGTCTGGACTAAACAGGGGGTGCATAGCCCTGACCTTTGCCAGGTCACCGGCCTTCCGGGTTCCTTGTCCACACCTCTCTGCTAGTGAAGACAATACTGCAATCCATCTTTCTAGTCACCAATTTACAGTTCACTCTCTTTACACTACAAAATATATTCACCCCTGTCACAAGTGAGACAATCCAAAAGTTCTATTCAGTAATGGCATTTCTCTCAGTCTAGCTCTCTGGGTGATGGCTGATGGTCCCTATATTAGAACAGGAATAAGCTTCTGTTGATATAGAGACCTCAAAAGATGAAGACTCATCCCTCTCTGCTTACACACACACACACACACACACACACACACACACACACACGCAGGCACGCACACTCAATGCACAGTGGGGGGACAGAGTCAGAATAACCACGGTAAAGGTAAAGAATGAGAGCCTCACATATTTTACCACAGCTAACATGGACTACTAACTTTCCGGCCTCTAACAGGTTCCTTGCCACCACCCACTGAGCCTCTGAGTCACAGTCACATATTTTAGGTTTTCCGTTGTCATAACTCTACCTCCTTCCGGGCACCAATGTCTACATAGTCAGAATAGGCTAGATCCGTGGTCGGCAAACTGCGGCTTGTGAGCCACATGCAGCTTTTTGGCCCCTTGAGTGTGGCTCTTCCACAGAATACCATGTGCAGGCGCACGTACAGTGCGATTGAAATGTTGTGTCCCATGCACAGAAGTCGGTTTTTGGCCTGGGCGAGTCTATTTTGAAGAAGTGCTGTTGATATTTGGCTCTGTTGACAAATGAGTTTGCCGATGACTGGGCTAGATTATCCTCTAGTAACGGAGACTCGAAACCTCAGTAGCTTAATACAAAGATTTAGGTCTTACTTAAAGTCCATGTCCTCCAAAAATCAGTGTGAAGGAGGGTGGGGAGAACTGTTCCATGTCCATTCAGGGACCCAGGTTTATGGAGCACCACCACCTGGAACCTCCCCGGTCACCATGACAAGAAAAAGACGTTAAATCACTGTCCAGCTCTTAAAGGCTTCTGCCAGAAGTGACATATTTCACTAGGTAAAGCAAATCAAATGGTCATGCCTAACTTTAAGACAGTAATATATCAAACTAGAGGCCTGGTGCACAAATTCACATACAGGTGGGGTCTGGCCAGCCCACCCCAATAGGGGCTGATCAGGCCGGGCTGGTGGGGGGGAGGAGATGTGGGAGGTTGGCCACCCTCACCCCGATCCCCCAATCGGGGTTCGGGGAAAGCTGATTGGGGGCAGGGCCGGCCAGGGGGAGGGGCCGAGGGAGGTTTGGGGGGGCCGTGATCAGGGCCACGATCGGGCTGGTTGGCTGCCACAGTATGTGTCATAGCAACTGGTCGTTCTGGTCATTCTGGTCACTTGGCATACATATATCTATATATATACACACACACATACATATATATATAATTAGAGGCACAATGCATGAAATTTGTTTAAAGGGCTTGGTCTCAAATCCCTGGCTGCCTCAGCCCTCACAGCCTGGCTTCATCTGGAAGGTCGTTGGATGGTTGGTCTAATTAGCATATTAGCTCTTTATTATATAGGATAGCTTGCAGGTGTAACCAACTACCCCAAAACTTAATAGCTTAAAACAGTGGTTCTCAATCTTGGCTGCACATTAGAATCACCTGGGAATCTTTTTAAAATACTGATTTCTGGGCCTCATCCTCCGGAAATTCTGTTTCCTTGCTACTAATGTTGTTGCCCCACCCCATAACAAAGAAAAAGAATTTCCGGAGGATGAGGCCCAGAAATCAGAATTTTAAAAAGATTCCCAGGTGATTCTAATGTGCAGCCAAGATTGAGAACCACTGGCTTAAAACATCAACAACTGATTTAGCTTATAATTCCATGGAGTGACAATTCGTTTGGTCTCAGCTGGATAGTTCAACTTACCTGGGCTGTGCTCACTCAGAGTTTGTGATTAGCTTCCCGTTAGAGAGGCAACTCTGTTTCTGAGGGTGAGTTGACAGTCACCTGGGACAACAGGCCAAGCAGGCCAATAGTCCCTTATCATCAAGAGGCTAGCCTTGGCTTGTTCACATGGATTTCAAGGTCAGTAAAAGAGCAAGCCCTAATGCACAGGCACTTTTAAAGCTTTGGCTTGGGTCACATTTGCTCCAGTCCAAATGGCTAAAGCAATCATATGGCCAAGCCCAGAGTCAATGAGGGTAAGTACCTTTTAACAAGAAGAGTTGCCAGTCACATTGCAAAAGGGTGTGGATAGAGGGGAAAAAATAATCTGTGGCCACTTTTGTAATCAACTGCAGATGGGAAAGTGTAATGTTACCATGTTCCCTAAAAGAAAGGGGAAGAGAAATGTTAATGAACAAAATTAATGAATATAGTATCTCTAGAATTTCTAGGCCAGCTATCCACAAAACTAAAGATAGAAGAGGGTCATATTCAAGATTGTCTCTTACACTGGAAATCTAGTTACTCTCAAAGGAAATGTTACTATTCTTTGGAAAGATGTTTTTGTTCTGCAGTCCATTTCCTATATATAGTATATCATTTGTTTACTAGAGGCCGGGTGCATGACATTCGTGTACAGCCTGGCCTGCACCCTCTCGCAGCCTGGGAGCTCTCGGGGGATGTCCGACTGATGGCTGTCAGTCCAACATCCTTAGCACTGCTGCAGAGAGGTTCCCACTGGTGGAGAGGTTCCCACCACCGCCGCTACACTCGCCAGCCATGAGCCCAGCTCAGGGCATCTGGCTGAGGGGCGCTCCCCGCTCCCCGTGTGGGAGCGCACTGACCACCAGGGGGCAGGCAGCTCCTGTGTTGAGCATGTGCCCCCTGGTGGTCAGTGCATGTCATAGTGACTCGTCATCCGCTGTTTGGTCTATTTGCATAGCCTTTTATTATATAGGATTGCTGTGTAACAAGCTGATCCATAACCTAGTGGCTTAAAAGATTACTGCTGGAAACTCCATGTGTCAGATGGGCAGTTCTGCCGATCTGGCAAGGTTCTGCTGATCTTGCCTGGGATTATTAAGCTGGAAACTGCATGATCTAGGAAGGCTTCACTCTGGTCTGGAGTTTGGCTCCTATGTGCTGAAATAATGGGAATGACTGAGCCATGTGTCTCATGCGTCTCATCACTCAGAGGCTAGCTAGAGCTTATTTACATAGTGGCAGCATGTCAAACACAGCAAGAGCGTAAGCACTAATGTGCAAGTGCTTTTCAAGTCTTTGCTGCCTTATATGTGTTTGCTGCTGTCCTATTGACCAAAGCAAATCAGATGACCAAGTCCAAAGTCTGGAGGACACTAACAAATGGCATGGATACAGAAAGGTGTGAGCAAATTGGGGTCATTACTTCAAAGACACCACCATAAATATCCATCAAGTTCACTATTACTTACCTAAAATTGATAAACACATCTCTAGAGTTCTTATACAGTATCAAATATAGATATAAATTGCTGGGCAAATTAACACTTTCATGATTTATTTGACCATTTGGAAGCCAAAAAGCTATTCTTTTACTTTGCAACAAAAATAAACAATCCAATATACTAGTAGGGTTGTAAAATACTGATTCAATGATAAATTACCAACATGTAACAACAGTAACAAACATTTTCTAATTTAATATTCTAAATAATTTTGTATTAATTAGATATTTATAATTGAAGTCATAATGATTAGATGCCTTAATTAACTATAAAATGATACATAATGCTGAAAAGCCATTTTTGAGTAAATTTATTACCTGCTTTAAAAATATCACACTTTACTATACACTGAGTGGCCAGATTATTATGACCACCTGACATTTGTAGGCAAATTAGCTATAATTTCACACTGAAGTGCTAGAGGGCCAGACCATTATAAATAGGGAAGCAGGTTGTTTACCACAACAGTAGAAGTGATTTTTTTTCTGAAGATATGGGTAAACAACGCGATTTAACAGCCTTTGAACGTGGGAGATTATATATATATATATATGTGTGTGTGTGTGTGTGTGTGTGTGTATATATATATATATATATATTCCCTTTAGTCCTGAACTGTAATGCACTACAGTTCTATAAATCAGATAAATTTGATCCATCAGCTATTTAGAACATGAAAATAGCCCCCTTCCAGAAAATTTCTGATCAGTTATATTATCATTGTGCTAAGTTATAGCAAAAATCTTAGATTCATCAATGTTTATGAGCTGGAGATTTCTCAGCATTGTTTTTCTTATGGGAGTTTGGACTTTAAGGACATCATCATCATCTCAGATGTACATGCTGATGCATTTCATTTCAACAGTGCAGTCAAATTTTAGAGATATCTAAAATATACGAATGATTTTGTCTTCTTGATACATTTCCAAATATCATCAATGTCTTTTTTGTACACTTGGTAGGGAACAAAGATAAAGTTTCATAGGAGGGAATAAAAATTGAAGAAACAGAAACGTAATGGTGATATATTTCATTTCTTAAACTGTAATGTCCACCTATTTTCTATTCCAAGACTGCCCGTACAGTACAAAAAATGGACAAGATAGTTGATCTAATACTGACCCTCATCTGTGGGTGGTATCTCAGATTTTTGTTTTTTTATGTTCTTTGTTTAGTTTAATCTTTGGTTATTTTTAGAACTTTACTATTACACCCCATTACTGTCTTCAGATTTATTATATTCTAGTTGGTTCTGGCTGGTGTGGCTCAGTTGGTTGAACGTCATTCTTTGCACCAAAGGGTCACGGGTTCGATTCTGAGTCAGGGCACATGCCCAGGTTCTGGGTTCCATCCCCCATCAGGGTGTGTGCAGGAGGCAGCTGATTAATGTTTCTCTCTCTCTTAAAAAAATATCAATAAAAACATATTTTTAGTCTGGCCGGTGCAGGTCATGGTTAGATTCCTGATCGGGGCACATTCCAGGTTTCCGTGCTCAATCCCCAGTTGTGGACTTGCAGGAAGCAGCTGATCCATGATATATTCTCTCATCGTTGATGTTTCTATCTCTCTCGCACTCTCTATTTCTCTCTGAAATCAATAAAAATATACAGTTTTGGATACAGTTTTCACTGCATTAGGAATATTCAGGTCCTAAACTGTCAAGATAACCAATTAATAGGGTGAGCATTTTTTTAAAAATATATTTTATTGATTTATTACAGAGAGGAAGGGAGAGGGATAGAGAGTTAGAAATATCAATGAGAGAGAAACATCGATCAGCTGCCTCTTGCACACCTCCTACTGGGGATGTGCCCGCAACCAAGGTACATGCCCTTGACCGGAATTGAACCTGGGACCCTGGGACCCTCCAGGCCGCAGGCTGATGCTCTATCCACTGAGCCAAACCGGTTGGGCATGGTTAATTTTTCATTGATTTCAATTTTTTATTGATATTTTTTAAAACAATATTATACATCTTTGAACTTGGCATCTGACTTTTTAAAAAATACCATTCACCATCTATTTTCTCTTACATTCAGGCACATGATAATAGGACCTGATCTATCACTACTCTTTTTGTGTCCACGTGAAATCATTCTCCCAGCCTAACTCATTATCATTTTCAGCCTTCTAATAAAATTTCAATTTATTATATGTTTACATGGGTGGGTTTTTTTCCATTTAATCCAATTGCATAGTTCAGTATCAAAGTCAAATAAAAATGTTGTCTATAGCACTTACACCACTACAGTTTAGAGAGAGTACAGATCATTATAACCTGTTGCCTGAGTGTCCCGGATTTATGTTATTGATTGTTTTTAACTGTCAGCAGGACTGTCCGTTAAACTTAGTAGGACATTGACATTTCCATGTGTTTTGAGACAGCACTGCAGTCTGCCACTATCTTTTGGATCCATCACCTATCGAGTTAACTATCCACTCCAGCCCTGTGCCATCTGCATATTTGATGAGTGACATCAGTCCACTAACTAGCACTGCAGCTGTGTCTGGGATGGGGATTGAGGGCTGGAAGAGACAGATGGGCCCCACAGGGGGTCATAAGCAATTAGAACAGAACAATGCCATGGACACTTCGAATTAAGCAAAGGCAGAGAGAGTCCAAATCAGGTGTCATGTAAGAAGGAGCTAATTTGGGGGATTAGATAACTTTTACTTGGCATGAAGACAGGAGACCTGGGAAAAGATCCACCCCAGGAATTAATAAATTAATACGATTGAATGACTGAGGGTTCTCCAGAAGACAAGAACCAATAGAATGTATATATATATATATATATATATATATATATAGAGAGAGAGAGAGAGAGAGAGAGAGAGAGAGAGAGAGATTTTAAGAAATTGGCTCACGTGATTGTGGATACTGGCAAGACCAAAATCTGCGAGGTGAGCTGGTTCCAGGAAAGATGTGCATTTTAAGTCTGATGGCGATTGTTGGCAGAATTCCCTCTCCCTTGGGACTGGAAAGTCTTTTTCCTTAAGGCCTTCAACTGATTGGATGAGGCCCACCCACACATGGAGAGCAATCTGCTTTATTCAAAGTCTACTAATTTAACTGTAAATCCCACCCCAGAAATACCTTCACAAAGACATCTAGAATAGTGTTTGAGCAAACATCTGGGTCCTGTGGCCTGGCTAAGTCAACGCATAAAATTAACCATCACAATACCATGTAGGAAAGCCCAAACCCAACACAAAACAGCTGGGTTTATCCAACCGGTGAATTAGTTCCCCTTGTAATTTCATACCTTGTGCCTCCCCTCATCACGGACGCATCCTGGAATGCCTTTGCCCAGCCCTGCTTCCTTCAACACTGGAAAAACTCTGCTCACCTTTCAGAGTTCAGATCCAATGTCACCGGTGTGACACTTCCTTTAATCCCACATCCCTTCCTCCCTTCCCGAGGAACTCGTTCCTTCCTCGACCCTCTATGTCTGTGCTGTGACAGCACTGGTCACACACACTGCGCTGCAATTGCTTACACATCAGACGACAGACTAGCAAAGTGGTTCCAAATGCAAACCCCGGCTCCAGCTCCCAGGGTTCAAGTCCCGACCTCACAAGTTACCCAACCTCTCCGTGCCTTCGTTTCATCTATAAAAATGGAAATACAAAGTTGTACTGACAATCTATGGTTGTAGTGAGAACCTAATGTACCTAAAACTCTAAGAATAATTTTCCACATGTAGTAATCACTAAAAAAAGGCAGTTATTTTCATTCTTAATGCTATTGTTGCTCTCTGGTTCCTGTGTCAGGTGGAAAGATGCAGTGTTTCGGGAGGGCAGGGACAGCAACAAACCTCCCCCCCAGCCATAATGCATGGAATAGACCAGGGTCTATAGGCATCTATTAGAGTGTTCAGTGTCTTGTATTTGTGAAATGCTCTAAAATATCCAAAGCCTGGCAACATTATAGCCCATTACATCAGGTGAGGTCATTCTTATCCCCATTTTACAGATGAGGGAACTGAGAAGTAGACATGAAATGAATTGTCCAATGTCACACAGCTGGCAAATGCAAAGTTTTCAGGTTCAAGTCCAAGGTCATTGAGAGAGCAGGACAGAGATGCCAGGAATCCGGGATCGTTTTCCTCTTCTGGCCTAGGTACCAGCCTCCCTCCTCCCATCGCCTTCTTCTCGTTGCCAAAATCATGGACATTCTGGATGGCGAAGCCTGCGACAAAGATGAGGCCTCCATCCCTGCACCAGACTGACTGAGGAGAGGGTGTGGCCAGGAGAAGGCTATTAATACAAGATATCCTCGGCCGTGACCGTGGCCTCTTCTATTTTGGTCTTAATCTCTGGGAGGGGAATCTGACTGATGGCCACCACCACCAAGTTGGCAGCGTGGGCGGAGGCGCTGGCCACGCAGATCCAGAAGGACTCTTCGTACTGCTCTTCCACCACCACGAAGCGGAAGAGCCTCTCCTGGAAGTTGGCGATGCGTTCCGTCAGGTCGTGGAATCTCACGGCGGCCATGAAGCTGGTGATGGCCAAGGCCACGACGCCACCTGCAACCCAGAAAGGTGGCCCTCACTCACAGCTCCTTTCGTCAGTCGTAACGACTTTATGGGAGGTGGCATTTCTGAGGCAACAAACCTGCTTTGGGTTTAAAAGAGCCCTGAGGGAGCCCTAGCCAGTTTGGCTCAGTGGATAGAGCGTTGGCCTGCGAACTGAAAGGTCCCAGGTTCGATTCCAGTCAAGGGCAAATGCCCAGGTTGTGGGCTCGATCCCCAGTGGGGGACTTGCAGGAGGCAGTTGATCCATGATTCTCTCTCAGCATGGATGTTTCTATCTCTCCCTCTTCCTTCCTCTCTGAAATCAATAAAAATATATTAAAAAATAAACCCCACAGATGTATAAAAAAGCCCTTAGGGAGACACAAATTTTAAATGGCTCTTTAAAGCGGCAGATAGCCCACACGGTGTGAGAGGTGAGCGATGTTGCAGAAAGAGGATAAGCTTCAGATCAGATGGGCTTTCACCCTTGACCCCTCTAATTTTTTTCCTGCCCAGTGCCGTTCTTTCTAGGGTGTACACATCTGGATTAGTTCAATTTCTAAATTGTTTAGGATTAGGATGTAGACCCTGAGGGCGATGTGGGAAGATATAAGAAAATGCCCTAGCCCAGTGGTCAGCAAACTGCAGCTCGGCAAACCATGGCTTGCGAGCCACATGCGGCTCTTTGGCCCCTTGACTGTGGCTCTTCCATAAAATACCGGCTCTTCCACAAAATACCGACTTCTGCGCATGGGTCACAAAGTTTCAATTGCACCATACGTGCGCGCCCGCACGTGGTATTTTGTGGAAGAGCCACACTCAAGGGGCCAAAGAGCCGCGTGTGGCTCACGAGCCGCGGTTTGCTGACCACGGCCCTAGCCGGTCTGGCTCAGTGGATGGAGTGCTGGCCTGCAGACCTAAGGGTCCTGGGTTAGGTTCCGGTCAAGGGCACCCGCCTCCATTGTAGGTTCCTCCCTGGCCCGGGCCCTGGTTGGGCTGATGCAGGAGGCCACCAGCTGATTTGTTTCGCTCACATGATGCTTCTCAGTCTTTCCCTCTCTCTCCTACTCTCACCAAAAATCCATGAGAAATAGCCTTGGGTGAGGATTAACAACAATAACAAAAAAGAATATCTTACGTGTGGATCGGGGTTTCCACAGAGGGTAGACTGCTCTCTGGTTTTTAATGATCCTCTTCCCATGTTTTAGATTAAGAAGAGATGAGAAAAGGAGGAAAGGACGGTAGAGGGGAAACGGAAAGGACTCCAAGCTTCATATGTTTCCGATCTGTTGCTTCAAACTTTAACTTATCTTTCTCTCTCTTTTCCTCTCTCTCTCTCTCTCTCTCTCTCTCTCTCTCTCTCTTTCTCTCTCTCTCCGACTGCTTTGATTTTATTTGTATTTCAAAAAAAACCACATTTACTATGCTTTTTGTTTAGATTATTACATCTCCATTGAAGAAAATTTGGACACCAGAAAAAATCAGAAAGATGAAAATACAAATGTACTTTTATCCTAAAAGCCAGGTATAAACACTTTAAACATTTTAGTGTATTTCTTTGCATTTCTTTCTCTTGAATAAAATCAGTATTATGGCGCTCTAACCGTTTTACATTTGATTTCCCCCCTTACTTGAACATTTCCCCGCATTGTCAAATATTCTGTTACTGCACCACTTTACACTGGTACATAGTATTTTATCCTAGCAACATGCTTAGTTAATTTAATTCAGTTTGATTAAGTGTGATCTTATTTCTGGGTACCTAGATTGCTTCTAATTTTTGATATTAGAAAGCACTGCAGCAAACCCCTTCTTATGAATATCTTTTCCAGTTATTTCCTTAGCAAAAATTCCCATTGGAATTGTTTCATGAAAATATATTCCTATTTTAAAAACATATATTTTTATTGATCTCAGAGAGGGAAAGGGAGAGATTGAAACATCAATGATGAGAATCATTTATCAGCTGCCTCCTGCACGCCCCCTACTGGGGATCGAGCCTGCAACCTGGGCATGTGCCCTTGACTGGAATTGAACCTGGGACCCTTCAATCCGCAGGCCGACGCTCTATCCACTGAGCAAAACCAGCTACGACGATATTCATATTTTTATGCCCTTTGATGCTAAAGTTTTGTCAAAATGCCTTTTTTTAGTACCCTGGTCAGTGGAGCTTGAGAGTATTGTCTCTCTGAGGAAGGAAATTGACAGAGGTAAGCATTTACTTAGGAAGCAGGACTGAGCACTTTTCCGCGCCAGTACTGTGGGGGTTCATGCAGAGGTGAACGGGACACCTGTAGCCCAGGTCGGGGGTCAAGCATGTATAGAAGTGATCCTAAAGGATGGCCACAGTCTCAGACACAGGTAACTACGTGCTAACTGACTTACTGACAATGCATTCTAATACAGGGTCAAACAACAGTACCTGTCTTTGTACTTCATGGTCACCCTTGTCAGGTAAAGGTAGCAGATTATCGCTAGAACACATTGCCCATGGGACCTGGGCTTTCTGAGATGGCCCTCATTTCTCAGGATTTTGTTATTTTTCATTACAGATGATTTTTTAAAGTTTAGAACTAAATGTGAATTAATGTCTATGTATCAATATACGCCCAAATTCTCACACACACACACACACACACACACACTCCTTTTATATTGGTGTTTGGCTTGGAAAATAGGGCGCAATGGTCATCAATGAGACCAAGGATTAATGAAAAGGCAAAGGGCTTGGCCCCAGCGTTACCTGGGTTGGAATCCCACCTCTGCTACGGGCTGCTGTGTGATCTTACGTGTGAGCTTCGGGTTCCGCATCTGTAAACAGGGGGCTCATAACACTTCATTCAGTGGTCGCCAACTGGTGGTCCGTGAGGTCCGAAAGGTTGGCAACCGCTGCATGGAGGTTGTGAGGTTTAAACAAAACAGGCAGGTGAAATCCCCAGGTTTCTTCTCTCCTGTCATCCATGAGGGCTCCTCCCAGCAGCAGCCCCTAGTCATGCGCTCTAACCATTTGGTCCTTTATTGTGACAGAGACTCTGCCTCGTTTAACAAGGAGGATATCCGTGCCCGTCAGGAAGGCTATAGACCCAGGGAAGTGAAGGCGGAACTCAGCCTAGTGACGGTGAGGACACGAGTTTCTCCCCCGGGGGCCCTCCTTACCTGCCAGGACGTTCCATAGGCAGATGCCCCCGGGGCCATTGACCGCCTTGTAGGGAACCTGGATCATGTTGAGAATGGCAAAGCCCATGCTGACCAGAGCCAGGGCCAAGGCCAGGAAGAGGAGCAGCAGGATCATCACGTGCAGGCCCGCGTTCAGCTCCTTCACCAGCTGTGGGAAGACTGCGGAGAGGACACGGCCGTGATGTCAACATCAGAGCTCAGCTCAAGTTCCTAGGGCCCAAGCTTGCGTACCACGGAGGCTTTACTAGAGGGTGTGAGGGCCGGGCAGCAAGTGCTGGGCTTTCAAAGAGCTGGAGCTAGTCATGGCCTCTGGGTCTGCCACTTGTTAGTTGTCCAACCATCCTCTCTTCCTCGGGGAGAATGCAAACTCTAAATGTGTCCTGTTGGCAATTTAAAGTGCATTGATTGCACAGCCCTGGGGTCTGGTGTGAGCTGGTGCATATAAACCCAGATGGCATTATATATATATATTAGTAGCCCTGCACATGAATCTGTGTGCCAGTAGCTCACTGCTGCCCTCCTGTAGCTCTCCGCCTGCTGCCCACCCTCCTGTAGCTGCCCCTGCCCCCTTCCCCCTCCCCGCTTTTTTCCCCCTCTCATTGGCTTGCTGCCCTGTCCCCTCCTGTAGCTATCTGCCGCCCATTTGTAGCTCGCTGCCCCACCCTCCTGCTGATCCGTGATCTAGTCCTTACTCAGTCTGTCATTATGTAACAACAATTTGCATATTACATCTTTATGATATAGGATTATTGATTTCAGAGAGGAAGGGAGAGGGAGATAGAAACATCAATGATGAGAGAGAATTAAGTCCACAATCTGGGCATGTGTCCTGACCAGGAATTGAACCATGATCTCCTGGTTCATGGGTGAATGCTCAAGCACTGAGCCACACTGGTGGGGCAGAAGGCGTCTCTTTGGCAAAAGAGGTTGGCATGAGAGTCAGTGAGCCAGAACCAGTTTGGCTCAGTGGATAGAGCGTCGGCCTGCAGACTCAAGGGTCCCAGGTTCGATTCCGGTCAAGGGCATGTGCCTTGGTTGCAGGCACATCCCCAGTGGGGGGCGTGCAGGAGACAGCTGATCGATGTTTCTCTCTCATCGATGTTTCTAACCCTCTGTCCCTCTCCCTTCCTCTCTGTAGAAAATCAAGAAAACATATTTAAAAAAAAAAAAAAGAGAGAGAGTCAGTGAAAGAGGGACGATTGCAAAGCTTGAATATGCGTTAAGAGAGTTGCTTTCATTAAATCAGGATTGGTCTCAGGCATATGTGTGAAGAGGGTAGCAGGATGTAGCCGAGTGAAGCCTAGATCTGGCACCCAAAGATCTGGGTTCAAATCTCAGCTTTGCTCATTTGCCACAACTGTCAAATAGGATCCTCTAAACCAGTGGTTCTCAACCTTCCTAATGCTGCGACCCTTTAATACAGTTCCTCATGTTGTGGTGACCCCCAACCATAAAATTATTTTCATTGCTACTTCATAACTGTAATTTTGCTACTGTTATGAATCGTAATGTAAATACCTGATATGCAGGATGTATTTTCATTGTCACAAATTGAACATAATTTAAGCATAGTGATTATTCACAAAAACAATATCTAATCTAATAAAAGAGAAACATGCAAATTGACTGCACCTCCGCTATGCCCAAGCCATGCCCACCAGCCAATCAGAGCGACTATATGCAAATTAACCCAACCAAGATGGCGGCTGGCAGCCACGGAGATGGAGCAAGCCAAGCTTCCCGCCTGCCCTGGCAGGCTGTGGCCTCTGCTCAAGGCTGCAAAGTTTCAATTATAGAAGATAAATAAATCCCAGATACCTGCTTCCAGCCAGCCTCCACTGGGAGCTTGAGACTGGGGGCCGTGGCCAGCCTGCAAACAGCCATCAGCCCCTCACCCAGGATGGCCACACCCTCATAGGGTGAGGGTCCCCGCTGGGGGGCTTGGCCAGCCTGCAAACGGCCATCAGCCCCTCACCCAGGCTGGCCAGGCACCCCAGTAAGGACCACCACCCTGAAGGGGCTGTGGCCAGTATGAAAAAGGCCCTCAGCCCCTCACCCAGACTGGCCAGGCACCCTAGCGGGACCCCCCACCCTGATCCAGGACACCTTTCAGGGCAAACCAGCTGGCCCCCACCCATGCACCAGGCTTCTATCCTATATAATAAAAGGGTAATATGCAAATTGACCCTAACAGCAGAACGACTGGGAATGACTGGTCACTATGACACACACTGACCACCAGGGGGCAGATGCTCAATGCAGGAGCTGCCCCCTGGTGTTCACTGTGCTCCCACAGGGGGAGCTCTGCTCAGCCACAAGACAGGCTGCCGGCTACCAGTACAGCGGTGGTGGTGGGAGCCTCTCCTGCCTCCTCAGCAGTGCTAAGGATGTCCGACTGCAGTTTAGGCCTGCTCCCCGCTGGCAAATGGATATCCCCCGAGGGCTCCCAGGCTGCCAGAGGGCAAAGGCTGGGATGAGGGACCCCCCTGCCTGTGCCTGAGTGCACAAATTTTTGTGCACTGGGCCTCTAGTGCAGTGATGGTGAACCTTTTGAGCTTGGCTTGTCAGCATTTTGAAAAACCCTAACTTAACTCTGGTGCCGTGTCACATATAGAAATTTTTTGATATTTGCAACCATAGTAAAACAAAGACTTATATTTTTGATATTTATTTTATATATTTAAATGCCATTTAACAAAGAAAAATCAACCAAAAAAAAATGAGTTCGCGTGTCACCTCTGACACGCATGTCATAGGTTCACCATCACTGCTCTAGTGTAATTATATATGTGTTTTCCGATGGTCTTCGGTGACCGCTGTGAAAGGGTCGTTCAACCCCCAAAGGGATCGCGACCCACAGGTTGAGAACCACTGCTCTAAACCCTGCCCTTCATACCCTTCTTACAAGATTGTCAAGTGAAGTGTGTAGGGATGATAATAGCGCCCACCAGTGGGCACTATGGGAAGCAAGGAGCATCACTGTGCATCCCTCATAATGACTCAGCAAGGTAGACATTATTTCCCCATGTCTGGTGGACACTCAATTACGTTGCACACTACTCTGAAAATGTCCATATGCATGTGGCAGGATAATTGAGTATTGGTATTTGTTTTCTCTATATTTGCCACTATGTTCTAGCTGTGAAGGTTAAAGCATGTATCATAACAGAATAATTTAAATATTGCCTGGAAAAAAGTCAGTTCCCCAAAAGGGTGGCTGTGGTTGTTGCTGTTGCTATTTTTACTCTCTGACTTTGCAGATCCTGTCTCCTATCAGTGCAATGGGGGTAATGATACCTGCATAGTGTATGAATGGGGGGTAATCAGCATTGACTGAGCATTAGTCAGTGGCTGAGCATTTTACATTTGTTCTCTCCTTCCATCCTTGTGACAAGGATATGTGGTTGATTTTATGAACCCCTTTTCCCCACAGGTTTGGAGACATTAACTCCCTTATCTTTGGGGAAGGTGACCCTGAACTCTACACACAGGATTATAGTCTTGTGTAGCCTACAGAGTTTAGATCACTATTTTCTGTAGTTATACATGAAGACTTCAAAATGATGGAACACTAAAGAAATGGGCAGACCCACTCGTCTGCAACTATCCCAGGGTTTCTACTGAATACCTCCCGGTCAAATTGGGGTCTGTCTTTGAACTCCAAAGTCCCTCCTTCATCATTTGATACCACTGACCAGCACCTCTTTGTCCCCCTCAGGATCCAGGACTCAAAGCTCTCCTGGGTCCACTCACCCCACAACTCCATTCCTTTCCCCTTGGGGCCTTTGCTGGCTCACTGCCTCCCATTATTCATGGAAGGTGGGTGTCTCCCAGGCCTGAGAGCGAGCGTTTTGGGTCCTTCTTCCTTTAAAGTGTCCTTTCCACTCAGAAGTTTCCAGACACTCCATGTCTACGTCCTTAGTTTTGATCTAACTTCCTGTCTGGGAGTGTTTCCATTTACAGTTATCTCCACCAGGTTATCAGATCAGCACTGGGAACCGTACCCTGGAAAATAAACTCCTTTCCAAGGGATTTTCCTGCGTAAGGCTTCTCGCTCCCTTTTCCTTCCTTCTCACCTCAGTGCCCCTAATATACATTTGTTTTTCTTTTCACACTTTCAGCCCTTTTTTATTCCAAACATAGTACCTATGCCTGGTTACCTACTTGTTTCATTATCCCTTTCTTCCTTTGTAAAATATATTTTTATTGATTTCAGAGAGGAAGGGAGAGGGAAAGATAGAAATATCAATGATGAGAGAGAATCATTGATCAGCTGCCACCTGCACACCCCACACTGGGGATTGAGCCCGCAACCTGGGCATTTGCCCCAACCGGGAATACAGCTGTGACCTCCTGGTTCATAGGTTGACATTCAACCACTGAGCCACGCCGCTGGACTCATTATCTCTTTTTTTGAAATGCAATCCTGAGAACATGACTAGCATCGCAATCCTCACCAAACACTTAAAGTAGAAAAGAATCACTATGTGATTGGCGAAGATAAAACAGTTTGCTAATACAGTGTGTTGATAAAGGTGTCAAACAGTGTAGAATATTAATTCATATACTCTCCTGAGAAGGCAATTTGGTAATTCTTCTACTCTCCTGAGAGGGCAATTTGGTAACTCTATCAAAGTGATTTCACGAGAGCACACCCACATATGTTCAAAGCTGTATACTAGTATATTGGATATTCATTCCAGTAGCAAAAGATTGGAGAAAAATCAAAAGATGAAATTGCTAGTCATGTGTCCTTAGGTATGAAAAAGGATCTTAACTGGTTGTAATATACAGTTGACTTTTTCCCCCTAAATTTTTATTGATTGATTGATTTTAGATAGATAGATAGATAAATCAATTTGTTGTTCTCCTCATTTATGCATTCATTGGTTGATTATTGTATGTGCCCCCTACTGGGGATGGAACCCACAATCTCAGCGTATCAGGACGTGGCTCTAACAAACTGAGCTACCCAGCCAGGGCTACAGTTGACACTTGAACAACATGGATTTGAACTTCACAGGTCCACTTACATGCTGACCACTTTCATCTTGTAAACAGATGGCATCAACTTACAGTTGTGGGGCACTGGCACCTCTAACCCCCATGTTGTTCCAGGGTCAACCATATAGTTCTTTGGTTTTCTCTATGATTGGTTTGGAAATTGGTTCTCTGGGGTGTTTCCTTTTAACTTGTCCTTTATTTTTATTTCATTGTTCGTGTGTGTGTGTGTGTGTGTGTGTGTGTTCAGCCTTTTATGTTATGGTTTTTTTTTTAATTCCCACCCTATGTTTTTTAAAGATTGATTTTGAGAGAGAGAAACATCAGTCAGTTGCCTCCCATACGTGCTCAGACTGAGGATCGTACTAGAAACCTAGGTATGTGCCCTGACCTAGAATCGAACCCCTGATCTTTTGTTGTACATGATGACACGCGAACCAGCTGAGCCATCTGGCCAGGGCTATGTTATGTTTTTAATAGAGCTATATATTCCAATATCCTCAATATCCCATTCTAATTTAATTGCCAGGTAAATGCAACTATTCCTATTTTTTTGAATGCATGTAACAAAATATGTATTTCCTTCATGTATTTAAATGATGTCAATTTGTATTAGAGTATTTGTCAATGGCCCAGCTTCTGCCTTTATACATTTAATAAGATACTAACCCTGATCAGGTTCTTAAGAACTACAATTTTGAAATATAAAATCAAATAATGAATAAAATTCTTTATTCTCAACAATATGTTGAGTAATTTTGATTTTGTATTTTGTAGAACGCTGTTCTCACCAGCAATCTGACTCCAAAGGCTTGCAGGATATTGCCTTTTTTGTTTTTGTTTTTTCTTTCCAGAAGACCGGTCATGGAGTCCTACTCTATTTACATCCAGAGCAGCTCTGACGTGACATTGGATGCCAGCCAACACTAGTGCCTGTCAGCCGATGCTCGTGCCCGCCCACGTTCATGGCCAGAAGCCTTGCCTGAGGTCTCCTGCCAGCAAACATGCAAGCTAGGCTTTGAACCGGGGTAGTCTATTTCCAGAGCCCAGCACAGAGCCCATTTGCTTTTCTCAGACTACAAAATTTTTAATTTTTTTAAATTGATTTCAGAGAGGAAGAGAGAGGGAGAGAGGGATAGAAACATCAATGATGAGAGAATCATTGATCGGCTGCCTTCTGCATGCCCCTCACATGCCCTGCCCAAGAATTGAACCATAACCTCCCGGTTCATGGGTCAACACTCAACCACTGAGCCACACCAGCCGGGCAGACTACCAAGCTTTTATATAAACAGAAGTAGAAGCAGTTGCCACGATCCCTGATGGCTGGTTTCTGCGGGCAGCCTACTGCACCTGCCTATGGGACTGGCTGAGAGAGCCTGAGGCAGAGGGTGTGGCCATGAAGTCCCTCTCTGCTCTGCTGTTTCCTGGCTGGGTGGCCTCAGGCAAGTTATGCAACCTCTCTGAGCCTCAGTGTAGTCCTCTGCAAAATGGGATCGTTAATAATTCCCTCTTTATAAACTTGTTGTAAGGCTTAAGAGACCAGCTGTGTGAAGCACTAGCAGAATGTCTGCCACATGTAAGCACTCAATATTTTAGTAGCTATTATTAATAGTGGTAAACGAAAAGGAATACAAATCCCTATTTCTAATGTTTCTACGAGCCTTCACAGGGGAAAAAAGGTCTCTTCTTAGTGCCGAATAAGAATCCCTGGGTGAATGTGGACTTTGTCACTGTGTCTCAGGGTGAGGCAGAAGTCAAACTCCACATTTAGACATAAGCACCCTTCCCGATATGGAAAAATAAGTGTTAGAATCTAAAGCATCTTTCCTGCCCCGAACGTACTCACTCGTGAATTGGGACTCGCGGCCCCCGAGCCCGCACTGCCGCACCTTGCACCCTCGGAAGAGCCCGTAGTAAATGTCCCCAATGAATTTGACCAGCTCTGGGTCGGTGGCGTTGACCAGGTCCACTCCCGTCTGACAAAGGATCTTCCCGCTCAGCCAGTGGGGCAGCACCAGAGCAACAATGATGAGGATGAAGGAGGAGAAGCTGAGTAGCGATGCCAGCCCGTACCACACCTTCTTGAACCATCCGGGCATCCTAGTGGGTGCGGGTCACCCCCCAGGCGTCTGAGCCGCAGCGGGGGCTGTTGACATCTTCCGGGCACTCGATGACCCTCTGGCCCGAGGTCGGCTCTTCAAAACCCACCATTTCAAGATCCCAAGTCCATCCCCCGGTCCTCCCTCAGCGCCTGCGTCCACGGCCAGTGTTTACAACCACGTCCCTGAGCCTCTGAGAGACGGTCTTCACCTGAGAGGGTAGATGAGTGTGTTACTGAAGGAAGTAACCCTATCCCTCCCACTAGACTAATGTTTCAGCCCAGGGTTTAATTGTTTCTCGTTTCAAGTATTTAAATAACCCTGGGGTGGACCTCTTCGTGACGAAGATGTTATTAGCAGGCAAAACCAGGCAGATCTGACTATAAAGAGACACCAGCAATCATCCAAAATGCCTAAGTGGAAGGAAGAAAGTGGAATGACTAGCCCTTGAATATTGCCAACAATACATGGTATCGAATGTCCATCACTCCGATGCGTGCAGGGCACTTCTTTCTCTAAGATGTCACCGCTGTCAGAAATACCGTGAGATGACTTCTGTGCCGAAGGCGTTTAACTGACGTGTGTAAACCGGGCTTTACGGTGGCTCCTGGATGTATCCCTGGGTGAATCTGCCGTGGGTAAGACTGCAGCCCGGGTCCCGCACTACAGTCCTCTCTTCCGCCCCCTGCCTGTGGCATCACTGAAATGGGAAAGGAACGTGATTTTCCAACGTGTTAGCAAATAATGATCCCCCTGCTGGGCTCTTCCTCTCTTTTTCTTTTAATCTGCAGGCACGAAAAGAAAGTCCCTTATTTCTTTTTTTTAAAATATATTTTATTGATTTTTTACAGAGAGGAAGGGAGAGGGATAGTGAGTTAGAAACATCAATGAGAGAGAACATCGATCAGCTGCCTCCTGCACACCCCCCACTGGGGATGTGCCCGCAACCAAGGTACATGCCCTTGACCGGATCGAACCTGGGACCCTTTTGTCTGCAGGCGACGCTCTATCCACTGAGCCAAATCAGTTAGGGCAGAAAGTACCTTATTTCTTATACTGTAGCTTTAAAAATGTTGACTTGTGATCTATTGCTTAAATGTTACCTTAATATCTTGTGAGACAGCCCTAACCGGTTTGGCTCAGTGGATAGAGTGTTGGCCTGTGGACTAAAGGGTCCCAGGTTTGATTCCGGTCAAGGGCATGTACCTTGGTTGTGGACACATCCCCAGCAGGAGGCAGCTGATCGATGTTTCTCTCTCATCGATGTTTCTAACTCTCTATCCCTGTCTGTGAAAAATCAACAAAATATATTTTTAAAAAGTATCTTGTGAGACTGGCAATGGCTTTGGGGAGCAAGATTGGGCAGAAGCGTCACGGAAAAATTCTTTTTTGGTCACAGAAGTCTGGAGGGGGGTTCCTTGCTAACCAACAGGAGGTTCGGGGACCTCAGCTGGAGAGTGCCGAGGGGGAAGCGGGACAGGAGAATGGAAAGCCAGGTCCCTTCCCTATAACTGGGGTTCACGTCTGTGGTGTCTCTACAACGAACACAAAGAAGAGCCCCCCCCCCCCCCCCGCCCCGGAAGCTTCTGCAGAGCTCTACCACCTGCAAAGGGCTTGCCCACCCTGATGCTCTGTAACCCTCTGTGGGAGGCGGGGTGGGGGTGGGGCGGGGTGGGGGATGTACTGACTATTCCAGCCATTTCTCTCCTGAGACCACTGAGGGTCAGGTCTTTGACCTGCAATAGCTCATCTTCATCACAATGACCTTAAAATAGTGTTTTTCTGGTAATAAATTACAAATTACATATAAAAGAGTGCTTGGGGGGTGGGGGGCTGGAGGGGGCCAATGGGGGGAAAAGGGGGACATAGGTAATACTTTCAACAATAAAGATTTATTTAAAAAAACGCAAATTGGTAGTTAGAAAATTGTGATGAGGATGCAAAGTACAGCATAGGGAATACAGTCAATAATATTGTTAATAACCATGTATGGTGTCAGGTGGGCACTGGAAATATTGGGAGGGACATTTTGTAAACTATGCTGTACACCTGCAACTAATACAAAATAATATTGAAAGGGAACTGAAAGGGAAAATTTAAAATGAAGTAAGAAAAAAAAGAGTTCTTGACACATGAATACTTTGCCAATAATGACATTCTGTTTTAACATGAAGCGTGCTCTGAGGGGCAGGACATGCGCAATACTTTTGCATCACATTCTGGCCCCAAATGATGTGCCTCTGTCAACTTTTGATGTTTCAGAGGTGAAGCCGTTCTGTTTAGAAAAACTCTCTGCGAAACAACTGACTCCCAACAAGCCCTTGGCATGACATTGGAGATGTGGTTGAGCAGAACCATTAAAGGCCTGGGTTCAAATTCCTACTCTTCTGGGCACGTGCCCGGGACTCTCATGACTCCGTTTCCGACCTAACCTGTCATAGGACTGTGGTGCGAGGTCACATGAAATGGCCCACGCAGATCACTCAGCACGTGCGTGGCATATAGAGGGCCCTAAATAACCGGTGTTCGCCCCAGCCAGTCTCCCAGTAATTCTATTGCCGGTAATGAAGCTTCTGATAATAAAATGAGTTACAGGATGCAGCCTGTTCCCTCATGACGTAATCCTGCATGCCGTATCTGGCACGCCTAAACGTGCGTGTGTGCTGGGTACAGGGCCCTGTGTTTGTGTGGAGGGTGACACAAAGGTGTGTGATATGGGATCCTGCTGGCAAGCTTACAACAGAGTTAGGACAGCGGTTCTCGACCAAGGGTGATTTTGCCTCCCCCACCTCCCAGGGTACATTTGGAAATACCTGGTGATATTTTTGATTGTGATGACCAGGGCGTGGGGCACTGCTCCTGGCCTCTTGGAGGTAGAGACCAGAGATGCTGTAAGGATCCTAGAAGGCACAGGACAGATGCCCCCCCCCCCCCCCATGGCCTGCACAGAACCGACAGTGCTGTGATTGAGAAACCCTGTATGAGGGGCACAGCGTGAACTATTTGCAAGAGAGAAAATGCCTATTGGTGAGGCAGGTGGTACCATTTGGTGGGGCTTACACACAGTCACAGAGGTCTAAGGATAATATTATAGGACTTGACACCATTGAACTTGTGTTCCTATCAGACCAGAGGCCTGTTACGTACTCATATTTTTAAGCAAGCAGTATTTATTTTTATTAATTTGGGAGATACAAACACTTAAACTACAGTATGCTACAATTTCTGTATCATTGGTTTGGTAAATTTTAATGCTTAAACATGCCCCCCAAATTGATATTAAAATAGCCCCCCTTACTCCCCAAATGCAAGAAGCCTGGAACTCACAATCTCGAAGAGGCCCAATGAATTGTAACATAAGTGGTGGCAAAAATGTCAATATTACTAATGCTCAATCGGCATTTATTGAACTCCTACTACTATTTAGAGCCACACAGCTGTAGTGCTAGCTTTTAAAACCCTTTCCGAAACCAAAGGCAGCTAGGCCATTATATTCCCCTTTAACTGGCGAGGAGACAGGCTATTAAGCAGGGTGGCCAGGCAGTAGCCTTCACTCCTACTGAGAGGAAAACTGTATCACTCGTGGTTTGTCTTTTTTTTTTTTTAGTTTTTAACTCAATTTTTAATATTTTAATTACAGTTGACATACAATATTCTATTAGTTTCAGGTGTACAACATAGCTGTTACAATACCATTGACTATATTTCTTATGATGTACTTTATTTAGATCCTCATGACTATTTTGTAATTGTCAATTTGTACTTTTTTTTTTCTTCTTTCTTTATTGATGAAGGTATTACATATGTTCTCACCCGTGGTTTGCCTTCTCTCGCCAGTTGACTCCCGTTCTCTGACCCTGAGATGACGGCCGGGGCCATCCCTCCCTCGCCCTCCTGCTCTCCACCGCTCCGGCCTTAGCCCCGCGCCCTGCACGCCAGAACCCCGCACCTACCCGCAGGCTGCAGGGCTCAGCGCACGCACCGGTCCGGGGCGGGCCCGCCGGGTTGGGGGCGCGGCCGAGAGCGCCCGCCCCTCTGGGTCGCCTTTCCTCCCCGAGCCAGGCCGCGCGCTAGGCGGCAGCAGCGGGCGCCACGCGGGGCGCGGCCGCGCGCGACTCCCCTCGGCTGGTTGGGCGGCCGGGGCGGGGTGGGCCGGGGCGGGGCGCGCGGGCGCGGTGTGCGCGCGGTTCCTCTCGGCTGGTTGGGCGGCCGGGCCGGGGCGGGGCGCGGGCGCGGTGTGCGCGCGGTTCCTCTCGGCTGGTTGGCCGGCCGGGGCGGGGCGGGGCGGGGCGGGCCGGGGCGGAGCGCGCGGCGCGGTGTGCGCGCGGTTCCTCTCGGCTGGTTGGCCGGCCGGCCGGCCGGGGCGTGGCTGGGCGGGGCGGGGCGCGCAGGGGCGTGGCGTGCGGGCTCGGGCGATCGGAGCAGCGGGACCCGCGGGAGGCGCAGGATGGCGGCGGCGGCGGGCGAGGCGCGCCGGGTGCTGGTGTACGGCGGCCGGGGCGCGCTGGGCTCCCGCTGCGTGCAGGCGTTCCGGGCCCGCAACTGGGTGAGTCCGCGGGCGGGGCGCCCGGGCTGTGCCTTGGAGGGGCGGCCTGGGTGGCGGTCGGGGGCGATGGTGATTGGGGTACCGGGGGCCTTCCGGTGCATCCTGGGAGGCCGGTCTGGAGGAAGCTGGGGGTCCGTGTGCCCCCCCCCCCCCCCACACGGGTGCTTGGAAGTGCATACACAAGTCTGCACGTCTGCTCCGGCCTCCGCGTGCGCGCCCACCCCGGCCGTGGGTTCGGCCTTTGCGCCAAGCGGGTGGGGGCGGCTGCCCCTGGGTCTCCGCCGCCGCCGGGCCGGGAAGCCCGCATGACTCAGGGGAGAATTGCAGAGCCGGAGGAAGAGGAGCGCAGGTGAGGGGCCAGGGAGAGAGAAGAAGGAAGGATTGGGAAACTGCCACCTGACCCTGATTACTAGTCCTGCCACCGTGAACTTAACTTCCACGAACCCGTTTCCACGTCTGTAAAATGGGGATAATGATAGTATTTGCCCCTTTGGGGAGTTGTGAGGATGAAATGAGGTCATTGGTGCCCTAGCGTGTAAATTTACCTGACTCCAGGTAAAAGATGTTTAAATGTTAGCTATTATTGGTAGATTTATTTTGTATATTGAAGGGGTTCACGAGAGGCTTCCCCAAGATATGTCACTTTGGCACGTGAATTATTTTGAACCGAAGGCTAGAGACCCTGTGGGTTCAAGAGAAACTTTTACCTCTCCCTTAAAAATTTTAAATTAGGGGCCTTGCTCGTAATAAGAGTCATCACCAGAAAAATATTTTTTAGGACCAATGTATAGGGCAGTGCAAACTTCTGATTACTGAACATCTGCTTTTCTTATGTCCTTTGAATGACCTTTCTCCCCTCTGAGTCCCCAAGGTACTGTAGCCTTATCCTTAGCTCAGAATGTAACTTACACTTCATTTTAACTTTCTGTTTCTGCCCTTATCTGTGTGGGGTTCCCATATGTACATATGCAATTAAATTTAGTTATTTTCCCTTGTTATTATCTCATGTTGATTTCATTATTAGGCCAGCTGGAAGAATCTAGAAGGGGAGAGCAGTTTCTCTCTCCCCTGTTATTGAGATACTGATCTAGACTCCTGCTCTTTTAGCTCCATTGGACCTGGTACCTCGAAGGCTCAGCCCTTCAAACACGGGAAGCTTCTTTGATGAGTAGCCGATTTCAGCTACTTTGCAAATCAGGTTCACTCCCTGAAGGTGGCCATGTAGGAACAGAGCTGGTCGCAGGCCAGGAACCCTGACCCCAGCCTCCCAGCGGGGATCAGTGCGTTCCCAGTGGAGACTGCCCTGTGTCTTCCTGCTGCAGCTGTCACTCGCTCAAAGTCCATGCTGGAGCTCTGGGTAGTTGTCCTGAGGGATCAGTTAGCACAGCCGCAGCAGCTGCTGGGTGAGGGTGCCCTGGGGCCAGAGAGAGAGGGTCCCAGGGTTTTCTTCCGGCTCAGACTCTGGCATAGGAATATGCTTCTAAGGAATTCTAAACACACCACCCCTTCCTGCCGCACACCTGCTCTGGAAGCTAGGAAGTCGGCATAGATGGGAGGTGACCATTGTAAGGTTTAAGGATTCCAGCCAGGCCAGGCACTGTGTCCCTATATACCAGATCCCTTACGTCCTCTTCGTTTCTTTTATTCTGTGCAGTAATTTTACTACGTAGTCCTGTTGGTATCCACGTGTTACAGATGCGAGGACTGTGCTTTCCCCTTCGGGGTGGGGGTGGGGGGCACTTCCCCCTGATGGAGGCACTGCTTTACCTTTGATTTGTGAACTGATTTACCTTTGTCCCCACTCCCTTCATTCCTGGGAGCTCTGGGATGGAACCTTGCCTTTGTGTCAGTCTCTCCCATGGCTGGTGACAGAAGTGGTGAGTGTTCTTGAATGGAAGCTGTGTTCTCCAAAGCTTGGTAGAGATCTTTATCTCCGGGCCTTCAGGCCTCAGGGCCCTGGCCCTCTCCGAGTAAGAGCCATGTGTACCTGGGCTGGCAGCTGCAGCCTTCTCTGTTTCATTTAATTCTCACACTAACCAAGTTTATTGCTAACCCCACTGTGCAGGCGAGGACCCTCTGCAGAGCATGAGCTGGAGAAAGCCATTGTATGACAGAGGCAGGATTCAAACCTGGCCTGCCTGATCTCCCTCCCTCTGTGCTGGGGGCAGGGGTCCAAAACTCTCGCCCTGCACGGGCCAGATCCAGCCTGCTGTCTGTTTTTGTACAGCCCAAGAGCTAAGACTGGTTTCACATTGTTCAATGGTTGGAAAGAGGTTAAAAGAGGAATATCCTGTGACGTGTGAAAATCATATGAAATTCATACTTTGGCACTTGAAGTTTTATTGGAACACAGGCACGCTCATTCGTTCGCCTGTGGCCTGTGGCTGTTTTCTCGTTATAACAGAGGAGTTGAGCAGTTGCAACGGAGACCATAGGGCCAGCAAAGCCGAAAATATTTCCTCTCTGGCCCTTTACAGAAAAAGTTTGCGGACCCTGGTGGGGGCGGGGGGTCCTCTGGAAGTTCACGGTTTGGCTTTCAGAGTTGAGAGTGGAAGGAGAGGAAGATGAGGAGTTCGGAGGCGGAATGGGCTGGGCTGAGCTGGGCTGGGGTAGACTGGCGTAGGTCAGACGTCCCCGTATGTGCGAGAGGTCAGTAGCTGGATCCTTTCTCTAGTGGGTTTTCCTCTAAGCCTGTCACCTGCCCCCACAGCCCCCATTTCTGGGCATGGATCTTTAAAGGAATTGCAACTATTGTCTCTGACCAAAGCTGTTTCCTTCTTCGCTCCAGTGGGTGGCCAGCATCGACGTGGTGGAGAATGAAGAGGCCAGCGCGAGTGTCATCGTTAGAATGACAGACTCGTTTACCGAGCAGGCTGACCAGGTAATTCCAGAAAAGGCCCCCCAAGCCTGTGTGGGGGGAGCCCTGGGAATAGGTCTCCACTGGCCATGTGTCCTTCCCTTTTTCGAGTATTATTTCTCTAATTACAAAGGCCATGTGTACCCATTGAAGGAAATTTGGAAAAAGAGGAAAAATATAATGAAGATATATTACCCATAATTTATGTCTAGCTAGCTGAGTATTCACATTTTGGCCGATTTTCTTGTCTTTCCTATGGATCCTATTAGCGTTACAGATTGAAATCATCTTGTGTTTTATAGTTTATGATCAGCTTTTAACATTTTTTTTTTAAATATATATTTTATTGATTTTTTACAGAGAGGAAGGGAGAGGGATAGACAGTTAGAAACATCGATGAGAGAGAAACATCGATCAGCTGCCTCCTGCACATCTCCCACTGGGGATGTGCCCGCAACCCAGGTACATGCCCTTGACCGGAATCGAACCTGGGACCCTTCAGTCCATAGGCCGACGCTCTATCCACTGAGCCAAACCGGTCTCGGCAGCTTTTAACATTTTTAAATGAAATTTTATTTCATTTCAGTACTTCTTCAATCTCTTAAAAATAAAAACCCTCTGTGTCAACATGTAATTTTTTTATATTGTGGATTGGCCACAATTTTTAGTTTCCACATGTACATTTAACATTTTTGTAATTTTTTACTTTTACCATTAACAAGTGGCGAACATCCTTGTCCCCATCTCTGATTACTTATTTAGGGTGCATTCTAAAAAAGTGGAGATCCCTAGTTCAAAGCAAGAATACCAATGAAACAGGTTATTTTGAATTATACAATGATGTGCTTATCATAACCAAGAAATCAAACAAAAACTGTAAATATTTCAGTCACTGGTGCACTCCCCCTGTGACCCCGAGACAATGTCCCTCCCCAGCAGGAAGCTCTCTCAGCAGCTCGATGGATGTGTAGGTATCAGTAGCTGAGATGCTCGTAAGTGGCTCCCACAGACAGCCCGAAGGACGTGCTTTCTGGGGTCCTGGCGCCAGCGCTCCAGCCCACATCCCCCAGGAAATGACATCCTTCTTCGTGTGATGGGCTGTGTTTACACAGGCACCCTGTGAGGCAGGTGGCAGGGGTGGCAGCCCCCTTTACAGCCAAGGGACTGAGTTTCAGAGACAGAAGCTATTTGGTTGCTGGGGGAGCATGAATCGCCGAACAAGAGACTTGTTAACGACTCATGAACAACTTGAATAAGTCCAGGCTCTGTTTTTTGTTTAGTTGCACTCTCCCGAGTAATCTAAACACGGTTGCGGGCCGGAGGTTTTGTGGTCCTTAGCCATTTTTTATAACACATTTAAAAATGTTACAAGTGATGCATGTATGATATAGGAAATAGAGTAAAATAAAGAGAAGGGGGAAATCGTGTGTAGTCCCATTATGCAGTTAACGTGTTGTGAGATTTCCTTTCAGTCCATTGCTCCAGACATGCACATGTATAAATTTAAAATAAAACCCATGAGCATGCTGTCCTGCTCACTTCGTCTTTCTAAAGCATCAGTTTGACATAGGCTAGAACAGTGGTCGGCAAACTCATTAGCCAACAGAGCCAAATATCAACAGTACAACGACTGAAATTTCTTTTGAAAGCCAAATTTTTTAAACTGAAACTATATAGGTAGGTACATTGTTATTAACTTAATTAGGGTACTCCTAAGGCTTAGGAAGAGCCACACTCAAGGGGCCAAAGAGCCGCATGTGGCTTGCGAGCCGCAGTTTGCCGACCGCGGGGCTAGAATATAAAAAGCCAGCTGCCTTATTCCAGAAGGTAGATTTTTGTTGCTGTTACTGTTCTCTTTTTAAAATACATTTTTATTTTATTTTATTTTATTTTATTTTATTTTATTTTATTTTATTTTATTTTATTGATTTTAGACAAAGAGGAAGGGGGAGGGAGAAACATGGGTGTGAGAGAGGAACATTGATCGGTTGCCTCCTGTATGCAGGGATTGAACACACAACCTGGATATGTGCCCTGACTGGGAATTTAACCAGAGACCTTTAGGTGCCTGGGACAGCACTCAACCGACTGAGCCACACTGGCCAAGGCCTCTTTCCTTACTTTCCGTAACCTGGTCCCGATGTTTCCTGCACTATTGGCTTTAATGGACGTGGCATTGTGTCAGGCATCATTCTAAGGGCTTTATTCACATTAACTTGCTGAATGTCTGTAACCCCTCAGAACAAAGTTTCTAATTTATCTTCCTTTTAGGAATGGGGAGTCTGAGGCACAGAGAGGCCCTGGTATTTGCTCGGGTCAAACAGGTGGGAGGTGGTGCAGCCAGGATTTGAACCGGGCAGTGGGGGTTGGATGCCTGCTCTCCTAACTGCATGCTAAGCTGCCTTGCAGCAAAGCAGCTCCATGCGAATCAAGTAACCAAAGCTGGAATTAAGTGCAAGGGAGCCCTGGGCTCTGAGAGCCGCTGGCAGAGTGGTTCCTGCAGTCAGTGTCTCCTCTGCTCTTGTTAGTTGCGGATGCTGATGTCTATGTGCTTTTTGAATGTGAAGCTGCTTGTATCTGAGACTTGACTCTACAGAACTTTTAAACTCTTTAACTTCTCTTCCTCTTCTTCCCCCCTCCATCCCCCAATTAGGAATTTTCTGGACAATAGCACAACATCCAGTTTTTGTTTGTGAAGCTCTAGAAGAGGAAATTCAACCCTAATACATATAAAATTGGCCCCCTGGGCAGCAGTTCACTAGTGACAGTGAAGAGATGCAGAAGCCAGGAAGGCATGACATTTACTTATAGAAAACTATTGGGCAGAAAGCAACATTTAAGGGGGAGGAATTTAAAAATGCCTAGATGTAAAAAATAAAAAAAGTCAAACAGTTGCATTGTTGTTGTGGGCTTCCTGCTTTCCTAAAAAGTAGAACAGATGTCAGGGGAGGTGATCCAACTTCCAGCCCCTGGGCTCTGGGCTCTGGGCTCTTGGCAACAAGACAAGGCTTAAGAATGGAGGGAGGGCCCAGCCGGTGTTGCTCAGTGGTTGAGCATTGACCAATGAACCTGGAGGTCACGGTTTGATTCCTGATCAGGGCACATGCTGGGGTTGTGGGCTCGATCACCAGTAGGGGGCATGCGGGAGGCAGCAGATCAATGATTCTCATCGTTGATGTTTCTATTTCCCTTCCTCTCTGAAATCAATAAAAATTAAAAAGCAGATTCTAGATTGCTTTATAAAAAGCACATTGAAATGTAGGTGGGCTTTACCAACCCAAATGGTCATCGTAGGTTTGTCCTACGTTTAGTTTTCAAAGTGTTCCTTGCTAGGTGCTGTTCCCGTCTTCGGAGAAAGTGAAAAATAAACTGATGTGTCTGAAGGCGTCAGCCTGTTTAGGTTTCCCGGGCGATTTACGCCTCTTTCCGTCCTTTTCGGTTCAGGTGACTGCTGATGTCGGCAAGCTCCTGGGTGAAGAGAAGGTGGACGCCATCCTTTGTGTGGCTGGAGGCTGGGCCGGGGGCAATGCCAAGTCCAAGTGTGAGTCCTTTTCTGGGTTGATCATTCACTCTGCTCTGCTCTTTGTCCGGGGGGCGGGGACTGGGTCGGTTCTGTGTGCCAGGCCAGATGTTTCCCTGCGTGTCTCCCAGACGCTGTAGAGTAGCTCTGTGAGGTAGGGACGACCACCCCTTTTCACAGCTGGAGAAGCAACTCCCCATCAACGGGGTTAGGGGAGGGGACATTGAGCTGGAGGTGTAAAGGCAGGATGACATCAGCATTGTTCCCGCCCTCATCTCACAGGGCTTATTCCTGGGGATCGGGGGATGTGTATGACTTGGAGAGATCCTTCCACATGTCAGAAGGACTCAACATTGAGCTTGTATCAATGCTGAGTACATCTTCCAACTTTTTTTTTTTTTTAAGTTTATTGATTTTTTACAGAGAGGAAGGGAGAGGGATAGAGAGTTAGAAACATTGATGAGAGAGAAACATGGATCAGCTGCCTCCTACACACTCCCTACTGGGGATGTGACCGCAACCAAGGTACATGCCTTTGACTGGAATTGAACCTGGGACCTTTCAGTCTGCGGGCCTACGTTCTCTCCACTGAGCCAAACTGGTCAGGGCCATTTTCCAACTTTTCATTATGAACATTTGCAAACACACGGAAAAGCTGGAAGAGTTCAGGGAACACCCACCCCCTCCATCTGGATTCGGTAACTGCTGACATTGCTCTCCGTGCTCCCTGGCTCTCCGCAGGGGTGCTCTGTGTGGGCATTTTTTTGTTAACCACTTGCTGCAAGTAAATGAACACTTTGCTGATTTCAGCATGCATCTCCAAAGAATATGCTCGTTTTCCTACATCATCATAATACTGCTATCATAGCTAAGGAAAGTAATAGTCATTCTGTAAGAATAATATCTAACCTGCATTCAAATTCCCCAATTTATTCCAGAGCTTTTAGAGGGGTTTTTCCCCCCCTAAACATCAGGGTTTATGCCTCCTTTTGTTGTTGTTTTTAGTCTCTTAATGTAGAATTTTTCCCCCCCGGGTGATACACTTGGTGAGGCAGGGCAGTTTTCATATGAATGTATTTTACTGTTTCTCTAAGGTGTCTTACCTAGTTCATCTAGCCCGAGTATTTCCGGTGCACTGGAATTTAGGTCTGGGACTTGCTTAGGATCAGGTTAAGCATCTTGGAGGCGAGAATTCTTCCTGAGTCATGTGTACTTCTTACTAATCCCAGTGGGACTGTCGCCATGTCAGATGGCCCTATCACCCCCAGTGATGCCCTGTTTGCCAATGGGTTAAGGTGGCCGCTGATAGGCTTCCATTGTAAAGGTCTGTTTTCTATTTGCAATTAGTAAGCGACCCGGGGGACTGTGCTTTGGCATCGTGTGTAAGTATCCTCTTCCCAAACACCTTGCGAATCCCAGATTTCTATAACCCAAGGGCGTTAAGCATCTATGGATTATCCCTGCCCGAGTCAGTGATTCCAGACGGGGGTGGAGAATGGTAGTGTCCTAATTCTGTCATTCCTTCTACATGTATTAGCCAAAGCTGTGCAAAAAGGAATTGATTTTCTGTGAACCACACTTGGATGTGAAACTGATATTTTGTGGGGTTTGGGCAAAACACCCTGGTGGCCCTTGGTGTATTTTGGGGACAAGGAGTGGTAAGTGTGGGTCCATCAGTTTTTTTCTAGTCCTTTTCTGCAGGGAAACACGATCCCTGGTTGTCCCTGGGGGAAGACCCCCGCTGGATGGGGGCTTCCTTCCTGGGCCATGGGCACAGCCTCACTGGGATCTTTGTGCCTTGTGAGGAGGGACGGGGACAGCCGCCCGCCCAGCCGCCAAAGTTACACGTCACTACTTGCTTCTTCTTGCATTTTTAGTGAGGCCACAGAGTTAAAGTAAGTGTGAAATGTTATCATTTCAGCTTTTTTTGTTTTTGTTAATCCTCACCTGAGGATATTTTTTCTGTTGCTTTTCAGAGAGAGTGGAACGGAGGGAGGGATGGAGAGGGAGAAAGAGAGAGAAACATCAATGTGAGAGAGACACATCGACTGGTTGCCTCCCAACCGGGGGCAGGGAGCACCCCTGCAAACCAAGTACGTGCCCTTGACCGGAATCGAACCCACAGCCCTTCGGTGTGTGGGCCGACGTTCTAACTATTGCGCACACTGGCCAGGGCTCAGATTTCTTTTAAAGGGTCTTTAAAGCCAGCATTAAACTTTTGGCCTTGAAAATGATGTAGCTTTGTGAAAGCCCTCTATGTCCTTGTGGTAATGGTCCCTCAGCTTTTTATCATCAGTCAAACCTGACTTAGACATGCAGGTTCTATTACAAACCTAACGCCCACCTAAAGCAGGACCCTCTCAGATGGGCAGTCCCGCAGACTGTTCACAGTCTGCACTTGCTGCCTGAAATGTGGCCAGTTTCCAGGTGAGCAAGCTGGGACTGGTGGCCTGGATTCGAACCTGTGTCTCTGACCTCAGAGCCCTTGCTGCTCGTACCAGACCCTGTTGTCGGGGTGGGAGAGGCTGGTGCTTCCCCAGTGTCCGCGCCCTGAGCGACTCAGCTGTCAGGCTCCTCCCCCTGAGGCTGAGCCCACCTGTGTTTCCTCCCTCAGCTCTCTTCAAAAACTGCGACCTCATGTGGAAGCAGAGCATGTGGACGTCCACCATCTCCAGCCACCTGGCCACCAAGCACCTCAAGGATGGAGGCCTCCTGACCTTGGCGGGTGCCAAGGCCGCCCTGGATGGGACTCCTGGTGAGCCTCCGTTTCCCCCTCTGTGAAATGGGAGTGCTAGTGCTTGCTCGCTGGGGCTGCGGGACACTTCGATGACATGGGGAATGTTGAAGCCCTTTCCCTTCTGGGGTGCTTTGTGTGGGTGGGTTTTGCTTCCTTTGCTTCCTGAATTCCTCATCTTCCTGGTGGTTAAGGTATGCTGCCATCTGCCCCTTTACCCCCCTCCAATCTGGTTTATTTATCCATGATCCACTCTGGGTATGAATGGTGCTGGAGTAAGTACAAATCCTATATAATAAAAGGGTAATATGCAAATATACCAAATGGCAGAAGAACCAAACAACGAATCAAAGCGTAACATGCTGATGATATGCTAAGGCTGCTCAACCGCTGGCTATGACATGCACTGACCACCAGGGGGCAGACAAACAGTCGACCAGCCGCTATGACGTGCACTGACCACCAGAGGGCAGATGCTCCAACTGGTAGGTTAGCTTGCTGCTGCGGTCCAGCCAATCGGGATTTAGCAAGATGGGCTGGACATTTCCTGGAGCCCTCCCATGGTCTCTCCCCAGCTCGATCATGCACTGGTGGGGTCCCCTAGCCTGGCCTGTGTCCTCTCGCAATCCGGGACTCCTCGGTGGATGTCGGAGAGCCAGTTTCAGCCTGATCCCGCAGGCCACTCCCCTTGGGAGGGCACCAGATGCAGGGCTCATGGCTGGTGAGCATTGCTGTGGCAGCGCGAGCCTCCCCCTATCGGGGCTGATTGGGCACCAGCCTGCAGCAGGCACAGTGGGGCTGGGATGAGCGGGAACAGCAGGTAGGAGCTGCAGGAGGCATTGGAGTGTGGGTTTCAGCCCGATCCCTGCAGGCCACCCAGAGGGGACCCCCCCCCCCCCCGTGCACAAATTTGTGCACCGGGCCTCTAGTTAGATCATAAACATGTATTATCACCATCACGTTGTGCTCATGTGTCCCAGGGAAGCAGCTCGGCCGCCGAGAATAGTGTGGGTGACAGAGTAAGAGAGGCCGGGGTGCATTCTTCGTCCTAGATGGGTGGCCTTGAACAAATCACGTACCTGACCAGATTTCTGCCGGAGTCACTGTAACTAGTGACAGTAGCGTCGGCCTTGAGGAGCAGCTGTAAGCGCTGGAGGCCTTAACATGTGCGAGGTGCCCAGCACAGGGCCAGTTTCTCGTAGGCCAGTTCACTTCCGTGTATTCTCATGGGATCCTGGGGCCGATGGCATTCCAGATCTTTCTCAGTTTGTAGGTAAGGGAGCTAGAGCGGAGCACGGTTCATTCACTTGTCTGGGTTTCTGCGGTAAGTAAGTTGTAACCTTGCTTTGAACCAGAACCCATCACTTCTAAACTATGCTTTTCCCAGTGCATCAGGCAGATCCAAGTTCTGTTCGCATGTTCTGCTCCTGGTGTTCGTTTTCTTTTTTTTTATATTTTTTTATTGATTAAGATATTACATATGTGTACCCTCTACCCCCCCCCCCCCCCCGCTCATCCCCTCACCCCCCGTTGTCCGTGTCCATTGGTTAGGCCTATATGCTTGCATATAAGTCCTTTGGTTGATCCTTCCCCCTTGCCCCCACCCTCCCCTACCTTCCCTCCAAGGCCCGACAATCCAATCAAAGCCTCTCCGTCTCTGGATCAGTCCTTGTTCATCAGTTTATGTTGTTCATTATATTCCACAAATAAGTGAGATCTTGTGGTATTTATCCGCTCTCCAGTTCCATCGATGCTGTGGCAAATGGTAAGAGTTCCTTTTTCTTCTTCCTCTTCTTAAAGAATACCTTTCAGCATTTCATATAATGCTGGTTTGGAGGTGATAAACTCCTTTAGCTTTTTCTTATCCGTGAAGCTCTTTATCTGACCTTCCATTCTGAATGATAGCTTTGCTGGATAAAGTAATCTTGGTTGCAGGTTCTTGCTATTCATCTCTTTGAATATTTCTTGCCACTCTCTTCTGGCCTGCATGGTTTCTGTTGAGAAATCAGCTGACAGTCGGATGGGTACTCCCTTGTAGGTAACTGACTGTCTTTCTCTTGCTGCTTTTAAGATTCTCTCTTTATCTTTTGCTCTTGGCATTTTAATTATGATGTGTCTTGGTGTGGTCCTCTTTGGATTCCTTTTGTTTGGGGTTCTCTGCGCTTCCTGGACTTGTAAGTCCATTTCTTTCACCAGGTGGGGGAAGTTTTCTGTCATTATTTCTTCAAAAAGGTTTTCAATATCTTGCCCTCTCTCTCCTTCTGGTACCCCTATAATTCTGATGTTGGTACGCTTGAAGTTGTCCCAGAGGTTCCTTACACTATCTTCATATTTTTTGAATCTCTTTTCTTTTTTCTTTTTCGGTTGGGTATTTTTTGTTTCTTTGTATTTCAAATCTTTGACTTGATTCTTGGGATCCTCTTGTCTGCTGTTGGATCTCTGTAAATTATTCTTTATTTCAGTCAGTGTATGCTTAATTTCTAGTTGGTCCTTTTTCATGTCCTCCATGGTCTCACTATACTCCTTGAGGGATTCATTAAATTTATCGGCGGTTTCCATAAAATTCTTGACAAACCTTATAAACGTGGCCTTGAACTCTATATCCAGTCGTCTGTCCTCCTCCGTTTCTGCCAATTGTGACCTGTTTCTCTGTCTCCGCATTTTGGCTGCTTCCCTGTGTTGATAGAGTGGCCCTGCGCGCCAGGTGTCCTGTAGGGCCCAGTGGCTCAGCCTCCCCAGTTACCTGGGGTGGACACTCTTGGTGCACTCTTGGTGCCTTGGTTGTTGTAGGATCACTGGGAGGAATTTACCTCCAGGCCAATTGGCTGTGGGAATCAGCTGTGTCTGAAGTGGGAGAATGGTCCCCCTCTGACCACTGGGTACAGTGGCTCCTGGATCTAAGGAGGTGCTAATTCAGCCCCTGCCTGAGGCCACACAGCCGGAGCCACGAAGAGGCTCAGCTGTGAAGCAATGCAAGCCGCTGCGGGGCCTTGGGCCTTCTCTTGGAAGTTCCGGGTCTGCTTGGCTGGGCTGTAGTTAGGTACATTCACATGCAAAAGCCTCTGCTGCAGCCTGGGTGGGGCGGGGTCTCAGGGAGTCAAAGGGCGGAGAAAGAAGCTATGGCTGATTCTCCGCGCCCGAAGTCGCGCGTCTCAGTGTCCCGGTAACGGCTGCAAGCACCTCTGAGGGAAATCCGCCCTCAAGTTCGCCCGTCGCCGCCTGACAGAGCAGCCTCTCCCCGTATGATTCCTGGGTCCCCAGAGACTTCCCAGAACTGGAGTTCAGAGCAGTCGGGAGCTTGTGATTCAAAAAGACAGCCGCGTCCTCAGGTGCCACCCCCTTTCCGCGTGCGCGAGCCACCGCCGTACCTCTGCACTTCACCTCCGCAGCTCCTCTGGCTCTCAGCGTGCTTTTCTTTTCTTCTAGTTGTAGAAATTACACTCAGCCAGCCTTCCTGTTGTTCTGGACGATGTTTGCTCCGTCCTTTGGGATATTTGTCAATTGTTGTGGGAGGCAACTATTTCCCCGTGTTTATCTATGCCGCCATCTTAGTTTCTCCGGTGTTCGTTTGCTAGGGCTTCCATAACCAATTTCCCCTGCGGCTTAAACAACAGACACTCATCTCATAATTCTAGAGGCTGGAAGTTCAAGATCAGGGTGTCAGCAGGGTCGATTTTTTTTTTTTTATATATTTTATTGACTTTTTACAGAGAGGAAGGGAGAGAGATAGTCAGAAACATCGATGAGAGAGAAACATCGATCAACCGCCTCCTGCACACCTCCCACTGGGGATGTGCCCGCAACCCAGGTACATGCCCTTGACCGGAATAGAACCTGGGACCCTTCAGTCCGCAGGCCAACGCTCTATCCACCGAGCCAAACCGGTTTCGGCAGGGTCGATTTCTTGATTTCTTCCTGGTGCCTCTTTCCTTGGTTTGTCAATGGCTGTCTTTCTCCTGTGTCCTCGCATGCTCTGTGCCCGTCTGGGTCCCAGTCTCCTCTTCTTATAAGGACACCGGTAGCACCCACCCTAATGACCTCATTTTAACTTGATGACCTCTTTAAAGACCCCACTTCCAAGTACAGTCACATTCTGAGATACGGGGGTTTAGGACTTTAACATATGAATTTAGGGGGCACAATTCAACCTATAATACTCCCTTCCAGGTAGGGTTAAAGGAACGTAAGTGCCGGTTTGGTGGGGACAGCCCAAAGGCAGAAAGTGTCCACCTCTACTACCTAAGTGGAACTCTTCTTTAATAAAAGCGGGGGCTGCTTTTCGGCCTCTTTGGTGTGCTGGAGAGCTTGAGCACCTTTTTCCATTTTTTTTAAAATAAATATTTTTTATTGATTTCAGAGAGGAAGGAAGGAGAGAGAGATCGAAACATCAATGATGAGAGAGGATCATTGATTGGCGGCCTCCTGCACACCCCCCACTGGGGATCGAGCCCACAACCCAGGCATATACCCTTGACCGGAATCGAACCTGGGACCCTTCAGTCCACAGGCCGACGCTTTATCCACTGAGCCAAACCAGCTAGGGCACCTTTTTCCATTTTAATGCAACTCGCTGAACTGCGAGGCTCTTAGGAACCAACAATTTCTTGTCTCTTGTTTTTTTGCTACGAGTCTCAGAGCCTATGATCTCACCCATCCATGTCTATTGCAATCATTAAAGCTGTGTAAATGTCAGATGCTAGCTTGGTTGAGTTTTGGTTTTTATTAAAGGTGACAGAGAACAGACACTGGAAAGTAAGTAGAGAAATGAGTAGCAGCTTGACATTTAAAAAAGAAAAAACCCCAAGACTTGAAAGACTAATTTTTCTGAAGGACAGAACACTCTCCTACTTTCCTTTGGTTTGTAAATATCTCTTTGTTCATAGTTTTGGATGCTGGTTAAGAGTGCAGGCTCTGGGACTGCACAGGTTGGATGTCTCTGGTGATCTTGCCACCTATTGTGTGATATTTGGCAAGTTACTTAACCTCTATAAGGCTCAATAGTGCCATCTGTAAAATGGGGATAAATAATAAAATATTCTATGTGGCAGTTAGGAGTTGCAAACATCTTAGTGGATGTGAATGGCTTAGAAAGGTATGTGAATGGCTTAGAGTCAGTGATAAAAGTGAACCGGCATGATTATTTCAGACTTACTCTTGCTCAGCTACTTCTCCTGCAGATGTTCATAACTGTGTTCATCTTTAAGTTCTGAGTTAGGTATTATTAAATTTATTTGAGTCATGAAATTTTTCAGCTTTGGTTCAGACCCTAGAAAAATCTGGGGAAATCTATGTATAATTTGAAAGTAAACAACGAAGAGGCTGTCATCCTTTAAACCCAAGAAAAGTTGTTCAAAAACGGAAACATACTGAGAAAACCCACCCTCTTATTTCCAAGGCTGTATTTGTAGGTCACCTTCTGGAGGATAAACTGTGTTAAATGCTAGTGATCGCTTTTGTTTTGCTGTGTTTGGAAATCAGTCTTGAGGGACTACCTTGATCATTTTATAATTGGGAAGAAAGTACTTATCTTCTTATAAAATACTTTTTTCTAGAATTTCTTGCAAATGATGTCCTTACTTGCATTGTGTAGAATTCTGTAGAATTAAACCATTAGGATTGCGGGTTGCTTGTTTCAAAAAAATATATTTTTATTGATTTCAGAGAGGAAGGGAGAGGGAGAGAGAGAAACGTCAATGATGAGAGACTCATTGATAGGCTGCCTCCTGCACGCCCCCTACTGGGGATCGAGCCAGAAACCTGGGCATGTGCCCTTGATTGGGAATCGAACCCTGACCTCCTGGTTCATAGGTCGACACTCAACCACTGAGCCACGCCAGCTGGGCGCTTGTTTCTTTCTTCATCAGATCCTCTCCCATGTTGTTTGAAAGGAATGAAGAGTGAGCCCTGGAGTGTGCTGGGGTCGGGGCTGGATGAATGAGAGTCATATGCTTTGAACCCCTGCAGAGTTTGTGCGATTTTTGTACCACTGGTGGCCCCTGGCCCCTGATTAAACAGAGAAGCCTGGGATGGTGAAATATTCTGCTTATGTTTCTAAATAACCGTTTGAGACCTTGACCTGCTTTTGCAATCCGAGGTTGCTGTGGAAGCAGTTCAGTGATTGGTTCCTCGGCAGGGATGTGATCCCCACCTCCCTCTGGACCTTTGCTGCCTCCTCAGCTGTTTTGCTTTCAAGAGCATGCTTGCTGGGAGCTTTTAAAGAGGCTGCTGACTCCTGAAGAAGTTTTGTGGAGGAGGAGAGGTGTTCACAGCATTTAGTGAGCGTCCGCAGCTAGGTGTGTGGGGCACTGTGGAGAGGAGAGACCCTGCTCCTGCCATATGTCTGCAGAGCAGGCGGAAACCTGGCCTAAGGAAAGGCGCGCCTTGTTCAGGCAGCAAGCACTCACTGGTCAGTGGGGGCAAACGAAGACTAGTGGGCAGCGTTGTATACGTATGTCAGCATTGCTCACACTTTACCCAGGGAGGTGGACGCCTGGGCATGTTACTTCTATGAATTTGATGGGAAACATTTATTGAGCACCTACTGTGTGCTGAGCTCAGAATTAAGTACTTCATTCCCATTTTACAGATGGGGTAACTGAGGCTAGCAAGGCAATGAGAACTAGCTCAGGATTTCTTTAGTGGTAAGTGGAAGAGCTTGGATTTGAACCTGTGCAGCCTGACTCCAAATGGCAGCTCGATTTTGCTCACAAGCAATTAACAATCTGGGGGTTCAGAACCCAGCTCTTGCCTGGCCCTTCACCTCTGGGGGGGAGGGGCAGGCGTCAGTGCAAGTGTGTGTGTGTGAGCTTGGGCGTGTCACTTACCCTGTCTGAGCCTTGATGTTCTCAACAATAAAAATAAAAAGGCTCAACTTACAGCTTTTGTGATAAACGTTAACTGTCAGGTGACAGTCGGTGCACTTGAAACGTTACGTGCCTTCCACGCTCTCTCCATAGATGTCCATCCTGCCCTTCTTCCTGGCCTCCTCTGGACCCTGGCGTGGTGGCCTTCGGGCACACCAGCGGTGGCCAGTGCTCACGGAATCGTTTTCTCTCCATTTCCCAGGGATGATCGGCTACGGCATGGCCAAGGGCGCCGTCCATCAGCTGTGCCAGAGCCTCGCGGGGAAGAACAGCGGCATGCCGCCTGGGGCTGCGGCCATCGCGGTGCTCCCGTAAGTGCTCTGTCCCCCTCTGCCCCCCTCTGCCTAGAGTCCCCGTGGCCTGGAGCCGTTTCCCCAGGGACGCGTGTGTGCCCTCACCTTGGCTCTAAAATTCACCCCTGAAGAGCCTTCTTCTGGTGTTGGTGAGCCTGGCGGCCAGAGTGGTGGACTGGCTGAAGGGCGGGTCTGTCTGTCCTGCCTCTTTCTTGTTTTTTTTTCCTTCTTCCCATCTGTTTCCCCCTTTTCCCTGATTCAGCTTAGTTCACATATTTTATTTGAATACTTGTAGTTCTGTCTTTTTTTTTTTTTTTAAAGATACGTTTTTATTGATTTCAGAGAGGAAGGGAGAGGGAGAGAGAGAGAAACATCAATGATGAAAGAGAATCATCGATTGGCTGCCTCCTGCACACCCCCCGCAACCTGGGCACGTGCCCTGACCAGGAATTGACCTAACCGTGACCTCCTGGTTCATCGGTCAATGCTCAGTGCTCAACCACTGAGCCATGCCGGTCGGGAAGACTGTATTTAACAAAATAAGGCAAAATGTGGCTCTTCCACTTGGTTCCTGTCTGCGTAATGGGGGGTTCACAAAGCACCTCCCTGAATTGCACTCGGACTTGACCTCTGTGTGTGCAGCGGCTTCCTGGCCTTGCTCTGATTGTCCACGTGATACCTCCACGTGCGACGCTGCCACCCGTGGTGCTGGGGGCTCTCGGTGTGTTCTCCTGGCCGAGGAGGCCGGGCTGCCGAGGGGAGACACCAATGACGGGCTTATCTCTGCACCGCAGGATTACCCTCGACACCCCGATGAACAGGAAGTCCATGCCCGAGGCCGACTTCAGCTCCTGGACGCCCTTGGACTTCCTCGTGGAGTGAGTATCACAGACATACTAATGCCAGTGCCCGGGCGGCTCCAGCCCCTCGCTGTGCCCCTGGGCGTAGCCACACGGGTGGCCTGGGAGCGCACTGGCCTCTGAGTGTACCTGGTACATCAGTGTGAATCTTATACAGTTGCGGGGGCGGTCCATGGGCCGGGAGAGTGTCCCCCAGCCCTGCCCTGCTCCGCCACCAGAGACAGGGGCATGACCTATCGCAGATGTCAGGGAGTTTCAGTGGCGCTTGGCTTTTGGAGCCTGTCCTTCCCCCGGGCTTGTTCGACACTCAGGGTGGAGCTCCGGAGACATGGCAGTTGAACTTCAGTTCTGGTCCAGAAGGCACAGCCTGGCACTCAGGAATGTCCCAGGAGCTCTGAGTGCTGTCCGGTTAAAGGGGTGCAGAGTCCCAGCTGGGGGACTGGTAGAGGGATGGTGTACTCAGCAGCCACAGGAGAAAAAAGCATCAGCTCTGTGTTCAACCTCCTGGGTTTCTGATGCCTTTTCTCCCTGACACCCTCAAGTAGGGTTGGTTGCCCCTCCCCACACAGAGTTAGTAAATGCCCCTGTTCTGGCATTTAATGTATTTTATTGTGAAAGTCCATTTTTTGTACTTTTTTCCCATTGCTTGATACAGCTGCAGGTGTTCCTTACATGTTTGTTATTAAAAAAAAAATGAGTTTCTTCTTCCTGTTTCTAATTTCTGGGAAGGTAATATAGCAGCGTATGAACTAAAGTGCTTTTTTTTTTTTTAAAAATATATATTTTATTGATTTTTTTACAGAGAGGAAAGGAGAAGGATAGAGAGTTAGAAACATCAATGAGAGAGAAACATCGATCAGCTGCCTCCTGCACACTCCCTACTGGGGATGTGCCTGCAACCAAGGTACATGCCCTTGACCAGAATCGAACCTGGCACCCTTTAGTCCGAAGGCTGACGCTCTATTCACTGAGCCAAACCGGTTAGGGCTAAAGTGCTTTTTTTTAAATTACGTAAAATCATACCACTGTGTTATAACATATTCCAACAATGCAGGAAAATACAAAAATGAACCTTCAAATCTTGCCAGCTCCTGCCACTCGAAAAGTAGAAGGAGTAAAGTGCTGAAATCATGGGGACCTGGTTATGTGTCCGGGATGTCTTAGTGTAGCGGTTCTCAACCTGTGCGTCTCGACCCCTTTAGGGGTCAAGCGACCCTTTCACAGGGGTCGCCTAAGACCATTGGAAAACACATATATAATTACATATTGTTTTTGTGATTAATCACTATGCTTTAATTATGTTCAATTTGTAACAATGAAAATATATCCGGCATATCAGATATTTACATGACGATTCATAACAGTAGCAACATTACAGTTATGAAGTAGCAACGAAAATAATTTTATGGTTGGGGTCACCACCACATGAGGAACTGTATTAAAGGACCGAGGCATTAGGAAGGCTGAGAACCATTGCCTTAGTGGCTTTTCATGGCAGCTCCTAAGCCGTTTATGGGACTACAAGCCGTTGATGGGAATATAAGCACATGTTAGATTTTTGCTTTTAAAATGTAATGCTTTTCTTGTTTGTTCTAGAACCTTCCATGACTGGATCACAGAGAAAAACCGGCCAAGCTCAGGGAGCCTGATCCAGGTGGTGACGACGGAGGGGAAGACGGAACTTACCCCCGCGTATTTTTAAGCTTTGTCTCAGTGCCTGCGAGGGGCCTGCCAGAAAAGTCAGCGTATCTCAGTGTAGCCGCGTCTGGCCCCGTGTTTTCTGTAGTCCTGTTTGTGGTTCCAGATGGTGACACCTGTTTTTCTCTCACCTAATGTCCACTTGCTTTCCTAAGACACAATGTAAATGTAAAGTGTTCCTGTGAAGTAGAACCGTGTGTGTGTGTGTGTGTGTGTGTGTGGGGAGGCCTACAGGTGGCGCTGTGGTCCATCTGTATTAACCACCTAGGTTTGGGCCCCTCTGGGTCGGGGTCACGTTGAGTGGCTTTTGAAACTGTTTATCTGCCCCTGACAGTGGCTGTCGGCTTGACTGGTTCAGAGATTTTGGCATTGGGACATTTGAGTGTTAGGTTTCTGTCACAGATGTAGTTTTTGCAGCGTTGAATTTAACTGCCTTAAAACTCCTTTTGTGGTGTAAGCGAAATCCATGGACTCTGTCAGGCACCTTTTCCCTGTGCGGTCGCCACTCGTGATGACTTGGAGTTATCTTCCTAATAAATGCACTTCGTTGATTGTGTTATCTTCTGTAATCAAAGCACGTCTTATACACAGTTGTGTGCTAGAATCACGGGCTGCTAGCGGCTCTAGTCTGCTGTATTCGCAAGGGGGGTAGACCAGTGATGGCGAACCTATGACACGCGTGTCAGAGGTGACACACGAACTCATTTTTTTGGTTGATTTTTCTTTGTTAAATGGCATTTAAATATATAAAATAAATATCAAAAATATAAGTCTTTGTTTTACTATGGTTGCAAATATCAAAAAATTTCTATATGTGACACGGCACCAGAGTTAAGTTAGGGTTTTTCAAAATGCTGACGCGCCAAGCTCAAAAGGTTCACCATCACTGGGGTAGATTCAGACCCTGAAATGCATTTTGTTTTGTTTTTTTATATTAGAGAGAGAGGAAGACAGGTGGGGGGAGAGAGAGAGAGAGAGGGAGAGAGAGAAACATCGATTGGTTGTCCCACTTCTGCATTCATTGGTTGCTTCTTATATGTGCCCTGACTGGGGATCGAACCCACAACCTTGGAATATCGGGACAGTGCTCTAACCCAGCGGTCGCCAACCTTTCAGATCTCACGGACCACCAGTTGGTGACCACTGCTCTAACCAACTGAGCTACCCGGCCAGGGCCTGAAGTATGTTTTTCAATACAGTGACAGGCACAACCCTCCCTTGGGCACGTCAGAATCTGAGGGTGGCCGGCTGGTTGGGCCCTGTACCTTTGGAAGCAGCGCTCCACGTGACGATGCAGGCTGCTCCTCCCTGAGAACCGATGATGGATCCTACCCTTCATTTTACACAGGAGGAAACCCAGTTGACATAGCATCTTCATTGCCAGTAGGTGGCAGAACTGAGCCCAGAACCTGGGCACCAGATTGCTGTTCATAAAGACCTGTCCCATGGATTTTCTTTTTTTAAAATATATTTTCACTGCTTTCAGAAAGGGAGGGAAAGAGAGAGAAACATCAATGATGAGAGAATCACTGATTGGCTGCCTCCTTCATGGCCCACACTGGGGATTGAGCCCACAAACGACATGTGCCCTGACCAGGATGTGAACTGTGACCTTCTGGTTCATAGGTTGACGCACAACCACTGAGCCACTCTGGCCAGGCTCTTTTTTGATTCTTAAAAAAAAAAAAAAAATTGGGATGAAACAACACCACATAGAATTAATCATTTTAAAGTGAAAAAGGCAGTGGCATTTGGTATGTTCATGATCCGTCACCACCAGCTCTGTCTGGTTCCAAAGCGTTCATCACCTGGGGTCCTCTGCCCATGACCCTGAACATCAGTTTTCTCCTCCGGCAGGTGTAACCTGCAGCCCTAGGTGTGCATGGCTGCCACCTGTGCTGGGTCGCTGGGTCCTTCTAGGTCACTCTGCTGGCCAATGTCCCTTTCAGGATGGCTCGAGGTTGGCTCCTTCCTACCTGGGTCACATCTGGCCTGTGGGAAAGCACACGTCTCTGCCTCCCCTCCCGCCCCTTCTCTGAGAGTGAAGGGAAAGGGGAAATGTCCAGCTCTCCCACACTCTGCCAGACCTTGTCTCTCCTCTGTTACAGGCTGGAGGTGGCGTTCAAGGACTACTTCCCCAAATAAAGTCTATGATCCCTTATCTGAGATTTGCTTTTGGGGGGAATCTCAAACTATCTTTAACTTTACTACTGCCTTTGCCAAAATTAAAAAGAATAATTATGTATCTGTAGTTATTTCTCTTCCAGCTGACTAGAAGGTCTTTAAAAACCGGCCTTATTTGTCATCCACGTAGTTCATAATAAATGCTCGCTAAACAAATGGCCCAGGGGTGGAAAGAACACGATGAACTTACAAATAGCAGGTGAAGGGTATTGCATTTGTAAGATGTTTCTCATGCTTTATCTCGGTCACCTCTACAACTCTAGGAGAGGTGCTGTGATTATCCTCACGTTGCAAATGAGGTGCAAGCCGAGAGAAGTTAGGTAACTTACCCAGAGTCACACAGCTAGGGAGAAAAGAAGTCGGGGTTTGAACCCTGGCCCGATCACCCGGTTGGCCTCTGATCAATGCTTTTGTTGGGGGACTAGAGAAGCTTATTCTTGGAGTATAACGTGCTGGCACGGTGCGGAGCTGTCTTGGTTGGCAGGGGACGGATCACGAAGGATCCGTGTCTAGGGATTTTTACCCTGCAGGCAACCGGGAACCTCTGAAAGCCTAACATATTTTCTCCTTGTGAGCCTTTCTGGTCCCTGGTATTTTAGAAAATACAAGCAGTTTGAGGACTGTCCACAAGGGGGCAGGCGCTGGCAATGGATGAGAAAACGCGGTGCTGAAAACCAGCCAGCGTGCAGAAACTTGGTTCGCTGTTCTTTGCCTCCTGGGGCCTCTGCTCTGCTCTCTGAGTAGATCTAAGATCGATCAGTAACCTCAAGCATTTGGAGACTTGCCGCTGTTCATTCTGATTTTTTTCTCTCTCCCTCCTTTCTTCTCACCCTTCCTCCCTCGCATTCCTCTTGTTTACTTTCTTCACTGAAGTGGAAAGTCAGGTTCAGAAAAGGAGTAGATGCTTCCCAAACATTATCAAGCTTGCAACATTGTTAAAGCCCAGTCCACATGCAAACAGATGAACACACACACCACCACCACCACCTCCATCACAGTTTAGACCACGAGAGTGTACACCAGCCACTGGGAAAGGCCTATCCCTGCCCCTATGCCAGGAGTCCCTGCAAAGGTGCCAGCGCCCTGCATACCAGGAGGTGGTTACTGACGGCAATGGCGGCCTCACTAGCCTGTACTGAATTCCTGCTGTGTCAGGCATGGTGCTGGGAAGTTGAGCATAGTTATTTCCCTGAGTTTCTGTATTCACAATAAGGCACTTGAGCCTCACAAAGGTGAAGGTCACGATATTGGCGGGCCACGGAGCCATCATTTAAGCCAGAGCTTGGACTTGAACTCCAGCGTGCCCGCCTTAAACCACACTGGATTGCTAGCTTTCCTGCCGTCTCCCCGTGTGAGGATGATTGAGGGTCGCCAATGTGGGGGCGGGGAGATGTGAAGCAGCTTTTCTCTCTTTTATTTATTATTTATTATTTTATTTATTTATTTTTACAAGTATTTAACTTATAATACAGGTAACATTTTCACAACAAATTAGACTAACATAAGACATTAGATACTTGTCAATAACATTTTGAACAATAAGGAAAAATTAATTACTATCAAAATAATGTGTAAAATTCAAGTGATTTAAATGCCACAACTTAAAAAAAATTACTTTAGAATCAGATATTCCAATTGTTTTAAACAAACAGTATTTTGGACTATTTAATGAAATAAAAAAATATTTTTTCCCCTCTTTCTAAAAAATGTATTGATTTCAGAGAGGACGGGAGAGGGAGAGAGAGAAACATCAATGATGAGAGAGAATCATTGATCAGCTGCCTCCTGCACCACCCCCACAGGGCATTGAGCCTGCAACATGGACATGTGATGTGCCCTGAGTAGGAATTGAACCATGACCTCCTGGTTCATAGGTGGACACTCAACTACTGAGCCACACTGGCCGGGTGATACTAGTACAAGTCATCTTTACAAACCATTTGTGACAGCCTTAACCTAATCTGCTGTCCTACTCGGAAGGACTAAAGACCAGCTGACCCTCCCAGCCGCTTGAAATACAAGCAATTAACGACAGAGTGTTATGCATAATCAGACACTACTTGCGTTCAGCTCATTTAAAATGTGGCAACTGCGCTGGAAGTCGGTCCTTCCTTTAGTCAGGAAACTATTAGTGTGCTGTACGTTGTTATGTGGAAGCAAGCACCAGGTTAATTTCTAATTACATGCTAACATTGTTATTTGAAAAATAACAGCTTAGGGTTGGTGTCAAATTGACTTTTATCAGCAGATGGAGTTATGAGCATTGAGCCATGTTGGGGCTGTCTAATACAGGTGAATTACACTGCCCAAGAGCCATTCCTGCTTCAGTTAAGGATGAAACAAAGAGAATTAAATGGTGAGAATGTAAGTGAGGGAGGCAGCACAAGAAAAGGACTATGTTGTATTTGGTTTTCCCTGGGCCTCTCCCTTGCTTTGTAAGCAGGCCGGGCATTGTCCTGTGCGGAGAATTCCAATAGAACTCGTGTTCCTGGTTGGCAGTTCCATGGACAAGTTGTTCCCTTTTCCTCTGTACGGTTTCCCTAAACCAGCTGCCTGAGCAAGGAAATGAGTGGCCTTTCCCAACGGGCAGAAGGATAAAAGATGGGAGAACTTTGAGTTTTAAGCAGCACATACTTATCAAGAGGACAAACAAATCAAGAGTCATCTCAAGATGGGAAGTGAGCTGCTAGGAAGGTGGCATGATGCTAGCCTTGAACATCAGGATCTAGTCACTGGTTCTGATAGAGTCCTGTGTGCCGGCACCGAGGAGTGCCCTGGTCATGCAAGACAGTTACAGCCTCAAGGCTCTGAGGTTCCGGGAGACTGGGGAAGGTCTACAATTGAGGGTGACTGAGAAGTGGATAGAGACCCCAAATCACAGGTCTTTTAGTTTCTAGCTATGTGACCTGGGACATATTACTTCACCCTGTGATTCTCTGATTCCTCTTCTGTAAAATGGGGTTCTCAGGTTCCTCATCTGTATATTGTATATATACAATACACATGTATATATCCTATATAATAAAAGCCTAATATGCTAAGTGCCCGGTCTTCCAGTCGGCCATTCAACCAATCAAAGAGTAATATGCTAATGATATGCTAAGGCTGCTCAACCACTCACTATGACGTGCACTGACCACCAGGGGACAGGTGCTCCGAACGCTAGGTTAGCTTGCTGCTGGGGTATGGCTGATCAAGACTAAGCGAGATGGGCCGGACACACCCTGGAGCCCTCCTGCTGTCCCTCCCTGGCTGACCAACCTCCTGTGTCCTTCCCCAGTCCCAATCATGCACTGGTGGGGTCCCTCGGCCTGGCCTGTGCCCTCTCGCAACCTGGGACCCCTCAGGGGATGTCGGAGAGCTGGTTTTGGCCCAAGCCCACAGACCAAGCCGAGGGAACCCACTGATGCATGAATTCGTGCACTGGGCCTATAGTAATATATAAAAGGGTTGGTACCCAGATTTACATATAATATTATAATATGTCTTAAAGACGGTAAGCTCCTTATGCACAGGGCTGTGTCTAGTAGACAAGGGATGTAGCATCCTGGTTAAGTGGGTGAGCTTGGTGTCCACCTGGGAGTTTAAACCTTTTCTCTGCTACTTACCAGCTGGTATTCTTATGCAAAATATGTACCTCTGAGACTCAACACACTCAAATGGAAAATTAGAATAATAATGTCTCCTCACAGCATTTGTGAGAATTCAGTAGAATACAATAAACTTCTGTTTAAAGAGGAGGAAAGGGATGGCTAGGGAGAGACCAACCCTGCCCAATGACAACAATATACAAGTTGGAAAAATGACAAAACAGCTGCTTGGAGTCATCAGGAAACAGCCAAAGCAGCAAGGACTTCTGGTAACAGCCTATTTCTTGATCCAGGTAGCGGTGACTTAGACGTGTTCACCTTGTGCAAATTGATTGAGCTATTTGCTCATGAGCTTTTCTGTGTGGAGAGAATTTTACTTGTTTGTTTTTGCCTCTGAACATTCCTTAAACTTGTACCAGCTTACTTAGTGATGCATTTTGAAGATACTTTAAAAATTTCTTTTAGTATTTTAGTGACTCTTCAATGAAAAGGTGGTTCAGAGTACCTGGTCTGTCATCCTTCCAGACATAAAAGTCTCATCAATTATTTTTTTAAAACATTTTAAAAAATATATTTTATTGATTTTTTACAGAGAGGAAGGGAGAGGGATAGAGAGTTAGAAACATAGATCAGCTGCCTCCTGTACCTCCCCTACTGGGGATGTGCCTGCAACCAAGGTACATGCCCTTGGCTGGAATCAAACTTGGGACCTTTGAGTCCGCAGGCTGACGCTCTATCCACTGAGCCAAACCGGTTAGGACAAGTCCCATTAATTATTACCCCCAAAAAGCAGTTCTCTCCCTACAAAGAGTTCATGTCTTCAGGTCTAGCTTTTGAAACATTTCCACCAGTCGTTGTCATATACTAGTATATTAGTTATGTAGATTTGGGTATTTGTTTGTTCAGCAAATACCTCCCGAGAGCCTACTGTGTGCCAGACACTGATTTGGCTGCTGGATGTACAGTGAACAAGTCAGACCTATTGTGAAAAACAACAACAACCCACACTGGCATTATTCTGATTTTGTGTGTAACGTGTCCTGAAAATGTGGAGAAAATCAAATGTAAGAGTCTAAACTTTAGGCTTATTTATATAAGGAAAGGCCTGTACTCCAAGAGCTAAAAATACTATAAAACTTCTATTTACATCTTGCCTTTTAGTTGTAGTTTTGCCAATACATTTCCAGTTCAGGATGTTTCTCCTCAATTTGTCTTTGCTCTCCCGTAACTGAACACACAACTGATCGCGTTCAGCCCCACGAGTACCTGTTTGAAGCCTAAGGTTTGTTCCTTTGGATGCATGCATATGGATCTCCTTACCCACGAGTGGGGATCCTGTCTGGTGGTGGCCAGCGTTGCTGTGGCTCATGCAGGACGTGCCACTTCTGAGCCATAGCACTGGACACGCAGGGTGAGATCCTCGCCTCGCTCTTCTTCATCACCTCGTCTTGAGGTGTCAGAGGCTCCAGGTGAGAGTCACCTGCAACACTGAGCTACTGCCCTGGACACAGTGGCCCTGAAGCGTTGCTCAGACCCACAGTGGACTTTGCAAAAGTAAGAAACAAACTATGATAGCATGAAGGCACTGGAACATAGGGCTGTTGGTTACTGCCTCTGATCTAGCGGATCTGACCTCTTCAGGGAGGGTTGGAGTGGGGTAGAGTATTCCGTGCCACTCACTAAATATCTTCAGACTGTGCCAGACAAGTGGTCCTGTCTTACATTGTGCAGGAGCAAGACTTGAAGTGAGAGGTGAGGAGAAGGCAAGCAACGAATCGAGGTGAGCTGCCACGGAATTGCCGTAGAAAATAATGTCTGATGACTTTTCCTGGGATTTGAATTAGCCTGTAAACTTTCTGGATTCCAGACTTCTCAAATACATTTTGCACCAGATTTCAAAAGAACCCCCCCCCCCCCCCGAAGACCAGTGTTTTCCAGATGCTTTGAAGACGGCTCACAGCAGAAAGCAGCTAATTAGGTGCCTGCCCGTGGCCGAGCTCCTTTGCAAGCCGGGAAGGAAAATCATGAGACTTCAAGCTATGTCCTTCCTTCACTCCAAGTGAACACATTTGGGCCAACATGTACGGACGGGGGCTTCCCACCTCAGGTCGTGTGCTTGGCTCTGGGATACAAAGATGAATGAGGCATGCGCCCTCCCCTCGAGAGAGAGAAAGATGCAGACATAACTAGCTCCGCAAGTTAGCCCGGGGAAGCGCTTCTATAGCGGCACAAACGAAAAACCAGGCCACGCAGGAAGGAGGGCCTCATTCTGATTTGGGGGCTGCTGGGGAGAGTCTACGCTTGAGCTGGTACTTGAAAGACAAGAAAGACCTGAGGGTTTTCTGTGAGATGTGAAAAGCAGCTGGTCTATCTCTAGCCTCTCGGATTTTTATTTCTGTGCTAGCTCAGGAGATGTGTTATTTGAGCATCTTCAAAGCCCATGTAACCAGAGATCTGGGCTAATGGGGAGGTAGTCATAACATTGTCACTGAACGCAAGGACTTGTTGATGTCTTTTGCTAAATTGCTCTTATTAATGATTCATTGACTCTTTTTGCTTCCTGCATTAAAAATCCTTGCTGCAGAATTTACCCCCCCCCCCCCCCCACACACACACACACACCAGCCTGGCCCTTGGCAGCCTTCCTAAGCGGAGTGTGTTTTGCAGATGTGGTTGTTGACATAACAAATTTTGGAATTCAACAACAACGAATGCATCTAACGGGAAAAAGCCCCGAGCAAATCATCTCTGGTACACAAAGATCAGCGTCTCTTGAACGGTGGGCCCCTAAACATTATTTGGAATATTAATAGATGTAATATTTTTTAAAAAAGGTGTGTGTGCTGTGTTTTCAATCAGCATGCCAGCTATCAATTTATTACCTCTGAGTCCCAAATTCGCCCCTGAGGACAGTACTGGCTCCATCCAGGAGCTGTTAAGCTTTAACAGCGAACATATTAAGCTTTGTCAGGAGGGGGCGCTAGAGGGACATTGCAGGAGGTCAGGATGCTCTTCCTGGGTCCAGATTGCTGTGTTGGCTCCTTCTTGCTTGGGATGCACCCTTGTCAACACTCAACCCCAGTTGTAAGCTCAACGCAGGCATTTCCTTAGAGAACTCACAGTCCTGGCCCAGACCACCTCTCACAGTCCCCCTAATATGGACAGCTGCCGGGGTCCAACCCCAGCAGGTCCAGGGGTTCCCAAAGGCGTAGATGGAGTCGGCGAAGAAGGAATGACACGGAGACAGTGTTCAGTTGATCAGCAGCCTAGCCAGGATCTCCAGCCAAGTTCTGGTCTGGATCTCCAGAGAGGTTCTGCTGTTTATTGTCTTGTTACATCCGTATTTATACCAGTTGATTTTAATCCTGTCAATTTCTATTACAAAGGTTAGGGTGTTTCTTATCTCCATTCCAGGGAGTAAAGATTATGTAGCTTAAGCATGATTGTTTGTAGTTAAAGTGATTAACTACCCACCTGGCACTTAGTTAAGGAGTTTCATCCCCTCCCTGACTTCAGGGAAAAATTCCTACCTGGGGAAACAACCTTTCTCGGAGAGGTGACCTTGGTTAAAACACACAGCGCTAAGGGGAGCAAACATATTAAGAACAGTATGCTATATATGCCAGGTCCCTTGAAACATATGCTGTGCAGATGTTTCTTTCCTGCAGCGACTGTGTCAAGCAGCAAGGATGGACCGGCTTCCGGCAGACAGCGGCACCGGGGCTGTGCGCTGCCTACACAACCCCACCGCCCTCCCCTCGGTACTTCCTGCTTATCCGGAGACCATGGACCAGCTTTAGCAACCCTTCGATCTTCTTGGATGTTTACTAAGTTACAGACACACCTTTTTCTCTGAATCCTGCCTTGGGGAGGGGCCCTTTGATTTGGTCCTTACTTGGGTCCTCCTTCTTGGCCAAGGGGGAATGTTATGAGTTCTCCATGAAGAAGAACGTTGCAGACTGTTAAATGGTGCTGGGTTTATATCCATGTCCTGAGATGCTTCAGATAGAAAATTATTTAATTTCTATAATGATTTGAATTTTTCACCCAATTATTGGAAACAAAAGAAATTTGGAAATTCATTCTGTTGAAGGGAAAACATCTGACATTAGGGTGAATGTTGTCGATGAAGTTAAAAATTTCAACACTGAAGATAAAATTAGTCTTAACATAATAATACAAATATAATTTTGGATGCCGCACAGTTTCAAGGTAAAACAATCTTTTTACTAAATTATGAAACCTATGGAGTAAAGTTGTACTTGGAACTGGTTGTATTGTACAACAACTTTGCAAGTTGTGATACTTTAATTAATATAGAGCTTTCCCTGTCAAATTTTATACAATTTTATACATATGTAGTTTGAGTAACTAAACTATAAAATGTTTGTGGTTAAGCTAATGTTGGGTTAAATAAAAACCCCTCTAGCTCTGGCCAGGTGGCTCAGTTGTTTGGAGTGTCATTCTGTTCACCAAAAGGTTGCAGTTCGATCCCCAGTGGGGGCATATATGGGAGGCAACTGATAAATGTTTCTCTCTCTCCTGACCTTTCTCTCTCTCTAAAAATCAATAAAACATATCAATAGGTGAGGATTCAAAAACAACAACCAGCCCTAACCGGTTTGGCTCAGTGGATAGAGCGTTGGCCTGCGGATTGAAGGGTCCCAGGTTCAATTCCGGCCAAGGGCATGTACCTTGGTTGTGGGCACGTCCCCCGTAGGAGGTGTGCAGGAGGCAGCTGATCGATGTTTCTTACTCTCTATCTCTCTCCTTTCCTCTCTGTGAAAAATCAATAAAATATGTTTTAAAAAACAAACAAAAACAAAACAACAACCAAACAACACAACCCCTCCATCATGGCAGTATATGCCTTTTTGTCTTAGGCTGCCTACTAATAATCAGATATTAAAAATGTTTGAATTTATAAAGAGTCAGTCGAAGTTCTCAACATTTCCAAATTTATTAAACATCAAATGTATTTTGAAAGAACAGTGCAGGCAATTTTATAAAAACATTAAAAATGATAAAACTGTTAATTCTTTAGAAAATAGTTTTGAAATTGTACTAGAGACAGATAAGTTGAAGTATTTGATGTATAAGAATAATTATTCTGTTTGTTATTTTAATGTTCAGAAGGTCAATATAAAGAAATTTTTCTCCCATTTTGTTCGAATGGTCATGATATTTTTTTAAAAGAAAAGACTTACTTAAAAACATTTTATTATTTTTAAAATATATTTTTTATTGATTTCAGAGAAGAAGGGAGAGGGAGAGAGAAACATCAATGATGAGAATCATTGATTGGCTGCCTCCTACATGCCCCCTACTGGGGACCAAGCCCACAGACCTGGTATGTGCCCTTGAGCGGAATTGAAACCTTTAGTCTGCAGGCCGATGCTCTATCCACTGAGCCAAACCAGCTAGGGCAAAAAGACTTACTTTTGAAAGCTGTCTCTGAATAGAACTGTGTTATAGGTCGACCAATTTAATGAAACCAATTTGTTGGTTAGTAAAGATATATTTCAAAAATTGTACAATTTTAATTTAAAAAGTTTTTTACTGTAAAAGGAGGCCATAGTTTGAAGGGTAAATTATACGGCCATTCTAGGATGGGAGGGCTCAGTCTCCTGGGAATCCAACAAGGAGAATGAGCGATGAGAATCTCCCGACAGGGAAATAAGAATGAATGCTATGTAGGCAAAACCAGCGACATGTCCTTAAGTCCTAGGTCAGGACTCCTGTTTCTTTCTTTCTTTCTTTCTTTCTTTCTTTCTTTCTTTCTTTCTTTCTTTCTTTCTTTCTTTCTTTCTTTCTTCCTTCCTTCCTTCCTTCCTTCCTTCCTTCCTTCCTTCCTTCCTTCCTTCCTTTCTTTTCTAAATTTTTGTTGATTTCAGAGAGGAAGGGGGAGGGAGAGAGAGATAGAAACATCAATGATGAGAGAGGATCATTGATTGGCTGCCTCCTGCACATGCCCTTCCCCTCCCCCCCCCTCCCCCCAGGGATTGAGCCCACAACCCAGGAATGTACCCCGACTGACCGACCGGGAATCAAACTGTGATCTCCTGGTTCACAGGTTGACGCTCAACCACTGAGCCACAGTGGCCGGTCGGGACTCCTGTTTTCTGATCGTGATGCTCCGGGACCGAATCCCACTTTCCTTCCTCCCCCACTCTTTTAGGGTGGAAGTCCCCGCGGCCCTCTTTGCCAGGCCCTCAGGGCAGCTCCAAAGAGCACGGCTCCCTTTTGTGTCTGGCCAGAAGCCGACAGGTGCGTTTCTTCTTTAAACGTTTCTAAAAGCTGCAATAAGCACACGTCTCAATGCACTGCAAAGGAGATTCCTACGCTTAAGTCATGGTTCTCAGCAATGGGAGTAAAGACAGGCGGAGGCCAAACAAAGCCTCCAGAAAAACCAGAAGAGACGCCAAAATACTTCGTATGTAACCGGTGTACTTCACTCCCACCGGGGGGCTCCCGCCACCCCCGGTAGTAAGCTGTGGTTGCCAAAGCCAAGTAGTCGCTCCGTTAATTATAAAGTAAGGGAGGAAAAGGGTCTCGATCGTCAGCAGTTCCATTCTACTCGTTCAGTATTAATTGAAAGTCATTCCTCTGATACCTCTTCAAGGAGATCCCCTGAGGCCCCAGAGAAAAGAATGGTTACAATAGCCCTTCGAGGGCAAGTGAGCTCAGAGCTGAGCTTCTATGAACAAGAAGCACCCGCAGGTCTTTGGAGCTCTCTCTCTCTCTCTTTCTCCTCTCTCTGTCTGTCTCTCCTCTCTCTGTGTCTGTGCCTGTGCCTGTGTCTGTGTGTGTCTGTGTCTGTGTGTGTCTGTGTGTGCCTGTGTGTGTGTGTCTGTGTCTGTGTGTGTCTGTGTCTGTGTCTGTGTGTGTCTGTGTGTCTGTGTGTGCCTGTGTGTGTGTGTCTGTGTCTGTGTCTGTGTCTGTGTGTGTCTGTGTCTGTGTCTGTGTGTGCCTGTGTCTGTGCCTGTGTGTCTGTGTGTGCCTGTGTCTGTGCCTGTGTGTGTCTGTGTGTGCCTGTGTCTGTGTCTGTGTGTGTCTGTGTCTGTGTCTGTGTGTGCCTGTGTCTGTGCCTGTGTGCCTGTGTATGCCTGTGTGTGTGTGTGTCTGTGTCTGTGTGTGTCTGTGTCTGTGTCTGTGTGTGTCTGTGTGTGCCTGTGCCTGTGTGTGTGTGTCTGTATGTGTCTGGGTCTGTGTCTGTGTGTGTCTGTGTCTGTGTGTGTCTGTGTCTGTGTCTGTGTCTGTGTGTGTCTCTGTGTGTGTGTCTGTGTGTGTGTCTGTGTGTGTCTGTGTCTGTGTGTGTCTGTGTCTGTGTGTGTCTGTGTGTGCCTGTGTCTGTGTCTGTGTGTGTCTGTGTCTGTGTCTGTGTGTGCCTGTGTCTGTGCCTGTGTGCCTGTGTGTGCCTGTGTGTGTGTGTGTCTGTGTCTGTGTGTGTCTGTGTCTGTGTCTGTGTGTGTCTGTGTGTGCCTGTGCCTGTGTGTGTGTGTCTGTGTGTGTCTGTGTCTGTGTGTGTCTGTGTCTGTGTGTGTCTGTGTGTGTCTGTGTCTGTGTGTATCTGTGTGTGTCTGTGTGTGTCTGTGTCTGTGTCTGTGTGTGTCTGTGTCTGTGTGTGTCTGTGTGTGTCTGTGTCTGTGTGTGTCTCTGTGTGTGTGTCTGTGTGTGTCTGTGTGTGTCTGTGTCTGTGTGTGTCTGTGTGTGTGTGTCTGTGTGTGTTTGTGTCTGTGTCTGTGTCTGTTTCTGTCTCTGTGTGTGAAGCCCTCTCCTTTCTGACCTGCAGACTCAGGCTCCCTTGCCCACCCCCCACCCCCTAACTCCCAGGTTTATCCAGTCAACTCAGAGGCTGCTGGCCTTCTCCCAGCTCTCCCTTCCTGCAGGCAGCCTGGAAACTCTCCCCAGGGGTAAGCTGGGGCAGCTTCAGGGCTCCCCTGCTGGTTTCCCCTTTCTCCTGGGTTATCGCCCTGCACCTGATGGCCAGGAAAACTGTCATTTCCTAGGGGTGTCCGACTGCTTCAGCTCAGGGCTTTGGAGGTAATAAACCTGGGTTTGATTCCTGGCCCTGGTGCTGCCATCAGGGCGACAATGGAAACCTGACCGCTGCTTCTCCTCACTGGGCGCGTTGTTCCACCTGCAGAATGGGCATGATGACAGCCGCCTCACAGGGTCATTGAGAGGGTTATTGAGGCAACTTGTGTAAAATGCACGAAAATGGCTCACCTCTGTCACTAAGCACGTATGTGCCAGGCTTTTAAACATGGCTATGAACCAACTGAATCCTTGTAACAATCTCATGGAATAGGAGCTATCATTTCGCAGAGAAGGAATGGGATTTATCTCCTCAGGGCCGGTTCTCAAGCCCAGGCTGCCTGGCTCCATCCTGAGGTCGCAGACCCCAGCTGCTCCTGCACCTGGTCCTCAGACATGCACTGCTATCCCTCACCGCCTGCAGTGCCCAGCTTCACTGGTAATTACACTATGCTGATCAGAAGCCCTAATTGGCATTGTGAGTAACAAACAAGTGTAAACAGAAATGTTGCTTACACACAGCTAGGGAGTGTAGACATTTCAAATTAGGGGAACCATAGGGGATATTCCTTGCTGTTCATGCTGTCCTGGTCTTACTATGGGTCTGCACGGTGATAGACATAGGTGTCTATTTAAATTTAAATGAATTAAAATGAAATTTACCTCCTCCATGGCACCAGTTGCATCTGAGGAGCCCCATGGCTGGGTTACCATGTGGCAGCTTGGTGACAGGGCATTTCCATCATCACCGAAAGTGCTCCTGGACAGCACTGGTCCAGCTGCTCCTTCTCCTTCTCCTTCTCCTTCCCCTTCTCCTTCTCCTTCTCCTTCTCCTTCCCCTTCCCCTTCTCCTTCTCCTTCTCCTTCTCCTTCTCCTTCTCCTTCTCCTTCCCCTTCCCCTTCTCCTTCCCCTTCTCCTTCTCCTTCTCCTTCTCCTTCTCCTTCTCCTTCTCCTTCTCCTTCTCCTTCTCCTTCTCCTTCTCCTTCTCCTTCCCCTTCCCCTTCCCCTTCTCCTTCTCCTTCTCCTTCTCCTTCTCCTTCTCCTTCTCCTTCTCCTTCTCCTTCTCCTTCTCCTTCCCCTTCCCCTTCTCCTTCTCCTTCTCCTTCCCCTTCCCCTTCTCCTTCTCCTTCTCCTTCTCCTTCTCCTTCTCCTTCTCCTTCTCCTTCTCCTTCTCCTTCTCCTTCTCCTTCCCCTTCTCCTTCTCCTTCTCCATAATCCGCACCTGAGGATATTTTCCCATTGATTTTTAGAGAGAGAAGAAGGGAGGAGGAGAGACACAGAGAGAGAAACATTGATGTGAGAGACACATCGATTGGTTGCCTCCTGCATGTCCACAACCAGGGCCAGGATCCTGCAACTGAGGCATGTGCCCTTGACGAGACCTGAACCCGGGACCCTTCAGTCTGCAGGCCAACACTCTATCCACTGAGCCAAACCGGGGAGGGTACAGGTTCTCCTTTTCCACCCACTGCCATCTCCTGAGTGACTTCCAAGTTCAGAGCTATGCTTCCTTGTTCCTTCATGTACCCAGCATCTCCCAGGTGCCAGACCTTGGGGGATATGGCAACGAGCAGGATCAGATGTGGGCCTCTTGCACGGCTCCTCCAGCCTCAGCGACTCTCCCGCAGGCGGGTCCTCCTGGCTCCCCAGTGCATCTGTTTCAGAAAGTCAGTGAGCACGTGTTTCTTCTTGGAACCCTCTAAGACAGCGGTTCTCAACCTGTGGGTCGCGACCTCTTTGGGGGTCGAAGGACCCTTTCACGGGGGTCACCTAAGACCATCGGAAAACACATATATAATTACATATTGTTTTTGTGATTAATCACTATGCTTTAATTATGTTCAATTTGTAACAATGAAATTGGGGGTCACCACAACATGAGGAACTGTATTAAAGGGTCATGGCATTAGGAAGGTTGAGAACCACCGCTCTAGGAGCATCCCTCCTCCCAAAACTTTATTTTTCCTTAGCATGCACCAAGTCCTGCAAGCTCTGGTTCCTCCAGCCCTTGGCCATCTCCAGGCCAGGGGCCAGGCAGTGTCTGCAGCCAGGGGCCCTGCTGGGTGCTGTGGGCTGGCACTGGGGATCCAGTGGCCTGTTCTGCAGCTTCTCTCTCCTGGACACTGAGAGCCGGAGCTGTGAGCTGACCCACAGCAGTGCTCGTGGCAGCATCTCTGGGATCTCGGTGGCCAAGCAGTTCCTCTCCTTTATCTTGCCTGACCCCAGCTCATCCTCCAAGACTTGGCTCAGATGGCACCTTCCCTAGCGCATTTTTCCGACTCTCAAGACATGTCGTGTCCTTTCTCCCTGGTGCTCCTGTAGCACCGTGGACCTGCCTGTATATGGGGCTTTAAATGCCAACAGTTCAACTAGTATTGAGCACCTCCTGTGTGCCCCACACAGGATGCCAAACGCCGAGGATGCAGAGCCAAGTGAGACTGGTCCCTGCCCTCCAAGAGCTGACCCGCTGACCCACAAATATAATATGGAATATGACCCACAGGGTAATGGGGGAGCACAAAGCAGGGGAGCCATGGGGAGTCCACAGAGGTTGTTTAGTTGGGGCGGTGGCTCATGGAAGGCTTCTGTCCCAACACAGTGACCTCATATAGTAGACTTCCCACAGAGAGTTGTGGCGTAAATATCTGCATAAGTATGAGAGCCAGTGGGTACTTAGCACCTATTATGTGGTCAGCCCTGTGCCTTCTATCACTTATTCCACATAACCACCGGTGAGGCATGTGTATTGGCACCATTTTACAGACCAGGAGACTGGGGCTCAAGTCCCTTGCCCACAGTCACCCTAGCTAGTAAGTGCTGGAGTGGCATTTGAATCCAGGACTGTCTCACTCTAACCTTTGGTCTGATCACCAGGCCGAATCCTGCCCACGATGAATGCAGTAGGGTTTTGTAGAATGAATAGGCACTTCTCATGTGGCCAACAAGAATGACGAGCATTCAAGGTGGAGGGAAAAGCAAAGGTGTTTTAAAGGTGAGGAGGCTCAGAGCGGTTAATTAAGTTGCTCAAGGTGACACAGCGGAGACTGAGAGTTTGAGCATGTTGCAGAGCACTCACGAAGGGCCAAGGCTGGAGATGATGAGATGAGAAATTGGAAGAAGTTTTCCTTTTCTAAGCCTTTTTTTCTCTCCCACTTGCTATGTAAAAATGAAAGGACTATTGATTGGTAGGGCCGAATGTGCAGAGAGTAATGAGATTCCCTCTGAAAATCCTTTAAAGTCTCTATAATTAATTTATTTGGGGGTGAAACAAGCTGTGCACGTGACATGAGTTAAAATTATTGACAGGCCTGCATTGGGCTATTGCCTGAGGCTGCACGGCCTGGTGCAGGACGCAGGGATTCAGGTCCGCTCACCACAGCTCCATCCCCCTTAAAATCATATTCTGGGAATCAATTATTGATCACACCCTGGTCGGGGCGGTCATCTTTCTCAGCTATCGCAGCTCAGCTCTGCTGTGGCTTCTGCCCCTGTTCGTGCCCTGCTGGGCTGAGCCAGGAGCGGGGGGTCTGGAGAGCGGGGCTGTGGGCACTTCAAGTCACGCTGACAACCCTCTCCCCCATTCTCTCACGATGTTTCTCTGAGTATATACGGTGGAAACACGTGATCGCAGGGAATCTAGCCTCTGAGAAGCCTGTTATCACACGACAGGATAACCTGGTTTAGAAATGAAGCATGAAATCCAAGAAGTGGCAACACTGATTTACGCTGATAAAGTCAGAACAGTGTTATCTGGGTGGGTGGGGTGTTGGCTGGGAAAAGATGGGGGGATTCTCTGGGGACGTGGAAATGTCTGCCCTGAGCCTGATGGTCTCCTGGTACAGTTAAGATTTGCACATTTTATTGTATGTAAATTATACTTTAAAAGGGAAAGAAGTGAATTGTGTTTTATTTTCTTTGAGTATAGAAAGATTAATAATAACAATAAGTCTAGCTCTGAATGCATACCTTATGCTGGGCGTTGTTCCAAGGATTTTTTAGTTAATTTTTTTTTTCTTATAAGAACAGTTTTAGGTTTGCAGCAAAATTGAGGTGAAGCCCAGCTGGTGTGGCTCAGGGGTTGAGCATCCACCCACGAACTAGAGTTCGATTACAGACAGGCACATGTCTGGGTTGTGGGCTCCGTCCCCAGGAGGGGGCATGCAGGAGGCAGCCGATTGAAGATTCGCTCTCCTCATTGGTGTTTCTATTTCTCTCCCCCTCTCCCTTCCTCTCTCTGAAATCAATAAAAATATATTTTTAAAAATTGAGGTGAAGATGCAGAGAATTCCCATGTATTCCCTGCCCCTCCCACACAGTCTCCCCATTACCCACATCCCCCACCAGGATGGTACTTTTGTTATAACTGATGAACCTACATTGACATATCATACATGGTAGTAGTTTATAGTGGGAGTCATGCTTAGTGTACACTCCGTGAGTTTGGGTAAGTGTGTAATGGCATCTATCATTATAATATTCGTGTTTTTTTTTTTTTACTGCTCTAAAAATCCTCTGTTCTCTTCCTAGTCCTTTCCCTTCCCCAATTCTAAGCATTTTAAAATTTGTTTAATCCTCATGGCAATTCAGTGAGCTGGGTTCTATCATTAAACCCATTTTACTGATATCAATGCACAGAGAGGTTAAATCATAACTTGCCCAAGGCCAGGCAGTGACAGGGCCAGGACAGGCACTGCCTTCTGCCCTGGACTCTGACGCTGTCCTGGACCCCCTGGACTCCCTCCCTCCCGCTCCCCCCCCTCCTCCCCCGTCTGTGTGCATTGCTGACTATCCTCCCAGGGGACAGTGAGCAGCACCTGGACCTTCAGCGCCAGATGGTGGAGCCGGGGCTGGTTGCGGGGGGCGGGGAGGGCGATGTTCAGGGAGATGAAGGGGAGAGAACTCCACCCCAGGGAGAGTTGGATCTGGGCAATAAAGAGGTGGGGACTCTGTGGCCCTTCCCCCAAACAGCACACAGACCGTCCAGGTACTGGACACCCAGCATGCAGCCTTGATCCAGCCTCAGCAAACGTCCGAGAACTGAGTCTGGTGCCAAGGGTGTGAGTCCTATGGGCAGTAGAGATGTCCACCTCCCGTCACACCGTGCTGGCTCGAACAGAGAGCATCTCAGGGGCCTGTTAGTTTCCTGCTAATGCCCTGGGACCCTCACACATCCACGTGAGAGTAAGCCTGCCACGCAAAGACTGGGATTAAGATTCCCATCGATGCTGAGATACCAAATAAGACACATTCTATCAGAGTGTCAAAGAAAAAGTCATCCAGGTTTCACGGTTTTGCAAACTATTTTTACAAATACCATCATTCAATCTTAAGAACAGCCCTGTGAGGGAAGGATTACCGTTCTCACTTGACAGATCTGGAGGGGATGAAAGCATAAAGAGCTGGAGCAAGGCTGAGGCAATGTTAAATCCAGGAGCCTGACTCCAAATCCACCGCTTACTTCCTTATACCACTGCGTCCAGGGCACCCCTGGAGGGGAAAAGAATTGCCCAAGGGTGCCCCATGGGAAATTATCTTGATGCAATGCTAACTGGAAGGAAGGCTACCACAAAGCTCTTGTAACAGAAAAGCTCAAGGAACAAGTTAAGATGCTTGAATCGCATGGTTTAGTGTAGAGATGGAAAACACACAGTGCAAAGCAGGAGGAGTGGGGGGTGGGGTAGCTGGTGCCCTGAGGATCAGACAGCAGGGTACAAGGTCCGGACTGCCTGAACCCTGGCTTAGGCAAAGCTCCTGTGTCCCCCCTGCCTGTCTGCTGCATCGGCCTTCCCTGAGGACGGAGAAGGACAAGGGGCAGAGTTGAGGTGGAAGAAGGGTCTGGGCAGCTGAAAGGTCCTGGGGTCAACATGGTGCACTGGCTCTAGGGGAGGGATGCAGGGGCCGCTAGGCCTGGCCCCTAATTGTAACTCAGCAGTTACCCTGAGAGCAGCTTGGGTTTCATTTGGCAGAGGGCTCGGGCTGGCATGGGAGTCACCACTGGGTGGCTGATTTAAGAACTCATACATGTCGAGTGCCTCATGTATATTACATGTTTTATGACTATTTGGAACCTCAGGTGCCTCATGTATATTTAGTGAGTCATGAATATTTGTTGCCTCTTGGTCTTCCATTCCTTTCTACGTTCAGCACACGCACGCTCTCCTTCCTTTGTCCATGCTAACATGTCTCCGTATGTAACCAACTTTTTTATAATAACATCTAATGAATTCTGCTTGTGTTTCCCGAGCTAGTTGCTTCTATACTTGGTTTTATTTATTTTTCTCGTTGTGCTTCTGATTTTCTCTAGCAGAATAGAATGTCTTAAATAATATAACAAACCAATTCCAAATGCGTAGGGGGGTTCTGTGTAAGTGTCTTCGTGGCGACCGGGAAGTAGAAACCTTGGGATTAATGGATCCGCAGGCAGTCAGATGGAAGGTGTGTGCGAGCTTTGGAGTTGGACCCCGGCTTGAAGCCAGCTCCATCGCTGCTGGCGGGGGCAGATGCCTCACCTCACGGACAAGGTTTCCCCATGTGGAAAGGGCACAGCCACGCCTCCCTCCTCGTGTGGTTTGAAGATCTGACAAAATGCTGTATTAAGCAGTAGCACAAGCCCTAGCACGTAGCAAATGCTCCATAAATGTAGTTTTATTTTTATTTATTTATTTTTTTAATATATTTTATTGATTTTTTACAGAGAGGAAGGGAGAGAGATAGAGAGCCAGAAACATCGATGAGAGAGAAACATCGATCAGCTGCCTCCTGCACATCTCCCACTGGGGATGTGCCTGCAACCCAGGTACGTGCCCTTGACTGGAATCGAACCCAGGACCCTTCAGTCCGCAGGCCGACGCTCTATCCACTGAGCCAAACCGGTTTCGGCCATAAATGTAGTTTTAGGCCCGGATAAAGGATTCACCTCTTTCCTCTGCCTTGTTAACTCCATTATGACTCTCCGAAAGCGCCATGGTGGTAGTTACCCAAGGCAACTTTATAACCAGAGAACATGACAGAAGGGAATTTGTATTTGTTGAATCCGCAGCAGCCATTCTAGACTCTGTGTGCCTACTGTCCTCATGGTGCCACCAGGGAGGGAAGTGCGGGTGCTGTGGGGACTCCATTCCCCGAGAGCAGGAGGGAGGCGCTGGAAGGCGCCCTTGAATAGAAGTTGCCGGGTGAGCGAGGGGCATTAGCGAGGTCATATTGGGAGGAGGGAAGTGGAAAGTCCTGTTTCAGGTGGAAGGAGGAGCAGTGGTTAAGAACTGAAGGCAAGAGCGAGCCCAGCACCTGTGGAGGACCTGTAGGTGAGTCAGCCCAGCCCCAGTGAGCGGGACCATCGATGTCTGACTTCTGATCACACAGGGTCAAGCCCAGAAGTTATTAAAGGGCCAAAAATGGAAATAGAGTTGAAAAAATAACATCTGCTTTTATTCAAGCCTAAGAAGTAAGAAATGTAGTGAAATTAGGGAAATGAATGAGGAGGAGTGAAAAGTGTTTATGATTTTGGGGATTTCATTTACTTAATGTGTGAGGTGGTTCTAGTCTCCAATCATGAGTACCCAATAGAAGGGGTTTAACTGAATTCCAGGAAAGTGAGGGGGATAGAGGGTCTGAGCTGTTCCTTCCAGGATGTTTTGTTAATATGTATGAAGCCAAGACAACTGTGTACGTATTCAAACTTGACAATAGTGGAATATAAAAAGCAGTTTTATCTTTTTCTCCCCTGAGGGAAAGTATACAAGGGGGAGATTAGCATCAGCCAGATGCATTCTGATTTCTTTTTGTTGGGGTGTATCTCCAGCCCCCTGGTCAACTGCAGTAAGAAGTAACCTTGAGACTTGGGGTGGAGGTTATTTTAATGTAAATAGAACTTAACAAAAAAATCCTTCCAGGAAGCCGGGCTCAGACTCTCTGACAGGTCTGAGATTTTATTGTATTAAGTGGGTCTTCCCGTGGGAAAAATGCGAGTGAGTCTGGCCACCTCTTACCCGGACACAAGCTTTCTTCAGGAAGAGACACATGAAATGTCATTATGGAAAGCAGAAGGCCCATTATGAACCACTTTGATTGAGCTTTTATTGGGTTGGCCCTTTGCTAATTTAATCAAGATTGCATATCCCCAGTGGCAGTTACTCAGACACTTGAGATGTTAATTCCTGAAGGGTTCAGCAGAGCATCTTAAAAGAGAGGTAGAGACGCATTTCCCGATTTCTAGAGAGGGAGATGTGCCTGGCTCGAGTTCCAAAGGGAAACCATGTGCACCAAGAGAACGGTGGACTCGGCGTCATTGGCCTGGGGGGTGGAGTCCCAACTTTGACACTCTGGGGCTCTGTGACTTCTCTCAGTGACTTCACATCTCTGGGTCTTAGTTTCCTTTTCTGTAAAGTGGGTATAACAACATCTACTTCCTAGAACTGCGAAAATTGGCTAAAATAGATAACATGCTTAGCCTGGTGCCTATAACACTAAGTCTTCAAGTGCATTGGAGCCAAGAGGGAGAGATGAAGGTCCTGGGTCCCAGAGCATAGGATGGACAGCTTTGCTCAGGTGGCCAGCTGTCCATGAGCACAGGGATTTGGGTGAGGGAAGAGAAAAGGATCAAATGAAGTGTGAGGATGAAGTTTAGGAGGAATCACAAGACACTAACACCACCAGTAGCCAACATTGGTTGAGTACTCACTATGTGCTAATACTGTTGAAAGCTCTTTAGGTGAATCATCTCGCTGAATCCTCACAACCCTGAGACAGTCATTAAAGCACAGGAAGATGGAAGGTGAGGGGTGGAGAGTAGTAGGAAGAATATTTTGCATACGAGATAAGGCATCACTAATTAGTGGTTGAGGAAACCCTTCATATAATATTCAACAAGTATTGATTGAGCCCCGATTAAGTCCTAGCCAGTGTGCAACTAAAATACCCCAACCTCTCTGACTTAAGAAGCCAAAGTTTCTTTCTTGTTCACTGAAGTCCACTGAGCATGTGGGCAATTCTCCAGGACAAAGTTGTCAGTGTTGTGGCACTTCTACCTCATCACGTGGCCTTCGATTTCCATATGATCACCCCAGGAGGGAAGAGAACAAAGAGGAACTGCATCAGCCACCAAACCCTTATGCTTCACAGCAGACTTGTCACATGATCCCGCCTACCTACAGCGACAATAAGAAATGTGATCCTTCTATGATTAGAAGAAACTTGGATATGAGACACACATTGTATTTCTTTCTCACTCTTTTCCTTTCCTTTCCTTTCCTTTCCTTTCCTTTCCTTTCCTTTCCTTTCCTTTCCTTTCCTTTCCTTTCCTTTCCTTCCCTTCCCTTCCCTTCCCTTCCCTTCCCTTCCCTTCCCTTCCCTTCCCTCCCCTCCCCTCCCCTCTCCTCTCCTCTCCTCTCCCTCTCCCTCTTCCTCTTCCTCTTCCTCTTTTCCTTCCTTCCTTCCTTCCTTCCTTCCTTCCTTCCTTCCTTCCTTCCTTCCTTCCTTCCTCTCTCTCTCTCCCTCTTTCCTTCCCTCCCATTTATCTTCAGGATTGGTGTTACTAGTAGAGGCCAGAATAGGTCTAAGCCTTGACCATGAGTCCCAGAGACATCTGGGGAACTGGCCTTTGTTTTAGTTCCAGACTCTAAATTCAGAAAGTGTAACATCTGGACCAGGCTGTCTTTGTCCGGGGAGGCTGAGGGTGATTAATGACTGTGCTTGTGCTTGACCATACAGTGTTGTACCACATTTTCAATCATCCTGTGCATCGTGTAACTCTAAGATTGATGAGGTGCACCTGCTCCAGGTGCAGTGGTCTCCAGGACTGCTCCAGGCTGGGGAGGGGCAGCTGAGCTGCCAGGAAATCAGACTCCTTTAGCAGTTGTTCAAAAGGAAATTCAAACTGTGGAAAGTCTCTCAGGAAATCAGATTTCTTTTCAAGATTTTTTGTTTGCATGGCTGGAGTCTCCAGTGTGTGATGCCCAATCTATTATGCATTCTTGTTGCTTTGAAGTGATAATTTTCAGATTATCTTGGTGACTGCTTCATCTGATAGAAGGGGATCTGTGTGTCACCACTCTATTGCTTGAATTATTTCAAACTCCACTGCTGGGTGGTCCTCAGGAGTCACCAAAGGAAGCAATAGAGGCACAAAACCATATTATTCTCAACACCTCAAAGAAACTCATGTCCATAGTCTACCCCAGGGGTGGGCAAACTTTTTGACTCGAGGGCCACAATGGGTTCTTAAACTGGACCGGAGGGCTGGAACAAAAGCATGGATGGAGTGTTTGTGTGAACTAATATAAATTCAAAGTAAACATCATTACATAAAATGGTACGGTCTTTTTTTTTTTTTTTTTTTTTTTTTTTTTTTTTTTTTTAGTTTTATTCATTTCAAACCGGCCGGATCCGGCCCGCGGGCCGTAGTTTGCCCACGGCTCTACCCTTAGGTGGCACAGACACACAAGACCATAAAACTTACTTTCTCATGTTAGAAATGTATCAGCAGAATAACATAACGATTAAAAATATGGCTCCTGTCCTGGCCAGTGTGGCTCAGTGTTTGAGCGTTGATCCATGGATCAGGAGGTCACGGCTTGATTCCCAGTCAGGGCACATGACTGAGCTGTAGCCTTGATCCCTAATAGAGGGCATGCAGGAGGCAGCTGATCAATGATCTTCTCTCATCATTGATGTTTCTATCTCTCCCTCTCGGTTCTTCTCTCTGGAAAAGGCAAGAAAACATGTTTTCTCCTGGATTCTCTGGAGGGAGACGCAGCTCTGCCAACACCTTGACCTCAGTCCAGGGAGGCTGTGTTGAACTTCTGATCTCCAGAACAGTAAGATAATACATTTGTATTGTTTAAGCCATTAAATGTGTGGTAATTTGTTATAGTAACAATAAAAAAATGAATACACTGCACTGTCCCTGCAGGATAAAACTATTTTTGCCTGTTCTTAATCTTCATGTTTTGTGTGTAATTCTTTTGAGGTGTTTCTCAATCCTGGCAAAGTCACTCACCAAAGAGCTGCAGAAGCTCCTGGCATCCCTGCTGGAAAATGTTGATCAGGAAGAATGTTTGCAGCCTTTGATGTCAGGCATGTGTGGTGGCGTCTGTAAAGGGCTTCCAGTTTCACCAGAGAATAGTACTTTCGATGTTCAAAAAAGCACTGAGTGATAATAATTACTGTGGAATGTTGTGTTCCCTACTGTTGGGATTTTAGCCCTAGATTTCATGTGGTTTGGAGGAGTTCAGCATTTTTCTCAAAGATTATCTGGCTGGCTGTGTAATTTCAGCCAGGAGGGGAAGATCTTGTGTGAGAAGGTGTGGTTTTCTTTGTCTCTGCATAAGTGACCACAAAGACCCTTGGAAGGAACTGGGACTGAAAGAGGCAGGAAGTAATCCGAAGTCTTCCATATTTCCCACTTGGAAATGTTTATTTACCCCCAACCCCTCATAGTGAAGCTCACCCTTCATCAAAGAGTCCCCGGAGCAAGGGCAAGGTCAAGGGCCTTTGGGAGCAGACATGGCCGGAACCCAGATGTGCATTGGAAACATGGAAGGACATGAGTCCTTCCGGCAGAGAGGCAGCCAGGGTACCTTTGGGAATAGGATTCAGAGAGCAATTCCAGTGTGTGGATTCCCCGCCTCACCTCCCCATGCCAGCAATCAATTCTCTGGGTGTCTTACAACTCAACTCAATCTGACACTGCCTACCTGGTGATAGTGCCAGAACCCAAGGGTTAAGGGCTCCGTTCTACAAGACTGGTCTCTTGTCCTTGGCACTCTTGGGTCCTTGGCCTTCAGACTCAGAGGGGGATCCACACCATTGGTTCTTTGGGTTTCAGGCCTTTGAACTGCCCGCTGGCTTTCCTGGGTCTCCACCTTGCAGTAGGCAGATTTGGGACGTAGCCTCCATAATCACGTGAGTCAATTCCATAAATGAATCCCTTCCTGTATATCTCTGTTTATGCCATTGGTTCAGTTTCTCCGGAGAACCCTGAATGATACAGCAGGGGACGTTGGGCATCTCTCCCCTGTGTGGGGCCTTAAGGCATGGAGAATGAATGTGTGTTCCTCACACGTCCCTTAAGCTGTGGGGTTGCACTTGGCAAAGGTGTCCTTGAGAAAACGGCCTCGTGACAGCTGGATTCGGAGCCACTCTGATGAAGGCCTATCTCTCCCCCCAGCCTTCCCCATCACCAGCCATTGCCTGGTCACTGAGTCTCGACACACAAGTTCAGAGGATGACAACGTTCAGAGTGTCCTCTGAGCGGAGAAGTTCTCCCTGAATACTTTTTTTCTTTCTATTGCTAAGACTTAAAACTTAGGAACACCGAGATCCTTCAAATACAGAATCCTATATTCTAATGCTTTGATTGTTACCAAATCCAAAAGTTTAAAATTCACCCCACAGTGTAAATTTCGCTACTAAAAGAATGTTTATAGTTTGTCTTTCAAAAGTATGACACTTTATAATGCCCTTCTGTCTCTTTAGCGTTTGCACTATGAGACTGAGCTTTCCTGGACACAGCTCAGTCCCCTCCTTCAGTACGACAGAGTTGGAATGCATTTTCCTAGATACACATATACACTAGCACGAAATCCTAAAGCCAGCGTGACAGAGAAGGCGAGCTTGGTGACTTGGAATAGCTTGAGCAGTGGTTTGCACAGGTTTATGATTTAAGCCCAGGATGGTGTGTGACTGGTCTGCGGGTGGGGAGTGGGGAGACATCACACACACAATAGCCACTCGAGGCAGAGAGGCCCTGAGGCAGACACTGTCTGCCCTTCAGTCCTCCCTGTGGCTGGTAACTCACCAGGTCGACTTGAAAAGCTTGTGGGACTTTGTTGCCTAAACAAAAACAGGCAACTCGAGGGAAAGTCTGAAAATAATTACCTTTTGCAGAGGCAGAATGTATGCCTCTAGGCATAAGGAGGGGATCCCAGCTCCCAGAAGGAGGCTGCTGAAATGAGATTTGAAAGCGAATCTATGGGCAGGGCTCGATGCTCCAATGTATGCATGCTGACAGTTCTGAGCAAAGGAGTTATTGTCATTTTCTGCCTTGAGCTACTGCCTCCTGTTTCTGGGAACAGGGCTAGAATATTTCCCACTTGGTGATGTTTATTTACTCCCACCCTCTCATAGCGAAGCTCACCCTTCATCTTCCATCCTTACCCTCCATGGAGTCTTGTATTTAATAAAAGCCCCAATCCTGTTTTCATTTGTTAACACTAAAAAGTAAGAATCAGGTGACAAAGATTCATTTTTACAATTATTGAGGCAGATTTCCATGTCTCAGGCGGCTGGGCAATCATCGACAGTTTCCGATCCCAGTAAGCATCTGGGCTGAAACGAGATGGGAGCCCAGGCACATGATGCCTGCCTTGTGGTGTAGACAGGTCCATGGAGTGAGCCCATGGTTAGAAGCTCTGATCCATCAGTGCATCGTGCTGGGGACACTGCCCTGAGAAGATGGACTTACTGGAGGTGAAGTTCTCATCGCCATGTATGTGCATGATGAGTCCCCCTCTGATCTTCCTCCTGTCCTGACTCTGGCTCAGGATTGGTGACTGTTTGGCACATGCTTACTCTTTTTTTTAACTCTATGAGTTGAGGAGCCAGTTCAGGGCGAGTGTGCAGATGAACAAGAGCTGGTCTTGGTCTTCTTCTCTCAGCATCACCATCCTCATCCTCAACCTCACCATCACCATCACCATCATGGTGGTTGTTATTACCATCATTAGGATCATCCTTCCTAACACTCACCAGGAGTCATCTCTGTCCAATGCCATGTCAGGTACTTTAGAAGTATAATCTTATTTAACTCTTACAACAACACTGCAAACCAGACAGTCTTATTTCCACTTAGCAGCGAGGCACCTGCATCTCAGAGTGGTTCAGCATCTTATACTAAGTCACAAAGTGACTGACAGGCCAGGAGACTTGAACACCGATCTGTTTGACTTCAAAGCCTTCATCCTCAAAATCATACCACGTTGCCTCTCTTAGAGACCTAGCTAACCTGTTTCCTAAACCTCTCTATTGGTTTGGTCATGACCCCAACCAGGGATTGGGGAAGCCAGATTAAATAGAAAACTTTCTTAAGGTTGCATGCCGAGAGGGAACCATGCAGTTTAGTGACTTAATTAATTAGGGTGCACTCACTTCTCTGCAGCCAGTGGAATACAAATGTCTTAGAACTTGACTGTTTGGTTTTGTGTTGCTTTGACTCTTTGCAAACCTTCAGTCCTCCCTGTGGCTGGTAACTCACCAGGTCGACTTGAAAAGCTTGTTTGTCCTAAGTTTTCCTTCTTCCTAGTAGAACATTCTCATGCATGGCTGTTTTATTCATTTTCTTGCCTTCAGAGAAGGAAGGGGTTGGGCAGATTTTTAGCTCAAAGTCCTTCCTAACATGTGTGGCTCATATATTTTACCTGTGAGCTATTTTCTGCTGAACTCTATCATTGGTTCTTGACATGCTCAGGAGCTTGCCCTGTGTCCACTTATTTACTTTATAACAGAAACATTGGGATAAGGTATAAGGAAAAGTCATTCTGGGGGTAGGCCGGAAAGAGAAGGGAAGCTTTGATCAGAAAAATGTTTAGGTGAAGCGTATAAACTGTCATTTGCTCTGGCTTTAGCTTTTATCTTTAAAAGATTACAGGGGTTGGGTCTTAAATATAAGAATCATTTTATAAGAAAAGAGAGAATTATTTATTTATTTATATTTTAAATTTATTTTTAAATATATTTTATTGATTTTTTACAGAGAGGAAGGGAGAGGGGTAGAGAGTTAGAAACATCGATGAGAGAGAAACATTTATTCAGCTGCCTCCTGCACACTCCCCACTGGGGATGTGCCCGCAACCAAGGTACATGCCCTTGACCGGAATCGAACCTGGAACCCTTCAGTCCACAGGCTGACGCTCTATCTACTGAGCCAAACCGGTTAGGGCAAGAGAGAATCATTTTAAATTGAAACAGAAACAGCTGGTGAGGGTCTCTTGGTTTTAGGGGAAACTGGGGGATGTATTTTCTAAGCTGAGAGAACTTTTAGGTTCTCCTTATATGCACCCTAAATTCCGTCGGTTGGTTCGGCATTCTGGAATGGGTGCAGGGGATGGGAGTTTAATCAACACAGCAAGGGAGTAACTCAAGCCTATCTGCAAACACCCCCTGGGGGCAGGGATTCCCCTGGCTCAGGCTGCAGTTTTCTTGCTTGCTGTGGTGGTGGAGGAGGAAAGCCCTGAGGAGCTCTGGGCTCGCAGGCATTTAAATTACTTACACTCACTGCAACCTTGGCAATGGAAGAGGCATTGTGGAACCTAAGAAGTTCTCAAACTCATGGACTTAGATACAGTGCTGATATTGACAAGCAAGTTTGTTTCCTCCCCATCCCATGCTTTGCCTCCACACACCCACTCCCAGACTCCTTCCAGCCCCTTTCCTAAGCTAATTGCCAAATGCTGCCTTTATGTCCAGTTTCCTTCATTGGCCTTGTTACCAAGACAACCGGATTTGTTGCCTGTGCTTTTTCAGTGTCAACTGGATGCTCTGTTCAATTTGCTTGATCATTTGCGGAGGGCTGTTCCTGTGCTGCATGACCTTTTTAAGGCTTTAAATGACCAAGAACACTACAAATCTTCTCATTGTCCCCAGATAATGGGAGCCCAGGGACAGAGGGGTCGGAAAAGACAGATCTGAGCAAGGCCAAGTTTTATTTGTCCCTTATGGTCTGGGGCCCATGCACCTGGCCTTAGGGATAATGGGCCATCTGTATCAAGGATTAAGCCCAGTGGGGCAGCCCCAAAACATGGGATTCTTTACATGACCATTCTGTCCTTGCCTGGCATCTCCTCCTCGCTCTGAGTCCCATCGACCTAGTTTTAACGTAATCATCTCTTTAAAGGCCCTATCTCAAAATACAGTCACATTCTGAGGTCCTGGGAGTTAGGACTTTAACATATGGATGTTAGGTGGGGGACATACAATTCAGTGTATAACAAGCTCCCACTGTGTGTCAGGATTCGTGCTAAGTCCTGCAAGCAAAAGAAAAGGTGATTTTCAAAATTCTTGACAACTGCTATGGAATGGATACTGAGCATTCAGGACTGACCAGGCCAAACAGAAAGGACGCCTGTTGTATGTAGTTCATGTGCACATATGTGTGTGCACTGGCTTGATCTGGGCCCCAGATGCGGCATCGGATGGTCCCAGGTTCCACTCACTTATAGTCTAGTGGGAGACCTCACTACAGAGGGGCACCTCTAAGAGTGCTGAGTATTGGGAGGATTGTTTCAGGTGCCCTGGAGGTACAATGGGGACTTCACCTCTTAGGAGTTTGTGAGGTGCAAGGGAAGGGATCCATTTCCACTCTTGGCTAAAGTTTTCATCCCCAAGGCCCCTTACACAGACACAGGTGTTATCTCCCCTCCTCCCTGAAGAGATGGGTTAGAAATCTGGTTTCTTCCCACCCATAGTTCACTTAAGAGTCTTACGCCTTCTCTCTTTCAGCTGAAGAGCGACAGATAATACCCGAGATGATAAAATTAAGGGCTGATCTTTTGCAGAATGGTGTGGGATATAAATGATTCAATAAAAAATTAGGTGGGGTAGCAAGGTAGGATAAAGTAAAGGAATGGGCACAACAGGACCCAAATGGAGAGGGTACAGGAGACCTTCTATTAAGAATCAGGGAAGGCTTATTTATCATAATAGTAGCTAACACTCATCAGGGATCTTCTCTGCACTCAACCAACATTTATTGAGCACAAACTATATGATGGGAACTATTCTAGACATTAGGAAGATGCAGCAAACAGCAGAGAAGGTGGTTACTTTTGTGGTGTTTGCAATCTAGTGGGCTAACTTCTCTCATATGTGGTAGTGGGTGTTGCCTTGTGACATTCAGAACCCCTGTGGGAATGGGCACTCATTCCTCCAGCTGTTGGCCAGTGTTGACAGCTGCTGGTCCACAGGAATGGTCCTTGGCTAAAGAACCCCACCTTATGTAGTGTTATTCTCCCTCCTGGGGGCAGCCTGCATCCAGTGATGAGCAGATGAAGGGTACAAGGGACCAATCCTTTGTCTCAATTCCAGACAACTGGGAGGGGCTATTCCAGCTCCAGACCTCCTGTGGGATCAGCTGAGGTCTGTTGTGACTTCATTCTCTGCCCCCCCCCCCCCTGTCAATTAATCCTGCATCCATTACTACCCCACAGGCATTGCTTTGGGTAACACTCTCTAAAAACTTCCTGCCCACAGTCTTTGTCTTAGAGTCTCAGATGGGAAACCTGACCTAAGACACATGAAAAAAAAAATCCAAACCACAACCTATGTTTTCTGATATTTTATTATATCCATTTTACAAATTAGGAAATGTAGGCTTAAAGAGGTTGAGCAACTCGCTCCAGAGCACAGAGTTAAAAAGTGTTGGAAACTTTTCCACCTGATTCCATTAAAAGTGGCAAGGAAGTCGGGTCTCCCGGGATGAGCAAGACCCGGCAAGCGTGGGTTTTGGGATGACTTCTCCCAGCTCACAGGAGATCACCTGGTGAATTCATTGCTTGAGTACGAATCAAGTCACTTACTATCGATCCTAGAAAAGCCACTTCTCTTTTCCTAAAGTGTCTCTGTGAATGCAGTATATTGATTTCAGAAAGACAATCTAGGCCTCTTTTCTAAAAAGCTATGAAAATATCGCTTTTATTAAAAGCTTGAATCTATAAAGCCATTTGGATTTCTCGTGATTGTGCTCTAACTGCTGTCTCTCCTCCTAGAAGTCCAAATGCTAACAAAGGGCAGAAAGGATTGATATTGAAAGACTTTCTCCACATGAGGCTGGATTCTCTTACGAAAGCATTGAGGGCTTCTTCAAGCCCAGTGTGTGTGTGTGTGTGTGTGTGTGTGTGTGTGTGTGTGTGTGATTAAGAGCCAACCACAGCTTTTCCTATTGATTACGTCACTTGAGAGTAGGTTTTGGTGTCCCTATTTTACAGACAAGGAAACTGGGATGAGGAAGGATTAAAATGTCCCATTTTTATTTTTATTTTATTTTCGTAATTTATTCCAAAGACCAGTTTTCATTGTATTGATCAACGGTTTAAAATTAATTTTCATTTACAATTTATTTTATATTCCATTGATGTATATTTTATACACAGGGTGGGACAAAAGTAGATTTACAGTTAGTTGTTCCTATGAAAAATAATACAATAATCCTATCTAATAATAAAGAAACATGGTAATTAACCGTAACTTCGCTACCCTTCCCATTGGCTAATCAGCAGGATATGCAAATTAACTGCCAACAAAGATGGCGGCCGGCAGCCACTCAGCTGAAGTGAACATGAGGCTTGGTTGCCCCAGCGATGGAGGAAGCCAAAGTTCCCTGCCTGCTGCAGCCCAGCTCTGAGCTCCGGATGCAACAATGTTGCAATTATAGAAGCTAAACAAACCCCAGAAACCTGCTTTCAGCCAGCCGGGCCTCAGAGCTGGAGCTGCAGCAGTGTTTCAATTATAGAAGCCAAACAAACCCAGATACCTACTTTCAGCAGCCAAGGTCTCAGAGCTGGAGCCGAGCCTCAGAGCTAAAGCCGGCTCTCAGTTCCAGTGACAGCCAAAGAATGTAAATCAACCTCAGAATAAAAAAAAGAAAAAAAGGAGAGGTTGGGAGCTTCAGTCACCTGCCAGCCTGAAAACAGCCCTCAGCCCCTCACCCAGACTGGCCAGGCACCCCAGTGGGGACCCCCACACTGAAGGGGGTGTGACCAGCTGAAAACAGCCATCATTCCCTGATCCAGGCTGGCCAGGCACCCAAGCAGGACCCCCACCCTGATCCGGGACACCCTTCAGGGCAAACCAGCTGGCCCCCACCCGTGCACCAGGCCTCTATGCTATATAGTAAAAGGGTAATATGCAAACTGACTCTAACAGCAGAAGGACTGGGAATGACTGGTCACTATGATACACACTGACCACCAGGGGGCAGACGCTCAATGCAGAAACTGCCCCCTGGTGGTCAGGGCGCTCTCACATGGGAGGAGCTCTGCTCAGCCACAAACCAGGCTGATGGCTGCCAGTACAGCGGTGGTGGTGGGAGCATTTCCTGCCTCCTCAGCAGCGCTAAGGATGTCTGACTGCAGTTTAGGCCTGTTCCCCACTGGCAAGTGGACATCCCCCGAGGGCTGCTGGGCTGCCAGAGGGATGTCTGATTGCCATCTTAGGCCCAATCCCCCGAGGAGCGAGCCTAAGCCAGCAGGTGGTCATCTCCTGAGGAGTCCCAGACTGCGAGAGGGCACAGGCCAGGCTGAGGGACCCTCCTCCCCCCCGAGTGCACAAATTTTTGTGCACCGGGCCTCTAGTAAATAAATAATAACACAAGAATAAATGTGTTGCCCAAACTGGTTTGGCTCAGTGGATAGAGCGTCGGCCTGGGGACTGGAAGGTCCCAGGTTCGATTCCGGTCAAGGGCATGTACCTGGGTTGCGGGCACATCCCCAGTAGGAGATGTGCAGGAGGCAGCTGATCGATGTTTCTCTCTCATCGATGTTTCTAATTCTCTATCTCTCTCCCTTCCTCTCTGTAAATAATCAATAAAATATGTTTAAAAAAAAAAAAGAATAAATGTGTAGTGTACTCACAACTGTAAACCTACTTTTGCCTGCCTCTTGCTTTTTATCCCTTCTTCCCCTTTCTCCATGTTGACTTTTCATATTTAATTTCTTGAATTGAATACTTAGATAACTTACCCCAATAAACACATCAAAGATCTCTGAGCACCATGGAAGCAACAGCTCAGTGATTTTGTTGTATAGTGTTGTCACTGGTGTTAATTTTTAAATTATCTATAATTTTTGTTTTGATATCTGCCTTTACTGAGAAGTTATTGAAAAGAGCTCTTTAAAATTTCCAAATAGTTACTTTGGTGTTGGATGCTGCTGGTTATCGTTTGATGTAAATATATATTGCCATTGAATTGTTTTAAAACTTACTGAGATTTTTGTATGTCGTCTTTATATTTAAATGTTTCATAAGTGTTTAAAAGTGTTTATTTTCTGTTGTGATTTGATTAAACCCACCAGGTGTGAAATTCAATTCTCCACTTCCATATAGAAAAACAATAATTTTAAAGAGATTGCCTATTAATCCATCCTAGTGCTTCTATGGATTAGTCAGTTTCTGCTTGTTTTTCTAACAATTTTACTTTATATATTTTGTAATTATGTTGTTAAGTACACAATTATGTTGTTAGATATTTGGTGGATTTTAATTTTTATCAACATAAAAATTTTTGTGTCTCCCTTAATGCTCCACCCCATTGAATTTTATTATACCTGAAATTAACATTGTGATGCTGTTTCCTTTTGAGGAGGACAGACTGGGGAATAGTACCTAGCACTTGCCTGATTTATGTTTCTCCAACACCTTATTCTTAAACTTTCAAGGTGTTATTTTAATGTGATTCTTATAAAAAGCATACAGATAGGTTTCATTGTTTGCTCAGTTTGGTTTGATTTTCATGACCAATCTGGGAGTTTCTGTGTGATAAATACAACCCAAGTTTATTTGTTGTGATTTATGATATATTTGGGCTTATTCTTACTATCTGATTTTATACTCTCTTAGTTTATTTTTTCTTTCTTCCCTTTGTTGAATTTATAATGTTTTTGTTATACCTTTTTTTCTAGTTCTTTGGAATACAAGCATGTAATTTTTATTCTTCTAGTAGGTTTTAAAAATTATTGATATGCTAGTACATTTAAAATATATAAAAATCAACATCTAGAATTATTTTCAATGTGCTTAATATGCGACTGTGTTAAATTACCTAAACTTGTTACCATGGGGCTGTGGTTCCTGGTCTCTTGCATTTTATGAAACAGTAATATTTCTGAAAAATAAACTGTGGGTTTATACAGGCTTGTCAAATTTTATTTTTTAAATAAGGACATTAAAAAACAACCACCCTACTTGTTATTGTTACTTTCCATTGTCATCATTCATTACAGATAGGGTATTTTAATGCCAACAAATTAAGGAGGACATAATAAAGGATAATTTGAAAAACTGAATAAATACTTTATGTATTTAGCTTTATAGAAAAATTCATGTTTTCCTCATTTCACTGTGGATCTATGAAAACTCCATCATGGCTGATACTGGAATGAAGACTGACTTTTGGGAATCAGAGGCTCACAACTAATCTTTTCCAGGTTCATTTTTCCCTCCCCCACTTCTCACGGTTTTGTTTCTGGAATATTCCAAGCCCTCTTCCTTGCTTGCTGCTTTCCTTCCCTTTCACCCTCCCTTCCTTTAATTCTTACTTGCCTCTGTGCACTTGCAAATCATTTTTATCTCTTCCTGAATTGTCTTTCCGCTGCTCTCATACACAGAGGTGACATTTTTTATGAGGGATAGATTTTTAAAAAGAATTAACATAATTCAAAACAAACATAATTAAAGATTCATTTTCTCACAAATCTGACAAAACTATTTCTGATGGCAGGTACTTCTGTTTACCAGCTCAAGTGGTAATGGTGTAAACACTGCCTACAATTCATTGGCATAATAGCATTGAAAATAAACAATTCTTGATGAATTAAACAGCAGTGAAAATTGCATAATTTCAAATTTTGTGCGTAAGTTGGACTTTATTAATATCACAGACTTTCAAATTAATGTTGCATAATATGCAATTGCCTTTTATGTTATTCCCTTTTCTGATTTCTTATTAGTGCTTGATTGTATCTGTGATATAATTGCAATAGGTTAGCAGGAGCCTTCACTCATTCTCCCCAAGAGAGATGCTGTTCTGATTGGGTAGAGTTTCAGCCTTGATTGGGCAAAGTGAGAGTACAGTGCCTTAAGGGGAGGGTGACCCTATGTCCAGTTTTCCTGGGACAGCCCTGATTAATTACCACATGGTCACCCCCTTAGCCACCACGTGGTCACCCCCATCAGGACTCACTAGCAGCAAGACCCCTTGAGGGTACCACACTCTTTGTGCATTCTTTTCTAGGTGTCAAACTTACCTGCACAGGGCTTGCCACATCTTTTGGTCCTGCCTGGGCCCTGGCACCTGAGAGGATAAGTTGGGGAGGCTCTGTCCCACAGACCCTGCCATCCAAGATTCAGGGCAAGGAATCAACTTTTCCAATGCAGCATTTACCTGAGCATGAGGTGGTAGGTGATTCCAGCTGCTTTCCCTGCTATGAATAACGGTGTGCTTTGTTTTCTCCTGGTGGCTTGAGCTATAGCTCCCTCTGTGGAGAGGGGAGGGAGGCCTGAGTGTACATTCAACAGCCCACTTCCTCAGGAGCACATCCCAGTGTTTGGTGGTTGCGCTAAGGCAGCGGATCCTTTCCCCATCTTCCCAGGTGGAGCTCCTGGCGCTCTGGGCGGGTGTCTTGTTTACATTTTAGGCTCTGTGCTAGCAGGCCCCGCTGCTCCATATCCCTGATCAAGTGAAACTGCTTTCTTGTTAAACCATTACCTCTCAATAGACGCCCCACTTCTGGCTAAATGAAATATCTTCCTGACTGTGTATTAAGAGTCATTTCCCCTCCATGTGCGTGGGGACCATCTGGCAATGCCACTTATTGTGTCTCTTCTGGTACCTGAAGGCAGACATTGTTACCCTGAAATTCGATTTCTCTGGATTAAAAAGCCACAGTACATCCAATATTGCCCCATTGCGCTGCTGTGATCCAACAATTGAATCATTTTGTTCTTCCTTGGATCTTTTCCATTTTTTTCTCTCTCATCCTTCTATACATGCAGGAGGCCAAAAACTGTGAGCCAGGTCCCACGGAAGGACTCCTCAGGGGCCCTGTCATATCCTTATCGCTCAGCTCGGCCCCTCTGATCTTCAGATACACTCTGACTCTTTCCATTTGTGTCCATTGTGGTTCTGTGGGCTTTATTCTCTTTCTATGTCTTTGTAGGTCCTCGACCTTCTTGTACCTGTAGGTTTCCTTTGTTTTGGTTTACAGTCTAATATCTTATATTTAATGCCTATTAAACATGCTTCCTTGATTTTGTGGTTTGTTGACTCAACTTGACAAATTATATAGTGGATTTAAGAAAATGAATTTAGAATTATTGAACTTCCCCTTTTCTTTCTTTTTTAAAAAATATTTTTATTGGTTTCAGAGAGGAAGGGAGAAGGAGAGAGAGATAGAAACATCAATGATGAGAGAGAATCACTGATCTGCTGCCTCCTGCATGCCCCCTACTAGGCATCGAGCCTGCAACCTGGCTATGTGCCCTTGATCCAGAATCAATCCTGGGTCCCTTCAGTCCGCAGGCCGATGCTAGCCACTGAACCAAACCAGCTAGGGCTATATGGTGGACTTTTAGCAAGTCTGCCCAAATCTTCATAAATGATGTTGGTTGCTACTGGTAACTGTTTTATATTTGTTTGGTACTTCATTTTGGAATTATACTATCTGGTATAGTAGCTACTAGCCACACATGACTATTTAAATTAGATTCAGATGAAATAAAATGAAAAATTCGGTTTGTCTATCCCACTAGCCACACCTCAAGTGCTCAGTGGTCACATGTGGCCAGGGGCTGCCACATTTTCATCACTGTAGGAAGTTCTGTCAGACAGCGCTGACCTAGGTGGTTCTCCAGTTTGAAGAGTAGTTTTGGTGAAGGAAAGTGGTCACATTGGTGACCTCAAATCATAGATCAGAGACACTCTAGCCCAGTAATCCCAACATTTTTACTTCTAAGAACCTATGTATATTTTCTGATTTAAAAAAGTCCTGTTTTATAGGGTTTTTATTAAATAATAGACACTATCTCCCCTCACTTGCTAATTTAAGGCATAAACAAATGTGATGCCATCTGTTAGGAGGTAAAATAGGACTGCATTGAGTTGATACAATCCTAGACAAAATTTAAAATATTATTCTTAATTTTTATATGAAAGCTAGAAAAGGCAAATGTGTAGCCATAGAAAGTTCAGTTGTCACCAGGGGCCAGAATCTGGGGTCCTCAATGACCACCCAGGGAACAAGGACACTTTTAGGGGTAGTGGAAATGTGCTGTAGCATATACGTTTGTCAAACTCAGGGAAATGTATACCATAAAATTGCTAATTTTTAAAATGTAATTTAGCTCGATAAAGCTGATTGAAGGAAAAAAATTAATTATTATGATTTATTTTTAGTTTTGGTAACCTTATCACAGGTAAGGGTATATTTTATATTTTAAGTCTTCAATTTCTGAGTAGGATTTTCAGGTCTGATTGCCATTCCTTCTTCTAATTCTTTAAACCAGCCTGCAAACTCCCCCAGAGTGAGCCCCACACTGTTGTCTGCAGCCATCACTTTGGCGGGTCCCCTTCTCGCTGCGTCTTTCTCCTCTTGTTCTCATCTGCCTATCAGGCTCTCCAAAGTGGGGCTTCCACTCCAGGAATGATGTAGTGTTAGAGCTTTATTGTTCTCTCACCAGTTAAACTTTTCTGTATGTAAAGGATGTCCCAAAATTCACGCAAGAAGTAATTTTGATAGAAAACACAAGTTTATAATTAAAAATTGTAAATTTTTAATTGATTCATAAAGTATACAGTATAGGGTTATGTATGGAATAGGAAACTGGATTATCATGTCGCGATAGCGAACACCATTAACTGTTATTTCCTGAGCAGCCACATTTTCGAAGGAGAATGGTCCCATGATGCCTCCAGCCCAAAATCCGCACCAAACAGTGACACGTTGTGGATGCATTTGTTTCTCAACAATCACTTGTAGATTTTCTGAACCCCAAATGTGACAGTTTTGTCGATTAACCAAGCCATCAAGATGAAAATGAGCCTCATCGCTGAAGATGATTTTGTTCGAAAAAATCAGCATCCACTTGTTGTTTTTCCATAATGCATTCAACGAACTCTCTTCGCTGTGCGTGGTCAGTAGGCTTCAGTTCTTGAGTCAATTGAACTTTGTAAGCAGGGAGATGCAAATCTTTCGTGAGAATACACTGTAGAGAACTTCTCGAAATGTCCAATTCTTGACCACGGCACTGAATTGATGTCCCTGGACTCTCAGCAACACTCTCACGAACTGCTTCAATGCGGCTGCTCAGGCAATAACAGCTAATGGTGCTCGCTATCGCGACATAATAATCCAGTTTGCTATTCCATACATAACCCTATACTTTATACTTTATGAATCAATAAAAACTTTACAATTTTAAATTATAAACCTTTGATTTCTGTCAAAATTACTTCTTGCGTGAATTTTGGGACACCCTTTACTTTGTAATGCATATGACTTAGCTTTATACATATAAAATTGGCAAACAGTGCAGGTATGTGTTATACTCAATCTTTAAAAATTATGGAATGTGAATTAGAGGCGTGCTGCTTGTTGCTTTGTCTTGGCCATGCAACCTGAGCTTCTGTTCTGCCTTGTTCTTCTGGTCTTAGTATTTATATTTTTGCCTTTCCCTAACCAATGTTAGCCTCTTGCCCTACCTGCATCCTCTTGGACTCCAACCCCAGGCAATGGCCTCTGGACCAGCATCCTGAGAAAGCAGCTTTAAAAATATGTTTTTATTGACTTCAGAGAGGAATGGAGAGGGTGAGAGAGAGAAATATCAATGATGAGAGAGAATCATTGATCGGCTGCCTCCTGTGCACCTGCTACTGGGGATTGAGCCTGCAACTGGGCATGTGCCCTGACAGGGAATCAAACCATGGGCCCTTTGGTCTGTAGGTCGATGCTCCATCCACTAAGCCAAACTGGCTAGGGCTCATCCCACTTCTCTTTACAAAGGGGTGACTTGGACCCCCTTTATGACTCTTGCAAACTATAGCAACCCAGGGACTCCAGGCTGGAAAACTTTGGTCTCATTTAACCACAGTATTTTTGTTTGCTTGTTTACTAAATTGTAAATTTCATTCAAAATGTATTAAAAGCTCTAAAGAACCAACTTACTATTGCAGAAAAGGTGACCTATATTTGAATTTTTGTCCAGTCTACTGTGGCTATTTTGTTTAGGCTAGTCCCAGAATATCGTACATATATAAAAAAGATGGCATCTTGGTCTCACTTTTGAACCACTCACCTTGAACTAGTCCATGAACCTCCTTTCATCCCATATACAACGGATATCCCATCCATGCTTCTGGCTGAGTTTTGGTTTCTATCTTTTTCTCATTTACTTGCTGTTGCAAGGTCTTATCTTCCTGTGTCTGACTTGGACTTATTTTGACGAGGATCTGGACCTTCCCCCAAGTTGCTTGCTGAAGTCTTTGGAAATGACTTTGCCCAAGTTCATACCTTTGACCCACTTGGTCGTTATTCTCACCTCGTTTTTCCCAGTCCTTGAAGTGATGTCTAATATTTTTTCAGCCTCTAAACTTCATTTTCATTAGAGTGTCTCTGGATCGTTTAATTTATGAGCTGGAAGAGACCTCAGAGCTCATCTAGTCCAACCCTTTCATTTTCTCAAAGCATGAACCAAACGGAAATACTTGTTCTAGGTTGTATAGTTAACTAAAGGAGAGCTACGCTTAGCCTTTAAGTGTCCTGATCCCCTCAACACCCGCCCCCCATCCCCCCGCAGTTATTTTTTCATTTAACTAACATCCCAAAATTTTGTTGCTCAAAAACGATACTGTGAGCAAATCAATGTAGACAACAATTGATTAACCAAATATCACTAGGTTTCTCTGCCGTGAGAGTTTTTTGAGCCTTTATGATAGAGATCCATAATGTGAAACTCAGAGGTGGGTGGGGGTATATTATATTCAATAATTTATTTATTCTCAACTTATTAGAAAATAGAATTCTACATTCATCCAGAATTGTGCTGGATGATGTTCCTTGGAACACTTGGTAAGTGTGGCATTTATCATTTCTTCAAGGACAGAAGTCCTTGAATAGTTTTATGGGTAATCAAGTACTCCTCATTCTTTTACCCACCAAGAACTCCTTTTAATAGTAGACTATTTGATTCTTGCATCATCTTTACTTGATGAGGACAAAGTACAAGATATTAAATGAAGATGGTTTCACTCAGTTTTGCCTTTTATGCTCTTGGGGGCATATATGTGGGATTTTTGGCATTCTGCTTTGTGTTTAAGTCAGGTCCCTATTTGTCAAGTCTTTAGGTTTGGTTTATAAATGTCAAGGTAATATGGAGGTGAAACCAAACAGTTCTAGGAAAGCCAAGAGGCAAGTGCTCATAGTTATTCCAAGTCTGTCCTCAGGGGGTTTAGCCTTCCCCAGCCATTAGCACTCAGACACTGGTATTAGCACAGACACCAAGTCACCTGTGCATCAGCCAAATTAAATGTGTTGATTAAAGACACAAATTATGTGATATATTTATATATCAAAATAAGATGGCTTTAGTTTTACAGGAGAGCGTGTGTGTGTGTGTGTGTGTGTGTGTGTGTGTGTGTGTGTGTGTCTGTGAAAGAGAAAAAGAGAGAGAGAGAGAGAGATGTGATAAGTTACCATTAAAATCTTTATTTTGCAATAAAAAAAAAAACCAGTCTCTGGCAAAAATCTATTTCCCCCTATCTGTCCTGGTATTATAGGGAGATTATGAATAAAAACAGTGTGACCATAATGTGAAATTTCTAGTAAGTGTGAAATCAGTTAAGAAATCAAATAAATTGAACATTATAGTAGCCAAGTGGGACATTGTAGTATACTGATGAGTATTACAAACCCTCAACTCCGTGTCAGTCAGACAGAAAGTGTGATTCTAGCTGGAACCGTGTCACTTTAAGGAACACTCCCATTTCATAAGGAGGCATCCTTAATGGAACGAATGCAGGGGTCAAGGAAGGCTTCTTGGAGGCAGTGAGGTGAGCCATGTTGGGGGGGGGTGGGTGTCAGCCTTCCACGCAGACGCACATCAGGTGCAAGGCCAAACATAAGGAGAACTTGGAGAGTTTAAGAAATCGAAGGAGGCTCAGCTGGGGCGGAGCACAGACGTGAGACAGGGCATGTACGTAAGATCGTGGGGACCTTAGTTCTTTAATTTAATAATTTACTCGGTCCCCTATCTTGTCAATGGGCCAATCAACAAGCATTTAGTGTGTTTCCTGCAGTAGAAAAAGAAAGAATTGTGATCAGAAATGCGTACATAGTGCAAAGACTGGTCCAAGTGTTTTGAATAAATTGAGCCATTTATTAATCGTAAGATGAATATTAAGATGAGTATTACTGTCCTCCAAACTTTTAGATAGGAAAGCCGAGGACCAGAGTGGCTAAGTTAGTTTCCTGAAATCCCACAGCTGCTAAGAGGATGCAAACCCACACAGGTTGCCTCCATAATCAGCTCACTTAACACCACTCTGTAATTCCTTTAATGACCTGTGCCCCTTGTGGCTTGTTGGTGTGATGAATGGGAGGGCCAGAATGCTCCCTTCTGAAGAGGGCGGATGCTAACAGGACGCTGCTCCAAATGGAAGCAGTAAAGAAAGCAGCCTGCATCCAATAACAACATGGAGATACCCACACAGGAAGGGACTGCCAGCCCAGGACCTGCCCCCGACATTGGCCTTTGTGGCGGCAGAACCTGTAAGTTTTATACTGTACATATCTCAGAGCCATTTGTTTCTTGATCTTGATTTCAATAGAAAGAACTTCTATCCAAGACAGCGTGCTTCAGTAGGTTTGAGCAGGAAATGGACTCAGAGGTAAGGATCTTGTGCTTAATGTAGAAACAAAGGCACATTGTTTTCCTTGGTGACTTGTTTCTCCGTGATGTGTTATTTAATCTTTTTTTTTTTTTTTTTCCCTGAGGGAAGGGACCATCAGTATGCTTTTCCCTTCATTCCTGTTTTTTAGATGTTTTATAAGACAGCATACATTTGGAAGAATACCAATCTATTGTAGGTTAGCTGAGATACTCATGCAAATTCCTCTCAATCCTTATTAAGTGGGAATAAATATTAGAAAGAACTAGGTAAATTCCTAGTTTTACCCATGTGAGGAATGGCTTTCCTTTCCCTATCGCTAAATATTATGGCAAGACAAAGGGAGGCACCTGGATCTTGTGTAGGACCATGGGAGGTGGAAACCATTAACAATGATTAATTAATGACTAAAATGATTAAATGTAAGTGTGGTACGTGTATAAAAAACAAACTCTAAACTCACTTCCCTAACTTGTTTTCATCTCCCCTTGCTAATTTTATTTCGCACACGTCTTTACCTTCATTTACTTTGCTGGAAGCTTCTCTTTCTCTGAGGCCAAGTCAACAGCACCAAATCTTCGAGCTGTGTCTTGTCCTCTGACTACATCTCACTTCTAAGAGTCAGGATGCAGTTTCCTTAGAAAGAATTGGCTAAACATGCAGTTACTTTAAAAGTGATAATCTTTTCCTTTGGGAATAAATTCTAATTTATATTTTTTTCCAAAGTATTTTTTAAAATATATTTTATTGAGTTTTTACAGAGAGGAAGGGAGAGGGGTAGAGAATTAGAAACATCGATGAGAGAGAAACATCAATCAGCTGTCTCCTGCACACTCCCCCACTGGGGATATGCCCCCAACCAAGGTACATGCCCTTGACTGGAATCGAACCTGGGACTCTTTAGTCCCTAGGCAGACACTCTATCCACTGAGCCAATCTGGTCAGGGCCAAAGTATTTTTAAAACAAGGTTGCTGGTTGGGCTTTAGACTGGGTTCCTGACCTCCTGGTGGCTGGTATCAAACTCGGGGGTAAAGAAAAGCAACACAGAAGCCACATAATCTTGCTAACTTCCTTCGGAGGCTTGAGAGCTATTTCTACCATCTGGGTGTCTTTGCTGCTACTAGTAAAGGGAGGTTGGCTGCCTCAATCCTGTTCTATTGAATGTCTCTTAGCCCCTGGTGTGCTGGCACTGGCTCACACTGGCTCACACTGGCTCACATTGGCTCACACTGGCTCACATTGGCTTACACTGGTTCACACTGGCTCTGACATCTCTCCTCAACTCCTCATTTCAGTGGTTTCCCAGTGATAGCTTAAAACTGGCCTTGGCGGAAATATTTACACCAGGGGAAGGGGCGAATCTTAACAATCAGGCTTCCTACCACCCACTCCTACAGGGACAGCTGGTAAACCTTTACCAGCACACCAGTGTTGATTTTAATTTGAAAAGTGCAGAATGTATTTTTACAACAAATATTGTACAATTGGGTTTATTTTCAGCCAAAAGGCAAATAAATTAACAGTGTGAATAATACTGTCCTTCTTGGCCCGACACAATGTTAGTGGTTCATGTTTGGGGGATTGAATGAACATTTTTGAGTGTCTTGTCTCCAAAGTTAGTGTGGACTGGCTGTGTTCATTACACAGGTTTTAATTTATCCTTGAAGCAGAGCTCTCCTGCCATTTCTTGCCCCAGACACTCTTTCCAGCTGGCTCTGTAAAATCTGACATTGATTGAATTCTAGGTGCTTCCCTACATTCCAAATTTCTGAAATAGAGCATGTGGGACCCTTTATCTGCTTCTCTGAGCAGAGTCTTTGTATGTCAGGGGGGAAACCCAGAATGTTGTTTACAACATTCTTTTGGGTTCACGGAGTGAAATTGCCCACCCCCTCTGCCCTGAGGGGGTCTTGGGGAAGGGTCTCTGTTCTTGTTTCACGGCTGTGAAGTGTCACTTTGAGCTTTGATTTCATGGGCCTCTCGGAGTTCTGAAGCCCCAGGATGGGGTGGGACACTGGACTATCTCTGAAAGCAGTTTTGAAGAATTTCCCCTTGATGTAAGTGGCATGTTCATTCTGTGGCTTGCCCGTGCTTTTGACCCCAGATTGTGAACCATGAACTTCCTATAGATCTTTCTCCTTCCTCCTCCTACTTATTGATCTTCAACTGCTGTGTTCTTTTCTTTGTCTTTGAGGAAAGTCAGTGGTATGAAGAAAGAGGCAGTGTGGTTTAACTGAAAAAGCACAGGTTTGATGTTACACAGACCTGCTTGGCTCTGCCACTTATCAGCTGTGTGACTGCAGGGCCAATTTCTCTGGAAAATGGAGCCAATAATACCTGTGCTTCAAGCTGTGTCTGTGGAGAGGCTAAATGAAAATTACATGTAAAACAATGAGCCCTGTGCCAGGCACACAGCAAGTACTCAATGAATGGTCGTGCCCTCTAGTGGGGATTCCCTGTAATAGCAACAGTAACTATAGAATCTTTACAATATTTATATTCACTTTTCAGAAATTTAAATGCATTCATTTCATTTTATCTTCACAAGAATCCCTCTGTAGTTTAGGAGATTGTTTAACCGCCTCAGTGAGGCTTTTATTTGCAACTAGAGGCCTGGTGCACGAATTCGTGCATCAGTGGGGTCCCTTGGCCTGGCCTGAGGGATGGGGCTGAAACCGGCTTTCCAACATCCCCCAAGGGGTCCTGGATTGTGAGAGGGCACAGGTCAGGTCGAGGGACCCCACTGGTGCATTATAGGGGCTGGGGAGGGACATAGGAGGTTGGCCTGCTGGGGAGGGACTGCAGGAGGGCTCCAGGGCGTGTCCGACTCATGTTGCTCAGCCCTGATCGACTGGACTCCAGCAGCAAGCTAACCTACCGGTTGGAGCGTCTGCCCCCTCGTGGTCAGTGCATGTCATAGCGAGCTGTTGAGTGGCCTTAGCATATCATTAGAATATTACGCTTTGATTGGTTGAACAGATGACCAGATATTAGCATATTAGGCTTTTATTATATAGGCTTTTATCTAAGGTTATCCCACCTACCCATCATGCTCTCTCAATGCCCCAGTATATTTTCTTTGTACCACTTACCATTATCTGGAATTATAGTATTTGTTGGTTGAATATTTATTGTCTGTCTCCATTTGTTAACAAATAAGAAACTCTATTTTGATCTGAATTGTACCTCCATTGCCTGGCATGTAATAAATAATATATATACATATATATGTATATAAGTATATATGTTTATATTTATATGGTAAGTAGTTTTACTACCTTCATTTTGCCCATTGAGGAAGCACACTTAGGTATGTTAAATGAATGGTCCAAGTTTATAGAGCTAGTGAGAAGTGGACAAATACTTAAATACCTGGATTGGAACTTGGATTACTGGACCCTAGAATTTGTCCTTAATTACTATCCTACCCAGGCTTGTGTCCAATGGGTGACATTTTTATAGAAAGTTAGTGTGTTTCTCAAAGCCTTTGTTTAGTTACATTATTAGCCCAGCATTGTATGAGGGGTTATGAGATGTAGAAAAGAAGCTTAATTCAAAGGTCTTTGTTTTGCAAGGCCTTACATCCTAACTGGGAAAATAAGGTGTGCACCATGAAATGAGGAGTAACACAAGAATTGCTTGGTTAAGTGCTCAGAAGTTGAAGAGAATTGTGTGGGGCTGAGTTTCATCAGGAAAAGGAAAACATGGGGCTGGCTAGCAGCCAGGGACCAGCTGATGAAGTACCATTTCTGCTATGTTAGAGGCTTTGGCTTTGCTTTCTGTGTCAGTGGCATACTGATGCCCTGTGAACATCTTTATAATTATACCTAATAGAGGGCATCATAATTAATTCTGCATATGTCTGCATTTCCCATTAATCATGAGCTCCTTAAGAGTGGGGGACTGTCACTTATCCATCCCTCTGTATATTCAAAGTGCACGGTAAATGAGTGTATGGCACTTAGGTATTTAACATGTGTTTAGATAAATGAATTGAAAAGGACTTGGAAACAAAAACAACTTTGGCTTTTGAGCCTACTGTTGCCTCACCTCTGATGAAACACAGCCAAGAGTAACTCATGCTCACAGATAAACTGCCAATCAGTGGAAACACCAGGAGCTTCTTACTGTGCCTTTCTCTCTTGACTTTTGCTGGTTATTCATCTTCCTTTTTCCTTTTCAGTTCAGTTATGGGTTTGTAAGAAAGCCATAGCCACAATGAATATACTGTAGAAGGTGGTCAACTTATCCCAGTTTGCCTGGATCCTTCCCAGTTTTAGCACTGGAATTCCCACATCCTGGGAGCACCCCCAGTTGAGGGCCTGTCAGGACAGTGGCTCACGATTGCCATATTTGTTTGAACAGAATGCCCTGCCCCTTTTCTGTCCTACCTCCCATATTTTTAAACGAATTAGTGAGATCTTGTTAGTTTCTGTCTCCAGAACAAGGGCAGTTTCATTGTGCTGGGCCCAGGGGGAGAAATGGGAGGGAGAGAGAGGGTGGCCCTCTGAAGACACTGGCAACTAGTCAGCCCTGTAAGTAACTGCTGAGCTGCTGAAAATGTTCCACAGCCCTGGCAGGATGGGGGCCATTGATTAGTTTAATCAATTTGCTGAATTCCTCAAACTTAGGTCTAGGCTAAAGGACATTAAGGAGAAATACTTACGATGTATAATGTGGATAGACTGATCTGTAGACAGCTATGTACCCAGTGAATATAAATAAATATTTTGCCTGATAGAGTTTTGCCTTTTCTTGGCATGCATACTCTACTGTCCATGAGTGTGTCAAGAGCAAAATGATAACTGCTAACTTATACTGAACTTTGCTGTCTGGAATGCAACGGAAAGCCCAGTGGTAGGAAAAAAGGCTTCTGAGCAGCCAAAGAGGGGGCACCAATGGAATATACTGCAGTCATGCAGCTTAGGTAATTGAGGAGCTCTTTAGGGCTCTACTCTTTGCCTGTAGATGGTTTTACACACAATATTTATTTATTTATTTAAAATATGGTGAGCCCCATGTTCCTTTAAAAAAATATATTTTTATTGATTTCAGAGAGGAAGGGAGAGGGAGAGAGAGATAGAAACATCAATGATGAGAGAGAATCATTGATCAGCTGCCTCCTACATGCCCCCTACTGGGGAGTAAGTCCACAACCCGGGCATGTGCCCTGACCTGGAATCCAACTGTGACCTCCTGGTTCATAGGTCAATGCCCAACCACTGAGCCATACCAACTGGGCTGTTTTACATATAATTTAAAGACCTATGTTATCTCTTCTTAAGCTCTCAGCAATTGGAAATGGACAGTGTGGAGGCTACTGATAGGCAGTCAATGGGATAGGCAGAGGGGCCCCCACATCCCAAGTACACAAAGAGGACAGAAAAATCATAATATTCAGTCACAAAATATTCAGTGGTTTGGGGTCATGTAGGTTGGAGTCACACAATGGCATACCCTCTGATAAAATCAGAGAGAGGCATGGTGATAGCAATAATGACAACATTGGTGACAGAAAGAAAGCTCTAATGAAGAGATTCTGGGCTCAAGAAGCTGCAGGCCAGACTCTGACAGATTCGCCTCGTGAGGTCCCTTGGAGCCAGCTGGCCGATCTGCCCCACGCGATGCTCTCACCTCCTGCTTTTTATTTTTCAAACTTCAGTGGCACCTACACATGAAGTAATGTGGGTCTTGGAGAAGACAGGAGTAGAACACTTGAGAAAATGAGGTGAAACTCAATCCTGTGAATAGCCCAGTAACAAATTATGATCTGTAGCTACTCAGCTGAAGAGATGTGTTTCTCTCCACCCCCGACTCAAAATAAAAACAGCAGTACAATAGTAATGTTTTCCGATATGAAAACTAACAATGTGTGGATTTTATGGCCCTTGGAAGTGGGGAGGCAGCTGTATCAACCAACTCATTTAGGCAGGAGCATGTGTGACACGATGTGGCCAAGAGCTCCAGGGGAACCACAGGAACCAACAGATTAAATTGCTGATATTGTTCTGGGCAATAACTTCCCAAAGCTTGACATGGGATCTGATGGCACTCGGGTAGGTCTCCAGAAAGCTACAGCATTGTAGAATGGTGGGTGGGACTCCAGGCTTTTTGGAGTTCATCCCCACTGCCTGATGTTGGAGCCATGCCCTATCTCCATAACCTTTCCACTGCTGACTCCTCCTCTGGGACATCCTTTCTTGACTTTCCATCTGGAAAACTCCTAGTGTCAGGACCCAGCTCCTCTTCTGAGCTCTATCCATTTGACTTGTACGTCATCTGTTTATCTATCTGTTTCTTCCATTAGATGAAGGCCCAGCACATATTTTTTTTTTCTAAAAAGGGCCAGATAGTAAATATTATAGGTTTTTCAGTTTATCTGGTCTCCATCACACCTGCTGCACTGTGACACTGCAGTGCGTAAGCAGCCCTGGAGGATGCATAAATGAATGGGTGTGGTTGTTTTCCACTAAAACTTTATGGACACTGAAATGTGAATTCCTTATAATTTTCCTATGTTGTAACATGTTCTTCTCGTGATTTTCTTTTACCACTTAAAAATGCAAAAAATTGCTCTTAGCATTCTTAGGCCATACAAAAACAGGTAGCAGAACAGATCTGGCCCGGGGGCTGTCATTTGCTGTGTTAGTTTTCTAGTGCTATGTAACAAATCATCACAAACTTAGCCTCTGAAAATAACATCTATTTATTAATTCACAGTTTCTGTGGGTCAGGAGTTCAGGCATTGCTTAGCTGGCTCCCCTACTTAGAGTCTTAAAAGCCTACAGTCAAGATGTCAGCCAGGCTGTGTTTCCTTCGGAAGGCGTGACTAGGCAAGAATCTACTTGCTAGGTTGTTGGCAGAATTCAATTCCTGTGGCTGTATGACCGAAGCCCCTGACTTTTCTGACTGTCAGCTGCAGTTCCTTGCTATGTGGGATTCCTCAACATGGCTGCATCAAGCAAGCAAGAAGGAGTCTTATGAAATGCAATCCAATCATAGGAAGTGACAGCCTATCAGCTTTGCCATATTGTATTGATTAGAAGCAAGTCACAGATCCTGCCTGCATTCAACGGCAGGAGATTATAGAATATGTAATATGGTGTATAATATATGTATAGATCATAATGTATAATATAATACATATAGTACCTATAGTATTTTATATATATTACAGAAGGTGGGGTCATGGTGGGGGCGATTGCCTTAGGGTCTATACACCAACCCTTATTCATTGATGAGTTCTGGAGATAGGAGCTGTGGTCGTGACTATGAACCATTTCAGTATCTTCTTCACTGAGCCCAGGGTCCAGCACAAAATGGGTGCTTAGTAAACGTTGATTGAAAGAATGCATGGATAGTTGCCTACACACGATCAAAATAGTAGAAGAGAGTTCTTGTAATTCCTCAGGAAACTAGTCATCCTATTGCAGTCCTTCCACTGAGACACGTTTGTGGGAAATGGGATTTTGAGCAAAAAAACTAAATCTGTCCCACATTCTTGGATGTGGATTCATAGCTACATTGAGCTCATCAGGATCAAGAGAACTTTCCACATGGTGAATACTGAGTTGTTGAAACCATACTCCAGTGGACCAGCATAAAATCAAAATGGAAAGAGCTCTAAACAGAGTGACGGTGTGGTGAGAGCTTTCCAAAAGCAGCTTCCTATCAAGCCAAATGTAGCTTCTCTGGTATTTATTTCCCTGAACAAACTACCAACAAGGTAGCTTTTTATTTAAGTAAAAAGGTGAATTTTTATTTAAATAAAGACTGTACACTTTTAACCAATAGTCGGAAGTAAGAGAGAGCTAGAATGTGAAGTCAATAGGCCAAAAAATACTGAAGTATTTGTCTGTGGAGTGAACACAACTGTGGGTAAAAGCTTCCGTCCTGCCAGACTTTCCCCCAAGCCTCACTGACTGAAAATGTTCTCACTGAAGCACATGGAACCACAGTCTGAACACCTGTTTCGTCTGCCAACTTTTATCAAGCACCTACCTTTGTTGCCCTCTAATGCAATTCTTGCTGTGTTATTACTCATCTAATTACCTATCTACCTCTTCAACTTCTGTTTATGGTTCCCCGATTATTTCTTCCCATTCAGAGAGGGATTGGGAGTGTGAGTTCCCTTTTTTTGTCGTTTATTTTGTATCCTGAATGGAGCAGATGGTTTCTCTAAATGCACATCTGGTTGTGGACTATTAAAGTGCTCGAACTGGGCTCTGCCAAGGTAACGCATGCCTTGACATTCCTTTTCTTTCTGGGAAATACCCTTTTTCATCAAGATTAAGAAAAATCTTCTTTTAATAAATCAATCATAGAAGTCAAATAGCCCAATGGATTTTTGTCAGCGTTGACATGAGTTGCTTTGGGTTATCATCTTACCAACTCTGTTCTTATCATCACCTTTCCAATCCCAGGGGGGGAGAGAGGATGGTACCCATGAGGAGAGGCAGAGCCTGGTTTATAGTTTGGATTCTGGTCTTCAGCACTCGATTTCTCTAAGTCTGTTTCACTTTTGTTCTTTGAGATGACCTAGCTAGGATCATCTTTAAATCTCCAAACTCAAACTCTATAATTTGGGTTATGATCAGAATGCCTAAAAAAGTTGGTGGCTTCAGGTGATGTGTAGATTTGTCTTTGTTCATTTAAAAAAATTAACTTACCATTTTGCCTTAATAAGATGTCTATACAACTAAAATTATGCCTTTATTAATGAAATTCGTACAGGAAAATACCTTTGTTATAAATCTCTAACTCTTGATCCCCTAACCAAACACACCAAAAAAGTGCCATACTGAGTGGCTTAAAGTGCACAAACTTAGTTCTCATAGTTTTAGAGATGAGAACATCCAAGATTAGGGTGCAAGCATGGTTTCTGGTGAAGACTCTTCCTGGTTTTCAGACAACCTCCTTTACACTGTGTCCTCGAGTGGCAGGAAGAGAGAGCAAGCTCTCTTGTGTCTCTTCTTTGAAGGGCACTAATCCCATTGTGAGGGCTCCACCCTCATGACCTCATCCAGCTCTAATTACCTCCTCAAACCCCCATCTCCAAGTACCATCACACTGGGGGTTAAGACTTCAACATATCAATGTGTGTGTGTGTGTGTGTGTGTGTGTGTGTGTGTGTATGTCACAATTCAGTCCATAGCATTGCTCAAAGCTTTCCCATCCTTCAGAGTTCAGATCCCCTGCTGCTTCCTCCAGGAAGACTTTCTAGATTCTCCAGGGGCCTGGAGGCTGGTCAAGGGCTCAGCTCCTGCCCTTTCAGATTAAAAGCACCTGGATACACATGGATTGGAGCACTAGCCCTATTACGTTCAACCCCTTGTTTACACCCCTCTCCCCTCCTGGGTAGGCTGTGTTGGGTTCATTATTGCCTTTCCTACAGGACAGGCTGGGTTCCTTACTATATCCCCAGCTGCTGGCACACAGTAGGCTCTAAAATATGCTGCCAGAGCTCAAGAAGCTTCTAGTTGAGGAGATAACACCCATAAATCAATCACAATACATTCTGATCAGTGCAATGATAGAAGCAGATTGAAGGTCCAGAGGAGTGAGATGATTAATTCCATCACTTGGGGAAGGGAAAGATGGTTTCTCAGGGGCTGTGATTCTGAGCTGGGATTTTCAGGGTTATTAGGAATTGGTCCATTGGACAGTGGTGTGGGGGGAGGAGGAGGTGAGGATGAGATTAAAACATAAAGGGGCATATGCTACAACCCTGCCTTTGGGAGTGCATTTTCATTAGGTAAATGGGAGTGAATGGAATCAGAAGGCAGGGCTGCCAGAGCCACGTGTGGAATTATTTGCTATTTGCTGGTAGGAGAGCCAGCCAGCCATGCCGCAGTGGTTTACAACAGAGAAACGAAGGTATCTGCAAAATGGTTAGGGAACGGGCTTCCCCAGCCTCCTCCCCCAGCCTGCTGGCAAGGGCACGCGCAGCCAGAGGAACTTTACAAAGAATATAATTTGTGGGCAGGAAATGCTCATTCTTGTAGTTTTTGAGCATTGGGTGCCATTCGGTCATAGTACTTTCTTCAGAAAACACTGATTGTAATGACACCTCCACCACCCGTCACTGTAATTGGGTTTGTTGTTTGCACCACCCAAAGCACACTGCACACATTGTCTACTTAGTCCTCAGAACAGCTGTCAGAGGTAGGCCATTGTTGGTGGGCACCTGGAGAAAATTCTCATTTTCCATCTCAGAAAACTGGCGCTCAGCTAAGGTTAAGGGACCTGGAGTTCTCTTCCCCCATCATTCCTGGCTGGCTCCTGGTCCTCGTTCAGGCCTGTGCTTAAATTGGCCCCTCAGAGTCCTGGTCAGTGTTGCCCACTGAAAGGTGAGGGTTAGATTCCTGGTCAAGGGCATAAACCTGGGTTGCAGGTTCAATCCCCAGCCCCCTCAGGGTGCATGCAGCAGGCAACCAATCAATGTGTCTCTCTCACATCGATGTTTCTCTCTCTTTCTCCGCTCTCTCCCATCCTCCATTCCACTCTAAAAATCAATGGAAAAAATATCCTCAGGTGAGGATTAACAACAATAAAAAAATGTGGCTCCTCAGAGAGGCCCATTCTCGCCACTTCGTCTCAGCAGCCTCTCCCGGGCTCCCTCCAAGCATCCTGTTCTTGTGCTTTGTGTTAGTTTTCTATTGCCATGGAACAAACTGCCACCAACTCGCTTAAAGCAACACACATTGAGGGTCTCACAGTTACTGTGGGTCGGGGCCAGTTGCCCCGCAGAGCCTGGTACATAGCAGGTGTGCAGTGAGCACGGGTCGAATGCATGAAGGGCTTGTCAGGGTCACGTTGTTCGTCCTCGGTTGCTCTGTCCACCATGCCTTTGACCTTTTCACTACGGCCACTTCCTCCCATGAGCATAAGAGGAAACAGGTGAAATACTGTTTCATTGTGCGAACCATGGTGCGGCCTGCTGAAGGCGGCCGGAGACTGTTCTTACCAAGAGTGCTACGTTAAAATGTGACTCACGTGGCAGAAGGTGACTTCCCGGAACATGGCAGATTGACTTTGATGTCCACTAACAGAGGCAATACATTTTCTTCAGTTTTATTTTCTATTTGTCACCATCATAATTGAGGATCTCAACGTTCCCTTACTAGGATTTGAAAAGATTGAGGGAAAATTCCATTGTTTTCGTCATCTCATAAACTTTTAGCTTGGAAGGGATGAAAGCCGGTTAAGATTTAATAAAGGAAGTACCTGCCGTGGTCTAGTGGGAAATGTCAGATGGATTAGGTTTGAACCCTGGTTCCAACTGGAGCTCTGTGACCTCGGGGAAATTTCTTAACCTCTCTGGCCCTCAATGTTCTTATCATAAAATGCGTCTTATGAGGCAGGGTTGGTTGGTTTTTACTCTCATTTCTCATCGTAGGCTAGAGAAGAGCAAACTAACTTTAAAATAATGAGAACATAAAATGTGCAGATAAGGCAGGAGGTATAACTACCTCTTCACAGTCCTGGGTGGAGGAGAATCTGCCAACTCCGGCGCTGGGCTGGGGAGGAAGGGACAATCTGGGAAATACCTGCCTTCCAAACATGGGGCCAGGGGAATCTTTAGCAGAGCCCATCAGATCTCAGCTGAGAGGGGTGCTGTATTTTCACCACTCCTTCTCCCCAAGCAGCTCAGAGCAGAGTGCCTGCACGCAGGGTAAAGTTTGAGACTTGAGCTTGTGTGTGTGTGTTCTCGCTTTCTCTGTTTCCAGAAGGCAATTGTGCCTTCTGCTTTCCATTCTTCCAGGGAAACGTGCTTCCATGTCCATGAAAGGTGCCATGCTATTGTGACTTTGGATTTGGGTAGTCTCACCAGGAATTAGAGAGAGAAGAGGGTGCCTTTGGGAGTTGGGAGATCAGCTCTCTAAGAGGACAAGCTAGGGACTAGCAAGGGACAGGGGTTGATGGTTTATGAGTCATGTCCTATACCTTCATAGCACCTGGGACAAACAGTGGCAGGACCCCAGAGGAGGGAGGCTGTGAGGGGCACGAAGGTTAGGACAGAGGTTTCAGAGTCTCCGGGGCCAGCCAGGGCTCTCCCATCCACGTCCTTGCTAGACTGGTTCTAACACCTTACTGACTCTCTCCTTATTTAATGAGTTCTATAAAATGTTCACATATATTCATTTTATATTTGTATGGAAGGCATGATTATACCTTTTCCAAAAATGTATCTGTTGACATGGCTAAGATTAAACTCTCTCAGCCTCGTGTGATGGGGGCAGGGTCAGATTTAAGGAGAACTCTGGAGGGGTTCACAGGAGCTCCCAACAATGGTGACTTCAGGGAGGGAAGTGGGGTGACAGGGGGCTGAGGTGAAAGGGAAAATGTTTATATCTATTCTTTTATAATTTTTTTAAACTATTCAAATGAATTAAAATTGTCAAGAAAAAGCTAAATAAATCAAACATACATAAAAAATAAATTAATAGACATAAAGAAAAAACCAAGACTTCAAAAATATTTAGTAAAAAAAATAGTTTAGTATCTCTAGTGGCTCCTCTGGGTCATGTCTTTGGAGTGAAGAGGGGGTGAATAGTTTTGCTTATTTTGGCTATTAGCAGTTCTTTTGTGGATACCTTTAGAAATATTACAAGTGTCGAGAGAAAGATTAACATACACATTTTGGGCAAGGATAATCTTTGCAGTTGTACATGCTACTTTCATAACTAGCTGGCTAATATTATTAATAGGAAGAGAGCAAAGGGAAGGCCAGGCATTATAAGCATGGCCATTTGGGCAGCTTCACCAGGAAGCTGCAACTTTACACTCTACATGGAACCACAGGTCCGTTCCTGCAGATCACAGGGGGAAGAGGTCCAACGAAGGGGAAGATGGACACATGCCCAGTGGAGTCGGGGTGATGTAGGGAAGGTGCTCGCCTGTCAGTCTAGCCTGGGAAAAAGATAACTGGCCAGAGGGGTGGAGCACACAAAATCCCGAAGGATTCCTTGGATAAGCTCCTAGTTAAAATCCCAGAAACAAAGAATTCTCTCTCTTGCTTATTTGCTCTTGTGTTCCTGTTTCCTCGCTCTTGCTTGTTCCATGACCTGCAGTAGCCTGCCATGTGGCCCTAGAAGCTGCAGGGCCCGTGGCCATGTGGACCCCACACGCAGTGGACTGCTGCTGGGGGCACAAGCTGGCCTGCACTGTGCAAATATGGAGCGGACTCTGGGCAATGGCTTTGATCCTAGCTCTGCTGAGGACAAAATGGGACTTTTCCATGCTGGGATGGAGGGAGATGACACCTTGGAAACTCAGGGGTTTAATTCCACAGAAATAAAGCTTTCCACGATACATCATCCTCCCATGGGGGCCTCAGGGAATTATTTCTCCTATGGCACCCCAAGAAGCTCACTTCCACCAGTGACAAGTGGGGACATGGAGGCTACCCCACCGATAACACACAGGCATAGCAGGTGGGAATTCTCCACAAATTTAGGTGTGCCAAGAACAATTATTTACATTTTTCTAAATTATTTTTCCAATGTTATAGCTTTAAAAAGTTCACTTTTCTAAGAGGACACAGATTAAAATGGTGCAGAAGGCATGTTTGTTATAAAGTGAAAACGAAGGCGTTTAAGTAGATGATAGTTTTTTATTTTCAAAATTCATGCAATTTTGTTTGATTTCATAGTGTAACTGCTCATTTTGGAAATAAAATATATGTTTATCTCCTCACATCATTAGAAAAATGGATGCCCTGGGAAGATTGATTCTATCTATCACGTGTTCTCATATCACCAGGCATAGAGCCCTCAGTTCAGAGGCTCCACCCCTTTTTTTGACAAGCACAACCGGCCTCTCCACTGAGCGTGTATTATTTTACACATTCAGTGAGAAACTATGTGAATTAGTGGATGCCATGCAGGCCTTGCTAGCTGATTGGAAAGAAAAAAAAAAGTTGTTTTCATTTTATAGCAGTGTAAGCAATTAATATATTTTTGGGGGTTGTCAAGGGTGAATAGCTGAATAACTTATTCAGTAGTAGGTTGACTTCCACATTCCGATGATAAAAACAAATCTAATTTCAGGTTCAACTCATTGCTTATCGAATACTTTAAAGATGGAATGTGCTTTATATAAATGCTTAACTATAATGTGGTATTGTTTTGAATTTTATTTTCTTAGGGGTAGGGGTTCCAATTTTCTTTTTGACCAACTAGGTAAAATAAAGTAATAGCATTGATTTCTACTGTAGGATGTTAACTACCCAACAAAATGGCCCAATACTTATACCGAAATGGTGCACAGAGGTTGTATTTCCCCCAATTCTCATTGATGTGCAAAGGCAACTAAAGCGTTCACCAGATTCTGAGGCTTGAGTTTTAATCTAGAACGCTCATAATTCACCTTCATCTCTCATTTTTTATCCAAACAGCTTCACCTTCAGATGCATATTTTTTAATTAAAAATTATCTCCTGGTTGTGGAATTCTGGGTGATATAAACATTTAATAATTTTAATTTTTCATGTCTATTTTTCCAGTTAATCATGAATACAAACTAGTTATTTATTGAAATAACAAAAGTATAGTGGTTATGTTCTGTCAGACTAACGTTCATAAATGAAGGGAAAAGATTCTTTTGCATCAGAGAGAAGAGTTTTGTAAGTGCTGCTGGGGAAGCAGATTGAAGAGAGTGGGAGGTGAGAAGGTAGAGAGGCAGCAGGACCTCCTAGAAGTGAAGAAGTGAAGGGAAAGGGAGTGCCTGGAGGGAGCCGCGATGGAGGCAAGGCTTCTCAAAGCTGGGGAGGAGGAGGGCTCACATGCTTACCTCCTACTGCCTTTATTCCTCCTGGAACCCCGCTTACCTTCTCCCTTTCTTGACAAAGAAATCTCCCTCTTGAGACAAAGGTTCTCAGTGTGCTGGTTGTTAACATATTGTCAACCTTCTCGGGTATACTGCCACATTTTGATTGAAGTGCAAAAAATGTATTTTTTGCTACAACTGCATATGCTATGGCAAGGTCTATAGGTGTGTGTGTGTGTGTGTGTGTGTGTGTGTGTGTGTGTGTGTTTCCTTCTAATCGAAACAAATCCAAGTTTTATGTGGCTTCTGAACTCTTTATACTTATCCAACAGCATTGCACACACTAGCCATGGATTGGGAGATGAAGGAATGGGTTCCATTTGGGTCATTTATTAACTGTGGTGTAATTTTGGGCAAATCCTGGAACCATTAGGAACTTTAGTTTCACTGACTGTGAAATGAGTGAGTGTAAGTGAAAATGCCTATTGTGAAGGGTGGTTTGAGGTTGAAAAGCCATGTTATGTATGTGAAGATGCTTCGGAAACCCCAACTCTAACGTGTTCATGGAGCACCTTATGCATGTTAGGTAACATTCTATGTGACCTACAGATGTGATGATCAAATGCCGGGAGCCGGTCCATCCTTGCTGTTTCAAGGGACCTGGCATATATGGCATACTGTTCTTAATATGTTTGCTCACCTTCTTGGCATGTGTTTTAACCAAGGTCTCCTCTCTGAGAAAGGTTGTTTCCCCAGGTAGGGATTTTCCCCTGAAGTTAGGGAGGGAATAAAACCCCTCAACTAAGTGCCAGGCCGGTAATTAATCACTTTAACTACGAATAATCATGCTTAAGCTACATAATCTTTACTCCCTGGAATGGAGATAAGAAACGCCCTAACCTTTGGAATAGAGATTGATAGGATTGGAATCAACTGGTATAAATACAGATGTAACAAGACAGCAGAACACAGAACTTAGAAGACAGAACCTACACACAGAACTTAGAAGACAGAACCTACACAGAACCTACAGACAGAAGAACTTCGCTGGAGAGAACATGGCAAAAGATCCTGGACTGAACCTGACTACAGAAATTGGCAAGGGAACCTGACTAGAACCTGGTGACTGAACCTGGCTGGAGAACCTGGACAGAACCTGGCTGAAGAACCTAGCGAGGGAACATGGCTGGAGAACCTGGCTGGAGAACCTGGAGAACCTAGCAAGAGACCATGGACACAGAACCTGGCTGGAGATCCTAACCAGAACCTCTCTGAGATCCAGACCAGAACTTGGCTGGAGATCCTGGCTAGAGATCCTGGCTAGGCCGCTGATCAACTGAACGCTGTCTCCGTGTCATTCCTTCTTCGCCGACTCCATCCACACCTTTGGGGACCCCTGGACCTGCTGGGGTTGGACCCCTGCAATCAAATGTCCACCCAGTGCCTGAGACAGTTGCTAACCTGTATCTCCCCCATTTCATCATCCAGTAATATTTGTACATGCATGGCTTCTCTCTCTTTGTGTGTCTTGGAGTCTAAGCCATTAACTTGTTGAGACAGGTCACAATTGATAGAATAATTAGATGTTGAGTCCTAGGAACTGATTCAGTGAGGGTTTGGGGGTGAACATCACAGTAATTTTTCAGAAATAGTGGAGGTTCTTTTTATCACTGGCATGTGGTTTCTATGATCTAGACTTTTTAACGTCTGTCTCTAAGAGAGGGCAGTAGAGAATGATGACCTGTGAATTGGTTGTCATTGAAGGGTTAATGCTTCCGCGGCTGTAAAATGCTATCCAATGATCCCATGTGGTTCCAGTCCTCACCACCATCCTCAGGAAGTCCTTTCTAGCTTACTTAAAGTGGGTGCTTGAGGGTGCCAGAAAGCAGGCTGGGGGCCTGCCACGGACTTGGTGACTTGGGTAGGGGATATTTTGAAATGCTCTAAAAGCCAACTTCTAGGCTCTTGTTAGGAAGTTAACAGAAAGCTGGTGGATAAGGCTCATTCCACAGTGCACCAGTATCTTTGGATGACTGCTTTTGCTTTTTGTTCTTTCACATAATAATGACTACCAGGTAACACAAGCCAAACTACTTATATGGCAGACACCACTCTAAATGCTGTACATGTATTATCCCATTTAATCCTCACAACAACCTTCTGACTTGGGACCTTTAATTTTTCCAGTTTCAAATAAGGAATCTGAGGCTTGCACAAGTTAAATTGCTTGCCCAAGGTCATGCAACTAGTAGGCGGCAGAGCTGGGGTTTGAACTGGCTCTTCAATCTAATCTCTTCACCATTTTGCCCAGTTGCCCCCTAAATTTAATATTCACAGTGGGCCTTGAAACAGTCACAACAGATATTATTATTGTCATGTTTTTGGGTAAGAAACCCAAGTTTTGCTAAACTTAAGTCACTCAATTAAAAGTCATTGTTCCAGGGCCTGCCAAGCCTAGTGCAAACCTCTCTTCCCTGCACTAGACCCTGACTAGTTATTTTGATTGCTGGGAGGTGGAAGCCAGTCCAAGGGCTTTATGGATACAGTGCCAGGCTATAGTATCCAGTTACTAATTCTTGCAGGGATGGGGGTGTGATCTTCCCATGTCAAATGCTTCCTAGTCCCACAGTGGCCCAGTGAGGGGGTTGTGAGGGGAGCATCAGTGGGATCTTGCCTGAAGCCTACAGCCAAGGCCTTGGAGGGACTGGCCCTACAAGAGTAGGAGATATACAGCTGTCCTTTAAATTTTCCCCCTAAGATCATAAATTGTGAGCCCAAGTCAACATCTGATTGGAACTTACAGTTTGCCTTTCTGGGGACACCTGTAAGTAAGCCAGCTTTCTAAACGAAGGGGTTCTTTAGGCAGGACATTTGCAGATGTTATTTATTTTCCTCTCTCATAGTAAGTGCTCAGTAAACCCCAGCTCTTATTATTGTTGGAATGGGGGGAAGGGAACTGGAATCTGAGTATCATGCATCAGGCTGGACAATCAGCGTTTGTTATGTCATCGGCAATTCAGGTCATCTTTGAGGTTGGAACAATTGCTGCATTTGGAGTTGAGGAATCTGGCATTTTGAGAGATGATGGACAATTATAAAAGTCACATAGTCTGGCTTATGCAAAGGCTGTGGGCTTCCCACTCCCCTCTGCCTTCCGTAGATGTACAGAGGGTTTAGTAAAAATCCAGATTATGATTCAGTTCCCCAAACCTCACATTAAAAAATAGTTTAAAAGTTTGAAGGCAGATGTAGATTCTTAAGACATGGAAAGTGATGTACATACACCCCATAGGTTATACAATAAGAAAGGTACTGTGGAATTTGGAAATGCTTTTTTAAAGCCAATTTAAGGTCCAAAATGTTTTGAATTATGATGTGTTGGGGTTCCACGGTGGAGAAGAGAGGTCATTGGAGGGAGTGATGGTGTAAAGATGGCGTGAACAGAGTAGGTGAGTGGATGGTCTGCGGTGAGGGGCTGGAAAATCTGCGCACTCGGGCTCCCCCAGAGGGTGGCGATTGCATTTCCACACCTTCTCTCATTTCAGGGCTGCCAACAATCTTGGCTGTGCAAGCCCTGTTCTTTGTCACCGGTTTGCTGTAATGTGTGCATGTGAACTTGACATGGGAAAGTGCTCTGGGGAGCTCCCTGTGAATGTAGTGGGTCCACAGAGAAGAGAGGACTAGTAGCCATGGCCTCAGGGGATGCATAACCAGCCACCTGGGCTGGATTGGCTGAAGCCAGCCCCTCTAGACACACCTGACATGGCTGGCTGGGCCAAGAACAGCCCTACAGCTGGTGCCCAGTGTTGGTACCTCACATACCGGGAACTTGTCCCCACTGCTTGGTGCTGGGATGTTGCTCATTCCAACAACAGACTTGATTCCTACAGCCTGATTCTCTCACAGGCTCTCAAATCCTCAGGCTTCCTAACATCTAAGCTCTATGAGCCCAGTGAATTTCCAAAGACCTCATTTATTCAAGTACCCTGAAGGGGGCTGGTGGTGGTGGTAAAAGAATATAGTTCTGTACAAAATAGACGGTATCTTTGCACTCATCTCCTCCCCTCTTCACTGCCTCTCTAGGAAAGCATGTTTGAGCCCCTTTGTGTGCCTCATCCTAGGCACTAGGAGCTCTCAAATTCCTCAAGGGAAGCTGGTTGCAACCCCAAATGCAGCCATTATAGGAAAGAAGAGAATTCACAACAGAGCATTATTGTAAAGGAGGGAGCATGGAGGAGCAAGTGTTTGAACTGAAGACTCTCCAAGGGCTTCAGGTGCAGGGAGCAGAATGGGGTGTGAAGGACGTTTAGAGGTCACAGTTGCTTTTCCCTAAGTCAGCTCATTTAGGCTTCATTCGTCCCATAACCAGCTGAATTTAAAAGTCAATCTACTTCCCACCCCTCCAAAATTTCTAAAAATAGTTTTTAAAAATATATTTTTATTGATTTCAGAGAGGAAGGGAGAGTGAGAGAGAGATAGAAACATCTGTGATGAGAGAGAATTATTGATAGGCTGCCTACTGCATGCCCCCTACTGGGGATCGAGCCTGCAACCTGGGCATGTGCCCTTGACCTGAATCGAATTTGGGACCCTTCAGTTCGCAGGCCAATGCTCTATCCACTAAGCCAAACCAGCTAGGGCCCAACTTTTTATTTTGGAAAATTTTCACCCTCTCGCATTCACATTTTTTCTTTAACTGAATCATTTGAGAAAATGTTGAAGACACGTGATACCTTAGCCTAACATTCCTACAGGGGGCTCCTAAGGATGAGGACATTCTACTATGGAACCACAAGACCATTAGCACACCTGCTTTTTCCTTTAACATGTTGCCTACTTGTGAAGAACTTATTGTTTCTTTTGGTCTTTTTGGGATTTTAAAGACAATAAAAATAAAACAAACGAAAGTAAATAGTTTAAATTGTAACCAAATTTGAAGGGAAGGTGACTGAAGAGTTCAAAAGTAAATGAAATAGAGCGCTTCGTGCCTGGTAACCATAAAGCCATCCCTTTAGTTTAGAAAATGCTGTCAATTGGTGGTGAGAGAAGTGATCCAGAAATTCAAATGCCTCCAATGTGGTCGGTGCTCAGGTGCCTCTTGCTGCCAGAGGGAGGGCGAGGCTGCAGTGGCTGCAGGTGGGGGGCCAAGGGAGATCTCGGACACCTGCCGAGAAATCCGATTTTATCCCGAAGGCCATGGTGAGAGGACACGGCAAGTTTAAATACATACTTTGGACAGACGCCCTGGTATCCCAGGACTGAGGGACTGAGAAGCTGTGGGAAGTGGCAGGGTGACTAGGAGGGAGGCTTTAGAAATAGCAGGAGGGAAGATAATGAGGCGCTGAACCAGGGTGAGAAGACCGGCCAGGAAGGACGTTACTGTTGCAAATCAGAGGGAACCAACCATCTGCTTCAGGCCCTCTGACCTTCTGGAAAATTACTGAATTGTGTCAAAATTACAAAAATAAATCCTGGACTCCTCAACGGTGCCTTTCCCACATCACAGAGAGACCAGCTAATATTGCTTCTTGCTGTGCCCCTCCTCTGCACCCAGACCTATTCCTAACAACAAAGCCCCTGCTGTGTTCCAGGAATGGGACTCTCTTCCTTTGCTTTGCTGGCACTGCATTTTTGAAATCTAATTTTTTGGGGGTCTAGGGGCTGGCTGAGTCCATGAGTAGGACTATTACCTACCTTCGTACAAATAGCCACTAAATTAGGGCGGGATTAGATATTGACTTTTTAAAACCATGTATCACAGAGATTGTGTTTGTGGAGGCCAGCCTACCTTCCTACTTAGTCAGACAGCTCCCAAATTTCAGCGGAAAAAGTAAATAAGAAAACACCTTGAGGACCAATGGCACCCTTAAAGAAAACATGTATGATTTTGACGCTGAAAATGTGCTGTAGGTAGACAAGAAAAGATCCTCCTTCTTTAATTAATGCTGCTCTAAGGTAGTGATTACCATTGTTATCTGCATTGATGGTGCATGGAAACTGTGGAAGATGTGTTGGCTCATTACACGCTCACTGGTTCTGTGTTTAGGAGTCTGCCATGCGTGGGAGAGAGGCAAGTTCAAGGTTGGAATGGGGTGATCTTGGAACTTGTCCTAGGGGAGGAGTTTGGCCCAGAGGAGGACCCTGTATGGCCCAGAGGAGGACCCTGTAGCACTTGGTGTCAGAAAGCCGACCTAGCAGTTTGAAGACTGGGGATGAAAGAAAAGCTGTGACAGGGGCCAGGGCTACACAGGGTCACAGATTCCAATTGGGCTCCACTGTGGGGTATGAGGTGTGATGGAGTGTGGGGAGAGGAAGAACAGGACAGTAGAGTGAAGAACATGAACTTGCTTATTTCTAGAAGGATGATTTGCTGGCAGGGGTGGGGTGGGGTGTGGAGGGTGAAGCAGCTTAGACATTTATGGAAATTTCCAAAATCAAACCATATCATTAACAGGCAATTTTTTGCTCAAGCATTTAGCATCACACCTGTGTCCATCTTCCATTTCGTAGTGATTCCTTGTGTTGGTTTCCTACGGCTACTGTAACTCACCACCACAAATGTGGTAGCTTTGCACACAGACATTTATTCTCTCACAGTTCTGGAAGCCAGAAGTCCAAGTCAGAATGGCGGCAGGGCCGAGCTCGCTCTGAAGGCTCTGAGGGAGCATCCTTTCTGTCTCTTCCTATCTTTCATGAGTTCCCAGTCATCTCTGGTGTCCTTGGCTTGTGGACTCATCACTCCAATATCTGCACCATCATCCCATGTCCTTCTCTCTGAATCTCTGTGTGGCTGCTGCTCATCTCATAAGGACACCAAATCCAGGATGATCTCATCTAGAGATCCTTCATTATACCAGTAAAGGCCTATTTCCAAATAAGGTCATATTCACAGATTAAGGCATTAGATGTTGAATGTGTCTTCTGGGGGCCACTGTTTAACCTACTATGCTCTTATTACCCAGAGTGAGAATAGGATAGTGTTCATCCATTCAACTCCATGCTAGACTCTGTGCAAGGAGAATAAGAGGATGAATAAGACATGGGACATGGCAACATGTTGCTCACAGTCTAGTGGGCCTGAGGCAGATGGAGACGTAGGCAGGCCCTTCTGATCCAGTGTGGCCAGGCCTAGGGCAGGGTGTGTGCAAGTTGCTAAGAGCCCAAGGGTTGGGGCTCCTAACTCTGTCTTGAGTGGGGCTGGGATGGGCTTGAAAGTGTAGGTAGAAAAGAGATGAACAAGGTGAATGAGGTGGGGGCAGGCTTTCCAGGTAGAAGATATAGCACGTGCAGAGGTGCAAATAGAGGTGAGAGAGTGTGTGTGAGGCAGTTCAGGAGCTGTGGGTGTGATTGGGAAGCAGGGTGGTGAGAGAGGAGACAGTGAGAGAAGGAGGGGGTGAAGTCAGGAAGAGCCTGGCATGTCATGAACAGGCATTGGGACATTGCTTTGAGAGTAAAAGGGGAGCCAATGAAGTGCTTTGGAAAGGAAAAGTGCTCTAAAACGATGAATAACATTACTGTTTTTTTTTTGGCATACTCTGGACATTTGTACTTAGTTTAAGGAATTTCATTTCCTGGAAAATGTTTTGGGCACTAGAAAAAACATGAGTATTTTGGTATTGCTAAATTACTTTTTCAAGTCAGTCTGACATTAAATTTGAAAAGAAAGAATATTTAAGGGGAATGACTGGGAATGACCCCCTCCTCCCCTCCTGGTAGGAGAGAAAATTCAGGAAGGCAGATGAGTGGATAATCAGTTGTGGTTTGTCCACCCAGGAGCACTAGGGCGGGGGCTGGCAAGGTGGATTAGGCCCTGGGGCATCTCCAAGTCAAGGCAAGGGGTGAGGGTGGGGCCCAGTCTCAAGGAGCACCAGGCCCTGCCAGGCTGGCTGCATGGTGGAGGAGAGAGGCTCAGGCTCATGCCTCTTCCGTGGGTTGGGTTCATGTGCTGGGCAGGGGTTGCTGATTCCCAGTCCCCAGTCTCCTGCGTGCAGATAACATAGTCCCCACTGTTTACAGTCATGACTGCACACCAACTGAGCCAAACTTGGACAAGAGAAGTAAACCTTTACTGAAACCTTCTCCCGTCTCCTTCATCCCCATGTCATGTTCCTAGCCAAGTTATGTTAATTTTACCCCTGTCCACTTGTCTCCATTCCCTATTGCCTCTGTGTGGCCCAGGCACCTTCTGCTCTTCTCTGGCCATAGTTCTTTTCCTTATTTGGTCTTCACATTGCCAGTCTCTCATTGGCTCCAATTTATCTTCTATATAGCAGCCAACGTGGTCTTTCTAGAACAAAAAGCTAGTCCTGTGTCCCTTGTTTATTTCCCACCCAAGGCATCTGCCCTCTCTCTCCTCCCAGCTCCACCATTATTCCCAATGCAGTCTGCAACCCAGCCACTCCTGACCTCACCCGGCTCCTGGAGAGATGCCTGCCCCTTTATGCATCTGTGCCCATTGCACCCTCTATTGCCTCTGTCAAGGCTCTCCCTTCATCTTCCAGATAAACTCAACTTTCCTCTCCTGTAGGTACCTGTGCTCCATCAATGCCATTGTCATCATCTCCCCATCACACATGATGTGTAATGATCATATTTACATGTACCATTGTTATCATCTGTTCACGGTCCATCTCTCCCACTGGGCAGTGGGCTACCTGAGGAGTGAGGCTCTCTTTCTTTCACCTCATCATCTTTAGCCACCAGCCAAGTGCCTGACCTGTGGTGATGGCCCATTGAGCAATAGATGAGTAAAGGATGAATGATTACTTTCTAAACAGGGACCTTTACAGTCCCAACTTTAAAATATGGCGACGTGAGAATGTCAAGGTCCAGAGCACACTAGGGGAGACCTTGATTCTCCCAGCATCATGCTTTCCATGTTGATTCTTCTGTTGCTAGTGTACAGAGCTGTGCTGTCCGTTTCTGGAGCCACTAGGCGCATGTGTCTATCGAGGCCCTGCAACGTGGCCAGTCTGAAATACAGCTGGTGCTCCACGTGTACAATATACCCAACATTTTGTTTGAAGGCTTAGTACAAAAACTATTTCACTAATAATTTGTATATTGAGTTTACATTCAAATGATAATATTTTGGTATATTGGGCAAAAGAAAATGTATTATTAAAGTTTACTTTTTTCTTTGTACTTTTAAAACATAGCTGGTAGAAAACTTAAAAACCATCTGTGGCTTACATTATATTCTTGTTGGACTTCACTGGTATAGAACGTTCCCTGGTAAGATCAAATATTTAAATTGTTACAGTGAATATATGCATATATTTTTATCCTCATCCGAGGATATGTTTATTGATTTTAGAGAAAGAGAGAGAGAGAGAGAGAGAGAGAGAGAGAGAGAGAGAGAGACATTGATCAGCTGCCTCCCATATGGGCCCAATGGGGGATCGAACCTGCAACCTTTTGATGTACAGGATGATACTGCAGCCAACTGAGCCACTCAGCCAGGGCTATAGTATATATATATATATACACACACACACACACACATATATATACATATATATATATATATTTAACGGAATATAAATATTTTTGCTTATTGTAAAACATTTTGACAACATGATCAAAAATAGAAGTCTTTAACAGTGTCATCTCTCTGAGACAGGCAGATAAGCATTTTGGAGATTTTTGTCCCATTACCTTTCATATATAAAACAAAACTGAAACCATACTCCACATCCTCTTGAGCACTAAGCTTTTTTTCTTACAATATTGTAAATATATTATTAGAAAAAAATGATTTTGATGGGTGTAGAGCATTCTGGTAGGGATTTGGAGTGCTACACATCTTTCCTCTTCTCTGAGTTTCTGACCAATGAAATATACACCTAGGGATCAATAGCCGATGATGAATGAAGGTCTGTTTTATAAAGCGATGCGCAGGCAAGCTCCCAAGAACCCATCTTTCATGAAAGATGGATTGGAGAACATAGCTTAGGCCTAAATGTGAATCTTGAGACGTGTGTGTGTGTGTGTGTGTGAGTGTGTGTGTGAGTGAGAGAGAAAGAGAGCTGCAAGGCAGGTAGAGAAGCATAACCACTGTTCTACCCCAACATATTTCACATAGATTAGTTCAAGCTGAGCTATGTCGACTCTTCTAAGTCAAATTGGCTGTTCAGAATTGACATGTTTTGGTGGATATTGGTTGCCTCCAAGAATCATAGGTAGGCCAGAGCCACAGTCCCCTCACCCATGACCTTGCTATCTGGTGATATCTTACCATGAGGTGGCAATGAATTTTTCTGCCTGTGCAAACATAAATTAAAAGCAGGACCCCCAGCAGTCATGGGTTTGAGCTTGTAATCTTGGGGAAGTTCTGATTCTTTACTCTTTAACACTCTTAAAAGCACGTTGCAAGAAAGGTGCACTGTAGGGAGATGTAGCAATATCCCATCTAGAGGTCAGATTAGCCTGCTTTCCAGTGGGACGAGGCAATAGAATTCTCTGGCAAGGTGCAATACAGTATGAAAGGTAGACCAAGCCAGAGTGTCCCACTGATGTCGACTATTGGGCTCCTCAGACTTTTATTCTCCATCATGCTGTAACAGAGATACCTGTGTGGCATTTCAACCCAATCTGCGTGTTTGAACACTATGCATTTCAACAGTGAGAAATTACTTAAAATATTCCTTATGCTCACTGAATATACCCTAAATTACAGTCTAAGAATTTTGATATTTGAAGTGATTGTCATGGAGTGTCTGTTTCTGGGGTTAGGACTTCTAATTAGTTAATTAACACTCCTGGGGTACATATTTCTGATAAGGGTTCCTCAAGTATTAACTAACCTATTCTATGTGGTAGATTAAAACTAATTTACACACACACACACACACACACACACACACATACACACACACTACATTTCCTATACTGATGTAATTTAATATAAATTATAGGTAGTATAACATGAAAAGTCTGAAAAATTTGGAGGACTGTACAATCCTGAACTCACTTTTCAAAGCCTTTAGAAATTGGAAAATTGGTGTAGAAACATTGTAATAATAGGTTTATTAATGAGTTTCTTGGTTCAAGCTGTGGACTTGTTGTTAAAATAAAGTAAGTCGAGCTGGAGTAGGTCGATGTATGAACTATTTTCTAGTTTTTCTTCCCCCAGCCCATTTTAGTGTATTAATTTATTTGTTTATTTGAGTGTTAGGTATTTGGGGGGCAAGGGGTTATGCTGATCAAAAATTATGTTAAAAAATGAAATAAAACAAAGACATCCCACAAATAAAAAATGAGCCCACGATGGTAGGAACATGAAACATAAAGTCCCCCGTCTCCCTTCCCAGGTGAATTCACTGTGCTGTTTATAGCTGCCGCCCAGACTGTGTCTTTGTGAGGATGTGCGAGGAGGCTCACTGCCCTCCGCTTCTGCTAATACAGCTCTATTGGGGATTCCTGGGGGCGGAGTGGGCATATTCTTTTATGAACGGAGTAATTAGGCCATCTGGTTATATTCTCGGAAAGGTGCTGGGGCTGGAGAATTAACCTCAGTACTATCTCACATGACTGTTATGGGAGTTAAGAGATAAAGTTTATGCAAGTGCTTTGTAAATGGGAAAGAGGTATTTATTTACCATTATTGTGATTGCCAATAGCTTCATAAACACTTGCTCCACAGAGGCTGGCTGCTGGTGGGCCTTTTATTAACAGGTAATATGTATCTATAGACCCCCACATCTTAAAGGTTTATCATTCAGTCAATCAATAAATGTTTATTGGACACCTCCTAGCAGCCATGGTGAGTGCAAACATTGGCTCTACCCTCAAGGCCCATTAAGGCAGCAGCAGCAGAAATAAAGCAGACACTGACCCATTTCGGGAGCAAAGCAGCATCAGCTTGTGTCAATTTGCTATTTGGTTTCAGCAATTAGAGAAGGTAATTCTGGAGGCCACGTAGTGGGCACAGATTCTAAGGGCCCCTTTGCATTTTAAATATTTTTAGGAGTTGGAGCATGGTCATTCCCCTTCACCTTCCCGCTTCTTGGGAGTGGGAAGTGGACATCTGGGATATATTTGGGGCTGGTTCCATTTTCATCTGCTTGAGTTTTCTCTAAAAAATTTCCACAGACCCGAGAGCAGCAGGTTTTGGGCTGTTGCCTTGATTTATGTCTGTCCGCCCCCTCTCCCAACAACCACCTCGGTCATTTGATTTCCTGTTGAAACAGCGATTCCTCAGGGTGGAACCTTTTGCCTTAATCTCTTACGATCAGCTTCAAGCCACTTCCCACTCTGTTGTTTGGTGCTTGATGAGTATTTTGGTGATTTAGTGATGGCTTGCTGCCCAGTGGAAATCCCTGTTTGTGTCCAGAAAGAAGTGTTATGTAAATTATAGAAAAGTTGGAAAAATTTCTGAATGGAGGCTAGGTGACACCATATGATCTGGACTGGTGGACAGGTGTGAATGAGTGAGTGAGTGAGAGTGTTTATGAATGAATGTGTGTGTGTGTGTGTGTGTGTGTGTATGAGTGAGAGTGTGTATGTGAGTGTGTGTGAATGTGAGTGAGTGTGTGTGAGCATGTGTGTGTGTGAGAGTGTGTGAGTGAGTATGACTGAGTGAATATGTGTGAGCATGTTGAGTGTGTGTGTGTGTGTGTGTGTGTGTGTGTGTGTGTTGCAGAGTGGTATTGGGAAAGCAGAAGTGAGTTGGAGATTCTCTCTCCTCTTTGGATTGTCATTGTACAACTTTCTCTGGTTTCTTATATCTGTTGTACATTTGATGTGTGCTCCTAGGACCTCAGACTCTAAGGTAGTCACTGATGAAACTTAATGAAGATGAAGCTATTATGACAATAGTGATTTAAAAAAAAAAAAAAATATATATATATATATATGATTTCAGAGAGGAAGAGAGAGGAATAGAGAGATAGAAACTTCAATGATGAGAGAGAATCATTGATCGGCTGCCTCCCGCATGCCCCCTACTGGGGATCAAGCCCGCAACCCAGGCATGTGCCCTTGGCCAGAATCGAACCTGGGACCCTTCAGTCCGAAGGGCAACGCTCTATCCACTGAGCCAAACTGGCCAGGGTGACAATAGTGATTTTTTATAAAAATATATTTTTTATTGATTTCAGAGAGGAAGGGAGAGGGAGAGAAATCTCCTGGTTTATAGGTTAACACTCAACCACTGAGCCACACCGGCCAGGTGATAATAGTGATTTTAAAGCTTCTGTTATTCCTTTGGTAAACAACAACAAGTCATAGGAGAAGTAAGCAATAGGGTACCTATAGCGATTTCCAGGACTTTCGAGGCATGGACATTTAAGCCTCAAACATCCCTTCACAGTCCTCTCCAGGCTCTCCCCTAACCTCATCAGATGTCAGGAGCAGGGGGAGGATCAGCGGAAAGCGGGAGTGGTCAGCTGGCACCCGCAGTGTGCGCAGGTCTGCACACACGTCTGCCTTCCCAAGTCTCCTGAAGCCCTCAGGTCTCTCCTCGCCAGTTCTTAGCCTCGTCTAACATTCACCACCAATGCCCAGCCCTGGAGAAGGAGGGCTTCTCCAGACATCGTGGCATCCAGGTGCATTCTGAATGCTCCCTCCCGCCTTTGCCTTCACAGATCTGATGCGCAGCCATCTCAGGGAGCCGCCCAGTCACTCCCGGCCTGGCATCTCGGAGCTGATCCTGCTTTCATTTGCACCATTAATGTTACCTGTCCAGCTCCTTGAGGGTAGGGGCCTGGTCTCTCGCATCTTGCTAGAATAGAGCCTGGCACATAGCAGACACTCAATAAATAGCATAGACCCTGCCTTTCGACCAGGGGGAAGGAAAACGGCATTCTAAGATGACCAGGGAATGTAGGTCCCACTGGATTCCCCTGTTTCATGGTACAAAATTGAGAAGGGGCACTAGCCTCTGGACAAATGTAACCTGAGGGTTCCCTTAATGGGTCACATCACTGCTGGGGCATGAATGGACAAGCAGAAAGGAGGGCAGAGGGGAGGTGGGTGGAGAAGGCGCCAAGATGGAGCAGCAAGATGGGCACAGAGCAGCCGTAAGGAGGGTGTGGCCTGAGGAATGCATCAGCATTTTGGGCTACAGGATCAATATCTTAAACAATTATTTTATTTTCAGATTAAAAATTAATGCAACCTCATTGTAAAACTAAAGCAAAATATAATCATGAAAGAAGTTAACACTGATCTCAACATTTGGTCATACCTACTGTGCACATTTTGGAGAAAAAACATTTCTCTCCTTTTTCTCTCTCTACATATTCACATTTCTCTTGTTTTGGTTTAAAATATTTGATCACATAAGGTGTACCAGTATTGCACCCTGATTTTCCCCCCACTTACTGTCACTTAAAATTTTTTTTTAAAAAATTTGGTGTCATGAAAAATGCTTTGAAAACATAAATTTTAAAAAATATATTTTTATTGATTTCAGAGAAGAAGGGAGAGGGAGAGAAAGATAGAAATATCAATGACAAGAGAGAATCATTGATAGGCTGCCTCCTATACACCCAGTATGGAATCATGGCCTTCTGGTTCATAGGTCGGTGCCCAACTTCTTAGCCACACCAGCCAGGCTGAAAATATAGTTTTTAATGGTCATATAATCTTTCATCATTCTCTGGTTACATTATAAGCCCTACCATTGTACAATTTGCTCCCTCTTTTTTAACAATTACAAGTAAGTTAGTGATGATCATCTGTGTATATGTTATGCCTGCACTCTCATTCTTTCACTCAAGTGGATTGCCACGAGTGGAATTACCGAGATCAGGGGTAGGAATCTCTCACAGACCCTGGAACGCAGTGCCACGTCGCTTTTCCAAGGGGAGGGAACAATTTACACACAGTGTTTCTAAATGCGGCCCTTCCCAGAGAGGAGTGGGATCTGCTAGCTCTGGAGAAGTCAGAATTTCATGCTTTGTAAATCCGACCGATTTTAGGCTTCTCCCCCTCTGTTTATGCACCTTCTATTCTTCTGCAGCAATTTTAGGGACGGCACTGGGGAAATTCCAGACTGTCTCCATGGTGCTCAACGCTGGCAGCAAAAGGAACTCCGTCCATGCTCGGGACAGAGCTGCCAAGTGACAGCCCTGCCCTGCCTGGGTCCAGCTTCCTGAGGGCAGGAGGAGACCGAGGGGGACGCCGCAAGGGGAAGCTGACAGATGGGGGAAGAATAGAGATTTGACCTGGAGTGAAACCTTGGAGATTCTCGTTTTGTTTTAGGAAGAGTGGGATTTCTGGTGCTCATGACAACAATACCCATGTTCTCTTGGATTTGATTTTATCATAAATACTAGTAGGCAGTAATCGTTTATAAACCGGGGGTCCATTTTGCTTGAAGAAGCGCTCCTCTGAGAGTGCTTTCCATATCACCATTATCTAATTCTATAGGCTGAATTTATGATGCCATTTGATGGATGGACAAATCAAGGCATTCATAGGCAAAGTAATGCAGAGTGTTGGCTTTGCAATTTAGTAGCTGACTGATCTCGGGCAAGTGAGTTAATTTCCCTGAGCCTGGATTTTCTTATCTAAAATGGGAATGATGGTGCTTATGAGGGTGGGAACCAAAGTCAAACTTTTTCTCTACTCAAGGCCCAGGGTTTGTGAAGAAGCATCTGCTTCACATTTGCCAAATGCGGACGACCCCTTCTCTGCCATGCTGGCATCAGAATTGACATGATTCAATTTAATGCACCCTGTCAGTTTGGACATAGAAGAGGAAGAAAGGAGTGTGCAGTGGATGCGTACCGGATCCGTTAGAACATGCCAATTACGGCGATTCTTCTGTAATAGCCACATTTCTTTTGTGGGTTGGGGAATTTTTTTTTTTTTTCTATTAAGGAACTCTCAGAGCCATTCCTGTACTGCTTCTTGACTTGCCCCTAACATGCTGTGCAACCTTTAGCATCCCCCTTTACCTCCCTGGACCTGTGCTTCCTGTCAAACCAGGTGGTTGGGTCAAGTAGCATTAATGGTCTTTCCAGCTCCGTAGTTTTAAAATTCTACAAGGATTTGGAAATGAAACATCTTGAAGTACACATTACACATTTCTGTTCTGCAGAAAAAAAATTACCATTATTTTAAGTCGGCCACTTGGGGTCGCTAGTGATCTAAGAGACTGGCTGGTGAAGACATTAAAAAAAAAAAATGCTACAGCTAATGGATTCTGGGGGTGGTTTATGAAATTTTCTTTCTGTCCTCTTCCTTTAGCGCCAGAATTTACCCAAAGACTTGATCATATCATTAACCCGAGTGGACCATAGCACGTGCCAGAGGCAGTGTTCAGAGCCAGAGCAGGGCCACAGCATCCTAATATCCACCAAAAAAGAAAAAAAGAAGAAAGGAACAACAATTCTGGGGTGCAGCTGGCTCTCCTCTGGGACTCCAACTCAAGTTGCTACATATGGTGGCTTTGCAATTCCTTGACTTGAAAAGTGGGCTCTGCAAAGTGAAATTGCACGGCATAATGTGGCTTCAATGGTAGAATAAACCTTTGTCTGGAAGAGTCTGGAAGACTCTGGAACTGTGGAAGACAGAAGCATGAAAACATTTCCACTGAAGAGCTGACAACCAGTGTGTCTCTGGGCAGTTTTCTTGCGGGCTTTGCTGATGGTTGAGGTGGCGAAGGGCAGGCTTGGAGGCCCCTGTGGACATCGGGGAAGGATCATTGAACAAGAAATAAAATAAAACAAAAAATGCAAAAAGCTCAGTATCTCCCACACTGGGGATAGGGTCCCGGCAGCATGCTCAGCACAGGCAGACTCCCCAGAGGAAAGTGGGTTGAACTTGCCCTCTGGGCACCAGGAAAAGCAAGCGTCTCTCCTGCCAGGAACGGGGTATCAACATCCTTTTCCCACAGGATCTTGAGGCGTGGGGGTCCAGTGAGCACAGGGAGAAGGTCCTAATGGAGACAGATTTCAAACTCCTGCTGTCCCTTTGCAGGTCATAAATTACTGTTCATTCTCTTTATACTCTTCCCCTTTCCCCCCGCCTAATAGTTTTAGAAACAGTAATTAATGACAAAATTGAGCCTGAGAAAGGTTCAAGGGAGCCCTGCTCCCCTGTCTGAGAAGCCCCACGTATTTCATCATCCTACTCATCCCTGCAACACAAGTTTTATATACTATATATATATGTATATACTTTATATACTATATATATGTATATACTTTATATACTATATATATATGTATATACTTTACATACTATATATACTATATATATGTATATACTTTATATACTATATATGTCTCCTGCGATGCCTTTGTAGCTTTGCTGTTAGGAAGCAGTGTTAGAGCTTCAATTTCTACTTATCTGGAAAGGGAAAGGTTTTTTGTTTGTTTGTTTGTTTGTTTGTTTGTTTTCCTCCCCTCCTCTGAATCCGGGGGGTGCCAGTCATTTTTCCCCTCATGACCTGTGCCATCCAAGATGGTAGCCATCAGCCACATGTGGCTATTGGATGCATGCCACACGGCTACTTGCAGCTGGTAAGTGCTGTAAGTGTGAAAAACACATCGAATTTCAAAGACTTTTTCAAGGGCAAAAGAATTTAAAATATCTCATTAAGAATTTCTTATACTGTCTACATGTTGAAATGATGTCTTCGCATATGTTGGGTTAAACACATTTAAAAAGTTAATTTCATCTGTTTCTTTTTAATTTTTAAAAAGGTGGCTATTAAAATTTGAAAGTATACATGTGGCTTGTATTTGTGGCTCACATTACATTTCCATCAGATGAACCCTGCCCTGTCCCTAATTCACCCATCTCTCTATTCAAATTCCGTCCTTCCTTTGAGGCCTAGCTCAAGCTTTACCGCCTTCATGAGGCCCTTTGGTCACTCTCTTCATTCTTTGAAATCTCCTGGAGGTTTTGTCATTGAAGAAAGTCACATAACAGATATTTATAAACTGAAATGGACCGGAAAAACATATAAAGTATTGAGCCCAGTGGCTGGCACATTGTAAACACATAGATATTGTCATTTATATTTCCCTTGATCTTATCACTGGAGTCTGGCACTAGTCTGCACTAGGTCCACACTAGTTATATGCTGTCTTGGATACTTCTTAAATTCTTTCTTGTGTTTAGTCTTGTTGAATCTAATGTCTTGCAGTGGTTCTCAACCTTCTGGCCCTTTGAATACAGTTCCTCATGTTGTGACCCCCAACCATAAAATTATTTTCGTTGTTACTTCATAACTGTAATGTTGCTACTGTTATGAATCGTCATGTAAATATCTGCTATGCAGGATGGTCTTAGGTGACCCCTGTGAAAGGGTCGTTCGACCCCCAAAGGGGTCGCGACCCACAGGTTGAGAACCGCTGTCTTAGGGGATAGAGGCCACATCATCTAATTCTTCTGGGTCTGTCCTTAACCCATTGGGCAGTGCCAGGCACTATGAATCCTCCCCCCATCACTCATGGACCAATGCAGAGAGCCTGCTGACCGACTCACTTAGCATCTTAGAGCCCTTTGCCATTCTTTCTGTGCAGGTTATCTGTTTTTCCTGCTTTCTCTACTTCTCCTTCTTCATTGAGTTTCCTCTTTTACATCCTGAAAAAGGATAATAGTGGTCAACTCATGTGACACTCACATGTACTCACTCTGTTCTAAATAGTTTGCATATATGAACTGATTTAACCCTCACAGCTATTTTGTAAGATGAGTATTGCCTCATATTACAGATGAGGAAACTGAGGCACAGAGACATTACGTCACCTCCAAGAGATACAGCTAGTAAGTGGTGGGGGTATAGCCAAGTCACACAACTCCCCTCCCCGCAAGTGCAACACTTGGGGATCTCTTGGAAAGACACTAGACAAGCTGGTGTGTGGCAGTCAGAGATAGGGAGGGTCTTCTAGAGGGGAGGTTTGGGAACTCAGGATCCTAAGAGACAGGGTCACACAGTCATCTAGATTGTATGAACTGGATGCAGTATGAAATTTTATTGAGAGCTGAACCCAGCGCTCACCTACCCTGGTCATTTTGGAATAAAAATAAGAAGAAGCAGAAGAAATGGGTGAGAAAGAGAATAGATTTTTCCTCTCTTTCCCAGCAGAACAGAGATCTCAAAGCACCCAGATTAAAATGGAAACAAATGAGTTCATTACATGTCCTTTAAAACTGTATTTACACTTGTAGCATTCGGAATTGAAGCAGTACTGTCTCCTAAGACCCCTTCCTTAAGAGAGGAATCTGAATTCAAGATGACACAGGATTTGTGGGGCTTTAGCCAGAGGAAGTTAAGCCGGGCAAACAAACCCGGATCCTGCCATTCTATTTGTTAAAAAATTATATTCTGATCCCTGTTTCTCTTTGCTGTTGGGCAAAACGAATGCATAATTAAGAACGGCACCTTTGACAGGTTAGCTGTCCTTTATTTTTTTCTTTTAACATAAATAGGAAATTTCCATCTTCATACAGTAATATCGAGATACCCTGCTACGCTGAGTCAACCAGTAGGTTTTGAAAATAAGCATAACAAACCATGTAAAAAAAAAAAAAGAAGAAAATCCACTTTTAGGGTTTCAGATTCATGCCGCTTAATTGTTGGTCTATTTCCGTGAGAAGGTGAGACTGGTCCTGAGTCACCGAAGGGACTGTGTCCTGCTGGGCTCTCCCCATCCTCATTTACAATGATTATGTTATCAGGCTAGCCAGGCAAAAGGGTGGAGCAACTATAATTTCAAAGCGGGATTAGGTTGAAATAACGAGATCACCAAGTTGTGGTTACCAAGGCAACGTCACATCTAAGAATATGGGATACTTCTAGGAGACGAGGCAAAGCCTGAAGCCTTTCTCCCCCCCGCCCTTTGCACAAAAATCACCCACTCCTAGATAAAAATTGCTTATTAATTGCTTTTTAACACATTTATTCTTTATTTTTAGGAACCAGTTTTCAAAATAGAACCTTGGCTTACAGTTTTGCTTTTTCTTCTTATTGTTTTAAACAAGCAATAGATATCAGAATAATTGATCGGACCATTGCTTTTTTCCTCCCCTTTTGGACCCCTCTTTACTTTCTTCTTTTTCCATTTTCTTTTCTTTTTTCACTCCCTCTCTCCGTTCCTCCTTCCCTCCCTTCCTTCCTTGCTTTTTTAACATCACAGGGAAAAGACATGGACCAAAAAGCAATAATTGAAAGTTGAGTGCTCTGCCCAGATTTTGAGATTTCAAAATTCTGATAGGTAATGAAAGCTGTAGCCTACACCCAGAATACTCATTCTTCCCCCTACCCCCCCGGAAAAACACCGAGATCAAGAGAGAATAACCTTGGTCTTTATTGTCTTTTCTTAAAATTTCAATCCACCTTTAAAATTGTGGGTTTTGGAGACAAAGCAGGGAAGAGGGTCCAGGTCTCCGTTTCTGATCAATAACAGCTATCAGTTTGAAGGACTCCCGCCAATTAACTTCTTTGCCCTAAATTAATTTCTGTAGTCTGAATTTTCAGATAATGGCTTCAAGTTTGTTCATCTTATAAAAAGAAGACTTGTTTTCATATGAGGTTGTGTTTGTGAAGCATGAATTTTACTTAGGTCCTTTTTTTAAAGAACATTTTTGACCTAGCGTTGAATCACCAGACCCGGCTTAATGTGATTGGAACTGTCAGATTTCCTGGCATTGCAACATGGCTGCTTTTTTTAAAAAAAATATATTTTATTGATTTTTTTACAGAGAGGAAGGGAGAGGGATAGAGAGTTAGAAACATTGATGAGAGAGAAACACCGATCAGCTGCCTCCTGCACACCCCCTACTGGGGATGTGCCCGAAGCCAAGATACATGCCCTTGACCAGAATCGAACCTGGGACTGTTCATTGCACAGGCTGACGCTCTATCCACTGAGCCAAACCGGTTAGGGCACGGCTGCTTTTTAAGACATGCTAGCTGTTCACCTTTTGCCCTGGCTTTACGTAAGGAATGTGCTTGGTAATTTCCACCTCCTGGAGATGAGTCAAAGGGTTCCCCCTGCCTCCATTAAGTCTTCAGTTTGGGGCCTGGGATGGAAAGTTGAGGGGTTCCAGAGTCTGTGGAACCCAGGTTGAAGCTGTACTGCGTGACTGTGGACAGTAAAGTCACCCCTCTTTCTCACAGGGCATGTGAGGACTGAGTGATATATCATGGAAATAGCTTTTAGTTCAATGTCCGAAGCTGTAGGACCTCAAGAGAAACCTCACGTTTCAAAAATAATAAAGATGTATATGAAGTTAATCTCTATCCTCTCAGTCTTGAGCCCTTCCTGTCTTCAACCTTCCTATCTTCAGAACAGTTTTCCTAAAATGTAAATCAGATTATGCATTTCCTGCCACACTGGGTTGAATAGTATCCCAGAATTCATGTTCATGTGGACTCTGGGAGTATGACCTTATTTGGAAACAGGGTCTTGCAGATGTAATCAAATTAAGATAAATTCATACTGGATTAGGGTGGGCCCTAATCCAATATGACCAGTATCCTTATAAGAAGAGGGACATTTGGACGCAGAGAGGAGAAGACCATGTGAGTCAGAAGCAGAGATTAGAGTGATGTATCTACAAGCCAAGGAACACCAACAATTGCTGGCAACCTCCAGAAGTTAGGAAGAGGCTAGAGCAGCAGTTCTCAACCTGTGGGTCGCGACCCCTTTGGGGTCGAACAGCCCTTTCACAGGGGTCGCCTAAGACCATCGGAAAACACATATATAATTACACATTGTTTTGTGATTAATCACTATGCTTTAGTTATGTTCAATTTGTAACATGAAAATACATCCTGCATATCAGATATTTACATTACGATTCATAACAGTAGCAAAATTACAGTTATGAAGTAGCAAAATAATTTTATGGTTGGGGGTCACCACAACATGAGGAACTATTAAAGGGTCTCGGCATTAGGAAGGTTGAGAACCACTGGGCTAGAGAGTTGAGAGGAAGCATAGGCCAGTGGACACATGGGTTTCAGACTTCTAGCCTCCAGAACCGTGAGAAAGTAAGTTTCAGTTATTTTGAGCCATCCAGTTTGTGATAATTTGTTACAACAGCTTTAGGAAACTAATACCTCTCTGCTCAAAATCCTGCTGTGGTTCTCCTTGTCATCAGAGTGAGGTACAGGTTTGTAACCTTGCTCAAGTCCTCTAGGTCTGCTCTCTCATGTTCTCTCCAGCTTCATTGCTCCCATCCTTTCTCTGAACTTAATGTCCTTCAGTCTCTCCAAGCAGAGCTCTCTCTTACTCTGGAGCCATCTCTTCTTAGAAACCATTTGCCCATCTTTTCTTCTTCTTTTTTAATTAAAAAATGTTTTATTTCAATTACAGTTAATATTCAATATTATATTAGTTTTATGTGTATAGCATAGCTGCTCATTTTTAATTAGAACAGCCTTTCTTTCTCTGTCACCTGGTTAAGTCCTGCACATCTTACAGGTATTAGTTTAAATGTTCCTTTCTAAGAGGTCTTTCCTGAGACCTAGACTGGTGTAAGCTCCTCTTAGTGGTGTAAGCTCCCACACTGTCATGAACATTTCTCCAGTTATTTAGATCAAAGGTTGTCTTTCCTGCTAGACTATGAGCCTGAGGAGGTCAGGCCTATCTTTATTCTTGCTCACTGCTGCGTTCCTACATCCTGATACAGGGCCTGGCGTGGCACAGGTCCACAGTTAGAGTGAACTGAATGATTCAATGAATGAATGAATGACTGTGCCAATGACTGTTCAGCATGTGTTTAAACTCTTAGCGAGATTTAGTAAGATGCTGAAATACTGCTGACAGAAGGTACTTTTCAATTTATCATCAACTGAAATTGGTAGGAATTTTGATTTTTTTGTGTGAAATATAGACCCAAAGTTCCTCCTCTTCCCATTTTACTATCTACTTTTAGCTAAAAATTAATATATGCTCATGGTAAAAATGAAAACATTTCAACAAAAAATGAAATGAAATTTTCCTTCCATCTCAGAACCAGGTCTCCCACTGCCTTCCCCAGAAACAGCAATTATTATTTCTTGGGTAACCCAGTAGAAATATTCTAAGCATACAAAACATATATTATACACAATATTCTGTAGTTTTTTTATTGACTTAAAAATATATCTTAGAATTCATTTCATATTGACACATGTAATTATGTCTTGTTCTATTTTTTTTTGGCTGCAATTTAACTAATTTATTTAACTAGTCCCCTAATGTTAGAGATTTACATGGTTTCCTGCATTTTGATATTACAAACAATGTCACAATAAACCTTTTTGTATGTAAATCTTTGTGAGAATATAACTGTAGGATAAGTTTCTAACGTGGCATTGCTGTGCCCTTGAAAACATTATATGGTCAGACTCTAATCCAACCACTAATGTATCAGGCCAAGTGATCAATTGCAGAAATAAAAATTTTGATAAAAAACTCTTTAATGTATTAATAAAGTATAAATAGAGGATAAAATGGCTAGTACGGGTTAAATTTATTTATTTTTATCTCAGAGCCCATTTCTTTTTCTAAGAAATAGAAAGCCCAATGGAGTCTAAAAGAATGGCTCCATGATAAATTCTGAAATTATTATTCTATTATTTTTATTTTTCCCCACCATATTGCCTAAATTTTTAATAACAAATATTAAAGAGGAGGACCAAATTTGGTAGAAAAAAAGAAAAAAACAAGTACTGGTTCAAAATAATGCCACATTTTATAAAATGAAACACAACAAAATCTTACTTAAATTCCAGAAAGATTTAGATAAGCACTGTGATCTTATTATGCTAATCTGGAGTACAGGTGTTAAGAACTTTAAAAAACAAGATTAATAGAATTGGAAAATCCACACAACCAAGATCCTTGTAAAACACACATGAGTTCAAAAGCTCGAGGGATATTGGTAAATATTGGGATGAAGGACTTGTGATCTAAAAAATCAAGACATACAGCAGCCTACTTAGAGATGGGGAGAAAATGTCCATATTAAAAATGGCTAGTTTTAAGCACCAGGAATGGTAGGAATTTAATTCAAATATCACTTATGAAAGGCTTATGGTGTGTGTACTTTTAAAGAGTGTAAGAACTAGAACTTATAATCTAAGACAACCATTTCTACAGACAGCATTGCTTTATTCTTTAGAATTTCCCATTAAAAAAGGTGGGACTACAAATTGCTAGAAATCATTTTACCTTTTCTCTGGTAATTCCAGTTCTGGAAATTTATCCTAAAGGATACAATCTTTGATACACCAAGAGGAAGGTGGCAGGCAGGGGAGTGGGTGAAGTTGTGGTCAGGGTTTTTTGGTAACCCAGATGAGAGCCGGCTTCTCCTTGCCCTGCCCCTTGAAATCATGGAAAAACGGAGATACTCTGATTGCCTCCTCCTTCTTGCTTCTTTTCAGGCAGCTTCTTGTCTGACATGTCGATCCAGACATGAACTCTAGCCCCTTCATCATCAGTCCTGAGGACCCCATCACCACCACCGAAAATATTATCTAAGAGACAAAATTCATGGGGACAGGTGTACTGCAAACCACGCTCTGTTCTCCAGGTTGCTCATGTTGTGATCAAGGTCCCTTTCATGGGCCAGGCCCACTCAGCACCTCTCTCTCTCTCTCTCTCTCTCTCTCTCTCAGCAACAAAAAAATCCATCTTCTTGTTTGAATAAGAACACTTAACTCTCCTTCTTTGAAGTTTGGGGAGCCATTGCCATGCACATGTTAGAGTATCAGTGTACCCCAAAACTCAATATGTGATTTTCCCCAAAGAAAGTTTCTCCGCTAAGAAAAACTTTAGTAGCAGATATTTGAATAACATTTTCTTTTGCTTTTACACCTCTCTCTACATTTTTACCACAATAGTAAACATTGACTTCCTGTCACACAGTACTTTCATTTATCTGAGTTTAACACTTAACCCACTGTATTTAATTACTTGCTTCCAGATCTTCCCTCCCATTAAGCTGTGTGAAGTCTTCTTATTCTTTTAGGGAGGCACTTATCCCAGTGTGTTTATATTGGTCTTAAATATTACTCCTTCTTGTCATTATTAGTGAGGAATGAGGCTATTCTCTGGGTCTGATCTCATTGGTAAGAAGAAAGGAATATGCCCACTCCATGGATTTCTCAAGTCTTTCTAGTCATTGGGAAGATTTCAGGGCCATGAACAGAGGGAATTCAGTACTTGAATGCTTTTCTCTGCTCCCAGTAGCGGAATCAGACTTTGTATCCTTCACCAACAAGCTTAAAACTAAGAAATGCTTGACCTGAATGTTGCATCTAGCAACATCCCAGAATTACAAGGGTTCCCAGACTGAAGCTTTGGGAGGTAGTCAGAAACCTGTGATGTGCAGTCTCCTTACACTTGTTGAAGGTTTCTCTGGTACAAGAAATGAGGTGGTCTCTGTCTGGGTAGTTAAGTGGTTAGACTCGCAGCCGTGGGCAAACTATGGCCCGCGGGCCGGATCCGCCCCGTTTGAAATGAATAAAACTAAAAAAAAAAAAGACCGTACCCTTTTATGTAATGATGTTTACTTTGAATTTATATTAGTTCACACAAACACTCCATCCATGCTTTCGTTCCGGCCCTCCGGTCCAGTTTAAGAACCCACTGTGGCCCTCGAGTCAAAAAGTTTGCCCACCCCTGGGTTAGAGCATCATCCCAATACACCAAGGTTGTGGGTTCGATCCCTGGTTAAGACATATACATGAACTGACCCACAAATGCATAAATAAACAGAACAACAAATCAATGTCCTCCCCTCTCTTTCCCTTCCTATCACTTTTAAAAATCAATCAACAAAAATAAAAGTAAAAAAGAAGTGAGGTGGTCACAAAGAAGAAATAATGGGTTTTGGGCTATCTCCCTCCCACTCTAGTTTTTTTGTTCTCTCTGAAATGAGGGTGTCCTGTAGTCATTTGATTATTTACCCCTTAGTAAAAAGGCCTGTTTTAGTATGTGTTGAATATGCATAGCTTGGATAATTTAGACATGAAACAATCCCTCAGTTGAAAACACACACACACACACACACACACACACTCACTCGCACTAAAAGATCATTTCATTTGCATGTGCCTAGTCTAGAACTTCCTGGGTTGTTAGGTGAGCACAGTTCATCACTTAGACTAATGACCAAACCTCAGTATTGGTTCATTACAATTTTCCTTTCAAATCAGTTTACACATGAGTATAACAAGGACAATCCCACTTGAACTTGTATCCTAATTCCACTGCCCAAGTCAGCAGTGTAGCCATGCCCCACACTTCCAGCCCATCTCCCCGGTTGGGGATTTACTGGGAAATATCACCTTTGCCTCTCTGTAGGCATTGCCTGCCCTTGCCTCTCTAAGAAACTGGGTTTTTCCTCAGAATGAGTCTCTTCCTTGTACTCACTCAGCATCTTGCTGGTGGAATATGGAATTCCAAGGAAAAATACATTCCATGTGGAAAAAAGCTCCCTGGCTCTGACTATTTTTAACCATGTGAAGTTTCATGAATTATATAATGCTCTGGGCAGAATGTGGGAATAGAAGAGGCATTGGACTTTGAGGCTGAGCCTCCAGGAGCTCTCCGTCTGCCCTGGTGCGTATCTGTCTTAAGGACCCTGAGTTCTCTTTCCTCAATCACTTCTGCCTTCTACTCCTCCTTCCTCACCCCAGCTTCTCACAGGCTTCTGTCCCACCTCAGATGTGGAGGCAGGGTGAGTGGGCCTGGTTAAATGCAGATAACATAGATAGTCACTCAAAATCAAGAGGCAGAAATAAACTGAGGAGCTATTGGAACAAATAGGTTCAGCAAAATGTCAGAAAGATATACAATAGCAGTAGCTTAGGTATCCCAGTAATATGCCATATAAATAAATATTCTTTATAGCTGTGTCTAGAGTAGGAAAACAAAGTCTTATTTAGTACGAAGATGTTGTTATTAGTTTGCCCACATCTAATTTTTTAAAAACAGCAGTATATCTGAGAAAAATTTATTAATTTCACATGAGTGGCTAGTCTGTGGGCATTTTAAATAATTCCAGAGGTAAGTGTAGACCTTCTCTTTATGAACTTTTGGGACAAGGCATTATTATGTTACCGCAGAATAGATTAAAAACAGCACCTAATTTCTCTGCAGCCACAATTAGAGGCAAGGTTACAGCCGGGTTCATTAATCTTGCAGATAAGAGAGAAACTTATTTTTCCTAAAGTGTTATGAGATAGAGATCCTTGCTCCTGGTGCGCTTTGTTTGTTTGGTGTGTAAACTGCCTGGGCTTGTGGGCACTGTACTTGCTTTGTCACCTCAGGATGAGATAATTTGGGATCTTTCACATTTCCAAATTATATCGTGTCTAAGCAGTTGAACCAGCTGATGCATGAGATGTGTCTGCCACACGGCTCTGGAGCGGGGACCCGCGAGGGGCTGGCGGTGTGAGCGGTGCGCTGGTTTATTAACAGACACATTTGATTCCAGAGGTTAATGTTTTTGTGGCCAAGACAGATTACACAGCACATGGTCTGCATCCTGAGAGGAGACACAGAGCTAAGGCAGGCCCACCAACAGCCTGGTCTCTGTGTTGTCATAGCTGCAAGCTGGCTTCATGGGAATTGGCATGGTCTTGGTTCTTGGAAGGTTAGGCTCCTAGTTTCCTGGAATTGGATTCTTTCTAGAAGGCATCCCTTTCCCCTTCCCCTCCCCGACCCATGCCATTTTCCTGTTGCCTGTGTAAGTCCAACATTTTTTTAAAAAATTTTGGGATAGGACCATGGGAACACTGCTGGCTGATGTGACCTGTTGCATGATCACTAACCATGAGTCATGTCATTGTGTTAATCTAAGAACAACTGTATGTCAGATCATAAGAGTAAAAGTAAGTAACACCCATTGAGGGATTGCCTTATATCAGACACTGTTCCAAAGGTTCTCATGCATGAACTTATTCCATCCTCATATCAAGGAGAAAGTGAGGACCAGGACGCTCACCATTTTATAGATGAGGAGACTGAAGCACAGAGTAATTTGCCCTAGGTCATTACTTGACCTTCACAAATGTCCTTTCAGCTCAAATAAAGGCAGCTGTAGAGTACATGGCATGTTGCTGTCACTCTGGTTTATGGTGACATGTAGCTCACCCACGTAGGGAAAGCTAACTGGGGGACCAGTCAGATTTCTTCATTTGTCCTGCTGGGCCCTAGAGTCTAGCATTCAACATGATTATCTGTTGAGAGAACCTCTTTTGACAACACAAATATGGTTCCTTTACCCATAGCAGAAAGTACCCACTCTGAATGGAGGCATTTATACCAGGGACTGAGAATTCTTTGTCATTTCCTGCTGGGGTCCAGCCCCAGCGGGTCCAGGGGTCCCCAAAGGTGTGGATGGAGTCGGCGAAGAAGGAATGACACGGAGACAGCGTTCAGTTGATCAACAGCCTAGCCAGGATCTCTAGCTAGGATCTCCAGCCAAGTTCTGGTCTGGATCTCCAGCGAAGTTCTGGTTAGGATCTCCAGCCAGGTTCTGTGTCCATGTTCTCTTGCTAGGTTCTCCAGCCAGGTTCTGTAGCCATGTTCCCTCACTAGGTTCTCCAGCCAGGTTCTTTCCAGGTTCTGTCCAGGTTCTCCAGCCAGGTTCAGTCACCAGGTTCTAGTCAGGTTCTCTTGCCATGTTCTATCCAGGTTGTGTAGCCAGGTTCTGTCTCTAGGTTCTTCAGCCAGGTTCTCTCGCTAGGTTCTGTCTCTAGGTTCTGTTGCCAGTTTCTGTCCAGGATCTTTTGCCATGTTCTCTCCAGCGAAGTTCTTCTGTCTCTAGGTTCTGTGTAGGTTCTGTCTTCTTAGTTCTGTCTTGTTACATCTGTATTTATACCAGTTGATTCCAATCCTATCAATCTCTATTCCAAAGGTGAGGGCGTTTCTTATCTCCATTCCAGGGAATAAAGATTATGTAGCTTAAGCATGATTGTTTATAGTTAAAGTGATTAATTACCCGCCTGGCACTTAGTTAAGAGGTTTTATTCCCTCCCTAACTTCAGGGGAAAATCCCTGCCTGGGGAAACAACCTTTCTCAGAGACCTTGGTTAAAACACATAGTGCCAAGAAGGTGAGCAAACATTTTAAGAACAGTATGCCATATATGCCAAGTCCTTTGAAACAGCAAGCATGGGCCGGCTTCTGGCAATTTCCTCTGCAATTGCTCCAAGCAGCCTCACTCACTGGGTTTCTATAGCTCTGGGTACCTCTGATTGCTTCTACACAGATTTGTGTAACTTGAGAAAGTGATGACATCCCTTCTGTTCCTCCTTTTCCTTCTCCTTCTCTGCCTTTCACTTCTTCAGGATGCTTTCTGTTAAAGGGCCATTGGCTTTACAACACTATCTTGTGGATTCTGCTCTCCCCTTGGTCTGTGCTTTTCCCTGTAAAGGCAAGGGTCCACCAGTATTTTTCCTGAGAAAAGATGGCTGCCAGCATGACTGCAATCTGACAGAAATACCACCTGCCCCAAAGTCATTGAAAGTATGATACATATCCATATATATAAAAGGCTAATATGCAAAGTGTCTCCTTGGGAGTTTGACCAGGAGAATGGGAGTTCAATCGCTCACTATGACGTGCACTGACCACCAGGGGGGTGGCACGGAACATGGTAGGCGATCAGCGGTGGCGGCGGGAAGCTGAGGGAGCGAGGGAAGGAGGAGGCAGGGAGGCAGAGAGGCGGGGAACCTGATTGGCCCTGATTGTCGGCCAGGCCTAGGAACCCTACCCATGCACGAATTTTGTGTTAAAAAGAAACACCTCCCTGTCCCTATTTGTCTTCCTCCTTACCCATGGTTTCTTCAGCAATCCCCATGTTTTGCCATTAACCATTTCCTGTCTGCTCTGGGTAGGTGACCATCTAGAAGACCACACCTACTGTAGTCTCTCAACTCTAAATGTACATTTCTTCTCCACATTGTAACATCTCTGAAATTGGGATGAATCTTACAATCAATGGTGCACAAGGTTTCAAAGGAAGCATTTTCTTTCTTTCTTTGAGATGTATAAAATAATAGTGTGTCATATAATTAATGGTATCTTTGGTTCAAGGAAAGGGGAAATGATATCTTTGAGGACCAGGGGGAAAATCTTTTCACAACAGTATTTGTCAAATGCCTGCTAGATGCCAGACCTCTGCCCAATGTTGGGGATACACATATGAACAAGGCCCCTACCCTGGAGGGGTTCATAGCCTCCAATTTGAATAGAACACTAGCAGGCTAAGAAGTGAGATTGGGATTCATTAGCACATGCCAAAGGGTTTTATAAAGTTTAAAACAATGGGTCAGTATGACGGTATTATTGTTTCCTGAGCTTTATAATAGCAAAAATGCCTTCAGAATTACAGCCAGGACTGTCTCTCTTCATGTTGTCTGTGTGCTTCCTTGATGGAACATTTTTCTGACAGGGATCAGACAGAAGTCAACGTGTCCTCCGAGGTTTTACTCGTAGAGTTTCTCTCAGCCTAATGAGGAATTCTTTATCTTAATTAGGTTTAAGTATATCTTCTTTTGACCCTAATGAACCTCTAGTGTCGAGCTGTGAACTAGACTATCTTTTTGTTCCTCTTTTGGTTGGCTTTCCTCAGTACATTTCAGCTAACTTCCCCTTTAGAAAATGAGCAAGTGAGGGCATAAGAGAGAACAAACTTCTATGGGATGTGCTGTGTACAACATTTATCATTCTCTTGAAATCACAAAATTTAGTATTAGTACAATATTATCTAATCTACAGTCCTTATCCAAAATTTATTCGTTGTCCCCCAAATGTTCTTCAGATAGCCTTTTTAAAGAGTCTGATCAAGATCTAAACCAGTATCATGTGTTACTTTTGCTTTTTTGTGCCTCTTGAGCCTTCTTTTACCTTAGCCTCTCTGCCTTTCTGGGCATGGCCATTGTTGAAGAGCACAGGCTTCTGTTTTGGTGGAACAGCCCTTGATTTTGGTTTGTCTGATGTTTATTTTTATTTTATTTTTTTTGATGTTTATTTTTTATCAGCTGAGGGTACGCATTTTGGGCAGGAATGCCACAGAAATGCTGCTGGTTCTTTCTGAATACAGCAATTTATTTTCAAATATTGTTCCCCAGAATTAGAGGAATGAGGCTCCTTTGAGGAATGTCTGATCCCAAGGCTGGGAAGGGAGAGAACCCATGAGTCTGGGACATCTTGTTGTCCAGAAAGTAAGAAAGTGCTTGAAAACTTCCAGGAACCAGTTTGAAGGAGCTACCTCTGATCAGATGGGGGACAAGATGAACACTGCCAGTAAACCACAGGAATGGATCAGTCACCCATGGGAGAAAGTAAGTATCATCCTCAGTCAATGGGCGAGCTTTTCCCTGTAGGAAAATCCCAACTAATAAATATAGAAAGGAACAATGAAGAAATAATATATCCTAGCTAATAGATATAGAAGGAAGAAACAATAAATGCCAGCTCCTAAATGTAGGAGTTAGAAAAGTCACTGTTTTGCAACCGTGAGAGTAATAATGGGTTCATCCATGGATGCTAACACTAGGGGGTGATAGTTTAATGAAGAGCAGGATTTTACATAATCTTAATCTCAGAGTCTCTCCCCACATTGCCTGTTGTAACCAAATACATTTTTTTAAATATATTTTATTGATTTTTTACAGAGAGGAAGGGAGAGAGATAGAGAGTTAGAAACATCGATGAGAGAGAAACATCAATCAGCTGCCTCCTGCACATCTCCTACTGGGGATATGCCCGCAACCCAGGTACATGCCCTTGACCGGAATCGAACCTGGGACCCTTCAGTCCGCAGGCCGACGCTCTATCCGCTGAGCCAAACCGGTTTTGGCCAAATACATTTTTATTAGAAATAACTTTCACACTGAATGTGCCAGCTAAAAATGAAGATTTCAGGTCAGCCACACCAGGCTCAGCAAAATCAGAACGTCTGGGGCAGATCCCCAAATCAGGTATTATCAGCATGTTAAAATGCCGGAACCCCTGACAGAGCTTCCGATCTCTGGTTTGATGAGAACTCCACCCATGGCCTCTTCTCCTGTCACTCGTGGGCCAGGAGAGGGCTGACAGGTATCAGAATTGCCAGTTTCATTTCCTTTGATTCGGATTTGGATCGGGTCATTTCAGACCAGGGTGAAATGCTCTTTATTAATTGGGGCCCTTGTGCTTGCTGCGAAGCATTTCTTCCCTTTTTTTTTCTTGTCAATCCAGCAACAACGAATTCAAGGTACTAAACATACAGTGTTCTACTTGTTATCCATGTGGTTTTAATTAAGTTTTAACTAATTCCTTTATCTTGTCATAGTTATTATGACCCTCCAAGTCATGTCACATTAATATGTGAAAACAGCTCCCTGGCATGTCTGGCCAAGGAACAAAGCCATTAGAACCTGCCTTGCTAAATTAAAATGGGGAGATGGATCAACTTGCATTTTGTTACCTTCTTTGAGAATTTATGTTGAAGGCGAGCAAAGGTGCAAGGGAGACAACGTGTTTCAGCCCATCGTCCCTGCAGCAAATATAGCATATGGAAGTATTGCAGATGTTTAAAATTCACATACCTCACCAGAGAGATGAAAAACAAGGCAGCACGTTTCACAGAAGCTATTGGTAGCAATTGAATTGATCTATTCCAACTCAGACTTTCAAGAGGTTTATAGAAATCTCTATAATGACCATATTTTCTCTACTATCAAGTTGGCACACGTCATTAGACAATGGATTTTCCCCTGGATCCGTGAATTTGTTTAAAAGAAAGGCTTTACAAAGGCAAACACGTGAAACCACATTTATGCAATTGCTATTTATTGGAAAGAATGAAATGGAAACTCACCTGGGAATATCTGGGCATAGAGTCACTGCAGGTGGGAACTACAGGCTGGATAAAGCAAGACAAGGTGGGTTGGGAAGGAGAGTGTCTGCTGCCTCTGATGCTGAAAGCAAATGCTGACTACTCTGCATGTGTTTCATCCACGCACTTTCGAAGGCTCTTGCTGTGCAAACTCTCAGGTTACCGTGCAGGACAGGACTGTGAAACCTCATTAAATCCCTCTGCTGATAGATATTTGGGCATTTACTCACCCAGTGGCCTGTGTGTGCAGTTTAAGAGATCCTTAATTTTTAAAATACAATTCTCATTGATTAATCTTTATATATATGTAGCTATCATGTATTGGGCATTTGCTGTAGGCCATGCACCATGCTGGGTTCTATTATCCCCCTCTACCCCCCACCCTTACTAATTTACACCAAACAGTAAGTCTGGAAGGTAAAGAGTATTACTGTCCCTACACATGATGAAGGTCCAGAGCTCACTGAGGCTAAGTAACTGCTCAGCCTGTCAGTAGTAGAGTCAGATTTGAATCCAAGTATCTGACTTCCAAACCCATAGTGTCTGGCCCACCCTGGAGTTCTTACAAGACCATTACAAGAGTAATGAGGTCAGTCATGCTGTCACCCAATGTGTTTTGGCTTTCAAGCCACTTTGCCCTTCTACTTGGTGAGCAGGACTTGATTCTCTGGTTCCTGGACTAGGTCAACCACAGTTTCACCCTGTTATGTTCCCATGGCTCATTTATTTTCTTTATCATGACAAAAATTACATTTTTTTAGTACTGCATATTTCATGTTTCTACTTGTCAGTAGATTGTAAGCTCCATGAGGGCAGGAACTGTGTCTGTATTGGTCACAATGATATCTAGCATATCTCATGGCACATAGAAGGTGCCCAATGAATATTGAATAAGCAATTGAATGAATGATGTATTAGAATCATCACCGAGTTCCTGTCCTAGTAGAGTCTTTGTTTCTTCAGACTGCTGATGGCTCTCTTATACTCATTACACCATTTCTTTCTTTCCTCTTACCTTTTTGTCCCATCAGAACATGTAGCAAGTGCGAGAGTGAAAGCTCAAATGTAGGTCTTTCTTATTTTAGTGTTCACATCATTCCCTTCATGCTACAGCGTTTAAAAGTGTAAACACATGGCTCCTATCAAGCCATCAGATGGTTTTCCTTTTGTTTCTTATTTTCTATCCCTAACACTAATTTTTTCACTGGCTGAAGCACCATCGGTAGAAAGCGCCACCCCTGAATGTCCTGCTTACTCAGCTGAAAGCAGCAGCTGTTCCAATAACCAGTTTGATGTTCAGCACCTGAGATTGGCTCCCTCCTTCCAGCAAGACTGCAAGCTCAACAGAATGTAGGAAAGCATGAAAAAATTTCCTAGCCTGTTTCTCTTTATGCAGCAAGGAAAGCAGCACAGACTGAGGAAGGAGATTTGTATCCCGGGCAAGAAGAACTGGCTCCGACATGTACAATTTCAGCTGAGCTTCTTTTGATGGGGTGTTGGGGGTTCAGAATGATTTGTTTATCAAGGGCTGTGAAGAAAAGACTGTCTAAGGAATGCTTTTCTTATTATCCCCAATGTCTGTCTCAAGTGATGTACTGGTAAATGAGGCTCTCCTTCCCAAAACATCTTTGTGGTGTTTGCCAATTTCTGTGGTGTAAATCTCCATTGTGGCTGATTTCAAGCTAGCAATATGATATCACTGAATGCATAATTGAGAGGTAATGCACATGACTGGCTCCCAAAAACCTTTCTAAGTTGATCTAGCACAGCACAGTCTGTCTTGATTCCATTACCTCTACATGGAAACAGTGGTGGTTTAGGGCCCGAGTCAAGCCTGAGATTTCCCATGGGAGGTGATGGTGGGTGGGTAGGCAAAGGGTTAGGCTAGTACATATAGCAGACAGATAAGGGCGATGAGCTAGAGAGGACATAGCCAAACACCCCATCAAGGTGAGGCTGTGGTGGGAGTCAAGGTGAGGGTCTCAATCACAAAAGTTTAGCACCAGAAGCAGATAGATTTAGAGTGAAAACATTGGTGTCACTATTGACCATCTGGTTGACCTTGGATATGCTACTAACACTCTCCTGCTTCAGTTTCTTATGCTATAAAGTAGGAATATATAATAATAGTTCTTACCTTAAACAGCTTTTGTGATGATGGATTATTATAATATACATAAAGTGCTTAGCATGGTGCCTGGCATAGAACAAAGTGCTCAATGTATAATAGCTTCTGAAACGTAGAAGAGGGAGTGAGATTTCTTGGGAAATGTCTCAAACCCTAGGAGGTGTTTGCAGCTTATCTTCATGGCTGGCAGTGGGTCTGTGTGGGTTAGCTATCCTAAAGAGTCAAGCCAGAGATGGATTGCTCAATGTAACTTGAAGAGAAAAAGAATTGAAACAGTTTTTGATAATTGGAAGTATTTTTTTAACCTGATTTCTAAACTGTTATGAAAAAAATCGCATTCTTCTTTTTGGGCAGGCTGTGCAAAAAATCATCAAAATGGATTTGAAGTGGCTCATGAAGAACCAAAAAGTACATTCTTGTGTTGAAATTATATTAAAGGAGAGATTAGAAACTGATAATAAGGTGAGAAATTACCATACTGAACATGAAATTAAGTTTTGAGCTTTTTGGTGGTTGAGGGAGGAAATGTGTGTATGTGTTTGTGTGTGTGTGTGTGTGTGTGTGTGTGTGTGTGTGTGTGTGTGTGTGATGTGTTCTGCCTTGCTGCTGACATCATAGTTCTACTGCTTCCTCTTTTCTGCTTTATGGCCTTTGCACATACCCTGCCTCAGCCTGACATGATTTCTCATTCTCTGCACAGAGCAGGTACCTTCTTTCATTACCAGTTGCCTCCTCAGCTTTCCCAGTTTCTAAAGCAGATTTCATCCTGGTCTGTCTGCCTCTCAGCTCCCTTTTTGTTTCACTAACTGACATTTGAACAGGCTATATTTGGTAAGATCAGATCAGGAACTAACTTTATTTTTTACCTATCACAGCTTCAAACCTGCTTGGGAAGGATTTGCCAAGGATGATATTGCAAGCAAATCTTGTAGCTATTACAATAATTTTGAGTAATAAATCATCTTGTTTTTAGATATGAAATAGCCTAGTCCAGTTTAATGTCAAAATTTCAGATCCTCATCCAACTGAATGTGTTTTCTGTACTTCTAGGCTCAAGCTTGACTTAAAGTCCTACTGAGTACTGTGGTTTTATGGGAAGGTCAGGTGGTCAGCACAGCTGTGGGGGTTGTCTGGTTATTGGTTCCAGCAGTTTTATAAACCTTGGGGTCATGGGGAAAATGACAGGGAGGACTGGGAGTGGAAAAATACGGAGTATTCAGAGTGAAAAACCTTGTTTTCAAGGTTTTCCCCTTTTTTGTAGTTGGTCCTGAAAAATCATCACGCATAAGTTTTTAACCAGGAGCCAGATTCCTTCTTTTTATTTATGTCTATATTATTGCTCTTTTCTAGAACAATGCTGGTTTGCTAGGGCAAAGCACACTGCCTGGCACATGCAGGTGTTAAGTAGGTACTGAGTAAATGGAGAAATGCTGGGCTGGCTGGATACAGGGAGAAGAAGACCATCATGTGGCCTTCAAGGAACTACACCTGTGGAAGATGACGCTTAAGTCATAATGCTTCACAGGGCAGCCCATGCTTATCCTCCAGGAGTCATTTGTTATTATCAGAAGAAAACAAATGGACTGTGATGGAAGGGGCACAAGAGGCTTCAAAGGTGGGGCATGGCATGAGTTAGTGGGTCTGTTACGTGTGGGATCTGGAAACGTGGAACTTGGAAAACACCATTTGGCTCATAAGCTTGATGTCAGACTCACCCACACTTACTAGAGCCATCTGTCTTGATTTCTATCTCCCACTTCCCCAGCGGAACGCTCAGAGCATGCAAATATCTGCTACAATTGCTTGTGGCTCCCCACCAGCACCGAACAGGATGGAAAAGGAGAGAGTGATATTTTGGTACCCGAATCCTGAATCTTATTAGTCCACTCCTTTTTCTGGCCTGGACATTTTATTCCCTTGTGCTGTAGATCAGTGCTTAAATTTTTTTTCTCCCAAATCATGTTTTACTCCCTTTCATCCTCTGTCACTGCTTCCTGCTTCTACTGGTTTTTAAGCTTCTGTTTATTGAATGGGGATGAGAGTATATTCAAGTTTGTATAAATGCATGAAGAAATGAATTTTGCAAATGCATGCTGGTCAATACCGTATCCTAGGAACATTTGATCCACACCACTGTGGACCTCAACCTTCGTGTGTGTGTGTGTGTGTGTGTGTGTGTGTGTGTGTGTGTGTGGCTAGTGCTCATTGTTTCTTAAGCATCTAACCATTTGAAGACAAATCAAGGAAAACCATAGAATCATAGAATCCCAGAGTCAGAGAAGACATTTCAAATTCCACTGTGTGCTTTAGGCAAAATTTATCCCTTTGGTAAATGAATCTATAGTTTAGGAAAATTCCTTGGTAGGCCTGTGAGATGAAGAAGGCAAGCCCCTCTTACCTCTCTCACACCCCACCCTAGGCACACAGATGGGTAAAGATGAGATCAGTAGAGACCTACCTATGCAGCAGAATTTTGAATATCCAGTTGCAATCAAGACTCAAAGTTATGGGGGCCCAGGATGTAGAGTAGGGGCCATGGAGAAACATGAATGACTTGGCTGGCTGCTGGGGCAGAGGGAGGAACCACAAAGCCAGAAGGCATTCTCTGTGGCTGGGAAAAGAAAATATATTTCTAGGGGCTTAATATCTAATTTTTAATTTGAAGTTGTTTTCTGTTCTAATCTGCAAATGCCCTCTGCTACCTCCAAAGCCTCAGTAAAAATTTACTACACACAGTTGTCTCCTGCGAGTGGTGCTCTGGGGAATAAATGCAGAGCCAAGTTCTATAAGCCAGAGGGTCCTCTCAGCACCAGTGATGACACTGGCATGGGGGGAGCTGACTCAGAGGCATACATGAAGGAAGAGGAAAATGGCTCTAACATTTCATTTATAAGAGGAAGGTGGCCGTTGAAGGAAGTAGGCAGGAAAATGATTTAGAGTTTACCTTACCTATGAATTCCATCTTTGAAAACCCCATGCATTTGATGAAATGCTGTCTTGGTTGTCATCCAAATCATTGATATAGAGCAGCAATAGGCCTGAAGAAGCTGCTGTCCCATGGGGGTACAATACCAGAGACTGCCTTTATTTTTTAAAACGTTTTTATTGGTTTTAGAGAGAGAGAGGGGAAAGGAGAGGGAGAGAGAAAAACATAAATCAGAGAGAACCATAGATTGGCTGCCTCCCGCATGCTCCCCTTCTTTTCCTTCCCCACTGGGGATTGAGCCCACAATCCAGGCATGTGCCCTGACTGGAAATTGAACAGGTAACCTCTAAGTGCACAGGAGGATGCTCAACCAACTGAACCACACTGGCCAGGACATACCAGAGGCTGCCTTTAGAGCTTTTAGCTATGGGCCAAAAGAATTCTTGGGTCTTGTCAATCAACTAGTTATAAAGTGTCCAAGTTCTACGTGCACAGGCCCACACCCCTTCAGCTTCCCCAGGACATTTTGATGTGTTTTGTCAGATATCCCACATTCGATGGGTTTCCCTGACTTTCTCATCTAGGAACATCATTTGAAATGGGAAGGGCTCAATGGGATATGACTGATTTTTTATTCAGGATTCTCTGGTTGCAAGCAACAGAAACAGATTCTTTTGGCATTAAGCAAAAAGGAAATTTGCTGAAAGGGTATGGAGGAGTTCATAGAATTGACTAGAAGTTGGAGAAGCAGGCTCAGGAACCAAGGCATTTCTTGAGAAGGGTGGGGCAAAGAGGTGGCAAGAACAATGCAACAGTCTTATTTAGAAATCGCAAAGGGATGCATGAGCTTCAACCATTTCCTTTCTTTCTTCTTTTCTCTCTCTCTCTTCCTTCCTTCCTTCCTTCCTTCCTTCCTTCCTTCCTTCCTTCCTTCCTTCTTTCTTTCTTTCTTTCTTTCTTTCTTTCTTTCTTTCTTTCTTTCTTTCTTTCTTTCTTTCTTTCTTTCTTTTCCTCCTCTCATCACTTTATTCAAGATTCCAATTCCAGGAAGGGAGCCTGATTGGCCTGACTTGAATCATATTTCTTCTCTGCCGTTGGGGAACACAGGAAATTCCAGGTGACATTCCCACCAGGTATATTCAATGAAATGTAATACCCAAAAGATAGTATGAGCACAATCATCAAAGGTGAAACAGCTGCTAAGCAGCCAAGAATAGCACATGCCCACTATGTCCTTCAGAAATAATTCACTGTACCTCTATAATGATGACTGATTGTTCAGGAAAGAAATTTAATAGTGGAAGAGAAGAGTGAATATACAGGAACAAACAGACTGGGAAGAATTTTAATAAGATATAAGCAATTTTCTTTGAGTTGTAGGATTAGGGTTGGTTCCTTTTTTCATCTGTTGTTTTTCCCCTATATGTGCACTGCTATCTTTTTAAGTAAAATATACACTTTATCTTCTAAGGTGAGGGGAATGAGGGAGGAGAGGCCCTTTTGCTGATCTGGGGACATACTCACTAGTTACTCTGCAGCTATAGTAGGAGCATATGTTCCTCTTGAAATGTACCAACCATCGTGCATATTAAACTCTCAACAGAAACAAAAAAGACAAAAAAGGAAGCCCCCACCCAATTTGGAAAGGACTTGTGCTTGGGGGCTGGATGCAGAAGGAAGCAATTTCCCTGTTCTCTGCCTGAGCACTCCTTTTGCACTTTGATATTTGTTTCACCAATAAGGTGTTTCATTATTTCTCCCACATCAAGAGCCTGTGCTGTTATGAGATGCTGTTGAAGTCTCTGGTTTGCCCAGATGTGTCTCAGTGAAAACAGCCTTCTTGTGCCGCCATTGAGACTTGAGAGGGTGATGGGACCTGTGGGGGAAAGGGAATCATTTTGCAGAGTTTGGAAAAACAAAAAACTAACGCCCTGCAGGTACGATAGAACACCTTCTTTCCTAATCACAGGGTCACACACCTCTGTGCTGTGTTGGGGAGAATCATCAACTATTTCCATGCCTAAGGCTGGGTCACTACATATACCGGCTTCTCCCGACCCTTCTCGGAGCTTCTTGTACCAGTTTTCCTGAAAATTGCTTGGACCAGCTGAAAAAGACGTTATGAGCTCTCTCCATCATTCACCAGTCCCGTAGGCCCTTCCTCCCTGGAAGTTTTCCCATTTGGGGTCCTTTTTTTCTTTTCCTCTCAGTGTTTCTCCTCCTCTTTGCACAACCTTTCTAGCTCTGGGGGGTCCTGTCTCCAGGCCTTTCTCTATTAGTTCTCAGACCCCATTCCAGGATTCTATTTTTGTCCAGTCATTTATCCAACTGACCACGGTTGAAGCTCGGGACTGCAGTCAGTCCCACCACTGGAGGCAGCAGCTCTGGGTCTGCCCCTGCTGCCTCCTTGGGGGTGGGGGTAGGGTGGGGCCCTGATGGTTTCTGTTTCCCACAATGCATTCTCCTGGGAGAACTGCCTGCTCTGAGCTTGGATGTAGCTCCTTTTTCTGCTGCCAATGGGCCCGGCTTCCAAAACCCAGATTGGAAAAGATGGGACATTTTTTAAAAAGATGAGTCGGTGCTATCTTGGCATTTCCTTTCCCAATAGCAGATTTCTTAGGCTTGGAGAATTCCAGAGCAAGAACACAAATTGTTATGTGGGCTCTGGGCGGAGGGGCGGCGGGGGGTGGGGGGGCTCCAGTTAGAGATAACAGCTTTCTCCTCAGAGCCTTCTGTACCCCCTCCTCACTGTTCTCATTCTGCACTTATGGTCTGTTCATATGTCCACATTTCAGTCTCTAGCCAGAGGGCCTGGAGGTCAGGGACTCTCTCTCTCCCAGGCCTGCGTGCCCTGCAGGTGAACAACACACATGTGGATTAAAGCTCTTTTCTTCCTCCTGAAGATTCATCTTCCAGCCTAGCCACTTGCTGGATATGCCCTAGATCCGATCCCACTTTGTTTCAACTGATTGCAGCTGAGAAGAGCCCCGAGGAGGGGGAGGAAGGCAGAGAAGGGGGTTGGAAGGAAGGGACATAAGACAGAAGGAAGAGGGCAGCTCCTGTCCCCCATCCCCCCAAGTCAGGACTGGTATTGAGATTGCTAACATAGGACGGGAGAAGGATTCCTTTAACCCTCCCATCTCAGAGAACCTGATCTGCTCCTTCAAATCTCTCCACGTTGAGGGATAATAAAAATGATAGTGAGGATAATAGTAACTAATAATTTATACTGATACCGCCTTGCAGGAACTGTTCTGAATGCTAACCTATTTTGTCCTGACAATAGTCTAAAAACGGGCGACCTTTTCTTGCCGTCCCCAGTTTATAGATGAGGAGGTAGAGGCTGAGAGACTTGCCCGAGGTCGCACTGCTTGTCAGCGGTAGACCAGAAATCCTGAGTCCAGGAAGGCAGCTCCCCAGCTTGGTCTGCAATCACCACTCTCTGGTGATTCTCAAATGCTTATTTCTAGGGCAGGATCCCCTCCTTAGGGCCCACTGCCTGCAGCCTCCCCGGGATGACTTCATACCCAGACACCAGGGTCCTGCCTGGCTCCTCAAGGTCATCTAGAGCGCCTCAGGGATGAAACTGAATGAGGGCCCGGGGAGCCAGGGTGGGGAAGCCCCTGATGCAAACTTGTTTCTCTCCCCTGTCCCCCAGCCACCTCCATGTTTCCTTTCTCTGCAAATGGCACCTCCTTCTCACCAGCCTAGCAACCAAGGATCCTGCGAATTTTCTTGCACCCCCTCTGCCCTTACTCCCTGTGTCACCGTGACTTGCTCCTCTGGCCTCTTAATGCTACTCACATCCTCTGCTTACTGGACCACCACCGCCCACCTTCAGGACCCCTCAGCACCCTCTTGGGCCTCTGAAGAAGCATCCTAATGGATGTCCCATCAATTACTAGTAGATTACTGTCTAACCCAGTGTTTTCCACACTCATGAAACACGGAGTGTGGGGCCCCTGCCTGATTCTGATTCATTGGGCCTGGGTCAGGGCCTGTGAGTTTGCATTTCCAACAAATTCTCAGGTGTCATTGATACGGCTGGTCGGGGACTACCTGCACTTGGAGAGCCACTGTGCTAACCTGTTTTCTACCCAGCTGCCAGAGAAATCCCCCAAACGTAGGGAACTCCTATGCTTTGAACACCATGGCTACCCATTACCCTTAGGAGAAAGTTCAAACTACTTAGCATGGGCAACAACTTACCTTGGCAGCCTCATCCTGCCTTGTGGGTTAGATGACAGAGCTGCTCCTGGAACTGCCCCTACCCCCCCAAGACTGTGCTGTTTCCCACCTTATCCACAGAGCTGGGAACACAGCATGGCAGCTCTGGTTGCTGGAAGGTCAGAGCTGATGTCTGCAGAGGCTCTAAGGGCAGGGACCAAATCTTCCTTTCGGTTACAGCCCTGACAGTCCCCTTGCATGGTCCGGCTGCTGCCATTACTCCCACAGTTTTGGTATCACCTCCCTGTTGCTCAGGTGAGGCTAGCCCCCTCTCTTTTCCTAGCTCATCACTCTTTGGATCTGACTTCTTTACAAGTGTATGTGGGCCAGCTGAGACAGATGAAATGCTGGCTTTGCGGTAGGCAGCTTCCTTCAGGGGACCCCTGCTAATGATGCTATCGATCCACCGAGTAATCTTGTCTGAATAAGATCTGAGTCTCAGCAGCCTGTGTCCCAGCCCTTCCAGGGGAAACATCCTACTGATTGCCAAGTGATTGTCACTGTCCCTGTCCCTGTGCTCCTCTGCTGCTGGGCCAGTGGGAGAAGGGACTGCAGAACAGGGAGGGAGGACTCACTGTGCATTTGAAGAAACTGTAGTCAGTGTTGTTTCCCGATTTGCTCTTATCTTAAAATACAGGTAAATATTCTGTGCTTTGGCATAGAACTAAAATTCCCAAAGAAACCTGGTTGTCCTAACTGATTCAATCAACACCTCTACCACCACCACCTCCTTGGGGTTTTTTTTTTGGAGGCTCCTGTTCTCTCTTCCATGGAATAATCCTATCATTATGAGAATTTTAACTGATCCTAATTAACCTTGACCTTGCTCTCTCTGTAGCCTCAGGCTAAGCCTGTGCTTTGAGCTCAAAACTGCAGGTTGCATTATAGTTGGGTAAGAGAAAGAGGAGTTAGCTCAGGAAAATCAATTGAGATTTAGTAAATGTTTAGTAAGCCCCTTATCCTATCCTATTTCCTGTGCTCCATTCACCTACAGGTACACAGGTTCTTCTCTAAAGCCTGTCTTGTACCAAGATGGCCACGTAAATAAGTAAATGAATAAAGCAATTAAATAGATAACTACACTCCATTTCCCCCCATGACCCTCCATAGCTAGTGCTTTCTTTACTATATTTTAATTGAATTTGCATGTTTGATTTAGTTTCTCGGGCCTTTGCTTTTCTCTGATCCCATAATTTAAACATTTGCTTTTAGATGGAAGACACTTCACAAGGTGGTCTCATTTAAAGATCTTAATGTGACTCAGGCAGAGGCTCAAACAACAGAGTCCAGAATCTACCCACAGACGCTCACCTCAAGTCCACTATAAAGTCCGCTGTAGGTGAGACTTTCTGCTGCACATTAGAGTTCCCTGGGGATAAAGACGAGATCTAGCACTCTTTGGTGGCTCTTTGCTGGACAGAGCGTCAGTGCTCAGCAAAAGCCTATTGAATTTGGGGTGCCTTTCTTTTCTCCATCTCCTGGAGAATATAAAGCAAAAGAATCAGGTGCAAAAGTAAATGAAGCAAAAAGAAAAAAAAAAGGCAAGACAAAATACTACTTTTCCTAAGCCTCTCATTTCCTGTTCCCCACCCACTTCTCAGAATCTAGGGGCTCCCATGTCCTCACTCCCTTTCCATTCTATACATGTCCTTTCTGCCTCCTCCCAGGACAGGTTTGATGGGGACAGCTGCCTTGTGTTATCTGCCCTGGCTCTGTCTGTGTGCCAGGCATCTGTTTGATGTCTTTGCCTTTTAAATCATAGACCCTTACGGTTTGAAGAGAGTTCATAAGCTTGGAATTCTTGTTTGCAACTTTTAGAGCCACCAGTATTTGCCAAAGGAGGAGTGCACACAAAACGATCATCCATTTACAAGCATACAAGGGAATTTGGGCAAACATTTAATCAGTTCTTTATTGCAGGCTTAAGCAATACATATGCTCCAACTCATCCAGGCTCCACAGGGTGGAGGTTCCCATGGCTTCTCTAGTCCAATGATAGGTGGGGGCGCTTAGTCTTGATCTCTCAGGACCAAACCAGAAATTGTTTTTTCTCCCTTCGTCTCCCACACAACCTCTTGCCCATTTTTATCCCGTCGCTTCTTTCTTTAAGCGTCTGCTTTCTCCCAATGTCTTGCCTTAAATTTTTGTTGTTAGTCATTCTCTGCTGCCCCTGGTCCCACTGCTGGGAAGGGGTATAGGGTAGAGAGAGGGGCTTCACATCCTGCTGGTAGAAGGAGGGAAAGCTTTGGAAGAGGTCCTCACCAAGGTCTGGCTTCAGGGCTCAGAGACATTTAGGTTTTTGCACTGTGAGAGTCAACTCCTATGTGATTATGGTTAAATAATCTATGAATCTTTCTCTTGTCTTGGTGACAAGGCCCAGCCCTCTCTTATAGATGCCATCTTTGGAGGTAGCAGGGAAAAGGTGAAGGAAAGAGAAGAGAAATGCCTATCCACCACAATAAAAAGAGTTGATGAATGAATGAATGAGTGGATGAATAAATGGAATTTTTGACTTGCCTCTGGTTCCCCTTGTGCAGGGACATAGCAGGATCCAAATCAGATGTGGTTCCTTCTTGAGTGGGGCTTCCAGTCTAGAGGTGAAGAAATCTCCCAAATCAGTCATTCCAAATGGGCTGAATCTCACGGGTAGAGGTACAAGCAGCTTTGACACCTGTTGTTGGGTGACTTAGGTTGGCATGTGGGGTTAGGACAGGCTCATCTTCTAAAATGAGGTTCAAGCTAAGATTTAAATGACATGAAAGAGGTAATTAGATGAGGAGTGAGTGGGGGTGGAGGATGGGCAGGGGAGAAGACCATTCTAGGAACAGAGAGAAACCTCATGAGAACCCTGAGGTAAGAGAGTATGGCCCTTTAATGGAACCAAGAGATGTTCACTGTGACTAGAGAGCAGGAAATGAAGGGGTGATGGTGCCCAGGCCATGTAATTCTCTCCAAGGAGCTTGAACTGATTCTGAGGGCAAGAGGAAACGATGGAAGAATTTTAAGTAGTCAAGTGATATGAATAGATTTGCACTTTAAAAGCACTCCATCTGGAATCAGAGTGGAGAATAAATTGGTAGAGGCAAGGAAAGGGGGCAAAGCAGAGGTCACTGCTGTGAACTCAGAGGGAGAGAATGGCAGTGTGTGATGAGAGGAGAGAACGGAGGGTGTGTGTGTGGGGGGGGATGTTCCAGGGTTCTCAGGTCTGTTTAGAGGATGCATCTGACCGATAGGTAGATGAGAGAGGGATGCGCTGGGGAATCAAGTTTACAGAGAGGTGGAGCCAAGTCCTCAAGCCCTAACCTACATTGTCTTTCTCAGTGCCTGCCAAGTGAGAACAGGTCTTTTTGTGACGGCTGTGGCAATGGGTTGTTGCAGATGAAGACACTAAAGCTGTGAGAATTTAAGATAATTAGCCCAGTATCCACTAGTTAGAAGTGGCTGATTGGAAAAAACCCCACCTCCTCCATTACAGCAGCGTTGGGGGGTGAGGGGCAGGCCCAGTGCTGTGCTTCCACTGAGCCACTGTTCACGTGAAGATCGACTCCCACCATGTGTTATGCACAAGGAATTTGTGGTTCCTTTTGAGTGAGTCACAAAGGATGAAAAAACTCTTCATTGCAGAGTAATAGTAAAGACCATGCATTACAGACCGAATATTTGTGTCCCCCGTGCCCCCCAAATTCATATGTTAAGATTTTGCCCCCCCCCCCTGAAGTGCTAGTGCTAGGAGTTGGGGTCTTTGGGAGGTAATTAGATCCTGAGGGTGTGGAAGAGATAGGATCTCCTTCTCCCTCTCCCTCTCCTTCCTCTCATTCTCCCTCTCTTCTCTGTCATGTGAAGATACACCTGGAAGACAGACATCTGTAAACCAGAAAGTGGCCCCTCATCAGACAACAGATCTGTCAGCATCTTGATCTTGGACTTCCCAACCTCTAGAACGGTGAGAAATAAGCATCTGTTGTTTAAGATCTCAGTATGTAATTTATTACAGCAGCCCTGGCTAAGAAATCATGTTGATGATGCCTAGGAAGGCCCAGCCTTCATGGGTTCAGGTATTCACAGAAGATGACTTCTCTCACTATGCAGTAGCTTATTACTCATTTCTCTTCTCTCTTTCCTACCATGGCTGGGAAGATATTTCCCAAATGGAGCTTGAAAATATTGTGATGCATCATAGCAAAGTAGATCATTGTGATATTAAATATCTTTCTTTTTTTTCATTAGTTTACTGTACCCAAGATGTTGGCTGTCCAATTGGCATTTCCCATGTGTTATTATAAACTGACATGTGTGCCAAGCTTAGACCCAGGCAATGCATATAGCGGCTACTAATTTGTTTAATACTTAAAATGGTTTAGAGAAGTAGTAAGCGCAAAGGCCAATTGGTGGAACTAAACTTGTGCTTCTTTTTTTCTAATGCTGCTGGTTGCCTAGCTAGGCGTGGGTGGGATGCGTGTATGCTGGGCTCCCAGGATGGTTAAAACTGGAGGAGACAGCTTCTAGTGGGGGAGGTGAGGGGATGTAGGCAGCTGATCTTGCTTGAGTGGGTGCTTTGAAATGAGAGCGATTTCACTTTAAATCCAGTCTCTGAAGTGTGTGTATGCCCTGGGGCAGGGGGTTAAGCAAAAACATGGTGTGAGGTATGTGGTAGAGAGGTGAAAAGAATGGGGCATGCGCTGTTGTGTTGCCTCAATGTACCAACATCACATTTCAACAGCCCAGACAAGAGTCCTTTGTGCCTTCTGAGAAGATGTTTGAACTGGCTTAATCAGCTAGCAGTGGTTGGCAAACTCATTAGTTAACAGAGCCAAATATCAATAATACAACGATTGAAATTTCTTTTTTTTATTTTATTATATTTTATTGATTTTTCACAGAGAGGAAAGGAGAGAGATAGAGAGTTAGAAACATCGATGGGAGAGAAACATCGATCAGCCGCCTCCTGCACATCTCCCACTGGGGATGTGCCCGCAACCCAGGTACATGCCCTTGACTGGAATCGAACCTGGGACCCCTCAGTCCGCAGGCCGACGCTCTATCCACTGAGCCAAACCGGTTTCGGCTGAAATTTCTTTTGAGAGCCAAATTTTTTAAACTTAAACTATATAGGTAGGTATATTGTTATTAACTTAATTAGGGTGCTCCTAAGGCTTAGGAAGAGCCACACTCAAGGGGCCGCATGTGGCTCGCGAGCCGCAGTTTGCCGACCACTGAGCTAGTGTTTGAAACCCAGTCTTTCGGTCCCCCCAACCCCAGTTCTAGGCTTCATTTTCTGAACTATTTAATGCTTTATGATTTTGGCATGTTTTTCACGAGTTCCCTTACTAGGGATGCCTTCATTTTTGTGTGTCTAAGTCTTACCAATCTTTCAGAACCATTTCAAATGCTGCCTTCTCCAAACAACCTCAATGTTGTCTCTCATTAAGCACCTGTTTATTTATTTTTTTGTTAAATTATGTGAATTAGCTCTCCTGCTAAACCATGAACTCCCAGATAAGCCCAATTCTGTATCCTCCATGGCACTTAGGACAGTGTAATACCCATGACGGGTGTTTTATGCTTGTTGTTGGATTGCTGAATAGTTGCAGAGAGAAAGGCTATTTACTGAAAGGATTCAGAACATAAAGAAATGCAACAAGACAGTCGCTGAGAGTGAAAATCTGGAGAGTAGGCTTAAAATGCTGTCCATCAAAGTATTTGCCTATTAAGGCTTCTTCACTTTCTCATTCTTGTAATGTTTGCAGGGGGAGATCATGCCTCTGCATAGGGATTCTATTTGCTTAAATATTTAGTTTGCCACTGCCAAGGCCAAGTGGATCTCCATTACCTGTATTGCCTAATGACAAGGCCTTTTTTTTTGGCTTCTCATTGTGGTGATCAGAAACTCTCTGTGCTTTGAATAATTTGAAATGAAGCAGGCAGGAAAGAAGAGCAGGACCAGTCTAAAAAACTATTTGCCATGATTTTCTTAAGCTTTTTTCCTCGCTGTGTTAAAATGCTAGCAAAATAGTAGAATTCATTAAAAGCAAAGGCCAGAATGAAGAATAAAAGAAATCAGATTTGGATTGAAACTAAGTGTAGGTGAGATGGATATTGAAAGTGAAAGTAAAACCAAAAGAAAGAATACATATGGTGTGTATACTGATGAGAACGTACTCAAAATACTTGGGGAGCAGCCAATAACTCATGAGTTACTTAATGGAAACACTTTGTTTTTGCAGATTATCTGGTTCTGTACATACAAATTCCTAAAAGTTGACCTCAAATGTGTGACACACATCCATGTTTGGGTGGGAACTCCATTCCAGAGAGCTCACAATAGTATAAAATCCCTAATTAAATTTCACTACAGTCACAATCTTCAACTATATATTATTGATATTTTTGGTATGTTAATATTTCTTTACCTTCACAATTAATTGCATGTCTGGTTGACCCATTGCTATGGTCATTAAACATTGAACGTGGAGCTTTGCTGCTTTGGGTGTGCTTAAAGATTTCCATCTTTATTTTGATTGTAATATGTTTATATTGTCATATGCAATATGTTTGATTATAATATGTTTGATTGAAATGTGCTTATGGTTCCTATCACTTGTGTCAAAACTTTTATTATTTTTTTAAATTTTTTATTTTTATTAAAAAAAGACAAAATATAATAAAACTTGTTTTGGGGAGAAATGAAGAAAAACACATACAATGAAATTCTTTTCAACTAAAATCTTCCCAGGATCCCTAGAAATGGAGCAATATCAATGATAATGGGAAGGGACACAGGGGTCTCAACCTCGGTGGGCTCCCCAGAACCCCCTTTTAAAGATCTTTGCAACATTATATTTATATTTATGCATTAAACACTTTTGTACCACCCAAGGTGGTGATATTGTCAGAAAGGATCACAGCAGGTACTACTATTAAATAGTTCAAGGTGTTCATTCACCAGTTCATGGAGGAAAGTCTTTCTTGGGTCTATCAAAGGCAGGCTATGGTGTCAGCATGTGGTGCATGAAAGTGCAGTTTGTCCGAAAGTAGACATTTTAGAAGTGGGTGACTATATATCACTGGCCCAGAACCCCCTGTCCAGGTGCAGTCCCGGGACAGCTCTGTCCTCTTTTCCCACAGCTGTTCTTTGAGCTGCTTGCCCTCAGCTCCATCCCTCCACTCTCCTATTTTTGGCTCTGAGACCTCATTTCTTTGCTCTGCTCTCTTGAGCCACCTAAGCTGCTTCACAGGTATGCAACAAAGAGATTGATTTTGGAAGCATTTCAAATTCTCGAGGTCTGTGCTGTATGTGACCAGTTAGGCCTTCAACACAACCGTGCACTAATTTTTATGTTGGGATTGCTGCCATGTCAGGCCTCCCCAAGTATTTATACTGCTCATTTGGAAAATTAGTTCCTTGTTTACATTCATTAGCTTTCTATTCAATGCATATTTGCTGAGGATAGCACTGTGCTAAATGTTGTGGGCCCTCCTCTACTGTCCCTCCCCTTTCAAAAGCCAAGGCAAACAGCGCTGCCTCGGGGAACCCTTCCCATCTTCGTCATGTAAAATTAGGGCTTCTGGCTCTGGGCTGGTGCCTTGTACATAACTAGATTCAGGCATTTACTACAAGCTACAATTTAGCCATTGCCAGGGCTCTCTCTCCATTTATATATGACCTTGGGGATGGGCTTATCTTCATCATTTTTGTTTCATTTAGTGTGTTTTGCCCATATCAGGCCATCTACAGATAGAAGGAAAGAGGGAAACTTCTGTGTGCATTGAACACACCCCAAGGTGGCCCCATTGGATGTCCCCCTCCCTTAGAGAGTGGGTGGAACCCGTGACTTGCTTCTAGATAACAGAGGTGTAATGTAATGTGACAATGCCTATTATTGCATTAAGTTATATAAGCCTATCTTAGCATGGGGGAGTGAGAGATACCTCAGCTGGCTCTGAAAATGTGATCTTTAATTTGTGGGAGGGTCTATGTTTCAAGGAACTGAGGGTGGCCTCTAAAAGCTAAGAGTGGCCCTTGGCTGAAGCAAGAAAATACAGAACTGAGTCACACATCTGAAATGAAATGAATTCTGCAACAACCGAAATGGGCTTGGAAGCGAATTCTTCCCCAGTCCCATCTCCAGATATGAATGCATACCTATCTGACACCTTGATTGAAGCTGTAGACCATGGCTGAAGGACCAAGATAAATGACCCAGGAAAACTGTGAGGTAATATATATATAGTTTTAAGCTGCTAACTTAGTGGCAATCTATTATGCAGCAATAGAAAACATACATGTGGAAGAGAATGTTGAATGCTGAGCAGGACTTTTTCCTGTGACTGCAGATTAGGCAACTACAGCCAAGAGTTGAGGGAAAAGAGGCAGCGATTGCTTCCACCTGAAGAGAGTTTCCAACATTTTCTAAGGGGTAAGAGAGACCCTCATCATAACCACTTTTTGGTTCCACACCCAGTCTATAAAGGAGAAGACCAGGGCGGAAGAAGGAAGAGAGCCTTTGAGGTTCTTGGACTGATGGAAAGTATTCAGGTGAGAAGTGACTACCTCACCCTTGTTTCCTCAAGGTCAAGGTGATAACTCAAGGTAATAGGGGCTTCCAGACAATCCATTGTATGATCGGGGCCAGCCATAAGGAGCAGTGGTGACCATCTTAGTCCTTAGTTACACCTATACTTAAGTAGTGGATCTGCCTCTTGAAGTAAAAGAAAAGGGGATGGGAGTGAGTTGGTAAAGCTTAAGAAAGGCTGTAAATTGGGCAATCATCACTCTCATCATTTGACATGGCCAAAACGGTGATTTTCCTGGAGGTTAGAAGGATGCCACAGAACATACTGGTATTGATCAACTCGAGCTGGTTACTAGGTGGAGAGACTGACTGCAACATCAGTGGGAGACTGAAAAGGCCAATATAAATTTCCATTGGGAGGGACCTGTGCTTTGGAGAGACTTCACAGGCCCTAGAGGAAGCCACTCAGGAGAGTTGGCACATAGGTGCCCACCATATAAAGGGCATCAGTGATCCAAAGCAGTGAATGTAAAGACAGGATTCAATCATGTCTAGTTGAGTAAGAAGACCTTTGCCCCTTCCCATTACCCTAGTCATCCTCTCTATTCTCAACTATTAAGGAGCGAAGATTCGTTCTTGAGGGAGAAGGGGGAGTAAGTGAAAACTCAGACTAAACACCCCCTTCTCTCAAATTCTCTCAAACCATATGTAGCCCATGAAACAGAGGAGGTTAACTGTATCAGTGATGAGGTTGAAATTTTGAAATATAAAGGACTTTTAATTACTGAAAGTAACCATGAAGTTATGTATTCTGCTCAAATGCTATCATGGGATGGAAGAGAGGGACTCAACAAAGTATTGTTAAATAAAAGCAGCAATTGGAAAAGAGAATGATAGTTTCATGTATATGACCCGAGTGAGTTAAGACTTCCTAATACACTTGGATTTTGTATTCAAAGAGCTCACAGATCATTTGGGGAAATATAATAAAGTCAGAAATAACCTTACATATACTAGAGAGGATGAGAATGAATGTACCATGTCAAGCATTCTGGGAATTCAGAGCCTTAGATGGACTTTTCCATTGGGAGACAAAGGAATGTATCATATGTTGTACAAACATTTTCTTTAACATCATCTTAACAAATATGGTATGTGTTTGAATGCAAAAAGGTCTCCATGACTAACATCCCAGAGTCATAAAAATATTGGACTATCTTGGTTTGATTTATTTTATATATTGATGAATTGTTATAGGATTGGACTCGGCACAATTGGCTGAATACCCTTAGTTATGCTCTAGTTTTCCCTCCACTGTTAAGAAATGGCCACTATTAACAGTTAACACTATCTTTTCTGCCTCCTTGTCCTTTCAAGTGTAAACCAATTGAAGATGGAAAAAGCAAAAATGAAGTATATTTTTTATACTATGGTAATTCAAAATAATAATAAACTTGATCCTTGTCTGATAGCTGTGTAATATAATGACTTCTATACCCCAAAAGTAAGGGTATAGAAGTCAAAGTATCATAGGAATTTAAGTTGACAAAGATATTAGAGTTTATTTAGCACTAACTAAAACAGTGCCATTAAAATGGAGAGGAGGGGATGAATTTTCGAGTTCTTCAGGACTTGACTGTTGGATGTTGGGGTGTGTGTAGATAAAGGAGGAGGGGCAGTGGGGAAGATATCTAAGGTTCTATCTTGAGCACTTGGACAGGTAGTGGTATCATCATGGAATGAGAAAATACTGGAAAAGGACCAAATTTAGGAGAAAAATGTTGTTTTGAGTTCCCTGTAAAGGTTTGTTGAAATCCTGAAATTTAGGAAAAAATTGTTGTTTTGTTTTCAGTCCCCTGTAAAGATTTGCTGAAATCATGAAAGACATGTTCTATGAGCTTAGTGCCTGTCTCCCTAAGTATGGGCATTGAAGTGGTGATGGATTAGTTTTGGTGGACTTTTCTGCTTATTGAGTTTAATATAATGCTACCACACTGGGTAGTTAAGAGTCATCAGACGACTCTTAGTGTACCCAGACAGAATGGGCATGCATGTGGGCACAGTCATACATGAATTCCTTAAAAATATTCACTGTGCACCTATTGTGTGTCAGGAAATAGCCTAGTGAAGCAATGGGCAAGGCCTTTACACTCATGTAGCTTACCTTTGCATGAGGACATCAGACAATAAACAAATAAATGAACAAGATAAATGTGAGGCTGCACTTAGTTCTATGCAGGGACTAAAGGGTCCATTTGCTAGAGAGTGGTGGGCTATTTTGGATTGAGTGTTGTGGTTGTTGCTTCATCTTGTCCTTTAATAGCCATCCCTTTCCCAACCCTGGCCTCCCTCCTTGTATTTATTGGCACAACTTCTATTTTTTGGGGGTGTTTGCATAACCTCTGGTCATCTTAGGGAATGTGACCTTTCCCAGACTCTTCCCGAATATTAGTCATTGTTGTCTCTTCCTTTATGCTGGGGATTAATTTCAGTAAAGCAAATCCCGGCTAATGGGATCAGAGAGTTGCCAGTTGGAGGCCTCTCGGAAAGGTTTTTCTTGCTAATAAACAGAACTGCATGGAATGAAATACTGTCTTCTTCACTGAGCACCATTGTGTCCTCATGTGATGTCTGGAGCAGCGCATCTCCCTGTGACCCTGAAGGGAGCATTGCTGACTTGCAGGAGATGGTGGAGTGGAAAGTTAGAAAGGAACTGGATCTTTGGTGATGTCCTAATGCTGCTGAATTATCCAAGCGCAGGACCATTTTCCCTCGATGCTGTATGCAGTGTGAGTTATGAAAGCCTTATTTTAGCTATTTCTAGTTGGGTCCTCTTTGTTACTTATTGCTGAAAGCATCCTAACTGATACATGTGGGTTAGAGAAGGACTTATTGAGATGGTAACTTTCAAGCTGATGTATTAAAGTCAAGAAGAAGCCAAGTTATAGAAGAGCTGGGGAAAGAAAACATTCCAGGTAATGGGGACAGCAAACACAGGGGCCCTGAGATGGGAGCAAGCGTGATGTGTTGAGGAAAAGAGGGCAGGGCACTCAGGCAGTGTGGTGAGTGCTGGGACCATAATTGAAGGTGAGGCCAAAGAGTTAGGACACCCAACCCACGTAGGGAACTTGAATCCCTCTCCCTTTTTTTAAAAAATTTTTATTAAGTCCAAAGAGAGGAGTTTGTATTTTAATATAGCAGTAAATGAAGTAGGAGCCATTGGAGAGACAGGTCCATTTTTTTCCTTTCTCCATCCTGTGTACTCAGCAAATAGGTCAACTAAATTCTAGCTTATAGGTTTTCAGTTTAATCAAAATAAATGCAGTAATAGAGAGATCACTTGAAAGTGAATATTTTTCTCCAGCGCTCCAGTGTGAAGAGGTAAGACCCTCTCCTTGACAACAGGCAGAGGGGTGTCTCATGATTCCTTCATCAGACACAACTTCGGGAGCTAAGTTTGCAGGTGAACAACGTCAGGAGTGTGTGCGAACTGCAGAGATGACGACGCTTAATTAGCTGCATCAGACGACTCTTGGCATTCCTAATTTTCACCTTTTTGTAACAATTCAATTCATTCCAAGGTTTTACCAGAGTAGACAGGCATGAAATGAATTCTCCACGGTAGGTTACCAATGGCAGAGAAACTGCATGCTTTGAAATGGCTGGAAGATATCACGTGAGCTCTGGCTCTTGCTTTTCCCTAAACTCTGAGATTTCTGTCAACAGTAATTCTATGAAATATGTAGGCTGCATTCCTTGGGAGAAGCAAACAGTTTTATTCTCTCTAAGCCTTATCTGTATGCAATCTTTTCCCTAAGCTAGTCGGGGTCCGGATGTGTGAAGAAGATAGGGATGTGAGGGGCTGCCGTTGACTGTCCATTCTCTGTATATCAGTAGTGTGATGGTCCTCCTATATCAAAGGTGATGAACCCTCTCCCCTCTCATAGTCTAGTATGCCACATATTCCAGCCACATGATGCAATTCGCACTCCAGTAAAAAAGCCACACCACTTCTGTTGAGTCTTTAAAAATGAATCATTCCTTCCTGGAATGTCCTCCCTCCACTTTTCTGTCCTTTAAAACCCAAACTTTCTGTGTGAAGCTTTCTGTGTTGGGCATCAACCTCGTGTGCCTGCTCAGATTCTCTCGATTACCCCCTTTTTTTCTAAGTTGCTGCACATCTTTTGGATGGTGCCAGCCCCTCCTCGGCTGGCATTCTCATGGCTCCCGAGAATGAAATCTCATGGGATCCAAGCTGGTTGGGATCTCAGTGGAACCCTTGAACCTGAATTACCTTCATGCCTCATGCTGAGACCTTCTGCTTTCAGACTTTTAAGACTGAGATAAAAAGTGCCCCTCTGGGATCTGGGACCTGGGTCCTGATTGGATACAGAAGAATGGACGATGCAACTTAAAATGTGGAGGGATCAACTCGCTGTGGGGTGACCCTTCACCCGTGGAAGTCAGCAGAGAAGAGAAGGGAGCCAGGTCAATACATTCCAACTCCTTTTGCCTTGGGCTGCTCAGAGACAGTTTCTCTTTGCCACCTTTCCAGAGCAGGCTTGCATGGCAAGTAAACATGCTCTTGAGCTACCAGCTATGTCTCCTTGTTGCATGCTGTGTAGTGGTAGTTGCTGTATTGCAAGCAGTATTCAATATCTTTCCTTAGTTAATTTCCCCTTCCCCCCGATTCTTATCGCCCTGGGCTTGCACCTCCTAAATAAAGTGGCAGCACTTGAATTCTTGCCTTGGGACCCTCCTGGCTGCTTCCCACTGGGCTTTGTCCATACCTCTCCTGTGGGACAGCAGAATCTCCTAACTCATCTCTTCTTAATCTACTCCTGGGTTGTCCAATGCTTTTTATTTCTTCTATAAACCACACTCCAAATGCTCATCACCCGTAGGCTCCTTGCTGCTGTCTAACGAGCACTTACATGCTTACACCTGAATTGTATGCTTATCAAGAATCGGTTATATTTTCTCCAGTTTGGTGTACACATTGTTCCCTTGTTATTATAATTATCTAATGAGATTAAATGTTACTTAAACCAATACATTATGACTGTGAAAATAAATAAAGAGGGTTGTTTCCATGAAAATGTAGTTAAATAATTTAGATTTAAGGCAATGATGCTTAAACAGGACCTGGAGACAAATTAGGTGTGGTAAGATAATTGTAAAAGTTATAGGGAAAATTGTAGCATCCAGAAGGGTTCTGTAATCTTATGGCTTTTCTAGAGTGTTTAAATACCTGTTCAGCTTTAAAGACACCCAAACTAACAATCAGAGTTGATGTATGATTGGTGTGGTTCATGCAAGAAAGAACACACAGAATACCAAATCATGGACCGATAGTTACAAAAAGCACCTTGGCCCTACACCAAAGATTGGCAGCACTGAAAGCTTTACAGTGATTGATGGATGACTTAAATGGAGGCAAAATCCATGGTAGCCAGGCATTGGGCCCTGGAGGGCACGGATTACTTGCTGATCAACCTGCTGCTTAAAAATTTACAGAGGAGTTCAAGCCACTTATCCATAGGGAAAATTTTCTTAGGGAATAGCTCTCCCATAGCGTTGGGACAGTTCTAAATGAGAAGATATTTTCTAGGAAACCACTATGCATACAGTAAATTGAGTAAGTGCCACTGGTAACACAACATCCAAGCAGAGAATCTCACAGCTGCCTGTAGCAATGCAGGTACAAGTCCTAAATTCTGACTTTTTATTATTGGCCAAAAGAAAAGTCTCCATTTAAGAGATATAAATTGTTTGTTTTTACAAGATAAGTATTCTTCACAGAAATCAGTGTGGACAGACTCTGAATTATTCTATAAATTGATTTTTTCCCCCCATGAATCTACACATACGGTGAAGAAATAGCTTCAGAAAACAGCCATCTGAAAAGCCTATGCTTTCTTCACTGATGGTTTCCAAATTGTGGGTTTGGCTCTTCATGGGTCATAAAATAAATTTACTGATTTAGGGAAAATAATTTTTAAAAAAGTGAAATGAAATAGAATAAAACAGAATAGTAAATATCAGTAAGCATTGTATATTGTAGAGGTATTTCACGAAAATTTGTTTTATTGTACATGTGTATGTGTGTGGCATGTGTGTATGCGTGGTATAAAATTTCTAGCTGTGATGTAAAATTTCTCTTGCTATGTATTTCTGGCATAACTTTGAAGGCCTTTGCTCTAAAATAATGCTTCTTCATGTTTTGGTTATAAAGAATATAAAGAAAGTGATTTAAATAAATTCCCAAGTTTTTATAACAGAATACAGCAATTTTGTTTCAAGTTATTGGTCAAGGGGATATAAAATGTTTTAAAAAATAATTTGGGACTTCATTTTAGAAAAAATGGAAGGCAAGAATATAGAAGTTAGATATAATCTACACTAATAAAAGAGAAACATGCAAATTGGTGTCACTCCACTATGCCCACAAGCCAATCAGGATGAGTATGCAAATCAGCCCAACAAAGATGGTGGATAATTTGCATATGCAGGCTTGGAGTGAAGACTGAAGACTGAAGATAACTGAAGACTGAAGAGGCTTGGCTTCTCTGCTGCGGCCGGAGCGAAGGCCTGGGTCCTGGGTGCCGGAGGAAAACCGGTGCCGGCAGCCAGGGGAAGGAAGACCTATTGCATGAATCTCTTCCTGCAACGGGCCTCTAGTTGTTATAAATAATTAACATTAAAAGATTTTTTTCAATGTTGCATGTAGTAGAGAGTGAAATTCCCAGTCTGATATTTACTAAATCTCAGAGAGAGAGAAGTAAGTTGCTAGAACTTGACAATATTGGCAAATTCTCAGCTGCAAGAGAACAATTAAAAGCATCATTTAGTAACCGATCCCAGACAAAGTAGAGGTTCCAGTGATTTACAGAAAGATGATGCATAACAATGAAATGATTCTTATTTATTGCAGTGTATACTTAGGGCTAGGGAAGAAATAATTCAGGACATGACAGAAAAACAACAAATCAAAAAATGAAGAAGCTGGGGCAAAGGAAGTGAAATATCAAGTTGAGAGCCCAAGTCTCATCATTCAGAAACCAAAGTTACCCGGAAGGAGCTTAGTCCTATTGTAGTCAGTAGTCAACTGTGTTACGACATATAAAAAATGTGTACGTTTCAAAACCTGTGCTCCTTTTTCTGAACAATGTTCAAGTGTTGGTCTTATGAAATGAATACTTACATTTTTAAAACGAAAGTATAACATTTAAAGTTTACATGCATAATTTTTATAATTCTCTGCTTTCACTGACTTTCCATGTATGTGATCAGTACTGGTCTTGATGGTTTGCATAAGGGAACTTCTATGTCATTATGCTTCTGTTGCCATTGTTTCTCTCTCTGCTGTCATGGGAGGGCCTATTGTTGGTGAGGTCCCATTTTCACACCTCCTGGGTCGGCCTTAGCTCTTTTACCACCCACGGATGAGACCCTGGGTGTGCGCATGAGTCTCTCTGAGCCTGGGTTCTCCCATTGGAGGGATGAGATTGGAATAGCACCAGTCTTCATTGCATTAAGATGCGGGTAATGTCAGTAAAGCCTTGAGCATAGGGTGAAGTACGCAGTACATGATCAATCACAGATAGATATCCAATCCCCCCCCCCCCCGCCACACACACACACACTCTCGGGACGTCTTAAATTTACCATAAATGTAATTGCCATTGTCTTTTATAATTTCAAATCATTTCTCCAGCATACGTTTCAGATTGCCTGGCAAGGGCTAAATATCATTTCCAAGGCTCCCAGCATCTTTAGGAGTTTTCTCAGAATAGTAACAGTTAAAAATAATAACATTAGCCTATATTTCGATGGCATTTTATAACTTTTAAATTTGATGTGAGTGATAGAATAGGTATCATTTTCCAGGTTTTGTAGTTCAGGATTACAAGCTCAGAGAGGTCATTGGCTCAGCCAAGGTCACGCAGCTCAGGGATGAGGAGAGGGGACTGACCCTGGCTCTCCTGACACCCAGGCCGGTTTTTTCTAACCACTGTTGTCATGTGCGCAGACCTCTGTGTGAGCCAGCATCTCGCCACCTGGTGAAGCAGCCATCCGTGAGAACTTGGTCCCTGGGCCAACTTGGAGGAATCTCATTATCACTTTTTGAAGCTTTACCCTGACTGCATTTTAAGTTGTATAATTTTTCTGGATCTGGATCGCAGATGAATGTTAGTTCTTGGCAAGGACTGTATCTCGTTTGGGTGAAAATTTCCTCATGACATGATTCAACCTGTACTAAAGACCAAGAGAAAAAGAAAGAACAAAAACCCTCCATAGAAAAGGCATTTAGGAACTCTCCTGCTATTTGACTTATAAAAGTAATGACAGTGATTCGGCAAGCTAATTACCTAATTCCTTCAAGACCCAAGGATTTGCGCCATCTTGACCTCTTGATTGGTCTCTGTTCAGTTTCTCCATGGAGCCACATGCCTTTTTAACCCCAGCTGAAATAAATTACCAGACTTCCCTTCTTGTCCTAGACATGACAATTCCAGTCTTTAAAAATATATATACACATACACAAGGATTTCAGTAGCTCGGATTTTTGCAACTTCAGTCATGTTTGGTACTTTTTGTCTTGACAGATATTTTTTTTAATTCCATCTAAATTTTCTATACTCTTGGCTGGCGTCAAATCATTCCGCATTTTTGCTGCATTATTTGCTGCATTATTTGCTTTCTCCAGCTGTCTTAGATTTAGAAACTTACTTTTATTCCTTTCTCCACTTTATTAGGCTCAGATTCACTGATAGATGAATCAAAATGTCACCCAGAAACAACTTGCTGGCTCTTCTGAGAACTTATGGTTTTAGGAGAGCAGAAAACTGATTTAATAAGATATAAGTTCCTTTTTGAAAGTGTTTTTTCCATTGTCCATTTCTGTCCCATATATACAGAGTGTCCCAGAAAAAAATGTATACACACTTTGAATAATTAGAAAGGCAGTGTTTATTAAAATATATTTCATTTTCAAAATCTAGTAGAATCTACAGGCATAGTATGTACCCATTTTTGGGGACACCCTGTATTTCTCCCTCCCACCAAACTATAGCATGAATTCAGTAGACATGGGTTCGAATCCCCAGCTCCTTTTTCATCTTGTACATTTTTAGGTTCCTAGAAGGACAAATACTTTTAGAAAGAAATTTTCCATGCCCTTCCCATGGTTTAGGGTGGCCTACATTCCTTCCTCATGTTCTAGAATAATGACTATGTTGGGGAGTGGTGAGGGAGAGTCAAGGTCAAGATAAACATTGGGAGGAAGGAGTGGGTGGATTTGGAAAAGATTATTTCTCTCAACAGCACATGATCATGTTATACAAAGAGGCTAATGAGCAGGAGTTGGTATGCCTGAAGTTCAGAAGAGGGGAAGTTAGAACAAAGAGTTAAAAGCCTTGATTTTCTGGAATAAAACTCCCCCAAATCTTAAGGACTTAGGGAGTTTGGGACTTTAAAGCATTTGGGATTCACTCATCTTCAGCTGTAGCCTATGAATTAACACCTGCCTTGAAAACACATGAAGCAGTCTCTATTTTGGCATTTTCCTGCAATGGAGTATGTTAGTTACTCTTGCTGTACACGCAGTGCCATTGAACGCCCTTTATATATTGGGGGAGTTCCATTCCACAGAGTTTATTCTTCATAAGGTGGAAACAAGAAGTCTCTTTCCCAGGCTCCTTTACAGCTTCGGTATATTCACACAAGCAAGCGTGTATCCATAGACTGCACCAAAAAGGTGGGGTTCCAAAGAATCCATGCTGTGAGGATGGCACAGGTGGACCCAGGATCCAGGGTTGGGGGGCAGTGGTCCTGGCAGTGTTAGGGCCTGAGCATCAGTGTTGCAAACGACGGTTCTCTCTCTGCAGGGTTAGAGCTGCATGGGGTTCACAAAGTGATTTGGGATTATTCCCGGCAGCGTTGCCTTCACACTTGGTTTGCACATCTATAAAAATGGAGCTGCTAACCCCAACCACATGGAATCGCCGTGAGGGTGACATGACAATGAAGGCGAAAGCACCTAGCACTTGTTCCCTGCAATTGCAATCATGTCAGTTTCCTTCCTTTCTTTCCCAACAGTCTGTTTCATTTCTCCCTCTGAGAGGTGGCTCTGTGCTAGTTGTCTCATGGATTCAAGGGTCCTGAGTGACCTGACCAGACAAGGTTCTACTAGATGTAAGTCCCCAGTTCCATGGCAACAGAAGGTGGGGCATTATACTCAGCCTAAGGGATGAAGAGAAAAGGGCAGGGGTGGGGGCTGCGAGAGCAAAGGATAGGGCTCCAAACCATTTGGCATGAGAAATGGGAATGTGGTCAGTTGGCCTGGAGGGTGTCGGGCAGTCTGTTTTGATATTGCAAAAGCGTAATTGTTGACATGGAAAGTTGTTTACAAGGTGCTGTGAGGTGATAAAAGCAGGTAACTGAGCAGTATAGGCAATATGAAACCATTTTTTTTGTATAGTATATATGTGTATATACATATATGTATATTTGTATGTGTATATTATGTATGTGTATGCTATGTGTGGCTATATATGAAATATGTACACACATAAAATATGAAAGAGGATACATTAATTTTTTTTTAATATATTTCTTTATTGGTTTCAGAGAGGAAGGGAGAAGGAGAGAGAGATAGAAACATCAATGATGAGAGAGAATCATCAATCGGCTGCCTCCTGCACGCCCCCCACCGGGGACCGAGCCCGCAACCCAGGCATGTGCCCTTGGCCGGAATCGAACCCGGGACCCTCCAGTCCGCAGGCGGATGCTCTATCCACTGAGCCAAGCTGGCCAGGGGGAGGATACATTAATTTTAACAATATTTCATTCTAGGTTGTGAGATCAGAGGGTCTAGATATATTTTTTTTAAAAATCTTCCTAAATACCTGTATTTTCTTGAGAGATTTTTCTTAAATGAACATTATTTGTGTAATAAAAATAAAATTTGAAAAAGAGAAAGACTGTCACCAAATTGTCTTCAAACACATGCCAATTTATTTCACCAACTGTTTACTGTTAGACAGTTTCTGGTTGTTCTCAGTTATAAAAAAATACTGATATTCATTGAGTAGAGTCTTGCTTGTTCCTTCTTTTTTTCTTAGAAAGATATCTTTGATTACTTGAGTTACTTAGTTGGCTATTTTCAATTTTATGTCTTTCTTTTTAAATATATATATTTTTAAAAGGGATTTCTTACCCCTCCCCGCCCCCCCCCGCCCCGCCCTTTCTACCTCTTTATAAATGTCTGAATTTCCAGAATGCATTAGGCTCTCAGGTAAACAGGAACTCTGATTTTCTGGTATTCATAAAGCGAGAGCGTACATGCCAAATTGCAAATGGAACACAAGTGTGGCAAAGTTCTCCCTCCACCCTCAAGAAGAAAGAACGCAACACAAAGACGGAAGGTGAAACGCCCACACTGAAAAGGCTCTTTAAAATAGCAGACATTTTTCATTTTCTCACTTGATCATCAAAACCAAACCGCACTAAACCAGAAAGAATATTCTTTACTACACATTGGTTGTGCCGACGCATTCCTTTATATTAAAAATGAAAAGACCTTAAAATACCCTAACAGATAGCAAAGCCTTAGAGAGCAAGTTTACATGCAGGGCTGGAGATATTCATTAAAATTGTAATTAGACTCACGATTAAATTCATTCACAGTAGAAACTTTGCTTGTAAGTGTTGCTACAGGAAGAAACCTCCGGTCTGAAAATTAGTTCAGCAGTCTGAGCGGTTTTAATTATGCAGAGCTGATTATCGCCAGAGAAGGAAACCTTTATTGCGGCAACAGAATGAAGGTCTCCCCCGTTTTTTGGTTTTCTGAGCTAATATGAAGTACATATTTTGATAACCAAATGTCTCTCTAGGCAAAGAAAATGTGAGAAAATGGGCACAGCAGGAGAGAACTTCTAAATGGTCACCCAGTAGGGAAGGCACACAATGGCGTGCTTGGGTCTGTTGTTCACTGCAGGTTGATCTCATCATGTGGTTAAGGGAAAGGCAAAGGGGGCAGAAGTGGCATTTATTGAACACCTACTGCATGCCATCCTTTGGGACAGGCAGTTTCTTTTTCCCGGGTTCCCCTCTGTGTTACTATTTCCATTTTATTGATGAAGAAATGGGCAATCCGAGCAGTTAAAGTGACTCTCAGGAATGCTTGGAATGACCCCAAGCCTGCCTCTTTCCTCTCTGTCATTAGGAAAAACGCCAAAGGGGACGTTCAGAATTGCTCTTCCTCATTCAAGTGTGCACTGTCACATGCTGTGTGTTTCCTTTCGTGCTGTCACACACTGTTTTGGTAAATCCTTGCGCCGGAGCCCTGCCTTGAACCAGAGAGTCCGAGTGAGGCTGAGGGCAAAGCCTCTATAAACCTGACCCCAAGCAACCTGGAGATCTTGTAGAATGGACATGCGGGCGGGAGTTGCATGGTTTATGTTAGGTATTAATATTGAGTTGAGCCTATTAGCTTTTACAGACTTGTATGTAAAAGCTAAGGATACATTTACAGGAGCTTGGGCATTACATAAAGGAAGGAAAGCGTCTAACACAATATATGGCACAAAGAGCAGTTGAACAATTGTAGCTCCCTCATGTTTTATTTTTATCCACATCTCCATGGAAATATATGAGGTCTTTATTTTGAGGTCTAAGTATTTGGGTGTTGCCATTGTTATGTTCGTTGACTTATTTATTGTGCCGAGTTTCCTAAACAAGAACACATTCTCTTGCCCTTTGGTTCCTTTCCACTGTTCTTCGAAACAATGGTAATACCAACTAAACATGAGTGGCCTTTCATTGAAGTCCCACAACTGCAAATGGAACGGGTAAAAAAAAATGTGTTTAAATTAAAGCGATAGAGGTACTTCTGTACTCTTGCTAATGCACAGAGAGCCAACCTGCTTGACTTTTTCTCCTAGTTGTGCAAGAGGCAAAGGTAATTTAGAAACATTCATGCTTTCTTTGTCTAGCTGTTGACAAAAGGTTCAGAGAAAACACATAATACACCTTTGTTGAAGATAAACATGAAAAAGCCCTTAAGACATGCAAAGAAAGTCTATAATTTGGTGCAATTTTTTTTAGCCTGAATAAATCACATCTCTTATTTCCTAACTGCCAAAGAGTGTCTAGGCTGTTCCTGGAATGGGATAATTCTTTCTACCTATGTTTCCCAAAGGGCCTTGATGATGTTAGGAAGCAGTGCCCTCTGTGCTTTGGTCAGGCAGAAATTGTCCAGTGAATATTCATTATGGGAAAGGATAATTTCTTATGGATCTGAGTCCAGTCATTTGGCTTGAGTGAGCCACTGAAAGCACATTGCAAATATAGTTTCTTAATTATAATGAGAAATCTCTTACTTAGAAGCTCTCCTGCCTTCTTCCCACCACAGGTGAGCTCCTGCTGTCCTTTAAATGCAAAGTCCACCTCCTCCCACCATCTCCAACGGTTTACCACCCATTTGCCATGATGCCTCTGCACGCTGTGTTTACTTCTGGTAGGGCACCTGCCATGCATATAATCGAGTTTTTGTTTTTATGCCTATGTCCCTCACTGGAGAATTATCTCCTCAGGAAGAGGGCCTCATTTTTCTGTCACTTTATCTCCAGAACCACACTCAGTTCCTACCTGCAAACTCATGCTAGATAATTATTTGCTGAAATGATTCATAGATTCTCAGGTTTATAAGGAAACATTTTGGTCTTTCTAGGAAACAGAGGACAGAGAAGCAGGTAACATCTGAACCATGTCCTCCTTTTGTTTAATTGAGGGGGTGATGGGGCTGGATTAGGAGCTAATAGCACGCAGAGGCCAGAATCCAGAAGTCCTGTACCAGTCCCAGGACATAATGTTCTGTGGAGCACATAAATGTAACGCTTGCTTTGAGAAAAAGAAAATGGGTTTCATCTTCCAGTTAGTTGGCCAGCTTTCTTCATTGTAAAACTTTCTTGTGATGTTCCAAGACTGAGTTATGGTATGTAGCATTTCCCAAATGTATTTCCCCATGGAACCCTTTTCTTATATATCATCTTGATGAACTGGTGTTCCTCCCAAACACACTTTGGAAAGCATAGGTGTAGTAGGCAGAGTAATACCCCTTTCCCAAATGTTTAAGTTATAATTCCTAGAACCTAAATATGTTATGTTATAGGACAAAGTGGGGAGGGATTAAGGTATCAGATTGAATTACATTTGTTAATCAGCTGACATTAAAATAGGGAAATTATCTTGGATTATCTGGGGGGACCCAATAAAAGCAGGACCTTAAAAGTGGACGAGAAAGGCAGAGAGGTGGTCAAAGTGATGCAATATGGGAAGGACATCCTCCGCCAGTGCTGGCTTTGAAGGGGCCATGAGCCAAGGAATGCAGACAACCTGAATTAGAAGCTGGGAAGGGAGTAAAAATTGATGATCCCTCAGAGTTTTGAGAAAGGAAATGTATCCTTGTCACTACCTTGGTTTTAGCTCAGTTAGAACTACGTCCTCCAACAAACTGACCTCCAGAACTGTAAGGTATTAAATTTGTGTTGTTTTCACAGGTAAAGTGACCATATGTTTTATCATCCAAACCAGAATTGTTTTGAGATAATAAAGTGGGGGGTGGTGGTTGCTATGAGAACTGGGGCAAGAGGTGTTAACCAGACTGTCCCTGAAAACGCAGATGTCTGGTCACACCAGTCAAAGGTCATATTTCTTTCTGGGTGTTTTTCTCAACCACTAGCATAATGCCAACATATGACAAACATGTAATATATGCCTACCTCTGGAACTGCAAAGTGATTCAAAGATACATAAGGTACTTGGGTCACTAACGGTATTGTTCTCAAGCATTTTTCATCATAGTCTAATGAGAGAGACTAAGAAACCCCCCTGTCACATTCAATCTGATTTTTTAATAAAGAAATAAATGTATGACAACACAGAGATTTTGCTGTAGGAATAAATTCCAACAGAGGGGCGAGTTGAATTAAATATTCATTGGCTTTACCATTTGATCTCATAACTACAAGGCCATGTGGGTATGGTGAAGAGCTGGCTGGGTCTCCGGCATCAGAGACTCCTGGGCTCCAAGCCTAACTCTGAGACTTAGTGGACATGAATATGTGGGCAAGTAACCCAACCCTTCTAAACCTCAGCTTGCTTATTTATACAGGGCACTTGATTGAATGTAATAATATGCATAAAGCACGTAGTACATTTATTCAACACAGCAACAAATATTTGAGCATTTACTATGTGCCAATACATAGTTCCTGAAAACCAGAGTCCTAGAGTTTCCATTTTATTCTTTCAGTTTTATTGAACAATAGAGGCCCAGTGCACAAAATTCGTACACTTGGGTGGGGGCGGGGAGTCCCTCAGCCCAGCCTGCGTCTTCTGGCTGAGCAGTGCTCCCCCTATGGGAGCACATTGACCACTGGAGGAAGCTCCTGCATTGAGCATATTCCCCTGGTGGTCAGTGCATATTATAGCAACCGGTTGTTCCGCCGTTGGGCCGAAACCGGCTCTCCGACATTCCCTGAGGGGTCTCAGATTGTGAGAGGGTGCAGGCCAGGCTGAGGGACCCCACCGGTGCATGATTGGGGTTGGGGAGAGATGTGGGAGGTTGGCTGGCCGGGGACATCATAGCAAGCAGTTGAGCGGCCTTAGCATATCATTAGCATATTATGCTTTGATTGGTTGAATGGCCAACTGGATGACCGGACACTTAGCATATTAGGCTTTTATTATATAAGACTAGAGGCCCAGTGCATGAATCCATGCATGGGTGGGGTCTGTCTGGCCCAGCCCCAATAGGCGGACTAGGGCCAGGCCTGTTGGGAGGAGGAGATGACAGGAGGTTGGCTGGCAGGGCCCACCCCCTTTTGGGGTAGGAGAGTGATCAGGGGCTGGGCTGACCAGGGGAAGAGGCTGCGGGCTGGTCAGGGTGGGGTGGGCAATTGGGGGTTGGGCCGGCTGGAGGGAAGGGCCATGGGGGGGGTTCCCAGCCAGTTCCAGCCCCCGATCGGGCCAGTTTGCTGGCCACAGTGGGCATCATAGCAACTGGTTGTTCTGGTTGTTATGGGATTTCGGTCACTGGTTTTATATATATATAATTGACCTACATCACTGTATAAGTTTAAGGTACACAGCATAATGACTTGACTTACATATTCTGGGAAATTATTACCACAATAAATTTAGTTAACATCTATCACCTAATATAGATTGAAAAATGTTTTTTTCTTTGGGATGAGAAATTTTTGGAATTACTCTCATAGAAACTTTCAAATATACTATACAACAGTGTTAACTATAGTCATTATGTTGTACCTTACATCCCCAGTACTTATTTATTTTATAATTGGAGGTTTATACCTTTTGACCACCTTCACCCAATTCTCACAGCCATCCTAGAATATTCCTGATGGATGCATGTATTGTTATACAATCTGGAATTACCAGAATCCTCAACAAACTGTATTGAAATTCCTAAACATATAGTAATTTATTATTTTGACAGTCAATGACAGCAGCAACTGAAAACCATATTTAAGATAAGGCTGATACCACATGGAAGATGACAATTGGTCTTTCCAAATTACAGATATTTTAATTATTTACATAGGATCTTTCCCTGAAAGAATTTATAAATTTTGTATCCAGATGGCATGGTAAAATAATAAATTCAAGTTTTCAGTAAATGTGTTGCCATTTCTAATTTAAAAAACAAATATTTGTAACGCTTAAATAATTCAGTTACTAATAATTAATTCCTCATTATACATGAAAATGGAATTTTGCCACTTAGAGTTAAACTTGAATTTCACATGAACAATGAACTTTTTAAAGATTAAGTATGTCCTGTGCAATATTAGGGACATACCTATGCTAAACATTATTCAGTATTTATCTGAAATTTTAACTGGATAACCTACTTTTAAAATTTCTAGTTTCAATTATGGTAAAAGACCCCCACATAACATAAAATTTATTATCTTAACTAATTTTAAGTGTACAATTCAGTAGTTAAGTGCATTCACATTGTTGTGCAGCCAATCTCCAGAATTGTTCATCTTGCAAAACTGAAACTATATCCTCATTAAAACAAAAAACTTCCATTTCCTCCTCCCCCTATTCTCTGGCAATCACCATCCTATTTATTTTATTTTTTGGCATTAATATTTATAAGAAATATGGCATATAGTGGTTTTTTTCTTGTAGCATCTTTGTCTAGTTTTGGTATCATGGTAATGTGGGGCTCATAGAGTGAGTTTGAAAGCATTACCTCCTCTTCATTTTTTTGGAGGAGTTTGAGGAGGATTGATGTTAATTCTTTAAATGTTTGGTAGAATTCGTCAGTGAAGCCATCTGGTCTTGGGCTTTTCATTGTTGGGAGGTGTTTGGTTTCTAATTCAATCTCCTTACTAGTAAGTCAAGTCTGTTCAGATTTTCTATTAATTATTCAGTCTAGTAGGTTGTGTGTTTCTAGGACTGTCTATTTCATCTTGGTTATCATAATTGTTGCTATCATTTGTTCATGGCATTCACTTATAATCCTTTTTTATTTCTATGAAATTGGTTGAAAGTTCCCCTATTTTAATTTCTGATTTGAGTCTTCTCTCTTTTTCCCTTAGTTGATCTAGCTAAAGTTTTATCAGTTTTGTTAATCTCTTCAAGGAATGAATTATTGGCTTTGTTGAGGTCCTCTATTGTTCTTCTATTCTCTATTCCACTGATTTCTTCTCTAACCTTTATTTTCTTCCTTTTGCTAGCTTTGGGCTTGTTTTTCTTTTTCTATTTCTGAGACCTGCCTTCTATTTTAATGTACACACTTACAGCTATAAATGTCCCTGTTAGCCCTCCTTTTGGTGTCATGTATTTTTATTTGCTAAATATGGCAACTCTACCTATAAAAGATTGTGGCTTCTGTTGTATGTATACTCCCTCTCATGCCTTCTCACTTTCTCACACTGGTGAAACCAGCTGCCATGCTGTGAGCTGTCCTCTAGAGGTCAAACAAGGACTAAGGGAGGTCTAAGCTCACAACGAATGAGAAATGATGCCTGCCAACAACCACTTGAATGAGCTTAAAAATGGATGACTCCCAGTTGAGTTTAAAGATGACTGTAGACTTGGCCCACACCTTGATTGTAGCCTTGTAAGAGATCAGAGCCAGAGAGCCCTGCTGACCTGTGGCTGAATTCCTGACCCACAGAAATTATAGTGAATGTTTGTCACTTTATGCCACTACATTTTGGGATAATTTGTTATGCAGCAATAGGTAATTAATTGACATGATGACTCAACATTTCTCCTAGGTGTACTAGTATACTCTCCATGACTTTACTTCTGTATATATATTTCACAACCTTGATAAATATAATTTGAGTGTATATTTGACATGTGGATTTCACAGGGACAAAAATTACAGAATCTGGCATAAAATTAGGTCATTGTGAGTAGACATTTTATTGTTAATAAAACAAATACGTTTCTAAGAATTTTATTGAAACTGCTGGAGAGGATACTCCTGAGAGATTCAGCAAGCAAAAAATAAATATGAATCATACAATATTTATGATATCTGTTTAGTATGCTCTTTTCAATTTAGTGATCAAAAGGACTTATGGAACATCATTCTTAAGTCCTTATATATATTGATTAAACTAACCATGATGTATTAACCAATGGAAGACTCTGTAATCATTCAAGATGAGGGTCCACAAATCTATCTATAGATATGGATATTTGTTCACAGTAAAATGTTAGATGAAAAGGCAGCTTGCCATTTTTTGCTATCATAGACAACACTGTGATGAACATCTTTGTAGCAAAATCTTTTAAGCTCAACACACCCATGACTGTATTAGCCTTTGTTCTCCAGAGAAACAGAACCAATATGAGATACCTATATATATAAAAGCCCAAGTGACTGAACAACCAAACCACCAGTTGACCAGTCGCTATGATGCACACTGACCATTAGGGGGCAGATGCTCAATGCAGGAGCTTCCCCCTGGTGGTTAGTGCGCTCCCACAGTGGGAGTGCTGCTCAGCTGACCCATGGGCACCAGAGGCAGGGCTCATAGCTGGCGAGCAGCGCGAGCCTCTCCCAATCACAACTGACTGGGTGCGAGCCAGCAGCAGGCTCAGCAGGGCCCAGATGAATGGGAGCAGCAGGTAGGAGTCACAGATGGTGTTGGACTGCTGATTTCGGCCCAATCCCTGCAGGCCACGCCCAGAGACCCCACCGGTGCATGAATCTACGCACTGGGCCTCTAGTATTTATATGTTTACTATAAGGAATTTGCTTACATGATTATGGAGCCTGAGAAGTTCAAAATTCACAGGTGACAAGCTGAAGACCTAGGAGAGTGAATGATACCATTCCAGTGTGCATTTAAAGGCCCGAGAACCAGGAGAGCCAAAGGTGTTTCAGTCTGAGTCTCAGGCTGAAGGCAGGAGAAGACCAATGTCCCAGCGCAAAGACAGCCAGGTAGAGAGAAGAATTCTTTCTTACTCAGCTTTTTATTCTACTCAGGCTTTCAATGGGTTGGGTGAGGGCCACCCACATTGGGGAGGGCAATCCGCTTTACCTAGTCTACAAATTCAAATGTTAGTCTCATCGAGAAACACCCTCACAGACACACCCAGAAATAATGTTTAACCAAATATCTGGCTGCCCTATGGCCCAGCCAAGTTGACACAAAAAAGTTTAGCCATGATCATGGTTATTTACATAGAATGAATTTCTGGAAGTAAAATTTCTGGGTTCAGTATATGTTACTTTTTTAAGGGTTATGACTTGCTTTAATCTATTTCTGACCATTCAGAGTGACCATGATAAGGAATTGCATCCTTTGCACATGCTAATGCAGGTCTCATAGGAGGGACCCATATAGCCTCTTGCCTCTAACCTCCCAGTCACTTCTGTAACAGTTTACTGGCTAAGTGTCCATCATTCTCCTTCTCTGTTCAATCTCTTGCTAGGTGATTTTTAAGAAATAAAACAGTATGTTACTGTCAGGTTCTGCCTAACATGTTTAGCACACACTCTTCTTTGGTTAAAAAAATCTACCTGCTTTTATTTGAGTGTGTGTTAAACACAACTGTTTATATTCTGAGGGAAAGGAACCTGACTTTAACTGTAACTTAATTACCATGAAGTCCCCTGTGTGGTCTGCAGAGCCGCATGAATTAATAATGTTGTAATTGTGGAGTTCACATATGGGAATCCTTACTGCCCTTCTCTAGAGAACAAGCCTAGCAAAGCTATCAAACTGGCTTTGCATTAACATACATTCTCTGAGTGGTCTTTTCTCCCTCCTGAAGCATTTCCACACCTCTCCCCCTCCCCCTCCCACTCTCTCTCCCCCATCCCCCTCCCCCATCCCCCTCTTTTTTTATGTCCTTTTTACCCTCCTTGGAAGCAGTCTGTGGCATTCTTATAGCTACTGTTTCTCCTCTGGGTGGCTATTGAAATAGTCCCTAATATTTCTCCATTATAATGCGAGCCATCAAGAGGGCAATGACTTGTTGGCCTGCATTCCAGGACAAAGTACGGAACAATTCCATCACGCTGTTGTCCATCAGGACAATCAGCCACAAATCTTTTCCAGTGCAGCTTCTGACCACGTGGCCGCCTGTGGCTGGGACGCAGGGAGAGGCGGGAATGTTCCCCCAGGGCGGAGAGGAGAGAAATCAAACGTGTGTGTTCTGGTTTCTTCGGCACGTGCTCCTGGGAATGAGTCACTGCGTGCTTTTTGCGGGAAGCCGTGATTGGAAGGAAGGTGAGTTTCTTTGGCAGAAGATTCAGTCGGAGATTGCTCAGGCCCATTAGGGACAAGGCTCCAAGATGTGCTTAATTTTCTTTGGAGGATTTGCTAATGATTGGTGGGAGTCCTGGTTCTTATTTATTACTAGCTTTTCTTCATAATGAAAAAGAGACCATCTGTTGGGTGTGCAGCTTGCTGATAAACTCACTCGGAGCAATGACTGGCGAGTGTATGGATTTTGTACCCTGTGCTATTAAGGGGGGAAATCCGAAACTCTATTGACAAATCTGCAGCCTTTGAAGCCTGTAACCCTTGGCCTTCAAGGTTTATGCTAATATCAGCTAAAATGGGAGGTGTTAGTGTTAGAAGACTCTTGAACATTTCTTTCCTCCATAGGAACATCAAAATAAATTCCAGTTGGATTAAAGAGTTATATATTTAAAAGTCCTGACTGTTAGAGAATCTGGAAGAAAATAGTTGTGAACACCTATCAAACCTCACGAGGGGGAGGGTTTTCTAAACTTATTGGTGGAATAAGTCACAAAGGATGTGACTGATAGATCTGACTAAAAATTTAAAATTTTTGTGTGCCCCCCCAAAAATCACCAAGATTAAGAAGCAGTCAACAGAAGTAAAGATAATGTTGTAAGAAGTACAAAAAAGGCTAACTCTTTTTAATAAATGTAACACTCATGTAAATTCAATAATACAAATACCAGGACTCCAGCAAATACATGGAGAAAAGACATGAATAACAAAAGACAATGTGAAATATACTGGTAAATAACTGGGGAACATGTTTTTAACTTTCCTAAGTAACAAAATGAAAACAATAGTGAGAATGATTTTCCCTTTTCAAAATTTCTCCATCAAATGATCTGATATTCAAAATGAAATAATATCTAATGTTGACAAGGTGTAATAAAATGAGCACTCTCACTCATTGATTAGAATCCCTTAAAATAAAACGTGTTCAAAATTATTGAAAGGCTGACTTCGTATGATAAGACTTTAGAGTGGTTTAAAAAATGTAAAGTAAAATGTTTTCTTTCAATTATTTTTCTAAGTTTTCTGTGATAATCATATATTGCTTTTAATCTGAAATAAGTCCCAAGTCTCACCACCCTTAGCTGTGTTGTGCCAGGGAGCCCCCAGCCAGCTTTACATCTTTTTAGTGCAATTATGCCACTTTCTCATTTTTTTTCCCCTGGGAATCTAAGCCCTGAACCCTTCTACACATAGAACCATAACCCCATTTCTTATCACGAGTATGTCAGTCTTTTCTGGCAAATTTATGTCCTTTTTTTTTTTTTTTTTTTTTTTTTTGCCTATGCTTTGGCCAATACTCTCTTCTTCAAATTTGGGTATTTTCCTCCAAGATCTTTTTTCTTAACCCCCAGAATCTTTTTTTTTATTAAGTTTTGAGCATTTACTGCTAATGTTCATTCTCTCTGAACCTCAGTTTCCTCTTCTATTAATTGGGCACAATAACATTATCTACTATCCAGAGCTATTATGAGAATTTACTTAAATCAGAAAATGTAAGTAAAAGTCCTCTGCAAACCCAGATGCTCTATGCCAAGCATGTCAAACTCATGGCCTGTGGGCTGCATACAGCCCACAATGAATATTTTTGCAGCCCAGCCAATCTAACGGCATGTAAGAAACTTTCGTAACTTAATTTTTACAATATCCTATTATATATAATTATTGATAGTGAAATACAACATTTGATAATGACTGATTACTAAAATCGTGTTGCACTCATTTCCCTTACCCACCTTATGCACAGGCGCACCAATTCTCTCCACTAATACTAGCAGCGAATATTTTAGCAGCCGATTACCACGTCATTAGTCTTGGACTGACTTGTTTGGTGTGCGCAACAGAAAATATTTTGCTTTCGGAGAACAAGAAAAATAGGTTTATTTGCATTATGCTTATTAATTTGTGCAGTTACTCAGTGTTTGGTAAGTTAATGAAAAATATTAATTTTTATTAAAATGTTTTATTATTTTATGTTAATGCTTACTCATTTATTTCAGCCCTTTGTATTCAGCATGTCTCTATGGAAATAAACCTACGTTTCTATGAAAATTGAAGCTTTTGGTTTTTTTGTGGCCCACATAAACTTAAACCTTGCTTATTTGGCCCTTGTTAGCCTTTGAATTTGACATGCTTGCTCTATGCCAAGGTCATTGCTCTGAGTACTGTTGTTTTGCCCATCTATGTTTGATCTCAGAATAGTGCTCTCAAAGGTAGCGGAATATTTTCTACCCAGGCTCCTGTGAACTATCTCATTTGCATACTCAGCTGCCATTGGTAGGACAACTTGGCTGTTGTCCTTATTTGGGAGGCCTAGAGAGGAGAAGGCTGTCTCACCTGTGCAGCTTTGGGCAGAGTGCGGTAGAATGCTCTGTGACCTGAAGTTGCTCCTGCAGGTGGGGTGGAGAGGGAGATGGCACAGGGCCAGAGCACGTGTAGGGGAGAATGATGATTCTTGTGCTCTAGGAAGGAGGTTAGAGAGCTCTGTCTTTGCTTCTCAGTCTCCTTATTTGTCCTGGGTCAGAATGACCTTGATGCAGATGGTTAGTTCATCTTTTCATGAAGTGATAATTGGTGGGTTGCTCTTTACTGAGTGCCTAGCATGGTTCACCAGGCATTCCCTAGTGCCGCTAGCTCTGCCAGGTGCTGAGGGCAGAGATCAGCAAAGCAGGCCCTGCCCTTCAGGAGCCTACAGACCCGAGGAGGAAGCTGTAAACAGATGGTTACAATCATTGTGGCCCATGCTACAATGTGCACAAGGTTACCTGCACAGAGAGGTAGTCGTCTAGTCTGTCCAGAACACACAGGAGGGTGGAGACAGGAACGGGGATGGCGTTATAGAGGAAGAAGCCTTTGGAAAGGGCTTTGAAAGGTACAGAGTATTTTTCTAGATGAAGAGGTGAATTAGAGATACTCCATGCAGTGGGGAAAGTTTATGCAAAACCATAGCAATAGCGTAGCACAGAGCGGTGGTGAGCACACGGTATGCCTGGTATACAGCGTAGTGGAGAGAGATGGGCATGAGGTAGTAGAGGGTGAAATTAGCAAAGGCTTGGCCACTGGAGACCAAGTTTATTTGACTAAGAAAATACAAATCCACAATCTGTGAACTAGGAACCTCAGGGCCAGATGTGCTTCTGGAGTTAGGATTTTTCAGATTTTAGGTAATTTCAGATTTTTACTGTATATATCACATATTCCCCCAGGGTGACCTGGGGCAGCACCTTTAATAATCCCGTTAGTGTTTCTGATGCTGAATAGTCACACCCAAGCAAGAAAGAACATGAAGAGCTTTGTGTTAGTTTAGATCAAATTTTGCTGCCAAATCCATATGAAGAAACTGGATTTCAGAGATTATTGAATTTTGAAATCAAGGATAAGAAATTGTGTGTAAGAAGTATAGCAGTAGGGTTTTACTCCCTTTTTAAATACTGAGGGCAACAGGTGGTTATTAAAAGACTTTGCACAGGAAAATAATACAATCTTAATTGTGTGGTAGAAAAATGTATGTGCAACCTTCACAAAGGGTGAATTAGGGGATTCTTTGATTTTCCGCTGCAGTCTCCTCCCAACTCTTGCTCTCTTTGAACCACCTTCCCACACTTATTTTGATCACTTCCTGGTGCTCTTCTTGGTCCACCCCACACGTGCTGGTCCTCCTTCCTGTGGGTACTAAGTTTGCATTCATCTTAAATCCCATTTGCCCAGACACTGCCCAGCTTGTATTGAGAAGCTCCTATCTTTTCTTCAGTGTCCACACTTTTCTTTCATCCTACCAGTCATTTTCCCACAGCTTTCAGAACTTTAGCATTTCCTGAGAAATGTAAGAAGTCATTTGTAGGTGAGGAAACAGCGGCCCAGAGAAGGGTGTGACTAAGCAAGTTGTCATCCAAGATGGTTCTGAAACCCAGTTGCTATGGACTGATGCTTGTGTTCTTCCCAAAGTCATATGTTGAAGCCTAGTCCCCAGTATGATGGTATTTGGAGGTGGGGACTTTGGGAGGAATTAGGTTGTGAGGATGAACCACCCATGGATAGGATTAGTGCCTTTGTAAGGAAGGACACGGGAGAGATTATTCCTCTGCCTTGTAAGAAAGACAACCATCTACAAATGAGGAAGAGGGATCTCACCAGAACCTGACCATACAGACACCCTGATCTCAGACTTTCAGCCTGAGAAGTGTGAGAAATAAACATCTGTTGCTTAAGCCACTCACTATATGGTATTTTGTTATAGCAGACTGGACTAAGACACCAGATCTCCTTGACCCTGTTCTAGAGTTCTTTCTTCTACTGCGCTGTGGGTGAGCTATGGGTGAGCTATGGCATTCTGAGTTTGGTGTGGACTGTGCTGTCTTTTCTTTTGAGGGATAATTTAAAGGCAGTGTTTGGTGGTTCTGTTTTTATTTTATTCTATAGGACGCTTAACAAGGTGCCAAAGAAATGGTGGTTTAACTTCTAGGTTAGCCTTTTGTATTTGATCTTTTCAAGCATTTATGAGCTGGAGTCACTATTTCATTCTTAACCAATGATGGTTTTGTTATACGACAATGTAATTATTATTGTTTTAGGATAATTATTTTAAAACTTTCAGTTGCAATTTACTAGCTAAAGAGAAGATAGTTTGGCATAATAGAAACTGTTGAAGAAATGCTACCAAGCTCTTTATTATTTTTCAAACTATTATTCTGAATCTTCTTTTTCTTTAACCATGACAAGAAGAGGGTAGGAAGAAAGCTTGTGTAATGCTTATAAAATAGTACCTAACGACCATTATTTAAATAAGATATTGCCTTTTGCCAAGTGTTTTAATAAACATTCACTTACTAGATAGGAATGTTCAAAAGAGAAAAGGAAAGAGCAAAACACTAATCTATAAACAGATCCAAACACCCTAAGCATTGTATTTTTTCAGCTATTTTCTTTTCTTTTGCCCCCTGAATTTTCCCTAGCCATTGGAAAAGGAATTGCTCCCACAACACTTTGCCGGAGACACAGATGAACTGTCCTTAAACATATTTCAGGTGATCTATAAATAGCTCACCAGAGCAGCTCAGCTCTGCTGCTGGGAAACAGGAAAGCAAGGAAAAGCCCGAGATCAACAGAGCCTGTCAGAATGTTTCAGGAGTAGACGTTTGATCCACTGAAGCCTGGAGATTTCTCATGTTGCATCTGACTTCTGGGGCTTGCTGGGTACCTGACTCATGATCGCAGACAGTGTTTAAAGGAAAGAGCTCATAGATTAGACTAAGCTATGGTATTCAGTAGGTTAGAGGTAGTGAGTGCATTTTCCACAATTATTTTCAAATTAAGATATTTTCAACATAACCCTATCACTAGTTGTGGAGCATCTGTACTTGGTTACCCAAGAGTGGAAGAGCTGGAAACCAAAGAGGAGACAGTAAGGGAAATTTAGAGATTGACAATAGTAGAAAATGAGTAGAAACATAGGGAGGAAGTAGGAACATAGGGATTACTGGCATCGAGGGGTGGATCAATAGGTGGCATCTGGAACCAGGGTGCAGATGCTCCTGTTGCCGGAGCGTGGCATTTGGTAGAGGAAGAGAAAAGTGCCTTCCCATTGGCCATTCTAGCAGAAAGCTAGCTCGCATGAGGACCTTGGAGCTGCACCCTGCAACAGAGAGCCGAGAAGGGAGGGGTGAAGTGGGGTGAAGTCGGAGAGGGAGATGGGGCTCAGGTAACTAGGTCTAGGATTGGCATAATATCATTCTAGAGGATAGATGGGAGGCAGCTAGGTTCTGTGTCATAGATTGTTTTTTTCTTGGTATATTTTTTAGCTATGATATTAAGTCATAGTCATTTATAGTTATGATATTTTTGAGGTAAACTAAAACATTGCTCCTTTGAAATCACAAAAGCAGCTTTTTTTGTTTAATATATTCCTGGTGTGTAGTTTTCTATCTTTTCACTTTTAACTTATCTGTGTTCTTCTATTTTAGGTACGCTCATTGGGTTAGATTTTTAAAAATCTTACCTAACAGTCTTTATCTTTTAATTGGTGAATATAGTCATTTATATTCATTGTGATTGCTGATATGTTTGGTTTAATTTCTAGCTCTTTTTGGTATTATTAAATTTATTCTGCTGGTTTTCTTTTCCTTTCCTGACTCCTTCTTTGAAAGTGTTCCCCCTTGTTTTCTTTAGTTTTAATTGTTACCTTAATATGTTAACATGCTTACTTAGCTTAACATCCAAAATTAATCAAACTAATTCCAAACATAAGAATCCTAAAAATACCTTAATTCTGATAGATAACCTGCCTCTGACTTTACTTCCTATTATTTTCTAAGATTTTCAAAAAAATATATTTTATTGATTTTTTACAGAGAGGAAGGGAGAGAGAGAGTTAGAAACATCGATGAGAGAGAAACATCGATCAGCTGCCTCCTGCACATCTCCCACTGGGGATGTGCCCGCAACCAAGGCACATGCCCCCGACCGGAATCAAACCTGGGACCCTTCAGTCCGCAGGCCGACGCTCTATCCACTGAGCCAAACCGGTTTCGGCAAAGATTTTGTTTTGATATTGCTTTTCTCTTGCTTTTTTTCCTTTGTAACCCATGACCCCCACCACCAAATGCGGGGTTTAAGCATTACCTATAAATCATGTGCTTCTCTGTTATCTCATTGCCTTCATTCCCTCCTCCAAGGGAACCACTATTCTGAATTTTGTTTACTATTTAACTGTTGTCTTTTTTTAAAAGTATGTTTAATTGCAGCAACAACAAAGCACTTTTTAAACAAGTTTGAGTCTGTAGGGGACTTGCATTTTCTTTAACTCACCCTTATGTTTCCAAAAATCACACATTGTTTTGTGTAGCTCATTTCACCCCTGTACACTGCTATATAATATTCAATAGAGTGAGAATAGCATAATTTTTTACTCATTCCCTTGCTGAAGGTATTGCCCCCTGTCTATCATGAGCTGATCCTGCAGACCCATGGAATTCATGATTATCTTTTAAGGCAATCGAGCCTAATTGAGGAAATAGCTAACCAATACAAGTAGAGATATAGCTAAGAAACCATACATTTTTCTGATGTGCAAGAGAGGAAGTACACTGTATGATTCAGCTGTAAATAATATTTCATAATGCAAACATCAAATATTGACTTAACCAAAATTGTGATATAATAGCTGTGTTGAGAGGATGGGGATGGAACATATGCACTATTGTGTGTGTGTGTGTGTGTGTGTGATTTACAAGGGTAAAATACATTTTTTTTCAAAATAGGTAATTGTAGAAGAAATGATAGTTGTCCATCAATATATGTTCTTTGTCCCCATATTAAGAGAATTTTAGCTAATGGTTGAGTGGAATAAAGACTGCAGTTTCCATTCTCTCTTGTGGGAGCCATGACACCAAGCTCTGGACAGTGGGAGGAAAATGGAACTGATATGTACATTTCCTGGGATGATTCCTTACAGGGAAGGAACATGTTCTTCCCATTCCCTTCTTCCTGGTCCCAAAGGACGAAGTGTAGTCATGGTGATCAGCCATCTTCCAACCAATGAATAAAAGTCTTCCTGACCTGATGCTCTGCCATTTATAAGAGAAAAATAAGCTTCTATTTTAAGGCACTGCCGTTTTAGTCTCTGTTGCAGCTTCCAAACCTACATCCTAACTCAGAAATGAAAAATGTCTGACGTCGAACAATGAAGAATGCGTACTGTAAGGATGTTTAGAAACTTTGTATGCTGAACCAAATACCAGAAGAAATAACTGAGAGGCTTGAAAGATGTTGCCTTGTGAGTATGAATTTATAGAAGAGCGGGAAAGGGGACCATTATTGTCCTTTTAAATTGTGTACAGAGATTATTTCTGTCAAAATTACGTTAAACATAAGTGTTCCTCACTTAGAGGCACACACACATTTATAGTTTGTGATTGCTGTCACCTTGAATGAAATACGTTTTCACACAGGAGGTTGTGAATTAAGGTATTAGAACAAACACTTAGACGCCAGGCGTCTTATGTGAAACCATACCACTGCCGACAGAAGTTTGATCCAGGACACCACTCTCATGTTTGCAATCCCATAGCACAAATTTGATATAAGTCTAGAAGATGGATTCGAAAGAGACAAATTAGGACATGACAATCAAGAAATTTGAATAAAAAATGTTTCAATGAGAACATGGGTCATGATTTCAGGGGTAAATGAAGCCACTACTGCCAAGGACATTGCAAAGCTGTATACCTACCTTCCTGAGTGTGACCATGATTTAAGAAAGTGCACTTGTGACATGGAATGAAAAATGCTGCACTGACCTCCGAAATGGTGTAAAGATGTGAATGCAAACAAGACTGTTGGCTGATGTTACTGTTGGAAAATGCCAGGACGAGTGCCACAGCCTCTTCTTGTCTTCCTTTTACTTAAAAACATGCCCAGTGGGTCCACAGTTTCTTATGAGCTTGTAGATAAAGAGGACATTTAGGAGTTCAAAAATTAACAAGGCAATGTGGACAAATAAACAGGTGTTTGTGTCAGAAAAAGATAATCTATAGAATCTATTAGCTTTGGGAGGACCCTGAGAGGTTATTCCCTGCAACCATCTCACTTTTGCTGAAGAAAGTGAGGCCCAGTGACTGTTGTTAATGACCCAGAGACACTTGTGGCTTAAAGGCACTTCTTCCGGATGAAGGGAGTACAGCACAGAGCCACAGAGGGAGAGAGGGGTAAAGTAAAGAAAGGGGAGACAATACCTGTCTCCTTCCTCTGCTATAGATTCCTGGGCCATGGGTCAGGCCCCATCATAAGACAGTTGGTAAGAGGTTACAAGGTGAAGAGAAGGGGCGGATATGGATATTGGGTAAGAGATTGAAGTTGTGATTTAAAAAGACTGGACTTAAAACCAAGTCACAGAGAGCTCAACATGACTGGTCTTGCAACTGAAAGGGGTTTGAAAGACATGTGAAGAGCTTGAAATGTACCCTGAGGAAGGTCAAAGAAGGGAGGTCTAACCAGTCATGGTCTATTTCAGTGATGGAGCAAAAATAAAGCCATTGCTGTATTGCATCTTGAGTTAAACTTCTTCAATGCCTTATAGTTGTCAACACCCCCTCTCACCTGAGGGCCTCTTGGAGAGCACTGGGTGGTTGATTGTGGCTTTCACAGGTATAAGAAGGGCAAGAGAAATAGAGAGTCATACAGAAGGTTGAGGTAAGTTTGCTGTTGTTGAATTTGAGGGACTCAGGAAATATATATGTGCAAATGATGAGTAGGGAGAATACTCTGACTTTCTTTTTTAAGTCTGAAGCTTAGGAGAAAGATCTGGAATGGAGGTAGAATTTGAGAGACATTAGATTTTAGATGGCAATTGAAATAATGGAAGGTGATGACATTTTCCAGGGAGAAGTGAGGAGAGGCTAAAACTACAGATGTCTGAAGGGTGAATTGAGAAAGAGGAACCCACAAAGGGAAATTGGAAGGTGTGGCTAGAAACAGAAGGCAAACCAGAAAGACAAATGTCATGGAAATTAAGGAAACAGTAAGGAGAAGGAGTTGTCAATAGTGTCAAATGGAGCAAAATAGTGAAAACGGAAGGCAAGAATAATTGTCCTTTGGATTTAGTAAAACAGAAGTCATTTGTGATCTTGCTAAGGGAATTTGTGAAAAGTGATGAGAGTGAAAACATAATATTGAAGAATATATATATATATATATATATATATATATATATATATATATATCAATTGCAATTAAACACCTAAATAAATAAATAGAACATATTAATATTGTATTAATAGCTATGCTTGTCTTCTAGAATGGTATGTACTATGACAAATAACTTTTTTTCTTTAAAGAAAAAAAATATATATATATATATTTATATATATATATATTACTGGGAAGGGACTTTATATAGGAAGTGGTTGCATAGAAAGTAAGAGAAAGCTTAGGAATCCAAGAGGAGAGACATATCTTAAGTCGTGGGAGGAATATCTCTTTATAAGACAGCAAAGAAGGAAAGAGTGGATGTGGACTTGTCTTGATTACAGTACAGTAGCTATTAGAAAAGCTAATGAATGCATTTGGGCCTCATTAACAGAGGTATAGCATCAATATCCAAAGAGATGATACTCCTCCCTGAACTATGATCTGGTCAAATGTGCCAGGAAATGTTGTGTGCAGTCCTAGGTGGGTCAAGTTAAGTGTGAGATTGACTACCCAGAGAGGATGCTTCGAAGAGTTAAGCCCTGATTATAGCATTGGAAAATGATTGAAGAACAGGGAAATATTAGCCTGGAGGAATGCAGATTTGGCAGAGAAATAATCACAGTTCTAAATATTTGGAAGAGAGGTTGGGGCTATTCTGTTTCTATGTTAGAGGACAGATGTAGGCAACAAGAGGACCTTATAGGAGACAAACTCTTTTTGATAATATAGCATGACTTGAATTTAAGTGCGGACTGACTTTTGTTAAGGAATATTTGGAAAAGTGGTTCATGGGGAAATATCCACCAGCCAAGTTATCCCAGAGAGTTTAGGGCTACATAAATGTTTCATTCACAAAGTATTGAATTTTTATCATGAGCCAGATACAATGATGGGCTCTGGCCACACATTCTGAATCAGGCAATTAGCCTGGACTGAAGTGTGGGAAACAACATATAAAAAGATACTGATAATACAATCAGCTGCATTTGGCATAGCACATACCATTCTAGGAGACAAGCATAGCTATTAATACAATATTAATGTGTTCTATTTATTTATTCATATATTTTATCGCAAGCACAATTAAGAATCTCATCCTTCTCAGATGCAGCATTTTATGAGCCCAGTGATAGAACTCTTTAAAGAAAAAGACACAGTTGTCCATAACTTATATTAGGTTTTAAAATGTAAGAGTAGAATTATGTCAAAGGTGTCTGTTCTGTTTTTATGAGGATATCAGAGCACAGGTGCACTGTTTTTTAAAATTATTTGCTATTTACCAAAGTTAGAGTAATTGATGCGTAGACACGCACAAAGGTTATCTAAACACTCCCTAAGTATCTGTCACCTATTTGTAAACAGATATGGTTTTCACATGATGCCTGCATGTTCATTGGTTAAATGACTGGGAGAATTTAGTTCAGAGATAATAATAGATACCTGGGATCATGAGACCAGAGAGTAGAAGTCCCTAACCCAGGCCCAGGTGTGGGGTGTGCAAGGCAGGGCAGGGGAGGAGTCACTGGAGGTAATGATGTCATGAAATGGAACCAGGCAGATGGATGAAAAGGAGAGTCTAGCCAAGGCAGACTACAAATATAAAGTCCCACATTGGTGAGCGAACATGGGGTGTGTGTGTGTGTGTGTGTGTGTGCGTGTGCACATGCCCTCACACTATGAGCAGTTCAGCAGTGAGGTAGGGAGACATGGAGGGAGAGGGAAAAAGGACTTTGGAGCGTGGTTGAAAAAACTGGGAGTGGGTCGGACTAGAATCCCAGAGACCAGCAGGAGCCTGCAGCCAGCATCCAGAAAAAAGGTGGTGTGTGTCTGGACCACTGCAGCGGGCCCAGGGTGAGGGAAGGAGATGTCCTTGAGACAGCCCTAAAATTAAAAAAATTTTAATATTTTTTAAAATTGATTTCAGAGGGAGGGAGAGGGAGAGAGAGATAGATAGAAACATCAGTGATGAGAGAGAATCATTGTTCGCCTGCCTCCAGCACCCCACTCACCAAGGATCAAGCCTGCAACCCAGGCATGCTCCCTGACTGGGAATTGGACCATGACCTCCTGGTTCATAGGTCAATGCTCAACTGCTGAGCCACGCTGGCAGGGCCCTAAGACTTACTTTTGAAGATGATGTAGGATTTTGTCATCTGCAGTAGCAGAAAGAGCCTTGATTGAGCGTGAATGAGTGTGTGTGCCTTTGATCCCGGTTGGGCCTCAGTTTCCAGGTCTGCTAAATGGGGCAGTGGAAGGAAGTGATAGCAAAGCTTCCTTCAGGCACAACAGTTTATGATTCTCTGGTTTTCAGCCCAAGGTGAGCAGAGTATAATGACATCGCCATTCACACATTCAAGAAATATTTGAGGCTGACAAGGTGGCAGTGTGCTGTCATAAACATTTCCTTCCCTCAAGGGTGAGTGTGTGTTAGGCTCTGGTCCCCAGAATGAGCTTTCTCTTCCCTGCTGGAGAGATTTCCACCGTCATTCTTATTCTCCTAGGAACCAGGTCCATTAAGCATGATTAAAAACAGGTCTTATCTGGGGCTGAGGCTGGTGCTCTGGGATGAAATCCTAGGTGCTGTGGGTTCAATTTCTCACAAGGATCAAAGAACCTCCAGCTTGCTGGCCTTGCTCTCTACTGGGTCTGCACTCAGAATGTGGAATTAAGAATCATCATTTATCTTCATTGTGGTATTTTGTCCTTTTAGGAAAGAACTAGAGGCCTGATGCACAAAATTCATGCAAGGGGCTCTGCCCTTGCAGCCATGGTGGCTTGCCTCAGCCCTCACAGCCCTGGCTTCGTCTGGAAGGTCGTCTGGAAGGTTGTTAGGCTGTCCAGTCTAATTAGCATATTATGCTTTTATTATTATAGATTGTTTTGGGTGATGTGCACTTTTACCACCCTTAGGAAGCTGGTAGTTTTGACAAATTCACAAGATATGTTTCTAATTCCATTCTGTTCCTATCACATTCCAGTAATTCTCACAGTATTTGGGGACGATTAGCAGACACACAGGTGTAGTGACATAATTAGTATTCAGAGGAGATAATAATGTCAAGGGATTTTGTTGCTCTTAGAACCTACAGGAAAACCTAAGAATAGCCAAAGTTGGATTTGTGATCATTTCTTGGCATAAATCACATGCTTGTTCCCAAACTCCATAATGCCACAAATGAGATAGTTTAAGGAAAATGTTAGATAAACCACTTAGAAGTTTTTCCATTTTGGTTTCCTTGCTTTATCCACAGCTTCCTCTTCAAAAGGAAAAAGCTTTGCTCTTTATGCCCAATTCCCATTCTGCTCTGAAATGGTTAATCCCGAGAACTGTTTCAGGCAATAAAACACTGACTGGAATCTTTCCGACAATACTTTCTTTCTTGATCTTTTTTTATGACTAATTGAAATGAAAGCCCGGGGAAGCTTAATGTTAAGGAAACACTATGTGCTTGGTGATGTGATTCTGCGAAGGGGGTGTCTGTGTGGTGGGGAGCTCTCTGCTCTGGAATTTTAAGTTAGAGACCAAACCAAAGAATCAATATTTCAATTAGATGATGGAGTGGGGTTGGGATTACTGTTACTGTGGCTGGGAGATTGCTGGGTCTGTTTTTTGGGAGGAGGGGTCATTACTGTGAGAGGTTTTTTATTTTCCTTTTCATCATAGTTCTCAGAGTCTGCTTGCTTGGTCTGCATTTGAACCATTGAAATGACCGACTAGAAAAGAACAAAAAAATGTAAATTATTAGCACATTCCTAAAGGCTGCCACAAGTGTGCTCTGTAGTAGACAGTTGAGAGAAAGCAACCATTATCCCTTATTTTGTAGATTCCTCAGAGCACTACTGGCAGGACCAGTTTTTAAATAGTGTTCCAGTGGTCACTGGGAGGCGTGCTCAGTGAGGAGGTGATGGGGACAGAGCGTGGATGGGCCTGCTGCACCCCATCCTGGTTTCAATCAACAAGAGCAGTTCCCTTTTGATCTGTTTTATACATTGAGTTTCTCATAAAAGTTGATTTGAAAAATAACTTTGTTACTTATAAACCATGAGTGACAATGGCTGATGCTAGACCAAGCTTCCTGGGCTTCCTCACAGACAGTCGTCCAATTTCTGTTGGACCCTGTCCAGGGTAGGGCACTCATGATTTTACATAAAACCATCACCAACACCTCCACCACCACCAAAATGGCTTACTTCTCAGCATTTTAAATACTTGGGCTAAAAAAGTCCCACCTGCCTTTGGAAACTTTTCCTCATCAGAACCATATTCTGTCAACAAATGCTGTTTCAAAGTATAGCCAATAATAGTTGTGATTATAATCCTGGAAATAAATGGGGTGTCTTTTTCTCTTCCTTCTGATTTTCCCAAGAAAACCCCAGCGACTCCATGAAATGATGATTCCTCCAATCCTTTTTATTTGTGTTTCTCTCAATGCTTGCAGCATTTTAATCTAAAATGTGTATCATATAATATAGATCATGATCTGCCAGAGAGAGTTCAGAAGTATTTATTCTCATTGGATAATCTTATATCCCCAAACAATCTGCTCCAGAATAGTGAAAGCAAAGAATGTTGGCTAAGTGAGAGAAGATCATGTCTTTATGTATCTGTTTTTTCTACTGGCTCTTTGAGAGCAGGGATTACAGTTTATTCCACTGCAATCCCCAACCTCTGGAGTACTGCCTCACACACAATAGGTACTTAACAAGTGCAATTTGTTAATCTGGAATCAGGACACCTGTGTTTGGGTCTCTTCCAAGTCATTTACTGGCTGTGTGACCTTCAACAAAGCATTTCACTCCTCTGAGCTCCCACTTCCTCAAATGTAATTTGGAAGAATAAGAATATTATCTCAGGTTGTTGAAAGAATTGAATGAAAGACCATGAAACACTGCCAAGTGCTTGAGTGAAGAAATAAGCAGATTATTTGAAGGATTTACAATCTAAGCATTTATCAAGATGTTTAATGCTTTGTCTTTAGATCAAATTAAATCATAAGACTGTCACATACATTCCACATGAAAGGATATATTTGTATCTCCCAGAAGTCACTTGGTGTGGCTCTTCTGCTGAAGTCATTGATCCTGGTTGTTCAGTATTGCTTTGCAATTCTTCTTATTTTTATATTTCTTCTGTTATTTCAGTAAAATTAGGAGATGGAGAAAAGTTGCTAATTGTGCTTAAGAACTATTTAAATTTATTTATTTTAAGTAAATTGTTTAAAGTTAAGTACAGTGGGGCCTTGACTTACGAGTATCCCAGCTAACGAGTTTTTCGAGATACGAGCCATCTCTCGGCCAATTTTTTGCTTTAAGTTGTGAGCTAAAATTTGGGTTACAAGCCAGCTTCAGATACCCCACTGCTAGTTGGAGCAGCGAACGTCACAGTGAACGCCACAACATCAGCCCAGCATCACATGTCTCACTTGTTCACTTTATGATTTGACATACGAGTAATTTGAGTTACGAGCCCCGTCACAGAATGAATTAAACTTGTAAGTCAAGGCCCCACTGTATGTATATTCTATTTGAAAAGACAATGAATTAAAATAGAATACTAAAAAATGTTCATATAACCCAAAACGAAGCACAAAGTGAGAAATAGAAAGAAAAATAGGGGAAACAGAAAACAAATAAAAAAAATCTATAATGATAAAAGCGTAATATGCTAATTAGACTGGGCAGCTGAACGACCTTCCAGATGTCATTCCGGACGTCCTTCTGGATGAAGTTGCGGCAGCGGCAGTGAGGCAGAGGCTGTTAGGGGAAATCAGGCAGGCAAGTGAGTGGTTAGGGACAATCAGGTAGGCAGGCAGGCCACTGGTCCAGCGGTCCCAGATTGCGAGAGGGTGCAGGCCAGGTTGAGGGACTCCACCCACCCCATGAACAAATTTCATGCACTGGGCCTCTAGTGGTAATATAAAATTCAAACATTAAATCCAAACTTGAATTAAATGTAGATGGTCTGAATACACCAACTAAAAACCAGAGATTTTCAGAATTGATTAAAAAGCAATGTAACTGTATGCTAGCTATAAGAAACTTATTTGAAATATCCTATCTAATCTAATAATAGACAAACATGGTAATTGACCGTACCTTCGCTACACCTCCCATTGGCTAATCAGTGTGATATGCAAATTAACCACCAACAAAGATGGTGGTTAATTGGTATATATCAGCTGGGAGCGAAGTAAGCCAGGCAGCCAGAAGTAAGCCAGGCGGCTGAAAACAAGCCAGGCGGCTGAGGGAGGCGGGGGTGAAATAAGCCAGGTGGCGGAGATGGGAGTGAAGCCTGCCTCAGCGGGTTTTGCTCCCTTCTCTGCTTCGCTCCAGCCGTAGGAAGCCCTATTCTTGCAGGAATCTTCCTGCAATGGGCCTGTAGTAATGATATATTATGCTAAAGTACAAGGATGGAAAATATATATACCATGTAAACACTAATCAAAAGAAAGCTGGATGGGTGGAGGTGGTAGAGGGCATAGTGGGGATAAAAGATGATGAAAAAACAAATAAAATTAAAATTTTTAAAAAGAAAGAAAGCTGGAGTCACTATATTTATATCAGACAAAGTAGACTTCAGAACAAAAAAATATTGCCAGGGATAAAGTACATTAAATAATGATAAAAGTATCAACTTGGCAAGGAGAAGACATAAAAATCCTAAATATGTGTGTGCACCAAAGGATAGAGATTCACAATATGCAAAACCACAACCATCAGAATGAAAGGAGAAAAAGGTACTTCTATAATTTTAGTTGGAGACTTAAAAATGCTTCTCTCTGTAACAGATAGAAAAGAGAAAAAATTTCAAGTATATAGGATTGAATAATATCATCAACCAACTGGATCTAACTGACATGTATAAACACTTCACCCAACAAATGCAGCATAAACTATCCTTTCCAAATGTATGTGAAATATTCCTCAAGATATATAATAAAAGTTAAAATAACTTAAACCATACACAGTATACTTCAGGACCCTGAAGCATTCTATCTATCTATCTATCTATCTATCTATCTATCTATCTATCATCTATCTATCTATCTATCTATCTATTTATCTATCTATCATCTAAAAGGTTGGTAGGTTCAAAATCTGCAAAACAGGCTAGCAGGCTCGAGACCCAGGGAAGAGTTGCAGTCTGAGTCTAAAGGCTGTCTGACAGCAGGATTACTTCTTATTCCAGGGAAGTCAGTCTTTGTTCTATTCAGGCCTTCAACTGATTGGATGAAGTCCATACACATTAGGGAGGGTCATCTGCTTTACTCAGAGACTGATTTAAATGTTAATCTCATTCAAAAACACCTTCACAGAAACATCCAGAATAATGTTTAATCAAATATCTGGGCACCTAGGCCTAGTAAGTTGACACATAAAATTAACCATCACAATTGCTTGCCAAGAAACTGGAGTCTGACTGAAGTTAGACTTATTTAATAAACAAAAACAAAAGAACTTGTCATGGGGAGTTTCATGTATAAAAGTAGACAGAACAGTATAAGTAACTGTCAAGCACCCATCACCCAGTTTAAACAGTTATGGCCAACCTGCTTTCGTCTGACCATTGTTCTTCTCTTCATTCTCCTTGAAATGATGGGAGAAAAGGGTCATGCTGGGGTGCTTCTGGAAAAGGTTCTCCTCCAGTCCTATAGGAAGAGACATCTTTTCTGTCCCAGATGCTGTGTATATGCTAGTGACAGAGAAATGCTATCACCATTTTATAACCATAAAAGGATTCATTGGTTGCTGAGCCTGGCGGAACAGACAGATGGAGAACATCAGGTACCTTGATGATATAGTGCAACTGCTAAATTAACCAACCCTGGAACGGCCTATGTCCAGGTTTCTAGTCATGAGATCCCAAATGCCCCCACTCTGCAAACCGCTGCTGGGAAGGAGGTCTGTTCCTCATGGCTGTAAACTTCTTGATTGGCACATAAACGCCATAGAAGGGAGGTGGACTACAAGACACACTGATGAGCAAAGAAATCAGCTCAAGTCATAATTATGCCTAAGTAATTGTTATTAATGAGGCTGAAATTAAATGGAAAAGATTCCCAGTACAGAAGAAGCATAATGTAAAAAAACAAACAAACAAACAAAAAAAACAAATCTGAAAGAAGTGAAATACCAGGTATTTTCTACAAAACCTGGGGGAAATGGTGGTGCAGAGGAGAAGTAAATCTATGCTAAAGATTTTGCCCCCTGGGAGGGATACAGGAGAACTCTATTTCAGCAGTGTTCAGCCCTGGATATTCATTAACAGTACATGGTATATTTAGTACTGATATTCAGGCCACACCCTAGAAATCTCTGTCTCTGGTTATTGTTTATTTTATTTTATTTTTTTTAATTAAATCTTTATTGTTCAGATTATTACATTTGTTCCTCTTTTTTCCCCCCATAACTCCCCTCCTCCCAGTTCCCGCCCCACCATCCGCCCTCACTCCCCACCCACTGTCCTCATCCATAGGTGCACGATTTTAGTCCAGTCTCTTCCCGCATCCCCCACACCCCTTTCCCCCCCAAGAATAGTCAGTCCATTCCCTTTCTATGTCCCTGATTCTATTATAATCAACAGTTCATTCTGTTCATCGGATTATTTATTCACTTGATTCTTAGATTCACTTGTTGATAGATGCATATTTGTTGTTCATAATTTGTATCTTTACCCTTTTCTTCCTCTTCCTCTTCTTAAAGGATACCTTTCAGCATTTCATATAATCCTGGTTTGGTGGTGATGAACTCCTTCAGCTTTTCCTTATCTGTGAAGCTCTTTATCTGACCTTCAATTCTGAATGATAGCTTTGCTGGATAAAGTAATCTTGGTTGTAGGTTCTTGGTATTCATCACTTTGAATATTTCTTGCCACTCCCTTCTGGCCTGCAAAGTTTCTGTTGAGAAATCAGCTGACAGTCGTATGGGTATTCCCTTGTAGGTAACTGAGTTTCTTTCTCTTGCTGTTTTTAAGATTCTCTCTTTATCTTTTGCTCTTGGCATTTTAATTATGATGTGTCTTGGTGTGGTCCTCTTTGGATTCCTTTTGTTTGGGGTTCTCCGAGCTTCTTGGACCTGTAAGTCCATTTCTTTCACCAGGTGAGGGAAGTTTTCTGTCATTATTTCTTCAAATAGGTTTTCAATATCTTGCTCTCTCTCATCTTCTGGCACCCCTATAATTCTGATGTTGGTACGCCTGAAGCTGTCCCAGAGGCTCCTTACACTATCCTCGCATTTTTGGATTCTTTTTTCATTTTGCTTTTCCGGTTGGGTGTTTTTTGCTTCCACGCATTTCAAATCATTGACTTGATTCTTGCGCTCCTCTGTTCTGCTGTCGGGAGTCTGTATAATATTCTTTATTTCAGTCAGTGTATGCTTAATTTCTAGTTGGTTCCCCAATATAACATCGAGGGTCTCATTAGTTTTCTTGTAGATCTCATTAAGTTTATCGGCGGCTTCTAAACAGTTCTTGAGAGACCTTAAAAGTGTGGTTCTGAACTCTATATCTTCCATTGACAATTTTGTCCTGTTTCTTTGTCTCCGCATTTTGTTATGCTTCCTTGGTGCACCCCCTAGTGGTCTTTGTGCGCAGTCTTATAAACCTTGATTGTTGTAGCTAATTCCAGGGAGGGTTTGACCTCCAGGCCAAGTGGCTATGAGAATCAGCTGTGTCAGCAGTGAGAGAACTTCTGTCCTCTAGGGAGGTGCTAATGTAGCCTTTGCCTGAGGCTATCCGGCAAATGCCTCTGTGCAGGGCTTGGGCGGGGCGGGTCGCACAGGATCAACAGGGTGGGCCGGAGAGAGCAGTGATGGCGGCTCTCAGTCCTGTCCCCAGGGGCTCTGCCTCTCTGAGTGCCAGCACCCGCTGCAAACCTCGGAGAAAAAGCTGCACTCGCTCTGACCGAAGCTAGGCAGTCCCGCTTCTCCCGTTTGAGTCTGGGTCCCTAAAGACTCGCCCGGATCTGGAGCTCAGAGTCTGCGACTCCCTCCCGATTGAAAACGCCAACCGCGCCCTCCGCCGCCAGCCCGCTCTACGCACTCCGCACCTCAGACTTTGACTTCAGCACTGCGCCTCCTCTGAGTGTCCGTATGCGTTTCTCTTTCCTCCTAGTTGTAGGACTTCCACTCAGCCAGCGTTCCAGTGGTTTTGGGTGATGTCCGTTCCGTCTTTTAGTTTCACTTTTGAAATAGTTGTTCAAAGCAGCAAACTCCGGCGTTAACCTATGCCGCCATCTTGGTTCCTCCTGGTTATTGTTTATTTTTAAATACACATTACGTTACATGATTTTTAAAACAAGAATAACACATTTCAGGTGAAAGAAGAGAGAGAGAGAGAGAGAGAGAGAGAGAGAGAGAGAGAGAGAGAGAGAGAGAGAAACAATATTGATACCACTCAAAATTGATTCAAGACCAACAGTGTTAAATGGAATGCAGAGGAATCCTTTATTTTGATGTGGCTGATAAGAATGCTCTACAATAATTAAAGTGTGAGCATTTTTATTAAGCCAAATTAATACTTGCTTTAATCCATCCTCTAATTGGCAAGAAGACCAGTGGGCTCCCTTGGGGAACTGGGCACCTTCATTTCTCTCTTGAGAATGTTGGGAGACTGAACAGCCTACAGGGATGTCCATCCCAAAGCAAGAAGAGCCCACCCTGTGCCCATCCTCTGAAGTTACCTCTCACTGCTGTGCTGTAAGTCCCTTTCCTGTCCCACTAACACTGCTAGACCACTTGGAACCACATCTCTTGCATGTAGGCTGCTGCTATATCTCACTGGCCCAGCTACCAGCGCAAACCCTGTTGGCTTTTGAAAGAGAGCATCTCTACTTACTCAGGGCTACTCTTTATCTTTTCAGACATATGCCTGTCTTTTCTGAGGTTGTATACCCAAAAGCTACCCATCTGCCTAATGTGAGACATTATCAGCAGTACTCTGTATAGCTCAGAAGTCATCACGGAAGTAACAGGTTTTGCTACATAAGCAACTACCCCAAATCCTATTGGCTTAAAACAGCTACTATTAATCATTACGTATAAATCAATCTGCTGAACCAGGTCTAGATAGGCTGATCTTGGCTGGACTCATTATCTGTGGTCAGCAGGAAGATCAGCCAGGGTCTGGCTGGTCTAGGACAGCCTCTGTTGGAATGGTTTAGCTGTCCTCCCTGTGGTCCCTCATCCTCAAACAGGCTGCTTGAGCTTGTTCATGTTATGGTGACAGGGTTCCAGGAGCAAGAGGGGAAGTGCACAAGGGATTCTGAGGCTCAGGCTTGGAATTTGCCTAAGATCACTGTGAGACATCTATCAGTGAAAGAAGTGATGAGGTCAGCCCAGATTCAGAGGTTGAGGAAATAAACCCCTTCTTCTGGTGGAAGAGTTTGCAGAATCTCATTGCAAAGGTGCATGGACACAGGAAGGGGTGGTCAATTTCCATCTTTGGAAGCATCAAGGCTTGATCCCATTCTTGGACCAGGGTCACCACATTGAGTTGCACAGGCTATATATTACACAATTACAAGAGGCAGGATTCACATTGTAATTTTGTTTCACGAGGAACAAATCCCATAATTCTTTCTTAAGATGCCCTTCAGATACCTGATGAGAGCTGCACACACACACACACACACTTCCCAAGGGCAGCTTAGTCTACTATAAAATAAATTCTGATACATGAAAATAAACTCTGCTATTCTAAAATTCAGGTAACAATCCTAACAAAATACAGGCTTAAATATACGATTCTTTTTAACTTTAGGTATTTTACATGGTGGTAGTAAACTTGCTTAGGCAACAGAAAACTTATCCTGTTGATCCTTTAAAATAAATATTTATAAGTTTCATTTTCAGAAATTACTTTTTAAAATGTCTATTGGGTTGCATTATCCACAGCTAAATGCATTCTGCAGGAAGCTTAACATTAAAATTTCCAACAAATTATCCCCAGGCTTAACGATACATTTCTGGTGAGGCTACGAGATCATTCATGTAAATGTAGAGCCTCGCCTTTGTTACCTCACTTTCTTATTTTAGTGAAAAAGGGGACTTTCATTAGAGCAGAGTTTTCATTTTAAAAAAATTATTCCATTAAGGTTGTTGCATTGCTGGGAGAGTAGATGAGTATCTATTTCTGTACATTAAGATCCAAATTCCAGGTAAGCTGCCTCCTTGAAACTAACGATGCTATTAATAGGCTCCTCTAGTGTTCTGTGCAGGGAGGAAGTAGGAGTGAGGCTGCGTCTTTAATTTACTGGGGAATAGAGCACCTTTATGCAACTATTATTTCTGGAAGTAACCTTTACCTTTCTGAATGATCCATTTGTGCAAAGTGATGAATGTTGCAGGTTTGAGTTCTCAGAGGTTAGAAATCACTCACTTCTGTAATATCTCTGGCAGGCTGGTTGCAAATGCATTTTTTTTGTTCCTTATTGGGTTGAACTTGAGGGTTTGTTAATAATCTCAATCTCTAAAAATACTGCATTTACACCAACTGAATATCACTGAATATATTTATAGCAAAATCTTGTGAATTTGGCCATATTCATTAGGAACCTGTGATTATTTGGATAAGGCCTGTGTTGAGGCTCATCCTTTAGTGATACATGAAAGAGGGATGGTTAAATCATAAAATAGTTGGAACCCAACTTCAAGGAGAATGTACATTTGCTAGAGAACAGAATCTCCTTGTAAGTCCTTTGAAACATCTATTTGCCTCCAAACAACATTATCAAAAGTTATCTTCGCTGAGACTGGTGTTTGGGTGTACTAATTGTGATGCATTTTTGCCTTTTTAATGAGGAAAGCCTGATATGCTTGAAAGGAAGAAATATGTAGTTCTCTAAAGATATTATACAATTTAGCTCACTGCTGCACAAATAGTTTATACATGAGGGTCAATTCAGGAAAAAAATAAAATGTTTGCAAGCTACGTTTAATTATTTTCCTCTTATTCAAATCACGATAAGGTCAACAAGACAACTGATGCTGCTTTTCAACCACTAAAATATTAATTAATATTAGGGGATTGTAAGGAGTAGCATATGGGTTTTTGTCTTCTTTGCATTTTGAGACCTCCAAGAGAGTTTAATGAGGAATGTTCGGGTGTAGTCCATACATCTTCTTGTGCTCAATAACGTCCTGAATTAGGTGCTCACTTTATAGATGGCGACAGAGCTGGTCGTACTTGACAAGTGCCCCAGAAGCATGGCCATGGAGCTGAGGTGAAAATAGCCCTTTTCATGTAGGGTTACATGTGCTGCAAGCCAGGATGGACTATGCCAGACAAAGGATGCTGCAGACATGGGTGATGCAACCCCCAAACTCCCATACCTTCTTCTTGACCAAGCCTGTCTCTAGTCCTCGATCCACCTGTAAATCCTTTATAAAGTCAAGAATGTGCTTTCAGTCTCTGAGCTTCAGTTTTCTTATTCATAAAGGAGAGGCTTAGACTTGATCACTCTTTCTAAAACACCACCCTTCATGTACCATCTGCACAATGTGGTCATGGCCATCATCCATCATCTATCAGTATCCTTTGCTTGATGTTTCTCTATAATTCAGTGGGCTTTGCCTTTCTAAATAGATTTATTTAAAAGGAAACGTTCTACCACTGCCTTAAAGGGAAAACCAGCGTCACTCTCCATAGAGGAAACAAAAAATAATAATTAAATAAGACAATGACAATCAATCCTCACACATGAGCCTACTCTCTTTCTGTTAAAAAGGAAGATGGACAAGTGGGAGGAGTTGGGGAAGACAGCACCTTAAGGAGACATTCTCCTTGACACAATCAAGTGATGAAAGAGAATTGAAAGGGGAATGCCACTTCTTCCTCTTTGTGATCCAAAGTCACGTCATTCTGTGTCTTTGCAGCACCCAAACATCTTCTCTACCAGCTGTGGTCTGAGTCCTGTGCTTTGAGAAACACTGGCAGGGTGATGGGTCTCTCAGTGTGCTGAGAGTCTATCATTTACCTGACTTGAAAGATCTCTATGGTAGGGACCCAGCAGGGCCCCATGGCAATCAGCACCTATCCTGTACCGCTACCAAGTATGGGAGCTTTTCTTCTACTCCAACCCTCCTGCTGCTCTGGATACTCGGGTTATATTAGCCAAGTCTCAATGGAAACAGAGAACAGCTGTTTGAGTTCTTTATTGGATTGAACTTGAGAGTTTGCTCATAATCTCAATATTTTAAATTACACATTTACATCAACCATCTTCTCCCAAATGCCCCTCATGTGCTTGAAGATTATTCATGAGTTACCACTTAGATCTTACTTCTCTAAGCCAAATTAGAACAGGTCCTTAGTTTTTCTCCTTTTATATCCTACTAGAGGCCCGGTGCATGAAACTTGTGCACTCTGGGGTGGGGGTTCCCCAGCCTGGCCCATGCCCTCTCACAGTGTGGGAGCCCCCCCACCATCAACCTCCCCAAAAAGGTGGGCCCCACCCACCCATCCAGGGCTCCTCAATGGATTGCCCCAAAGAGGTAGGCTGGAGCTGGGGGTCCTTCCCCCAGAGTCGCCACAGGAGCCACCAGGACCCTCCCCCGTGGCATGCAGCGTCAAGTCCTGCCCACCCTCATGCGCCTTGCCACGCACACAGCCCTGCCCACCTGCGCACGCCCGCTGCACACCCAGCCTCCTGGTGATGGATTGGTATGGCGTGAGAGCATCACGGTGTGAGGGCGTGATGACCACATAGGCTTTTATTAATATAGATGTCCTAATTATGGTTGTGGTTCCTGATTTCCAAGAAATTCTGCATTCATCTTTTGGCTTCCTGAATTCGTTCTAGTTTCAGGCCGCCAGGGTGTAAGAACTTTCTTGGAGGGTCTGATATCTAATTTCTGTCTTACTTTGAAGTACATTCCTTACCTCAAGCACTAAGGGGTATGTAAGGCAACTTTCAATGTATAATAAAAATTTTATAATAGACAATTTATAATAATAATAGACACTTCATAATAATACAACTGTCCAGCTTCCTCGAAAATTTATATTGTCTGGAAATACTGGGCTCCAGCTTCCTCCTGGAATCCAGCCTGCCTGCCTCTCCAGCAGCCCTGCTCGGTGATAGTCTGCAGGCAGGTCCAGCCTCAGCAGGCATTTCATCATGCTGTATTATCGTTTTACTGCAGTGGAGGTAAGGTGGATGCAAAATACCTTCTTGTACATATAAGCAGACCTCACAGAAATTGTAGGCTTAGTTCTAGAACACCACAATAAAGCAAATATCACAATAGACTCACATGAATTTTTTGGTTTCCCAGTGCCTAGGTTCATACTATAATGTAGTCTATTAATTGTGAAATAGCATGATGTTTAAAAAATAATGTACATTTCTTAATTAAACATGCTTTATTGCAAAAAAAATTCTAATAATCATCTGAGCCTTCAGTAAGTTGTAATCTTTTTGCTGGGGGCGGTGGGAGGGAGGATGGAAATCTTACCTTGATGTTGATGAGAATGCAATGTCTGGGAAGTGCAATAAAGGGAAGCACAAAAAAATGACGTATGTCAGTATATTGCTATCAAAATTAGTCAAATTGAAGTTAGGCCCAGAGGCCCATGTGACTCAGTAGAAATGAAAAACAGAAGATTTTTTATTGGAAGTGGTCTGTCTTTAATTCTCTATGTTGTTTTTCTAGCCCTGTAAACCATTGAATATGTAACATATTATAGACTCAAGATTTTTAAAAAAATTTTATTTTTCAATTACAGTTTACATTCAATGTTATTTTGGATGAGTTTCAGGTATATAGCCTGGTGGTTAGATAATCATATACTTTTCAAAGTGTTCCTGGTATTTCCAGTACTCACCTGGCACCGTACAGAGTTATTATAATATTATTAGCTCTATTCCCTATGCTGTACTTTACATCCCCATGACTATCCTGTAGCTATCAATCTGCACTTCTTAATCCCTTTACCTTTCACCCAGCCTCCCAAACCCCTTGCCTCTGGCAACCATCAGTCTGTTCTCTGTAGAGATTAGATTTTTTAGACTTGTTTGCCTTGTCCAGCTTATAGCTCCCTCCTTTTTACTCTATGCATTGCTTTTCTAACCTTCGATTCCTGCTCAAACCCTCCTCCCAGTCCAGACTTTTGGTCCTGGTGTCCTGCAGCCTACCCCTCCCCTCTGCAATGCAACCATGGCATGGCATCGATGCCACAAATCACCCTCCTGCTTATTGACAATATTTTAGTCTAGTGCAGTGATGGCGAACCTTTTGAGCTCAGCGTGTCAGCATTTTGAAAAACCCTAACTTAACTCTGGTGCCGTGTCACATATAGAAATTTTTTGATATTTGCAACCATCGTAAAAAAATGATTTATATTTTTGATATTTATTTTATATATTTAAATGCAATTTAACAAAGAAAAATCAACCAGAAAAATGAGTTCGCGTGTCACCTCTGACACGCGTGTCATAGGTTCGCCATCACGGGTCTAGCGTGTCGATTTGTTCAGAATATGTTGCGCCATATAGTAAAGAGGGAAAGCTTGGGTTCTGGAGACAGGAGAGCTCTGGGCTTATTAGGTTGTTATTAGAATTAAGTGAGAAATACCTGGAAAGTCTCTATTACAGTGTCTGGCACATAGTAAACACCAAGTAAATGGTATGTATGATTAAGAGTTTAGGAGTTGTTTATTTGGTAATAATGATAATTAGGTATTTAGCACCTCCATGAGCTAAGGCTGTGCTAACTAGACATTTGAGTACAAAGATGGTGAGGGACTCAGGTATCTAAATACTTATGATAAAGGGGTCTGTAAAAAGTGCTCTGGGATTGTGATGGGGAGGAGATTTTGAAAAATTGGGGGGTAGGTTTCATGAAGGAGGTGGTGGTCTAGATCAATAGTCAAGGCGGAGTAAGAATTTTCTAAGCAGGGAAATGAATGAAGGGCTCAGAAGGGCCACTCTGTGTATAAATACTCAATGATAAAAATAAAAAACATGGTGTGTTCTATGAAAGCTCAACAAATAATGACTATTTCCATGTTCCTTAGTATAAAGGATGTGGGGAGACGGAAAACATGCGAGGTCGGAAACGTGAAGGCACTTTCCTAAACTTAAAGAGTTTAGACTTGATCTGGGAGTCAGATTTGTGTTTTGGAAAGGCCACTCTCACACATGAGTCACCCCAGAAGTGCTTTAATTAAATTATGATCCATTGATTATGAGAAAAAGCCATAGGCCAAGAAAAAGTTTTAAGAGATATTTTCATCCAAAATGATGGACATTTTTAAAAGCTTAAAGTGGAAAACTTAGAGAACTATTTATTCCTTGCGCATTCCTGTGAGTCAAAGTTTTGCTGCATCAGACTTTCAGCCAAGTCAATGTGAAGTTTGTGATTGAAACTAAAAATTACCAAAGTGGTGAGAGTTGCTGTTCCCTTGGCAACATTGACAAAGGTCCAGTGAAGGATTCTGGGTAACAGGCTAGGCTGTAGGTAAATTGCTATTTGGTCTACTTTGGACCAGTAAGTTAACACCACACACACACACACACAAAACCTATCTTGGCATTTCCCGACTTGGAAGTGCTTTAATTCGCTCCTTTCGGCAAAGTATCCCCATGGGCTTTGCTCTGAGTTGGCCCTTCGTGAGGCAGATGTGTGATTCGATGAGCTTTGACAGGCCTGCCTGCCCAAAAAAAACATCTTGGCAGGCCAAAAATTCCCACTCTGAGAGTTTTTACTATTGGTTAACACATTATTTCCAGAAAGCTCTGTCAAAATGTAGGTGCATTGCTGGAGGAATATGACACACGGGGCAAATAGCAGAGAAAGTGCGGGTAGTGTAAGAAGGAGACTAGAGACTAGATCAGATGCACATGGTCTGGATTCTGACACAGCCTCTGACCTTGGGCAGGTCGGTTACTATTACTATTTTTTTTTTTGGTATTACTATTACTATTATCATTTGAATCTCGGTTTCACCATATGCATAGATAGAATAATATTTGTTCTCCAGTGGGAAATTTTAAGGGTCAAATGATGTGGTAAAGGTGTTTTGTAAACTGTAAAGATCAGGGGGCGATTATTTTAAATGTTTCTCAGACTGATATCTAGGACAATAATATTTTGCTTGGAATGAAGAGGGAGGGTCTAATGACAATAGCATGGAAACAGGACTGTGACAGAAGGTGAGAGGGGAGAGGAGGGATCCCATGAGGTTATAGCATGACTCTCAATTCCTACATCCATGATACCCCAACCCACTTCTCTATATCTCAATCATCCTAAATGACGTGCCATCAACTCACCAGGCCATGCTGTTTCATGTTTTACAAAAACTCTTCTCACTGCCTGGACTTCCCTGCTCCACCTAGTTTACCTGAATAACTTCTCTCTTCTTTTAACACTCACCTGGACAGGTTAGAAAATCCATCTCTGGAAATACAAAAAACCTGATGGTATTTATTCCACCATGGGGCATATTGCCTTTTCCATTTAGATGGTGTTGTGGACAGAACTGTGTTCTCCCAAAATTCATATGTTGAAGCCCTAATCCCCAGTGTGACTTTAATTACCTTTAAAGTGGTAATTAAAGGTAAATGAAGTCATGAGGTTGGGACCCTAATCCAATGGGATTGGTGTCCTTATAAGAAGAAAAAGAGACACCAAGGGAATGGGTGTACTCAGAAAAGGCCATGTGAGGACATAGCAAGGAGGTGGCCATCGACAACCTAAGGAGAGAAGCCTTGCCAGCTACCAATCATGCTGGCACCTTGGTCTTGGATTCTAAGCCTCCAACTGAGAGAAAATAAATTTCTGTTATTTAGCTGCCCAGTCTGTGGTATTTTGTTATGGTAGCCCAAGTAGACTAATATGGATGTTAAGCATCTTAAGGACAAAGATTGTATTTTACTCATTTTTGTACAACCAGGAACTGGAACATAGTAGATGCTGAATAAATAATTCTTGAATGAATGAATACATCAATTAATGTAGCACATCTGGGTCCAGTTGAAAGACCAGATGAGTCCAGGAGCTAAGACAACTTGCTTACTCTTGGGCAGTGGCCATGAATCTGGAGACCTAGAGAATGGACAATAGAAAGATCTTACCTGTGGGTCATAGGGAAAGCCAGGGCAAGGAGATATAGGACCAGGCTGACACATAGCAGGACAAAGGCAGATGTCCAAATTGGTCCTAGAATAGATATCAGGGAAGTCCAATATTGGAGGAGCCTTGGGATATGGGTAATAGTTACCTTAGACTCTGTAAGACAGTGGTTCTCAACCTTCTGGCCCTTTAAATACAGTTCCTCATGTTGTGACCCAACCATAAGATTATTTTTGGTGCTACTTCATAACTGTAATGTTGCTACTGTTATGAATCTTAATGTAAATATCTGATATGCAGGATGGTCTTAGGCGACCCCTGTGAAAGGGTTGTTCGACCGCCAAAGGGGTCACGACCCACAGGTTGAGAACCGCTGCTCTAAGAGCTCCTCTATCTATTGTATAAAGTCTAAACTTCTAACTTAATCAATGAGGCACTTTATAATACAGCTATCACCTACTAGTTTTGCCCACAGCAACTCTCTGGACAGCACAGTAGGTACTCACTTAATGTTTGCCTCTTGAAAGCTAGGACTGTGTCTTCTTCATGTTTGTTTTCACCTAGCACCTAGAAAAAGGCCTGCTATATTGCAGGTACCATTAAATATTTAATGAATTGGACAGAATATTAAGCAGTTGGCCCGACAGCTCCTATGACACTTGCCTATAAAGAATGTTTCCTAGTGACTGAGAGAGCGGCTCTGACTAGGAGTCCTTTGTAAGGTCCTAAATTAGTTTCATATTGCTGGTATAACAAATTACCAGAAACTTAGAGGCCTAAAGCAACAGAAATTTATTGTCTGAAATTAATCCTTCCTTTCCTCTTCCAGCTTCTGGTAGTGCCAGGTGTTCCTTGGCTTGTAGTCGTGCAGTTCCAGTCTCTGCCTCTGTCTTTACATGGCCACCGGCTCTGTGTGTTCTCTCCTGCCTGTGTCTTCTTCCCTTCTTTTCTCTTTCAGGAGCATTTGTCATGGGATTTAGGGCCTGTGCTAACCCAGGAGGGCCTCAGGTCAAAATTCTTAATTACCTCTGGAAAGACCCCTTTTCAAATAAGTTCACATTCACAGGGTCACTGTAAAGAATCTTTGGGGGGACCACTATTCAGCTCCCACAGGAGTGAAAACATACTATCTCACCAGGGAACAAACCAGAGGAGACATGAGTAAAACTTGGGTCTACAGGAAAGCTTAGTCTCATGGCTCAATCACTTCATGAAGCTCGTTTTTGCTTCAAGGAAGGAAACAAAATAAGGTCAGCAGCTCAGCTCAATTTGGTGCTAACTCATTGAGCCACTGACCTAAAGGTTCCTTAAACTCCTTCTGACTAGGACAGGAAGATAGAACCCAGAGGAAAGATATGAGGACTAAGTAACCCCACCATGGACTGTGGAAGACTGCAAAACAGGAGACAATTTTCCTTCCCATCACATTAAAATCTAGTTTAAAAAATACAGTGAGGGATATAATTCAGTTTTCAAGGTGTAGAGAAAAACATACCATCATATACTAAGGGTATATTGGTCAGGGTTCTACAGAGAAACAGACTCAGTAGGATATATACACGCACTCATGTATATAAAACACAAGGGAGCTGATGGTGCAAATTGCCAGATATGATGAGATGAGATGTCCCGGTTCAAGCAGTGAGACAGGAAAAGAAAAGTGAACTTCTTTTCTGCCTTTTGGTCTATTCAGGCCCTCAGTGGAGTGGCCAATGCCCACCCATGTTAGGTAGGGCCATCTACTTTACTAAGTCACTGAACCAAATGTCTCATCCAGAGACACTCTCACAGACATACTCAGAAACAATGTTTGATCTGGGTACCCCTTGGCCAGTCAAGTTGACATTATCACAGGTGGTGAGGATGAATTCATTGCAATGATTTGGGCTCTTTGTATTAAAGTTTTAATGAAATTTACATATCCTTTGATCCAGAAATTCCTCAAGTAAGGCAAAGATTTAGCCACAAGCATTGCAATTGGAAAAAATTGGAAATAACTGCTACTTCCAACAATAGGTGAATATTTATATACATGGTGGCTATCTTTTTGGTATAAAAGCATATTCCTATTAAAAAACAGTGGTATTGTTGAAATGTACTCCTTGACCTGGAGTGACAATCATATATTATTGGATAAGAAAAGATTAAAAAGCATGTGTACAGTATTATTCAATTTTGATTAAAGCATTTATATTTAGCAAAAAGTCAGAAAAATATGTACTTACATACAAAAAGTCATTACCTCCATTTGGGACAATTATTAGCAATTTTTTCTTTTTGCTAATTTTTATCTTTGGTCTCTCTATTCTGAGCATGTATTTCTTATATGATAAAAGAAAGTTATCTTAAAATGGAAAAATGTGGTTTTCTAGAGTTAACTTTCTCTAGACAATGTGTATTAGCTGCTGCTACCATATTTATCTAGCATGTTGATCTCAGATCCAATTTGCATGGTCATGTTAAAAAATAGCTTTTATTCTTACATTAGTAAGAAAGAAGAGCAGACCAGTGGGTTTGTTTAAACATTTATAAAGCGCTGGCACCCAGGCTGGCTTGAGGATTCTAATAAACTCATCTCACTTTTTCAGAACATCTTGGCTGCTTAACCTTCTGGACTGTCTACACTAAGGCATAAAAAGCTGGAAATATAGTTGTTCCTCACTTTGGATTTCTTACTTAAAATAACTGAATGCTAGATTAAATGAAAGGGGTTTGTGAAAGCACTTTGCAAGTTGTGTGCAGTTACTCAAACAAGGGGCTCATTGTCAACAATGTGCCTGAAGGTACTTGGAAATGCTGTGAGTCTGGGGACTCCAACTCCTCCCGTGGAGCCTTGATTGTTTTGGGGGTGAGGAGGTGGCCTAAGGAGGGGAGGATTGGGGGCCCACCAATTCAACCTGAGAGCCCCCAGTTGTGTCAATGGTATATATTGAGAATTCTGTGGCTCCAGGAGAAATTAAAAACCTCTGATTGGTTCACTTTCCTCATTTTAGAGAAGTACAAAGCAAGGCCCTGGGAGGGGAAGTGACTTTCCTAAGGTCACTGAATGACGGAGACTACCAGTAAAAGAGACTCTTTTGACTCCTAGCGCTGTGTCATGTTGTCTCTGGTCTCCACTGTTTCCTTCTAATAAAGCAGAAACTTGAAACCTCTCATTAAAGCAAAGGCTGCCTTTGATCTGGCAAAAATACCCAGGAGAAAAATTTCCCAATAAATTCACCCCAACTCCAACCACATTGCATTGTTTTATTTTTAGACATTATAAACACCTTATTGATTGATGTGTTCCATTGCATATTGACTTGTGTCTGTGCACAAGAATGTAATAACGATAGTTAACGCCTACATACTTCTTATTACACTCTGTGTATTATTCTAAGTGCTTTCATGGGTGTTTACCCACGTAATCTTTACAAAAGCCAAAGAGGAAAAAAACTCCATTTTAACTACTTTTTAAAGATGAAAAGATTGAAGCACAGAGAGGGTAAGTAACTTGCCCAAGGTCTCAGAGCTGGTAAGTGAATATGTGAAGATTCAGTAGTCAGTGTCAAAGTCAGTCCTCTTAATCATTATGCTATGCTTCTCTATGTGTAGATGTGAATCTTACAAATTCTGTTCATTGTTATATCTTCCATACCCAAATACTGTTTAAATCCCTATGTCCTAGAGAATGAATATATACAGTATTAAGTGGGCTGCACTCCTTGTTTTACGAGACACTGGCACTACATTTCACTGGCATTTCATTCACTGGAATGACTTACGAAGAAGGAAAGTCGTGATTTTTGATTTAAATAAATTATCTTCACTCTAATTCTTTTGGTTATACTTTTCTAGACACAAACCTAAGATCCCCCACCCCAAAACAACAACAACAATGGCAACAAAAACCTTTGTGTAAGCTAGAGAAATAGTGGAAAGACTCACTGTATTCCTGGGAAGACATAAAACTTCACTTGCTATGGTCCATAAAGTATCCAGAATAATTCTATGCATAGTCATTAAAGAACTCTATAAAAGGCACTGAATATTGAGACCACTCAAGCAATCTGATTGCTTAATTAAATCTCTAGAAATGCTCAATAGTGCCAATTGAAACTGTATCACCCATAAAAGAAAGAGTACGTGCCTTCTTTTTTTTTCTTTTCATTTTTAGTTTATAATAGCAATAACGACCTTGGCTCTGAGCATTTCCTGGAGATTAATGACTGACGAGGCTTAATGGCCCTCGACTGCCCCTCCAGTGGACTATCAACTCCTCCCAACTTGTCATTCACCCCTGAAAAGTAGCCCTCATCTCTCTGGTTTGCCAAGGAGTGCCAGTATTTGTGAGAGTGAGGATTGGTTTGTGAATAGTGATTTGTGGATTCTTGAAAACTTTGTGACAATATTGACATCACTGATGAGGACAGGTTCCTAACTAACCTCAGAGGTAAACATTGCTCTGAGTGTATACACTGAATGTATACAAAGGAGCTTGATTTCCTCCACTTCACGTTCCCGTGTGATGGTGTAAAAGGGCTTGCGATGCATTTCTCTACTGTTGAATTTTGTTCTCTTGTGTTCTGCTCTGTGACTTTCTTAAACATGTGTATGGACACGACATGCTTTGGAATACAAAAAAGAGCTTCTTTTGAAAACAAAGATTATGGTATGGCTACATCTAAAGAAATAATTTCGATGATTATTTAACAATACAAGCATGTTTAATTTCCTCTACCCCATCTTAGTGAGGCTGCCACTACCCTGGAAGAACCTACCACTGGTTGCAATCTAACGTGACTGCATTTGCTTCCTGATTGTCCACCTCCACCCCCCTGAAAGGGCTTAAAAAAGACCAGTCTCTCTCCAGTTCCAGAATGCCAATGTGGCAAATTCCTAGCTCCTGCTTCCCGTCTATCCACAGACATGTCACAGCTTGGTGAGCCTGTATCATTAGTCTGCCCTTAAACCACTCCGCCTACTGTAAAAATGATATTAGCACCGGACATGTAAATAGCACTTTAGAATGTACAGAGTGCTTTCGAGGGGCACAAATCCATCTTGTTTTACAGAAGAGGAAGCTGGTTTTGAGAGAGCGACTTGTCCAAGATCATACACCCTGTAAGTAGGAGAGGTGTTCAGATTTTCTGATTCTAAACCAGTCTCTTTCTCAGTTTTTTTTTTTCAGTTTCCCATCATTCAAAGAGAGCTCCTCATCCACTTTTTTATTCCTTAAATCACTTCTTTCTTGATGTATCAAGAAAAGTGAAGGGACCTTAAACAATTACAATGGCTATTATTCACTGAGTGTGAACTATGGACATACATTTCACATACATCATTTCATTTCATCTTCCCCATTCAATGATGCAGAAACTGTTACCATATCACAGAGGAGGATAATGTGGTTCAGAGAAGTCATGTATCCTGTTAGAGATCATGGTCTCGTAGATCTGACCATGTGTATGTCTGGCTGTCATGCCATCAAAAGGGACTTTGTTCTCTGTGGGACTTTGATGGTTTGACATTTTTTCCCTGCCGTGCAATATCAAATATGGCTTTTCGGTGATCCAAGAATTAAATATTTGAGAATTGTGGACAAATAATGCTAATATCCCCAGGTGGATGGTAGCCAGAATGGAAATCTCTTTAGAGATGGTATGGGGTGGGCCTTTGGTTTGCTTCGACTATGACAGAAATACTTAATTTGATAAATAAATTCATGAGTTATTTTTTCCCCTCAACTGTGACTTCAAGTGATGTACATTGAAGAACAGCTGGCTGTCATACCTCTGGACAGACATCTGTAAATTTTGTGATTCTTATGGTTAAATCTTAGGAACATTATTTTATAGCTTCATAGGGCTATAAGGGACCAAATAAATCATTTATTTTATCTTTACATTTTTCATAGTAAAGAAACTAAAATCCAGGAAGGCTAGATGAGTTGTTTAACGTCTGTAAGCAAGCATTGATTTTTATTTTGGTTTCCTGTTGTCAGTGGTTGATGGGTTGCATATCTGCTGTGTGCCAAGCACTATCATAGAAACAGGTAACACCATGAGGATTAAGACAGACCCGGGCTCTGCCCGGAGAGTTTAGGGTCTAGCAGGCGGCATCTTATAATCAACTGAACATGTTACTCATTTTGGAGTATGCTCCTGTGTTTCCTCACCTCATATCCTTACCTGGTCAGATACCACCAAGTTCTTGTAATATAGCACATGGAATGGCAGCTTTGCCCCTTCTCATCCTTCCACAATCCCCCCGGCAATTCCTAGCCAGGTTTTTTTCTTTTAACTTGAAGAAATGGATGAGAGCCAGACCTTGAAAGTGGCCTTCACATGCTTCTAGGCTAAAATCAGGTTTGCGAATGCTCACCACTTCTAGTTGCTCTCTTTTCCCTTAGAGCTTGAGGAATAAGAAGAGAAAGGGGTCACTACTTCCTTTGAAGGCCCCACTTCCCCTTCTCCATTCTCTGCCTGTCTCCTCTCTTTCACGGGGATGTCATTCTATGGTGGTTCCACTGGGCCATTTTGTTCTTCATGTGTCCTTCATAGAGGGAGATTAGAGCTCCCCCTGAAGGTTCAAGTGGGGAAGGTGGGGATGTGGTCAGAAGTATCTACCAGCAGGGATTGAGGAAAATCTTGAGAAATAAGATTGCTCCGTCAGTTTTTCAGGTTCTTCATTTATGTGATGTTATTACACAGCCTCGGGAGAACACCGAAACAAACCCAAACAAAAACAAAATAAAAAAATTGCACCTCAGAACTCCAGAGTCCATGGGAATTTATTTTCTGAGGGAAGCTTTCTCCTCTGGTTCCTCACGCTGGAGAGCTTGATTTGCCATCAATATTTAAAATGAAAATAAAGCAGTCCTTAAAGAATGAAGATCACTTAAAACATAGTGCTACTTGAATGTCAAGAAGCCATTATGTTTAATAGCATTTTTTAAACTATTAAAGTTGAGTAGTTACCTTTTATTTTGCATTTAGTCACTCACGGGAGACATTTATTTAGTCTTATAGGCTACAAATAGTGATGGTGTTAGTAGAGAAGATCCTCATTTTGAATAATGGTCTCATCTATATAATATCTCTTGTATAATATATTCATTTCTTACAGAGGGATGAAAATACACACAACTGTTAATGGAGTGAAAATACTATGAAACATATACTCTTAAAGCTATAGCATTGTGAATCAAGAAATAAGGTAATTATTTTTAGTTCGTGAAATGGTGTAAATATATAATTTCCATTCCTATATATATTTCAACCACCTTTGGAGAAAGGGGCAACATCAAAATTTTAAAAAAATGTCTTCAATGTCCCTTGTCAAGAAGTTTAGGATACAATACCACCCAGTCCACTTCCCCAACATATTCTAAAAGCACAAGCCTGAGAAGAAAACTATGAATAACTCTTTTGCTCCTGAATGTTATTTTATGAAGCAGATTTTATTTTATTTTATTTATTTATTTTTTTAAATATATTTTATTGATTTTTTTACAGAGAGGAAGGGAGAGAGACAGAGAGCCAAAAACATCGATGAGAGAGAAACATCGATCAGCCGCCTCCCGCACATCCCCCACTGGGGACGTGTCCGCAACCCAGGTACATGCCCCTGACCGGAATCGAACCCGGGACCCCCCAGTCCACAGGCCGACGCTCCATCCACTGAGCCAAACCGGTTTTGGCTATGAAGCAGATTTTAAACTGCCATCCTGGTTTACATGGACAGCCTATAGTCACTTTTAAAAGGAAAACAGTGATTTTGTAGAAACCTTTCACTCTCTTCTTTTTATTTTTCAGTCTCCTATCAGATGTACGAGCTTCTTGAAAATGTGAGATCTAAAACCAGAGAGAACTGCACATTCGGGACAAAGATGGCATTATCTGTTGGATCGACGTTTGTTTGTTTTTTTTCTGAGCAGAATCAGAAATGTGGAAGGCATTGAGAACTCAGGAGAGGTCCTAGGAGCGTGAGGAGCTGAACCATGATTCTCCTGTCGATAGCATCTGCTCCAGGAGCACCTGATCATAAACAAGTTGGTGTTCTGGAGTTCCCCACCCGGGTCTCATGTGAGTGATAACCTTGAATGAGAATACCCACCGCTTATTGGGTGCCTGCTGTATACCATGCATCATGTTCCACACTGACTAATTTTGTCAGTTAAGGTTCTTTTGGGTGTAAGTGACAGAAAATCAAGTGAGCTTTGAATCAATCCAAGGTTCAAGCAGTGTCACCAGGAGGCTGTTTTTCTCCATTTCTCAGCTCTGCTTCTTGGACATTGTTTAGTGTAACTGTGTACTTAGAGCAGGGTTTTCAGCCTCAGCACTACTGAGATTTTGGGACAGAAAATGCTTTGTTGTGGGGGCTTTCCTGTGCGTTGTAGAATGTTAAGCAGCATCCTGACCTCTATCCTCTAGCTGAGAATAGCAGCTCTCTCCCCCCCCCCCGCCCCCCCATTCTCAGAGTTGTGACAACCAAAAGTGTTTCCAGATATTATCAAATGTCCCCTGTGGGATGGGGGTGGGGCTGGGGGGCGGTGGGTGGAGGACAACTCTCCCTTCCTGCCCTCCAAGGGGAACCACTGGGATAAACAAAGATGGTTGCCAGGTGCTCCTGATTGGAACCCATCAGAGAAAAGTAAGTACTTCTATCTCAACATTCCCAGGGAAAGCCATGTGAGGTCTTGTTGGAGCTGCTCAGTAGGTGGCTCACCCTTGAAACAGTCGCCTGGAAGTCAAATCTGAAGCCAGCTCTGATTGGCAGGCCCAGGTCATAGGCCTGTCCCAGGGTTGGGGATAAAGCCCCACTCACGCCATCTGGATGGGTGTTGGGTGCAGAGAGAATCCTCCGGTAAAAATCAGAGGTATAGCTTGAAGAAGAGTGGAAACTGATAAGGCAAAGAGATTTCATTTATTTTCACAACAACCATTTGAGGCACAGAGAGAATAAGTAAGTTGTCCAAGGTCACACAGCTAATGAGTGGTGAGATAGATAATCATTTATCATTTATTATCTGATATAAAACAAATGGGGAATGAACAACATTAAAAAATGCCTGTCCTTCTGCAATGGTAGAATTGTCAAGAGTTAACATATTCTTATTATCCAGGTAGATTACTGTAACTTCCTGATGCTCAGTAATTTGTCAATTACAGTATCATAAGTGGTCAAATGACATAGTTAAGCCAATGCTAATGCTACTTTAGCATTAACACCCACTTCTGGTTCATGATGAGTTAAATAGGATTTTCTTCCTTTTTTTTTTTTTTGCTAACTTAAGAAACCAGCCACGATGGATGAAACTGTTTCTAACAGAAAATGCATTCTGAATGCTAAAGCACCTGCTTACCAATGAACTTTTGGAGTGCAGTCCATGGCTGAGCGAGGGACTGCCGTTGTTACGAAACTGGCACTGTATTTTCAGGTTATTCATTTCTTCCAGGGGACTTGAAGTATTTGTTCAAAGTTTCAACCTGCTGGTTGAATTTCTAACAATAATGAAATCTACACAACTCCCCCTGTTACCGACCAGAAAGTGACCCGAATCTAAGAGTCTATGAACCAATGGAAACATGCACACCGAACTCTGGGGGTTTGCCTGTCACAAGCCATCTCCAGTCCCATCTTTAATCAAAGGCTTCTGTTAATCAGATCGGGACAGGTTGTAAGTCACTGTATCTTAAGAGATTTCAACTCTGTATTGAGCTCAAAGTTGATTTACTTACATGAGGTGGGAAGGAAACATGATTTTTTTTTTTTACGTAGGAAATGCATTTGCTTCATTTCAAAGCTGCCCAGTTCCGAGGAAGCAGAGATCTCTGCTCTCCTTAAGGACAAAAAGCACGTAGGTGTGTGTTTGGAAGTGTGGTACTTGTTGCAAAATTTTCTTACTTGCCTCCCCCCAATATTTTTAACAACTGAATACATTCCCCTTAAACAGGCTGCCATTTGGCACCATTGCCATGGACTTCTCCACCTCGCAGCCACTCTTCTGCATAATGTGATGATAATTATTAGGGGAGGACCCCCTGACTTAAATTTAGTGTAAATTTAACTCACTCAAGGGGTTTCTGGTGAGTTATTCTCGCTAAGATATGATGTGACAATATCTACTTAAAGCAGGGGTAAGAGCGCTACTGCCTTAATTTTTACTTTTACCATCAGGTAAGCACGTTTATATCAAGAATGTTCAAGAACTGCAGAAAACAGCTGCACAGAGTCTTCAGAGAAATCGCTTTTGCTGCCTGTAATTTCTGCACTGTTTAAACACCATGCTGAAGGAATTTGAAATCAAGATGATTGACATCACTGAGCTTTCTTCATGCTGCACACATGGTCTTTTTTAAAAAGAGTACTCTGTGCGCAAAACATAATTGCTCTCTGCTTCTGCAAAGGGTTCCCTTCAATAGAATTGCATTTTCCTGATAGAACTGATTAGAATAAATTAAACGAGCCACTCACTTCTTCTCCCAGTTTGCAAACTTTGAAATTTTTAACAGGGTTTTTATGTAGGCATACATTGTGCAACTCTACACACTATTTAGGAAAATGTATTATAAGTGCACTTTGAAAACCTAGATAACAATGTCCCCAGTAATATGAAAAGATGGCAAAACATCGAGCCCAGGGCGCCATCAGGCCTCTGCTCCTTGGCCATCAAGCAGATGGTGTTTCAAGTCAGCCAGTTCTTGTCAGCCCAGCCGGGGCCCTCTCTTAGCTGGGAGCTGCCTTGGGTGGAATGTGATATTCTTTCTGCATCATCACTTGGTAAGTGTTCATGAGGAGAAGCAAACTTCTTGGGCTGGGCTAGCTTCCATGTCTTCCATAATCACTAGCTTTACTCTTTCAAAAAAAGAAAGAAAGAAAGAAAGAAAGGTAACCCTGGCCAGTGTGGCTCAGTTGGTTGGAGCCTGGTCCTATGCACTGAAGAGCCTGAGGTTTGATTCCCCGTCAGGGCACATACCCAGATTTCAGGTTCGATCCCCAGTGGAGATCATTGCTTCTCTCTCACATTGATGTTTCTCTCTTTCTCTCTCTCTCTTTCTCTCTCTCTCTCTCTCTCTCTCTCTCTCTCTCTCTCTCTCTCTCTCTTTCTCCCTCTCTCTCTCTTTCTCTCTCTCCCCCTTCCTAAAATCAATAAAAACATATCCTCAGGATATCCTCAGGTGAGGATAAAAAATGAATATATACATAAGTATATATAAAATCAATAAAACATACCCTTGGGTGAGGATAAAAAATGTATAAATGCTTAAGTATACTCACATATATGCATCCATATATGTGTATGAATACTACTAGTACATTCTATTCATTATTAATTACTTTATATTATGTATATGTGTGTACATGTTACAGAGATGGGCTTGCTTTAAGACTTTTTATAAAGAAATCACGACCAAACTTTCTCCTGATTTTATTTATGAACGTGTGCATTATTTTAGTGGTAAATCGATGTCACTTGTACTACAGAAAATATGCCTGAGTTTGTTAAAATGTTGCAAAATAATAGCTACTTGGCTTAAGGTAAGTTATTGGGTATCTGGCAGTTGTTTTTTTAAAAAAAGTTGATGCATCGATCAGATCAGCCCAATGACTGCAGAATGACAATAACCCAAAATAGAAAGGAGGAAAGGAGCAAAGAATGCTTGGTGGAAGATGGAGCAGCAGGAGACACATCAGAAATAATCCACTCAGCTTTAGCTTTCTTTCTGAACTGGACCACGTCTCATTGTGTCTATTGTCACTGGGTGTTATCAACCTTAAATATGTGGTTTACTTATTATTCTCAGGGAAATTTGAGAGGAGTTAAGGAGAACAAGCCAGTAAAGTCTTTAGACATTCTGATCAGGTTTCTTCCAGGGTAAATTTCCACTCCCTCAGCAGGGAGTGTTTTGCATGATCAGACTCCCGGGAGAAAATGTTATTGCATAGAACAAAGCCCAGGCAGTGACTCATATTAAACTGACCAAGGTGGGGGAGGGGAGCGTTGACCTGGGGGGAGGGAAAAGGTAGGGACACAATTTACTTTCTAAAAACTGACTCCGGCTTTCTGGGAAATGAAAAACCTCCGAAGTCTCCGCGTTTCCCGGTGCTGCTTTTATATAAAAAGTATTTGCAATGTGTCATAAGGATTTTCTAGGATGAAATGAAGATTTTCAGTGAAGGGAAGAAATACCAGGAGGCTCTGGAAGAAAAAAAAAATAACAAAACCGTTTTTGTCACTTATAGCAATTAGTTATAATATCAACTACAATTGATAGGCTGGACCTGGCTAATTTAATAAAGCCATTTACTGCTCACCACCAGAAACAAGACTTTAAAAGATACAGGTTTTGAAGGCAAGACCCTTCTTGCCTGGATTGGCATGTTTCAATAAGACACAACCTACAAAATGGATTCTCCTCACATCAGCTAATACAACTTGAATCTCAGACACCTTTCTTTCCCCCGAAAGGTTAGAGATTCACAGACCATCACTGTCCTGATGTTTCCTATTGTTATCTGGCTGCCTCTTGATTAAATGATACAGTTCTGCAATTCAATCCTTTTAATTATGTTTTTTATCATTACAACATGCACCAGGGTCCTAAACGCCGGAGGATTTATTGATAAGGGTGTCTTCCACTGGTACTGCCTCATTTTATTGCTGTTTTTACAATGGTTTCTAACTAATAAAATGTTATCTTATTCATTTTGTTTATGTGTAATAAATCAGAAACCTTTCCCCTTCTCCTGCTCTGCAGATATGGGTGTGCAGGGGTGTGCAGGAGGCGGGGTGGGGATCTCCAGGTGCTAAACCCACCACATCTTTTGCATACAAATAGAAATTAGTATAAGAGCATCTCATTAAGGAAAGCATCACCTTTTCTGCTTGACCTAGGGAAAATTAATATTCTAAATACAAAACCATGTGACTTGGGGTTTTGCTTCTTTCCAGGAACCGAAGCTGGGAAAAGGTGTCTGGACTAAAGCCGAGATTTCTTCTCTGTTCCTATGAGAAATATTATGTCCTCAAAGATGGAAATACATATGATGGGGGAAAAATAGGGTGTGCAGTTTTTAGGCATCTTTAAACCCTGGATGCTATATGCATTCAACAGCTACTTATTACACCCTTGGAATGTTTCAGGTACTGTGATAGTCTTGCCAAGGTGAACAAGTGACATGATCTCCACCCCCTGCATGCCCCCTCTCCCCAGCTTATATTTCTACTAGAGGCCCGGTGCATGAAATTCATGCGGGGGGGCGGGGGGTGTCCCTCAGCCCAGCCTGCACCCTCTCCAATCTGGGACCCCTTGGGGGATGTCCAACTGCCTCTTGCAATCCAGGACCGCTGGCTCCTAACCACTCCCCTGCCTGCCTGCCTGCCTGATAGCCCCCAACCCCTCTGCCTGGCCCCACACCTGGGACCCAGGATTCCCTCCTCCGGCCAGTCACAGGCACCTGGGACCCAAGCTTCCCTCCTTCTGGCTGGCTGCAGGCACCCAGGACCTGGGCTGGTTTCGCCCAGGGTGGCCATAGCCGCAGGGGACCGTGGGCGGGCGGCTTCACCCGGGCTGCAGGTCTTGGCACCTGGGACCACGAGGCGGGCGGCTTGTCCTTCTCCCAGGCCGCAGGCGCATGTGCTGCTCCCAGGGGCTGTGGGGTGTGCGGCTTGTCCTTCTCTTGGGCCGCAGCCTGGCTGGTCCCCATTCCTCTCTCCCCAGTGTTGAGGGTCTGAGCTGTTACAGTGTGACGGTGTGAGGGCGTGATGGCCATTTGCATATTAGCTCTTTATTATATAGAATGGGGAAATAGACACCAAGCAAATGTTTATGTCAATGAATATGTAATTTGTGATAAGGGTTAGAAAGCTTGGAAGTTGAGAGAGTATATCACGTTAGCATTCATTCACTCCTTATTTTCTGGAGCCACCTACTTTCCAGGTACTGGGCTGACCCCTGGAGTGAAGGACTGGATGGAGGGCAACCTGTGCAGACAGTCCCACAGCGCCCCACGATGGAGATACTGGGGAGCTGCAGCTTCAGCAGTCCCTCTCTGATGGAGCACAGTGGTGGAGGGTTATAGTAGTGTTCAGAAAAGGCTGTCTACTATGCCCAGTGGGCATGGCTCAGTGGTTGAGCATTGACCTATGAACCAGGAGGTCATAGTTCAATTCCTGGTCAAGGCGCATGCCCAGGGTTGTGGCTCAATCCCTGGTGTGGGGCCTACAGGAGGCAGCCGATCAATGATTCCCACTCATCATTAATGTTTCTATCTCTCTCCCTCTCCCTTCCTATCTGAAAGCAATAAAAAAGTCTATTAAAAAAAAACAAAAAAAAGGCTGCCTACCAGAGCCTCCATTCTTACTGTGTGTTGAAAAGCTTTCAAGTGCAGGATGGCATGGGCCAAAGCAAGGGATGGGAGTCATGCTTGCAGAGACGAGTGAAGAGTTCCAGGAAGAAAACACATGGGACATGCAGTGGCTGGAGGTGAGCCTGGAAAGGCAGGTTGAAAGGGAATGGTGAAGGCAGTTGGGTACCTTGCCAAACCACTTGGACTTTGAGAGTTGTGGGGAGCCGTGTGGGACTTTAAAAGGGAGGGTTATAGTGGACGTTGTCAATTGCCTAAGGAGCACCCATCCTGCCCATGACCCCTCCTGAGAATACTTCAATTGACCTTCAGGAATTCATCCACCAGCCAATAGCCCACATGCTCCAGGGGAAGTTGAACTACCTCCAGATGCAGGGCTTGGACCTAATAAGGGGATCCTCCATACCCCTGCTATGCCCATGATTCTGATCTGGCCACTTTGGTCAAGATCAGAACTAGTAACTCACATCTTCACTTTGGCTAAAGGGATCAATTTAGGAATGGCATATGACCAATTCCCTCCAAATAGATGCAAAGAGGTAAGGAGGTCTGTCCAGGAATTGTGAAAAAGACATTTCTTGTCTCCTAAGACAGCCATTGAAAAGGATGCCCTCTTTTCCTATGGCGGTTGTGGGGTGCAAAAGTGAGGCCCTGACTGCTCTAGCTGGCATGCTCCCTGCAGCAAAGTCAACCTGAGATGAAACACTCAGCCCGAGCAAGGGGCTGGCTTCACGGGTTTGTATCCTAACTATGCCCCTACTCACCTGTTATCTGAGGCAGATGCACCTCTCTGAGCCACAGTTTCACAGTGGAGATAATAATACTCATCTCTTGAGAGCCTGGCATGGTACTTGGCTCATGGTTAGTGCTTTTTAAATATTAGTTATTTTTATCCATTCATTAAATGTTTACTGAGAGTGCACTGTGAAGCATTGAGGATATAGGGTGAGTAAGAAAGTCACAGTCCGCTCCCTCAACGGGTTTGCAGGGTGTGACTTACCGTGCATGTCTCTTGCAAATATTTCATTATCCTCCATAATGTAGAGACTGACGTGTGCTATGCTCATGTTAAATTTGCCCCATGATGTCTATGATGTTGGCTTATCTGTAGCAAATACTCATTGAATGACTGCCTGGTGAAAGGAAGTGCCAAACAAGCGTGCACTGTATACCTGGTAAGATCCAGGCCACCGTGGCAATGTTCAGGGAGAGACAGTGCAGTTTAATGATTAGGGGCACACACTGGAGTTGGCTTCAGTAAGGCCTTCCTTTGGATTCTGGCTCTGGTGTTTACTAGCTTGTGATCCTGGACAAATTATTCTTTCCTTGCCCCTGACATGGGGATAATAGTGCCTGTCTTATTAGGGATATTATGAGGAATTAAATGAGATGAAGGAGATTTTATATATAGTACGTTGCCTGGAAGAAAGTAGTTGTCAATAAATTATAGATATTTGTTATTGGGGTGTTTCACTGATATGAAAATCACTTTGTATTCATGAGGGCATTTCATTGTAACAGGTGTCCTGGGCTTTAATCATGGTGGTTGCCTAGCTCCTGAAAACTTTTCCATATGAGCAGAAGTCCAAGGAGGGCGCAGGTATTTTCTGTCTCTATCCACTAATTGCTAGATCCTTACTAAAATGTGAGTGTGACTAATCAGAAGCTTCTGCCCAGGACTTCTGTTCATGAGAAAATGATAAAAGAGACAGGAACAGTTAGGCATTATTCATGGCACCTATGCTGGACTCTAGATTTTATTGGTGCAGGAGTGAGTGTCCAGGGTAACTGAGTCCAGCATCGTGGCAAAAGGTTGGAGACATGTGGCTTGTAGTGATGGGGCAGGATCTTGGCTGTACTCAGTCTCCTTCAGTACTTTCTGAGCTTACTTCTCTAGCCTTCAGATGCATTTCTTGAATATCCCAATACCTTCCAATGAGTTCCCTTCCTATGTACACCAACCAGCGCTGACTTTTGTTGTTTGAAATCAATGATCCTGTTAGAACAACCAATGCTATAATTTCTAAACAATAAATTTAACTTTTATACTTTTATAGCATGGGGGGAATACCTCATGAGCTATTAAGGGTTAGTTGTGTTATTAAAAAAAGTAAATTTGAAAAAATAATCATTATGAAATTCTTCCTAAAGCATTGAAAGCCAGATACCAAGCTATGAGGCTGACATATAAAACAACTTTAAAGTTGCTAAATCCACACTTGATACTTATCAGATAATGTTATCTTATTTCATGGCAATCTTCACTGTATGTGTAACTCAAGAAAATTTTGACTATAAGCTAATCCATGAGGCCAATACTTTAAATCTAGGATCTGTCCCAACTTTTCACCTTAGCTCGCTTGTGGAATATAGTCTTGTAAAAAGTATTGTTTTAACCTTAGAAAAGGGAATCTTTTTATCAACAATATTTAGATGATTTGTAGTTAAAAAATTTCTTTTTCCATCAGGAAGGTAGTGTCAGTAGAGGACTCCATAAGGATAAATCCAGAGTTGCAAGGCGACCTGGTTTTTCACTGGGGTGTTTTACTGATACGATATGCTTTCAGAACACATTAGAGGCTTTTGTCGCTCCTGGTGTCTTGGTGTGCTAAAGACATACACAGCTAGATAGAAACAGTGATGAATTTATGGACAGAAATAAATTTGAGGGACCTTAGAGATTATCTAGACTAGAGAAGCCAAAGAGCCTCTCTCATGCATGCCAACTTTAATCAATGGGTGGGGTAGCATGTCGGGAATATTTATGAAGTTGTGTCCGGGGTCAGTGGGAAAGAATGCTATGATCAATGAGTACTGTCTGTCATAGGAGATGAACTGGGCAGTAGTGGCACATGTACCAGTTATTTGCACTCTGATCTAATCTAATCCCTTCATCTCACTGGTGAAGAACAGAAGCCCAGAAAGGGGAGGGGCTCTCCATAGCTTGTTAGCTAGAAGTGTTCCTTTTATCAGTTAAGTGCTGCAGTTCCTCAATGGTTCTGTGTAGAATGTGATTTCTAGTTTGCTGTATACATTCCAGTTTGTTATGCGAGGACAACATGGAATCCCGAAAGACATCAGCTGTGGAGTCAAGACACACCTGGGCTTGAATCCCACCTCACATATTCTTCAATGTCCCTGAAACTTAGCTTTTTCATCTTAGAACAAAATTCACAATTATTCCCACTCATATTGAGTTGTAACAATTCATTCATTCCTTTCACAAATATTTCTTGTGCACTTGCCATCTGCAAGACATTGGGGATACAACAGTGAACAAATCAGGCAAAAATCTTTGCTCTTATGGAACGCTCTCGTCACTTTAAATGAGATTTATTTGTGTGTGTGTGTGTGTGTGTGTGTGTGTGTGTATCTCTGAACAAGTGGCTGATACATAGTAATACCCAATAAGTATCAGATCCCTTCCAGTTCTGGAGGTCCTTCCTGACTTGAGTGGAACCTCACTGACATTCAGGTGTGGCCACAGACAATTGCGGCCCTGCATTCAAGCTGTGAATTCAGTAGGGTCCTCTCCTGCACATGCATTGGATATTGATTCCTTTGTCTCTCCCTCTCCTACTCCCTCCCTCCTCACCCCCTTCCTCCGCACATACAGCAAGGGAGGAATGAAACTCAGGAAGGATAAAGCTTGTCAGCCCTGAGAAAAGAACGCCTCTCTCTCTCATTTGCAGATGGAGGAAGGATTCTGAAATCTATCTGCTCACATCTCCTTGTTGAGCTTAAAGGGGATTCTATTTGGAATGTGAAAGTTTCAATCTTCCATACTCACCTGTGCATCTTGTAGTTGCGATTTACACATCTCCTTCCAATTTCTATGCTGTAAACTTTAGAAAAGTTAGAAATGGTTCTTGTTGGAGAATATGAAACCTAAATACAATGAATTAAAATGTCTAAAGATTTCAGTGGACACAGTTCCTAGATCCTGGAGAAATACATATTTATAGAAACAATTCTGGGAATACGACCCAAAATTGGATTTGTTTCCTTCCCTCCTAATATGATTATTTTCCCCAGGTGGCCCATGCTCTCGCAACATAAGGAAGAGCTAAATGCCAAAGGAAGTTTTTGGTTCCTTCTCTTTCCTGCTTGGTTTTGGGTGTGCCATGGAAAACAGTGCCTGTGGAAAATTCTGTTGTGTTCTGTTACCCAAGGTTCACTCTGAAAGAAGCCAATTGGAAATTAGATTTATGTTCAAATATGTATAGATTTTTTTCCTTTCCTGTGAAAAAACAATGATGCTTTTGGTGGAGTAAGAGCTGGAGGATGTAAGAAATTGGGGCAAGCTCAATGTCTGGGAGCTGCTTTCACATCTGTTTTTCACTTCTCAGTTGTGTAAGCAAAGAAAGCAGTGTGGTCGATGCCTTTAACATGCACAATGTCCTGCATATGTGGAAAACTTTATAAGCTTTCAAAATGTTTCACTGCCATTCACATATTTTGAACCCAAAAGTGACTATGTGAAGCAAGCTGGGCAGATTTTATTTTCCCTACTTAGTATTTGAGAAAATAGAGGCACAACAGAGCATAGTACCTTGCTCATGCTCATGAGTAAGACAGGGCAGTACCAGGACTAGAACCTACATCTCCCACACCTAGATGAGGTCTTGTTTGGCTTCCATCTGCTGCTGGGGACTGCATTTGGAAGTCCCAAAGCTGGAAGCTCCAAAACTCTTCTTGACAGTTGACCAAATTGCCGTCCCAGTCTTGGAAAGTTTGCCATCTAGTCGAAGGGCTCAATATCTACAACTGATGCCAATGGCCTAAAGAGGGACCAAACTTGGACTTCTCTGTCTATGTCCACCCAAGCTCCACAAATGAAAGAGGTCATTTGAGCTTTCATCCACACACTGATCACAGAATCCTAAGACCTGGCTCTTTCATTCGCTAACCTGTGGTTGGTCTCCTGCAAGTCAACTTGTAGGAGTTACAATTTTATCATATATAATGTAGAGATAGCAACTTTTTGTCTCATAGGTTTGTCATGCTAACTAAGGGAGAAATTCATGTGAAAAGCTTTGTGAAGGATAAAGTGTTCAATAAACATAATTTATTCATGTATTACATAGCAGTTACTATGAGCCAAGCCCTGTTTCAACAACTTTACAAATATTAGCTCAAGTAATCTTTACAGTAAAGATTTTACAGGTAAGCTTTATTATAATAGTAAACCTCATTTTGCAGATGTGGGAATGTTTCTCTGTGTCACACAGCTGGCAAAGGCACAGCCAGGATATGAACCCAGGCAATTGGCACCAGACCATAGTCTACATCTTTGGTCATGATCCCATGCTGCCTGTAATGGTTCATATTAAGATGAAAAAAATGTGGCCAGATTGGCATTAATGCCAAAGGTATAAACAGATATCACTTTTTTCTCTTTTAAAAGCCCATGAAAGATAAATAAAATTAAGTGAGGAATGAGTCAAAGAATCCTGATGATAAAAGCAGAAATTAATAAATTAGAAAAGAAAAAGATGCAGACATGATAGGTACTTCAAGAGCAGGCTATTTGAAAAGACTCATAAAAGAAGAAAACTTCTTGGAGCCTAATGAAGAAAAATAATAAGTAAAAGCATAACCACAAACCCGAAGAATGATCAAAGATATGATCACAGTAGGGAGGAGGCAGAAAATGTATAAGAGTACATGCTTTGCAATTCTATCGTAAGACTGTGAAAATAGTGTTTCTAGATCAACTTCCTAAGTTAATTTTGGTAATTCAGCTTTTCTTAGGAAATTGATCCAGAAATATTTTTTTTCACATGTCTTGGCATAGTGAAAAACATAACATAATCCTAACATAATCCTAAGGGTAAAACTTAAAAACTGTCCCAAGAACATGGATATGTCCATTGTTATCACTGTATTTCAGCTTTGATTTGGCATTAAGAAATGAAACAATTTTCAGAGGAGACAAAACTATTTGTGGTAATGTTCTTAACAATGTAAGTATCTCAACATAAGAATCAAATCAATAGGCATTGAGCAAGGTGGTAGGTTATATGTATCCAAAATTTAGTTTTCTTGCATATAAGCAATATTTAATTTTCAAATGACATGAAAAAAACCCTAATTCATATCAACCAGAATCATAGCATATAGATAAATAAGAAATGTACAAAGTCAAATGATCATACTCATATGTGAAATATAAGTAACAAAATAAACTGATAAATGGAGTGGATCTAGAGCAGCTGTGGGCAAACTATGGCCTGCGGGCCAGATCCGGCCCGTTTGAAATGAATAAAACTAAAAAAAAAAAGACCGTACCCTTTTATGTAATGATGTTTACTTTGAATTTATATTAGTTCACACAAACACTCCATCCATGCTTTTGTTCCGGCCCTCCGGTCCAGTTTAAGAACCCATTGTGGCCCTCGAGTCAAAAAGTTTGCCCACCCCTCATGGAGTGCAGAATCTCTGAGGGAAGGCGGGGGAGGGTGGGGGTGGTAGGAGGTAAACAACCAAAGACCTTGTATGCATATATGCATAACCCATGGGCACAGACAATAGGGTGCTGAAGGCCTGGGATAAGGAAGAGGGGGACCTGAAGAAGATGGAGGGGGAAGGGGGACACATGTAATACTTTCAATAATAAAGTATTACATATTTATTACATATATATTAATAATATATATATACTAAAAGGCTAATATGCAAAGTGTCCCCTCAGGAGTTTGACTGGCAGCTGGAAGGAAGGCCCCAGCTGGCAGCCAGGAGGCCCCAATCAGCCCTGATCGCTGGCCAGTCCTAGGGACCCTACTCGTGAACGAATTTCATGCACTAGACCTCTAGTCCTGTAAGATAAAAGGCTAATATGCAAATCAGCCAAACTGCAGAACAACTGGTCGCTTTGACATGCACTGACCACCAGGGGGCAGACGCTCAACACAAGAGCTGCCCCATGGTGATCAGTGTGCTCCCACAGGGGGAGCGCCGCTCAAACAGAAGTGGGGAGTGGGCCTAAGCCATCAGTCAGACATGCCCCGAGGGTTCCTGAACTGCGAGAAGGGTCAGGCCAGGCTGAGGAACCCCCCAAGTACACGAATTCCGTGGACCAGGCCTCTAGTATATATATAAATGTACAAGGTAAATGTACTAAACTTCAAAGCCACCCTATTAGAAATGTTAACACTTTCCTCTATTGTGATGGCTATGGAGAATCACAACTCACCTTTCCCTCAGCACCTTAGGACCTAATGCCTACAATGGCTGCACCTCTAGCTCCAATACAAGCCACCACATCCACACCCCCCAAGGCTGCTCCTAGCCAATGAATGAGCTTTGTGGGATACTAAATAAAGCCCAAGGCTATTTAAAGGGCAATCCTAAAAAATAAAATAAAATTAATAAAGTACAATCCTAGCACCACCCACAGCCACATTCTCAGAGCAACACAGTCAGAGGCTCTTTTTACCTTTTCTCTCTCCCTCATTCATTTCTCCTTCTTTTTCTCCCTTTTCATAGGTGTCAGTTATCTACTGGTGTCTGAAGGTGCTTCTTTCTGCCTTTTCTTGCTCCCTTACCCTTCACCAGGTTTCCTTTCCAATAAACCTTTTTCACATCTGATTCTCTTAGCATCTGCTTCAAGAACCTGATTGAAAACCACCATAAACAACTAGAGGCTCGGTGCATGAAATTTGTGCATGGGGGAGGGGAGTCCCTCAGCCCAGCCTGTAAGAATGCCAATGTCCCTCACCCCAGCCTCTGTCCAGAGGCCCCTCCTTTCCCTCTGCATGTCCAGGGCATGGACACTGGGCTTGTGTTGCCGGGGGCGATGCGAGCCCAGCATCCTGCACCCAGGCCTCTGGCCAGAAGCCCCTCCCCACCCTCTGTGCGTCCAGGGTGCAGATGCTGGGCTCGCATTGCCGGGGCGATGCCAACAGTGTCCCACCCCGGCCTCTATGGGCACCTCCATCTTTGCTGTGGACTGATGGTTAATTTGCATATTACTTTTTTATTAGATAGGCTAGTTCATATCTCCCTTCCCAGCCTTATTTTGTCTGTTCGGCCCTTACTACTCTTTGGCCCTTACTACTTATTTATCTTGTTTATTGTATTTCTCTTCTCTTGTTAGAATGAATCTAAGCTCCATGAAGGCAAGGAATTCTGTGTGTTCTCTATTGTATCCCCAATACCTAGAATGCTTCCTGGCTCACAATAAGTGCTCAATAAACATTTGATAAGTAAATTAATGAAAGGACATTAAATAAGACTTGAATAATGTTCCTGAAAAAGAGAAATATCCCAGTGGAATTTTTTAAAGTTCAACTTGAAAAATAAATACTTAAAAATAGACAAGAAAATGCCAAAAAGGAATAGCAATGTATGATATGAGATATTGAAGAGTATAAAGATACAATAATTAAACCAGCTTGACACCAATTTGGACATTGACAAATTGGTCAGTAGAACAAAATGAAGTCCAATCTCAAGTATTTTTAAGAACTTGGTATATGGAAAAACATGGCATTTAAAATTTGTATAAAAAGGATTATTCAACAAGCAATGTTAGGAAATCCAGCCATCTGGGGAAAAAATAGATCTGCACTTTATGTCATATACAACTTATATGCCATATGGAGCAAAGATTTAAATACAAAAACAAAATTATAAAGTACTAGAAGAAATATATATCTATATTTGGGGGTTGAAGAAGATAATTATAGCATGTTACTAGTGGCAAAACATAAATAAAATATTAATAGATTAGATAATCTGAAAAACAAAACAATAATCAACACATCTATACATTAAAAAATATAAATAATACTGGATTGTTTCCAACCAAATTAATGGTTGGGAAAAAAAATACATGCTATACATATGACAAAGGTTAATTTTTAATGACTGTATCATTGTTTCACCAGTATCAGTAATTGCATACTTAACAAATAGACAGATCTTAAGAAATCAATAAGAAAATGATGAAAAGATGATTCATATAAGGAGAAATGTGCCCTGGTGTGATAGCTCAGTTGGTCGAAGCATCATCCTGATATTCCAAGGTTGTGGATTCCATCCCCATTCAGGGAACACACAAGATCAACCAATGATTGCATAAATAAGTGGAAGAACAAATCAATGTTTCTCTTTCTCTCTATCCCTTCCTCTGTCTCTCAAATCAATTTTAAAAAAGAAGAAATGCAAATAACCTATATAATTATGAAAAAATATTTAACTCATAGAATTGCAATTAAAAACCATAAGGCACCATTTTCACCATTACAAGATAAATAGAATGTTTACATCAAATAGAGAAATTATCTATTTTTTATGCCATTGATGATTCTGTCAACAATCTTTCTGTAGGATTATTGGGCACTATATTTTTTAAAACTTAAGATTTTATATATAGTTATATATCTTTTGAGCTATGGTTTTTCCTTCAATGATTGCACCATAAGAAAATAACCATAAATATGAGCAAAAATTTCACTAAAAATATATTCTTTCAGCATATTACACAAAGACCTATAGGGAGATGGTGACTTTCAAGGGCCGTTCTTCTCTATGTGTTGGCTTAGCATTTTGCATATGTCCATTTTATGACACCTCCATGTGACAACAGAGAGAGAGAAGATTCAATGCTTCCACTCCAAAATGACATACGCCACTTCAACTCACATTTTATTTGCCAAAGTCAGTGGTCACATCCAATCTCAAAGGACCATAAAGTAAGTCATGTAGTGGGCCTGGAAGCAGAGGGGAATTGGATATTGATGAGTAATAGTATTGCTTACCATGCAGTGTTATTGTTAAGAGTTTAAAATGATAAAATCATTTGTAAAAATTGTGTGTGTATGTGTGTGTGTGTGTACACATAGATATAGACAGATGTACATATGCATATACAGAGTCAACATCTCTGTTGACTTGCAACATCTCTCAGGCTTGCAATACTGAGAATTAATTTTCATTTTCTCTTTTCCTGCATTTTTAACATTTTCCACAATGAGCAAGTGTTATAATAAAAAAATCAATTATAGCATTTAAATAAACAGTAACAAACATGTTGGAAATATTTTCTTTTCCTTGGTAAATGTATAGTATATGTCTACAACTGTTTGAAGCCCAGAGTTTTGGATCTTTTAAGTAAGCAATGTTCTTTAAATTTTACCCTTTGCCATTTTTGATGATTTCTATTTCTTTCTGCACTGCTTTGTTCAGGTCCTTAAGCTGAATAAATCATGAAACTTTTGTTTGAGTGGTCTTTAATTTCCATTCCAGTAAGATGGTGCTCAATGTGTGCGATTGAACCATGATTATAGTAGCACTACTCCTCTTAAGAAGACATAGGAAAGGACACACGGAGTTAAGTGTGCTCTGAAGGCATGTGAGCAATTGCCACTGAAGTGATTTAAGATATGACCTTTTCTCTTGTATTCTCAACCACAAGTGTTCTTAAAGGGGAGAAAAAAAGAAAAAAAGGAAAAGAGCTTCCTGCATTCTGATTACCATAGGACCTGACCCCATTTTGCTTAGCAAAGAAATTTGAAGTTTGAAATGTAACCCTGGATTCCACTTCATTCTTGCCCCTTAGAATTCAAGTGACTGTGTTGGCAGAGGTGAAAGCCCTGCTTGACTTAGGTGTCCTGTAAGTCCAGTTGAACAGGGCCCCTTTCAGAGGCTGTTGGCTATTTCCCTGAGCTTTCACAGCCGATCTGCACCCTGTAAGCATGGTGCCTGTGGTATAACATTGAGATTAATGAGTTGAATCTGCTCTAGATGACAGGGTCTCTGGAGTGCATCCAGACCAGCCTACACACAGAACTTCTCATGTGTATAAAGCTGCCTCTTTAGAGAGATATATTTGGATATTCACAGGTTCTGATGAGAAGCTTACTCTCTTTCAGATTTGGGGACCCAGAAGGAGGACTGTATGGTCTAGATTCAGTGATGGCGAACCTATGACACGCGAATTCATTTTTTTGGTTGATTTTTCTTTGTTAAATGGCATTTAAATATATAAAATAAATATCAAAAATGTAAATCTTTGTTTTACTATGGTTGCAAATATCAAAAAATTTTTATATGTGACACGGCATCAGAGTTAAGTCAGGGTTTTTCAAAATGCTGACACGCTGAGCTCAAAAGATTTGCCATCACTGGTCTAGAAGCTTGCATCTCTTTCACTCCTGGAGAATGTTGCTTATCTGTCTACTGTGAATCTTGATTTTATTAGCTTTTGTTCTGAATCTCTACAATAAACAGACCCTATTTAATTTACCAAACAATATCTCTGCCTGTCAGTTCATCAATCTGAGCCAATTATTTCCATTTATCAATATGGAGGTCATGAAAGAATGGAAAAGAACTTGAGCTCACTTAAACATAAAAATTGGATTTACTTTAAGAATACACACAGAGATACCCAAAATATGTGTTCTAACTCTGAGAGAGAGAATCAGGATGGTGTTTCTTAGGTCAGGGAACTTAGGACTCTATGTCCAATAAATAGAGACCTTGGTTCAGTGTAACAAATTCAATTGTATCAGCTGATACCACTCATGGATGGTGTGAGGCAGTTTTCAGGGAAGGGTGATTGTGAATTATCTAGTAAATCACTACATGGAGAGGGCATGCTATTGAGAACTCTTTAGAGGCTCCCATGGTAGGCATACCAGTCTCCATCGCTTCTCAATTCCCTTCCTATGGTGCATGGAGTATTGCATCCATCAGCAGCCATGCAGGTAAGTGAGGCCATGTAATTAGTTCTGGCCAAATGAAGAGTGGGTCAAGTGAAAGATGTCACGTCTGGGTGGAAAAATAAAATTATATAATTATCTAGTTGTGCTCTTCCCTGATGAATCAACCAAGAAGGCTGCACATCATGGTGGCATCTCTAGCAGTCTGGAGTTTGAGGTCATCCCATGGAGAATGGTTGCCCCTGGATAGATACCTGGCTTAGTAGCTAAATTTGCTTCAGTGAGACATACAGCTTTGTGGTATTAAAACACTCAGATTTGGGGGTTGTTACTATAGCAAAACCAGTCTATCTTGACTAACTTACTCTGTAAGTCATCTCTAGGCTGCATTGAAGTCTAGCTTTGCAGACTCTTTGATCTGGCTCCTAGTTCAGGCCATTGATGAATGCTGATCACTGCTCTAGTCCATTCGACACTAGGTCTTCCAAATCACTCAGCCACCGAAGGACTATATCCCATCTCTAAGACCCTTAAACCAAAGAGCTGCTCTGATGAAGTCAGCTGCTGTACCACTCTTCAGATGTGTTCTTTTGTCCTTCAATCTTTATTCTGTAAAGTGTTTATGAGAATGGGTTTTGGCTTCAGATGAGCTTGGGTACAAATCCAACCTCAACTATTTCTAACCAAGAAAATGGAAGAAATAAGAAAGTTGCTTCATCTCTCTAAAAGTTGTTTCCTTATAGAGATGGCATTAGCATTTACTCATAGACTTGTTGTAAAGGTAAAATGAGATGATGTGATTAAAGTACCTGGCGGGAAGTGCTGTCACAAAGCTCATGCTCTTTAAATCTGGTTATTATTGGTCTTATCAGCTCTTCCCCAGTTCAGGGTCAGTTTCCAAATCCTTAAGTACTTTCCTTATGAGTCACCTTATGAGTCACCTAATAGCCATGGTCACTGGTCAAATCTGGAAGACATGGGATGACCTGACATCGTATTCCAAAATCTTCATCTACTGGCCTTTTCCTTGGAGTTTAAAGCTTGGGATTTTACCTTCTTAAATAGAGGCTCATTAAAGAAACAGGTGCCAGTGACTTCGTTTCCTATCTCAGTGTATGTGTTCCCAAGCAATCCGTTGTCTAAACAGGAAGTAGGAAAGAATAAGCAATGTGCCTACACCCCTTTGGTTATTGGTTCAGCTGATATTGGTGGGCTATGCTTTGAAGAGTGAATCCTCTTTATTTTCTGCCTCTTATTTTTTTTTAAATATATTTTTATTGATTTCAGAGAGGAAGGAAGAGGGAGGGAGGGAGAGAGAGAGAGAGGGAGAGAGAAATATCCATGATGAGAGAGAATCATGGATTGGCTACCTCCTACAAGTCCCCCACTGGGGATCCACAACCCAGGCATGTGCCCTTGACCGGAGGCCGATGCTCTATGCACTGAGCTAAACCAGCTAGGGCCTGCCTCTTATTTTTCTTTTTTCCTTTTTTTTCCCCAATCAGAACAAACTTTATTAACATATATGTATATGTAAAATGAAATATTTATATAAATCAAGTATGTTCTCAGAATTATAGGAACTAACCCAATGTTTTTCAAGTTCACATAACCTAGAAGTTCCACTTCTAGGCACATACCCAAAAGAAATGGAAACATATTCACACAAAAAACTTGTATACAATGTTCATAACAGCGTTATTCATAAGAGCCTCAAACTGGAAACAACCCAAATGCTCATCAGCTGATGAATGGGTAAACAAAAGGTGGTATGCCCATACACTAGAATATAGCATACATAAAACTCTAAAATGTTATGCTAAGTGAAAGAAGCCAGTCACAAAAGACCAGATATTATGACTGCATTTATGTGAAATGTCTGCCCCCTCCTCCCCGCCCTGCCCATAGGCATATCCCTGGTGGCATAGTCATACAGAAATCAGATTAGTGACTGCCTGGGGCTAGGGCGGGAGGACAGGGAGGGGGCACTGGGAAAGGGAGGCAACTGTTAATGGTTATGGGTTTAAAGTCCTACAATTGGCTCCTCTCTGAGGGGGCGTGGCTAGGCCCTGGGGGCGTGGCTGGACTCTTGGGCGGGAGGAGCCAGCTTAAAGCCTGGCTGAGGCACAGCGGCCCACACTGTGGGGGCTGTTACCTGTGGAGGCATGGAGGAGTGCGCTTGCCTCTGCAGCGTGGGCTCTTCACGGGGATGTCGGGGATGTCGGTGTCCTCAGAAGCGCCAGCGCCCAGCTGAGATGGCAGCGGCCGACAGCAAGCCGGCCCCAGCAAAAAAGCACATCGAGGGGGATGTGGCAGCGCGGTGCTGTGCGGGGAGTGGAGGAATTGCGAGCCCCATGCCGGCCCCGCACTGCTCGCTGCAGGACCTGCCGGTGGAGATGCTGGTGGAGATCTTCACCTGGGTTCCCGGCACCCACCTGCCCAGACTGGCCCAGACCTGCACCAAATTCCACCACATCCTGCACATCGACAGCATCTGGAGAAGGCGCTGCCAGGAGGAGTTTGGCGTTCGTGAAAACTTGCAGAGCCTGGAGATGATCGGTATGTCTTATCGGGAAGTCTATGCGAAGCTGTTCCCATACAGACACATTTTGGGATTGTGGCAGCTAGATAATGAGTACTATAGAACACTAGTGAATGTCGTGGTGGACGGCTTATGCATTACTGGTTGGAAATACAGGCCTTCCCTTCACACCCATGTGGGTGGCCCAATACGTTTCCAGCCCTCGTTCAGAATTCGCCTGACGGAGAGGAAATCAGCCACGGTGGAGTGCATGGAAGGCCTAGACAGCAGGCCCCACAAGCGCCACGTGCAGATTCAGAAGGACAGGTTCACCACCCGGTGCAAGAACACAGACCACAGAACGGATTTACCAACGTGGCTTAGGGAAGAAGGGGGGCTGGTGCTGGAGGACAGACAGCAGTATAACTGGCTGACCTACCGCCGCCTCTATCTCCCGCCGAGCCACCCGGACGACCTCATCAGGCCGGGCCTCTTCCAATACTACTACGATGCCTTCGGCCTAAAGATTGCCATGCTCAGCTTCCATGGGAAGTATGCCAGGGTCACCAAGATCACGGGAATCTCCAAGAAGACGTTAGAGATCCACCTCATGCGCCGCATCCAGCTGCGAGATGGCGAGATCTTCCGCAACTTCAACGAGCTCTCCCGCGTGGTCCAGGAGATTGACGAGCAGGTGATCCGGGAGCAGCAGCAGCAGCAAGAAGACGGGACTGAGGAAAGCGAGGGCCATGGCTGGCAGAGCCCTGCCCAGCCCAGCGCCGGGGAGTCTAGGGCTGCAGCTTCGGAGGAGCAGCCTGTCCCGTTTGTTCTGCCTGTGGGCGTGCGCTCCAGTGACCAGAACTACCCCGGAACCTGCAGGATGTGTTTCTATGGCGTGGACACTATTACCTTACCTGGCTTAGCCTACCACGGGCGCTTCCCTGGCATCTTCATCCTGTTCGATGAGAACCACTTCGGGTTCATCTGGCTGGAGGCGAAATACTTCTTCCTGTGCGGCAGAGTACAGAACAGCTTCCAGAATGTGGAGGCACCATCCCCGCAGGCTTTCCTGGAGATGCTCAAGAACATTCAGTCCATGCCCTAACCGGTTTGGCTCACTGGATAGAGCATCGGCCTGCGGACTGCAAGGTCCCAGGTTCGATTCTGGTCAAGGGCATGTACCTTGGTTTCGGGCACATCCCCAGTAGGGGGTGTGCAGGAGGCAGCTGATCGATGTTTCTCTCTCATTGATGTTTCTAACTCTCTATCTCTCTCCCTTCCTCTCTGTAAAAAGTAAATAAAATATATTTTAAAAAATCAATTGTATAAAAATAAAATAAAAAACATTCATGAGAATGTTTAAAAATTGGACCCCTCTTACATTGCTGGTGGAAATGTAAAATAGTGGGGCCACATTGGAAAACGAGTCACCAGATGGCCCGGAAGTTCCACTTCTAGGTACATACCCAAAAGAAACGGAAACATGTCCACACAAAACTTGTACACAATGTTCATAGCAGCGTTATTCATAAGAGCCTCAAACCGAAACAACCCAAATGCTCATCAACTGATGAATGGGTAAACAAAAGGTGGAATGCCCATACACTAGAATATAGCATACATAAAACTTTAAAATGTTATGCTAAGTGAAAGAAGCCAGTCACTTATTTTTCTTTAGTTCACCCATCCTGTGTCCCAGCCATTCTGAACATTTATCATTTCCTCCAGAGCCATGCTTTGCTTACCTACCAGCATTCACGCATATGCCTTAGATTTATTTAGATTTGATAATCTCTGGTGCTGGAGTTGTCACTTTACTCTCTAAACATCAGTTTCCTTTCATTCAAAATGAGAATAATAATACCCACATCACTGAGTTAAAGTGAGAATCAAATAAGACAATTCATATACAACACTTAGCACAATAAAGGTGGCTATTAATAAAATACTTTCCTATTGCAGGATCATTAGTCAGGGATCCACACTGTAGTTTTTGCATGTGAACAATTGTCTTCATTTAGCTCTGGATCATACTCCATTTTCAGTTTTGAAATCCTGGAGAACCCATCTTTGAATCGTAATTTCTATATTTCCTGTCCCTTATAGAAGGACCTTTTCTTATTTATTTATTTATTTATTTATTTATTTATTTAATTGCTTAAAGTATTACAAAGGGTATTACATATGTGTCTTTTTTCCCCCCCCGTCCTTGACTATCCCCTGGCCTCCCCCACCCCCCAGCGTCCCATGTCCATTGATTATGCATATATGCATGCATACAAGTCCTTCGGTTGATCTCTTATACCCCTCCCTCCTGCCCCCCAACTTTCCCCGGCCTTCCCGCTGCAGTTTGACAATCTGTTTGAGGCAGCTCTGCCTCTGTATCTATTATTGTTCAAAAGTTTATAATGGTCTCTATTATCCATGAATGAGTGAGATCATGTGGTATTTTTCCTTCATTGACTGGCTTATTTCACTTAGCATAATGCTCTCCAGTTCCATCCATGCCATTGCAAGTGGTAGGAGTTCAGAAGGACCTTTTCTTCCAATAAACTATTTGAGTAGCCATCACACTTATGAAATATATCAATTTTTAGTGCACATATTGATATTTTTAAATTCCTTATTATGAACTAAGTTATCAGGTCCTTAATTATAGGGCCATGTCTTAAAGCCTTTTCATCTCTACAGTTTCTTAAAAGAACAAGAGCTCAGTCTAGCTGGCGTGGCTCAGTGGTTGAGTGTCAACTTATGAACCAGTAGGTCATGGTTTGATTGCCAGTCAGAGCACATGCCTGGGTTGTGGGGTTCAATTCCCAGTGGGGGGTGTGCAGGAGACAGCCAATCAACGATTATCGTTCACCATTGATCTTTCTACCTCTTTCTCCTTTCTTTTCTGAAATTAATAAAAATATATTTTTAAAAAATTGAAAAGAAAGAACAAGAGCTCAGATAAATCTGTTTCTGATGGTGATGACAATTGCTTTCCCTTGACCATGACTTTAAATTTCCCAAGGTAATGCCCTGATTTTCAAACTTTTATTTCAGCCATGAAACCCTATTGGCAATACAATATTACAGAACTGCGGTAGATATTACAGTTCATAGCTGAGCTACTCTCCATGAAGTAGGGGAGGGGCTCAGAGTGGTTCACTTTCCATCTCTCCATCCCCTATTCACAGAGTGACAGGACTCTAGGAGTCAGAGGAGCTGGCATGGAGTCTTCCTCAAAGACAAGGCAGGTGAAGATCTTGGTCATGTCACTTTAACCATGGTGACCTTCAGCTACCTCATCTCCAAAACAGAGAATTGTTTGAAAAATGGAAGTAAGAAGGCAACACAAACATATTGGCATTAATGCTGTTGCTTTACGTTTTAGAGTGAGCGAAGCTCTCTGCGGTCCTATATCCTTTGTGCTCAAATGTGGTGTGACATGAGAAAGGTCCAGGGTCTAAAACCAAGGTAACCATGAGAAAGAAAAATTGACAGTGTCCTGATTTAAAAAAAAATCTCTTTGGGTAGAAGGCATAGGCTTGGAAGAGCTAGTCTAGCTTCAAGTGTAGTAGAAAGGAGAGGAGTGGATTGGGGACATCATTTCTACAAGTCTAGGAATTGGCCTACACACCTTCCTTCTCTTTTCCCCTACCCCCTAGTCCTCTCCCACATTCTCCTTTTCTTCTCATTTCCCCCATTCCCATTTTAAAAGGGCTCCTATACTGACCTTAGGGAAGGGCAGGATGACTAACACAGGATAAAATTCCTGGAATATTTCTCAAGTATAAATGACTCAATTTCAGGTATTTTCATATATTTAGAAATACCAAAACCAGGTGTTGCCTCATCAACATAGAGCTGCCCATAGGGACAGAATTGTTGTGAAAAAACAATGGGAAGATGACCAGGTTTTTTAAATAGTATGGCCCTGCATGGGTGTAAGTCACCAGCAAAGAATCTTGTGAAGGTTTGAATTTGCTTTTTTCCTCCTATCTGGCTCACCATGCTTTCTCAGGCTGGATGCTGAATAGTAAGCTAATGTCCTTGTCATCTCCTTCAGGGACAATGTTTGATAGAGCCAGGGCTCCCCGATGGTGGCCTGGAGCATTCTCCTCCACCCATTTTCCTGAATGCTCACAGAGCAGGAAAAGCATGTTCTATCTTATTAGATTTCAGAGATGTGGACATGGTACAATATTCCTGATTCAAAATTGTCAGCTAAAAAGAGAGGACTAAAGTATTGGGTAAGTAATTTTGAAAAGATATTGAGTGAAAAAGGAATAAGATAGTTGCAAGGGCTTTGATCAGGAAGGCCGCTGTATTTCTTACCCATTAGTCTTATTAAAAATGAATTGATTACACCTCTTTATATTCCCAATGAGAAGGTCATTGACATGCCTGGTATGAATGGAACCAGCTCAGGGTTTTTCTGAGTCAGGCAAAGAGAAAAAGGCATAGAGGGAGGTGGGGGAGGACTACTGTTTACATTTGGAGAAAAATAATTTAATACCTTGACATACCATGTAAATGGGCAAAAGAAATAAATGAAAAAGTCACACCAGAGAAAATTTAAATAGCAAACACATTAACAAGTGTTCATCTTGTCTTATGTAATTCACACAGCTGTGGGCATGAAATAGTGAAACTATAAACTCTTAAACTGTGCAGGTGGGTAGGATTTTTAGTAATGTTTCTGGGGAAGTACTCTTGGGATCCACATTTCTACCCAATTCAGGTTCATGTGAGAGTTACCCTTCCTACCTTTTTTTGGAATTACTCTCCTCTGGAATCTCCCACTGTTTGGAACTGGTTTGTCACTTGGAGCTCTCCTTTCTTTGCAAATAAACTCTGCAGTAATAACAGTTCTCATTTGGGGTAGGGGGGTACACATCAGTCACCAGGCATTTCTCTAAGCATTCCTGTGTTAATTTGATCGTTACTATCACCCTACCATATAGGTCTTCTCCTTCTCCATCTTCTTCTCCTATAGGTAAGGAAACTGAAGCATACAGAGCAAGTAGTTTGCCCAAGTAACAGAGCTGGGAAATGCCTGAGCTGGAAATCAAAACAAGGCAGGCTGACTTTGTATCCCATATTCTATCTTTACATATTTATCTCTTTACCTTTTCACTGAAGCCTCTTTCTTCCTTCTCAACTCAACTTCCCCCATGGCATAAAACACCTATCTAGGAATGCCCCCAGGGAATGATTCAGTGGTCAAATATTAGTACAAATGAAAACATTTGGATAAAACACTTTTCTACTCCACAGGATTTCCTGAAATTTTTTAGCTAGTAACATGATTCTTTTGGAAGAGGGTATATCATGCAGTATATTTCAAACTTATCTGACCAGGGAACCTTTTATTTGACATTATTTGGCTGAGCTTCTTTAACACCTGGGGGAGGTACTGTTGTGCAGGACACAACTAGGGACACTGTTTTACCTAAATAGCAGCTGCACCTGATCAGATACTTACTTCCCCTTTGGCTGGAGGCTGAGTTTTCTCCCACACTTCACATCTCATGGAGATGCAGGCTTAGGGGAAGTTCTCCTAGCTGTTTCCAACCCATTGCTCTTTGATCTGCATGATAATGAAAGCCCTCTTCCTTTGAGGCTAATGACATTCATCCATCCCACGGTTACTACTTCTCATTGCTTTTATTTGCTTAACTCTTGACCTCTTCCCTTCCTCGCTGAAGACTTTAGCAATTGCAGAGCTATTTTCCTCTCCACCCCAATTCCTCCAACTGTCATGGGCAACATCTATGTAGTTGAACCACCCAAGAGCCAGACCTTGAAACTCCTTTTCTCTGACTACCCATGACTCTTACTCCCCTTCAATCACCTACATCACTTGGTAATGGTTATTGCCAAGAATCCACCATCAATAAGATGTAAACTTCTGTATCCCACAATGACCCAAATTTCCCTCCTTCTAGCTAACTTCCTTATTTACAAATCTTCTGATTCTTCACCACATCAAGACCACTAAACTCCCAAGCTTCCCTTTACAACATGGCCATTGCCCCTTTCTAATGCTTCCCTTTCTACCCTGTCCAGTCTAGATTCCTCTGTGGTGCACAACCACAAACCTATTGCTGGTATCCTCAAACTTTTCATCCTCTTATTCTTTTGCTAGACATTTGTAATTCTGCTTGGACATCCTTTCATTCCTGTTATTAAAGGTTCTCTTCTCAGTCTAGTAAATTCTACTGCTTGGATGTAAAAAGGAAGATGATGTTTATCATGTTCTCTATTTAAGCTGGGTTGCTCTTCCACTTTCTTTTCCAGTTTATAGAAGTAATAGTGGTTTATATTCATCTCTCATCTTCCTTCCTCATAGGATTATCAGAGATTAACCTCCAGTATTTCTTATGCTTTCAATGCAATCAGTTTCAGGAGTGAATGTTTATAATAAGTTTCTTTCTATAATCAGAATATCACAGATTAACATTTTCAGGCTTTCCCCCTTCTTCAGCAGGCTTAATATTTTCAACAGCATTTTTCATTACAGTGGTCAATGGGTTGAGCCTGTCTCTTCCATAATCATCCATAGTGCAGAACAATTTCTGTTCCTCTTAACACCTTTTGTTTTAAGCCAATTTAGATTTTTTTCCTGACTTACTTAACATCCTTGTTGTTCAGAAGACCTTTTGTGATGTGCAGCCAGGGTACCCACCAGAAAAATCCACATGTGTGTAAGGGGGAAAATATGCTTTCATGGTTTACATCTTCTGGGTGTTAGACTCTTGACCCAGCAGAAATCATGTAGGGTCCTCCCAGGCTGATAGCTGAATAGAGCAATACCTGGATAGGTTCTTTACTCTGGGATTTTATAAAGATAATAAAAGGATTAGTTGAGCAATTCTAATCCTCTGTAATGAACTACAGGTAGCCCTGATCCAGTTGGACCAAGAAAGCATCTCTTACCCAGGCCTGGCCTCAATCCTTTTTGTTTTTTCCTTCCATCCAGTTGAGCTCCAGGTGTGTGCTCTATACCATCTTGTCCCATTGATTTTATTTTCAGTCATTACTTCTGTGGTTAATCACTGCTCACAGCCTTCTCATAACCTGAGTGCGGGGTCCTGAGCTCACTGCCTTATGTGGCTGAAGTGAGTGGGCATTTATTCTCACTTGTTGAGTAGGAGAGCTCTGAGCTGGAAGGTTAGAACAAGGGAAGAAATTTTAGCACCAGTACTACAGTAGACATTGTCAGTGCCCTGTCTGTTTCCTTCTCCATCTACCTGTCTGCCAGTACCTGCATTTCTTTCTGTTCCTGGGACCTTTACCCTTCTTCTCTCAGGTGCAATTGTCAGAGTGAGAGGCAATGGTGAAATGTCCAGAAATTAACAACCCCAAGCAACCCTCAATCAATGAATATTAGGAGAAGCTGTATAAATACCCCTGCTTCCTCCCCTCTCAAGCAGGGTATTTGTAGCGAATGTGTTCTGCGTCATTTCCCAGAGTCTCCCCTGGGATGAAGCTCCAGTCACCCACTAGGGTAGCTGGCTTAATTGCACACTCTTTGCCGACCACCTTCTTCCCTCTGTTATTTTTCCTGGTCCCCTACTGGGATTCCCAGCACATCCCAAATAAACTGTCTCACTCAAATTCTTATCTCGGGTCTGCTTCTCAACTGACCAAAATTAAAACAAGCATTACACATTGTTTGAGCAGCATTAACTCAGGGCTATTCTATTTAATCATGTAACACACTCTACTGTGAGCTATACTGGCCAAGGACTTTGAATTTCATTTTTTCTATTGTGATAAGATAGATATAATAGAAAATATACTATTCTAACCACATTAAGTGTATAGTTCAGTGGCATAAAGTGCATTCACATTGTTGTGCGACTATCATCACATTCATCTCCAGAACTCTTTTCCTCTTATAAAACTTAAACTCTATACGGATTAAAAATAACTCCCCATGACCCCCTCCCCCAAATCCTGACCCCCATTCTACTTTTTTAAAAATCCTTTCCCTCATGCCCCAGCCTCTGGTAACCATCATCTACTCTCTGTTACTGATTTCAGCTTTAAAAAATATATATTCCACATACAAATGAGATCACAGACATCAAAGACCTAAGTTCTTTGTAAAGTAGCCCAAGAATGATTCTACCCAAGAAATGGTTATTTTTCTTTGGGTTTTCAGGGTCTGCTTACCCCGCTTAAGTGGGGTTCTCAAGTCATGAAATACACAATAATTCCTGGAATAACAGTAGTGGGTTTAATTCTTAGGAGCAAAAGGGAGCCAAGAAGATGATTTCCAGTGATACTGAGATTGTTAGAGGCTAGTAACAGTGTGAACTTTTTGAAATGTGGTTGAATAATGCATTATAGATTTAAAACAATTTATTTAATTATATTCTGAGCAGCCTGAAGGTAAATGTGTTCAGTATGATTACAGCAGCTGCATAGCAGTCCAGAGGAATGCATTCAAATGCTTCTTGCTAATAGAGAAAGCCTTTAAATATAATATATTCATGCATGCATTCATTTATCTATTCTACCCAAATTATTATTGGGCACCTACCATGAGGAACATATTGTGTTAAGAACTGGAAACATAGAGATGAAATTTGAAATCCCGCCCCCCCCCCCCCCCTCAAGAACTCACTGTCAAATGTGATACACAATACATCAGCAATTACATTTGAGAATAGAAACATGTAAGAGAGAAGCAAAGACCAAAGTGTGATCCCTAATCAGATTGGGTGTTTAGGTAGTTTCCTTGAGCTATGATGCCCAAGCTCAGTCTTGAAGGACACATGGGATGATGAGGGAAGAGAAGGCAGACACTCAGGAAGAGGTATCATCAGGAGGAAAATCTGAGGGTAGCTCATTTTAAAGTCTGCAAGAATTACTTTAGGGCTGGATCCTATGGTATTCAGGGTGGTGCCATGTGAAAGGCAAGGCTGGAGAATTGGCCAAATAACTCAGATTGCCCATGTGATATAAAGCATATCTTTCTAAAGAAAGGCAGATGTCCATCTCCACCCATCCTTTATTTTGTTCCTTCCACTAGAGTGACAAGCAAGCCAACCTCACTGCACTAGTTACTCCTTCCTGCTAGAACATTCTTCTCTCAAATTTGTCAGGGCAAGCATTCCTTATTTATTCAGGTCTTGTCTCAGCAAGACCTTTGCTTAATCAGCACCCCTCCTCTCCAGCTCTGTAACCTGCTGTCCTGCTTCATTGCACTTACCACTACTTGGTATTTTACATCAGTATACTCACTGGTTTGGTTTCTGCCTCTCCCATTAGGATGTAAGCTCCATGCAGGTGGGCAGGAGTTTTGTATTTTTTACTGGTCTACCTTCAGCACTTCTTACAGTGACTGACACAGTTTAGTATCTGTTGCATAAGTAAATGAATAAAACCCAAGTTCTTCTCAAGCCCAGAGACATGTAACTGACTGAATGGGCTTGGAAATTCTTTCAAAATGTGTTGTCATAATTTCATGACTGTCCTTAGGATTAAAATGACTTGATACTGTTACATTCACACACAAAAATCTCTAGCAATTCCACAGTAAAACCATTTGTTCATAGACACAGGCCCTTTGCTTGGTCTTGTGGATGGTTACAATAAGCATAATTAAAGCAATAAATGAAAATGCCACTAATCACATAGGACCCAGAATTCCCTCCTAAGGGGATTGGGTGGGTTTTGACCCTTATTTCATTAAATACACACTTAAATGGAGGAAGGAAAGTGCTCAGAAGTAATGAATGAGTGGACTTGTGGTCATTGGCTGCTGTCTTCCATAATTCAAGGCCATGGCTTCTCTAAGGTAAAAGTCCTTCTGCTCCAGGTACCTGAAGGTGATGCTCACAGTGTAGTTTCTAGAGACCACAGCTGTTTGGTCTTTTTTGTATGGTTCACTTATAGCTATAGAACTGGTTCATCTCCTGAGTGTTGATATCTACAGTGGGAGACAATTTTCCATGGAATTCTCACATTTCTGCACATCATATATAATAAAAGGCTAATATGCAAATTGACCAAATGGCAGAACGTCTGGTTGCTATGATGTGCACTGACCACCAGGGGGCAGACGCTGAATACTGGAAGCTTCCCCCAGCCCGCAGGCCCTGATCACTTGATTGGGGACTGCAGGCCAACCTTTCGGTCCCTTCCCCTGGCCGGCAAGCTCTGATCACCGATAGCCAGCAGGGAACTGGGGTTAGGTGGCAGCGGGGGGCGGGGCCAGCTGCCAGCAGCCAGGGAAGATGGCCCTGATCACAGGCCAGGCCATGCACAAATTTTGTGTGCAGGGCCTTTAGTCTTGCAAATAAAGGCATTGACAATCTTTTTTTCTGAACTCTTTCCAAACAAATCTGTATATCAAATTGCCTTGTAAGATAAAGATAATGTCTCCTTTGGAAGCAAAGTTAAGCAGGCTTGCTTGCACCCCATTATAAAAGATGGAATCTCATCTTTTTCCTCATCTGTGGTTCCTCTTCTACAATGCAACCCATTATGAATCCAGGTATTATCTGGTCAGTCCCCTTTCATATATCTCTGGAGGAAATGAGGTCTGGGGAACTGGTACACAAAATGTTGGTCCTGAAGCCATGACTATTCCTATTCTTGTCTCTGACCCAGAAGTCCTAGGTCTTTTCCCAGCATCCATGAAACTGTAGCAGGTTAACTTGTTTACTTGCAAAGATTGTAAAATTGCTCACCTTTTCAGTCTTGATAGTTGGCCTTTGGCATATTCTTGTTGATTGGGCAGGCTCTGTGTGGTTATATATATAAAAGATGGTGACCAGGATGATGAATTATCTGAAAACCACATCTGAGGAAGAGTAGTTGAATGGACCCAAAGAGCTCAGGCCAACAAAAGGCCAAGAGGGCATGACAATGATCTTCTACTCTGTGAAAAGTAATATATAAGAAAGAAAGCCCTTTTCCTGGGCTGCTACAAAACGTACAGTTCAAACCTATATGAGGAAGATGTCTTATAACAAAGCAAATTTTAGTCAAAGAATAAGGAGAAGCTCTTACCCACAATAAACTGCAAGTAATGTATATGAATGAATTGGATTTTATAATAAAGATCTAAATTATTTGGTTCAGACCTGAATTAGGCATGCTCAGTAATGAAATGGGTTTCCTCAATCGGTCCTGTGCTTATGGATATGGAAGGTATTTAAACACTTCTCTGGGACTGGGTATTAAGAACCCACTCTCTTTCTATGTGAGATATTGTGTCAGATGTTATCTTAGATTTCTTGAACAAGCTCATATTCTAGAAAATTTTTTAATTTTAAAAAATTTTATTGCATGCAATGATTAAATGCCAATAGTTTCTGTACTTGAATCAATGGCCACATAATGTCACATCTTCAGATTATAAAATATTTTAGCTATAAAATATTTTAGCTGATGTATCCCTTCTAGAAGTTAGAACACAGTTTTCTGTGTGGACATGTTTGGAGGTTTAAGCCATTATATATACTTCTTTACATACGTTTCTGCTGACATCTCATGAAAACAGAATGCCAGTCTAGAAAGGAACTGGAAACAGACGTAGGAAACCTGAGGCAGGTTCCAAGTGATACTGTCAGCTTCACTGCCTATTCATTCACTGGACAATTACTTAGCATCTACTATGTTCTAAGCCTTGTTGTGGGTGTAGAAAACATGGAAAAAAGCACTTTGTCCTTGAAGATTTCCCATCTAGTTGTGGACATAGATAAGTAAACCAACAATTAAAGCATATTTACTGTAGTACTAAGAGTTGTGAACCCAGGGTCTATAGGGGAAGCATACCAAGCAGACTTAGGGACAGAAAGAGAGTTATGGGCAATTTCACAGAAGAGTCTACAGTAGGTCCTTGAATAACACCATTTTATTCAATGTTGCTTCATTCTAGCATAGATGTGATGCTGTAGGAAATTCACTCTTGTTTATATCATTAGCCTTTGGTAAAATTGGTTTTGTTATATATAATTTTGCTGCAGTTCCAAGAACCTGTCAACAATGTTAAGTGGGGATTTATTGTACATGTGAGCTGAATCTTGAGGGACAAAGAGGAATTATAAGATTGCTCAATTTTAAGTGAGGTTAGGGTATAGTCTGTAAAGGAAAAAGCATGTCCTAAGGCACTGGGCAAGGTGTGAAGTAGTTTGGTGTGTCCTGGGAACTAAAATAGTATGGTCTGTCCAAAGCAAAGGGTGCATGTGGAAGAATGAACGGGCTGGAGAGTTAAACAAGAGCCAGGTCACAAAAGGCCCATTGGACAGAAATGAATAGACATGGACAGACACAGCTAGGATTTTCTTTCACAAAGAGAATGGCTGCAATGAGCAGGATGAACTGGAGGAAGGTCAAGCTTAGGGGTAGGAAATCAGTGAGGAGGTAGCTTGCAGTCATGCAGGAGAGATGTTGAAAGTTGAACAACTGTGATTAGGGCACACTCTGGATTACGGGCACAGAAGTCTCCTGGATTTGCCTTAGAAATGCTTTCTGTGCCCAGAGGAATTCCAGGCCAGGATTCCATGACATAATGAGTGAGGGCTGGTCCCACATTTGGGAGCATCAATGCCATCAGGTAAACCAGCCTAGGAGGGCAGGTCCATCTTCTCCCATACTCATTAGTTTGGGCTTTTTCAGTTCCCCTGAAAAGCATTATGGGTGCTGGGTCCTCCAATGTCTATGGAGAACATTTGAAAACAGTGTGGCAATACTTCTGTAAGGGAAAGGGCTTGGTTGCTAGGAAACCAATGGCTGATATTAACCACACCTACAGGGCAGCTTCAGACAAAGTTCTTTCTCTTTAGAAAGCAATTTCTAATTCCTTCCTTCATCTGACACAGCTTACATACTTAATTTTCTTTTGGGGTACAGCAGCCATCTGGCCCACTAACAAAGGGTTTCTAACTGATTATGCAAAGTGTTCGGAGCTAAAACGTGGCCAGATGTGAGTCTTTCTTTCCTTCACCCTTCCTCTGACATCAGAAAAAAAATTGAGAAGGTTTTTTTCTTTTTGTTCTTTGGGTTAAGAACAAATAACATTGTGACAGTCCTTTTTAAAGTTTCCACATGCATTTCTTTTTCTAAATGATTTTTATTGAACACCCACAACTTCAAGCAAAGATCTGGGCTAGGCATGGAGGTGGATAAGAGGCGATGTGAACATTTCCATCTAGTAGGTCCTGATCAGATTGGAGAAAGAAGCTGGTAGGCAGAAAATGTGGGCAATAAGCATCAGGCTGTGCTGCGCTTTGTGCTGTGGTCCAGTGCCTAACATAAGTGCACAGGGTCAGGTTCTTGGTGGGTACTCAGTGCAGATTTAGAGCAGAAAATAAATCTCAAATCAGAACTCACAGTGCCCAACTTTCTTTGCACACAGCATGGGTTCCTAACAAAATGAACAAATTGTCAAAGCATTTCAACCACAGCCCAATGACATGATCCCAGGAAAGAAACAGAAGCTCAGTGGGGCAGCCATATTGGGGGAGCACCATGGTGAGGTTCCTAGCTGGGCTTTTACCCCAAGGGCTGTGACCCTGAAGTCAATTAAATCTCGAGAATTGATTCAAGCTGAATTTTGTCCCCCCACTCTACCCAATCTCTACTCTTTAGGTGATATGTTGAATCCTTAACCCCCAGTATCTTAGCATGTGACCTTAAGTGGAGTTAAGGTCTTTAAAGAAGTGATTATATTAAAATGATGCCATGAGGGTGGGGCCCCAATTCAGTCTGATTGGTGTCCTGGTAAGAAGAGGAAGAGGGGATCCTGGCCAGTATAGCTCAGTAGTTGAGCATTGGCCTATGGACCAGGAAGTCACAGTTTGATTCCTGGTCAGGGCACATGCCCAAGTTGCGGGCTCGATCCCTGTGGGGAGTGTGTAGGAGGCAGTCAATCAATGACTCTCTCATCATTGATGTTTCTCTCTCTTCCTCTCCCTTCCTCTCTGAAATCAATAAAAAAAATATTTTAAAAAAAGATGAAGAGGAAGAGGCCTCAGGGATGCTGATGCATAGAGAAAAGGCCAAGTGAAGACAGCAAGAAGACAGCCTTCTGCAAGTCAAGGAGAGAGTCCTCACAAGACACCAACCCTGATGGCACCTTGATCTTGAACTTCTAGTCTCCAGAATTATGAGAAAATAGACATCTGTTGTTTAAGCCACCTGGACTGTGGAATTCAATATGGCAGCTCTAGCAACTAGTATGAGAATTCTTACACAGACCACCCAAATCTAGGTGGAATCAAACTTAACTTCGTACTTTCCTTCTTCTTCTAACTGTAACTTAGTAGAAGCCTCTTGTAGAATGGGACTGGTCAGTCATGAGAAATAAAGGAGTCAGGGAGAGCAATGTGCTTGATGAAAGAAATCTCCAGGGCTCTGTGCTGAATCAGATCAAAGAAACCAGAGGCAGGTCCTGCCTCCCTGGAACAGCATAACTTCCCCTACCCTTCAAGTAAGGGAACATAAGAAGAGGAGGTTTACACACTCTCAGAAGTGTGAGCTGCCACTGGGAATTCTAAAAATGATTAATTGAAGCTTGCATATAGGTCAGCTGATTTCCCTTTCTACCTAACCCTGCCCCTCATACTGTCCATCACCACCCAAGACCTCAGGCATAGTGATTCTTGAAGGATGCTTTTGAAGAAAAAATTAAAAGTAAAATAACAGAGCAAAGAGAAGTTCTGTCCAGAGTTAGTTATTAAGAGCAAGATTAAACAAACAAACAAACAAATAAATATAAGACGATGGCAACTACACAAACTATAGGAAAAAATAAAAAGAAAGAAAAATGCATGCAAAATCTAGGCAGAAAACCAAGTCTAGAAGAGAAAATAACCCAAGGAACAGAAGGCAATTCCCCAAAAATATTTCTAGTTATTGAGCCACCTAATAAGAGTATGAATTCTATAAAAACCAGAACTTAAAGATGAGATGATAAAGCCATAGAACATGATGAAAAGGGCCATTACAAGCCCTAAGTAAGAAAAATGGTTGAATAAAATACTTTCATTACAGAACAAAAAGTAAAAATTTTAAAAGTAAAGAAGGGAACAGACATTACTGAAAATTCAATTACTAAAAATGTGAAAAGAGTCCAAAATAATGCAATGAAGGCAGATTAGAAAGGGCAGAGAAAGCAACCAGATAGATGCTATTAGATAGGAAGGGCAGACTAAGATAGATCTAACATTTTTTTTTTCATATTTGCTTAACAAATATTGTGGAGCACCTCTATGGTATATGGATAGTCTCTGTCTTCAATGCCTTTACAGACAATAAATAAATGAGATAGTCAGTGTGTCAGATGTTGACAGGTGCTAAGGAGAAACAGAAAGCAAGGTCAAAGGGATGTTAAGAATGGTACTGGAGGTATTGCTATCTTATAAAGGATGGTCAGAGAAGGGCTCTGGGATAGGGTGACCCTGGAGGTGGGACCTGAATGAAGGGTGGGTGCTAGCTCCAACAAAATTTAGAGGAAGGGATTTCCAGGGAGAGGAAACATGCTATAAAGCCTGTGAGATGAGAACATGCCTGATATGTTTGGGAAGCAGCAAAGGGCTGATGGGACTGAAATAAGTAATCAGTGGAGAGGATGCTAGGTGATGAAGCCAGAGAAGTCAGGTTTGCCTCTCCTTCTAGGCCATTAGAGGGATTTGGGCATGTATTCTGTGGATTGTTTTGGGCATAGGATAGACAGAATTATTTTGGCCGATCTGTTGAGAAAAGACTATTGAAGAGTGAGAGTAGAATTATGGAGACTGGCTCAGAAGCTCCTGCAGGGTGGAAGCAAGAAATTATGATGTAGAGATGGAAATTGAAAGAAGTGGCCAGAGAAACCAAGATGGCGGCATAGGTAAACACCAGAGTTTGCTGCCTCGCACAACCACTTCAAAAATACAACTAAAAGATGGAATGGACATCATCCAGAACCACAGGAAGGCTGGCTGAGTGGAAATTCTACAACTAGAAGGAAAGAGAAAAGCATACCAAGACTCTGAGGAGGAATGGTGCTGAAGTAAAATACTAAGGTGCGGAGGTGCATGCGGAGTGGGCTGGCAGCTGAGGGCGCGGCTGTCGTTTTCAATCGGGAGGGAGTCTCAGGCTCTGAGCTCCAGTTCTGGGCGAGTCTTTGGGGACCCAGACTCATATGGGAGAAGCGAGATTGTCTAGCATCGGTCGGAACTAGAGGGCAGCTTTCTCTCGGAGGTGCTTGCAGCGATTACCCAGACACTGAGAAGCAGAGCCTCTGAGGGCAGGACTGAGAGCAGCCATAACTGCTCCCTCCACCCTGTGGATCGCGTGGGACCTGCCCCGCCCCACCCAAGCCCTGCATAGAGGCTTTTGCTGGGTAGCCTCAGGCAAAGGCTAGATTAGCACCCCCCTAGAGATCCAGGAGCGAGTGTCCCCAGTGGTCAGAGTGGGACCATCCAGTTTGCAGCTCCTCGGACCTTTAAAGGATACACTCAGGGGGCAGACCCAGTGAGCACCAAAGCCCCATTGAAGCAAGTCTTGCCCCGGAGGGGTGTCTCCAGCACAGAAGTTCTCCCACTGCAGACACAGCTGATTCTCACAGCCAATTGGCCTGGAGGTCATTCCCTCCCAGTGTTAACTACAACAATCAAGGCTTAACTACAACAAGACTATTCATGAAGACCACAAGGGGGTGCACCAAGAGTGTCCTCCTTAGGTAATTGGGGAGGCTGAACCACTGGGCCCTAGAGGACACTTAGCACAGAAAACCACTTTATCAACACAGGGAAGCATAAAAAATGCGGAGACAAAGAAACAGGACACAAATTACAGAAATGGAGGAAAGCAAACTACTGGATATAGAGGTCAAAACCACACTTTTAAGGTTTTTCAAGAACTTTCTAGAAGCCACCGACAAATTTAGTAAGACCCTTGAAAAGACTGGTGAGACCGCCGATAAATGTAGTGAGATCCTCAAGAAATCTAGTCAGACCCTCGATGTTATGATAAAGCACCAACTGGAAATTAAGCATACACTGACTGAAATAGAGGATATTAATCAGACTCCTAACAGCAGACTAGAGGATTGCAAGAATCAAGTCAATGATTTGAAATACGAAGAAGCAAAAAACACCCAACCGGAAAAGCAAAATGAAAAAGGAATCCAAAAATATGAAGATAGTGTAAGGAACCTCTGGGACAGCTTCAAGTGTACCAACATCAGAATTTTAGGGGTGCCAGAAGAAGAGAGAGAGCAAGATATTGAAAACCAATTTGAAGAAATAATGACAGAAAACTTCCCCTACCTGGTGAAAAAAATATACTTACAAGTCCAGGAAGCGCAGAGAACCCCAAACAAAAGGAATCCAAAGAGGACCACAACAAGACACATCATAATTAAAATGCTAAGAACAAAAGACAAAGAGAGAATCTTAAAAGCAGCAAGAGAAAGAAACTCAGTTACCTACAAGGGAGTACCCATACGACTGTCAGCTGATTTTTCAACAGAAACTTTGCAGGCCAGAAGGGAGTGGCAAGAAATATTCAAAGTGTTGAATGCCAAGAACCTACAACCAAGATTACTTTTTCCAGCAAATGCCGGGAGCCAGTCCATGCTCGGGCGCCATATGCCGGGGTCCATCCCCAGCGGGTCCAGGGGTCCCCAAAGGTGTGGACGGAGTCGGCGAAGAAGGAATGACACGGAGACAGTGTTCAGTTGATCAGCAGCCTAGCCAGGATCTCCAGCCAAGTTCTGGTCTGGATCTCCAGCGAAGTTCTGTGTAGGATCTCCAGCCAGGTTCTGTGTCCATGGTCTCTTGCTAGGTTCTCCAGCCAGGTTCTCCAGGTTCTCCAGCCAGGTTCTGTAGCCATGTTCCCTCGCTAGGTTCTCCAGCCAGGTTCTGTCCAGGTTCTCCAGCCAGGTTCAGTCACCAGGTTCTAGTCAGGTTCTCTTGCCAATTTCTGTAGTCAGGTTCAGTCCAGGATCTTTTGCCATGTTCTCTCCAGCGAAGTTCTTCTGTCTCTAGAGAACGTTCTGTGTAGGTTCTGTGCCAATTTCTGTCTCTCTCTCTCTCTCTTGCTGTCTTGTTACATCTGTATTTATACCAGTTGATTCAATCCTATCAATCTCTATTACAAAGGTTAGGGCGTTTCTTATCTCCATTCCAGGGAGTAAAGATTATGTAGCTTAAGCATGATTGTTCATAGTTAAAGTGATTAATTACCCGCCTGGCACTTAGTTAAGAGGTTTTATTCCCTCCCTAACTTCAGGGGAAAATCCCTACCTGGGGAAACAACCTTTCTCAGAGACCTTGGTTAAAACACATAGTGCCAAGAAGGTGAGCAAACATATTAAGAACAGTATGCCATATATGCCAGGTCCCTTGAAACAGCAAGCATGGACTGGCTCCCGGCAAGCAAAGCTATCATTCAGAATTGAAGGTCAGATAAAGAGCTTCACAGGTAAGAAAAAGCTAAAGGAGTTCATCACCACCAAATCAATATTATATGAAATGCTGAAAGGTATCCTATAAGAAGAGGAAGAAGAAGAAAGGTAAAGATACAAATTAAGCCCATGTTGCAGGCTTAATACACATCTATCAACAAGTGAATCTAAAAATCAAGTGAATAAATAATCTGATTAACAGAATGAACTGGTGATTATAATAGAATCAGGGGCATAGAAAGGGAATGGACTGACTATTCTTGTGGGGGAAAGGGGTGTGGGGGATGTGGAAAGAGACTGAACAAAAATCGTGCACCTATGGATGAGGACAGTGGGTGGGGAGTGAGGGCGGAGAGTGGGGTGGGAACTGCGTGGAGGGGAGTTATGGGGGGAAAAAAGAGGAACAGATGTAATAATCTGAACAATAAAGATTTAATAAAAAAAAAAAAAAGGAAAGAAGTGGCCAGATTCTGAATATATCAAAGATAGAGATAATAGGATTTGCAGACGGATCAGTTATGGGGAATGGGAACAAAAGCAGAGCCAAGGAGTACTCCAAGGTTTGTGGTCTGAACATCTGGAAGGACACAGTTCCTATGAGATTGGAAGACTGTGGTAGGAGCAGATTTGCTGTGGGAACCAGAGTTTGGTTTTGGGTGTGTTAAGTGTATCTCTTAATTTAGGAGGAGATATAAGGTTTTGGGTGTATAGCTCTGGAATACCAAGAAGAGGTCTGGCTTAAAGATATAAATGTGTGAGTTGTCAGTTCACTGTCAAAGTCCTTGAGGTGAATGAAGCACACAACTAGGACAGAAAAATTATTCAAGGATATAATGAAATAAAAAATCCATGACTCTGCAGATTAGGGGAACTTGCTCTGCTTGAAGAAAATTTGATGCAGAGCACCAAAGCAGAAAGTATGCAATGCAAAGACATATCCTTGTTCAGTTGCTGAAGTTCAAGGATAAAGAGTGAGCTTTTCAGGCATCTAGGAAGAATTAGTAAGTCACAGAGGACAGAGAAGAAGGCTGACCACAGTACTAGTCAATAGTTGAAAGTAATAGACCAATGTCTACATTTTCTGGAGGAAAGTGTGATTCAAGAATATCAGATATAACCAAGATATTGTTCAAGAAGAGGGCACAGACATATATTTAAATAACTCACATAACTCAGGAAATATTGCACCCCTGAGCTCTTACTGGGAAAAAATTACTTGAAAATGAAATCAAGACACTTAGATAAATCAAAGTATAGAACTCAGGAATGGAGGATGTGGTAAAAGTGAGCATCTGATACTAAATAATGGTGGGAATTATTATTACAAGGCAGAATGCAAATACTACAAATATTGACAGTGTAAAAATGATGCTCTAAGTAACAAAAATCAGGAGATGGTGGGAGGGATGGTGGGAAGAAGTGTGAGTGCTAATGCTTCATCATTTATGGTAGTCAATCAATGCTGCCTAAAATTGAAACTAGTCATTTAAAGACACCTAATGTCTCTAATTAGGATCCTAATAATTTTATTTCTTAACATCACAGTCTTTTAAAAATCTAGTATTGTAATGATTCATTTCAAGATTAGCAATTTCTCCTATTTCATTATAATTTCTTCAGGTAAATTCAAATAAAATTGAGCACTTTTAATGAAAAATAGTGCTTTTAGCATGATTTTATTTTTAGAAAAACATCTATTAGCCTATTATCTATCTATGTTTATATAGTGAGAAATATACAGAACAATTTTCACCTAAAATATTGCTGGTTAATTTTCAGTTGGATAATTTGATGCAATAATTTAATTTGTTTTTTTGTATTTTTCAACATTGTTTGAATTCACAATGAGCATATATTATTTTTACAAAAAGTAATAGCATGTTTCTTTAAAAAAATAATATGAGCGATTGCTTGCAAGAAACTGCCAGAATGAGCAAGAAATAAGATTATTGTAGAATTGGTAGATAGGGAAGGTTTCTTGGAGGAGGGGCTTTCAAGAGATCATTGACCAATGGGAAAGAGCTGGATTTGCATAAGGAAAGGAAAATTCGTGAAGCTGTGGAATCAGATAGAAAAAACAAAGACACAGGTATTTTTTATTCAGGGAATAACAAAAGCTTTCTTATGTTCATTGCCTGTTATGTGTTAGGATAAAAATATCTGTTTCTTACAAGGTAGAGAATATTGCCCTCATGTGTGGTAAAGGGTTAGCTCAACAGACTTGGGGTGTTCAAATCCTGCACATTCCAAGAAAGGACTGATCCTCAGCTAGCTCCTGGGAGATAGTCTCTGAATCCTTGGAACAGCCTGCCTAATAAGTGTGTCTTTATTGTACCTGGCCCTTGACCCATATCAGATAGTTTAGATAGTTTATGCTAACAATGTGATTTCTGGTAAAACCTGGTTTTTGTTTCCTGGGCCTATTCTGTGTCCGTTTGATCTCTGAGGATCCCGAAGACTAATTAAAGGTCAGTCAGTCACAGAGGCAGCCCATGACGGACATTAGTTTACGTGACTGACCCCCAGTAAAAACCCTGGACACCAAGATTGGCTGAGCTTCTTTGGTTGGCAAGAGTTTGTACATGTTGTCACACATCACTGCTGGGAGATTTAAGTGCTATGCATATGAGTCTGTTGGGAGAAGGCAACTAGAACCTGGCATTTGTCTCTTCTGGACTCCCAGAAAAAGTACCCTTTCCCTTTGGTGATTTTCATCTGTATCTGTTCACTGTAATAAACCATAACCATGAGTGTAACAGCTTTTCTGAGTCCTGTGAATCCTTCTAGTGAATCATTAAATCTGAGGGTGGTCTTGGGGGACCTCCATCAAGACCCCATTTTACAGACGAGGAACTGAAGCTCAGAGGAGTTCTGTAACTTGCTCAGGATTACATGGCCAGGAAACAAAAGAGCCAAGATTTAAACTCAGTTCAGGGGCAACTTGTTCTCTGTGTGATCTTAGGCAAGTTGCTTACTTGCCTGGCTACAAAGCTTTACTTTTCCCACTACTGCAGAGGTTTAAAAAATTTACCACTTTTTAATACTTTGGGGTGTGTAGACATGAAAATGTAACAGAACCTTCAATATACAAATTAATTGCTAAAAATATGGTACCTTCACTGAAGAGTGGGTGGAAGGTTATGAGGTGTATTGTCTGATTTCAAGCATCCAACCCCATGGCAGCCACTGGGGCATTATCATGCTAAGATAGACAAGACTGTACACCTTCACCAGGCACATTTTCTGCCTTTAGACTGATGGCCCTCATCAGCCTTTTCTATCTCCGACTCCACTATAGTCATCTCTGGCTTCATGAAAGTGTTCCTGAATGTTTCTCCTTATCCCTCAAGTCATAGGTCAGTGGTCCTCTGTTTAGGATGACTAACTTTTCTGGTTTGCCGAGGTTGTCTTGTTTTTAGTCCTGCAAGTCTCCTAACCCAGGACATCCATCCCTCAGTCTCACATACTTTGGGAAGGTGACCTACTTCAGCCTTCTGTCACAAATATCCTCAGAAATGAGTTTTGGGACATAAGTTTTGTTCCACTTGGATAAGAGTCACCTGGGATCTTGTTGAAATGCAGACCCTGATTTATCAGGTCTGGTGGGGCCCAAGACTCTGCATGTCTAACAAACTAGGTGATGCTGCTGGTGCCAGGACCACATTTTGAGTGGTAAGGGATGGGAATTCACTTGGCTTTCTCTATCTCAATAATTATTTCAGTGGATGGAATTTCCTGTTTGTTGGTTTCCCCCATAACCTGTAAATTATCCAAAGAAAGGGACTCTGCTCAAAGCCTCCATGTTCCCAGTTCTAGCAGGGTACCCTGCATAAAGTCGGTGCTCAAAATATTCCTTTTGGACATGGAGAAGAGAGTAAAAATCTTTAAGAGGGGCTCAGGATTCATGCCTGAGAACCAGCAAGTGAGGCAGGGGTTCCCGCGGGGGTGAGGCCGACGGAGTCCTATTGAAGCATGCCCGACTCCGGAGACAGGTTCAAGACGCAGTCTGATTTTATTGTTTAAGTGCAGCAACATATATAACTTTCTGGACCAATCAGAAGTTTACAACATCCTTAGGGAAACCAATGGTAGGAAAGATAGGGTACTATGTAGGGGGCTCTAGGGGGCTTACTCAGGCGGGTGTTGCCACTTCCCGGTGTGCCGAGGAAGCTTGTATAGGCGGAGTGCGCTCACGCCATTGCATCCGCCGCTGCACTGAGATAAATCTCCTGAGCTCTTCCCACAAGCAAGGACCAGTATGAATCCAGTTAACTGAAGATCCTTGCTTAGGGCCACAAAGGAACCTGATGGCCGCTAGGCATGGGAGTCCTGAATCCAGTCTGGATGTTTGTCCTGTGTCCTCACACTGGGTTATACCCTGAAAGAGATCACTGGAGAGCATGCTCAAAGTCTAGAGGACAGAGGAGCTTGAAAGTCGGACACAGGATGAGTCAACTGCATTTGAGCATTTTACAATAAGAAAGCTAGAAAATGCCCCCTAGATTGTATCATTGAACACGCCGGGGTGCAAACTGTTCTCTCAAGACCAGACCTCACACTTGGAGAGGCTGCTTCAAGAGGCTGCTCAGTGGAAGGCAAATGGAAGCTGGGCTATTTTGCCTCTATAATTCCAAACTGGCCCATCAATAAGTCCTATACTAGTGTGACGATTTGTGAGGTGGCCTATTTATCAGAGGAGGGGAAAGGCTCTGGGAAGTTACTAATAAGCAACTTGCCTAAGATCACACAGAGAACAAGTTGCCCCTGAACTGGATACACGATACTGATTCCTAATTTAGAGTTTTTTCAACTGGAACACACTGAGTTCCAGAGTGACAAACCATTGGGTGCCAGCCAGGGGAATGTGCAGTTGTGTCTTCATTGCAAGTTTTCAGGGTATCTGGGAAATAGCAATATTTCACTCACACACAGAACTACCAAAAATTTAAAACATTTGACTTGCCCAGCCAGTGTTGCTCAGTGGTTGACCTATGAACCAGGAGGTCATGGTTTGTTTCTGGTCAGGGCACATGCCCATGTTGCAGGCTTGATTTCCAGTAGGGGGCATGCAGGAGGCAGCCAATCAACGATTCCCATCATTGATGTTTCTATCTTTAAAATATATATTTTAAAAAATTTGACTTCATGCAATCTGAAAAGAATGGCCATTTGGCCAATGACCTCTGAAGTGAGCTGATGAGTTTGCTGGAGGCACCACCTGGAGCTCACAGGACTGCAGTCTAACAGAATTCCTCGTCTGTTCAGGGGATGAAGGGAGAAGCAAAGTTGCCTGTTTTCTGTGAATCCCTCTTATTTGGTGGATATTGACTAGACCTTGATGTTTATGAAGTTGTTTCTAGGGCCTAATGTATTATATGTAATATTTGCTTTATAATGACCACCAGATGTTTTTTCAACGCTAATGAGGGGAGTATAATGACTCCCAGATTCCCAGTAGAAGCTGTGGAAGTCAGCATGCTGTCAACTAAATGGGTGCTGTGGGCAGACTTAGCACTCCCCAGGAGCTCACGGCAGTGGGGCAGGGGATTTACCACTCTTGTGTTCATGTCAGGCTTGGTGGCAATAAGGGCATACTCAGATGACAATGGCCTCAATGTTAGTACCCAGTAGGTACTGGATGGAGCATGCTTGTTGAATTTGTAAAAGGATGTCATAGTTGGAATGCATCTTAGAGTCCAGATGTGCCCACCTTTAATGATTGTGAGAACCTCATTATTTAAAAGATAATTTCCATTTTTTTCACTTTATTATTAAAGTTTATCTCTGCAGAAAAATTAGGAGGTATAGATAAGGAAAAAGGAAAGAAGAAAAAAGGAAATGAAAGAAACACACAAAAAAGAAGAAAAGTGAGTAGAAAATAAAGAAAAAAAAATAGGTCCACTTGCTTAAATATGGTTTAGCCAAAACAAGTTTGCCCACCAATCATTTGCCAATTCACATGTTTGTCCAAAATTCAGTATCATTTTCATCTTTTTGGCTCTAACTCTTTGTTATTCTGTCTTTTTGGCATTTAAGTAACAAAAACATATTTCTAACTGCAATTTTGACTAATTTTTGTACATTTAATTAGGATTTATCAAAATTATGATGTTTTATAAATAATGAGAAGTATCTAAATAAGGGATAATTTTATCAAACTACTTGTAGGTATTTAGAGAACCAGTCTTTAGAAACATTAATTTTAGCTGAAGTGGTTGTTACAAAGCCCACTATCTATGTATGAGTGACCAAACTCTATATTTGGTCTGTGTGCAGTCTTTTTTTAAAAAAATATATTTTATTTATTTTTTACAGAGAGGGATAGAGAGTTAGAAACACCGATGAGAGAGAAACATTGATCAGCTGCCTCCTGCACACCCCGCAGCCAAGGTACATGCCCTTGACTGGATTCGAACCTGGGGCCCTTCAGTTCGCAGGCTGACACTCTATCCACTGAGCCAAACTGGTTAGGGCTGTGCAGTCTTTTTGACATGAGTTTACTCATGTCACTGTAGAGTATATATATACAAATACACACACACACACACACAAACATACAAATTCCATTAGATATATTAAATGTATCCTATATACATATTTTATGCAGCTATATTTAAACAAAAATGAGATTTGTTTTAAAACCTATTCCATTCATGAAAACTATATGTCACTAGAAGTTCTACTATAACATTACATTAAGTACATGAGTAGTATTTGAGTCCACTGGTAGGTTACTGTTGGATATTGCTCTTACAAACACTATCTCCATTGCTCGCTTTCCTGTTTGCCCTTTACATTATATCTCAAGCATCCTGGAATGACTGCATGTATTGATGATTCTTTTGGACAGTTACATAGTAGTCTACAGAGTGGAGGTGCCATAATCTTTTAAAATGATTTTTTATTCTGTGGGGCTAAACTTATCTGTAATACTCAGATTAAATTCCTAGAGGTGGTATTACTTTTTGAAAGCATTTGATACATATATTCCCAAATTTCTCTCCTAAAATATTGTGCCAATTTTTGTATTTCCACCAGTGGTGTATGATAATAGCAATTTCTCTACACTGTTCCCAACTCTGGGTTGTTCTGTATTTCCCCCCTCTTTAATTCCCAAAGCAATACATGCTCATATTAAAAACAAACAAACAAACAAAGCATGAAAGCAATAGCATAGATTTATAGAGAAAAAGGCCCTTCCTCCTCTTCATCTCTTCTCCTGACTCCCCCATCCAATTTCCCTACCAAGAGGGACCTCAGTTAAAATTTGGTTGGCATGCTTCCAGAACATGGTCTTGTGCATTTATGTTGCATGTACTTGATCATAAATGGAATCAGATGATATATACACTCTATTGCTTGCTTCCCTTTTTTCAAACTAACAATATATTGTAAACATTTTTCCATGATAGTATGTATAGATGATTCTTTGAACAGCTACATGGTATCCCACAAAACGAATGTACCACAATCTTTTAAAACTATTCCTTATTAATAGACATTTAGCTTCCATATATTCAAAATTTCTAACATTTGAAATTGACCAACTTGATAAATGAGAAAATTTACATTACTTTTATCTTAATACACATCCCTGATTTCCAAATTTGGTAAACATTTCTCATACACTTATTGATCATTTGTATTTCCCTTGCAAATTGTCAGGTCACAGGTTGAGGCAGACTTTTCTAATAATGTGCTAGACAACATTTTCTAGGTCTTTTGCTTTTACTCGTGGCTGAGTGGCTGTATCTTGTCAATTGAATGTGAGTGGAGAAAATGGGTGTCACTCCCAGGGTGAGAGTGGGTGTGTCTAGAACACAGTAGAGCACATGTTGTAAGGGGCCTGGGTCCCTGAATGACTATATGGAAGAGAGGACGGTTATAAGAGTGAGGAATAAACGAACTCAGTGTTAAGCCACTGAGATGGGGTGGTTTATTATAGGGACTAACATTACTTACCTTAAAACACATATGTAGAAAAATAGAGGCTTAGAAAAAATATCTTCAACATTTTTTTGTTTGTGTTGTTGTTGTGTGTGTGTGTGTGTTTAAGAATAAACATGCTTAAATTCAATAACCTTGAGGCATTTTCACTGCTTTCCCTGCTGAGAACATTTCTCCCATGCAGCTAGCTGCTTCCTTTTCTATTCTTCCCCCATTGATTTTTAGAGAGAGTAGAAGGGAGGGAGAGAGAGAAATATTGATGTGAGAGAGAGAAATCAATTAGTTGCCTCCCATACATGTCCCCACTGGAGCTGGAGATCGAACCTGCAACTGAGGTAACAGACCTTGACCATTCCACTGGCTGATGTTCTAACCAGTGAGCAAGCTGGCTGGTTCCTTTTCATCTCTCAGGTCTCAGTCTAATCATTGCTGCCTCAGAGAGGCCTTCCCTGACCACCAATCTAATGAAACAGACTCCCCACTCTTTAGCCTTACTCATAGAGGGATGACTTTCTTCATATACTTCCAGAATTTTACTTCTCCGTTACCTGTGTGCTCATGTCTCCTGCCCTCTGTGGGAAGTTCCTAATGGAAGGGCTGATGACTGGATTGCTGTCCTCCAGGCACTGAGCACTTGCAGAGGGTATGAGCTTCGGTAGGAGCTCAGCAATCATTTGTTGAGAAATGAATGATTACCATTTTCTACATACATTTAAAAATAGCACAGAATAAAGGCACAGGTCCCCAGATAATGCTTGGTATCCAGATGGATTTATTGATTTCAGGAATTGAGGACCCATATTAATATGATCAGACAAATTCATTTAGCAAATGGCAAAAATGAAACCCATAGAGAAATGCCTTGTCCACAGCCACCAAGAGAGTGATCAATTAGCTAGGACTAGAATTTAATTCTTTTTTTTATTTTTTACTTTTTTTATGTCCCTTCCCCATTGTAACATAATCTGAGTATTTATTTACTTATTTATTATTTTTTAAATTTATCTTTATTGTTGAATATTATAAATATCCCCTTCCCCATCCGTCTCCCCCTCCCCCTCCCTAACTCCCTCCCCTTCCCCAGGCCTTCACTGCACTATTGCCTAATTCTTTTTTTTTTTTTAAATACATTTTATTGATTTTTTACAGAGAAGAAGGGAGAGCGATAGAGAGTTAGAAACATCGATGAGAGAGACACATCCATCAGCTGCCTCCTGCACACCCCCTAACCGGGATGTGCCCACAACCAAGGTACATGCCCTTGGCCAGAATCGAACCTGGGACCATTCAGTCCGCAGGCCGACGCTGTATCCACTGAGCCAAACCGGTTAGGGCTATTGTCTAATTCTTTAACACCTACAGCAATGCAGTGCGGTGGTTAAAATGAACTATATAGACACTTGATTTCAAGTCTCCAGCTTTGTCATTTACTAGTACTTGTCATGTGGTCCTTGGTAACTTGTCTATGTCTTTTCCCTTTGTAAAAAGAAAACAATAATGCCTCAGTGTCATTGGGAAGTTTACACAGGTCACGATGTAGTGTTATCATAATTAAAGTGTTCCTCCTTGAATAAGTGGTCAATAAATAACTATGATGCCTATAATATTTGTATTGAGAGAACTTTATTCATCATTCACTTATCTGCTCATTCATTTATTGACCCACTTTTGTTTTACTGCCAGACCCTTACTGGGTGCTGGGACATCAAAATATGTAAGACGTTATCTCTGCCCTTGAGAGTGTCAGGGTCCAGTGGCCTGAGAAAGACTCATGAGCAGATGGTTTAATGGAGCAGGATCGATTCTGTATCCAGGTTTGCACAAGGGCAGAGCCGGGTTCTGCCTAAGGTGGGACTGCAGGGCACAGAAGCCCTTCCTTCTCTAGACAGTGGGTGCTGTGTCTCTACAAATGCCATTTCCTCGGCGAAGAATGAAGTACAGGAGCACATACAGGCCCAGAGATGAACCAGTGTGGTGTTCTGAGGGGACGTGGCACGTTGGTGTCTGTGGATACCCCCCAGTGTGGTGTTCTGAGGGGACGTGGCATGTTGGTGTCTGTGGATACCCCCTTGGAAATACACATACATGTACTAAACTCTCTCTTCACATCATTACTGCGGCAAAGGGTTCTCAAATCTGAACGTGCTTCAGAATCACCTAGAAGACTTGTTGAAACACTTAAGCTGGACGCCAGCCCCAGAGTTTCTGATTCAGGCGGTTGGGGGTGGAGCTCAAGAATTAGCATTTCTAATAATTCTCTGGCCATGCTGCTGTTGCTGGTCAGGAAATCATACTTTGAGAACCACCGGTCCACAACAATGGCCTTGTCCTGGCTGCACATTGGGACCATCTGGGAAATTTTAAAGAATAGCAATGCTGGAACCCCATCTCCCAAATATTCAGTTTCATTTGATCTAGATTGGAGCTCAGATGTGGGTGTTTTTAAAAAGCTTTCTAGGTGATCCTAACACACATTAGGACTGAAATCATTGTTCTACCAGCTCATGGCCTGGCTTCTTTCAGGGGACGCAAGCAAGACGAAATGGGAACCATTGCATAATATCTGCTCAACTCATCACTTAATGATTAGTTCACCAAAACTCCACCCTCTGTCATGCTATGGCCAATATGTGCAAAGAATAATTCATTTTTATAAAGTCAAGCTCTGTAATCTCAGGCACATCATAGCTCTATGTCACACACATCTTGCTGTCTCTTCCCTCCAAATCCACCCTTTCATACTCTGTGATGCTGGGGCTCTGCATTTCTGCTTTGTCAGCTGCTCCCTGTCCAATAGGGGGCACTAGAGAGAGAGAATAGGAGTCAGGAAGGAAAAGGAGGCACCTATCTCTTGGCTTCCTGTCTGCCTCCTATCCCTGTGGACATCATCCAGCCTGGCTTCTTCCTCCTGGCACTGGCAGGGCCTTCCTACAGCACAGCTGAATCTAGCTTACAGGTGTCCCTGGCACTTGCAGACCCAGCCTCATCACAACCCCAACCCCACATTCCACCCCTCTCTCTCCCATCCTCAGGTCCACTAGCCTAGCTGTCCCTTCCCGAGAGGTCTGGGTCCCAACTCCATGGCCCTCCTCCAAGCTTCCAAAATTCAGTAATTCCAATCTTTTCCTCCCATTCCCCCAGCCCTACTGGTGTAGCTGCTTCTGACAATTACTATCCCTGTGATACTTTCTTTTCAGTTTCCTAGGTAACAACTTTATACCTGGTTAACAATTTTTTTATATATTAAATTTCCTCTTTTCAAATAACTGGTGTGATTTCTGTCCCCTGAATGCACTTTGACACACACACACACACACACACACACACACACACACACACACACACACCACAACAGGCAGAACAAATAAACAACTATAGACCTCTTCCCTCCATTCCCCCAGTTCCAGGGCCAAGGCCTGTCCCAGACAGCTGACCGCAGGGGGAGGAGAATGTGCGTGTGGGTAGGTTTATCGCTGAGCCTGAAGAGGAAGAGGGAGCCACAAAGGAACAAAACTACACAGGCCCAGTTCCCTGCTGAGGACACCACTGATGGGTCAAGTGGATTTTGTCAAACTTTGAAATCTTCCCTCAATACTGTCTTTACCCCAGACTTTCACTCCGCTCTCCTCTGTGGAAATGAATGCAGTAACATCAACATCATTGTCCTTAGCAAAGATTTACTTAGAATATGTCATTTACCCTGAGCAGATGGGTAAGTGACCAGCTTGGGTTCAGGTCTGTCTGATGCAAAGTCCTATTTTTCTCATTTCATTACATGGCCGTTCTCACCAGCCTAAGTCCTCTGAATGGGGGCCAGGGACCAGATTTTAGTTGACAACTCCAGGGTATCCTTTCATTCTTTAGGGGAAAAAGACTCTTCTGTGGCTTGGAAAAGAACTTATTTGTCAGGCCCACTATGTACCCGGGACAATGATATCTTCTTTTCCGATGTTTCCATGTTTAGTAATGGCCAAGCTCTTTAAACAGAGCTCCTTCTGATTATGCAGTGGTGGAGGTAGGAGAGAGATTATGCTGGTCATTCAGGTTCTCATTTTTCTCTCTCTTCCCCCCGACCCCCTCTACTACTCAGGCTTAGTTATTCATTCCTGTGTGACAACAGGACTCAATGTGTCCTGCTAGGGCTGACTTGCATTGTTTCCATTTTTGTAAACTTTTGGCCATACTCTCTCAGCCACTTCAGCACATTTTGGCATCTCACAGAATCTCTCGGGTTTGTGTGTCTTTTGTCTTTCACTGGAATGTAATTTGTTTGGGGGCAGGGACCACATTTTATTCATCTGTGTATTTCTGCAGCTCAGGAGTTCTCAACCAGGGTTGAAATTCATAAGGCTGGGAATTTGAATAGAAATGGAATAAATCTTTATTTTCACTAACTCTAGCAGAAATTTAGCATGTCCTTTAATCATGAATGTCGGGCGCACCCATGATAGAATCATAGCACCTGTGACTTTGCCACTGATGTTTTTATGTCACATTATAGGCTATTGCAGGCATCTCAAAATATCTCAGGCTCATCGCCACTCTGAAACTATGGTAGCTATTAGACTTGCTGCTAGGTTGTGTTATCTATATATATAAAGAGCCAGGGTCCATAACATCCACAACGACCAAGGCTCCACTGAACACCAGAAGTCAGTGCTGGGGCAGCAACCCAGCACTGACTGCCAAGGGGGCTGCGGGTCAGGCCTGAAGAGAGGCCCAAAGACAGAGGCAGGGTCTGATCTGCAGCCCCAGTAGCAGCTGTTGATCAGCTGTTGCCTCTCTCTTTCTCTCCAGGCCTCCACAGGGGCTGCTGATCAGCCCCGCCTCTTTGATCAGGCCCAGAGATAGGCCCGGAGATGCTGACTGGCATAGAAACCGACCAACCAGAATCAAATCTGGGTGAAGTGCCAGGAGCCAATGGCTGCCTAGGAGGTGGAGCTTTTGACACTGGCTGGCATAGAAACTGACCCATCAGAACCTAATCTGGGTAAAGTGCCAGGAGCCAATGGCCGCCTAGGAGGCAAAGCTTTAGATGCTGACTGGCATCGAAACCGACCAATCAGAACTTAATCTGGGTGAACTACAAAGGCAGAACCTAAGGTGGGGGCTGAGGAGGGGTTTTAAGGGCAACAGCTGTTTGGTGTAAGGTGTCAGAAAGTGGTTCAATTTTTTTTTTTAATATTTTTTATTGATTAAGATATTACATATGTGTACCCTCTACCCCCCCTCTCCCCGCTCAACCCCTCACCCCCTCGTTGTCCGTGTCCATTGGTTAGGCCTATATGCTTGCATATAAGTCCTTTGGTTGATCTTTCCCCCTTGCCCCCACCCTCCCCTACCTTCCCTCCAAGGCCCGACAGTCCAATCAATGCCTCTCCGTCTCTGGATCAGTCCTTGTTCATCAGTTTATGTTGCTCATTATATTCCACAAATAAGTGAGATCTTGTGGTATTTATCCGCTCTCTAGTTCCATCCATGCTGTGGCAAATGGTAAGAGTTCCTTTTTCTTCTTCCTCTTCTTAAAGAATACCTTTCAGCATTTCATATAATGCTGGTTTGGTGGTGATGAACTCCTTTAGCTTTTTCTTATCCGTGAAGCTCTTTATCTGACCTTCCATTCTGAATGATAGCTTTGCTGGATAAAGTAATCTTGGTTGCAGGTTCTTGCTATTCATCTCTTTGAATATTTCTTGCCACTCTCTTCTGGCCTGCATGGTTTCTGTTGAGAAATCAGCTGACAGTCGGATGGGTACTCCCTTGTAGGTAACTGACTGTCTTTCTCTTGCTGCTTTTAAGAATCTCTCTTTGTCTTTTGCTCTTGGCATTTTAATTATGATGTGTCTTGGTGTGGTCCTCTTTGGATTCCTTTTGTTTGGGGTTCTCTGCGCTTCCTGGACTTGTAAGTCCATTTCTTTCACCAGGTGGGGGAAGTTTTCTGTCATTATTTCTTCAAAAAGGTTTTCAATATCTTGCCCTCTCTCTCCTTCTGGTACCCCTATAATTCTGATGTTGGTACGCTTGAAGTTGTCCCAGAGGTTCCTTACACTATCTTCATATTTTTTGAATCTCTTTTCTTTTTTCTTTTTCGGTTGGGTATTTTTTGTTTCTTTGCATTTCAAATCTTTGACTTGATTCTTGGGATCCTCTTGTCTGCTGTTGGAGCTCTGTAAAGTATTCTTTATTTCAGTCAGTGTATGCATAATTTCTAATTGGTCCTTTTTCATGACCTCCATGGTCTCACCATACTCCTTGAGGGATTCATTAAATTTATCGGCGGTTTCCATAAAATTCTTGACAAACCTTATAAACGTGGCCTTGAACTCTATATCCAGTCGTCTGTCCTCCTCCGTTTCTGCCAATTGTGACCTGTTTCTTTGTCTCCGCATTTTGGCTGCTTCCCGGTGTTGATAGAGTGGCCTGCGCGCCAGGTGTCCTGTAGGGCCCAGTGGCTCAGCCTCCCCAGTTACCTGGGGTGGACACTCTTGGTGCACTCTTGGTGCCTCGCTTGTTGTAGGATCACTGGGAGGAATTGACCTCCAGGCCAATTGGCTGTGGGAAGCAGCTGTGTCTGAAGTGGGAGAATGGACCCCCTCTGACCACTGGGTACAGTGGCTCCTGGATCTAAGGAGGTGCTAATTCAGCCCCTGCCTGAGGCCACAGAGCAGGAACCACGAAGAGGCTCAGCTGTGAAGCAATGCAAGCCACTGCGGGGCCTTGGGCCTTCTCTTGGAAGTTCCGGGTCTGGCTGGCCCGGCTGCAGTTAGGTAATTATCAGGTTGCAAAGTTCTGGGGCATTCACATGCAAAAGCCTCTGCCGCAGCCCGGGTGGGGCGGGGTCTCAGGGAGTCAAAGGGCGTAGAAAGAAGCAATGGCAGATTCTCCGCGCCCGGAGTCGCGCGTCTCAGTGTCCCGGCAATGGCTGCAAGCACCTCCGAGGGAAATCTGCCCCCAAGTTCGCCCGCTGCCGCCTGAGAGAGCAGCCTCTCCCCGTATGAGACCTGGGTCCCCAGAGACTTCCCGGAGCCGGAGATCAGAGCAGTCGGGAGCTTGTGATTCAAAAAGACAGCCGCGTCCTCAGGTGCCACCCCCTTTCCACGCGCGCGAGCCGCCGCGTACCTCTGCACTCAGCCTCCGCAGCTCCTCTGGCTCTCAGCGTGCTTTTCTTTTCTTCTAGTTGTAGAAATTACACTCAGCCAGCCTTCCTGTTGTTTTGGACGATGTTTGCTCCGTCCTTTGGGCTAATTTTCAATTGTTGTGGGAGGCGACTATTTCCCGGTGTTTATCTATGCCGCCATCTTAGTTTCTCTCCAAGTGGTTCAATTTTTTAATGACTGCTTTGGCAGTACAGTGCATATGGCTGGCTATCAGTCCCGATATAGGGATTATGTGTTTTTTGTCTGCCAAGAGCATCTCCTCCTGCTGAAAAAGGCCCCCCCTCCCCCTTTAAGCAATCCTATCCTATATAATCTATCTATACTAATAAAAGGGTAATATGCTAATTAGACCAGGTTGACCAGCCATCTTCTGGACGTCCGACTTCTTTCCGGACAAAGCCATGGTGGTGGGGGCCGAGGCAGAGGCAGTTAGGAGTGATCAGGCCAGCAGGGGAGGGCAGTTAGGGGCAATAAGGCTGGCAGGGGAGGGCAGTTAGGGGTGAGATCAGGCCAGCAGGGAGGGCAGTTAGGGGCAATGAGGCAGGCAGAGGCAGTTAGGGGTGATCAGGCAAGCAGGGGAGGGCAGTTGGGGGCGAGATCAGGCTGGCAGGGGAGGGCAGTTAGGGGTGATCAGGCAGGCAGGCAGGTGAATGGTTAGGAGCCAGCAGTCCCTGATTGGAGAGGGTGCAGGCTAGGCTGAAGGAACTCCTTCCACCGCCCCCCCCACCCCACACCCGCCCGTGCACAAATTTCGTGCCTTAGGCCACTAGTGTTTAAATAAAGAAACACATATATTGCTGTCATAATTTCTAAAAAGTATTTTGAAAACTATATTTCAATATAATTGGTTTCCTTCATAATCCTATGTTTTTATTTTATGCACTTAAATATATTATTCTAAGAAAGGAATCCATAGACATCACCAAACTGAAAAAAGAATTGTTGTCTTAATTTCTCAGTTAACCTTGTTCAAAGTTTGATGAATGAAATACATGGTAGATAAAAGAATTAGATTAAATAATTTTTTTTAAAGGAAGAATATTTGATGTAAATGAATGCATAATGCTGGCATACCAAAAATAATCTGGCAAATAAATCCATTTAAATTCACAGTTCTCTCATGTACACAGACAATAGTGTGATGATTGTGGGGAGTAGGGAGGAGGGACAAGTGGAGGAGGACCTGGGGAAATTAATGGTGATGAAAAATATTTAAAGTAAATAAATTCATAGTTCTCACAGTATACAGAAACAAATTCTAGATGAATTAAAGAGTTAAATATGCGTCAAAATTAAATTAATTAGATGTATTTATTTGATGCCTGCTACATGCCAGACACAATTCTAAGCAATGGATACAGCGCAATACATAGAAACAAATTTCTAGTCACAATAGGTGCTAGAATAATTGAGTATCAACAATAGAGCCCAATTCATACTGTGAAATATACAAGAATTTGGCCAAAATGAATTATACTTATAAAATGAAACCTTAAATGTATAAAGTTTTAAAACAAAATATGATAGAAAATCTTTATAACCTTAGGTTAGCCAAAAATTTATTAGATACAACACTAAGACAATCCATAAAAATAATTGGATTTCATCAAAATTAAGAACTTCTACTCTTTGACAGACACCATTTAGAGAAAAAAAGACAAACCACAATTGATAGAAAATATTTGCTAGTCTTATGTCTCAAAATATTTGTGTCTAAAATATATGAAGAACTGTCAAAACTCATAATAATAATTACATAAATACTCCAATAAAAATTGGCAAATAAGTTAAATAAATATATTACCCAAAATCACAAATGAATGACAAATATAATCATAAAAATTCTCAGCATAATTTGTCATTAAGGAAGTAAAAGTTAAACCCACAGCAAGGTATCATCTTGTTGCCCGTTGGGATAGCAAACAAAAGTGCTGACAACTGATAACACCAAGTGCTTGCAAAGATGTGAAGCAACTGGAATTCTCATACACTGTTGTTGAGAATTCAAAATAGTAATAGCATAGCAATTCCGTAAAACAGCTTGGTACTTTCTTATATAACTAAACATACACTTAATATGTGATTTAGCAATGCCACGCCTAGGTATTTACCTAAGATAAATGAAAGCTTATGGTTACAAAACATCATGTATGCAAACATTTAAACAGCTTTATTTGTCATGACCAAAAACTGAAAACAAGTCAAATGTCTCTAAACTGATGAATGAATAAACAAACTGTGGTGTAATCAAACACAAGGTCATCCTTCTTAGCATTAAAAAAGAAGCAAATTATGTATGCAACAAATGACTGTCAAATGTATTAAGTGAAAGAAGCCTTTCTGGTTTCATTTTTATGATATTCTGCAAAAGGCAAAACCAGAGATACAGACAACAGATCAGTGGCTGCCAGGGACTGAGGTTGGGGGTGGGCTGGCTACAAAGGAGCATGGGGAGTTTTTCAGGGGGTGATCTTGATTGTGGTAGTGGTCATAGGACTATGTGTTTGTCAAAACTTACAGCACTCTATACTAAAATAGATGAATTTTATTGTATGTAAATTTTATTGTATGTAAATTACACTTTAATGAAAAATAATTTTAATTTCAGCAAAAAACAAAACCGATTTCCAGTTCCTGTGGGGGAAACAAATTAAAAAAACCCACTCACAACTAGATAGAAGTCAATTGGTGTTAAGAACTGAGGAAGCGCAGAGGAGCCAGAAGGACTCAGGAATGGGGTCCTGTGTATTCAGTGGATAGAGGCTGGTCAGGGAAGCCCTCTCTGTGGATGTGAGTTCAGAACAGGGACTTAAAGTTAATTGCATTTTAAAAATTGCAGGAAGGGGGAAGTGAATGCAGGCCTGCCTCATTTTATTGTGCTTCACTTCATTGATCTTCATAACATGCTTTTTACAAGTTGAAGGCAAGACCCTCCACCAGCAAAAAGATGATGACTCGCTCTTTTGTGAAACTCCCTTTATTGCTGTGGTCTGGAACCGAACCTGCAGTCTCTCTGAGGTCTGCCTGCATTTATTAAATCTATGCAGCAGTGATGGTTTTCTAAACTTTACGATGGCAGGAAAAGTGAAAAAGACAAATAGACTCCTCTTTCTAGTATTTAAAAAAATCCAGAAAACCAACTCCTTGAACAAGATGTCATAGAAGATAATAGTTGGAGCCATTGGACAGAGGCACATGCAGTAGTGAGTGAGTGAGAGCCTGGCCCAGGAGTGGGTCTTAAGCAGAACATGAGTGACCACAGGGAAGAAGGGGTGGGGGTTGCAAGGAAAGAAGAGAACCAAGATGGAATCTTGGGAAGGTCGCCTCCTCCCACCTCTGGGGCCTGCTCCCCAGCTACAGGACCCTCCTTCTGAGCCTGAACCCCCTCCTCTCTCTGACTGGAGTTCGGGAGGTTAAATGAGTCATTTCCTTTGCAGGTGCTGTGATCAGGTGTTCTCATTCTAAATATAAAACACCAGGGCTCATGTGCAGATATCCAGAAAGCTCAATTAATCCCAAACTCCTTCCCACAGAGCTATCCCAAAATAAAATCTTTGGCATATGTAAAATGGCTTAACTTTTTCCTTGACTTAATGACGAAATTTAAGTTCATGAAGGGGTTTTATGAGGATTGACAATGAGCTTTCTTCCCCAGGTTCATGGGCAGCTGAGTAAGAAGATAGGTGCTCAACTTAAAGCTGGAATGTTTATGGCTAAACAAAAAGAACTTCTTAACCCACAGAGAGATTAAATGTAAGGCTTGGCTATATGGAGCAGTTAGGGAAGTTGCATCTCTACAGATGTTCGGGGAGAAAAGAGACATGTCAATTGTCTCATTGACATTTATCCATAGGGCAGAAAATATATCATATCATATTAATCGTACATACATCTAACATAGTGCCTGGTACATAGTAGATAAACCTACCTGAAAAGTAGATAAATGAATGAATTGGTGAAATAATGCTAACGATGTGGCAAATATAAATAAGATTTGATCATTCCCTAATGTGTCACAAAGCACTTGCATGAGAGAGAGATTTTGTTTTAAGGGATGCACTTATGGGAGCTAGCAAGCCTAAAATCTGTAGGGTGGGGCAGCAGGCAGGAGACCCAGGGGAGAGTTGATGGTGCAGTTCAAGTCCAAAGGCCATCTGCTGGTGGAATTTCCTCTTGCTTGCAGGAGGTTGTCTTCAGGTTTTCTGTTTAAGCTTTCAACTGATTGGATGAGGCCCACCTGCATTATGGAGGGCAATCTGCTTTACCCAACCAAATGATTTAAATGCTAATCTTATCCAAAAACACCCTCACAGAAACATCCAGCATAATATTTGTCCAAATATCTGGACACCATGACCCAGCCAAATCGACACATAAAATTAACCATCATGCCTTGGCTTCCAGTTCAGAATTTGTAGTTGCCACAGCTTAGTAGCTGAATGACCATTAAACACCAGACTTAGTGCTGGATTAAAGCAGGGCCAGGAAGAATCAGCTGCTCAGATGGGAAAGTCAACAATAGTCAGAGGCCCTGTTGGTTTTCTGAAGTGTTCTCACCTTGGTGTCTTTTATGGACTGCCCAATGAGTGCTGGCCTGGGTGACGATGGGTCTCCATACCAACTGACTCTGACCTCAGTCTCCCAGCCCAAGATCCTTTACTTCCCTCTTTACATCCTGCTGAAATGGCTGTGCTAAAATTCGAGGAGTCTGCCTCTGTTACAACCCTTCAGAAGGACACTTGTATGCTGGACAGTCTGCCATAATCCTGTCTCCTTCTCCTCCCTCCTCACTGGCCCCATCCCCCACCCAGGTTCATACAAAATCCCAAAACATGACAACTCCAGGCCTTTGATTGTGCAGTTTCCTCTGCCTGGGTTGGCTTTGGTCAATGGTCAGGAACCTCCCCTTAATTCAGGGAAAACCCTAAGTGTTTCTTTTTCTACAATCTTTTCAGACTTCCCCAGACATCCACCTCCCCTGAACATACAATGGACTAGCCTCCCCTTTATATAATCCATGGCACTTTTATTCTCCACTTGTTTACCTTTCTGTCTCACCCCTGACTGAGAATTATGCTTGGCACATAAGCGGTGCCCAATACTTGTTTACTCTATCTGGAATGAATGAATGGGTGCATGGGCAGGAATGAATGGTGTCCAAGATTATAGCACAAGCAGCAACGAAGCTGGGATTTGAACCTCCATTTCTCTGACTTTGAAGTCACTGATGTTTGCCTTAAAACAATGAGTCTGTACGCAGTGCCAGACTGCCTATGTCTGAATCTCCAGGCAAGTACTTGGCTAAAAATACAGATTCGTGGGTGCCATTCAGATCCATTAAATCAAGTCTCTTGGTGGACTGAGTTAAAAAGCAAAGGAAGAGTGTTAGGAAGCCTGTTTTTTTTAAAAAAAAACCTCTTGGCATCGCCCCGGCAGGAGTCCATCCCCCAGGGACAATGCCGGGAAGCGTGAGATGTAGTACACAGATGCTTTGCCACTTTAAGGTAAAAAGAAAACATTAGAAACAGCCTACATTTCATCAAAAGGAAGAATGGTGGCCAAATGATTTATGCTATATTTGTACTCGGGAATACTAGGCAGACATTACAAGAGAATGAGAAAAGCAAACCGACATGAAAAGATCTCAGAGACACATTTTTAACTGAAAATGGCAGGCCAGGGGAGAGAATGTATGCTATGATCCCATTTATTTTGAAACAAAAAAAATCCAACAATGGTAGCTATTATTTACTTACTTATAAAAAGCATTGATAAGAGTGTGGAAAAATAGACACTATACATTATCAGTGGTTTCTTCTGTAATTTTAGAGAGTGATTTGAAGTTAAAATTAAAAGCTTTCCAGGCACAAGGGAATATTTTGGGGTGACAGAAATGTCACAACTGCATTGTGGTGACTGTTGCACCACCGTATAAATTTACTAAAAGTACTGAATTATACACTTAAAGTGAGTGAATTTTATGGTATGTAAATTATACCTCAGTAAAAGTTGTTTTAAAACAAGCTTCCCAGGTGATTTTGATGTGCACCTAATTTGGGGAAGCCCAGCTGTAAAATGCTTTTTTCAGTTCTTCCTTTTCCCCCAAATCCTAGCTTCTTTTCCTAAATGAGTGTGTGTTTATCCTTCATCAGGAAAGGTGATAATAAAATCAAGAACACATAGTAAAATCAAAATGCCATAAACATTTCTACAAAGTTTCTTTTACTTTGCATATTTAAGGATTAGGGAAATGAAAACACATCAGAATTAGAATCCTCTAGAGAATTCAAACACTTCTCAAGTTTAAATTCAACAGAATGTCTGGCCTTGGGTCTGACCATTGGAGGCCATGGCTAACCATCAACCTTGAAAAAACCATGCCTACAGAGATGCATTTGGGAACACAGGGCTTAACAACATAAGTTAAATGGAATAATGTTTGTATTAGATGGGGATCTACTGTAGTCTGCATACCTGCCCTGGCCTCGTCCCCATGCGGGAAAGTGACTCTGTCATCTCCTCCTTCCACCTCAGTGCTTTGTCAGGCCCATTGGCAGCTGATTCATAGTTGGCAAGAGCCTGAGTGGTCACTGGCTGCATAAGAACTTTAACTGCCAAGACCCATGTTGACCCACTGAATAGTGAGATTCTCTTTTTAGTGGCAATTGAAGACATACTGCAAAGAGAATCCTTCATTGTCCTAAGAGTAGACCATGAGACTGGGAATGGCGGACTGTCCATTCAATTCTGACTGTCACCAGATGGCTCAGGGTAGTGCTTCCCAGGTGTTGAACAACATTCCAGTCTCTGGGTGGTCTGGCTGAACAATGTTCTTCCTCATTTCCTGGGAGAGGTTCTGCACGTACAGAAGGAGCAATCTAATTCACCCAGCCCTAGAAGTGGCCCAAGAGCACCGAAGAAGGGTGTTCACTAATGATGGTAATCTATCATTCATGCTACCCCTTAATATATGCACGAGGTCCCTTCAAAACATGCTGTGGCCATCAACTCCTTGACTGCTCCCTGTCCATGTGAGGTGGGTGCTATTTTATTATTATTCCCATTTTAAAGTCGAGGAAACAAACATGATGAGGATGGCCCTGCAGTTAGGAAGTGGGACTGGGACCAGAACACCTTCCCGATCAGCTGTGCCATTCTGCTCTCAATCAACACTAGTTCCATTTTCCTCCCTAGTTTTTCTTCATGATGCAATTTCTTAAGGGTCTTCCATCTGCTTGTGAGGTTAAACTAGGTCATGGCTTAATCTTTCTATTTACCTTGAAGCCCAGTGATTCAAGATCCTCCTCCACAGCAAACTCTGCCTTGTCCCTGCTTAGTCTTTCTCCCGTGATTTGCATAACCAAGTATTCTCACATATCTTGTGCCTTAACTCAAGAGAGTTAAATGTGCTCTGCAGTAGAAAGAGTCATAAAATAGCAGGGAATGTAGTAGAAGGAAGATAAATTCAATATCTGACCTACTTTCTCGTTGATGTTAGAAACAGGTACAACTTTAGAAGAGCAAGGGTAACTTGAGGGACCATGGAAAATTTAATCATTCCGTTACAACTTTTCAGATAATTCCTGCAATAGAAAATGTTTTCTTTACTTTGATCATGAACTTTTCTTTTCTGTGAAAAGACGAATGTCCATGAAGAAGAGATGCACATGACAATGAACACGTGTATTTCTGGTACAAAGGAAGACTTCGAATTAGAGGACCTTGGTATACAGTGTCCGTTCTGTCACTTGCTGGTGGAATGGCTTTGGGGAGGCCACTGGGTGTCCCTGAGCCTCACATTCTTCATTTGTAAGATACCTTCCTGGTGGGACTGAGAAGATGACACACCACCCGTATGAAGGACCTCAGACACGATTGGACGTGTATCTATGATGGCTAGCAGAAAGAGGAATACATTCCTGGGCATTATTCTTGCACTTAAGTGTAACCTCACCTTCATAAGCCATGAAATTCTTCATCTGAGAAAAAAATCTCACATTCTGTGGGGGATTCATATGAGTATTAAGTGATGATGATGCAAAATGACTTTGAAGATCTAAGTTGCTCATAACATAAAGTATTCCAAGACCTATAGTAATTCTTCATTCCAAAGGTATTTCTTGATCAGAAAACATACCATTGTCAGAGAGGGCATCATGATTGCTATTGTTGTTACTATATTGTGATATAGATATGCTGGTGGTAAGGAACTATAAAGATTTTACAAAGGAGGTAAGACTAGTCACTGGTGGATGAAGGTGGTCAGGGGTAAGTGAGAATAGATGAGGGTAGACAAGGGTAATTGAGGGTAGATGAGGGCAAATGAAGAGCTTTTGAAATGGGGCAGGGAACATCAAGAACATCAACTGGAGAGGGAAGGACACAGAAGCATTGTGTTCGGGGCTAAAGTGAGGCCATAGTAGTGGTGCCTTCAGTGAGGTAAGATGGATTCATCATTGTTGAGGAGATCAAGGAACTAGGGGTTAGGATCTGACCGGTGCAATGGACTGAATGTCTGTGTTCCTCCTCACCCCCAAATTCATATTTTGAAATATAATCTCCAATGGGATGATATTTGGAGGAAGGGCCTTTGGGAGGTGATCATATCATGAGGGATGAGCCCCCATGGTTGGGATTAGTGCCTCTTCTAAAAAGAGACCTCGCAGAGCTCCCTAGTTCCTCCATCATGTGAAAATACAGCCATCTATCAACCAGGAAGCAGGCCCTCACCGGACACAGAATCTGCTGGCTCCTTGATCTTGGACTACCCAGCCTCCAGAATGGTGAGAAGTAAATGTTTGGAATTGAAGCTACTCTGCCTGTGGTATTCTGTTGTTAGCAGCCTGAATTGACTAAGACAGCTAGGATCCTGAGCCTGAACACGAGGGAGGTTGCAAAAGCTAGGATCTGTTCCTAAGCAATGTTGCAGCATGTACCAAAGAGCAGCTGATTTATTTTAATTTCAATATTTCATGCTATTATTGATTGACCTACTTCTTATCTGAGCTGTGAGAGGGAAGACAGTATAATTTATCTAGAAATGGCTCTCGAAGCTTCTGGTATGGTGAGCTGACAACTCTCCCCAGATGAGGAATCTGAATGAACCGAAGGGCATGGTTCCCTCTGAAGGTGGGTTTACACCAAAAGACCTCCCCCCTCTCCTGACAAGTTTGGCCAGTGTAGTGACAGCTGAAAGAATGAAAATGGGAGGGAAGGGTTCCTCTCTCCAAAGGTGCCTTGGTTTTCCTGCCATACCCCAAATAACCAATTTCCCATAAAAACTTACAACAGCTTATTTTAAAAAGGTTAATTTCCTGACATGCTCACTCTGGGTTTCATGATAACATTTAAGTTCAAAAGTGACTTTTGAAAAAGTGTAGCTCTGATTACAGCACTTCCTTCTCTAAACTTCTATGGCTATTAATAAAATTCAAATTCCCTAGAATAGAATTACCTGACCCCAGACTACCTTTTGGGTTCTCTGCCATTCTTCATATCTCATACTCTTAATCTGGCCCCTGGATCAATCACCATTTCCCAAACTGTCCATGTGACGCTGGCCCAGGCTTTTGCCTCCCTCCTGAAATGACCACCCTCCCAGACCCTGTGGACTTCGTGGCTGTCCTTTGACACATCCTTTACAGGACAGTGCACTCCATTCCCAGGGGTTGTCGGTCTGTAGTGATCTGACGCTTTTATCTGTCTGGGCTCATATAGTATTTTTGCTGATGAGTCTTTATAAAAGCAGGTGCTGGGGTCCAGCCCCAGCAGGTCCAGGGGTCCCCAAAGGTGTGGACGGAGTCGGCGAAGAAGGAATGACACAGAGACAGCGTTCAGTTGATCAGCAGTCTAGCCAGGATCTCTAGCCAAGTTCTGGTCAGGATCTCCTGCAAAGTTCTGGTTAGGATCTCCAGCCAGGTTCTGTGTCCATGTTCTCTTGCTAGGTTCTCCAGCCAGGTTCTGTAGCCATGTTCCCTTGATAGGTTCTCCAGCCAGGTTCTATAGCCAGGTTCTCTCACTAAGTTCTGTAGCCAGGTTCTGTCCAGGATCTTTTGCCATGTTCTCTTGCTTGGTTCTGTCTCTAGGTTCTGTGTCCTGTTGTCTTGTTATATCTGTATTTATACCAGTTGATTCCAATCCTATCAATCTCTATTCCGAAGGTTAGGGCGTTTCTTATCTCCATTCCAGGGAGTAAAGATTATGTAGCTTAAGCATGATTGTTCATAGTTAAAGTGATTAACTACCCGCCTGGCACTTAGTTAAAGGGTTTTATTCCCTCCCTAACTTCAGGGGAAAATCCCTACCTGGGGAAACAACCTTTCTCGGAGAGGTGACCTTGGTTAAAACACATAGCGCCGAGAAGGTGAGTAAACATATTAAGAACAGTATGCCATATACGCCAGGTCCCTGAAACATATGCTGTGCAGATGTTTTTTCCCTACAGAGACTGTGTCAAGCAGCAAGGATGGACCGACTCCCAGAAAGCAGGTGTGAATTTGAGTTTAATACAAATTACATGTTCCTACTTCTAAAAAAGAAGCATTTGAGGGGCAACTGTGTGTTTTTGTCTATCAAAACTCATATAGAGCTCTGGCCAGTGTGGCTCAGTTGGTTGAACATCGCCATGCACTGAAAGGTTGATGGTTCAATTCCCAGTCAGGGCACATGCCTGGTCTGTGGGCTCCAACCCCAGTAGGGGTTGTGCAAGAGGTAGCCAATTAATGTTTTGCTCTCACATTGATGTTCCTCTTTCTCCCTCTCCTTTCCTCTCTCTCTAAAAATCAATAAAAATATTAAAAAAACAACCAAAGAAAAAAATCTCACATGTACACACATCCCCTTCTCCCTGCTGCAAATGTGAGATGGCCCATGTTGGGTTCCTGTGGTGGTCATACTCCCAATAAGTGATGCAACCTTCATTATTTTATTTCCTGGCTCTTGTTTTTCACAGGCATTTCAGACTATTTCCCTCAAACTAGCCTGTTTGCTGACTCATCAAGCAGCATGTTTAAGATGGAAAGACTTCTCCTTTCCCCATCTGCATTACCTCTCCTGGATGTTAGTTTCAGAGGAAAAGCCATAAACATGTGTCCTTCCATTTGAGAGGCACATAAGAAATCTAGCAAGGGAGGTTAGAGAAAAGGTGTTCCAAGGCAGGAAGAGCAAAGTACACAGATAGCTACAAAATCAAGAGGGACCTAGGGTGTTGGTGTTTTGCGTGCCGAGTTCTTGATGTGTATACAGATCCAGTGGCACCATTTAGGAGGAGGGAAGAGGAGAGTCCTCAGCCCATGCAGAAATGACAAATGGCCACACATTTCTTATTCCAGGGTAGAAGGGCAGGCTAGATCTGCAAACGACCTCATTTCTGCTGCCTAAGCATGGGGAGAGAAAGGCAGCAGCAGCCTCCCCCAGCTCTCCTGAGCTGGGACTCAGCTTCGTGACTCCAACAACCAGCTTGGATATGTCTCTGTGGATTTCCAGGGAATAGCTTCCCAATTTTTTATCCAGGCTCTCCAAAACATTTATTTCTTCAGTAATATTTTGTGATCCCTACCCAGTGGTTGTTTTGCTGGATTGATACACAGTAGTATTGCATTTGTACTGGAATCTTTGTTCAGAGTGAGATATATCATGTTTCCATGCCAACAAACTCCAAGAGGCAGCCAGTACTCCCTTCCTTCCTTCCTTCCTCCCTCCCTTCTTTCCTTCCTTCCTTCCTCCCTCCCTTCTTTCTTTCTTTCCTTCCTTCCTTCCTTCCTTCCTTCCTTCCTTCCTTCCTTCCTTCCTTCCTTCCTTCCTTCATTCCTCCTTTTCTTCCGCTTCTCTTCTCTTCCCCTCTCCTTTTACTTTCTTACTTTTTCATCTTTCCTTCTAAATGTTTCATGCAGTATTCAATTTTATGCATTGAGGTAAAACACAATTGCCAGGGGGACAAGCACAGTAGACCTTCCATGGACTTCATAGTTTATCATTCAATCTGCATGCAGTGTTTAGTTTGTTTTTTCATATATACTTACAAAACAAATTCCCTGGTGGCTAATTTTGTGCAGACATTGGGCATATAATGACAAGGATATAGAGGAAGCTTTCAGTTGATGGGAACAATTTTCTTGTAGGATGGGAGATAGCATCCCATGTAGAGAATGAGAGAGAAGGTGGCAGTGGAGGGGACTTTGGTAGAGCAAAGGCAAGAGGTAATAACACTACCCTTGCTCTGACCCAAATGGATTCTAGTAACTTCTAGGGCACAGACCATTTTCTTAAGTCTTTGTATCCCCACTCTTCTGCCTGACTTTGCCCAACACTCTTCTTTGCACATAGCAAATCCTCTATGGATGTTTGCAGAATTGCATCACTTCCCTACAATGCTGGCCTCATTTCCACTGTCGCACCCCCTTCCCATCCCAATTACATTTGGATTTACTGAGCTTGGCTCTTTAAAACATGAAGAGCAAAGGGACTGGGTAATGAATTTTAGTTGTAAGTGACAGAAACCTAATTAAAATTGCCCTGAAGGAGGGTATATTTTCCTACAAAACTGACAAATCCAGGGAGAAAAACTATCCAAAGAAGCAAACAATGACATCAAGATATAGATACTCTGTCTCTTGAAGGTCGGTTTCTCACTGGGTGGGGTTTATTCCCTCCCCAGAGTGGTCCTCTACCACTTTCAGCTTACGTCTAAGTAGTAAGGAAAGTGGCTCTCTATCAGTAGCTTCAGCAAGCCCAACTGGTGTGGCTCAGTGGTTAAGTGTCAACCTATGAAGCAGAAGGTCACAGTTTGATTCTCAGTCAGGGCACATGCCTGGGTTGCAGGCTTGATCCCTGGTGTAGGGTATGCAGGAGGCAGTCAATCAATGATTCTCTCTCATCATTGATGTTTCTCTCTCTTCTTCTCCCTTCCTTTCTGAAATCAATAAAAACATATTTTTAAAAAATAGCTCCAGCAAAATGTGCTGGACTGAGTCTCCATGACTGAACTTGCACTATGTGCCTAGTTATGAACCAGTCACTCTGGCCATGGGGGTGGAATATTTTTATTGGCCAAACCTGAGACTTGTATCTGGCTAGAAGGCAAGGGGTGGAGTTAGACCCGTGGTCGGCAAACTGCGGCTCGCGAGCCACATGCAGCTCTTTGGCCCCTTGAGTGTGGCTCTTCCTAAGCCTTAGGAGTACCCTAATTAAGTTAATAACAATGTACCTATCTATATAGTTTAAGTTTAAAAAATTTGGCTCTCAAAAGAAATTTCAATCGTTGTACTGTTGATATTTGGCTCTGTTGACTAATGAGTTTGCCGACCACCATTAGACCAATCCACATTCAAGGGTTAAAGTGGGAGAAAGGTAGCTTTTCAAGGAAAAATTGATGCAGAGAGGTGAACTGGGCCAGACTACAAAGAACCTGAAACCATGTTATTTTTGGAGTCAATCCTTAGGGCTACTGTCCCCCCCAAAAAGCATGTATACTCTGTTGGCACACCAGATCAATTAAAAAACATTTTAAAAATCATGACTTCCTTATTTTAATTTTCATTTATGTTTACTGGTGTGCGTGTGTGTGTGGGGGGGGGGGAGGAGATGAAGATAGATATCAAGCAGGAAAAATTGAAACGGTGTCCACCATGTTCCCTTTTCTTGCCTCCCCACTATCGCCAATGTTTGTTGGAAGTGTTGAATCTTAAGCCACTTCAGCCATCACACAAAGAGGGGAGTAAAGGACCTATCTACCTACCTGGTATAAAGTGGCTCCTCTTTTATATTTGATGGCAGCTAATGAACTTCAAAGTGGCCTTTCTTTGCATGTGGCCAGTCCTAAGTGGCTGGCAGTTAAGCCCCAATGCTGTAATGACTAACTCGGAAAGTCCATTTTCATACTCTGGCCCATCCATTCCCGAAGATATTTATGAGCACTTAGAATTGCAGCTTCCGGGCACCGGGAGAAAACATCACATCACGCGACATTAGGATTTTAATATCAATAAGTGGGAAAGGAAGCGTAAATGATAATAATCTGAGGAAAAGCCATCTTACCCCCTTCATTTCCTGCCTGTTTGCCAAGCGGGGCTCTATTTTGACAGAAAGCAAGGGAAGCATATTTGAGTCTGTCAGCACTGTCACTGTTGCAGTTTCAGTCCTGCAGACCTCTTTCTTGGATCGCTCTTGGGTCTCCCAACCAGAGTCCCACCTCTCCCTCCCCTTACCTTAGCTCACCCTCTACTCTGCGGCCTGAGTGATCTTCCAGGAAGCACAGCACAGCCCACAGTGTTTTTACAAATTCCATCATGTCACTTCTGTGGCTCCCATGTCTAACTCTATAATAATATTCCTCACACTGCCATCATTTCCCTCCAAACTCTATGACTTTTTTTGATCTATCTCTATCTCTATCTCTATCTCTTTCTCTATCTCTATCTCTATCTCTATCTCTATCTCTATCTCTATCTCTATCTATCTATATCTATAATCTATAATCTATATCTATCTATGTCTATAATCTATATTAGCATGCTGGTGGTGTTACCAGTGAGATGATGAGATCTTTTCTTATATTGATTTCAGAGAGAGGAAGAGAGGGAGAGAGAGATAGAAACATCAATGATGAAAGAGAATCATTGCTTGGCTGCTTCCTGCACTTCCGCTTCTGGGGATCAAGCCCACAACCTGGCATGTGCTCTGACTAGAATTGAATCCTGACCTCCTGGTTCATGGGTTGACACTTAACCATATAGCCACACCGGCTGGGTTGCTGTATTTTTGTATTGTCTTCACAATGCTTTCCTTAATATTTTCTTGGAATTCACTTACGCCCTATTATTATTATTATTATTATTATTATTATTATTGTCTAAATAAAGCTTTACATATGTCTCCTTTTCCCTCGATTGACCCCCTCCTCCAGCCATTCCCACCCCGGGAAAGCCCCACTTCCCCAGTGTCTGTGTCCATCGGTTATGCTAATATGCATGCATACAAGTCCTTTGGTTGCTCTCTACCCCCCTCCCCGTTCTTCCCCCCCCCCCCCCCCCCCCGCCACACACACACACCTCTCCTGCTATTTGTCTTTGGATCTATTTTCGTTCATCAAATTATTTTGTACCACCACCCCATTTTTTTGGGGGGGTGACCCTTGCTCTAGGTAATAATCTTCATTAAATTTCAATTTCTTTGTGCTAGCATTTTCTGCCCATTAAACATGGATGAAAATTAAAATAAGGAAATAATGATTTTTAAAATGTTTCTAAATCGATCCGGTGTGCCAACGAGGGTATACACGCTCTTCTTTGGGGACAGTAGCCCTAAGGATTGAATCCAAACATATCATGGTTTCAGGTTCTTCTTAGAATAGCCCCAGTTCACCTTCCTGGCTTTGTCCCTCTCCAGTTGGTTCTCCAGATTCCATGAATTCTTCACAAATACACACATGGCTTTGCATGTACTATTCCTCTGCTTGGAATGACATCCTTCTGCTTCATTTTTAATACTCAACCCTTAGTGAAATTCTGCAAAGTGATTAATGTTTCTTCAGTTCATCTAACTCAACTGGATGTGAGTTGTACCATGTCTGGGAATTACTTTGTCCACTTTCTACCACCTGCGGTCCATGAGCTCCCACCAGATATGAGGCAATCTGATTCATATGTGTTTCCCAGTGCCCAGCACATGAAACCCCTCAGCAAAGGTTTGCTGTACTTGTTACAATCACATTCAGTTACAATCACATCTGTTCCATTTCTTTTCCCCCAATAACAATGGAGGTCATTTTACTTTGAAGAACTACAAGATGGAGGTATTTGCAGAGGGTCCATAGCTCATTTTGTGGGTACTGTGTCTGCCCACAGAACCACCTACTGTGTTAATTCTGCAAAGTCGTGGTCCTTGCTCTTTTTCTGGTCTATTATAACAGAGAGTAATGACAGAAAATGTTCACATAGACAATATTCTACTTTGGAGAAATAAGGTTATTATCCACAATTTCTTAAATGCTAATCATAACTCTATCCCATTCTCTCTCACTCAAGATAGCAAATTCAAAGCGGCAGTGAGAGTGGTATCATAGGAGCAAAGTTGAATCCATTCTAATTTATTATTTAAAGAGAAACATTTGCAAATTTTAAAACTTAGGTTTCAGTAAAAACCACTGTGAGACATCTCACAACTGAGTCAGTTTTCCTACTGAAATAAAAACTCCAAGAAAACAAAGATTATGCCCATCCTTTTCTTTTTTAACTTCACAAGTACATTCCCAGTACCTGGGCACAGTGCCTTAAACATAAGAGATATATGGCAAATATTTTAATTAAATTATTGCATCCAAGTATTCATGATTATGTGATTGAAATAACTAACTGTGTGGAGGTGGGTAAGGGGTGGGGAGGAGATATTGCAAGGAAAGAAGACACATGAATAAAAGTTAACTCTATAGTCTGAATAAGTCACTTGAATGTACCCATCACTACATTTCAAGTGTGTATTGATGCTAAATTCATAGTAGCTCTTTGTCACTGTGAATTTTACAATCAATACACAATAACAAAATAACTTTTGTTGGGGAGTATGGCATGATAAAATTATATATAATATTATATCCCTTAAAAGTTGTTTTAAGAACCTTTTTTCTTTTTAACATAGAAAAGTTCCCCTCACCCCTCTTACAAAAAAGAGGGGAACTTCCTCCTGGGGAGTTGGGGCCCACTGTTCTAAATACGCCCCTATTGCCTGTTCTTCCTCTCCCTGCTGCATACCCCTGCCTGGCCTCTCCCTCACCCCAAGAATCCTGATGCTTCAATTGCCTTCATTTTCTCAGTCTCCACCCCACATTCCTTTTTTTCCCTTGGCCACACAGTTGATGTGACAACAGAGAAGAGGAGGCTCCAAGACAGAATAGGTGGGTTGGATGCTCTTTGTGATGCTCCTGACATGAGATTATGGGCTTTCAGTTGTGAGGTACCCAAGATGAGAGAGTGGGGAAGGCCTGTTTTGAGCTCCTGCATCTCTTTTGTCTGCCATTTTCCTTCACTTTGACAATATTGACACCACAGGCTGTCCGAAGGCTCTGGCGATGACAATTTTTAATAATGGGGAGAGAGCCTGACTGGTGTGGCTCAGTGGTTGAGTGTCAACCTATGAACTAGGAGGTCACAATTTGATTCCCAGTCTGGACACATGCCTGGGTTGCCAGCTTGATCCCCAGTGAGGGGTGTGCAGGAGGCATCCAATCAATGATTATCTCTCATCATTGATGTTTCTATCTCTCTCTCCCTCTCCCTTTTTCTCTCTCCCTCTCCCTTCCTCCTTCCCTTTAATATTAAATATTTTGAATAAATATTTATTAAAAAATATTTTTATAAAAATATTTTTAAAAAAGAATGGGAAGAGGGCTGAGGCAGAAACATTAAAGTCTTCTGCTCCATGATATTCAGGGGACTCCTAGAAATAAGTGTGTGCCTGTCCCTGTCACTACCCCAGAGCTGCAAATCACCCTAGAGTGCTCATCACCTCTAATGTTCTCACCTTGCCCTGAGGAGCACAAGTTAGGTCCTTGATGGCTTCTGAGCTAGAGATTGGGAATTCTCTCTAAAGAAAATACATCTTAAAGTCAAGCCCCGTGACAAAACAAAGGGAATATTACATGCCATGAGAAAACAAACTGAGGAAGGTCACGGACTTGGAGTTGGGATTCAGGATGTCCTCTTGGTGTATGAAAACCAGCTGGAAATTATCCCCAAAAGGTATTATGGAATCTCCAAATTAAAACCACTATGGCTTTAAAACCTAATCCAAGCCTCCATCAGCTGAGCCTCTTTTATAAGCTGCAACGAAGGCTATTATTTTTAAATGGCCATTAAAATGGGAAGTTCACTTAAAAAGAGAAGATCAAACTTGAAAGGAAATAAGAACAACAAAAATCAGAATTACAAAACTTAATCAAAATAATGTCAGTGCCATTTCATCCTCATCTTTGATTCATGCTTTCGAGAAATAAAGATTGGTAAATTAAAAGTTTTTATTTGGCATTTATTGTATATTTTGGAGGATTTGTAAATCTGGCTTTTGATTTGTTGACATTGTGGCTGCCTGGTAGGAACGGTAAATCAATTTTCTGGCGTGACAAATCAATTTTGTTTTAGAAAGGAAGCTCAGTGGCTAAATGAAGTGGAGAAGTAAAGGGGCATAAATACTGTGAGCTTTAGATGGAAGAGTGTCAGGAATGGGGCCAGTGAAAGCCCTGTTTGCATCCTGGGAGAGCAAAGGTTTTTAGTTTTTTCTTTTGGTGATAACAGACCTTAGATTACGGTTTTCAAACTGGCTTCAAACCATAGTGAAGGTTTATATAGCTCATTAAATGTTTTTTGAAAATTTTGTGTTATTGTCATCAGTGGGAGAATTCAAATAGAAATTCAACTAAAAGTGCTATCTCTTGAAAAACAGTCAGAAGTTCTGGCCACTTGGCCTGTGAGTGTTCATGGCAACAGCCAGCTGGAGTTACAGAAACATGTCCCCTGTACCTGGGTCTTGAGCCCTGCAGACTGCCTGAGTCTGTTCTGCTCCCTTACATCACCTTCCTGGTCCTTCTGAACATTTGATCTCGTGACGCCATTTTGCACACTACGATACTCCAAAAAGTAGAGTTTGGGGAAAATCATACTAAAACAATTAATTATTTATCAGAAATTCAAATTTAACTTGGTGCCTTATGCTGAATCTGTTACTCCTACAGGGTAAGCAGAATTTTGAGAAGGCCACCAGGATTTCCACACTGTTGGTATACGTACTCTCTCCTGGAATATGGACAAAACTGAATATGATGGATTTCACTCCCACAGTCAGGTTATATGAAAGGTGAAGAGATTTTGCAAATGTATTAGGTGCCAAATGATTTGATCTTGAGGTCATTAAAAAGGGGTGGTATGACTTAATTGGGTCAGCCCTTAAAAGATACTATCCTTTCTTGAAAAAAAGATTTGGAGAGTGAGATTCTTTGACTGGTCTTGAAGAAGTAAACTACTGTGTTGTGAGAGGGCCTGTGGTGGAGCCCATGTGACAAGGACCTGACAGTAGGCCCCAGCCAACTGTTAGGAAGAAATGTTGACCCCAGTTGTGAGGCTACAAAGAAATGAATTCTGCCCATAACCAGTGAGTTTGGAAGAGGACCTGAGACTCAGATAAAAACTCAGGCTGACCCCCATCTTGACTTAGGCCTGTGAAACCCTAAGCAGAGAACCCAGTTGAACCAGGCCCAGACTCCGGATCCAATGAAACTGTGAGGTAACAAATTTGTGGTATTTTGAGCCACTGAGTTAGTGATAATGTATTACACAGCAATAGAAGACTAATACACTTATCAAAGTCTCAATTTCTTTGAATTGATTTAAAGAAAATTCAAATACTCTTTGTTAATTACAGAGATACACATAAACCACTAATGAGTGAAATGACAAGGTATTTCCACTCTTAACTCGGTGGTGCTCAGGTAACTTTTTTCCCCAGAGTTCTGATATGCTGACTACCAATGAAATCCACACCTTTGTCTATATAGGGGAAGGTTAATATAAACATACATGTGACATTATTGAACTGGACTCCATTAGTTCCTTCATGACTCCTCTTGCCTAATGGCCTCTCCTCTTCATGGCCTCCTTCTCAATTTCATGCTTGCTACACCAACACTTATTTCTCCATCTTTTCCAAATTCCTAATATCAAGACTCTAATGGGACCAATAGCCCCCTGTTTCTGAAGAGTTTTACATCAGCCCACATTAAATATCCAAGAAACAGCCTGAATGAGGAGCAATTCTGGTTATCTACTGCAGAGTAACACACCTGCCGCTTGGGCAGGGCTCAGTGGGTCCAGCTCATCTCAGCTTCATGTGGCAGCAGCTGAAGTGGCTCAAAAGGAGCTGAACGATCCACTACCAAGATGAGTCGCCCACATATCCAGAAGGTTGGTGCTGGCTGTTGGCTTGGAGCTTGGTTAAAGCTGCCAGCTGGGGCATCTCTGCATGGCTACTTTGTGGACATTCTGCATGGCTACTTTGGTTTCCCACAGCATGGCAAGGAGTATTCCAAAAGAGAGGAAGTGAAGGTTGCCCATCTAGTAGGGCCTAGGTCTGGAACCACGCATAGCACCATTTCCACTGTATTCTTCCACTGTATTCTAATCACAGAGTCATGGAGAGGAGGCATAGACCTCTCCCCTTTGTGGGTGGGTGATATAGAATTTGTTGTCATATTTTTCTACCAAAATATGGGAATCACCAACCTAATATTTGACTGTGCTTATGTCAGGTGACCATTTCTGGTCAAATCATTATGGCTGAGTGATGACTGCATGGTACTGAACATGGTTTCCTTGTAAAGGAAAAGATAAAAATATTTAAAGAACATATCTCTTATCAAGAAATGTGGTTAAGGCCATTTTTCTTAGAAGGATTCATAGCAGGTGGCAGGCAACACCTCCTTTAGGGTGGGTGGGGCTCTGGGGAAATGGTTTTGCGGGGCCTTTGTGTATAACAATAATTTGTTGAAAAATTTCGTTTTTGTTCTAAAATGGGTCCATTGAAATATGGCGATTTATTGAAAAAGATTTAGGGTAATGGATAGAGAAGAAGTTCTTATGTATTTGTTTGTGACCCAATCAGAACATGCGAGAGTCATACAAACCAGTGAGTCACCATTATTCTGGAGACCAATCTTGTCTAATCCTGTGAAAGAAATGACATGCCACCAGGCAGGAGCAATCCACTCGCTGTACACTCTCTTGGGACTGGGGACCAGCAATAGGATCCCAAGACAAATTGTAAGAGTTCTAGTCTTCCCCAGAGCATCTGGTCAAACACTTGCATACAGCAGAGGGTCAGAGCGTGCCCTGGAAGGAGAAACAGGGACTAAGAATTAGAGAGGGATTTAGAAATTTTTGAGGAAACCCTCCAAAGACCATGGCCCCTGAGATGTGGAATTTTGGTGCAAAAAGCCCTTTGAGTGTGGTAATGATGGCAGGCAACATAAATGAAGTGTCCAGATCTTTTTCTTTTAAATAGTGAGCAAATGAAATGATAAAATAACTTTGCCAACAATCAGGCTTACTGTGTATGGTTACAAATTAATGTTATTTTCATGTGTCTAGTACTCCATACGCCTTTCTTCAAGCAAACATAGACCCTTTAAGAGGATTCCATTCCACATATCTCAGAAAGGACTTCCCTGACCTGGGTCCTGGGCCACGTTGGTGGACACATGACCAGAGCTTGATTACTTCCTATATCATCTGGCCATGGTAATTCATTTGGAGATGGGCATTTAGTCAGAGAGACTATCTTTTGAGATTTTGTGTATGACTCTGTCACTATTGTGTGTGTGCAGATGTGTGTATTTATTTGGAAGAACATATATAAAAATTTGTATATTGATTATAAAAATTAAGATTATATATATTATTATGTATCTTCATGTTTTTATGTTTTTAATATTATGCAATGAATATTTACTTTTGGGCAATCAATCAAGAGATCACTGAAATTTCAGAAAAGTTTAAAATCTAATGGACGGGAAAAAGAATGTTTTCTAAATCAAAATAAGGTGATTCTAACATGCCCCAAAGGAGATAATTAACTACATCTAAGGTCTTATGCAGTGGGCCCATGGGCCATTCATTTCAAATCTAAAACATGTAAACAGCCTTAATTAAAAAAAAATATGTAGCTCTAAAAGAACTTTAAAAATAACAATCATTATCATTAACTAGAATTACCATTGAATGAAAGAAGCCAAAGTTCAATACTGGGCTTTAGATGGAAACCAACAGAAAATAAATTACGCCCATGTCCTGGGCCTCACTGTGATAAAGCTGAGTAGAACTTTATCCAGAGCCAGACACCCAGCTTATTATAGGCCACAGCTAGGAAACTCATTACTAAATGTATACTTGAAGAAGCAAATGGACAGTCATAGGCTTAGCATTTCTGTCTCATTACTTAGACGTATGACATGGAAATTTCTGAGGGTAAGCACAACCTTTAAATCATATTTTATGGTATTGGGGGAGGGTGTGTCAAAAATTAATTCAGCAAAAATTGGAATATATTGAGTTCAGAACTTATTAGAACTTTAAATAGTAGCTTTCACTGATTTTGTTGCTGGAAGGATGGTACTTATCATGTGTATTTAAAAAAAATAACCATTGGTGAAAAGAAAAGATCAGACAGAAGTTACAAATTTGATTTGAATTTTTCTATATGATAAGAACTATTGTTTGTATAATCCATCATTGCTTTAAAATAGCTCTCACCCTTATTAATTCACTTGATTCCCATGATAACCTTGTGAAGCACATGAGACAGGAATTATTAGTTCTGTTAATGTAAAAACCACACCATTCAAAGCTGTAAAGAATTTTGTGAGTTTATTTGAGCCAAACTGTCAACAGTTGCCAGAATCTCAATATTGAGATAGTGCTCTGGAGAATGGCAGTTTTTTCATTTTGTTTTATATATTATCATCAAAGGAGGAGATGTAAGTGGGTTACAGAAATCCATTGGTAACAGATTGGGGAAGTGGGAGAAGGCAAAGTGGGGAAACCTCTGGGATTGGATAAACAGTAAAATGATAGACACATGCTTCTTTTACATAGGTGGGTATAGGATAGTTAACAGTCAACCATTAACACAATAACAATGAGGGAATCTGTGATCTCTGCCAGGGCACCAGGGCTGTGCCCTGAGGGGTCTGGAATAAGAGAAGTTACAAGTTGCCCTGGCATTTCGCAGGCATGTTATCTTGGATGCAAAAAGACAATAGGCTCAATAAAGATCGAAGTTGATAGTTGCCAGGGAAGATACTGTCCTAGGACATGACTACCCACTATACACTGCTTTAATTATAACAAAAGGCTTTCATTTCAGACCATCCTTCAGACTGTAGGTCTCTTGAGTTTGCAAGGCCGCCACACAGGCCTTTCCTGAGTTAGCCAGGTTAGCACGTGGCCCCTTTTTGTCCACAGTTCCAATGAGGCGATCGAGTCCCAGAAGGGGCACATTCCCAAGGAAGCATAATGGGTAAGTGATAAAGTCAGGATCAACACCAGATCATCTCTCTCCAGTTTCAGGGTCCTTTTTCTATCTCAGAATGGAAGCTAGGAAATATGGCCGCTCAGAGGTAACTGCCAGGGACATCTGTTTTCCCACTTCCTGAATGTAGTAGAGAAATTAATCAGTTTTACAAGAGAAAATGCATTTCATTATGAAATAATTAAATCAGCTCTTCCCTTCCAGGGAAGAAAGGAAAGCAGTAATTTAGTTACTCAAAGAAAACAAGTGAGATGTGGAGGAAAATGAAAGCCAAGGAGCCTGTGGGAGAAGCTCTCAAGAGTGACACAGGTGTCAAAATAGACACACTAGGAGGAAAGAAGGCAAGACTCATGCCAGGCTCTACCTTAGTTAAGCATGCAGTTATATACATGGGTCTTTTGGTTGCAAGATACGTGGAGTCAGAGAAAAGGTAATATCACCAGATCAAATCTGGAGTTTTACGAAGCAAGTTAGGAAGGGGGTGAGGGAGGCAATGTAAAGTTGGTTGGGTCAGAGGCACCATATAGGGGAGCAAGGAATTATAAACTTTACTACAGAAAGTAAAGGCTTTGACAGATAGTAGGACGGTCCTTATTGAAGCATATTTAATGGGGTTTGCAAACAAAAACAGATGAACAAGGGTCATTCATTCATTTATTCATTCAGTGGGTCAATGTCAACCTAGTGTTAGATGGCTTTGATTAGGAAATACTGCTCTTGAATATGCAACTTTGTGAGACAAAATCATTTGATATTGTTGGAAAGGAGCACTTGGCTTGGATGCAGATTACAGAATGTAAATGGGGAGGAAACCAAAGGGAAACTGGTTTCAACCTACTTAGAGATGGAGAGACCAGTTTAGTGGCTTTAATGTCTGAGAGTCTGAGAATTCTGTTGTCCCCAATACATTTTCTCTATGTAACATCAAATATTCCAATATCAAATTTTAAGGATGCCAATATCTTCAAGGAAATAAAATAATAACCATCATAGAAATAAAAAGAAATGTAATGAATGATTATCTAGGAAAACACAGATCACTAAAACTGACCCCCAAGAGAAATAGAAAATCTAAAGAAAAACACACAAAAAACCACCAACTACCATAAAATGTAGATGTGTGTGTTTACATACATAAACACACACACATAAAAGCAGAAGTGAATTCTGGACTTTTAAATCTCAATACTTGAACAATTTTGTCCCCTATTTATAAAAAGATACAAGTTTTTAAAACAAAACAATTAGCAAATTGAATGCATATTTAGAATTAAAAAAATAAGAAAAGGAAAAGTTACAAACACTAAACCCAAATCCATATAGTATAAAACTCAGATAAATAATATATTCTAATGAATTTGCCCTGATGGGTTTGGCTCAGTGGATAGAGCATCGGCTTGCAGACTGGAGGGTCCTGGGTTCGATTCCAGTCAAGGGAATGTGCCTCGGTTGCGGGCACATCCCCAGTGGGGGGTGTGCAGGAGGCAGCTGATTGATGTTTCTCTCTCATTGATGTTTCTAACTCTCTATCCCTCTCCCTTCTTCTCTGTGAAGAATCAATAAAATATATTTTAAAAAAATATATTCTAATGAATTTATTTATCTGTAATACTTTTATTTCTGTAGTTCTCAGTGGCATAATTTGTGATTTCTTCATATAAAAATAATTTTTGAGCATCGTTTTCTACAAAAAGGTAAGAAAGAAAATTGGTGTTTCCTATACTAATATTTTTCAAAATTTGTCTTTTATTATTTTCTTTTTCAATTTATTTCAGCTTCAGAGCTCATTACTGATAATATGAAAACATTTTAGGATTGTTTGCAAATTTGGGAAAACCACTATTAAGTTTCTTTCATGTATGAGATATGTAATTGTAGGTATTTTAAGTTTTCTTGTATAGTATTTAATCTTAAATTCTATTTGAATTGATTACTCATTACCTAGAGCAATTCAAATGCATTTTTAAATTGCTGTTATGTTGCATTGAACTGAGTGATTGTAAAATCAAATTACTCATAAGCTATATGCACTGACACATTGATAAATACTGTCACCGGGATACTTGTTTACTCAGGCACTTTCAGTTTTGGGTGGTAATTTAGCATGCAATTTATCTGGATTTCCCAACCTGCTCAAACACAATTCAGTATATAACGAAACAAAACAAACAAAACAAAATAAAAACAAAAACACAGGACTTCACACACAGATGTACTTGCTATTTTCAGCACTGCTACAGAATTATGCCCTACACATGAAAATTCTATTCACTTTGCACAAATTGTTTCTTTTATAAATGTATATACTGAATTATTGAGTATTTTCCTTCTAGGGGAAGTCTTCCATTTATACTAGGAATTAATGGAAACAAACCCTTTGCTCACACAGTGATATGTACAAGTGGAAGACTTCGCTCTGATTAGTTTCTGGCCCCATACACTCAAACTTTGTTTCTCCTCTACCCCAGATACTTCCAGAATCAACATCATGCCTAATGAAGAGACAATTGAAAAGAAGAATAACAAAAGGAAATCTAGTTTTTCCAGGTATTAAAACATGTTGTACATCTATACTAATTAAAGTGGTGTGGTATTGTAACATGAATAAGCATATCAGTGAATTACACCAGGAATCCCAGAATATAATCCCAAATACATATGTAAATTTAAAATAGGTAAAAGGGATTTAAAAATTTGTTCAAGCCCTAACCGGTTTGGCTCAGTGGATAGAGCGTCGGCCTGTGGACTGAAAGGTCCCAGGTTCGATTCCGGCCAAGAGCATGTACCTTGGTTGTGGGCACATCCCCAGTAGGAGGTGTGCACGAGGCAGCTGATCGATGTTTCTCTCTCATCGATATTTCTAACTCTCTATCCTTCTCCTTTCCTCTCTGTGAAAAATCAATAAAATATATTAAAAAAAAATTTGTTCAAAACATAGAGTTGATATATATATCAACTGACCTCCCCTTATACATAAAAATGACCATATTTTTTATTTTATTTTATTTATTTATTTATTTATTTATTTATTTTATATATATATATTATCGATTTTTTACAGAGAGGAAGGGAGAGAGATAGAGAGTTAGAAACATCGATGAGAGAGAAACATCAATCAGCTGCCTCCTGCACATCTCCTACTGGGGATGTGCCCACAACCCAGGTACATGCCCTTGACCGGAATCGAACCTGGTACCCTTCAGTCCGCAGGCCGACGCTCTATCCACTGAGCCAAACCGGCTTTGGCAAAAAATGACCATATTTTTTAAAGATTCAATACAAGTTGAAACAACAAAATAGAAGAAGAATATATGGAAGGGTTATTTTAAAATAATATTGGAGAAAAGAAGTAATGTCTTATATTACACAAAACCAACATGAAAAACATAAATTTAACCATGTAAGTGAAAAAAATTTCTGCAAAGAAAACGAGTCAGAAACCACTAACTAGGAGCAAATATTTGCAACTCATATTGCAAATATAGAGATCATCTCTTTTATAGAGAACTTCTATAAGTCAATCAGAAAAATACAAAAGTCTTAAAGAAAAATAGGCAAGAGATTTCAATAGACAGTCCACAAAATCAGAAATAAAGAGGATTTTTATATATGTAAGAAGATGCTCAGCTTAATAATAAAAAGAATGCAAATGAAAACCACAGCAAGGCACCATTTTCTACCCATCAAATTGGTAAAGTTAAGAACATTTAATAGCATTCTGTGTCGGCAGGGTGTGTGGGAAAATGGGAACTCTCACACACTGGGAACATGATTGGTACACCCTCCTCACAGGGCAACTTGGCAATATTGATTCACTTTACACATGCCAATCCCCTTTAATCCAGGAATTCCACTTCTAGAAATTTACCTTTTTAGTGCAAATTAGGTTCAACCGAATGGAATTGTTGTTTGGGTGGGCCTAAAATGGTTCACGATCTATAATTTTATGTGGTTCAATCAGTACTTGAAAATGATCAAAATAATTGAGTGTACAAAGAAATGTACATGCAGGCTGGATAATAGGCAGGCTGGATAAGCTTTAACATACCTTATCTTGACCTTCTACCATGAACACTATAATATGAACTACAAATATTTTCATTAATGTATTTGTTCTTAGAAATCTAGTGGAGCACTGGCTTCTTTAAGGCTCTGTACAATTTATTCATGGCCATAATAAAGCTGCATGATGAGCAACCATGAATCCTCTGTGGCAAACAACAATTAATGTATGTACAATGTGTGAGTCTTCAGGGTTCAGCTGACCTGGACTGTGGTCAGCTGATCTCAGCTGAGTTTGCTCATATATCTGCAACACAGTTCCAGGTCAGCGAGATGGCTTTGCTGATCTGGGCTGGGTTTACTCCATATCTGGGGGTTGGCTGGCTGTTGGCTGGGATAGCAGAGGCAGCTCAGCTCTGCTTTGTGCATCTCTTCTAGGAAGCTAGCCTGTAGGCATGTTCTCATTGCAGCTGCATATGTGTAAGAATAGGCAGAAATGGTCAAGGCCTCTTGAGGTCTAGCCTCAGAACTGGAGCAGGGTCCCTTTGCTGCTTTCTATTGGGCTTAGCAAGTGACAAAGCCAAACCATATTCATTGCGTGGGAATTAGACTTCTCCTCTTTAGTGAGAAGAATTGTAAAGTCACATGGCAAAGGGGATGGGTACATTGAAGAATGAGAAAAGGGACCATTATTTCAATCAATTCAACAGGGGCTCCAAATTGTTACCATGAAGTCAGTTTGTAGCCAGCTTATTTTACAGTCTACCCACATCAGATGGCTGCCATCTCTAGTGATAAGTTGGGGAAAAGTATCAGGAACTATTTTCCTTTACCCCTAATTGAGAGCTTTGATCTTTCAAGGGGCCAGAGTTGGTCCAAATTCAGCTGTCCCTCTGGGGCACTGGGCATAAGACTGAAATAGCCCAACTCCTCTCCTCTCTTCCCCTATAGCTCTCAAATCTAGCTCCTCCTGCCTCGGTGTACTATTTTATTTCCTATATCTTGTTAATATCATATTTTAATCAGTAGGATAATCTCCAAGCTTTTCAATTGCCTGTCACTTCATAAGTGCTCGATGAATGGTAGCTATTATCATTATAGTGCAGATATTCAGAATAAGGTGCTATATTTTGGAACAGATCCAAAGTTCTTTGATTAGTAAAGTACAAAAAAAGGTCTTATTATAAGCCTGTCTGAGCCATTAAGAATGGTCTCCCAGGGCAGCAATGTCACAGGCCAGGCAGGACAGGTGCTGCATTGCAGGAGTTGTGTATTATGAACATCATCCAGCTTTTAGTCCTGAGATCTACACTTGTGCATTTGTGACTGTTCATTTTATCCAACTTTCACACCTTCATACACTTAATTAAATGTCATTTTCTTATGGGACTTCTGGAGTAGAGGGAAGAGGGTGCATTAAACAAACAAGAACTCCTAGTCTTTTTATTCAGCCATTAGACGTTCATTTATCAGTGCTCTTGTACATAATTAACGGTCTCACACAGCTTGTGACAGCTGGTTTGTCGCAGCCAAAATCAACCTTACTAAGTTAAGATTTGGAGGCTTGCCACAAGAGGCTAGTTAAACTTGTCACTAACTCCTCATTTACTATTTTAATAGGCTTTTCTGGCATAGGAGCCATTTGCCTGGACTCTCTTTCCTCTCAATGTACAGAGGCGTGAGTTCAGCTTCATCACTCCACATGTCTTCATCTTGTCACAAACGCTCAGAGAACAAGGTTTGAAAAAGGTCAAATCAACAGAGAAGTTCATGGAAAAGCTCAAGTGAAAACACCATGGACTTGCATAGAAACAAAGTTGAGTATTGGCAACTCAAAACAAAACTCTATTATCAGCTTGTCCAATTATCAACAAGTCCTTTGCCCCATACATACCAAAGAAAAAAAGATTAGAAATAAACATGAAGGGTACAGTTGATGTCATCTCACTCTATGTATGGCAGCACTAATCTGGTCTCTGAAGGAAAGGAAGAGAATTCCAATGTGTGGCAGCCCTACTATGTGTTGTATCCCGTATGAATGATATTGTTTGTTCCTGGCAAAATTTTGTTCGCCTTGCAAAGTTGATTACTGAATCCATTATAAAAAGGTTCATCAAGGGAAGTGATTGGTCCAATGTCACATGGCTCCTCAAGGCAGAGCCAGACTTTGAACTCAAGTTTGCCTACTTCCAGGGCAAGTTTTCTCCACTCTGTAAGGATGGGTAATTCAGTCTATATAAAGAATTTAGAATCTGAGAGGCTGTTTATATTGATGTTGATGGCAATTGGTACTTCAAGCACATAGAACATTGTTAGTCCTTTATAGCTTAGAATTGGATGGGAGAGATCAGGGTAAACATTCACCAATGATTTCTTTCTAGTGTCACCTATCCTGCTACCTGAGAAAAAGCAGTTGTAGTTATGGAAGCAAACCAGGCAGAAATTGTCCTTCCAATTTTTCCCAAGTGCCTTGTTATGTACTTTCTATTTGTCAACAACTACAGTAGGCATTCTTCATAGGGGATCCTATTTTCATCTTTACAACAATCCTTTAAATTATCGGTAACCTCAATATTACACATTTTGAAATTGAGACTCAATTTCAGAGGAGTGAAATAACTTACTCAGAGACACACAGCTAGTAAGTGACTACTCTAGCCTTGAACTCAATTCTATCTGACCCCCAAGACCATGTTGTTTGGATTTTACTAATTTACCACTATTTTTTAATGCAACTAAGATGAATATCTTGACCTTGTGTATTTGTCTGAGGAAAAGAAAGCGCACCTGAAATGATCACCAGAGAGAATCTTTTTTATTAGGGACAAATTTCCTGACATTTGGGATTATCTAGAAAAGGCTCAGAGGTCCTGGATGGTGAGGCAGAAGTATGGGGTGAGGCTGAGGAGGGGAAGGTGGCTTTATGAAGAAGGTCTTGTGAAGCCTCAGGTTCTATGGAGAATTATGGCCTGGCCCTTAGCTTCAGGTTTTCAAACTTAGGAAGAGGGGGGCAAAGTAAGACTATAGTTGGTGGATTCACATGGGCAGCACCCTACTCCCCCACCTACAAAATGATCTTAGATGATCAATTTCTGAGAGAAAGTTTCATCCCTTTACTTACAGCTATCCTCCTTGGCCCAGGGGACTACTTCAAATATATGTCACTTATTACTTGGCAGATCATACAGCAAAGGCATATTGGATTCTTCTAATGTGAAAAAAAGTTCTCCAAGAAGGTAGCAGAGAACATATGAGCCTGGCTAAGGTTGCAGTTTGGGATGATCAGTCCATTCAGAGCAGAAGGTCAACCAGAAGTTGGGAGACTAGATCTGCACCATGGAACTTTGGAATGGAGGGTCCTGATTAATAAGAAAGAGTTAGATAGGCACTGTAGATCCTGGTCACCATTCCTGGACAGGACTGTGATTTCAATGAGATTTGGAATTTGGGTCAACTTCCAGCCTTTGTGCAAATTAGGAAAAAGGCAACTTTTCTAGGTGGATGAAAGGAAATGTGCTTCTTCCTCTCAGTGAATGTCAGCCCGAGCCCGATCTCACAGTGTGGTGGGGATTTGGCGTGATTCATTCCCTGAGACAGGCATATATGGGCAGTGCACAGACTGCATCACTGTTCATGGCAGCCTGGCCTGGATAAGGCTAGGAAAGGGAAGCAGAATCCTTTGATATGTGGAGATTATAATAATAATCATAATAAAATTTTTATGAGGATCAAAGGAGATCCTCATAAATATAATATTATTTATGTAGCATATTATGCCTGGCACATACCAAGTCAGGGTATGTTAACTAAATAAACCCCAAGCTGGGTCAATTTGGCAGCTTCCTTCTTTCAGTGTTTGTAGGGCCACTAAAGATGATTTTCCATTTTTAAGTCTATAACTGCTCAGAGTTCACTTCTAAGAATACAAAGCTTTTCTGCACAGCTTAAAAGTTCACCCACTGTAGTTAACTTTTCTTCATTATATATTTGTCCATCATCTAATTGTTTTTCCTTTTCCTACTGGTCTTACAATTTTATAAATCTGTGGCCATTTAGACTTTAGATGTCCATACAAAGCATCCATCTAATAAGAGTCTCTCTTACAGACTTCTCTCTCAGGAGATAAGAAGGCACTGTCTTCCTATGGGATGTTGCCAGAAAATGTTCTCCTTTTCAAATGCCTAGCATCTGCTGCATATCTAAGAACCATGTCTCACCACAAGCTGTTAGCAATGACCTTCCTTTTCATTGTGTCACCAGCCTCCTATGTGGTCCTGGCTCTACTTCAGCCAGTGATCTGCGTGGACTTTACACTTTCTTCCTCTGCATCCACCAACTCTCATCAAACTCGTTTCCTACTACATCTTCCTTTGCTCTCACCTAAACCATTGCAATAGCTTAATAGACCTAACAGATCTTTTGCCACCGAATCATATTTCTCTAACCTATTTTCCAAACTGCTAGAAGGAGCTTTTTAAAATTAAAATCTTATCATAAAATTATTGAATGTCTCCCCATGGCCTTAGAGGGAACAAAATACTCGTTACTTAATAAGCCCTGGAAGGCCCCTCCATGGTCTGGCCCTAGTCTGACTCCACAATCTCATCACTAGCTGCTTCCCCAAGAGAGTCTACACTACGCCTGATGAACTAAATACAGTTATCTACACTGGTTCAGACCTCCATGTCTTTGTCGATTCAGAAAAAAATTTCTTTGAGCATGTCTATTTTCTTCTTGCCTAAGTGATGATCTAATCATCTTTCCAGGTAAGATGCAAGTATTTCTCCTAGCTGATGATTTCTTTAGTGCCTCCACTGTGCCTAATTCCCCTCTCTCTGTGTTAATGATAATATTCATCCCCTGGGTTGCAATTATGTCTACATGTTTCTCTGTCCTATTATACTGAGAGTTTGTGGATAACAGAAAGGGCCAGGATATTTTCCATTTATCCTTTCAGATCTATTGTCCATACTTTTCTACCCTGATCTGTGTTCAGCACTGTGTAAGAACTGCATCCATGAGATCATTTGTCGAAGCTTTCCAGGCGATTTCAATCAATGGAACATAATGGTGGGAAATTGGAGGGAAGAAGAAGAGTGAGATAGGGGTGTTTTACTTATAATTCCCTCCACCAGCCTCCTAAACAGGTTGTGCATTGGCTATAGCTGCATTATCTTACCAGAGACCACAACTCCTGTCTATAGCTCTACCTACTGTCGGGGATCCAGTGACCACTGGCTTCTCTTACCTATACAGACCTGGGGAGGTAACAGCACCCCACTGTTGCTAGCACACGGTGCTGCACCATCCACTGGTATTGCTTATACTTTGGAAAATGGTCCCTTCATCACTCTCCTTAATTAACAAGCATGTGTAGGCAATCTGCTTCCTGTCAGGTCCCTGATAGATACAGGGACCACGCCTTTTTTCGTTCTGCTATTTCTAGAGTTTAGCACAAATCCTCGACACATGACAGCTGCTCTACACAGTGACCAAGAGCTCAGGCTCTGGGGCCACAGAACTGGTGCTCATTCCAGCTCCAGCTACACTATTAACCGTTAATGGGCGATTACTCCAAGCCTTTGTTCCCTCATTAAATGAGGGGAAAGATAATAAATAATACTCACATTTTTTAGGTTTGAATGAGATGGTGAAAACAAAATGCATATCACAGGCCTGTGAGTGGTAAAGAATTTGGCTTTGCCCAAAGAGAAATCTGGCCTTTGTCCCTGGCTCCTGGGAGGCAACTTCTAAACCCTTGCATTTCCTGTGTGAAGGGAGAGAGAGATTATAATACTAATGAGGTGACTCATACTGGGTTCCTCAAGCCACATGATATCATCACCACCTCCATGGTGTGGAGTGACTAGAGACTGAGTTCAATCACATGAGCAATCAATCAATCAATCAATCAATCAGTCATCAATAATACCTAAGAAATGCAGTCCAAATAAAAAGCTCTAGACACTAAAGCTGGCGTGAGTGTCTAGGTTGACAAGAAGAGTGTGTATGTCACACATTAGTGCTGAAGAGGAATGCAACCTGAGGTGCAGAGCAGCTTCACCCCTAGTACCTGCCGGACTTTGTCCTGTGCATCTCCTTTCTTATCTTGACTTTAAGGTAACAGTTTCCTGTAATAGGTTGTGAGTCTAACAGCTTTTAGTGAGTTCTGAGTTCTGAATTCATCTTTCAAATGATCAAACCTGAGAGTAGTTTTGGGAAATCCTCAAACTTGAAGTTGGCATTGGAAGTCTTGCCAATTTGGCAGCCTGGAGGACTGTGCCCTCCCTCAAATCTCCCAGCTTGGCTAACCCTGGGTAGCTTGGCATGTGATCAATGCCCAATAAATTTTCCTACTAAATGTTGGTTCAAGGAGTGAATGAAGGAAAGGTAATGGACAATCAGCACACATACCACTTTTCACAGACTGGGGAACCTTGGTTGTGGCTGTGGATCCATTATACTATAGGTCTGCTTTCAGATTTTTAAATTTTTACTAAATTTAGCAAAATGTTTCTTTTTGAGCAAGAATATTTTATATGATTTGGGCCCAAGAGGTACTATTTTGGTTATGAGAAAGTTGAAATGGAATAAAAATTTAAAGGACTAAAATTTCTAAATTGCCCAATCAGAGAGATTTTTTTTTTTTTTAAATTTTGGAATGTTTATTTGAAGCATCATTTTAGTAGAAATCACTTGAATCCCATATGGTCCTTGAGGCAGATTGGCTGTCAAATGTCAGGAAGATTTTTCCAGGCTTCTTGATCCTTACTTTGTGGGAGGTCAGCCCAACCCCTTCTGCAGAAATTTCCCTGCAAGGACCATAGAGGTGACTACCTGTCCCAGTTTGACCAGATTGAGGGGGTTCCCAGGATATGGGACTCTTTATTTTAAAACTGACTGGAGGGTTTCTTGAGATGCAGGGCTTTCAGTTCCAAAATCAGGAAAGTTTCAGAAATACTATGGTGAGTTGGTTTGTTTGGGACCATGTTATCCTTGACCTCTAGCCCCAGAATTTTGGAGTAGACAGTGGTCTTCAGAAGAGCCAATCTCTAGACTGAAGAGTGACTTCTGAGAGTGCTTGGCTGGAAAGCTGGGTCCAAAAGAGGCTATAATAGCTAATTCAGAGTTAGAAGTTGCAAACAAACAACCATATTAAAAAGTGGGCAGAAGACCTGAATAGACACTTCTCTAAGTAAGATATACAAATGGACAACAGACATATGAAAAGTTGCTTAGCACCACTAATCATCAGAGGAACACAAATCAAAATCACACTGAGATACCACTTTATACCTTTCAGAATGGCTATCATCAATAAATCAACAAACAACAAGTGTTGGCCAGGATGTGGAAAAAAGGAAACCCTCATGCACTGTTGGTGGGGATGCAGATTAGTGCAGACACTGTGGATTATGGTAAGGAGGATTCTCAAAAAATTAAAAATGAAACTGCCTTATGACTCAGTGATTCTACATCTGGGAATATATCCAAAGAAATCTGAAACACTAATTTGAAAGAATATATGCACCCCTATGTTCATAGCAGTGCAATTTACAATAGCCAATATTTGGAAACAGTCCAAGGGCTCATCAGTAGATGAGTGTATAAAAAGCTGTGGTGCATTTACACAATGGAATATTACTTAGCCTTCAAAAGAAGGAAATCTTACCCTTGTGACAGCATCAATGGACCTGGAGAGCACTATGCTAAGTGAAATAAACCAGAGAGAAAGACAAGTATCATATGATTTCACTTATATGTAGACTCTAATGAACAAAATAAACAGAAACAAAACAAACAAAACAGAAACAGACTCATAGATACGGAGAACAAACTGACAACTGTCAGAGGGAAGGGAGATTGGAGGGCTGGCTGAAAAAGGTGAAGGGATTAGGCAGTTCACATTGGTAATTGCAGAATTGCTACAGAGATGTGGATTGCAGAATGGAGAATATACTCAATAATGTCCAGATAATGTGGTATGGAACCAGGTTGGTGCTTGGTTTTTTTAGGCACTTTGCTGTACATCTGAAACTGGTATGAAATATAAACTATGATTGAAAAATCTACAATAAAAGAGAAAGATGCAAATTAACCATCACTCCGTCACTCTGCTACACCCACAAGCCACGCCCACCAGAAAATCAGGAGTGAGTATGCAAATTAACCCAACAAAGATGGTGGTGGCCACAGAACTGGAGCAAGCAGGAGGCTTCCAGCCAGACCTGGGCTCTGCTCAAGACTACAAAGTTTCAATTATAGAAGATAAATAAATCCCAGAAAAAAAAGGAGAGGCTGGGAGCTTGGGTTGCTGGCAGGCATGGCCAGCCTGAAAACAGCCATCAGCCCCTCACTCAGGCTGGCCAGGAACCCCAGCGGGACCCCCCCCACCCTGAAGGGGCTGTGGGCAGCCTGAAAATGGCCCGCAGCCCCTAACCCAGGCTGGCCACACCCCCATGGGGTGAGGGTCCCTGCTGGGGGTCTTGGCCAGCCTGCAAACAGCCATCAGCCTCTCACCCAGGCTGGCCAGGCACCCCAGTGGGGGCCCTCACACTCAAGGGGGTGTGACTAGCCTGAAAATGGCCCACAGCCCCTCACCCAGGCTGACCACACCCCCATGGGGTGAGGGTCCCCACTGGGGGGCTTGACCAGCCTGCAAACAGCCATCAGCCCCTCACCAGGCTGGCCAGGCACCCCAGTAGGGACCCCCACCCTGAAGGGGGTGTGGCCAGCCTGCAAACGGCCCTCAGCCCCTCACCCAGGCTGGCCAGGCACCCCAGCGGGACCCCCACCCTGATCTGGACACCCTTCAGGGCAAACCGGCCAGCCCCCACCCATGCACCAGGCCTCTATCCTGTATAATAAAAGGGTAATATGCAAATTGACCCTAACAGCAGAACAACTGGGAATGACTGGTCACTATGACACACACTGACCACCAGGGGCAGATGCTCAATGCAGGAGCTGCCCCCTGGTGGTCAGTGCACTCCCACAGGGGGAGCTCTGCTCAGCCACAAGCCAGGCTGATGGCTGCCAGTACAGCAGTGGTGGTGGGAGCCTCTCTTGCCTCCTCAGCAGCACTAAGGATGTCTGACTGCAGCTTATGTCTGCTCCCTGCTGGCAAGTGGACATCCCCCGAGGGCTGCCAGACTGCCAGAGGGATGTCTGACTGCCAGCTTAGGCCTGATCCCCCAGGGAGTGGGCCTAAGCCAGTAGATGGACATCCCCCAAGGGGTCCCAGACTGCGAGAGGGCACAGGCTGAACTGAGGGACCCCCTGAGTGCACAAATTTTTGTGCACCGGGCCTCTAGTAAAATAATATTTTTAGAAGAATTAGAACTTGAGATGGAGAAAGTTGGCTAACTAATATGCAGTGAAGATACCAAGAGGGTAAACTAAGTCTAATGGATGAGATCAAAGAGATGATCTTTGAAGTCCTCTGCTGGTGAGAGATGATGGTGCCAAGCATCTTTGGATTCTAAAAGGCCATTTATTTTTCGAATTCTGTTCCTATGTCCTTAAGGCCTGCTTTCTCTCACAGTGCCTGGTTAAACAGCCAAAAACTTCCTACATTTTTATCTGTAAGTGAACACGTTTAATAAGCCTTTCATTTCTCACACTAAACTGAGAGAACTCTGCTCTCTAAACTGACACATTAAATGGAACTTCTACACTGAATATTATGGTGAGTTGGGAGGGGAAAGGAAAAACATTAATTAGGGGAGATGAAGGAGAAAGTGAATTTAAAGGCGACACTATGTGTGGCATTGTGTATTGAGTAATTTTCTTTGGCTCACGGTTGGGGTCCAACCCCAGCAGGTCCAGGGGTTCCCAAAGGTGTGGACAGAGTCGGCGAAGAAGTGATGACAAGGAGGCAGCATTCAGTTGATCAGCATGGTTGGGTTCTCTCGCCTGGTTCTATCCAGGTTCTCCAGCCAGGTTCTGTCTTTTATTGTTTTATTACATCTGTATTTATACCAGTTGATTTTAATCCTATCAATTTATATTCCAAAGGTTAGGGTGTTTCTTATCTCCATTCCAGGGAGTAAAGATTATGTAGCTTAAGGGTGATTGTTCATAGTTAAAGTGATTAACTACCCGCCTGGCATTTAGTTAAGGGGTTTATTTCCTCCCTAACTTCAGGGAAAAATCCTTACCTTTCTCGGAGAGGTGTCCTTGGTTAAAATACATCGCACCAAGAAGGTGAGCAAACATATTAAGAACAGTATGCCATAACGCCAGGTCCCTTGAAACATATGCTGTGCAGATGTTTCTTCCCTTCAGCGACTGTGTCAAGCAGCAAGGATGGACCGGCTTCTGGCAGCTCACCTACTGTAGAACCAAGAAAAAGAGGGGTTGACATCTATTTAGTGCCCAGTACATGTTGAACACTTTCCATAGTTTATTCCATTTAATTTAGTCTTCTCAACAACATTGTGAGGTAAGTTAATCATCTCTCATACATATGAGGAACCTTCATAGAGGTTAAGTAACTTGACATTGGCTTTCCATGGATGGCTTTTCAATTCTAGATTGTCTGATCTCAAGGACACTAGACCCTGTTGTCTCACATAGCATAAGAGAATTAATTGAAGTGACTCTGGGCAGTGACAAGGGCCTGTGGAAATGGTTGAGCAATCTTTTTGGAACTTTGGACACATTTAGTAGACAATGAATTCCATGGTCCATCGACCCAGTGCCAGAGGCATTTTGCCTCTATGTGGTCACTCTCTTCATATTTTCAGACGACTTTTACTAACAGCGTGATCCTTTCAGCCAAGGAAATGTGGGCTTAGACAATGAAACAACTTGCCCAAAGTCACAGAACAAGATTCTGCCAGACTTGTGATGAGAATACCAGAGAATGGAAGGTCAGAAAGAAGGGAGGTACCCCCAAAAGCCAAGCACGTAATAGCCATGCAGCCACTACGCCTGCGTGCCTGTTAGCTAGCTATGTGATTCAGGGGCTGGTCATGGTCCCTCTCTAGCTCTCTGTTGCCCCATTCACCCACAGGCAACTTGTTTCAGTTAATAAGGACCTCGCGCTAACCCTCATTGTGGCCTTTTGTATTCACTGTGGCCTGGAGCTATGCATCTCTTTCTCTCTACTCCTCCACACCATCCTGTATCTGACTTGATCCAACACATGATTCAGGTATAACTCATAACTCACCTCTTCCAGGAAGCCTTCCCTGGTCCCAAACTTGCATAAAATTTCCCTCTTAGGTGTTTCTCTAGCACCCTAATCTCCCTTATCCAATTTATTATAATGTCCTATTAATTCACCTGTTTCCCTTACCAGACAGTATTTGTCTTACATAGCATTGTGGCTCCAGGGTGCCTGGCACACAGTATATTCCATAAATAATTGTTGAATAAATTACTTAATACATAAAAAAAAATCACAGAGTCATAAATAGTAGCCAATACCAAGCTCAGGAGCCAACCAAGTAAAAGAACAAGAACAGTGGTCGCTGTTTATCGAGTGACCAGTGGGCACCAGGCACTCCTCCGCAAGGTCTATATTATTTAATTCGCATACTGGTTCTAAAAGGTAGGCATCTTCATCCCATCGGAGAGGCTGAAGTTACCTCAACTGCCCAAATCATGCAGCATGAGAGCCGAAGTTCCAAGACTTGCAAACTCATGCTTGGAATCCAGAAATACGATAGGGAACCAGAGTGGGAGAGAATTGCAGCGTCTGGAAACCCTCCCCGTGGTTAAGAGCCCTGTTGGTCATATGGGGCTGAAGCAAGTGGCCGGCTTTGTTTGAAGGTCCACACTGGGGCAGCTGCTTGGGACAGGGCTGCCCTTTGTCCGTCCGCCATGGAGAGCAGTTCTCTAAGCTTGACTGCTTGTCAGCATCTCTCGTTCTGCCCACGCAACATTTCTTCCAGAATCTGGCGTGAAACCAGCACAGCTTTCCACAGTCAAGTTCCTGCCGTTACCAGGGAATAGCCAAGCCAAAAGGGCCTGTTTTTTTCTGCAGTTTTCAGAGCTTTTGTGCTCCCCCTCGGCGGGCCTCCTGCCCTCCCCTCAGCAAGGTTGAATTCCCTGATGGTAATCATAATTATAAGCATATGTTGTTGCTCTCGGCTGCCATTGGGCTTGCAAGCTTTAGTTTTAAAGGTAAAAAAATAGAAAATCGTTTTTGAAATACATTTTTCTGTCAAGGGGCAGTTTCTGTGGACAGAACAGTGATTGTCAAATGCATTCTTGGAGCTGGGTTTGCACACTAGCACGAGTTCAAACCAGGTACCGCGTCGGACAGGCACCGCAGCAGCAGAACAATGTTTTACAGCCTGATGCGGTGGTCACAGGATTTGCATCTCAGAGACTCGCTGGCTTACAGAATACTAATGAGGAGCTGAAAACTCCAAAAACCATCCATCCTAAGCCTTTGCAAATCAGGCCAGAAATTACTCAAAAAGGCAGATATTTTGTAAACAATGTTGATTTAACTCATGATGGCTCCCTCTTTTTGCAAATTCCTCTCCTCTGAAGTAGAGGAGCACACATTGGAAGGCCAGCCGGCCAAGTCTTGGTTTGCTCTGCTTCCATCCCCTCTGCGGGTGGAGGCCTGGGGTGGTACCTCGGTCTGTGTACTGGGTGTGTTGGATTTTGGTCAACCTGGCATTACAGAGGCCGGGTGGAGGCTGCCAACCCCCAAACCTCCTGCCTCTGATTTGCCTGTGAGAGGCACCTGCACAAGATTTGGAAAATTGAGAGCAGAACCCATGTGTTTGGGAGGCAGTTGTAACACATGTGTGCACGGAGGTGAAATTCATAGGGACTTTCATGCCGACTTCTGTGACTTTCAGTGGTGGCTTTCCTGTCCTTAACTTCCCAGCTCTTCCCACAGTTCTACGACCAGCTAGGTCTAGTATCTGGAAAAAAGTCACTTCCGTTTGGTTCACTGAGCGAACCTTGGTTAATACAGTATGTTTTTCCAAAAAGCGTAACAGTTCATGAAGCAGCAACCCTCTGGCAATTTCTTTGCATTGTTTCTTACAGAATCATAGTTTGTTGAAGCTGGAAAGAGCTTTGAGGTCATGTTGGCTGATAAGTCCTCAAAATTTGAATTGCATTGACAAAAATTTTTTCAAAATTGTGGAGCTGACATGGTATTTGCAATTTTCATTTTACTAAGAATACTTTGATGTTTTTCAACTTACGTATCACAATCATTTTTAAAAGAAAGGACATTTAACATCCCTCTCTAGCAAAGCAGACCATAGTATCCGTAAAAAGGACAGTATTTCAAAGTGAATACATGTAGCTTTCTGAAAACTTTGCTACAACTTTTTAAATTTTTTTTAGTTTGTTGCAGGCAGATCTAAGCCCAAGTCTTCATTTTACAGATAAGGAAACCAAAGCCCAGATAAGTGATGTGCTTATTTATCACAGAACTAATTCGAGGCAGAGCTAAGACCAGGACTCAGATCTCTTCATCTATGGTCTAGGGTTTCTCAACCTCAGCACTATTGACATTTGGGCTAAATAATTCTTTGCTGTGTGTGGGTTGGAGGGAGGGGGGAATCCCATGCATTGTAGTATATTTACAAGCATCCTTGGTCTCAACCCACTAGATGCCAAAGCATCCCCCAGTGGTGACAACCAAAAATCTCTCCAGCATTGTCAAATGTCCCCTGGTTGAGAATAGCTGCTCTAATCCAAGAGACCTTCTTCTATGCTAACCCTACTTGTGAATTTATTTTTGCTTTTTATCATCAATGACCACATGGTAAAAGGAGCAATTTTTTAAAATGTCAATTATCTTTTAACTGAAGATAAAAAAGAGAAGACTTTTGGGGACCTATGATGGAAATTGAGGCATGCACAATATGTGAGTGTGTGTCTGGGACTATGTGAGGGGGTCCCTCTACCATCCCAACTAATAGCTGAAATCGCTTTATAATAATAGCTCCTCTTTATTATATGCTGAGTTAGACATTTTGCAGCTCTCTCTCTCTCTCTCTCTTCTTTCTACTCACCAAGTCTGAAAGGTGGGTATTTTTGTGGAGGTAGAAACCAAGAGATGGCATCCACCTTGTCCCAGTTCTGCCCAGGTAATTCAGAGTGGCTTGGGTCTGCAGGAAGCTGCTTAGACATGACATTCAAGGAAGTCTGATGGGGTTTGGGGGCCCATTGGTGTCACAGTTTTTAAATCCCCAATGAGATTTCTAGAGTTCCAAATGCCTTTGCAGTCTTTTCTTCTGTGTTTCTCCTATAGACGCCTTTTTTCCAGCTGGACAGTCTTCCTCTGCTGCCCTGGAAACCCTCATAATTTCCCACCCCATCCTTTCCCACCCCAGCAAGTACATGAATCCTGGCTTTTAGGATCTAAGTCATATCCCATATTTTTTATGAAATCCTCCAGGGCCAGACCAGCCTTTCTGAAAAAGCCTTTAAGATCACCCTGGTCCTATGGTTCTAAGTACCAGTTCCACTACTGTTACTGATTTTTTCATGGAAATACACATTTACTATACCTTCTCAACCAGACATGTGCTCTAGAGATAAGTGTGTACAATACCTGGTTCCCATCTTGATTCTGACACTTACAGTTACAGAATCTTGACTATGTCATGTAACTTTCCCAAAATCCAGTTTCGTCATGTGAAATTGGGAAACAGTATAAGAATGGAATAAGAGAGCAAGTTGAAGAAATTCTTTATAAAACTCATCACAAATGCTCCTATTAAAATAATTTTTACAATTTTAAAAATTCTCCCACTCCTTATAAATATAACATGTTGTCAATAAATATTGCATATTTTTTCATTGGAGTTGTCTCATTGGTGAATGTGCTATGCAAAGACAAAATTAGACCAGGACCTTTGAGATTGGGAGATCCCTCAGGCTCCCTGCACTGGGTGATTTGCTAAGGAGACGGGGTGCTTATGTGTAGAAAAGACCAGAGGCTGCCTGTGGTGGCAGGATTCTAAGCTGACACCCAGTGAGTCACCCCTTTATATAATCACCTCTCCTTGAGTATGTGTGGAATCAGACTTGCTTCTAGCCAACAGAATATGGAAAAGGTGATAAGATTTCCCTCCCATGCACTATATTATGTAAGACATTATATCATTGGTGGGCCGGAAGGAGGGATTCTCCTGCTGTCTTTGAAGAAGCAAACTGCCACTGTGTGAGAAGGCCTGTGGGAGGGCCACCGGGAGGACACTGCAGGGGCCTGTGCATCACTCCACGTTTGCAAGTCATCTTCTAGGGTCGTTCGGAAGGATCCTGTCTCAGCATTTATCTGACACCTGGGTACAGCAAGTGTCCCATCCCCACACAACACTCAACAGAGCTGCAGGAAGAATCAAAGCTTGGAAACTTGGTGTCTTGCTGCGTCCCTTTCCCCAGCATTCTTTTCCCATTCACACCCAGAGAGAGAGCCCCTACAACCTTGTTCTCTTGCTCTTTCTCTTTGCCAGTTACTTCCTGTCTCCAGAGCATTATGGGCCTCCTTTCTGTAGCTGTGGAGAAAACGGCTCCATAGCAGCATTTAACAAATAAGGAAACTGTGGCTCAGAGAAGTGAAGAGACTTTCCCATGGTCACCCCAGTGAGTAGGCAGCCAAGTGGGATCTCAGGCTTCCAATCCAGCTTCATCTTGCCAACCACACAGTGTGTTGGAGTCTGGCTGATGGCAGGCATCCGGCTGTTGGGTTTGGTCAGTGTCTGCGTTTATAGAATCATACTATAGTACAGTGACGGAGAACCTTTTGAGCTCGGCCTGTCAGCATTTTGAAAAACCCTAACTTAACTCTGGTGCCGTGTCACATAGAGAAATTTTTTGATATTTGCAACCATAGTAAAACAAAGACTTATATTTTTGATATTTATTTTATATATTTAAATGCCATTTAACAAAGAAAAATCAACCAAAAAATGAGTTCGCGTGTCACCTCTGACACGCGTGTCATATAGGTTCGCCATCGCTGCTATAGTACATAGTGATATTCCTTAGCCCGAATTAGGGTTGGTGATCAGTCTGGATTTATTTATTTACTTTTATTTATTTATTTTTTTGTGGCAATTGATTGGCTTTTGAGAGGAGACTGGGAGAAAAATAAGATGATGCTCAAAGACATTGCTGTTGGTTTTCAGCACTTAAAAACAGATAGCAAAAATAGCTATTGTTTACGGAGCAAAAAATAGCTCCGAAGCTGTTTAAAATGTGTGACCGGTCAGAGTGTTTTCTAATGTCCCAGCACAGCTGCAGAGAGAAGACAGAAGGGGGCATGCGACGGCTCGGCAGCCCCGGCAGGATCTTAAAGCCCCATTTTCCCGGGATTGCGGTGGGAGGTTGAGGGTGTCAGCAGTAGCCCTTACATTTTGGGTTGCTTGGTGCTGGTATGCAGCAGCTGTGAACAGGCTGACAGGAAACAAATTTAGAAAGAGCAGAATTCTTGCAAAAAAAGAAAGAAAGAAGCTGATTACTCCTGAGGACTCTGGGAAAGCCTCAGAAACATGGGAAGGCCTCTCGTGAAGGATGCTGCTGACAGCCGCACGCGGCCTCCAGTCGCCGCGGCAGTTTTAACGTCACCAGTCGGAAGCGTGAACAAATCACAGTCCTTTCAGCATGTGGTTCATGTTCTCCCCTCATGGCCAGAAAGAGCACAGGCCCGTCAAGCCAGCCAAGGGTATGGACTTGGAGTTGAGTGAAAGCTTTTGAAAGCAGAGGATAATGAAGAAGAAGATCTGAAGCAAGCAGGACTTTATTTGAGAGGGTGATGAGCTGTCAGAGCTGGAAGGGACTTTAGACATCTTAGATTCCGGGTGTGCTAACGGGTTGAATCTTGAGTGGTGTCCCTGGTGATTTCCGAGAGCTTGATGTTGAAGTTGGGCTTGGGCTGCATGGGAAACAGTGCTGCGATTGATTGGCAACGTCTTTCCAGGGGACAGAAATAGAAAACGAGAGCATGTGACATGTATACCATTCCCTCTCTCTAACAGTTCAAGCAACACATTTTACAAATGAGTGAACTGAGACCTAAGAAGAGAAGGGACATTTCCAAGAGACATATCCAAGAGACAGTGGCAGAGCAAGTCTTATTTTTTGACTAGGGTTCATTCATTCACTTATTTGTTTGACAAATGTTTATTGAGCATCTGCTTTGTGACCGATATCCTGACATTTCAGTCCTTAACTTTGATGCACATATGAGTTTAGCTCCTCCTTTTTTGCCAAGCACCAGTGTCCTTGGTTAAGTCCTGAGACAGATTTATTTTAATGTCCTGAATAGCGTCATTGAATGCTTGCAAGGTAGTAGGAACTGTCTTAAACACTTTGTGAATTTTAAACAGTAGAACTTGCTAATTAACAATGTGCTTCCTGTATCCTAATTTTGGCTTTGGCTTACTAAGCTACAAGCAAATTATTTAAGCCCTCTGTGCCTCCATTTTCTCATCATTAAAATGAGGATAATAAGAATGGCATTTACATTATAATGTTATTCAAGGGTTAAAAGAATCCATACAAAGCATTTAAAACAGTGTCTGGCAAATAAAAAGTGCTTCATAAATATTAATTATTATCATTTTAAATTTAATCTTCATAATGACCCTATAAGGTGAATATGATTAATGTCCTGGCTTTATTGAATAAATTCTCAGTTTGGATCATACCTCTACCACTGATTTGCTATGTAATCTTGGGCTTCAGTCTCTCAACCATACAATGAGACAGTAAGAAAACAGAGTGTTGTTAAAATCCTATATAATAAAAGGCTAATATGCAAACTATCCCCATGGGCAGGAGTTCGACCAACCAGGAGTTAGATGTGTTCTGACCACTAGGGGGCAGCGTGGAACATGGCAGGCATTGGCAACATCATGCTGGTAGTGGGTGGCAGTGGAGGTGCTGCTGGCCCCAGTGGGCCCCCACGAGAGCGGGACCATGGTGGGATAGTGGAGCAGGTGAGCAGGCAGTGCCAGGCCAACTCAGGTGCGAGTGGGGGCCCCGATCACCCTGCTGGTCCCCCCACAGATCAGCCCTGATTGCCAGCCAGGCCTAGGGACCCTACCTATGCAAGAATTTCATGCACTGGGCCTCTAGTAGAACAAAGTAATTGTCAATGAGCATGATCCATCACCATCACTACCACCACCATCACCACCATTATTATCACCATCACCAGGTCCATCACCACCACCACCATCATCATCATCATCATCACCATGCCCATCACCATGTCCACCACTATGACCATGGCCATGACCATCACCACCATCCCATCATCATGATTGCTACCATCATCATCATGTCTAAGGGGTAAAAATGATAGAGTGGCTTAAACTCTGAAAACTTAAAGATGTTTGCTTGAATCTGTACAGCTAATGGATACTCATCTCTTGCACCCATACATTCAACTACTTATTCAGCTCAGCTGATTTATCTAAAATCACCTCATTTTCAATAGTATCATAACCAAACTCCTGACTTCTCTCCTCTTCCTTTCCTGCCTGAAATCTGATCCTCCTCTAGGGAGCCTTATCTCAGGAATGACATCATGCTCACAAGCCAGGGACTCTGGCATCTCTTACCCTGGAGATTTGATCCATCCCCAAATCTAATCAGGTTTATTCTCTCTTTCTTGAATCCCTCCAATCCCCTTCACTCCATTGCCTCCTCTCTGGTCCAAGTCACCGTCGCCTCTCACCAGATAGTTGCAGAAGATTTCTAAAGAGCCTTGGCTCTTAACTCTCTCCACACTTCAGCCAAAGAGATTTATGTAAAGTACAAATTTAATTATTGCACACCCTTTGCTTCTGCTCACCCCACTTTAAACACATCCTTAAAGCCTAAACACTGGAAGCCAATCTAGGGTTGTTGTGAGAAAGGCCACATTCCTTAACATGGCCTATAGTAAGAGAGGCTCTGTAGCCACAGGCCCCCACTTTCCATTCCAATCTCACCTCTCCAGTGCACTGACCTTTCTTTTCACTGATGACATGCCTTTTCTCATCCCAGGACCTTTGCATATTCTGTTTTCTATCGAGAACAGACCTGTCCCTATCAACCTTAATAAGTTAACTCTTATTCATCCTTTAGCTCTCAGTAAAGCAAATATCAATCTGATTCAGCTATTATACTTGGTATAAGAAATAGCACCTTATTAACTTTAAAAAATAAGATTATTTTTAAAGTCCTAGCTCACGAGTGAGACTAGAAATTCAATTTTTTTTTGTTTTTCTTTAAATTTTCTGTAAGCAGGGTAGGCAATGTCCAGGATCTCTGGTCCTCAGAACATCCAGGTCCCTGCGGCAGTGCTCATTGTCCAAGCTCAGAAGGTTCACTCTGTGCTATGCTATGCTTTGCATGGGCATCAGTGCTGAGACTGGGAGCTTTCATGCCTGGTGCCAGCCCCTGGGCACACTAACCAATTGTTTGTCCTGGCACCTCCCTATGGCACTGCCAAAGGAGTATTCCTGCCTTTCATTGGTAGGAACCACCCAAACCCCATCATTTTCTTAATACTAGGGCATCTCTCCCTCTCCCCGAGTGGGTTATTTCTGTTTCTACCTCTCCAAGCTCTTCCCTTGGGTCCCATCTCCTCTAGTGCAACTTTTACCTGGGCCTTTGGAAACACTGCAAATACCTGGGATAAGAGTAGGCGACCCTGACACCAGTTTTTCTTAGTAACTCACCCAGTTACATCACTTGAAAAGAAAAAAAAAGCTTCTTAATCATTTTTATATCAAAGATCCCTTTAGATATCTGATGAAGCCTATTTATACACCTATCCATATAATGTTTTTAAATCCATAAAATACACAGAAGTACAATTCTCTTGAAATAAGTTATCAAAATATGTTTAAATTATGGTGTCATAACATATATTAATTTATTAACTATCAAGATTAGAGGCAGGTATAATAACTACAGTAATTTCAAAGTAGTGATGAGTGTAAACACTATTTCAAGATCTCTGCAACTATAGTAACACTACTGTATTTGCTGGCCACATTTAAAAATTGGAGGAAATGCTGAATTTCAGCTAGAGGGTAGTGAAAATAAAGCTGTAATATTTTCCTATCTGAGTTCTAGCTAAGCCCAGATGGAAAAGCCCTTCCTCCTACAGTCTTCTCCATCCTCCTCCTATTTGTCACTCAGCACTCTGTGCTGCTCTGCATACTCCTTTTTATAGTTTGCAATTATACTTTGATTTGTGTGGTTTTTAAATCATATAGTAGACTATGAACTTACTGAGGGCAAAGGACATTTTTATTTGCAATTATATTCCTGTATCAAGTACAGTTGCTGGTACTTAACAAAAGGGTGCTTAATAAATGCTTGATGAACAAATGAACAAATGAATGAATGTTGATTCGTTCAACATTATATGACTTGAAGAATAAATTGTGCTTCTTTTGCTATTCCAAATTCTGTAGTTCTTGCCAGATGTCTGGCGGCTCCCTCAGGAAGGAAACCGGATGTCTGGGTTGATGGGGTAAGGGGATTTAGGGAAACTGTGGAGCTAGAGCCAGAGGGAGAGGAATGAAATGGTGCTGGAGGCTGTGGAAACACAGAAGGCCCAGTCATAGAAGCTCATCCAAGTGTGTTGTCGGAATGAGAGAACTTGGAATGAGTTTTGGAGCTATGTCATTTAGGATGCTTTTGGCTGCAAGTAAAAGAATATTGAAGACAAAAATGTTTAAAAGAGCAAGGGCAGTTGCCTACTTGTGCTCAGAGATAGGGAGTTTTAGGAGTGGTATAGCTCAACAGTGTCATCAGTCCATGTTCTGTTCCAGTTGGCCAACCCCATAGGGTTGGCAACGCTTCCTCTATGGAGACACGCAAGATGCAATAGCTTCGCATGGGACTAGAGCTTTCATCCATTTCAGTGCTCTCTAATTTTCTTACCAGGGCTAATTTTTTATACTGTATCTATCATCACCTGGTTCATTATTTGTTGAATTTCTGTCTCTTCCAGTAGGGCATAAGCTCCATGAAGACAGCACTTCATTTTGTTCGGTCTCATATTCCCGTTACCTCCAAGAGTGATTGTCCCATACCAGGCCCTCGGTAAACATTTTCTTTATTGGATGAATAAATGAATGACTACTATGTGCTTGGCATTCAAGTGTGAAGGGGGACCACTGGCTTATTGCGAGCACTCAAGCATGTATGATGTCTCAAAGGCAGGCTGATGGCATCCAGAATCCTTGGCTGATAACTGTGTATATAAAACATTCCCACCCACCTCCAGAAGGGAAATCCAGCACAGGCTGTGCTTCTGAAACTCTGGTGAAAATGTGTAAAGGTTAAGCTCAGTGCTAAAACCACTGACATTTGAAGAGACTCAATGAGAGAAAGCAAAGTGGTTGTGAGGAACATTTATGTGAGGTTTTATGCTGGAAGTGTGAACACCCACCATGACTCTTACAAGAACCATGTAGACTTGCTGGGGATTGGTGTAGGGGGTAGTGGTGGAAATGCTGTTCATTAAAATAACAACACATATGCTAGGTCCTTCCAACTGGAGGTCGGTGGAGCACAACAAATGCAGGGTCAGGTTTAATTATAGATGCACCATAAACAATGTTCTTTGCTGGGTAAACTTTCTGTACTGGAATACAGTTATAGCTGATTGTCCTAATTTAGTTTTAAGGACAAACTCAAACCATATCATTCTTCAGGAAGGTCTCTCAGACTCCCAGGGCAAGAGCTTCCCCCTCCCTCCTCCCCTGCTGGTGCCTCCCATAACATGACCAAGCTCATCCCAAATGTTTGGGCAGGGGCTGCCTCCCCCATTACATTTTAAGTTTCTACCTATTTTTCCAGCAACGTCTTCCTCCCTGGTAGTAGCCCCACGTTCAGTTTTGCCCTGTTCTAATCCACCTTCTAAGATCAGAGTGACCTTTGCTGAAAAGCAAATTGGACCATACTATTTCCCTGTTTAGAATCCATGAAGGGTCCCTGTTGTCCTCCAGGTAAAGTCCTGCCTTTGTGTGTGGTTTATTCTCCATTTGCTTCTTGCTCCAAGGTCCACAGAGCAAACAACATTGAATGTTAGATGTTAATATTGAAAATGGTTGGTGGGTACATGAGGGTTTATTGCAATATTCTTTCTATTTTTGTATATATTCAAATTTTTTCAAAAAATAAAAGAAAGATGATTCCTGGAGGGACCTGAGTCTTAGGTGAGACTTGAATTTGAGTTCTCTGGCTGAAAGAGGTTGGGAGGAGGCCTTGTGGTCTTAAATTACAGCATTTACAAAGCCCTAAAGATGACACTGAAACTTTGTACATGCTCAGATGTTGGATGGAGCACTCATCCAAAAGACACTTGCCCCATGAGACGGAGCTGTGCCAATGTGTACCAATTATACATTCTCAACTTCGTCAAATCAATGATCTCAATTTATCTGACTCAGAGAGTACCAACATTATAATTTGATACATGTTACAAAGACTAAAAGTTATCCTGAGAGACATGGGCTTATTGAGGACCACAGTGGCTCAGGGTAGCTGGTGTTTGACATGGGAATTCCAGCAACTGAATGCAGAGAAGGAAGGAGATGGGAGATCTACAATGAGTGTTTGACGACCAAGTGAATGAGTGTAGCAGATGAGCAAAGAAATATATGAGACATGAGGAGATGAAATAAGAGTTCAGTTAAATAGAAGACACAACTGTTAGAGATGGCTACTGGAGATTTGTTGCTGTTGTTGTTTAGGCAGTAGTGATAAAGAAAGTGACAAGAAGGGCTTACATTTCTTGAATGTCATATGATGTTCTGGGCACAATCCTGAGTCCTTGACTTGGGTCTGTTTTTAAAAATTTAAGCTTTAAGGAGAAGTGCTCAGTAGGTGTCTGCCTAGTAAATAATGCTTCATGGAGTATCTGGAAATTCAGATGGTCTTCAGGTGTGAACTTTAATGAATGAAGAAATAGTGAAAGGCCATGGAAACATCTGGTCTTCACTTTCTGATCTGTTTAATACTAAGTTGGCTGTAAAAACTGGTCTGTCTCAGCATGAATAGCAAGTCGTGGGGATTTTTCCTGTTGCCATAATAGTTCTGCTGCTGATGTTTTGGTTGAAGCATTTGAGGAAGAATTGGATGCCAAGGCAAAACATGAATCTGGGGAAGATAAAATGTTGTAGAAGTTTAACTCAAATAGCCCTTGAACCAGAACAGGTAAAATAGAACTCGAATCCCTCCTAGTGTGTTCCTTTTAGGTCATATTTCATGGGTAGAATCCCGAGAAGAAGGCACCCTTTATGGTAAAGCTACTCCCTTCCTTAGGAGACTCTACAGGCAGGGTCTTGTTACCTTGTGCTTTTTTTAAGTTTTTTTCTTTATTGGTTAAGGTATTACATTCTTGTTACCTTGTTAAAGAAGATCTTCACACAAATGGTCCGTATAGAAAAGTGTTTTTGCAGTAATAGTATTTTAAAAATTCAGATGATACTGTTTATCATATAGGATTCATTTTCTGAAGAAAGCATCAAGCAAGAGGAGGAAAAAGTTGTTGCTGTGATACATGGAGTTTAGGGAAGAAAATAAAGAAGGAAAAGAAAGAAAGAAAAAAGAAAGGAAGAAAGAAAGAAAGAAAGAAAGAGAGAAAAGGAGGGAGGGGGAGGGCTGGAGAGAGGGAGGAACAGTGGGAGGGAGAAAGAAAAAAAAGATATTTTCCTATTTTCAAACAGGGACCTTTGGCTTGTAAGACCACATGACATATTAAAACAAACACATTTTTATGATTTTTTATTTTTGGTGTGTGTGTGTGAAAGATGTTCTTTGGCACTGGAAAGACTCAGGTTTGAATCCTGTCTCCATTAGTTACATAATGTGGAATCTCACCCACAGTGTGCGAAAGAACTAGAGAGGTGGTGGAGGTTAAGTGATATTACAGGCAAATAGTAGGTGTTCAACAAATGCCTTCCTTCTTTATCTTCTGTTCCTCCATCAGCATGATTTCACTTAACTTCCTTCACCTGAACATGATAAGAAAACTCAGCTAAGTTCCTGCAAACCAGTCACTGAATCAAACAAATACCCTAGGGCAATGGTCGGCAAACCGTGGCTCATGAGCCACATGCGGCTCTTTGGCCCCTTGAGTGTGGCTCTTCCACAAAATACCACGTGCGGGCGCGCACGTACAGTGCGATTGAAACTTCGTGGCCCATGCGCAGAAGTCGGTTTTTGGCCTGGGAGAGTCTATTTTGAAGAAGTGGCGTTAGAAGAAGTGGGGGGTGTGGGTCGGTCGGCAAGGGAGGCAGGGCGCAGGCGGGCCGTGGGATACGCAGTGTGGTGGGGGCGGCGGGGGTGGGGGGGGGGGGCGCGAGCGATTCATGCACGAGTTGAGGATGGGAGAGTTGGTAGGGGTCGACCTCAGTGAACGTACCTCAATCAGATTGAGGACGTTTTTAGCAAAGGCCAGCTTAGGAGTACCCTAATTAAGTTAATAACAATGTACCTACCTATATAGTTTAAGTTAAAAAAATTTGGCTCTCAAAAGAAATTTCAATCGTTGTACTGTTGATATTTGGCTCTGTTGACTATTGAGTTTGCCGACCACTGCCCTAGGGCTTATAGGAAGATGTGATCTAGGTCTTGAACACTAAGAAGGTAGTTCTTAGCAACAGGTGTTAAAACAAAATCTAGGAAAGCCACCAAGTTGTTACCCGAGGCTTATTTTTATGGAACTTGCCTATGTTTGTAATATTTATTGAAACACCATGTTTCACTTGGTATTTGTCTTAAAAACTTTAAACTAAGGTTCCTCACACCTGTCAGCATTGACTGTGGCTGTGTTTTGGATACAGAACATGGTAATGGGGATGCTCTGTGTCCTGGGGACTAGTCCCTCTCCCCTTCCCAGGGCTCCTTTACTCTCTGGCTTTCAGTTGGCTTTGGCCAGAGGCAGATGCTGAGTAGAGATGGGAAGCTGCAGGAGAGAGTCAGAGGCATGGCCTCCTGCCCCCTCCCACCTGCCCCAGTGCCAGAGTTCCAGCCATAGGTGGGTTCCTTTACAAAAACCTCTCCTGTGGGTGACCAGCCTCAAAGCCCCAGATTTCACTATTTTCTTGTTTCCCCAGGCCTGGCATGGCACTGGCTTCACCCGGTTGCTACTGCCTGGATCCCTCAGCATCTCTTGTTGGTCCCTTGGCCCTGCTCTGTGAGTGGTCCATCAGTCTGATGCCCTGCTTCTGCTGATGCATTAGGTTTCATCTCTTTATTCCCAGAGCATATTACAGTAACAGGCAAATAACAGATGTTCAGTAAATGCCAAATCGACGAGTAAAGGAATGAATATGCTTTTATCTCAAAGAGAATGTTGCTTTATTCCTTTATAGTTCTCACATTTTAGTTACATAGAAATAGGGGTCGTGAGAGGTGTTAAAAGAAAGGAGAATAATGAAAGATACATGTTAAAGGACTAAGATTTGTTGATGAAAAGGGTGGGTATAAAGAAAATTGTAGAAAAAGAGCTGAGCATACACAGAGGTTTCTTAGACTTCTTGATCTCAGAAAGCTTCAGATCCTTAAGAATTACTTATGAGAAAACGTTCAAGCCCCAAATTTTAAGAATGCATGTATGCACCAGCTCTTTCCTTTTGCCGTATTGCATCAGAGAGCAAATGGATCGTCTGCTGGAGCCATCCGAAAAAATTCAGCCAGGGTTCTCTCTCCTGCCATGTCTGCTCAAACCAGCACAGACTATTGAACTAAGTAAACGACCATGAATGGGCCATTCAAAACACCTACCTTACCACAGAAACAATACTAGCTCTTTGTGCATAAAATTTTTTTCAAAAAAATATTCTTGACCTAGGGCTATGCATAAAGCTCTTAGACTTGACCCCAAGGCACGATCAATTTTAAAAAAAGAACAAGTTAGACTTCATCAAAATTTAAAGCCTTTGCTCTGCACAGACTGCGAGAAAATATTTGCAAGTCATACATCTGACAAAGGACTTGTATCAGGAATATATAAAGAACTCTCTGACTGCAACAGTAAGAAAACAAATAATCCAGTAAGAGTAGGACTTTACCATAGAAGACATATGCATAGGTACACAAAAGGTGTTCAACAACATTACCTCTTAGGAATACTCGAATAAAGCTACAACAAAATCCCACTATACACCTACAGGCATGACCGAAATAAAAATACTGACAATAAAACGTACCGGTGAGGATGAAGAGTAACTGGATCTCTCCTATATTGCTGATGGGAATGAAAACTAATTCAGCCACGCTGAAAACAGCGAGCAGTTTCTCAGACAGTTAAACATAGTCCCCACATAACCCAGCAAACGCAGTCCCAAGTAGTAGCCTAGAGAAATCTGTACACAAAGGTTCTTTATTTGTTAGCTTTATTGGTAATAGCCAAATCCTGAAAACAATGCAGATGTCCTTCCATGGGTGAACGGATAAACAAACTGGTACATACATTCCATGGAATACTACTTAGCAATAAAAAGGAATGAAAATGAACTCTTGACACAATTACAGGGGTGATAGCCAAAGCACTGTGCTAAGCAGAATGGTTACATGCTGTGTTGTTCCACTTACCTAATGTTCTCCAAGTGACAAAATTATAGTGATAGAGAAATGATCAGTGTTTGCCAGGAATTAGGGTTGGTTGTGACTATAAAGGAGAAACTTTATGGTGATGGAACAGTTCTGTATGCTGGTCAAGATTATAGTTACATGAATCTGTATGTGATAACGTTTCATAGAACTTTACACACACACACACACAAATACACGTACATGTAAAAACTAGTGAAATACACATAAGATCTGCAGTTCATAGTCCTGAACCAGTCTGTTCTCTGGTTTTGACTACACTTGTGTAACATGTCATCAGTGGAGGAAGCTAGACACTTATGATCTTGCAACGCTACTTTTGCAGTTTCTTGACATTCTTACACTATTTTAAAATTATTGAGGTCTTTGAAGAACTTTTGTTTATGTGTGTTATTTATAATACTTACTATATTAGAAATTGGTTCTGAGATTTGGTTACATGTTTATTTGCTAATGCATTTTAAAACCACAGTAAACATTAAAATAATAATGAATACATTTTTATGAAAAATAAATTTATTTTCCAAAACAAAACAATAGTGAGGAAAGTAGCATTGTTTTACATTTTGTAAATTAGTGGGAATGCAGATTGGTGCAGCCACCATGGAAAACAGAATGGAGGCTCCTCTGAAACTTAAAAAATATAACTACCATATGACCCAGCAATGCTACTTCTGGGTATTTATCCAAAGAACTACAAAACACTGATTCCAAAAGATATCTGCATCCCTGTGGACATTGCAGCATTATTTACAATAGCCAAGATACAGAAGCTACCTAAGTGTTCGTGGATAGATGATTGGGATAAAGAAGATGTGGTACATATTTGAAAATCTCTTTAATGTCTAGATCAGTGGTTCTCAACCTTGGCTGCACATTAGAATCACCTGGGAATCTTTTTAAAATCCTGATTTCTGGGCCTCATTCACCAGAAATTCTGTTTCTTTGTTATGGGGTGAGGCCACAACATTAGTAACAAAGAAACAGAATTTCTGGAGAATGAGGCCCAGAAATCAGGATTTTAAAAAGATTCCCAGGTGATTCTAATGTGCAGCCAAGGTTGAGAACCACTGGTCTAGATAGATAGAAGGCAGCTGGATTGTTCTGTCTGCTTAGGCACTCAGTCTGCTGTGCCTTTACATGTCATGTCGCCTTTGGATAACTCCACTGGACACTCATGAGAGAATGAGGGTAAAAAAGGCAAAAAGCATGTTAGTTTTCTCATTGAACATGTTTGGATCTCACAGACACTCTGAAATAGTCTTGGGGACACCCAGGATCCCCTCCCCATACATTGAGAGCTGTTGATGTAGGTTAAGGCATGTCCTACCATATTCTAACTGTTTTTGTGTCATTGTCCCCTGTAGGACTGAGCTACAGTAGAGCAGAAACCCCAATTCACACAAAACCAACTACTTAGCAGGAACTTAATACATATGGCGAAAAGAACAAAAATGGCTTGGCCTGCATGGCTCAGTGGTTGAGAGTAGACCTATGAATCAGGAGGTCACAGTTGGATTCCCAGTGAGGGCACATGCCTAGGTTATGGACTCCATCCCCAGTAAGGGGTGTCCAGGAAGCAGCTGATCAATAGTTTGCTCTCATCATTGATGCTTCTATAGTTCTCTCCCTGTCCCTTTCTCTCTGAAATCAATAAAAACTTATTTTTTTTAAAAAAGAATAAAAAATGAACGAGGAAATCATCTGTTGTTCTGTTTTTTCTTTTTTCTTCAAAGGTTGCTAAATGATTCCAGTTTTCAAAGTTTGCACAGAAAAGGAGATGGACTGTCTGTAGGAAGAAAGTCAGTTTGGGACCGAGAACCAAGATGGCGGCATAGGTTAACGCCGGAGTTTGCTGCTTTGAACAACTACTTCAAAAGTGAAACTAAAAGACGGAACAGACATCACCCAGAACCACTGGAACGCTGGCTGAGTGGAAGTCCTACAACTAGGAGGAAAGAGAAACGCATATGGACACTCAGAGGAGGCGCAGTGCTGAAGTCAAATTCTGAGGTGCGGAGTGCGCGGAGCGGGCTGGCGGCGGAGGGCGCGGTTGGCGTTTTCAATCGGGAGGGAGTCTCAGACTCTGAGCTCCAGATACAGGCGAGTCTTTAGGGACCCAGACTCAAACGGGAGAAGCGGGACTGCCTGGCTTCGGTCAGAGCGAGTGCAGCTTTCTCTCCGAGCTTTGCAGCGGGTGCTGGGACTCAGAGAGGCAGAGCCCCTGGGGACAGGACTGAGAGTCGCCATAACTGCTCTCTCAGGCCCACCCTGTTGATCCTGTGCGACCCACCCGCCCCGCCCAAGCCCTGCACAGAGGCATTTGCTGGATAGCCTCAGGCAAACGCCAGATTAGCACCTCCCTAGAGGAGAAAAGTTCTCTCACTGCTGACACAGCTGATTCTCATAGCCACTTGGCCTGGAGGTCAAACCCTCCCTGGAATTAGCTACAACAATCAAGAGTTAACTATAAGACCACCAACAAAGACCACTAGGGGGTGCATCAAGGAAGCATAACAAAATGCGGAGACAAAGAAAAAGGACAAAATTGTCAATGGAAGATATAGAGTTCAGAACCACACTTTTAAGGTCTCTCAAGAACTGTTTAGAAGCTGCTGATAAACTTAATGAGATCTACAAGAAAACTAATGAGACCCTCGATGTTATATTGGGGAACCAACTAGAAATTAAGCATACACTGACTGAAATAAAGAATATTATACAGACTCCCGACAGCAGAACAGAGGAGCGCAAGAATCAAGTCAATGATTTGAAATGCGAGGAAGCAAAAAACACCCAAACGGAAAAGCAAAATGAAAAAAGAATCCAAAAATGCGAGGATAGTGTAAGGAGCCTCTGGGACAGCTTCAAGCGTACCAACATCAGAATTATAGGGGTGCCAGAAGATGAGAGAGAGCAAGATATTGAAAACCTATTTGAAGAAATAATGACAGAAAACTTCCCTCACCTGGTGAAAGAAATGGACTTACAGGTCCAAGAAGCGCGGAGAACCCCAAACAAAAGGAATCCAAAGAGGACCACACCAAGACACATCATAATTAAAATGCCAAGAGCAAAAGATAAAGAGAGAATCTTAAAAACAGCAAGAGAAAGAAACTCAGTTACCTACAAGGGAATACCCATACGACTGTCAGCTGATTTCTCAACAGAAACTTTGCAGGCCAGAAGGGAGTGGCAAGAAATATTCAAAGTGATGAATACCAAGAACCTACAACCAAGATTACTTTATCCAGCAAAGCTATCATTCAGAATTGAAGGTCAGATAAAGAGCTTCACAGATAAGGAAAAGCTAAAGGAGTTCATCAACACCAAACCAGGATTATATGAAATGCTGAAAGGTATCCTTTAAGAAGAGGAAGAGGAAGAAAAAGGTAAAGATACAAATTATGAACAACAAATATGCATCTATCAACAAGAGAATCTAAGAATCAAGTGAATAAATAATCCGATGAACAGAATGAACTGGTGATTATAATAGAATCAGGGACATAGAAAGGGAATGGACTGACTATTCTTGGGGGGGGAAAGGGGTATGGGAGATGCGGGAAGAGACTGGACAAAAATCGTGCACCTATGGATGAGGACAGTGGGTGGGGTGTGAGGGCGGAGGGTGGGGCGGGAACTGGGAGGAGGGGAGTTATGGGGGGGGGGAAAAGAGGAACAAATGTAATAATCTGAACAATAAAGATTTAATTAAAAAAAAAAAAAAAAAGAAAGTCAGTTTGGTTCAGGGAGCAACGAGTGACCAGTGGTTGAGAGACCCACGGAGGCAAGCGGAGGGATCTGCATTCATTCTGCTCTGTGGCCTTCTCCCTCCCCTCCTCTCCTGCCATCTTTGATTTTTATGTTCCTTGTCAGAACACAGGCGTGCATGCAGGATATATAGCATATGCTGCAAGGTCCAGGAAGGCCTCTTTGCAGGACCAGGCACAGCCAGGATCAATTAAGTAACAAGGAAGGTAGAAAATATAGCTGCAGCTGGAACAAATCAGTTTGTCAGGCACGCGGGTTGCAACCCATAAAAGGTCAGCAGGCAACTCGTGTGAGTGAAGCTTTTGGCTCCACGGAACTAGAAGGAGCCAAGTGACTGAGCATCCTGATTTCCAATCGGGCATCCTGCGCGTGATGAGGACTTTGCAAATGATGGCCCGTGCTGTGCTCCAGGTACATTTCTCATCTGGCTTCTTCTCAGTTGACTTCTTCCCTGCCCCCTAGCCCCATGTGAGTTATTTCACCACCGCGACAAGTTGGTTTTATGGACGGAGGAGGGCCTCAACTAGTAAATTTCAATGAGTGAGGGGAGCTAGACCTGGGTATGAATTAGGGGGTTCTTAGAAGGAGGAGCCGACCAGCAATGATGCCTGAAAGAAAAGGCAAAACCTCATGCTTCATGTTGACCACATGTGTTATAATTAGAGATCAGATTTCGGGCTTATTTCCAACCATGAATACCTCCTTGGCAAACTGATTAGTTATCTGCTCTTTGTTAGTGCAGGAACAAGGGATCATTATTTCTTAGCCTGACTCGGTTCCCTGCCCTGTTTTTCTCAAAAATAATTATTCCACATGCATGCATGTATTTAAACATTTCTTTTTGTTGTTGTTGTTAAGAGAAAGTGCCTCAACAAACACGTGGGAATGTTTTTTGAGAATCCTTACAAAATTAAGCACACTCATTCTGATCAGAGCTCAGAACCCAATTAGGAAAGGAGACCCCAGTTTGAATGAAGAATTTTTGACTAAAAATAGAGGTGTGCATAGGATCTTAATGACCACATTTGCTAAAAGTTCATCCTTTCTAAAAATAAAAAAATAAATAATTATTGAAAGACTGCACTGTGCTAGAAATTAGTAAGAAATTAATACAGGTTAGGTGTGGTGATTCAATGCTGCCTGCTGGGAGATAAGATCATGCACAGTAGGACGACAAGGAAAAAGTTGTCATTTCTACCAGGTGACTTCATGGAAGGTAGCATCTTAGAGGCGACCATGAACTTGAAATGTACTTTCATATTGTCTAGAAGCTTAAATACACTTGAGTTATTAAGATTATACCTTGTGTTCAAGTTCAGTAAGCTAGAAAGAGGTAAAGAGGTGGGGCTCAGATTCAGACCTTTTCTGAAATACTGTTGGGAGAAGAATTAACTTTGGAAAGTTATATGTAAAGATTGTGTATTGTCATTGTTGAAGCGTTTTCTATAAAGTGATAATTGTAGTGAAGATTAAAAGAGGATAACCTCTTGCCTTTTTTTACACGTTCAAACAACTTGATGCTTAAGTACATTCCCTCTAATTCAGTATTTATTGAATTGGTGCTCAGCGTGGCCTGCTTTCCACCTTGAGATTTGTATAAAGAGGGTGCACTAAATTATTGCAGTTCATCTGTGTTTGGGAATGAGCACAGGAGGAATGTTTAAAGAGACAAATTTTAGGGGGAAAAAATCTTATGAGGAAGCAAGTGGGCCAGAAAGGGGAACAGATTTCTGGGGGGAGCTGGTTGGCTCCTTTTGGCACCTGGGGGATTGGAGGTGCCAGGGGATCCTTTGGAAGGAAAGGCTCAGGACATAATTACTGAGAGGACATTGGCGCTGGGGAGAGAGATTTCACTGCAAGATAAATGAGGTTTCATCCCCAGAGAGAAAGAACAGTTCTTTGAATTTGAGGCAGCGTTGGGTAGTGTGGGAATGTGGGTTCTTGTGAGGGAGAAATGTGGATTGTGTTCTGGGATGGGCCTCTGAATCTCCTGGGCCATGGCGTCTCCTCTCTGAATGTTGTTTGTTGGCGAGAAGGATTCATTGTATGTAGCATGCCACTGAGCCTTGAGTCTATTCCGTTTGAGTTTTAAGTGTTTGCCAATATAACCGAAGGAACAGCAGCTCTGGGTTAGAAAGGAGGGCAGGGATACAAGTGAGGGAGACAGAAGGTCTAGAAGCAAGCTCAAGTCCTTGATGTGGTTGTGGGCTGGAGACCACAATAGTAAAGGAGTAGTCCTGCTCTTCTTCCCAAAAAGCTGGGAGGGTAAGAGAAGTTAGAAACATTTAACCCTGGAATTTTTATCACATCATAGTTAGTTTGAGGTGTAAATATGGCCCTACATGGCAAAGGCTCCCAACGATTTGTAGAAGGATGCTTTGCAGATTAATATGTATTCTACTTGGATAAGGAACTGAGTGTTATTCTTAGGTTCATTAAGTGGAGAAAAGAATGATAACAAACATTTTGTTGTGTGTATGTAAAACCAAGGAGCAGAAGCACCAGCAAGAAATCCTCTTTTCTACTCATCTCCCCTCTCTCCCATGAGTAGGCTGAAGAGATGAAAAGAGTCCCAATTAGTTTAGGAATGAGGAGGTGGGCTGGAAAGACAGCATGAGTCAGTGTTGAGTCATTTTTTATATATAAAATAAAGCTCATATTCACAAGGAATGAAGGGAAGGGAAGAAAGTTCAAAGCCTGCTAAAGAGAATAACACTTCCCCTGGATAAGAGTAAGTTGTCAACAGGCCTGGGTATGATCTTGGGCTCAAAGAGACCACGCGAACCTGCTGACCCAGGAGGCCAAGGCAATGGGACCAAATAGTGGTCATAGCAGGTCACCTGGGAGTGCTTCACACTAGTTTCCACTTCAGACCTGCACCATCTCCTCTCCCCCAGAAAGCTACTTATTTTAACAAGATCTCCAGAAGGGTTCTTTCTAGCCAGAAATCTGTGTTTACCCAGCAGCCCTCAGGAGCAAGGGATGGTTTTAACTCTTCTTTGAAAAATGCCAGATCTTGAGCCTTAACACGGTTGGTTCTCAATAAGGGTTGAGGGAGGCGTTAATCAGGCATCCAGGGCTGGCCATGCAGAGTTTACATGCAGCAGGGCTTTTCAACACAAGAAGTGTGTCCAGTTGGACAGAGTGATTCTAGAGCAGCAGACGCAAGAGCAGGCCTGTGGGATAGAGACAACAGGGGAATGCATGCAACGCAAGCTTCCTCTGCTCTCCATGTTCCACAAGGACTGAGGAAATCTCTCCAGAGCTGAGAAGTCAGAGTGACACAGAGGTGAGGCCCTATGGCACTAGACTCAGCGGTGGAGCCCAGCTGTGCCTTGTCTGGCTGCCTTGGATCCTGGTTCTGCCAAGTGGGGCTTCGAGAGAGTGGATCCATTGCATTACCCCACTTGGTTCCCACTCCACTTGACAGACATGGGATGGGGATGACTGTGGCTCCTGGAGCCACCCCAGGTTGACTGCACCACATGTGACTAGAATTCCTGAGGAGGTGCCATGGTTCTGTGAAATGACTCTTGGACCAGGAAGGAGAAGATATTGGTCACATGGAGAAAAGGGAGTGGCAATGTTACCATTTGTACTCACAAGCTGTGTGATGTTGAATGGGTGGTACCCACAAGTGTGACTTTCACCTGACTGGCTCAGGAGTGCCATGGGACATGGTTGTTTCAGCCAGGACAGGCTGGGCGGGGACAGTTGTAGAAGCAGAGATGGAGGGCTCTTCCTCCAAGTCCTGCTTTCTGAGACCTGGTTAATCATCTCTTGGTATTCAATGAAGTCCTTTCTTCTCGTTGTTTTAAGAAAGACAGCAGAGCATGGCGGCTTAGAGCACTTGGGGCCAACAACTAAACCTGTGTATCGGAATGTCCTGTGCTATAAAATGGGGAGATCACAGTACCTACCTTACAGATGTCAGGTGAAGGGTAACTGACTTAAAATATCAGAAGTCGTAGAACAGTGCCTGACTCAGAATAAGTGCTTATAAACATCAGCAACTACTATTATAAATACTCTTTTCATAAAAAGTATAGACAAGAAGGAGAATGAGGTGTTCCAGCCATGTGAGGAGTTCCTTTGATGAAGCTATAAAGTTTCTCTGTAATTCATTTTCTTTGTGCACCCCTTCTCCTCCTGAACCATCAAGTGAGAAGTGGAGCCCCTGGGTGCTCCACTCAAGACTGAAGACTGGGGCAAGATCATGCTCATCTATTGGCTGCTCAGGCCCAGCCCCTCTGTCAGAATTTTCAGACTGGAAGAGATCTTAGTTTTGCAGGTGAGGTTCTTAGGGTACATGCCTCCTTTTGTTTCTCAGTTTCCAGAACCCTCCATCCAGTGGCCTCTCAGAAGCTGGTGGGAATGTCCTATCAAGTTTGGCCCTTTCTTCTTCTCCACGTCCTCCTTCTTTGGTCTGTCAAATTATTTTCCTCTTTCTGTCCCTTCTCCTGTTCCAGTCTCTGCATGGAGGGCCCACAAGGCCTCCACACAAGACCTGTGGCTTAAACAACTGAAATTTATTTTCCCCCAGTTCTGAGGTCAAGGTGCCAGCATGGTTGGGCTCTGGCGAGGGAGCTTTTGACTTGTGGATGACAGCCTTTGTCCTCTGTGCTCAGAGAGTGAGGCAGCTCTGGTGTCTCTCCCTCCTACTCCCAATATTATAAATCTTTTCTTTTAAAATTTTTAATTTTGGGTAATTTAAAACATATACCAGAGTAGAGACAATGGCACATGTAAATTGCTATGTTTACCATGACCCTCCTTCATCAATTATCAACTCAAGGTGTCTTTATTCCCATTTTATTAGTTTTAGGTGTACAACATAATGATTCAACATATGTACATATTTTGAAATGATCACCACAATAAATCTAGTTAATGGTGTCTCTTCTTTATTATGAGGCCACTAATCTCATTTATGAAGGCTCTGTCCTCGTGACCTAATCACCTCCTAAAGGCCCCACCCCAGCCTACCGTCACTGGGGGTTAGGTTTCTGCATATGAATTTGAGAGCACAAATTCAGTCTACAGCACTTTCCAAGTCTGTTCCCACTTCCTGCCCTCCTGTTCCTTCTGCCTGGAACATCTTCTCCTCCATCTTCAGGTGGCTTGGTAGCTTGTCCCTGTTCACTTTTCAGGCCTCAATACACCTGTCACCTTCTGGAGATCCCTTTTCACACTCCAGAAAGAGATTATATCCTGCACTCTCTGTCATATCACCCCTTTGTTTTTTTCTTGACACCACATTCTGCAGTTCTTTTGTTTACTCATTTGATTACTATGCTGTCTGTCTCCACCCACTGGGATGTGAGGTTCCCTGAAAAACCTACTCGGTTTTATTCATTGTTGTATCCCAAGTACTAAAATAGGACGTGGCACATAGTAGGCACTGAATCAATGTGGAATAAATGAAAAACAACCCCCTTTCCTGGCAGGCACTAAGCAGAATGTGCAAACATCCTGTTAGTGTCCTCCCTTATCAAGCATGGGAGGTCTTAATCCCTCCCTGGGACACAGCACTGTAGAGTTCACAAAGGACTCTCACATCCATTTTCTCATTGGAGGCTCTCAGCCTTCCAGGCAGGCAGGTATTATTAGCCCCATTTTGTCCAGAAGACCTTCTCAGAGTCACATATCTGGCTGGTGGAACTGAGGCCTCCTGACCCAAGGCCAGCTCCCCTCCATTACACTCTCTCCTTCACTGGGTAAGGGCCTCCCTGTCCATTACAGAGTCTCCACTTTCTAGCCTTGAACACGAGGAAATGACTCCATGCCTCAGTCAACCAGGCTCCAGGTCAGATATTGATTCAATTGATGGCCACTAAGCTTTAAGTTGCACTTAGGAGTAACTGGAAAGATCTTATCCCACTCCTGTCTCTTAGCTTTTCCTCAGCAAGCCTTTGGCCTGGCCCCAGCCTCCTGCAGGGCCTCAGAAACTCTCTGCTTTTCTCGCACTTGGACGGCTGGTCCTGGCAGTGGCTTGTGCAGAGGGAGTGTTCCCAAAGTTCCCGCAGTTAGGAGGAGTCCTGGTGAGAGTCAGTCAGGTGATACAGACGATGGCTTTGGTACAATTAGCTGTCATTTCAACAGTGCTTTTGGAAGAGTCCTTTTTTATAATAAAATGGGTGAAAGGGGTCCTCTTCTTGGGATTTCTTCTAAGAAAACCACCCAAAATACACAGGAATGCAGTTTGTTTTTTGAAGAACTAGACAGCCTGTATATCCAACAAAATAGATTGGTTAAATAAAGAAAATTATAGAGATGTATAGAATATTACTCAACATGAGGTCTTACCATTATGAATGTGGGTTGGAAATATCTAAACACCAACAAAATGCTAAGTGACAAAAACAGGATGCAGAATAGTATGTGTGCTCTAATAGCTACAAAATAAAGGAATAACAATAACGAGGGAGAGTCTGCAAAGAAAGATATCCATTGGCAGAGAATGAGGATGACTGTATTTCAGGGACAGGATTATGAGTGAAGTCTTTCCCTTTTCTTTTCTAATTATTTTTGTAATGCAATCTTTAAGTTATTTTTTCATAAAAACCTTTGCTTAAATATCATTTCTGTGATTCATAATGATCAAACAGGTTTTTAAAAACATAAAAAAGGAAAATGTTAAAAATTTACTGGTATTCCCACCACTGGTAATATATTGGAGGAAGAGCCTCCCATTCTCTCTACATACATATAAATCTACATTATTATAAACAAAGATACAATTATACTGTACCTATGATTTCTAATGTATATTTTACTCAATGATATTTTATGAACACTTTAACATGCCAATATTCTACAATGTTATTTTAACATGCTTAGCTTGTGTTGTATTGACATATGACAATTTCACTTATCCCCTATTGCAGTATGCTTAGACTTCCAAGTTTTTGATGTTATGAATTATAATTATGGATACTCTTTCTAACTCCTTATCTCACACATTCTTGATTATTTATTTAAGATAAAGTTTTCAAAGTGCAATGTTTTAGTGCTAGGGTATGCACATATTTAAGTTTTACAAATAATGTGTGCTTGTTTGTATGCATATGCACATAATATGCCAGTTTATATTTATGTAAGTTGTGTAGGAAAGAGCCGATTTCCCATACACTTACCAAATTTTGGTAAACATTATTTTTACAGTTCTGATAATTTAATAACCATGAAAGAGTATGCTAGCTAGGTATATTTACATTGAAACTTTTCAAAACCCAACTCAAAAAGCTCAAGAAAAGAAGGCAGGGATAAGGGAGGGTGAGATTGATAGGTTCCGTATCTGCAAAGTTCCAGGAGTAGATTCCTTTTTAAGTGAAGTTTGATTCAAGTTCAGAAATATTGCTAGGACTCATTTTTGGATTTGGCTTCTTCTGAGTTGGGTGCTTTCTCCTCTCTGTATGATGTCATCTCAACATCCATGCCAGAGAAAGGGACAGTCCAATAAAAACAATTTTCATTGGTCCCCGGTGGGCCTACACAGGACATGTGGCCCACAGTGAACCAACCAGTGGCCAGCGCTTGAGCCCTGCACATGTTCCTACTGGGAATCTTCTGGACTACAAGTGTGGGGGGAGGGTAGCTTCCTCAAAGCCAAAGCAAGGTATGGCTGCCAGCAAGAAGAGGGAATGGATGTTAGATGGCAAAACATAAAAGAGGGTTCATTGTTAGAAAAGCCAACATCAAAACGCATATCAGATTATACCTGTGTATTCTTAAAACACATCCACAGTTTCTTTTTTAAAAAATATACTTTTTATTGTTGATAGTATTACAATTTCTCTCATCCCCCCCCCCCCTCCCAGCTCATACCTCCCCCACTCCCCAGGTCTTCACTACCCTATTACCCATGTCTATGGGCTATGCAAGGTATATAAGTTATTTGGCTTAAATCAAAGAACATCCATAGTTTTAAGTTGGTATGGGATAAAAGCTTCAAGAACTATAAGGCCCTGAATGGCTGCCTGCCCCCCGCCCCCCTCACTGCTCTTTTCTGCTAGCCTCACCATAACAATACCACTCTCTGATCTGGGACAAGCCTTAATCTGTCTGAGCTTCAATTCTCTCATCTGTACAATGGAATTATTAATCCTACTTTAACCTAACTGACAGGACAGTAGAAAGTCATACAAAATGAACTTAGGTATGATCAAATTCATGTTTGAATAGATGTTTCCTACCAACTCCAGGAAGTGGACTCATATAAAAAGCACTTGACCATGATTTTTGGACAACCTTTAAAGAAAATTATTGTGTGCCTTTAGGAAAGAAAGTGAATGATTTGACATCTATTTTCTGTCTATAAAAGAACAATACATGTAAAAAATATAAGCCTTATATAAGTGCAAGGTAGGTCATGCCCTACAGTTAATGAAGTCCTCATTTATGCAAAGGGTCCTAGTTGTATTTTATGTCCACTTTTCAGTGACTGCTATCTCCAGGCCTGAGCCATAAGTTCTCTCCAGTGCTGTCCCCGGAGAAAAAGCCTACAAAAGCCTAGTGTAAACTCCCCTAATACCTGTGCCCCCCGCCCCAAGGGCACTATGCTCTCTCACCAACCTCCACTCATGAACTCTTCTAACTGTGTTCTTCTTAGTGGTGTCCTGCTATATCTGCCCAGGCCAGCAAGTGCTCCTGTCCTGTCTCTTTGCAGGTGGCTATTTCTCCTTACATTTTGAGCTAGTTCACTACCCTGAGATCTAGGTCTTTGACTAAGAAATACTCATAAACTTGTGTTTTGTTCTGATCCTTTTGTTGTAAGATCAGGAACAATGCTCATTCGAATACTCTACCTGCTTGAGCAGAAACTGAAAGTTCTGCTCTAAGTTTTAACTTGAACTGAGTATAGGAGGGAGGCACTACCATGGTTTTAACAATAAGAGAATGGCTCAGAGTTAACTTTAAGGTCCCATGCGCGGAGAGAATGGAGATAGGACTTGCACGCAAAGACTTGTAACCACTATGCAAACTTACCCCCTAAATATGTCTTCCAGGAATGGCATGTTCTTTTGTGTGGCTATGGTACTGTTGTAATTAGGTAGTTATTAATAACAGGAAAGGAGCAAAAGGGAAGTCCAGACATGTTCCTTAAAAAACACTGGGGGGAGGGAGCCACATAGGAAGATAGACTCATTCCCAGTAAAGTTGGGGTGACATAAGGAAGATTCTTGCCCGTCAATCACACCTCAGGACAGAGGTGGTTGGCCAGAATGAATGTGGTGCACAAAGATTTGGAATACATAATCCCTTGAACAAAGGAATTTGCTCTCTTGTGCTTGACTCGTGTGTTTTGGGACTCTTGGGGCTCTTGTTGCTTGGGGCATCCTCTCTTGGCTCTCTTGCATTCACCCTTATGACCCACTTCCATGTGAACCCCACATGTAATGGATTGATGGACTGCAGCTAGTCTGATGCTGAATGGGACCAGGCTCCAACATGGAAAGAAAAGTCTGGACATTGGTTCTGATTTTAGCTCTACTGATGCCCCAACTACATTTCTTCTATAACTGGACTAAGGGAAATGGGACTTTGGACACCCAGAAGGGTGTCATTCTATGGAAATAAAGCTTTCTATCATATCTCATCCTCCCATGGGGGCCTCCAAAAATGCTTATTCCAGTGGTACCCCAAGGATCCCCACTCCTATGAGCAACCTGGGGAGATAAGGCATGCTCCCCTCCATAACAGCTAGACTGTAGCTTAAAGGGGGCTGAGGCTGGACAGAGAAGTTGGGGGAAGTTCAAAGATAGCTTAGTATACCAGCTGAGGAATTGTGACCTCTAAGCCTTAGTCAGTCAAAAACTCCTGATGAAAGAGTGACTTTGCAATTACAAAGAATAATATTTGTCCTTTAAAAAGAGGAAGCTGGCATCCATGTGGAGGGTGCACCAGAAAGGCTGAGGTTGCAGGAACTTGTAGGAAGCGGTGGGGATTACATTTGAATCCAGCTGGAACTGAGGAACCTACAGGTCCTGATGTGACAGTGGAGAGCAGGTGTTGGGGAGTCTGATTTGTGTTTTTGAGAATAGGAGAATGACATGAAATGAATTTATTCAGAATCAGAGGACCTGGTTTGGCAGAAAGGGTGGATAATGAGGTTGGTTTTAGACAGACTGAGCAGTAGGTGTCTAACCCACGGAGAGAAGCCTGACAGGTGCCTGTGCAGGTCACAGTCATGGGCTGCACAGGTGGTATCTCGAAGGCATTGTCTCTGTCATCCATGTCCCGATGGATCACCAAGCAGGAGCTCCAGCTTTTGGAAAACTGAAGTAAAACCAACACCTCCATGGGGATTTTCAGGAGTTTTAATGTAGCTTACATAAAAAACAGGCAGGCCCCTCTTCCTCTCGGTGCTGAAGCTCAACATGCAGTGAGGATATGAAATTTACAACGGAGGCATTTAACAGGTTTCAAGGAGAACATTATCATATGAAAACCTTGTAAGGAGAAACGTGTCTGTACTCAGAAGTGACACCATCCTCCTTTTGTAAAGAGACCCCAATCATTTACATTTTCCTTCCCATCTTGTGTTAAATAATCCTGACATTTTCTTCAAATGCAAAATATATTTCTGAAAATTTTCTCAAATGTGAGGTTTATTTTTTAGAGAGAGAGATTCATGTGACAACTTCGGCCATCTCCTGGGTCTCTAATTCCCACCCAATCTGATTTTTTTTAAGGTACTAATTTCACTTGTGTGTTTTTTTATGCCTGGCAATGTGACTTCTATCAGAAAATGGCTTCTTAAATCTTAAAGGGCTGAGAAGCTAGCTGTTCAGATAAACATTTAAAGTATGCAATAGTAGCATACAATCTTAACCTCAGGGTTGGGAGGCCCTTCAAAGTCACCAGAAAAGAGATGCCCCTCCCCCCCCCAACATTGAATTTCCATTAAAACTTTCCATTAATTGGGTATTCAGCCAGAGCTTTCATACTTTTGATGGTTGGTGGAAAAGATGTTCATAAACTAAGATAATGAAGTTATATTTCAGTTACATTTAAAAGCTTCCACCTGTTGGTCCTACGTAGCCACTGTAGCCTTATCCTGGCTAAGAGGGGAAGGATAGAGTTGTTGGCTATGCTTGGGCTCTGTAGACAGACACACTGGGCTTTGAATCCTTTACCTGGCTTGTGAATCACATTTTAAGCAGCATCTGCATCACCTGGGAGGTTGTCAGGAATGTGGGACATTGGCTTCCACCCAAACCTATTGAACCATGATCTATGTTTTCGTAGGATCCCCAGGCAATCCCCACACACATTAAAGTTTGAGAAGTATAGCTCAGAAGAACTCATTACCCATATTCAGTTTCGTGTCTGAAAATTGAGATGGTTGGACTTGATAATTCCTAAAAGGTCCTTTCACCTATAAAACACTAAAATGATAAATATAAAGTTGATAAAAATATATCAGCAGAGCATTTTAATGAGGAAAAACTGGTAACAATTTAGATCAGTGATGGCGAACCGCGAGTCAGAGGGGCACGCGAACTCATTTTTTTGGTTGATTTTTCTTTGTTAAATGGCATTTAAATATATAAAATAAATATCAAAAATATAAGTCTTTGTTTTACTATGGTTGCAAATATCAAACAATTTCTATATGTGACACGGCACCAGAGTTAAGTTAGGGTTTTTCAAAATGCTGACACGCCGAGCTCAAAAGGTTCACCATCACTGATTTAGATATAAAACAATAGGGAAATTTTAAAGTAAACTCTTATCGCCACTCAGTTAGACCTTTTAAAAATTATGTTGACCAAAATCATAATGAAATAGAAAATTCTGGAGAAAATGTCAAGAAAACATCAGGATATAAACATTTAATGGTTATATTTGTTACACAGGAAATAGAAAAATACCAAAATGTCTATAGTGGTAGTATGTAGATGGTGTGATTAGGACTCACACCTAGGGATAGTAATGCCACAGGTGATTTCCCTGTCATTTAGTCAGGCTCTCCTTCCTCACCCCTCCAAATTTCTTAAATGTATGTGATTTTAATAGTGGAGAAAAAAACTAACAAGCACCTTTATTTTTTTATCAACATTGGGTCAAATAGAAGACTTGAAATGTTCAAGTTTTATGCAGAACCACAGAATTCATTGTATAATAAATGTCAAATCTGTGTTTCATCCTACAGAATATGACACTCAGCTATTATCTTTCAACTCAAGCCCCACTTCTTCTGAGGCAGCTTCCTTCTGACGTACTCTGAGGTGAGAGAACTTGTTTGACTCAACTCTGTATCCTCTTCTGGACAAAGGAACAGGCTCTGGGAACAAAGTAAATGTGAAGTGAAGGAAAGGAGGAAAGGAAGAAAGCAAATGGGGGAGGGAGGAGAGAGGAGGGAGAGAAAGGAGAAGGGAACAAGAACAAAAGAATATAAGCACAGAAACAAGCACCAATGCTGATTAAAATCCTGCAGAATATTTGAGTCAGATTGGGCTATTGATAATGAGTGGCCTTGCATTGTTTGCTGTAGTGTCATGGTCTTGCTTCTCCAATAAGATTTCAGACACCATAGGAAGAAGAAAACTGCGTATTGTTTATTCCTGATGATGTAGGAACAGGGTAAAACCTCAGGATTGTCTACAGTGTGTGACCATGCAAGGTGGGGTCACAAGACACTCTACCTGGCTTTTTCAAGTTACAAACCTACTGAAGTATCTTGAAGGGTTCAAATACTTGAGACACATATAAATACATGAAAAAAATAAATGCCATTAGTCATCAGAAAAATGCCAATTAAAATCTCAAGGAGATACCCAGGGCATGTCTATTAGAATGGCATAAGCTAAAAAGAATGAGCATATTAAGTTTTGGCAAGGATATGGAGCAACTGGAATTCTCACACACTGCTGGCGGGGATGAAAAATGATGCAACCACTTTGTTCAGCTTGTCACATACACTTCCTTTATGTGCTGTTGTTCTACTCCTAGAAATTTATATAAGAGCAGGGGTTGGGAAACTGTGAAGTAAATGTTTTTGGCTTTGCCAGGCAAGATGCTCTATACTCTGCTATTGTAATGCAAACACAGCCATAGACAATAAACACATGAGTAAGGCAATAAACGTGTGTGACTGTGTGTGTGGGAAGCACAGAATAAGCCACAGTCTGCCACCCCCTACAGATGTCCATATAAAGACCTGAATGCTCATAGCAACTTCACTTGTAATAGCCCCAAACTGGAAATTGCTACCTGCAGAGAAATGGGTAAACAGACTATGGTATATCCAGACAATGGAATATACTCAGGAGTAAAAAGTAATGAATTATTGATACACACACAACATGATGAATTTCCAAATAATTATGCTGTATGAAAGAAGCCAGATCTTCTGTTCCCCCCACCAAAAAAAAATAGTGTATGATTCTACTAATATATGAGTCCAGAAAATACAAAGTAATCTGTAGTGACTGAAAACCAATCAGTGGTTGCTGGCAGAGGGAGTGGCAGCAGGACTGGAGAAAAGTACTGTAAAAGGGCCAAGAAAGCTTGTAGGAGGGGTGGTATGTTCATTATCTCACGTGTGATATTGGTTTCGTGGATGTATACAGATGTCAAAACTTATCAAATTGGACACACTTATTATATTGTGTGTCCATTATCTATAATAATAAAAGCAGAATATGCTAATTAGACTGGACGTCCTTCTGGACATCCTTCTGATGACATTCAGGACGAAGCTGGGGCTGTGAGGGAAGCCCAGGTCCCGGGTGCCAGAGGGAAGCTGGTGCCGGCAGCCAGGGGAAGGGAAGACCTACTCTTGCACAAATTTCATGCATCGGGCCTCTAGTACCTCAATAGACATGGTAAAAAAAACAAAACATACAACTGGCAGTGGAGGGACAGGGTAGCACTGGCCTCACAAAACACTGAAGCCAAGGTCTTAAACGCCATGAGTGTTAGGGTCGCTGAAGGAGGAACACATAAGGCCAAAGTGGAGAGGGATTATGAATTTATTAGGCCACCTGATACCAGATGGGCTGAGCCCCCAAATGGTTTCAGCACCCAGGGATGGGGAGTCAGGGATTTTTAAAGGACTCTCGGTGGGCTTTTTCTGGGCAGAGAATTCTCTGGATAGGCCCAGATCCAGGGAAGGTCTGCTGGGGAAGGATAATGGTCTTGGCAAGTGGAATGTAGTCTAAGCAAAGGGGAATGTCTATTGTGAAGTGGTTTAAAGGACAGTCCCCAAGGGAGAGGTTATTGATTCAATTAGTTGATCAGACCTAACAATTAGTGCCGGGAGCCAGTCCATGCTTGCTGTTTCAAGGGACCTGGCATATATGGCATACTGTTCTTAATATGTTTACTCACCTTCTTGGCACTATGTGTTTTAACCAAGGTCTCTGAGAAAGGTTGTTTCCCCAGGTAGGGATTTTCCCCTGAAGTTAGGGAGGGAATAAAACCTCTTAACTAAGTGCCAGGTGGGTAATTAATCACTTTAACTACAAACAATCATGCTTAAGCTACATAATCTTTACTCCCTGGAATGGAGATAAGAAACGCCCTAACCTTTGAAATAGAGATTGATAGGATTGGAATCAACTGGTATAAATACAGATGTAAGAAGACAAAACCGAGAGAGACAGAACCTAGGCACAGAACCTACACAGAACGTTCTCTAGAGACAGAAGAACTTCGCTGGAGAGAACATGGCAAAAGATCCTGGACAGAAACTGGCCTCAGAACCTAGAGACAGAACCTAGCGAGAGAACATGGCAAAGGATCCTGGACTGAACCTGACTACAGGAATTGGCAGGAGAGCCTGACTGGAATCTGGTGACTGAGCCTGGCTGGAGAACCTGGACAGAACCTGGCTGGAGAACCTAGCGAGGGAACATGGCTGCAGAACCTGGCTGGGGAACCTAGCGAGGGAACATGGCTGCAGAACCTGGCTGGAGAGCCTGGAGAACCTAGCAAGAGAACATGGACACGGAACCTGGCTGGAGATCCTAAGCAGAACCTCTCTGGAGATCCAGACCAGAACTTGGCTGGAGATCCTGGCTAGGCTGCTGATCAACTGAACGCTGTCCCCGTGTCATTCCTTCTTCGCCGACTCCGTCTACGCCTTTGGGGACCCCTGGACCTGCTGGGGTTGGACCCCAGCATCTTAGGACTTTCTCTCACCCTGACTTCTCTCTCAAAGAGGGTCAGCTTCCCTCTTTGAGGCTGGCTTGTCTGAGTGGAGACACAAGGTCTTGCTCTGCTTTCTGGAATAACAGGGAACAAGGGTTGTACGTGGGTCAGGTGATGTCCTGGAAGGGACATGGATGTAGGAGACTGTCACACCTGAGTGGCTATAAGAGCCACCACTTACTTGCTTCGTGATTCTGGGCAAGAGCAAAGCCTTCGTTTCCGAATCAGGAAAATGGGGGAAATGCTTACTTCGCAAGATTGTTGTAAGGAGTAAAGAGATGAACAGAAAATCGTAAGAAATGTTTGGTGTGCACCCAAACATTTGTTCTTTTTTGTTGTTTCTTCTTCACATACTATTAGCCAGGGTTCTCCTGAGAAACAGAACTAATGGGATGTATTTATATGAGGAGATTTATTAAGGAGACTGTCACACATGATTGTGGAGGCTGGCAAGTCTGAGGTCTGCAGGGCAGGCACAGGCTGTAGAGCTAGGGAAGAGCTGCTGCAGTGGTCTGGAGTCTGAAGGTCATCTGCAGGCAGGATTCTCTTTTCCTCGGGGGATCGTAGTCTTTTCTCTTAAGGCCTTCAGCTGATTGGGTGAGGCCCACCCATGTTATCAGGGATATCTGCTCAACTCAAAGTCTACTGATTTAAATGTGAATCATATCTAAAAAAAATACCTCACAGCAATATTTAGACTGGTATTTGATCAAATAACTGGGCACTATTTCCTAGCCAAGTTGACACATAAAATTATCACACCAACACCAACAATTTTGATGGTTGGCACTCTCCTTTCTCAAAGCTAAATATTATCAGATTCTCCTTCCCAGTTGATGACTTCTTTTTCCTTCAGTTCTCAGCTCTCTCACACCTTTCTTTCCAGTGACTTAGAAAATTCCCCCCAGTGATATGATACCCAAACTCCCACATTTATCGACTTCATTTCCTTTGCATCTTAAAGTTCGACTGCTGCCCTGTTTTAACAACTTGAGCTTGTAATGAAGTACCTACACATTAAAAAAAATTTAATAGCTATTTAGATGGGGGTGGGTGGAGGTGGAGGAGGGTATGGGGGGTGGTGGTAAATGGTGATGGGGGAAAAAGGCCCTATACATTTTTAAGAAACTCTGCTTCCATCAGTTCTGGACAATTTTATGAGACTTCAGAAAACACAGGATGAGCCTTCGGGCCTCAGCTATGGGCCATGTGCCATAAGCCAGACTGCATCAGAGCAAAAGAATTTTAATTCTTCACAATAAGGTTGAGTCTTTGCTGGTAAGGCTGTGCCTGGGCTGGGGATTTAAATGTCTAAGAAGAGGTAAACAGGTTGCAATTTCGTTTGCTTCTAAGCATGCGACTGCCTCAGGGACTTCTGATTTATTTATTTTTTTAATGGAGTGCGAGGCCATAAAGCCTTCCTGCTGGCAGGCTGGCGGGCCCTGCGCGTTTCCAGAGGTGCACCAGGCTGCGGGGAGAGGCACGGAGGAGCTGGCTGAGCCCCGTAATTAAAACCATGCTTGGCAAATGCTCCTGATTCCAGGGGTCACATCTGATTTCATCTTAAACATTCTTTTTGGTCTCCTCTTAACCCAGTCTTGACTTTTGAGCATTCGTATGATTACCAGAGTGGAGGGTGGGAGGAAGTGGGAGTTGGGGTGGTGGGCAGAGGAATGCAAGTTATATGTTGAGGACACACAATGTTTTATATATATATAATACATATATATATATATTATTGGACATATTGGATTCTAATTGGACATTTGCAATACAGTGGGGCCTTGACTTAAGAGTTTAATTCGGCCAAAACCGGTTTGGCTCAGTAGATAGAGCGTAGGCCTGCGGACTGAAAGGTCCCAGGTTCGATTCCGGTCAAGGGCATGTACCTGGGTTGCGGGCACATCTTCAGTAGGAGATGTGCAGGAGGCAGCTGATCGATGTTTCTCTCTCATCGATGTTTCTAACTCTCTATCTCTCTCCCTTCCTCTCTGTAAAAAATCAATAAAATATATTTAAAAAAAAAAAAAGAGTTTAATTCGTTCCGAGACCGAGCTTGTTAAGGAGCTCGTTAACTCAAATTACTCTATCAACTCAATGCAAAAAATCAGCCGAGAGACAGCTGGTATCTCAAAACACTCGTTAGTTGGGACACTCGTAAGTCAAGGCCGCACTGTACAGTATTGGCGAGTGGCTATGGTGTTGTTTTTCTGTATCACTAACAGTTATTTTTTTAAATCTTTTGGGGGACACTTTGGAAAAGGTAAGACTAAAAATGAGTGATCTAATATGGGTGGATATCTCATATCATTTGAGCTTCATATACAATTCCTATCTTTTTCTAATGGAAAACATACTTTTGTTATTATTCACTTTGGTCAACACACATTTCCAAATGTCAGCAGATTTTTTTAACTTGCAGGTATCATCTGCTGGAATTGGACTTGGCCTTTACCTAAATATTTGGCTGTGCAGAGCATCAGCCTTCATCTGGGATTAATGTTTTGTTCAGCCCCTGAGACGTCTGTGCAGTGAATGAAGTTGTTTACTGTTCGAAATAGGGATCCTTAGTCCAAAATGGCCTTGCAAATGCTGGCCTTGCAGATCTGGGCCATGCCTGCAGATCTGAGGGATCGCGGTCAAGTACCTGATCTGATGAGAAACTAAGGTACTCAAAGCCTGTTATAATGAAATATGATAGACATTTGTTTTCTCTCTAACACCGTGTTACGTAGTCTAAGGCTTGGTACATATTTCTGCCACTACATTTTAGTTTGGTACAATTGTGTGATCATTTACACTTCCCCATACATTTATCAACAACTCAGGGAGCAAAAGAAAAGGAAGAAATTTGAGTGTCTCCATTTCAATGAGTTAATATTTATTGAGCACTGGCAGTGTGCCAAAGAGTATGCTGATGTATAAAGAAGACTAAGAATAAGCACCCTTTCTCTCTCTGCCTCAGTTTCTCACCTGGAAGAGGAAGTCACCCAGCCAGTGCAGTGTAGGGACACTGGCTCTCCAAAGGCTGGGTAAGAAGCCTGATTGTGGTGTTTGTCTTGTCCATTGTGAACATAATCCCGCAATGGCCAGTTTCAACTATGAAGAAAAGGTACTTAGTTATTAGTACTGCTGATACTTAGTTATTAGCAGTTGTAACTGTGGGCAAATTATTTACCCTGATTGGATCTCAGATTCCTCATCTCTTCAACTATGAACAGAACTGAAAAGAAAAGTGTGCGATGGCCTTGCCCAGTCTGAACATCTCCAGCACATGATGTGCCCCCTGCATCCCCCTTCTTTCCAGAGCCATCTCCGAGCCTCCTCTACTCTCTACCCTCTTCCCCTACATGCATCAGTGTCTGCTCCCTTAGGAAGCTCACGTCTTCTTGTGAAGAAATGAATATTAAATAGGAAATGAACACCCTGTATTTTGAACATTAGCTAAAGGCTACTTGTGAACACACCCCTGACTCTAAACTCACTGGCTTTCCTATAACGAGAGTGGCTGTTCCCCTCACTCTGGTTCATAGACTTCAGAAGAAAGGGCAGCTCCACAGTCACATCCCGGGGCGCCCCTGAGTAGCCCACATGTGGCCAGAGGTGCAAGCATGGTTGGTGGCTTTAAGCCTTGCCTTGAGGTTTCCTTAATGCCCAACCTTAAACCAAGCTCTTGAAAGAAGCTACACAAAAAGTAATGATCCTCAAAAATGAATGCATTGTAACAGCAAAGAAGAAATTTAATTAGCCAGCATAATAGCGCCATTTAGGCTTCTTTTTCCTTTTCTTTCTTTTCAAACAATAAATTCAGTGACTAGTAACTGTGGGCACCACTGCCTTAGCCCCTTGAACGCAACAACTGGGACAGAATTGGGAGGCAGGGATGAGTCTGTTCTCTGCGTTCCAGTTTTACAAACGGGCTCATCGGATTTTTTAAAAATGTTAACAATAGTATTTTTTTCAATGGACTCTTAGGCACAGAGGGCGAGTCATCTGGACACAGTGGAATGGTGGGAATTTGTGTGGTAGTTTTCATTTTGTATCATGGTACTGCCGAGCCATAGGGGGAAGGGGCAGGCATGAGTCTGGCCACTGGTGATTGAGAATTTCTACATTCAGAGTCTTAAGAGTGGTGACAAGGAGACATGACCAAGAGTTGTGTCTTTTCATTGGAGCCTATGAGAGTTTGGGTGGTTTGGGGATGGGCTAATGGACATGGAAAGAAACACTCCCAGATGCTGCCACTTTGATTGCCCACTCTCTCCTTCCACAGAGCCCTCAGGGCTGCCCTGTGAGACTTATTTTCTCTGTGAGGCTGCCTTTTGATGTCCATCCGTGATCAGGCAGTACTGCTGATACTTAGTTATTAGCAGTTGTAACTGTGGGCAAATTATTTACCCTGATTGGGTCTCAGATTCCTCTTCTGTTCAATGGAGGTGATGTAGTCCTGACTTCAAACGTTGTTTGGATAAAGGTGAAGGACTTAGGTGGATGCACCTGGTGTTTCATTGAGAAATAAGGAGAAACACTCTAGGTATAAGTTTGAGACACAGAACACGGAAATCAGCAGGACACCAATGACCCTATTTGAAAGTTTACAAGAGCAGAAGGCAAGCAGGGGACTTGGCAAGCATGAGAATGGGGGACCCTTGTGGGGGATGCTGTGCTGTGCCTCTAGAGCCCCTTCAGGCCTGAAGGATTGATGCCCCCAGTTTAGGAAGGTTGTCATTCTCAGCTGTCAGCCCTCAACAGTGAAGAGCCACCTGACTCCAGGTGGCCCTTATCTGTGGGAAACTGTTTATTGTCTTCACTAGCTGATAAGCGTAGACAGAGAACCCCCCCACCCCTCCCAAGACTGGGTACCTTTGAAGCCCTAGCAAAGGTCGGAGCTGGGCGCCACCTCTGTCCAGACAGTGGTAGCTGAAGCAACTTCCCCATTTATTATTATGTAAATCCTTGCTGATGGGCTAGTCTGCCTGTTGCCTGGGGTCCCCTGCTTAAGGGCTATGCTATGGGTGCATCCCAGATCAATAAAAGCTTGGTGAGGTCAGAGCCCCAGTGGAAGTCCTTCTCCTTGAGTTGGACTTGCCCGCCTGGTCCCCCAATATTCCCAAATTATCTCTTGTCTTTTCTCTTTCATTTGTGTGCGGCTCCTCTTCCAGATCCTGAACCCTGAACCACGCGGGACGTGGAGGGAAACATTTACCACACTTATCCCTGGAGTCCCCACCCCCTATGACTGCCTGATGTGAACATACAAAGGCTCAGTTCCTTACCCTGATTTGGGACAACTCAGAAGGGCCATTCCAGCTTCAGAGCTCCTGGTGGGTTGGCTGCACCTTGACATATGAGAAATATATTTGATCTGTACCCTCCTTCCCTTGCTTTCCAGCACACAGCTCCTGAAACCCTTGGAATCTCTGAAGTGAAAATGTTTTTTGGTTTAATAAAGTCTTTTGTATGCTGATGAGATGACTGGTGGCTAGGAGCTCCTGGCAGTCTCAGGATGGGTGCTGGTGGCTGGAAACCAACCTGTGAGGAGACAGTTGGGACTTTCAGCCCATCCCCTGACTTCTGAGGAGAGAGGGACCAGAGGTCAAATTAATCACCAATAGCCAATGATTTAATCAATTATGCCTACATAATTAAGCCTCCATATAAATCCCAAATGAGGAAGTTTGGAGAGCTTTCGGATTGGTAGATGTGCCGGCTCGCCCAGAGAAGGCATAGAAGCTCCTCGCCTCTTCCTTATACCTAGCCCTGTGCATCTCTTCCATCAGGCTCTTCCTGAGTTGTTTCCTTTCACAATAAACCACTAATATAATAAGCAAACTGCCTTCCTAAGTTTGGTGAGTTGTTCCAGCACATTATTGAATCTGAGGAGGCGGCTGTGGGAACATCCATCTTATAGCAGCTCAGCCAGAAGCCCAGGTGACACCTGGACTTGCAAGAGGCAATAGAAGTGGGTTGGGAGGACGGTCTCGGGGGATTGAGCTCTCCACCTGCGGGTCAGTGCTGCCCCAGGTCCACAGAGTCAGAATGGAATCAACTTGCAGGACCCCCACCTGTGTCAGAGAATTGCTTGGTGTGGGAGTGCGCACATTTGGTGACCAGAAGTGACGTCATGTGAGTAGTAGAGTTTTGCTCACAGTGCAGAGAGTCAGAGAGAAAGAAGAGTGTTTCCTTCAGCACCTCTGCCCACATCTGTCTACAGGAGTTCTCCCTGAACTTCCTGCTCCCAAGTTGCCTTGCCAGAGCCTGAGTCCCAGGAAATCCAACTGTGTGGCGTTCATAGCAGAGGGAACAGTAAGAACAAGGACAGAGAAGGTTGACAAAGCCAGGCAAGGTTTCTTGCGATGACGGATGGCGTTTGGTGAGAGGAAGAAGGTTGTAAGAGGTTGGCTCTCACCGTCTGCTTTGAAGTTGGTGCCACGGGGGAAGCTGATGGAAAAAAATGAATGGTGCCTGGTTCTCCTCTGGCCTCTCTCCAGAAGCCTCAGACACAGAAGGCCAAGGTTCTTCAACTGCATAAAGAAATGGGAACTCCAGACCATGTCTCCTCCTTCGACAGCCCCCAGATTTCTTCCGGAGAGAGCCTGACAGTGTGAGGTCAACCAAACCTCAGGGTACGTTGTCAGTAGATGGCCAGCAGCAGCCCCCACATTGCAAGCCTGGAGCCAGCTGCCCTTTCCTCGACCAAGACGGGGTGTAGAGCCTGGTGACTCCCTGCTACTCACCCTGATGCAGATCATATGAGCCCAAGAAGGGCCATTTCTTTTTCCCAGACAAAAAATTATTGAATAGATCCCAGCCATTTCTTTGTGGATATATTGCTGCAGGAGCAGAACAAATGACTCTATTTTAAAAGTAGAAATATTGAAATAATATATGTCATTGATTAAACAATTTCAAAAAATAAATAAATAATGAAAAGTCCTTCTTACCCTAGAACTCCCAAACCCACTCCTCAAATATTCACAGTGAACAGTTGTTATGTGTCCTTCGGAAAATGATCTATGTATAGTCAAGCACATTTGTATAGATGCCTTGTGTGTGTGTGTATGTGTGTGTGTATGTTTCTTTTTAACACAAATGGGTAATACATTCTATATCATTTTTTTGCTCTTTGCTTTTGTCCTCCCACTTACTTATATTTTTCACTGCAAGTAACTGAAAACCAAACTCAAACTGTCCTGTGTAATAAACAGGATTTGCTGACACAAAACTGGAAGTTCAGAAAAAAAACTAAGTTCAAGGTTGATTTGATTCAGTGGCTTAACAATGTTATCAGAGGTCCGTTTCTCTTCCTGCACTGCCTTTCATTGTGTGATTGCGAAGGCTGGCTTCCCATCGTGACTGCGATGTGACCTGCTGACCTCCCCAGGGCTACATACTCACAGGTCCATATCGAGGCAGGGAGAGAAGTTATTTCTTGAAGTTCTCTCAGAAGAGCCAGAAAGCTTTAATTTTAATATTTTGTTTCCCTTGGAGGCCCAAGCCAACTACTTTATGCATCTCATTGGTCTGAATTGGGCCATGTGCCTTTATCCGAACCAGTCTCCCTAGGAAGAGATGGGTTACACAGATTAGTTCAGCCTGAGCCAAGAACCCTCCAGAGCCAGGAGTGGACTTACTGATTTCCAAGTATATGGGCTGTGAGTGGTAGGTATGGATAGCTATGAAAAATTAAAATATTTAGCAATATTACTGAACATCGTGTTATGTGCTTCTTTCCATAGCCACACAGCTAGATCTGTGTTCTGTAAAAAGATTAAAATTGTTACCCTGGTGGGTGTGGCTAAGTTGGTTGGGCATTGTCCCATGAACCAAAGAGCTGTTGGTTCGATTCCTTGTCAGGGCAGATCCCCAGGGTTGTGGGCTTGATCCCCAGGAGTGGGCGTGCATGAGGCAGCTAATAGACGTTTTGCTCTCACATCAATGTTTTTCTTGCTCTCCCTCCCCCTCTCTCTAAAAATCAATAAATTTTTTTAAAATTAAAATTGTCATTATATGGTTCAATTATGGGATACAACATAGTTTACTTAACCATTCCTGTTACTGGGCATTTCCGGCTATTTCTTGATATGAAACAATGCGTTGGTGAATGCTCTGCATGCATTTTTACACACACATGATTTATAGCTATACCTGTGGCTAAATCCTGAGGAGATGAAATCAAGAATATAACCCACCTACATTTAGTTGCATAACATCCAGGAGATGGGGCAGCTGGCTCAGACATTTGGAGTTTGTTGTTTTGCTGGATGAGCACTCCAGTGTCAGCCACAAACCATTTCATTCCACTATTCCAATTTTAAAATAAAACTTATATGAAAAAAAAGAAGATCGACACCTTTTATGACCTGATGCCAACCAACCTCTCCACTGTCTCATCTCTGCCCAGGCCCACGCCCTACATGCCATGTTTACAGCCCTGCAGACTTCTGCACTGGCCCAGACTTCTCTAGGAAACACCTTCTTCTTGAAGGATGTCACACTTTGAAGCCAGCTCAACAAGACTCTTCTGGGAGCCTTTTCTGACACCTTATTTATCTCCTCTCATCGTGTAATTATATCCTGTCATAACTCCTGAGTGAAGATATCATCTTCTGTTTTTCTTGTCCCCCGTTAAACTGTGAGTTCTTAAAAATTCTATCTCAATTATTTTTGGCATCCTTGGTGCCTGGCATATAATACATATATTTAGAGGGTCTGTGTATGTATGTATGTGTGTGCTTGCTTGTTTGTTTTTCCAAATAAAGGTATAAAATGGTCAAGTTCTGTGTGTATCCATTTCCTGCATTGTAGCCAAAATCTTGTATTATGAAAATCAATATATTGTCAACTATTCTAGAATCATAAGTCGTTTCTTTTCATGGAGTAGAAACATCAAGAAAGAATAGTGGGGTAGGGAACAGGCTTTGAGGTGAGAAACGATTGATTGAATTTGAATCCTGCCTCAGCCACTTGCTCCTTTCACAACGTACAGTGATTTAACTTTCTTGGACCCTCACGTCTTCGTGGGTAAAAGGGGATGATAAGGACACTGATCGGACATTGTGCGGCTTAATGAGATAATGCAATGATAATGCACAAGGTGCCTAGCATTCTGTGTCATCTAGTATTAGTAGTATTCACATTTGAACGTGGCAGTTCACACTTTCTCCCCCACAAAAAGGAAGCATTAGCATTGCATTCTTTCAGACTTTCATTTATGTTCAAATCCCAGAATTTAGGAATTTTATGTAAGGGGTGAAATGTATCACTTAGACCTTTCAAGTCATCTTTAGAAATAGCCTTTCCAAGTGGCAGCAACCACCACCCAGCTGTACTGAAGAGAGACAAGCTGAGTCCTGGTTGCAGATGTTTTCTCATCTCCACAGCAGCTTGTTGCTAGGAGAACCACTCTGGGAGGCTAATATCTTGATCCCTGGATAAAGTAAACATGTAATTCATCAGAAACAGAATCGCAGTGGAAGCACAGCTGGGTAGGGAGCAAGGAAGGAAACTTTGCAAAGTAGAACACATTCGCAAAGTGGAGATTCCCAAGTTGAATGGCGCTGTGCAGGCTCTGGCCCTAGGATAGGGCGCTAGCAACCCCACTAACTAGCTGTGTGACTGTCGGGGAGCCATTTTTTCCCTCCCACACTCATTTTTTCTCATCTATAGAATGGGCATAAAAATTACTTGCCTTGTATCTCACAGGAGTTTACCAAGCACCACTCAGATGCTAGGAATCTGATATTAGTAAGGTTAAGGGGGCACCCACTGAGCCCTCCCTTCCCTCTCTGGCATCTTGACCTGGGTGTCACCTTCCTGGAGGTGCAACCAGACAGATGATTTCTCAGCTTCCTGTCCAGGGATAGGAAGTAATTAAAATTGAAGATTGAATTGAATAACTCCCCTCTCATGTTTTCTTCAAGCTCTGTACATTTACTCTGAAGTTTAAAACAAATTAGTTTCTAATATATAAACATATTCTCAAACCTCAAGTTTAAAAGTGAGTGTATATGATTGTTATTGAAAAGTATATTTTATTAAATTTCTAGTCAGTATTCTTCATTTTAATTCTTTTCTTTTTTTTTTTTTGAATTTGTGTGTATGTTGAGGGGGCAAGGAAGGGCACTGCAAATTCTGTGTGGAACGAGGCAGGATATACTTACATACTTAAGTATTTCATCTAATTCTCACCACAGATTTATGAAGTGGCCATGGTAGCCCATTTTATAGATGAAGGACCAAAAATAAGAGTTTAAATGTGTTGCCTACTTCTGAGAGCCGGGGAGGTGGCAGAGCCAGGATCCAACCCAAATCCAACCCTGTGGCTCACAACTGCAAGCTGAGGCAGGAACTTAACCAGCAGCAGCCTGTCCCGCTGCCTCACGGGGCCTCAGAGAAGGAAGGTTCCCAAGGCTGAGCCAGGCGGACAGATGCACCAGCAGACATATTTGCTGCTCAACGCTTTCATTATGAAAAGAGCAGCTGGAACTAGATATAGCAATTGGATTCAGGTAGCTTTCCACCAGCAAAGAAGCAATGGTCAACAGAAGGAACCAACAACGATACCTGACAAGAAATTCTGGAGGGAGACAAGCCCTGGTGGTTGGTTATATCTTACCTGAGCATTTAGCTAAGAATCATGGACTTGGAGCCTGGGTTACGTAGCTCAGTTGGTTAGAGCATTGTCCCGATACCCCAAGGTTGTGTGTGGTTTTGATCCACTGTCAGGGCACATACAAGAAGCAGCCAATGAGGCATAAGTAGGTGGAATGACAAATTGATGTTTCTCTCTCTCTCTTTCTCTCAAATCAAGAAATTTAAAAAACAGTTTAAAGAAAAGAATCATAGACTTGAACTGCTAACTTTCTGTTATATCTGAAACAGCTGGCCCCCTCAGTCAGTCAGGAGCAAGGGGGCCAGCAGAAGTGCAAATTTGCACATCAATTGGTGAGCAGTGTGGAAAGCCCTTTCATCCTTAGCTTTAATTCATGAATCCTTTCTCTTGACTCCAAAGTTGCTGATTCCTTTCTTTCTCCAAAACATCACCAGGAAGTGAGGCCCCATGCCCTGGTGCCTATGTTAGTGAAACAGTGTTTGAGGTAAACAAACCCACCTCCGCTTCTGTGAGATTGGGGCCGTTGTCCCATCACAGGCCCTTTCAGAAGGAAACTTCAATATCTGCATTTCAAGGCCGACCATTGAGATGCAAGCTCTCCTTGTTGGAGGGTCACTCCCATGGTACTTCAGGCTGCCTTTTGATCTTTCCCTCCACTCCCTGGCCTCCTCCTAAAGCTCACTCTTCCTAAAAAGTGAGGCCCTTTTCCATCAGTTGCCTACAAACTATTTCCTTCCTGATTTCCCATAAGGCTGGGAATGAGGTAGTTGGGTGTCAGGGTTTCCTAACAGGATCTGTTTAGCTCTATTGCGGGTATTTATAGAGGATTTAGTTAAAACACCACTCTTGGTGTTGCTGAGGAGTTTTCCAAAAATTCTTCCCTGGTTACTCCGCACTTGCTAAAAAGACAAGGGGAACACTTCCTACTTCCCCAAATATAAGAATATGTTATTAAATGAGCCTAAGAAGAAAACAAAGAAAAAGAAGACCCAAGTTCCTAAGGTCACTGTGAGTGGCTGCAACCAGAAAGCACAGCTTCATCTAATAATTTTAACAAGAAATATATATTCATATAACATTTAAAGATATTCTTGATGCCTAATCTGGAAAGGTCAACTGCACTTCTAAATCTCACTTTCAAACCAGTGAAACCAAATATTTTTGACAGAACAAATCATTTCTCCCAAACCTAGACATCGGTGGTTCTACTTAGGCTGCTTCCAAACAACACCTAAAAGAGAGTCTTCATTTGGGCTTCAGACGGGGCTCTGAAAAGTCTTGTAAATGTTTGCAGCCTATGTGTGCACTTAGGATTTTCCTAGGGAGGAGACCCCTAACGTTCATCTAATTTTATAAGGGACTCATGGCTCTAAACATTTCACATTCAATGACCTAATGCAGCATTGAGAAGGACTTCCTGGAATAAACTTGGCCTGTGTCACACCGATTAGATCTGAGGACAGAGGAGTACAGAGGAAGGGCCTCACTGAATGATCTGCCATCAGTCTGATTCAGTCAACAAACACCCAGCCAGGACTCACTCAGTGAAAGGCAGGAGATGTGATTGTCTCTTAGGAAGCAGCCATCATAAATGCAATTGTTCACTGCAGATTGCCCAGCCCCTTTGAAGTCTGGCTGCAGGACCGAAGCCCAGACCTTCTCATTCCCAGGGAGACTGCATGCTGTGTGATGACGTGGGTATTAGTTGATTTATGTCAAGTGCTTTGAAGATCCGAGGAACCTAAGTGCTAGGAAGTACCATCCACCTCCTCAAACTTTCCTTGTCTCTCTTTTCCCTCATAGGCAACTCTCAGAACCCAGAATACAGATTTTGCCCCAAAGCCCCCATTATCAATGAATGGGCACCTGAAAAGGGGTGTTCCTTTTTCCCTGAAGGGCGGGGAGGCTCTCATAAGAGGCTCATTTAGAACAGGTGCTTCCTTCCCCCTGTTGAACACATTGGCAGCTTTCTCTAAAGATGCTCAAAACAAGTTAAAGCCTAAAGTGTTGGTGATAAATTAAATCAGAGGATCTGCAGGCTGGGCGCCCAGTGTTTGGGAGGCCAGTTCCTGCAGTGTGATCCTTAGGAAGCTCAGAAAGCCTCCTCAGGGGATGAAAGGATCGTAATTTACAATCCAATAGGGGCGATAAGATAAAGAGTCACGGGGATAAGTACAGTATAAATCAGGATGTGTTCAGGCTAACGGAGAGATTCAAAGAACTGGAAGGTGGTTGGAAATTTGGACTATCACACCCGGAGAGAATTTTCAGGAAGACAGTGGCTTTGGAAGGAGTAACACAAATTAGGAATGACATTCACTGAGTCCTTCCCGTGTGCTCATTGAGCTAAATCCTTTCCATGTATCTTCTCATTTAATGGACCTTGACTGATAGGATCATGCTGGTGGTTATGGCTGAGGATGGCATTGCTCAAGGGAAAGCAAGGACAAGAGACAATGTCTCAAGCTTTTCTCTAAAAAAAGTGTCTGCCTCCCTTTCATCACTCTTTTCTTTAAACAAATCTTTTCTTTTTGAAAGTATTACATGTTTCTCTCCCCCACCCCATTGGCCTCTTCTACCCACCCTGACCCCCTGCCCCCTGCCCCTGCCCCCCACCCGAGGCCTTCACCACTATCACTCTTTTCTTGATTCCTTACATTCCAATGTGGAATTTGTGTTTTGAATGAGCTTCTGCTTGTCCTACTCACATATGCCAAGAGCATCAAAATCATTCTCTCAGTGTTTACCCTAAGCTCTTGATGATAAGGATTATGGGGGATGTGATGGCAGCTCTAGCGTGCCCACGGGAGATGAAGATGAAGATCTGCATAGAAGGGCTGCTGGGGACTTGTCTACACAAGGCATATGACTCATGAGAACACCATCTTTCATTTATTTGGATTTGCCTAGGTTACATCCTGGACCAGAAAAAGGGACAATTGGTAAAATTTAATTAAGGTTTATGAAGTTGTGGATATTATTGGATCAATATTGATGTCCTGGTTTTGACCACTGTATGATGGTTGGGCACAATGGCAATATTTAGGGAAGCTGAGTGTGAAAAGTATAAGGCAACTCACTGTACCATTCTTTTTATAACTTTTTGTAAGTCTGAACTTATTTCAAAGTGAGTTAAAAGTAAAAATAAGTAAAAATATTTATGTAGATTTGGAGTGACTAGGGTGGAAGTTTGCACTGGGGAAGGGGACAGTCTAGACAGAGTCCCTTCTCTTGATTTTGTTGCTGCTGAAACGCCTTTTGAAAGCACAGTCTAGGCCCCAGGAGGGTCCTGAGGATCTAGACCTGGGCAGACTCCTCAGATGGCCCTTTGGAAAACACCATGATCTCACTGTGTCTCTAATTCCCTTAGCAAGTGAGCACCTGTTTCCCGCCTTGTCACGAGGGGGAAACTGAGGCTCACAGAGGCTCAGTTGCCTGAAGTCACAGGTCTGGTGAGTGGAGAAGCTGGAATTCTCCTGATGTCTCTAGTAAAGCTTTTCCTAGGACTGTCATCTAACCTCACCTGACAGTAGTCCACCTTATCTGAGGTCTCACTTTCTGAGGTTTCAGTTACTCGCAGTCAACCACAGCCCGAAATTATTAAATGGAAAATTCCAGAAGTAAACAATTCATACATTTTAAAATTTGGCTGTTCTGAGTATCGTGATGAAATTTTGTGCTGTTACTCTCCATCTCTCCTGAGAAGTGAATCCACCCTTTGTCCAGCGTCTCCACACTGTAGATGCTCCCCCCCCAGTACTCACTTAGGAGAAGAACTCAAGTATGAGATTGACTGTCCTGGTATCAGCTCAGAGCTTGTGTTCAAGTCACCCTTATGCCATTTGGTAATGGCTCCAAAGCCATTCACATTTTATTACAGTACATTGTTATAATTGTTCTTTTTTATTATTATTGTTAATCTCTTACTGTGTCTAAGTTATGAATTAAATTGTATCATAGGTATGTATGTGTATACAAAACATATTATATATAGGGCTTGGTACTGTTTGAGATTTCAAGCATCCATTGAGGGTCTTGGACCCTATTTCCAGTGGATAAGGGGGGGAGGTCCTTTATTCTGTACTTAACATTTCCAGAAACTCCTGGCAGACACTTTATCCTGCCCCTCCCAGTCTTTCCAGGACCAACTGATCCTGACACATAACGGGCTGCTCTTTATGTCCTCACTAGAGGCCTGGTGCATGAAATTTGTGCACACAGGGTAGGGGGAGGGTCCCTCAGCCTGGCCTGTGCCCTCTCGCAGTCTGGGAGCCCTCAGGGGATGTCTGACTGATGGCTTAAGCCAGCTGTGGGCAAACTACGGCCCGCGGGCCGGATCTGCCCGTTCGAAATGAATAAAACTAAAAAAAAAAAAAAGACCGTACCCTTTTATGTAATGATGTTTACTTTGAATTTATATTAGTTCACACAAACACTCCATCCATGCTTTTGTTCCGGCCCTCCAGTCCAGTTTAAGAGCCCATTGTGGCCCTCGAGTCAAAAAGTTTGCCCACCCCTGTCTTAAGCCCACTCCCCTTAGTGCTGCTGAGGAGGTGGGAGAGGCTCCGGACACTGCCGCTGCCCTTGCCAGCCATGAGGCCAGCTTCTGACTGAGCAGCACTCCCCCTGTGGGAGTGCACTGACCACCAGTGCGCATCATAGCGACCAGTCATTCTGCCGTTCAGTCTATTTGCATATTAGCCTTTTATTATATAGGATTGACCTCTAGTTATCCATCAAGTGGTTTTTTTTTTTTTTTTTTTTACATTCTCACCTGAGGATATGTTTTATTGGTGAGAGAGAGAGAGAGAGGGAGAAAGAGAGAGAAAAATAGACCAGTTGCCTCCAGTAGTATGCACACTAGTCAGGAATTAAACCTGCAGTCTTTTGCTGTATGGGATGGTGCTCCAATCAACTAAGCCACCTGGCCAGGGCCCATCATGGTTTTTTTTTTTTTTCTCAATGGTTGCCCATATGTGTGTTCCACTGAGGGGATACAAATTGAGTTATATTTTTGATGGGGAAAACTCTTGGATTTATAGCCTTTTCATTTGGAGTAATGTTTCTATTGATTTTCATTTAATTTGAGGTATGTAAAACACACACACATAAATGAAATGAAACCATTTCACCTGGTGTCAAATATTAATTAAAAGTTTAGGAATACAACTTTGATTCAGTGATTTAGAAGCCAGAGGCAGGCTTCTCTTCAATACCGCGTCCAATCGCAGGGCCATTTCTGGGCTTCTGCTCCCTCCTGTTGTGGAAGCGGCAGGACTGGTCTTGCCGGGCCTGGGAAGCAGACTGTGTTCTTTGTATTTCTGAGATGCTGGTGACTAAGGGGACAGAGCAGGATCTAACATGCTGGCCTGGCCCTCCCAGGACTTCTGCTTCGCCTCCCACATTCTCATCACCAGGAATCAGAGGGGAAAGCCAGGCTGGGTCCCTGAAGGGAGCAAGAAGAGAAGAATCCATTTCATCACTTACAACTGTGTTTTATGACTAACTTTTTTTTCTGCCATAGAATACCATGTTATCCTTTCATAATATTTTAGAATATAAACATAGGCATTACTTTTAAGTCATACTTTCCAAGAAAATTAAAATGATAGGAGCATGTGGTGTAGAGACAGACAGACCTGGGTTTAGATTTAAGCTCCAAAACTTAGTGGCTGTGGGTTTGAAGTGAGTTACATACCAGCTTTTGTCCCAGTTTTCTCACTGGTGATGCAGAGCCAACAGCACTCCCCTCTCCCCCAGGGTTGTGGTCAGCTTTAATCCAGGTGATGTATGTAAAACACCTGTCACCACGCATGAGGGTCCCCACCGCTACTTGGCGCTATCAGCAATAAAGCTCCCCTCACATCCACCGTCCTCCTCCCTTTCAGTATTTAAACTCCAAGCACCCGACGTGCTCATCGTGTTCTCTGGCTAATTATGGATACCTTGGCCCCTTCTGTTCTCAGGGTCTCTAGGATATCCATATCTCTCACCTCATCACATCTAAACTTAGTAGTCCAGTGTCCCCCTTCCCTGGGCGCACTGCTCTCTGCTCACCCCAGCTCTAAACAAGGAGTCCTATGCTGAAGCGGTCATGGTAATGATGACTTACTGGGTCTTCTCTGATGATGAGACTTGCCCACAGTGCTGTAGGAAGGAGTACTAAAGCAAAGACTAGAGCTCAGGACTCCTTGTTGCTAAAGCCAGCCTGGTTTGCTTTATACGCTTCCTCCCCCTCCATCGGGGGCCCCAGAATGCTGGCCTGCAGTCCTGGATTTTGTCTGGGCTGTGGTGGCTGAACCTCAGGACACTGTGTACAGCTTCGAATATGCTCTGGGTCTGGGTTTCAGCTCAGAGACTTCTGGAACCAACGGTGCACTACATTTGGGACTTGGCTTTTTGGTGTGTGTGTGTGTGTGTGTGTGTGTGTGTGTGTGTGTGTGTGTGTGTTTCTTTTTGCATTTCTTTTTCTTAAACCAATAACATGCTTTGAAAGGGACAGCATGTCAGCCATAGCCTGGACCTCATACCTTTACATTTATTTTGCTCTTAGCTATGCTTTGAGGAATTGGAGAAAATGCCAATTCCTGCACTGCAATGCAACATATTGTGATAGATGCTTCTTCTGAGATCCCATATGCTTCATATTGCCATGGAAAAGCACTGGCATAGAAAGTTTTTTTTTTCTATAAATTTCCCCAGAGACTGAATTGGATTTCTGTTGGTCGCTTTTACAGAACATTGTCTCGGCAAGGAGGGAGAGAAAGATTGCAATTATCAAATGGAGTGGGTTTTAATGTAAATTTGCTTTAAGACGGCAGTTTGGAGGACATGGCCCCAGAATGTTCCTGGTTCTGATTCTTCGAGCTAATATTTGAAGGGTTTAGTCTTGAAATAATAGGGAAACAGTGACTTTAGGAGAAGAAAGCCACAAATCCTGACTTGGCCACTCGCCACCTCTGAATCTGGGGCAAGTGTACCAATTAGGTTTTGTTGAAATGATTTAGTGACTCAAACACATTTTTAAAAATTTTGTTTTACATTTTGGTCTGGGCAGACTCTGATAGGGCTGGGTGGTCCAAGGTAACCTCACTCATGTGTCCGGTGGTTGGAGTGGTGTTATCTGGGGTGAGGGGGTGATGTGGCCATGTGTCTCGTCTCCCACCAGGCTAGCCCCAACTTGTCCCCAGGGCGGTGGTCACGAATGGTGTCAGCAAGAACTTTCTAAGCCTCTGCTTACATCTCATTTGCTAAAACCTGACTTAGTCAAAGCAAGTCAATATCTGAGCCCACATTCAAAAGGCAGAGAAATGGAGTCACCTCTTTTTTTTTTTTTAATACATTTTATTGATTTTTTTACAGAGAGGAAGGGAGAGAGATAGAGAGTTAGAAACATCGATCAGCTGCCTCCTGCACATCTCCCACTGGGGATGTGCCCACAACCAAGGTACACGCCCTTGACCGGAATCGAACCTGGGACCCTTCACTCCACAGGTCGACGCTCTATCCACTGAGCCAAACCAGTTTCGGCTGGAGTCCCCTCTTGATGGGAGGTGTTGCAAAGTCACATTGTAAAGAGGTGGCATCATGATCCACTGCAGCAAGTTAATTATGCTCTCTGAGCCTGAGCATCCTCTGAGTCAAAAAGGGGTGACCAACATGCACTACCTAACCACTCAGCTTTACCATGTCAAACATGAACTCTTTTTAAAAAATAATCGTGCTAGGCTAGAAATTTGTCAGAGTTCATAGACAACTAAGATTTCTTGAGCATATATACTCTATGCTCAGCTGCCTCCTGCATGCCACCCCCGCCCCCAACCTGGGACCATAGTCTTCTTTGACTTTCTGCATTGTAGACACTCAGCTTCTATTATCTATTTTATTGCAGTGCATGTTTTATAATGAAACAATATATTAGCATAGTAGTATATAAATAAATACACATTAAGAGTGCATGTTCAAATATATTTTTCTGATAAGGACATATGGTCAATAGTTTGGAGAAACACCTGAATCTAGAAATAGTGACAGAGACCACACATTATTCTAAACCTCAAGAAGGATGCTGTGGTCAAAACAGACTTGCAAACAATTCATTTGCACACGGGGCAGAATGATATCAATGCCAGCTGTCTAATGCACTGGGAGCACTGAGTAACGAGTGATTCCTTTTGTCTGGGGGCTGGGAGTGCTTCATGGAAGAGGTGGCATTTGAGTTGTAAAAATCTGTGATGACTTGTGGGCAAAAGTTTAAGAGGTAATGCCTGGCATAGAATAAGTGTCCACTCAATGTTGACTGGCAGGTCCTGCACCTTGACTGGCTTTTCCTTAAACTCCTGCTACATGTAGGAGTCAGTATCACCAAAATGACACTTCACCACCTCCCCCGCTCCCCTTGCTTGTTTATTCTTACCCACTAGGCTATATAGTCCTTAAGTCCACTTCAGCCTACTTCAGGTCCAGGGATATTGTATATCCTTGTATCTTTGACACATTGCCTGGTATGCACAAGCATACCAATGGTCTTTTCTCTGTAGGTAGATTGTTTAGAGTTTCATGAGCAGCATCTATAATAAGTCCCTTGGGTCCTCTCAATATTTAATGCAGAATTGCCTCATACAGTTGGTACATAATAAATATTGCTGACTGTGCCATTGATGGATTGAGAAAGAAAAGAATCCACCTTTTTAGAAATTCTGAAACTATGTCTCTCTGGGTTAAAGGTAATTACACAGATAATTAAGACTAAAAGAAACTAGCTGTTTTCATTTGCACTGAACTACCAGGAGCCTAGGTCTGCAGTGATCAAATTCTCTAGTTTGATGTTTTCACTCCCTGACTCCCCAACTTTTATAAACAACTTTGATAAACAAAGCTGGAGAACTGAGCCATCCTAGGGAGCCCAAAAGAGCTAGAGTTAAAATAATGGACAAGCATCAGCTTTAAGAGGGAGAGAGAATGAGAGTAGAGATGTCATTTTTAGATTTAGAAAAATGATCATCTTGCTTACTGCATTTTGGTAAATGATGGGTAGATGCCTATTAAGATAATGATCGAAAAGCTGAATGAAATTGCAGAGGGAGGTCAAGAGCAGACTGAGGGAGACAGGTATTTGGTAAGATAAAGGAGGGCACCCACTCCCACCCCCACCCCCACTCTCCCCATTTATCTCTTAGGATGAGGTCTTTGCTTGTTGTCCTTGTTAGGGAAAGCCTGTCTACTAGACCAGTGATGGCGAACCTTTTGAGCTCGGCGTGTCAGCATTTTGAAAAACCCTAACTTAACTCTGGTGCCGTGTCACATATAGAAATTTTTTGATATTTGCAACCATAGTAAAACAAAGACTTACATTTTTTGATATTTATTTTATATATTTAAATGCCATTTAACAAAGAAAAATCAACCAAAAAAATGAGTTTGCGTGTCACCTCTGACACGTGTGTCATAGGTTCGCCATCACTGAACTAGACACTTGGAGAAAAATTAGAGAGGTAAGTGATGATGCTAGTAATTACCAGGCCCAAAGGAAAAGCCCACTTCAGGTCCAAAAAAATGTAAGGAACAAAAAAATGAGAGATGAGCAGGTGAGGAGGGTTCCTGGGACCCAGGGCTGTCCCTGTTGCCACAGGTTGGTAACCACAGGCCACTCTTGGAGGGGCATCTTCTCCTCCTCCCCAGGCACTCGCCCCTCACAACTACCAAACGAGACAGCCACTGACCAGCACTTCTCTTTCATGACCAACTAAGGCATTTGTCAACTATTTTACAACATGCCTACACACGCATAGTTGAAGTGCATGTGTATATGTCAACATTGTTGTACAACATTTAAAGTTACATGGATTTTGTGAAGATTGCATGGAAGTGTCAAATAACTGCTATAAAAAATAAAGTTACACAGTTCTTCCTTACTGCAACAGGTCTTAATGTTAGTTCTTTTGCATACTTAAAATAAGAGTCATTGCCAAAAACAGCAACAGAAGAATTTCCTCCATTACTATCAAATACTGCTGAACACTGCTTATGGTTTTAATAATTTTTTTTCTTTTCAAATTTATTGAGGAATTATTTTTGCACAGTAAACTACATGTATTAAATGTGTACAATTCGATGAGTTGTGACAGTGGCACACACCCATGAAACCACCACCACAATCCTGATTCAGAACATGTTCATCATCCCCAAAGGACTCCTTGAGTTCCTATAGAGTTCATCTCTCTTTCTACTCCTGGCCCCAGGCAACCACAGAACTGCTTTTTGTTGCAATGCATTGGTTTGCATTTATATAAATGGACTCATACATGATCCAGTGTCTTTTACTCAGCATAATGCCTTTGAGATTTATTCACAATATTGCAAGGATCAGTGGTACGTTCTTTTATATTGCTGAGTAGTGTTCCACTGTATGGGTTATACCACAGTTGTCTTAACCATTCACCTATCGATGAACACTTCTTCCTCCCAGTTTTTGGCTATTGTGAATGAAGCTGTTATAAATATTTGCATACAAGCGTGTGGACATACGTTTTTATAATACCGAGGAGAGAAATAGGTGTTATGTCCTTTTGAAAGGTGCGAAAACTATGACTCAGAGAGATTATGTAACCAGCCTGAGGTGGCAAATAAGTGACACAGCTGGGGTTTGAATGCAACTTGATTTAATTCCAAACTCCAACTATTCTCTGGAATTGGAAACAGGATATTGTTACTGGTTGAAAATGCAAGCAGGCTTTTTAGAAGCCAAGAGAGGATATAAATCCGTGTCAGTGGGTTAGCTGTTAACCCTCTCAGTTTATTTATTTCTGAAAATACATGCTGGTGTCCCTGCCTGGAGTGGGGTGTGGCATTATGTTCCAGTGGGGTCAGCAGACACAGTACATGTCCTAAGTGTTATTAAGTGTTATAAATGAGCAAAGCTCGGATGTAGGGTGTGAAAGCATTTAGAGGAAACCTAAGCTGTTTAGTGTTGCTCAAAAATGTGAGACAGGAAGAGAGAATGGAGGCTGGGAATAGAAGGGGACTCTATCAGGAGGCACAAGCTCAAACATCTCCAAGGGTCAGGCAGGTAGCTGGAATGAGGGATGTGGTAGGAGGGGTCAGACTGGGGAGCCCTCCTGGCCCTCCTTGGTGGCCCACCACATCTCAGCTCCAGCCAATGAAGGCCACGGAAGCATTGAGTGTCATAGTACTAATGATGACATTCGCTGGTCAGCATTGTTTTATTTTGTGGTTTCACTCAAGAGAAAACAGAAGTGTGCACCTTTAAATTGAAGCACTGACATTATTGGGACATTATGGGCTGAACAAAATTCATCTGCGAGCTGGATTCCGCAGAGCCTGCAGTTTGAGGCCTTTGCGAGCTCCTGTACGCTCACACACCATGTGAAGGAAGTTGGGCTCTGTCCTGGGGCGGAGGGGAGAAGTTGGGCAGTGATCTAAATTCTGGAAAGATCATTCTGACTGTAGAGTGGAAAATGGATTTAAAGGCAAGAAGCTGTGACAACAAGGCAGGGACAGGGGCTAGTGAGGCACATAGGATACAACATTTAAGGAGGTGCTCACGCTCAGGGTCGTCCAAGTGTCAATAACAAAAGGCTTAAACCAGCTAAATGAGAGACTCCAAAAAGCCACAGCAGATATCAGATCCCTCCTGGGTGGGACAGGAGGGGGTAATAGGAATGGGGCCGGTCCTGGCCTCCGGTCACGTAATGACTTCAGAGTGAGTTTGTCTGTGTTCAACATCTGGCTCCGCCACGCACTCTCCCAGACACCTGGTCCAACTCTCTGAGCCTGGGTTTCACCTGTAAACAAAGGCGAGAATTTGCTCTGAGGTTGGTATGGGCGTCAAAGGAAATAGAATCTTGTCATCTGGAAGGATCATTGATGATGATCCTATTAGGGGAGGGAGCTAATCTTTGTCGAAAGCTGAGTCTGGAGGTTCCTAATCCCAAGAGACTTGAACCAAGTCAGCCCCACTTCCTGGCTGTGTGGCCCTGGGTGAGTCACTTAAACTCTCTGGGCTATTTCTCTGAAAAAAAAAAAAATACCACAATTGGTTTATATTTCTAAGATTCTTTCCAATTCTGAAAGACAAAAAGCAGTGTCAAGGATTCCACAAAAACAGGGGGGAAAAGTTAAATAGACTAGAGTAAAAGATTAAAAATGGCAAAGAACCCTCCAGTCTGAGGCCATCACATGTGTGGTGCAAGTGGGGTTTTCCTTGCAGGCATTTCCTTGTCTTTTCCAATCTGGATTGTGCTCCATGGTAAGTGGCTGGGCTGAATCTAAGGGGCTATGTGGTGGGATGGTAAGAGTCCTGGCTGGACCCTCCCACTAAAGACCCCCACTGAGGGTGCTGCTCCTCACCTTTGTTGCCCATTGTTCTGTGAGAAGAAAAGCTCCCTCGGAAGCCCCCTTTGAAAGGCAAACATCAGCCAGAATGTTCCCTGAGGGAAGCTCTTGCTTATTTAAAAAATTGATTTGATAGGGAGGAGGAAGAGAGAGAGAGAGAGAGAGAGAGAGAGAGAGAGAGAGAGAGAGAGAGAAACTTGTTGTTTCACTTTTCCATGCATTCATTGATTGCTTCTTGTATGTGCCCTGACCTGGAATCAAGCCTGCAACCTTGGCATATCGGGATGGTGCTTTAACCAACTGAGGTACCTGCGTAGGGCCAGCTCCTGTTTTTCTGTCTCCACCCTGGCAATGCTAAAGCCCCCATGTCCCAGGTCACCATGCATGGCAGGCTGCGGTTTGACTCCTTTGAGAAGCACAGGTCAGGCTTCCAGACTCAGCAGAGCCCAGGCTTCTCTCTGCATTTCCAGAGAAGGAGGGAGTGATTCAAATCAGATCCCCATGATGATGAGGTTTTATCGTTCTTCTGAGTTTAAGCTGAATCCAGACCTTATGTAACAAAGCAGATATGCTCAGACAGAAACCATAGCCCTTGTAAGGTTGCTTATGGAGCGGGGTGGACAAAGGCATTATTAACAGCTAGCATTAGAGTGTGTCTTAGTGGAGACTTGATTTATTTAAGAAAATCCCTTCATTAACCTCTTGGGGATAAAATCCCCAAGGCATGGAACAGAGTAAAAAGGCTCTTCATTCAAAAACAGGAGAATCTGGGAGGTGGTATATAGATGGGGAAATTAACCTGGTGGGAGTTTGGGGGCCAAGTCGAGCTACTTGCGGTACATTTTTAACAATGGACAGTAGTGAAAGTCATAGTGGACATTTCCGAGGAGCTTGCTAATGGTGGAAGGCTCCGCCCTGTGGAATACAGCAGACTCTGGGGGTTAGGGCTTCAACATATGAATCTCTGGGGATACAATTGAGCCCAGAACAAGGATCTACTTTGTGCCAGACCCTCTCCTAAGGTGAAATGATGCAGCAGTGAATGGCAGGGGGAGAGGTGATTATTAGCAGCAATGAGTGATAATAAGGGAGAGAGGGAGGGTTGCATTTGGGGGGCGTTTTGGCAAATCTTGCCCCTATGAGCCATGTAATGAGTGAGCTCCGTCCTGGGCTTTCTTTCTTGTTGCCCCCACACACACTCCCAAGAGGCTACAAGTTCTCTCCTCTCTGCTTCCCCATAAACCTGGTCCATTGCTGTTTCTTCATTGCATTGTAATCATTTTTTTATGTGTCTGACTCCCTGCCAGACAGTGAGCTCCCTGAGAAGAGAAAGGCTGTCTTGCTCACCGCTGGTCCAGAGCCTAGCGCAGTGCCTGCCATGTAGAAGGTGCTCAGTAAATGTTTGATGAATAAATGAATGAGAGCGGAGCGGGTCTGCTCTGCAGGCTCGGCAGTCGGGGTCCTGTGGGATCAGGCGATGGGTGAGAAAGAATTTTAATAAGCGGTGGAAAATTCAAGAATTGGAGACATCTAAAGGCGGCTGTCTGACTTCCCTGCCATCAGCTGCAGGGTTTCTGAAAGGCGAAGATGGATAAAAAATTTTGTGGGCTGGTTCAAATAAAGTCTGAAGAGGGAACGTTTTATTTTAGTTTTTAATTGTGAGGCTTTCTGTGAGGTGCGTGGAAAGATAGCTCTGCTTACCCACAAATGGAAGCTTGAAACCCTGACTGGCCATTTCTTTTATCTTAAAAGTGCCAGGCAGGAGGTGTGGGGTAGTAGGTAAGATTGGGATATTAGGGGGAATAACATAGCTACAATTATTTCTTACTTACATACCTGGTGTGTTGCTCAACTCATTACATACATGATCCTCTTTAATCCTCACATCAGCAGGCAATTCTGAAAGCTTTTATTTCAATATGAGAAAACTGCCCAGTGGGTGTGAATACCCTGCCCCAGGACACACAGCATCCAGGTCTGGGAGCCAGCCTCCCCCTCCCTGATCCAATGCCCTTGCCCTTACCCTCCCACTTGGACACTTTTTCTTTGAAGCTGCCTCAGTGGCACTCTCTCATCCTCACATTCTCTCTCACCACAGTTCTGCTCCTTCACAGCCGCACCTGAGCAGGTAAGAGCCGGGCACACAAGACTTTTTGCTGTGTGCGGCCTTGCTCTGGAGCTCACACACTCTGAGTCCAAAACACCCAACAAAACCAACAAATCTGGAAACCCAGCCGCGAGCTAAGAGGTGCTTTTCATCCGTTTGTTTGTTTTCCAGTTCTTCCCTCTGCAGAGCTTGGTATTCAGTATCGAAGAAAAGACCAAAACAATGAACTCTCCGGAAGTCATATCAGCAAATTTTACTCAGTGAAAGATCAACATGTGAGCCCTTCTCTGAAGGTAGGGTTCCTGTTGTAGTCAGCCTGGGCTGCTGGAGTGAAGTGCCACAGGCCAAGGGGCTCAAACCACAAACACTTCTTTCTCACAGTCCTGGAGGCTGAGAAGATCCAAAGCCAGGTCCTGGGCTGATTGGACTCCTGGGGTGGGGCTTTCTTGCAGAGGCTGCCTCCTTGCTGTCTTCCGTGATGGAAGGAGAGGGCTGTGATCTGGCTTCCTCTTCTTATAAAGGCACTAATCCCATCTAATCCCATCCTGGGAGCCCCACCTTCATGATCCCTTTTAAACTTGATTACCCCCCAGAGTCCTCACCTCCAAATAATATCACCATGGGGTGAGGGCTCCAATATAAGAATTTGGAAAAGACACAAACTTTCAGTGCACAACAGTCCCTGGGCTGATTTCAATAATTTAAACCAGATCTTTGCTGAGTGCAAGAAGAAATCTGTCCTGATCCGCAGACAGCTCATGGAGGTGAGCAGGAGACTGTCCTGGCAGATCTGCACCTGAGACCAAAACTTATGTTGATGGGTTTGTGCTCTGATAGGATAAAATGCCCAAGTGCTTGGTAGCTCCATTTCATTAAAGGCGTTGACGACAAGGTGAATGCCTGCCTCTCCTTGAACAGCCCGTCCTATATTGACACCAACATGGAAGCATCTTTCTTCTAGTCCATTATTGGTGTTGCAAGGGGGAAAAATACATATTTGATAGAAGAGACTTATTTATCACAGTTAGGATGCCCAAAGTGATTTCTCTTCTTGATCTGTTTTCTGGCATCCCAGGGAATGTAATCACCTGGAATGTTCATGAAGGTTAGAGCTCCTATCCATAAAATCGTGCCCAGCTCTGTCATCCCCTAGGTGTATCCTATCCATGTACACAGCCGTCAATAAGAGAAAAGCATATTTGAGAAATAAGAACATGTAAGGGGTAGTTCTGATTTGAAATGCAGAGCTATCTTTCTGGGCAGAGATGGAAAAAAAAAAAGTGGTCCTTTTGGCACTTATTTTTCACTTGTCTTACATTTTTACTTTGTCCAAAAGGGTTCTCTTCCTAGTCCAATGATGGCGAACCTATGACATGTGTGTCAGAGGTGACACGCAAACTCATTTTTTTGGTTGATTTTTCTTTGTTAAATGGCATTTAAATATATAAAATAAATATCAAAAATATAAGTCTTTGTTTTACTATGGTTGCAAATGTCAAAAAATTTCTATATGTGACACGGCACCAGAGTTAAGTTAGGGTTTTTCAAAATGCTGACACGCCGAGCCCAAAAGGTTCACCATCACTGTCCTAGTCCCATTCACCCAAGACTGTACTCCGCTCTCCTTCCACAAATCCACCGTGAGGGTCATGGGAGCTAACCTCAGCGGGGAGATTGACACAAAGAGCTCCCTCACCTTGTAAGGTTCAAACAGCACCGATGCTGAGTTAGGTTCAGGTCCCTGATCCCTCCACCAAGTCTCTAGGATCAATTGTGTTTCAGAATTCAGAAATGAAATTTCAGGAACTCAGAGCCTACGTTAGGTATACTGCATGTTACCCATGGCAGAGTCTATTGGGAGGCACCTGGTATTCCAGCCGGACTACTTATGCAGGAAAACTATTAACTAAGTGGGATAAAGACTGTCAGTAATGGTTAGGTTTTGCAGCCAAGTTTTGGAAAAAAGCTTCCAATTTTCAGAGTGTTTTGGTTCTCAGAACCCCAGAAAAGGACTGTGAAGCTATAGTGTGTAATTAAAGAACATACAGGCTCTAGAATCTCATTTTCAGGCAATCCGCTGTTCTGGGGGGAAAAAAAATCCCCTGGAGAAATCCTGAGAAAGTCTCTCCCCATCACAAAATTCCTCAATTAAAGGCACCAGGAATCTGCAAAATTTGGATTTAGTCTCAGGGAAACTGCCTCCCCCACTCCCAGCCTGGGTATCCTTTCTCAGTTTGAAATTATAGGGATTTTAGATGGGGAAGAGGAGAAGAAATGTGTGTGTGTGTGTGTGTCGGGGGGGGGGGGTGTTTGTTTTGCTTTTAGTTTATTGTCTTTTTTTTTTAAAAAAAATAATAAGTCATATAAATTCATGGAAAAGTCAGATACATCCACAACAATAAAAAGGATTTTAAGCTCCTGACCACCCAAGATAATGTCAATAACTGTCTATATATCTTTCTAGATTTTAATTTTTCTAAGTGTTTAAAAAATTTAGCAAAATGGATAAATATTACACACAATTCTTAATGGAGGACACTGAAAAGTAACATTTTTGCAGAGGTGGTGTATATTTTCAGTAGGAAGAAATGAAGACCAAAACACCTGTAATCCCACTGTTAATATTTTCAGTTGGGAGCAGAGCATTTTTTAAATCCTACATTTTGATTAGGATTTGCATTAACTTCTTGTGCTTGAGAATATACACAAAACCACCTAGAACCTAAGCATGGAGCTGCTTTTTCCTAAGGATAATAATGCCTTTAGCTTTGCTAAAATTTGATGTGCAAATTAGAGAGATGGAGAATATCATAAAAGATTAGAGCTGGAAGGCAATGTAGAAATGAGGTTGAATGGTCAACCCTCTCATTTAACTGCAAAGACACTGGGGTTGTTGTGTGGTCCTCTCCCTATCAGCAACCTTGGGTCCAATGCCTGAGTTTAAATCCTAGCTACTCCATATTATACTGGGCCCCCACTTCCTAAAATTAATCATTGCCAAGGAATGCTGCAGGGACAGTTTTCCTTTCACAACTGAAACTTGAACCACAAGCAGGTCACGTTCCTTGATGACCTGCTCAACAGAAGAATGGGGGTGCAGCCTGGAATACAGGGGAATGGAGTGCAGGTGGTTCTGGACAGGAGTCACAGCAGAGGGTGTGAGAACATCCAGAAGGCAGGTACTTGCCTCGAGAAAACAGCCTTTCTCCCTGAGCATAGTTAAAATATTTATGAAATTAAGATGCAATGTAAGAGGCATAGTTACTGTGCTGGGCAGTGATGTATAGATTTCCTCAGTAGTGTGTGAGCACTGGAATTTAATATCAACTTGCTCCTTGAAAGATGTAGAAAACACAATAAAATTTGGCTTAAACCTAATTCCTGAAGAAATATAAGTGGAACATAAGCATGGAACATCTACATGAAAAATATGCATGGAATATGTCTGGCTGGAGCAAATGTTAATTGTCCTTATGTGTCTTGAAACACATGCATTAATGCACATGCACACACGTGCAGGTTTACACATGCACACAGCCATGTGCACACACATGCATGTGTGTACACACAATTGCATGTATATGCACAGATCATACATTTGCACACAAATGTGCACACATGCACATGCAAACACACACACACACAAACACACAGTGGCATCTTCTCCTAAGTTTCCTGGTGACCCGGTGGATCAGAGAATTGGTGGTAAGCTTGTGATGTCTGATTTGCTAACCATGTGATCCCCTTTCTTTGCTGAAAATCCTTCAGTTATAAGATCCATCATCTAGCTTATTATTTTTAAAAAGTGAGTCTGCCACCAAAGAGAATCTGTGCTTGTAACTACTAGCCATGTCTTCTCATTATATTTACTACTAGATTTTAGGAAATCTTAAAGGTTCTCTTAATCTGGAGGATTCAAAACACCATGCCTCTTGGAAGACTGTGATATATTACCTTCATTTATGTAAAAGAAAACCCTAAGAGTGTCCAACAATTTGTGGCCTGATAGTAATTTTTATTCAACATTGAGGCGGCCATTCATCGTCTCCCCAAGGAAGTTCTGAGGGGAAGGGGCCGAGCCCCTCGAAATCCCAAACAGAATTAGTTTCCAGGCCGGAATGGAATTTTGGGAAGAAAAAAATCCACACCATTTCTCTTCATTGCATTCATTGTTCAAAGGAGCTTGCTTGGTGATCCCTGGGGAGCAAAGAAAAGAATTTGGGTTTTAAATGTAGTTTGGAATCAGTAAAGAGAAGGAAAAGGAATCTAAGACAACTTCTTATTCAAGAATCGGGGTGGGAGGAGCTGTAAACAGGAAACAAGGGAGAGATTGAGCTTATTTACCTATTTAAAGAAATGCCATCCACATTTAAACAATTAAGCCTATCGTTAGCATGGACCCTTTGCAGAATTAATCCACAGGGGCCTTCAGAAATTCCCTTCTCGGGTGTGTTTTCTTGAAACATTTGGAGTGAGTGCTAGTGCACATGAAGAATTTACAGGAAAACCCCAAAGTGGAAAGAAAAAAAAGTAGTGTGCAGAGTTAATGGTGCTTCAGACTTCCGTGAATCAAATCAAAAATGAATATAGAAAAGTATCTCCTTTCCTCTTTGCAAGAATGAACAGGCAGACAAAGCTACCTCCTCCTCTACTGGAAGGGAAGAAAGCCTATGAACACTGCATTTCATGTCCTTTCAAAAGGCTGCTAGGAACCCCGACCCCCATGTGTGCTTCTGTGGGGTTGTTAGAATGCCCCATTTGCCACCTAGAAGGCTGGGCTCCTGCCTGCCATTCAGAGCCCTGCACAGACATCTAATCCTGCAGGTCAAAGCTGCCCTGCCCTGCCCCCAGGAGGCTCCAGGCTCCTGGCAGAAGCTCAGTTTCTCCGAATAAGATGGCATTTATTAGTAGGAAATTATTCTGTTGTCCTCAGAAATACAATATTTCTGATAAGAATCTTGCTCCTGACAACAGACTAACAAGATACATTTGTTAGCAGTTTCTGTTCCTGGGAATCTGGGCGGTGAAGGCCCTGCCCTTTCATTGCAGTCTTTGAAGGAGATGCATGTGGTGACAGGCAGGATTCAAGTTTTTCATTTTGCAAACATGTGAGCTGGATATTACATGCCATGCACTGTACTGAATGCACTCTGCAGGACCTGCCCTCTACTACGAGAGGGCGTGGGGAAGCGCGGTCATCTCATCAACAACATTAGCTGAGCACCTACTGTGTGCAAGGAATTGTATTATTCACAGGGAATACAGGGTGGCCTACTTTGCCTATGGGAGGGAGCCCATCAATGATTCTCTCTCATTTCTGTCCCTCCCTCTCCCTTTCTCTCTCTCTAAAATCAGTAAAAACATATTAAAAAAAAGAAGAGAAACACAAGTCTTGCCTTCAGAGAGTTCAGAGCCTGACAGACAGACAAATATCGTTTCAGACACTGGCCATCTGCCCAATGAACCCTTTGCATAACCAACAAGCCTCCAATGCATAGAACACTTATGCCTGTTATCACAAGACAGCCTCTTAGAAGGCTGAGCTCTTATTTATTTTAGCAATGGATGTTACAAGCTTCGTTTTCTAAGTTGTTCATTATTTAGTTGTTCATGAGAAGCAGAAGGTGAGAAAGGATGGTGCTTGTGAAGAGCAGGCAGAGAAGCAGTAGTACGAAGGTGTACCCCGCATCTCGAGAGCAATTGGGATAATCTGAGCAGAGAATTCAGACACCGTGGCAGTTCTGGGAGAATTTAAACCAAAATCAACAGCCCTCTCTTACTTCTCAATACATTAAGGACATTTGCGCACACAGATCCAACCTTATGCAATCACACTTAATGACCCTCCATTACAAACAAGATGAAGACTCAAATCTGTTCAGGGTGGTGTGTTGAGGACTGGGAATATATGATCCTTTAAGAAAAACTTAGAGCAAAATGATCAAATGTGGAACTTTTGGCACCTTAAAAGGAAGTTTCAATATTCGGACAATTTACTGACATGCTTTTCCCATCACTTATTCTGCCCGGTAAATACCACCTCATTGTATTTTGAGAAAGTAGACGACTGATTGAAGTAGAGAGTGTGTTCAAATCACCCTTATTCTACTTCACAATGTCGCATTCACTTCACTGCATCGGGTCACACAGGCATTGTGTCATCTCACATCTACACAGGAAGGTGAGGGGGTATGGTACAGCAGGATATTTAGAGAGAGCTAGCGAGAGACCTTATTCACATAACTTTTATTTCAGCATATTATTACAATCATTCCATTTTGTTATTAGTTATTACTATTAACTTTTTACTATACATAATTTATAAATTAAACTTTATCATAGGTATTTATGCATAGAAAAAAACACAGCCGTGGATTTTCAACAGGATCAAAAATACTGCTTTTGATCTCTAATTGGCTGAACCCTCAGAAGCAAAGGGCTGACTGTAGAGTCATAGTTATTTTCAACTGCATGGGCATCGCCCATAACCTCATTGTCCAAGGGGCAGCTGTATACATAGGGTTTAGTATTATCCGTCGCTTCAGGCATCCACTGGGAAACCGAAGCTGGAAATGGGGAAATACGGTTTTCCATCCACAGCTGGTTTAATCACTCATGTGAAACCTGTGGGTATGAAGGGCCAGTTGCATTTATTGAAATAAATCTATATACAAGTGGACCTCACAGTTCAAGCCTGTGTTGTTCAAAGGTTAACTGAGCTGTGTGTTTTTCTATGCATAAATATCTATGTGAGAGAGAAGCATTGATTGGTTGCCTCTCATGCATGCTCCAACCAGGGATCCAACCCCAACTGGGGCATGTGCCCTGACCTGGAATTGAACCCCAGACCTATCAGTGTTCAGGATGCTGCAACCAACTGAGCCACACTGGCCAAAGGGAAAATTCTACATTTTATATGATATGTTTCCTAATCACTCCATCCCTCCCCTTTTATATGAAACATTAGAGGCCCGGTGCATGAAAATTCGGGCACTGGGTGGGGGGTCCCTCAGCCCAGCCTGCTCCCTCTCACAGTCCACGAGTCCTCAGGGGATGTCCTACTGATGGCTTAGGCCTGCTCCCCGCAGGCCTAAGCCACAGTCTGGCCTCCCTCTGCGGGAGGCAACCGTCCGATCAGGGAAGGCGCCACCCCCATCACCCCACTGCTGAAGCCACTGCCGGCCGCCGCGGCTGCCAACCCTCCTCGGCCCTCGCAACCACTGCAGCTTTGTCCAGAAGGACATCCGGAAGGACATCTGGAAAATATCCAGTCTATCCAGTATAATTAGCATATTACCCTTTTATTAGTATAGATACCGAACATAGAGCATTATTCAAATCTTGAAGTAGCTCCCTCTCCCCCACTCCCCCCTTTTGACTATTCTGAAACTCAAAGGGATTTACAGCCTGTGGAAACTTGCCCATTTAAAGTCAGTGACACCAGATGGTCCCCAACCAAATATAAAATTACTTCTGACTTGAGCTAACAAACCAAGCAATGAGCTCATGAAAAGGTAACTGTGAAACATTTGTGTTTTTGACAATTTTGAAAATGACTTTTATTTCTTAGCAGATAAGTAGCTTTGGCATTTTTATCAATAAAATAGGAATAGACTTTTATTGTAGACCCTTTTGAAATGCATGTCATCTAAAAGAAGAATATTAAAAAAAAAAACACCCATCCTTCTACCACTCCAAGATAACAGCTCTGAAATGTTCAAGCTGCCATTTCAGATTTTTTCTACTGCAAAAGTGTTAAGTAGAAGTAGGTATATGTATTTTAACAAAAACAGAATCACTGCATACACTTTATTTCATAATCTTTTCCCCATAACAATATATAACAAACATAATTCTATCATTCTATGTCAATAAACATGTCTATTAAACTATTTTAAACTTGTAACATGATATTCCCTGGTATTATGCTGAATCTTAGAGAACCACTGCAAACTAGCCATCATCTTTCCTACCTGAGTTCTGAACTATTGACGAGGCTGGTTTTGGACACAGCAACATCTGAAGGCTCATAGATTTCCTGATATGGAACCTCAGAATTACCTAGAATCTCCTACCCAGACCCAGACAGTGCCGGACAGGTAGGTCTTGACCTTTTGAAGAAGGACCCTGTGGTCAACTTATCTCCAATAGCTGGGAGGGAAGGACTGGTTAAGCACACCCAGTTTCCTATTCCAAAATTCACCAACAGAAACATCAGTTCTCCTTTCCCGTGGGATAGGGAGAAAGGGGATGGAGCGGGATGGAGGCTATGCTGTTGGACCTCCCTGCACATCAAAGGAAATAGTATGAAAAATGGGGAAGGATCTCTCCCTCCTAGAGCTGTGTCAGAATCTATATATCCAGCCCTTGCAGGCCAATTGGATGGTTTCCAATCATTTCCTGAAATCACAAATTATTTTGCCTGGTCAAGATTATTGTCCCCTACAGGTGCAGGAAGGGAGGCTCAGTGAGGTTCTGTGTGTTATCTTGGATCACACAGTGAGTGCTGGACCTGCTCTTTGAATTCAAGTTTTCCTGACTCCTAACTCCAAAAGCCATTATCTACAAGGTTACTCCAAGGTCACACAGGCCAGTGCTTCAGGCAGCTCTCAGAAAGGCTTGGTGGAGGAGGTGGGGCTTGCTGGGTCTGAACTATAAATACAGAACAACCAAACAATTACCCAAGAGCTGGTACAAGTGTGGGATGATCTGGTACAGACCAAGTGTGTATCTACGGCAAGTGAATGACCCAGGCAGGATGGAGTTAGGTCCAGCAAGGTTTCCTGAAGGGCGGGCTTGTTCTTTGCACTGTCAGCCAGCCTGTGAGCACCAACGTGTGTCCTTGAGCATCTCTCTACAGATCTGCCCTGCTTCAGTCCCATGGACGGATGGTGACCACGCCTTATCCTCACTTCTGGGATGATGACCAGAGGAACTACAGACATGAGCCTTCAGAGCCAAGTCCTGGAGGCTTTTTGTCAGAGACTTTGTCATAACTGTAAAGTAGAGAAAGCAGCATCCAGGTGCCAGTGATGAGGCTCAGATGACAGGGGCTGGCAGCCTTCCTCACACTCTGCTAGTATGAGCTGAAGATGGATGTTTCATGGACAGCAGGCACTCCTGGTGTGTCACATTCCTTGCTCCGGGTCGCTCTCGTCGCCTCATTTCTGGCCTCATGGTCTGCAGTGTGTGTATAGTTTTTTTGTTTCCTCTTCTTCATATCTCAAAGCACTGCTATTCACCCTGACTTGAGATATAGTCACAATCTTTTTTTTTTTTTTTTGTCAAATGTATAGTGTGCTTTATTTAGCAGGGATCTGAAAAGATGCTGTAGATAATTATTTGCCACATTGTCACTTGGCTGGGTTGGTTTGGAGCAAGTCTTAATTCAATGCTGGTGGTTTGATTCAGGGAGCAAAACAAAACTGTCCAATAAGAGATGGAAGCAGATGGGTGTGGAAAGGCAGGTGAGAGCTGTAGTTCACGAGACCACAGGCAAACACAGAGGAGAACTGGCGCAGGGCCCAGAGTGGAAATGCCATTGGACCCATCCATCCACCTACTTACTCCCTCTTCTAGCCTGTAGGCAATGCATGCTTAGCACAGGGGAGGCGCTGTATTAAGAACTGCTTTATGTGATGTGCCTGGTTGATACAAAAGGAGCAAAACATATTCCCTGTTCTCAAAGGGCTTAAAAAGAAGACATGCATACAGCTACAAAATGAAACATATGTGGTACACGTGCAATGGGACAGCTGGTTGAAATGTTAATTTGTGTCTTGTTTTCACTCTATTTCCCACCTCCTCCCAGCGTTGTCTGAAAACTCTATTCTTGCTTGTCTCAGGTTCTGTTGAGGAGAGAGAAGACGCCTGCAGGCCACCTATGGGCCAACCTTGCCTTAGATCATTTGTGTCATAGGCGATAAGATTAAACCTAGGGAATTTGTTAAATAACCTGGCAGATGTTTAGTATTAGCCTCAAAGGGGAGTGTTTCATTTTGGTAACCTCGGCCTTTATAATAAAAGCCTAGGTGGCGTTGCGCGTGCGTGACATCATCACAAGATGGCTGCCCCCACATCACCACAAGATGGCCACACAAGATGGCCACCACAAGCTGATCAACACAAGATGGCCAGCAGGGGAGGGCAGTTGGGGGTGACCAGGCTTGCAGGGAGGGCAGTGGGGGTGAGAATAGGCATGCAAGGGAGGGCAGTTGGGGGCGAGATCAGGCCAGCAGGGAAGGGCAGTTGGGGGTGATCGGCTGGCAGGGGAGCAGTTAGGTGTCAATCAGGCCAGCAGGGGAGTGGTTAGGGGGTGATCAGGCAGGCAAGCAGTTAGGAGCCAGCAGTCCCAGATTGTGAGAGGGATGTCCGACTGCTGATTTAGGCCAGATTCCACAGGGATCAGGCCTAAACTGGCAGTTGGACATCCCCCAAGGGGTCCCAGATTGGAGAGGGTGCAGGCCAGGCTGAAGGACACCTCCCCTGCCCGTGCATAAATTTTGTGCACCAGGCCTCTAGTTATTATTATAGTAGTTGTTGTTAGTGTTGCTCCCATTTAAGAGATGAGTAAACTGAGGCCCAGATAATTTAAAAATATGTGTCCCCATTCTTACTGCTAGTTAGTGGAAGTTACAGGACTTAAATCCAGGCTCAATGCCATTTTAAATCATTTTCATGGATAAAAGTTTCAGAATTTGGGATTGTAAGCAGTTCCTTGCATTTTATCAAGAATCAGTAAAGCTTAAAATAAGAGGAAAAAAACCCAGTAAAGCTAATATTTTAAGTAAGTACACTCTATAACCAAAGGTTGAGTAACTCACTGAGGGCTCAGAATTGAGAAAAAAAAAAGGCAGGCAGGTGGAGTGAAAATGTGATTAATTAGTCTTGAGTTTGATCTCACCTCCATCTTTAACAGCTCTGCCATTTGGGACCAGTTATTTCATCCCATGTCTCACTATTTTGGTTTACAGCGAGGATCTGACAAACTTTCAGATCTCTGCCTGGTGCAAAGTGCATTGAAAAGAAGGTTCAAATAAAGTATATCAGGAGAAAGAAGAATTGCAATTCTTTTTAGGGTCTATCTATCTATCTGTCTATCTATTATTATTGACACTATTACAGATGTCCCTCCATTTCCCACCCCCCCTCTCTTTTCTCCCCCTCTACTCAGCCCCTGCCCCACCCCAGGCCTACACCAAATTATTATTTGTGTCCATGGGTTATGCCTATATGCATATATGTTCTTTGGCTAATCTCTTCCCGATCCCTCCAATTCTCTCCCCTCTGAGACCTGTCAGTCCAATCCATGCATTCATGCCTCTGGTCCCATTTGTTTGTCAGTTTATTTAGTTCATTAGATTCCACATATAAGTGAGATCATGTGATACTTGTCTTCCTCTGACCAGCTTGTTTCACTTATCTTAATTATCTCCAGGTTCCTTCATGCTGTCCCAAGGGCTAAGAGTTCTTTCTTTCTTACAGCCCCATAGTATTCCATTGTGTAGATGTACCACAGCTTTTTTGTCGCTCATCTGCTACTGATGGGCACCTGGGCTGTTTCCAGATCTTAGCTATTGGAAACAATGCTGCTAGGAACAAAGGGTTGCATATATTTTTTCTGATTGGTGTTTCAGGATTCTTAGGATATATTCTCAGAAGTGGGATTGCTGGGCCAAACGGCAATTCCATATTTAAATTTTTTCAGGAAACTCCATACTGTTTTCCACAGTGACTGCACTAGTCTGCATTCCCACCAGCAGTGCACAAGGGTTCCATTTTCTCCACATCCTCACCAGTACTTGTTGCTTGCTGATTTATTGATGGTAGCCATTCTGACAGGTGTGAGATGATACCTCATTGTCCTGGTTTGTTTGTTTGTTTTGCTGCATAAAGCTTTATTGTTTCCATTTGGTCCAATGCATGGGAGAAGGCTCCTGCGTGGTTAAAAGGATGCCTAGGGTTTTAGGGAGAGGCTCATGCAAAAGCCAGACCCCAGGGGAATGCAGAGGGGCCCTTCAAAGACCTCTGGGCTCCAAAGGCTTCCAGTTGCCTTTCAAAAAGATACTAGCCCAGCTCAGCTGGGGGCCGGCCAGCCTGAGGAGGTTAGTCAGGTGTCACCTATCTTCTTGATGAGTTTCACCTCCTCACCCAGGAAGTGGTTCTCCAGGCAGTCACAGAGCTGAGGGGCTGTGCGGTAAACCCCCTCCTGGGAAGGCTTCAGCACCTCCTGGGAGAGAATGCCGCTACTGTCCTGGTATTGCATCTCTAAGAGATGCTCAGCGCCCTCCAGCTTCTTCTCCTCCAACTCCAGGAAGAAGTGGCCCACGCCCTCTAGACCCACAGCGTTGAGGTCGAAACAGAAGCCCAGAGAGAGGTAGGTGCAGGAGACCCGCAGATGCAGGTCGATTTCAGCCTTCACCTTGGTGGAATAGTTCTGATGAATTTGGGACTTCATGGTTGTTCAGCAATAAGAAGTTAAGGTAAAGGAAATGGTTGTTGGCTGGTCCTGGAGGTTGAGGATGGCTGAGGTGGTTCTGAGGTGATGACTGGAAAAGAGGTGGGAGGGTGGTCAAAGGTTGGAAGAAGGGGTGTCCCTGGGTCTGTCCCTTCCAAACATTGTTGAAGCAAGAGATAGACCAGGGGCCCTCACTGTCGGTATAATTTGCATTTTTCTGATTAGTGACGTTGAGCATTTCTTTAAGTTTTTAAAAAATCTTTATTGTTGAGAGTATTACAGATGTCCCCCTTTAATCACCCCGTTGCCTCCCCCCCCCCACCCAGTTCCCACCCAACCCCAGTCCTTCACTGCCCTACTGTCTGTGTCCATAGGCGACGCATATATGCATATAAATTCTTTGGTTAATCTCTTCCTGTCCCCCTCCCCCACCTCCCCTTCCCTTTGAGATTCCTTAATCTGTCCCATGTTTCCATGCCTCTGGTTCTATTTTATTCATCAGTTTATTTGGTTCATTAGATTGCTTGTTTATTTATTTTGATTTTTAGATACAATTAAAATATATGTCGCTGGTGGACGTGCAGAGTTGCAATCTGGTATGGTCTGAAACTGTCCGCCGGGTGCATGGTTCTGGGGCCTCTGGGGAGGCGCGAAGTTAGCCACTACCTGGTGGAGCTACAGAGCTATTTGCAGATGACTACTACTTGTAGTGGGTTTACAAGTGCCCAGGTGAGGCCAAGCTGTGAAGCAAAACAGGCTGGTACTAGTGCCAGGTCTTGGGCCTCTTATTGATAGCTATGGGGCATGCTGATGCCAGCTGCTGCTTGTTTGAAAGATTTTAGGAATGTTTGAAGCCTGAACCAGGACAGGACATTCTTATGGAAAAGTCACTGCAAACAGCTTGGGTGGGGAAGGCCTCAGCATAGGAACAATGACCCCTGTGAGCACCCCTGTCTTGGAAAAAGCCACCCCTGAGTTCTTGCTCCAATGCCAGACAATTCAGTTTCTTCTCATATATCACTGAATCTCCCTCCACCCCCACCCCAGCTGTTGCCCCAGTGCTGAGCCTAGAGGGATTGAGTCCAAGTAAGGCCATACACTGGCCCTTTAAAGAGGAACAGCTGAGTTCTCCAGCAGCCTCTGTGTCACTCAGCCATGATCCCCACTGGTTTTTGCAGTCTGCAGTTAAGGGACTTCTCTCCCCAGCTCTGGAACCCTGAGCTGTGGCAGCCAATCAGTGATTTTTCTCTCATCATTGATGTTTCTATCTCTCTCTCCCTCTCCTTTCCTCTCTGAAAGCAATAAAAATATATATTTTTTAAAAAGAACAAGAATTAGGTATTGTTCATATACCTTTTGTGCAGTGCTTTACTGAAGCCTAGATAACCAAGTTCAAGTTCTGAGTTTATCTTCATTCAACCACATTTACTGAGCACCTACTACGCACCTGGCTCTGTGATACATGCTGAACAGAGAGGGTTGATCAAAACCAGGCCTCAGTACCTTGTATTCGGAGAGGGGAGACAGTTAAGCAAACAAAAATATTGTGTCCAGTGTGATTAATACAATCATGGATTTATATCCAAGGTAAAGAGATGGTCTTGGCAGGGTTGGACTCATTCCATCTTGAAAAAGGGAGCCCAAGAAAAAGTTTATGGCTGTCAAGTTGTGCAAGATGAAGAACGAAAGCTTGTGAAATAGCAGAGTGTTTCCCTTTTCTTTTCCTATTTAATTCTAAGCTGTTTGGTAATATCAAGACAAAACAGAGTGCAGACAACAGCCAGGATAAAAAGGCTGGAGCCAGAAAATAATGGGATTGTGATATCATTATATGGAACTTGGATTTTACCATGGCAGTGATAGGACTGAAGGATTTAGTGAAGAGGAGAGACACAAAGACTTTTGCTTTAAAAAGATCAAATGGGTGGCCTCCTGACATTATAAAAAGTATATTATGTTTACATGACATGTACATATGTATGTTTTTGGGATGCATGTGTTTTCATGTGGTTATTTATATACATATGCATATACTTCTATTTAGTTGAATTTTATGATAATGCTATTTTTATAGGTCAAAATGGTCAAATATCACCATTTCAAGCAGTTTGATCTATTGGGCTAGGCTACAGTGGTCGGCAACCTGCGACTCAGCAAACCGCGGCTCGCGAGCCACACGCGGCTCTTTGGCCCCTTGAGTGTGGCTCTTCCACAAAATACCGGCTCTTCCACAAAATACCGACTTCTGTGCATGGGCCACAAAGTTTCAATTGCACTGTACGTGTGTGCCCGCATGTGGTATTTTGTGGAAGAGCCACACTCAAGGGGCCAAAGAGCCGCATGTGGCTCGAGAGCCGCGGTTTGCCGACCACAGGGTATTTATATACCTGCTCCCATCTGTAGTTGGTAGAGGACTATTGCTTGGAGTTGGTCATTTGAGGCATCTCTTGCTGAGCGGTGGGGAGAGTATCTTTACAAGCTTCAGAGAAAGCCCCTCGAGGATGAGGTTCAGACACTGGCAGCTGGAAGTCAGCGGGCTGCGCTCAGTGGTGAGGCCCAAGCGAGTGCCACCACACCCATCCTTACTTCCTACCAGCTAAGCAGCTCTGATGTAGTCGCTTAATTTCTTGAGGCTCGTTTTTCTTATGAGCAAAATGGGACAATACCCACTATCCCTGGTTTTATAAGCTGAATTATGCCCTCCAAAATTAATATGTTAAATCCTAACCCCAGTACCTCAAAATGTGACTACATAGAGAGGTAGGGTCTTTAAAGAGCTAATTAAATTAAAATGAGGTAGTATGGGTGGGCCTTAATCTAATATGAATGGTGTTGTAATGAGAAGAGATTAGGGCATAGACACACAAAAAGGAAAGACCACGTGAGGACACAGGGAGGAGGCAGCCATCTACAAGCCAAGGAGAGAGGCCTCAGGTAGAAATCAACCCTGCCCACACCCAGATCTTGGACTTCTAGCCTATACAACGGTGAGAAAAATAAATGTTAGTTGTTTCAATCCCCCCGTTTGTGGTATTTTATTATGATAGCCCTAGAAATTAAGATCCCTGGGGAGGATTAACATATTTTATTGTGCTCTAAACAAACATTATTAATATAGTGTATTTCTAGTGCATAAACACCAAAATAAATAGTCATCTCGAAATTAAAGTAGGAATTTTGCTTTCTACCTAGCCCTTCTGATTAATGAGCCCTCATTTCTAAGTTCTATGAACCGAGGACCTTGAACTCCATGGGATGAACTCAGAGAACTGGGAAGTACCATATGCCTGGCCACCGTGTTCCTTGCAGTCAAACACAGCCCACTTATTGCTAATGATATTTCTGCTTCTTCCTCTAAGGGGGATGTCAGCGGGGTCACTTGTGCAGCCTATAGAGAAAGCTAGTGCTGTTTCCATGGTGTCACACTAAGAATTCTGGACTGGGACTGCAGCGAGTGGAGTTTCAGATCTCAGGGGTGGCCTTCTGCTCTGCATCGATGCCTAAGCAAAGGGGAATTCAGATGTCTCAGGGTGACTACAGAGAGTCCTGAATCACACGTTCACAACTGGCAGAAAGACTAGGAAGGTGTGTCTTCTCACCTGAAAATACCTCCCTTACTAATGTCTGAAATTCCACTACTAACAACACATTCCTTTGTTTTTGGTATTTCTCTCTTTCAGTGTCTCTCAATTGAAGTATAATTATATAGGGTGAAATGCACAGATCTTAACTGTAGGATTTGTAGAATTTGATGAGTTTTGACACCTATATACCCAATAGCCCACTCAAGATAGAATATGTGTCACCAAGAAAGCTCCCTCCTACCCTTTTCCATTCATCTTCCTCTGACAACCATTGTTTTTATTTCTATACCTATAGATCGATTTTGCCTGGTCTCAAAATTCTTCATAAAATCATACAATATGAATTTTATGTGTGTGTCTGGCTTCATTCATTCAACACAGTGTTTTTAGCATTCGGTTTACGTTATTGCATGTAACAATGGTTTGTTCTTTTTTTAATGCTGAGTAATACTCCAGTGTATAAAATGCCACCATTTCTTTATCTGTTTTCCTATTGGTGGACATAGGGGATGTTTCCTTTTGCCGGGGTCCAACCACAGCAGGTCCAGGGGTTCCCAAAGGTCTAGACAGAGTCGGCGAAGAAGGAATGACACGGAGACAGCGTTCAGTTGATCAGCAGCCTAGCCAGGATCTCTAGCCAGGATCTCCAGCCAAGTTCTGGTCTGGATCTCCAGAGAGGTTCTGCTGTTTATTGTCTTGTTACATCCGTATTTATACCAGTTGATTTTAATCCTGTCAATTTCTATTACAAAGGTTAGGGCGTTTCTTATCTCCATTCCAGGGAGTAAAGATTATGTAGCTTAAGCATGATTGTTTGTAGTTAAAGTGATTAACTACCCGCCTGGCACTTAGTTAAGGAGTTTCATCCCCTCCGTAACTTCAGGGAAAAATCCCTACCTGGGGAAACAACCTTTCTCGGAGAGGTGACCTTGGTTAAAACACACAGCGCTAAGGGGAGCAAACATATTAAGAACAGTATGCTATATACGCCAGGTCCCTTGAAACATATGCTGTGCAGATGTTTCTATCCTGCAGCGACTGTGTCAAGCAGCAAGGTTGGACCGGCTCCCGGCATCCTTTATTTATTTATTTTTTTGCTATTTTGAATAAAGCACTATGAACCATCTTTTACAAGAACTTATGTGGATGGGTGTTCTCATTTCCCTTGGGAAAATGCCTTGAACAGTTGCTTTACAAAAGAAGATCCACAAATGCATAAAAAACACTTATAAAGATGTTCATCATTTGTCATAAAAGGGACATGAATTGAAATCGCAATGTGATACGGCTCCATTTTACCAGGGTGTCTGCGTGTTGCAAGCGTTCTCTTTAAACCGGCAAATGAATTTCAAAAGAGTATTCCTTTAAGTTTTTTAATGTTCTCGTTAGGGAAGTTTTGAAACACACCAAAGTAGAAAGAACAGTGTAATAAATTATCATATATCCATCCCACAGATTCAATAATTATCTGTATTTTGCCACAATTATCTATACTTGGCCATTTTTCTGTAACCATCAATTGGGTGCTCTACAATTCAATTCAGTTCTGACCCTAACTACCTGGAGTGAACACAGACCCCCACACATCAAGGGCTCAGTCCCACAAGACTGCCCCCATTCAGATGTCAGCCACAAACAGGGTCCCAAGGCTACTTGAACTTCTGCCTGGTCAACTACAAGTTCAGGGGTTCCCAGCCTAGCCCCCATCAGGTTTGGTAATTCACTGGAATGACAGAGAGAATTGAGGAAACTGCCTTACTTACCATTGCCATTACAATAGATACAGCTCTGAGTAGCCACTTAGAAGAGATGTACAGGATAAATTATGTGGGGGAGGGGTAGAGCTGAGCTTCCGTGCCCTCTGCATGTATGCATCTCCCCAGCACATGGATGTGTTCCCCTACCCCCAAGTGCCCCTGGACCCTATTGCTCAGGGTTTTTATGTGGGGCTTCTATAATATTGTTTAGGGTTTCATTATATAGACACAATTGATTAAATTATTGACCATTAGTGACTGGCCAATAATATTCAGTCCCTTTCCCTCCCCAAAAGTTGGGAGTGGGGCTGAAAGTTCTAACCTACTAGTCACAAGGTTGGCCCCATCCTGAAGTCATCTGGGGTACTACCACGAATCCTCTCATTAGTATAAACTCTGGTGTGGTTAAAGGGACTCATGAATAACAAAAGACAGTTTTATACTCAGGAAATCCCAAGAGTTTTAGGAGCTCTGTGCCAGCAATTCGGGACAAAGACCAAATGTATATATATTTTTATTATATCACATACCCCCGAAATGCCTTATTTGTATGGTTAGCAGATTTTACATTTATTTTGCTGTAGTATTTTGAAGAAAATTCTTTACATCACATTATTTTGCCCTTAAGTAAGGACATTTCAGATATAACCAAAATAACAATTTTCATGTCTAATGAGCAGTAATAACTTAATAATTCTAATACTCTTTCCATACTCAGATTTCCCTAATCATCCCCAAAAATCTTTATAAGAGGCTTACACATTGCATTTGATTGTGATATATATTTAAGTCTCTTCTATTCTAGAAGAGTCCCTCATCCTACTCTCTTTCTTCTTTTCCATGCTGTGTCAGATAGCCAAAAAACCTACATTATGATCATTTCCTGATAGTATAATTTTGCTTGCTTCTTCATTGCTGTCTTTTCTTTGAAAAAGAAGTTAGGTCTAAAAGGCTCTGGTTCATGGTCAACATTTTTAAAGCAAGAATACTCCATAGGTGGTATCATTTATTTTGAAAAGCTTTTCTTTCTTTAATTTTTTTAGTGTCTACTATGTTTTCAGTTGTGTGTGTTGCAAGGTAAATAACATATGTCATAGTCTTTCTATTCAGGATCTTGTAGTCTCACAGTGGAGAAAGGCATGTAAACCAATCAATATAAGAGTATAAGGGCCATGGAGGGTTTGGGTGGGCCTATAAATTCTGAGAGAGGCATCAAGGCTGCCAGGAAGTGATCCACGAGCTGGCCCGAAGGGAAGGGAAAAGAAGGGTTTTCCAGTCAAAGGAGAGAGAGTGCAGAAGGGCAGGCTGAGCCACGGGCCTGTGTGCCTGAAGGAGGAGACACATCAATATCCGGGAACAGGTTGTGCAGAGCCTCCGATGCTTAGTGAAGGAATTTGGACTTTATCCTTTGAAAGATGGTAATCCTGGAAGGATTTAAATCGAGGGAGGTTTTTATCTCTGAGTGTAGTTTTTAGCACCTTCGTGTGAAAAGACTTTCCAAAAAGTGTCCTCCCCCGCCCGAAAGTGATTTCACAAGTCCTGCTCTGATTCCTTAGCATGCAGCCCCAGACAAAAGCGTGACATTTGTCATTTTAGATGCCCCCATGCCATGTGGACTCTGCCCTTTGCCCCATTAAGTGGCCTTCGTAACCATGGAAACATTCAGGTTCTCAATTCAGCAGAATATAAAGAACAGAGAAAGATTGTTCTGTGGCCTATGCAGAAACTAGTCTCTTCCTTCCCTTACACTGCTCAGTGATGCCAGTCAAGCTGGGGTGTCATCAAAACCCCAATATTTGAGCCCGCCTGCCTGTGGGCAATGGCCCCCAAAAATGCATGAGCAGGAGTGTACAGTATGGAAAAGAAAATAGTTTAATATTGAATTGGCCAGTCCAGAGTGAGGGGAGTGAGCACTCCGAAAGACCTGGCTCCCCAGAGGCCTGTAAGTTGCAGGTTCTATAGGACAAAATCAAGAAATACTGTGGGTTAAGGGGTTCCAAGTCATGTTGGGAGCTGATTGGTTGGATGTAGTAAGGAAAGGGTAATAAATCATGTCTTCAGGTCTTGAGGACAACTCTAAGGTCTGTCCCTCTGCCTAGTCTCATAGGGAAGTAGCCAGGGGTTTGCTCCAGCTTAGGGGTCGGGAACTGAAACATAACTTAGGTCAATGTATTACCTTTAGCCAGCCAGAGGTTGAGACCTGTGACCATTAGGTTCACTCTCTTGTCATCTGCTGCCTTGGGGGTTGTTGATTATCCATGGGGAAAAGCTAGGTCTCTGAGGGTTGTAGGAAGAAAGAAAATATGATTTCTACAGTTAGGATTCAAAGCTAAACGTAATCAAAGTCATAAGGACCCTCAGTTTTAATAGCCACAACCGACAATCCTGTAGTCCCAGCTGCCTGTTGTCTAGCCCATGGCTGACTTTCTTGGGACTTATTTTGCTTATTGATGATGATTGGAGGAGTAATCATGGCTCATTTCACATTTTAAAAAAGTGGGCTGGGGCCTAAGGTATATTTCAAATTACAATGTATGAATTAAAGCAAACCCTTCTAGATTAATAGGCAACAACAGAAGTTCGTTGAACATAGGGCAGTGGTAGGTCCTTTCAGACAGCAAATCAACCCAGCAGTCAGCGTGGTGAGCAAAGAAGAAAGCAAGTTCCCACGGTTCTTTTTGGCTATTTTCACTTAGCTGAGGTGCTGCAAACATGGCTTTTCATTTCTACTTTGGGAGCTTTTCTGTTTAGATCATTGTAACCTGTGTGTGTGTGTGTGTGTGTGTGTGTGTGTGTGTTTGTTGCTGTGTTAATATATTTTTTTAATTGATTTCAGAGAGGAAGGGAGAGGAAGACCGAGAGAGAAACATCAATGATGAGAGAGTATCATTGATCAACTGCCTCCTGTTTGCCCCACACTGGAGAACCCTGGGTTGCCCCACAACCCAGGCATGTGCCCTGACGGGGAATCGAACCATGATCTCCTGGTTCATAGGTCAATGCTCAACCACTGAGCCAGGCCAGCAGGGCCATTGGAACCTGTTTTGCTGTATTTGCAAACCAACTCAGTGCTGGCATTATGATCTGTGACTGTCAGGATAACAATTTCAGAACTGGGGAGACAGACTGCAGACTGCTTCCTCCTAAGCAGTGACCCAGTTTTTTGAGACTAGCACACAGAAAGTGCTTTCATATATATATTTCTAAACGGAACCAAATAATTTGTTCCTTGTTCATAAATGGAAGGATCAAGATTTAAATCAGCTTTGTTCTCCTTCCACTGTCCAGGATGATGATCAACATGATGGCTGAAATTTTCTGAATGTAATATATGTTCCAGTCACTGTTTTAGTACTGTATATATTTTTTATTAATTTTTAAAATCATCACTGGAGGATATATTTTATTGATGAGAGAGAGAGAAAGAGAGAGAAAGAGAGAGAGAGAGAGAGAGAGAGAGAGAGAGAGAGAGAGAGAGAGAAAAGCATCAATCAGTTGCCTTCCATACACACCCCCACTGGGATTGAACCAGAAAACTAAGTATGTGCCCTGACCAGGGATCGAACCCGCAACCTATCAGTGTAGGGAATGATGCTTCAACCAAGCCATTCAGCCAGAGCCCCATTTTCTCTTAATTTCATGGTTTAGCCTTCTATCGTTTCCTTTTTATTACTATAAACAGACATATATATCTATCCATACTCCTTTTACTTAAAAATAGTACACTATTCACATTTGCCTTACCTTGCTTTTTTCACATATTTTATCCTAGGTATCACTCTGTAATAGTAGGCTTTACATAGTTATTCTTATTCTTCTATAAAGCTGCGTGTGACTACATTATGTAAATGTATCAGGATTTATTTGACCAATCTCCTATTGATGGACAGTTGAGTCTTTTCCATGTTTTTACTATTATAATTAATTCTGCAATAAATAACCTTGAAATTGTAGTCTTGTCTTTCCTTCCTTCCTGTTTTGTTTTATTTTGCCAGTGTATCTTTGGAATACATTCATAGACGTGGGGTTGTTAAATCAAAGTTTAAATTCACATATAATTTTGTTAGATATTGACGAATTCCCTTCTGTAAGAATTGTACCACTTTGCAATTCCATAAGCCATATATGAAAGTGCTCACTTGTTTTAAAAAAGCCTGGTCTACAGTTTTTGCCAAACTAATAAGACAGTTTGAATTTGCTACTTAATAGATGAGAAATGACATCTCAATCTAAAACAGACTTTTTTTTATTATGAAGTAAAGTAAGCAAATATTCATGTGATTGGGTCATTTAAATTTATAAGTTTATTTTTCTGTGAGCTATTAATTTATTTGCTAATCCATCATATATATATTGCTAAATTTTAAAAATTTTCCATTACAGTTGACATATAGTATTATATTAGTTTCTGGTGCACAATATAGTGATTAGACATTTATATAGCTTATAATGTGACCCCCCAGCCCAATAATTCAAGTACCCATCTGACACCATACATAATTATTACAATATTGTTGACTATATTCCCCATGCTATACTTTACATCCCCATGACTATTTTATAACTGCCAATTTGTTGTTGATTTTTTAAAAATTTGTTTGCTTACATTTTTAAATTAAATTAATTGGGAATGACATTGGTTAATAGGATCATATAGGTTTCAAGTGTTCATTTCTATGATACAAACCTGTATATTGCACTGTGTGCCCTCCATCCCAAGCCAAACCACCTTCCATCTCCATGTATTAGGCCCCCTCCAACTCCCACCATCCTCTTCCCTCTGGTAACCACCACGCTGTCCAATTTGTTGTCCTTAATCCCTTAATTCACCTTTTTCACCCAGCTCCCCAACCTGTCTCCCACCTAGAAGTCATTGTTTGTTCCCTATATCTATGAGTTTGTTTTGTTAATTTATTTTGCTTTTTAGATTCCACACATAAGTGAAATCATATGATATTTGTCTTTGTCTGGCTTATTTCACTTAGCACAATTCCCTCTAGGACCATCCATGTTGTTGCAAATGGCAATATTTCATTATTTTTTATGGCTGGGTAATAATTCTTCTTTATCCATTCATCTATCAATGGACACTGAGGTTGCTTCCCTATCTTGGCTATTATAAGTAATGCTGCAATATATAATCTAATAAAAGAGAAACATGCAAATTGACCACACCTCCGCTACGCCCCCAAGCCACGCCCCAAAAGCGACTATATGCAAATTAACCCAATCAAGATGGCGGCTGGCAGCTAAGGAGCTGGAGCAAGCAGGAGGCTTGGTTGCCCCAGCGATGGAGGAAGCCAAACTTCCTGCCTGCCCTGGCCGGCTGTGGTCTCGGCTCAAGGCAACAAAGTTTCAATTATAGAAGATAAATAAACCCCAGATACCTGCTTCCAGCCAGCCTCCACTGTGAGCTTGAGTGGCTGGGGGCTGTGGCCAACCTGCAAACAGCCATCAGCCCCTCACCCAGGCTGGCCAGACACCCCAGCAGGGACCCCTACCCTGAAGGGGCTGTGGCCAGCTTGCAAACAGCCATCAGCCCCTCACCCAGGCTGGCCAGGCACCCCAGCAGGACCCCCCTCCCTGAAGGGGGTGTAGCCAGTTTGAAAACGGCCCTCAGCCCCTCATCCAGGCTGGCCAGATACCCCAGCGGGACCCCCACCCTGATCTGGGACACCCTTCAGGGCAAACCAGCTGGCCCCCACCCATGCACCAGACCTCTATCCTATACAATAAAAGGTAATATGAAAATTGACCCTAACAGCAGAACCACTGGGAATAACTGGTCACTATGACACACACTGACCACCAGGGGGCAGACGCTCAATGCAGGAGCTGCCCCCTGGTGGTCAGTGCACTCCCACATGGGGGAGCTCTGCTCAGCCACAAGCCAGGCTGATGGCTGCCAGTACAATGGTGGTGGTGGGAGCCTCTCCCTCCTCCTCAGCAGCGCTAAGGATGTCTGATTGAAGCTTAGGCCTGCTCCCTGCTGGCAAGTGGACATCCCCCGAGGCTCCCGGGCTGCCAGAGGGATGCCTGACTGACCTGATCCCCCGGGGGAGTGGGCCTAAGCCAGCAGGTGGTCATCCCCCAAGGGGTCCCAGACTGTGAGAGGGCACAGGCTGGGCTGAGGGACCCCCTGAGTGCACAAATTTTTGTGCACTGGGCCTCTAATATCATATATAAGAACATGGGACTGTATAACCTTTTCAATTTGGTGTTTTGGATTTTTTCATTTAAATTCCCAGAAGAGGAATTGCTGGGTCATAAGGCAGTTCCATTTTTAATTTTGAGAACCTTCCATACTGTTTTCCACAGGGGCTTGCGCCAATCTGCCTTCCCACCATCAGTGCATGAGGGTTCCCTTTTTCTCCACATCCTCACCAACACTTGTTATTTGTTGATTAATTTATGATAGCCATTCTCACAAGTGTGAGGTGATATCTATTATAGTTTAATTTGCATTTCCTTGATAATTAGTGATATTGAGCATTTTTTTTTCCAGATTTCTATTAGCCATCTGTATGCCCTCTTTGGAGAAGTGTCTATTCAGATCATTTGCCCATTTTTTAATCAGATGGTTTGCTGTTGTTGTTATTCTTTAGTCCATTTTCTATATAATTATTGTTATCTAAGATTTTTTTTGAAGCCCTAAATATGTTAGAGATATTCAGTGACACAGTTTGTTGTTTTACAAGGTGCTAATATTTTTCCCAGTTTGACTTATCCCCCCTTTGCTTATAGCATTTTTTTCCAGACAAAAGTTTTTCTTTCCTTTTCATAGTTTATTTTTTCTTATATGTCTTTAGAATTTTGAATAATAGGATTTTTTTCTAGTTCTAAGCTTTAGTGAAATTCACTCATGTTTTTATCTAGTACTTATGTTTTAATTGTTCACATTGAAATCTCTCATCCATTTGGAATTTATCCTGGTGTAAGAAATAAATACATCATATCTTTTTTATATGACCATCCAGTTATCCAAATATTACTTATCAAAAATTTGATCTTTTCTCCACTGATTTGAGAAGTCACCTTGATCATATATTAAATTTGCAATTGTAATTGTTTCTCTTTGTTTGTTTGTTCTTTAGTTTCACTGGGTTGCCTGTCTATTCATGCACCAATACCATTTCTTAGTTACAAAGGTTGGCAGGGTGCTTTACTATCTTATAGGTTAGCTTCCCTCCTAGTTCCTCTCTCCCAGAGTTTTTCTGGATATTCTTGCTCATAAAATATACTTTCAAATGAATTTTGTAATCCACTTGTCAAGCTTCAGAAAACAAACAAACATGTGGTGGTATTTTAATGGGCTTGCATTACATTTATAAGTTAACTTAGGGAAAACTGGCATCTCTATGATATTGAATCATTCTCCCCAGAAACATGGTATGACTTTCTTTTGTTTTTCTAATTCAGGGTCTTGCAGGAATTTTCTTTAACATATTAATATCTATTAATGATATAAGATTATTCTAATTAATATTCTGTTTTACTATATTAATTAATATGAAAATTGCATATGACCTTAACAACAAAGCCAGAGCCTTTTCCACTAAATTCAGGGATAAGTAGAGTGAAGACCATTGCTATGTAACATTTTGTTTTAAGTATTAATCATTGCAGATGTTACATAACAATGGATTTCATGAGCATCTTTGTAAAGAGATAATATACATTACTCATTTTATTACTAATTTTCGTGAGAAAATACCTCTGTCTTTGTTATTAATGTAATATATGTAATTTTTATATATGTCAAGGAAGTGTCCATCAAGTCTTACATTGTCATTTTCTTTTTATATGTCTGTAAAATTCACAAATGGAATTTGGCAAATGCCTTTTCTCCATCTCTGGAAATAATTATATGATTTTTCTCTTTAGGTCTATTAATATGATGAATTATTCAACTGAAACTCCTAATATTGAACCACTTTTGCTTTTCTAAAAATATGCACATATGGTTTTAATGTATATTTGATAATTTTTTGAAGATTTTTGCATAAATATTTATTAGGGTGAATAATCTATAGTTTTATTTTTTGGTGAAGTTTTATCAACTTTTAGTTTCAATGTTATCTTTGCTTTATAAAATGTATTCAGTACTTTTCCTGATTTTTAAAAAAATGTAATCCTTAAAATCACTGGGGTTGAAAAATACATATTTATTGAGAAATACTTTTTACCACTCCAATTAACTAAGGCTGTCTAACCATTAAGGAAGGCAAGTAACATCCCAGTTAACTGTATGAGGCTTTGGCTATCAATGAAGCTGCAAACAGCCATATTCAGACTCTCAGAGCTATTTTTCTCATTTCAGAAGATTGGGTGGCACTTGGTTAAGTGCCCACACTATTAGATTTCATGAAAAGATAACCAAAGGAACATAAGCATGATGAAAATCATGAATCTGAAATCAAAACCTGTATACATAGTCTGGCAATGGAATGAAGTATTTGGAAGTGAGACTATCTTGACAAGTCCTGGGTGTATAGTTATGGCTTTTATAGACTCCCTAATGTTTAACTGACTTTAACATTTGCCTCTATAAGGAAGGAACAAAGAGAGGGAGGGATGGAGGGAGGAAGGAAGGGAGGGAGGGAGGAAAGGTGGGAGGGAGGGAGGAAGGAAGAAAAGTAGGAAGGAAAGAAGGAAGGAAGGAAGGAAGGAAGGAAGGAAGGAAGGAAGGAAGGAAGGAAGGAAGGAAGGAAAAGAAGAAAGAAAGAAAGGGAGAAAGCAGGATTCAGACTACAACATAGCTGTTAAGTGCTGTGTTGTCGTTCCCCCTGCTCAAAATAAAGTTGTTTCTTAACTGTACCTGTCTGCTAGACTCCTGTAGCAGCCAGGGACGCTTGGTCTCATACATAATTGCTAAAATAAATATTGACTGACTGGTGATTCTTGAATGAAGAAAAAAAAAGAAAGAAAGGGAGAAGGAAATGAAGAAATGAACTAACATGGAGTATTTCCTAAGCATGAAGCTCTGTACTGGCCTTTCTTACTCGGTATCATTTAATTCAAACCAAGGACTTATGGGGGTACTTATTACCTATTCTCACTGTTTTCAGGTGAAGAAACCGAGAGTTAGCGTAGCTAAAAATCTTTTAAAAACTAACTTTCACCCTAACCGCTCAGTGGATGAAGCGTCGGCCTGCGGACTCAAGGGTCCCGGGTTCGATTTCAGTCAAGGGCATGTACCTTGGTTGCAGGTACATCCCCCCGCGGGGGGTGGGTGTGTGTGTGTGTGCAGGAGGCAGCTGATCAATGTTTCTCTCTCATTGATGTTTCAAACTCTCTATCCCTCTCCCTTCCTCTCTATAAAAAATCAATAAAATATATTAAAAAACCCTCACTAACTTTCTAATTCATAAGTTTAGAAAGTGACAGAAAGAAATGGAAAGGAAACTGGACATTTGGTTACAGAGCCCACTTCTAGCTCTTACATTTCTGTATTTAACTATAAACTGCAGTTATATAACTATATTCTGTATTTTACTCTTTTTCATTTCTGAGATTATTGAGTTATACATATTAGTAGAAAAACACTTAGAACAAAAATAAGAAAAAAAAATGAAATAAAAATCTGAAATTTCACCATTCAAGAAAATAAGTTCTGAATATATCCTTCTAGAAATTTTCATATAAATATGCATAAAAGTATAAATACACTTTTCTTAGCAAACGTGGGAACGTTATACACATAGCATTTTGTTAACTTTTGTTTTGTTAACTTAACAATACATGGGAAATTTTGAAGTTTTTGAAATTCTGCCTTTAAAAATTTTCATAATATAATTTTCCCTCTGGCTCAGATGTGACTGAGTGCAAAGTTGGGCATCTTTTCTGTGGACCCTGATGGCTGGCCTTGATCCCTCTGCCAGCGCTTCTTAAGAAAGTTGTACATATTTTATAAGCAGGATCAAAAGGGTTGAGGAAGAATGGCTAAAGCAGTCCCTGGCAAATGCAGTTAGTCAATAAATGTTTGCTAACTGAATTAAAGAATGCATAATATGTTACATTTAAAAATATAAGTGCAATCATTACATCCTTTCAGCAAGTTATGAGGGATGCAAGTTTCTGGGGTAAGGCCACTGCTGAGAAACACTTGTAATTATATGATTCAGAACAAGTGGCTCCACTCCGAAGAGTGAAATGGTACAAGAGTTCAATAGTCCTTGTAGGATGAAGTCAACTTCAGTGCCCTGTTTGTGCTTCTCTACATCTTCACATCTTGCCAGCTGACCAGCTAATGGCAGAAAAGCAGGCAAAGGCCATAAACTGGCACACTCAGAATAGAAAAATATAGAGATGAGCAATTAGCATGCACTCCTATTCAAATATGTCAATTATTTGAAATACCTAAATGTGAGGTTATTGTACATGTTCGGTATGAATTTTGGTGGATACTGATAAGTCACCTTCCAAAGGGCAGTACTCATCATACTCTTCGCCATGAAAACAATGGCCATTTCTCCACATCCACGACAGCTCTGGATCTTTTTGGTTTCATTATTTCATAGTGGGAAAGAAGTTCTATGTTAATTTTCATTTTCTTAATTATCGGTGAGGTGAATGTCTTTCCATGTTCTCTCTGGCCATCTGTGCAGAGTGAATTGTTTGTGGAGAACTGGTGTCCATTTTCTATAGCGTTGTGTGCTTTTTTCTTGTTGGTTTCTAAAATTAAATGAAAATGAATGTTATTAATCCTTGATTATTTATTTTGAAAATATTTTCACCAAATGCTTCACTTACCTTTTAATTTGGTTTACTTTGTCTTGCAAGCATTTTAGCCTTTTTATTGCCAGATTGATCCATCTTTTCTTTAATTTCTTCTGGGTCTTAAGCTTAGCTTTGTAATTTCTTTTCCATTGAGATTTTTTCCCCCCATTGCAATAATATAAGAGTTATTAACCCTTAAATATCATCTCATATTTCTTTACAGTAGCTCTTTACTCTCCCTGAAGTTTATTTTTGCATATGGAATAAATTCAGAATTTCTAGCAAATTGTCCTCTCAGTGCTGTCATGTGCAGTGAGAAGAACAACATGATTGACTAATTCTATCTGCCATAGATGTTGGATGGGAGAGTGGGAGAATCCATTAATTAATTAGTGCATCCCAAGCCCCTTGGTACTTGAGCAGGCACTAGTGTAAACACTGGGAATATAGAGCTAAGAACAAACTAGCACTGTTCTTGCATGGAACTTTCATTTATATTGTAAAAGATGTAAACACAAAGGTAAACAAAAAAAAAAATGTCAGGTGGTGATGAGTACCATGAATAAATAACAAACTCTAACAATGTGATGAAAAAAGAGGGTTTCTGTATGCTGAGTGGTTAAGGAAGGCTTCTCTGAAGAGGGGGTGTTTGAACTGAAAACTGAATGATGAGCAGAAACTAGTCTTCAAGAGTCTGGAGGGAGAGAACTCTACGGAGTCAAAAGCAAGTACAAAGAACCTAAGGGTTGCACTAATGTGACATATTTGAAGTCAGAATGAAGGTGGAAGAGGTCAGCGAGATAAGCAGGATCCCAATAATCTTGGCCTCATCAAGCCTGGTAAATAGTTGGGTTTTATTCCTAGTGATGGGGAGATATTGGAAGATTTTAAACCAGGGCGTCATGTGGTATGATTTATAATTTACATTGGTATACCTACCATCCCTGAAGCTGCCACTAGAGGGAGGCAGGCGGCGATGGGGCAATCACACCACCAGCTCCCCAGTTCCCATCCTTCTCCACCAAATTACCTTCAGTTAGAACCTGCATAGAGAGAAAGAAATGTCCAGAAAAGGAACAGACTGTGACTGATTAAGGAATGAGGCCAGAGACTTTGTCTAATTAAAAGGAGGTTAGCCTGAAATGGATATTTAATAGATACATTTCTGAGATTATTTCCAGAAGCAATTGATGAAAAACATGTCCTCAGGACTGATCACCTGGCTGGCTCTTGCTTGGCCATACAAACCTCACAGGGTGGTGGGGACTCTGGTGGCCTTTCAAAGAGGTCTGGCTCATAGCCCAGCAAGTTTGGGATTTGGGTGTTTTATCAGTGCTCCCAAGGCAATGGAATGAGAGGCTGATCTGCTTCAGCCACATCCAGAGACTGGCATCTATAAGCCGGGAGAGCCATGTACCAGATTACACCAAGAACCCCATCTGGAGTCCATTTGACCTTTGAACTTGCAAGCTCTATTCTTTTGCTCATTCAGGATGGTGATTTCAGGCATTTGCCATGGCCCAGCGTTTGACATACCATCAGAGGCTGCCCTACAATACAGGCACTAACAAAACTAGGCTGCCCCAAGCCCCTGGCAATAGAATTGTTTACCTTTATACCAAGAAAGTTGGGAAAGCACCAAAATCTGCATGTGGTGTGTGCCCAGGTCAACTTCGAGGAGTTTGTGTGGTGAGCCTTAAAGTTCTAATGAGATTGTCTAAAATGAAAAAACATGTCAGCAGGGTCTACAGTGGATCCACGTGTGTGAAATGTGTCTGTCAGTGACAGGTTTAAACGTGCTTTTCTTCTTGAGGAACAGATAATCATTGTGAACATGTTGAAAGCACAAGCACAGAGTCAGAAAGCTAAGGAAATTTTTAAAAAATGAAGCTTTTTTGAGTAATAAAATCAAAAGGCTTAAAATATAAAGAACCCCATCTGTTAGGCAGGTATACCTGGTTTGTCCTTCCCCTAATAAAACAAACATGGAAGTCGCATCTTTGCCAGCCACATGCTTGGTGGGCAGAGCATCGCTAAAAGGGAGGTGAGTGAAGAACATGGAAAATGCTCAGGCCCTGATTTTCATAGTTGAGATAGCTGCCAGGTCAACATGAATTTTGGAGGGAGGGGCTGCCAGGTCAACATGAATTTTTGGGGGAGGGGCTTTTCTGCTGGAAGTTCTTGCATGGCACAACCAGTGACTCTTTGGGCTGCAGGTGGCACTGAGCATGCTGCTTAAGGGAGCGCTTGTTGCAATGACACAAGTGAGTTCAAGTGGTGGCTCAGTCACCCACCGATTCTGATCTTGGGCGAGCAATAGTTTATCTGAGTCTCACATCTCTTTATCTAAAACTGGGTGATTACAGCGTCCAATTCCTAAGATTGTTGTAGGACTAAAGGAGATGGCACATGCAATGCTTGACACAGCACCAGCATATGGCTCTCACTGTCAAAGGGGGGGCTTTGGTCCTGTGAGTAATGCCCCCTTATTTATTTATTTATTTATTTATTTATTTATTTATTTATTTTTAAATATGTTTTTATTAATTTCAGAGAGGAAGGGAGAGGGAGAAATAGAAACATCAGTGATGAGGGAAAATCATCAATCGTCTGCCTTCTCACATGCCCTACTGGGAATCGATCCCGAAATCCGGGCATATGCCCTGACTGGAATCGAACCCATAACCTCTTGGTTCCTGGGTCAAGGCTCAACCGCTGAGCCACACCCAGCTGGGCTAATGCCCCTTATGATCAACAGAGTTCTTCCTTATATTTTCTCAATCTGTTGGACTGTGTTTGTTTGTTTTCATTATTTAATTCCAAACAAGCAACCATATTCTAGATATGGGAGTAGGTGGGTCACTTCTTATTGACTACCTACTGAACACACCAACCAATATCCCCCTCACCCTAGAGTCAGTGTTTAGCTTCCAAAGCAAGAACATACAGGCCACTACTATCACCACCTCCCCAAACCCCCAAAGCTGAATCTTGGAGTAATTATTCAACTTCACCACTACCTTAAGCAGAATTCTATAGATAGCAAAAATGTATAGCTCAAATTCCCTTATAGAAAACGCACTGGAAAGACAAATGGGCAGTCAAAGTAGGTTTTAGGAGATGACAAGCTTATTTTTAAAACCCCTGAAACTGATAAATCAAAATTCACATATAGCAAAATAATTGGGATGATGTAGATTTTAACATAGCAGAAGTTGAAACAAAAAAGTGGGTCTGAAGACCTTAACAGCCAAAGAGAAGTGTCTCCCACATTTTAGGCTCAGAAAAATATATTCCTCTCCAGGGAATGTGATCTAAGATCTGGGTCACTGACCACGTTGACTACTGAAGCTTGACACATTGTGGAATTCTAAGACACCATTGTTGCCATTTATATGGGGACTAAAAGGGATATTGAGATTTTTTTAACTTGTCTTAGGAAATACTTTGCTTTAATAAATACTCCAGAGGTAAAGTTACTCAAAGGCTGGGGGAGAAATGGCAACACATACATATCCTGTAACTGTAGAAATAAATGGCAGTATGTATATAGCTCATATATTTCTGAAAACCCAAGAGGAGTTTGTATTTAAAGTGCTTTAGTCAATATTCCAGCCATTTCCTTACATGCTGAAATGTATTTTACATTTTCAAGTAGAAGCTTCAGTTAATCAATAGAGTACTGTGGAATAATTAAAATCAACTAGAAAATACCCCAATTATTCTCCCCAGAATTCCTCTTATATTAGAAACACATAGGACAACTGTATTAGAATTCTCCAAGAAACAGAATCACTAGGAGATATGTAGAGACAGATGTAGATATCATTGATTCTGACTAATGCATATATTTATATCCCTGTTAGGCAAGAAGGGCTGATGTTGCATATGAATTTCAAAAGCACTCTGCTAGACAATTTTCTCATTTTGGGGGAGGCCAGTCTCTCGTTCTATTCAGGCCTTCAACTGATTGGATGAGGCCCGCCCCGTTATGAAGGACAATCTGCTTTACGCAGAGTTCACCGAGTTAAATGTTAACCTCATCCCAAAACACCCTCACAGAAACCCAGAATAATGTTTGAGCTAATCTCTGGGTATCTCAGAGCCCAGTCAAACTGACTCTGGCCCTGGGATGAGAGAGACAGAGGAATATTACTGGTCATGCTGATTTTGATCACTGATTCAGAAGGCATCTGCAAGGTGCCTGTAAAGTTACTATTTTTTTTTCCTTCAGCAGTTAAAACATTTATGATGGAGAGAGATTTGAAACTCTGCATATCACCTAGTCTTATTTTACCTTTGCCCATGAAGTGTAGCAGCCGCCATGGGCCCCTTCCTGCAGCAAGAATTGCTGTGGTATTTGTCCAATGGTATTTTCTAATTTTATAAAAAAATAAGAGAAACATTTTAAAGCAAATTTGGAGGAAACACCTGATGTTGTGCAATATTTTTAGTGATATTACTCTTTTAATCCTTTTGTTTTCTACTTAAACATGATATCTGTGTCATAAAAAAATAAGAGTTTAGCTCTACTAATATTTAATTGGATTTATATCTTCGCCTTCATTGGATCTATAAATCAAGGTAGACTTATAGGGTTTAAAAATAATAAAACTGCTGATCTGCCCAATTCCAAATTTGACATTACCAAGAAAGGTATTTAAAATATAAATTTATATATCCATTATCAATAACCATAAATGTCTTCCTAACTACATATTACATGATGTGTGCTTTTCCAAGGTAATTTTTCAATTCTGACAACTGTGATAATCAACTATAGACATAAATTAAACTTAGAATCCAGTTTTCAAATACTATATTTCTGCATTAAACTATGATTCATAAAAAATATAGATGATCAAACCCATTGTTATCACTAAACATTTATCTATAATAATTTTAGTAAGATTTCTTTGAAGTTATATCCTAAATAAATAAATAACCCTTTAGAACTCCTATTTTGGGAATAGTTAATGTTTAGGTATAAATTAAAAATAAACAAATAAAATACATTTTAAGGCACTTATTAAATTTGCTTTCCTAATAAGGATATATAGCTAAAAGATTTTGAAGTGCATTTTTTTTAATATGTAAAATTTCAAAAATGTTTTCAAAAGTTGTCAGTTTTTCATTTTTTCCTTTAAAAAATCATATATTATTTCCTGTTACTATCATTTACTAAACAAAGATCATTTCAATACTAAAATCATAAGAAGGACATCATATTAGAATAAAGTAATATACTTTTTTATTATATATATTTTATTGTTGACAGAATTACAGATGTTCCCCCATTTTCCCCTATTTGCCCCCCTCAAAAGTAATATCTTTTAAAATGGAATACATTAGCTTACTTAAGATTTATGTTACTAAATCTTACTATTTATTGGGGGAACTTACTATAGTATCCCAATATTATTGAATTACACCCCCCCCCCCAAAAAAAAACAACAACAACAACGTAAGTTAAAATCCTAACCCTCAGGACCTCAGAATGTCACCTTGGAAAGAGTATCACTGCAGAAGTGATTAGCTACAATCAGATGAGGTGATACTAAAGTAGGGTGACCCCCCCTAGTGCAATATGACTGGTGTTTTATAAGAAGATGGCCATGCAAAGACAGACACACAGGGAGAATGCCAGATGAAAACAAAGATTGGGGAGATGCATTTACAAGCCAAGGGACACACTGGACTACAGAAGCCTGGAGAAAGGCAGGGCCAGCTTCGCCCTCAGCCCCCAGAAGACGCCAACCTTGACTGCACCCTGATTCTGGACTTCTAACCTTCAGAAGTGTGAGGGATACATTTCTGTTGTTTGAAGCCCCCAGTTTTGTGGTACTTGTGTAGTAGCCTATTTTGTACTGTTTTATGAGATGATCAGTCGGGTGCAGCCGCAAGAGGAGACAGAGGAGAGGCCAGGAAAGAAAGCTCATTGTACTCCCAGGTCCTAGAGCCAGCACCTAAGGCACCTCACTCAACACACAGCACCCAGCACACAGGGCCTCACGGGAGACACCAGCTGGTCAGGAAGCAGAAGACGGGAGTGGCTAGAGCTGGGGTCTTCACCTGCATTGAGGCTGCTGAGGGAAACACAAGGCAGGGCCGGGAGAACAGTCTAGGATTGGCCAGTTTGAATAGCTTGATGGGCTCCAAGCTGTGGAGCTGGTCTTTAGTTCCCAGGTACTCGACCCTGGGGTGAGTGAGAGAGAGGAATATTGCTTCCTGGCCAGCACAGGCCAGATAGCGATAACGGAGGTTGGGCTCCAGATTGGTTAGTTTGCGTATCAAGCAAGCTCCAGTCTGGGCCCTTCATTATCTCTAAGAATTGGCTAGTTTCTCTCAGGCCAGAAAGTTCCTTTAAAATGCCAAAAACACCATAATATTTTAAAAAATGCATATATAGTACACATGAATAATTAACATACATATGTAATTAAATACACACACAATACACATCCCTAGGAAACCAGCGCATCCAATAGTTAGCAACGGTTGGGGGAATCTGGTTGATACCATATTGTGAAAATTCCATGTTGAGTTTCTATTTCTTTGACCCTTGGAAGATTTCTGAGCAGAGATGTGGCTGGTCAGAATTGAGCTTTGGTAAAATTATTCTAGCAGTGGAATATAGAATAGATAATCAGACGAGGTGCCGGAAGCAGAGAATGATCACAAGGCGACTGCAAAGGTTTTCATAAGGGGTGTCAGGAACCCAACCAGGAAGGGGGTGTCTCTGAGAAACCCAACCGTGAAGGGATGTCTCTGAGAAGGAACAGATGGTCTCAAGATTAGAGAGATTGTGAAGGTTTTTTTAATTAAATTTTTTAATACTTATAATTGTTAGAATGTTTATTAAATAGGAAAGGAATTTTTAATATTATTCAAAAGCCTTAAAATTGGTTCTGCCTTTAGAACTTAGAATCCCATTGATGGCAATCTCTCCCACGGTGGTCACTACAATGCGCCTCTCAGCTCTCTGAGTGCCAGGAGCATAATGGGCGAGAGCCCCAGCTGCTGGCCTTTGAAATGCACCCCCGCTGTCCAGCTGAGGCCACTCTGGCCTTGGGCTACCGCAGCCAGTGGCCGACCTCAGCAGGAACACTCAGGCAGGATGCTCCTGCAAGGAGAAGCAAGTCTCCTCTGATGGTGACTTTGGCTTGAGCACACCCATTCAGGCTTCTGGACTTTTTCTTTCTTTAAAAAAAATACATCTTTATTGATTTCAGAGAGGAAGGGAGCAGGAGAGGAGAGAGAGAGAGAGAGAGAGAGAGAGAGAGAGAGAGAGAGAGAGAGAGAAAGAAACATCAATGATGAGAAAGAATCATTGATTGGATGCCTCCTGCACAACCCCTACTGGGGATCGAGCCTGCAACCTAGGCATGTGCCCTGACTGGGAATCGAATCATGACCTCCTGGTTCATAGGTCGATGCTCAACCACTGAGCCACGCCAACTGGGTTGGACTTTTCTTAGAAATGCCCTTCATTCTAAGACTCTTCTGCCCAAACTTTCTCCCTTCCTCTCTCCTTTGCAGGGTTAAACCTGCATCCTGGTGGCACAGCTCTTCCAGCCTCCCCAGCTCCCTCCCCTCTTCCCCCAGGCACTTCCCCTAATAAATCTCTTGCATTTCTAATGTCAGGTGCCTGCATCTCAGAGAACCTGGCCTAAGGAAACGCTAAAGAAGGGGTTTTCAACCTGTGGGTTGCCAACCTGTGGGTTGCGACTCCTTTGGGGGTCGAACGACCCTTTCACAGGGGTCGCCTAAGACCATCGGAAAACACATATATAATTACATATTGTTTTTGTGATTAATCACTAGGCTTTAATTATGTTCAATTTGTAACAATGAACATACATCCTGCATATCAGATATTTACATTACGATTCATAACAGTAGCAACATTACAGTTATGAAGTAGCAACAAGAATATGGCTGGGGGTCACCACAGCATGAGGAACTGTATGAAAGGGCCGCGGCATTAGGCAGGTTGAGAACCGCTGCTCTAAAGGAACAATTAAGTAGAGCTGAAGCTCGCTCTCTTCCAGGCACTCAGTGGGTGCTCTTCCCCAGCTCCCAGTGAGTGTGGCAGCTGTGGGCCTGGCACAGGGGCTCACAGGGATGAGCTGCTGGGTCCTTCTGCACAGTGTGTGCTGTGGAGAAAGCCAGGTGATTTCACACCTGTCTTCATACTTTGAGACACTGTGTATGTCCTTCATAAGTATGTATTGTGCGTACCAACATGAAAACCAAGTTAAGATTAAAAACTGCTGGTGGGACTATCTTCATCTCACTCACTTATAGGCCAATTTGGTAACCTGTAATAAACAATTTACAAAGTAACATACCCTTTGTCTTAAAATAATTTTACTTTTAGAATTTTGTTGTGGATAAATGTGGGTGTATCCAGAGATATGTGATCAGCATACCTACATAAGTGTGTGAATTGACGTATTCATCACCTTGGTTGTGGTAATTATTTCACAATGTATATGTATATCAAATCATCACACTGTGCACTCTAAACAGATACAATTTTTATTCATCAGTTGCACTTCAATAAAGCAGAAGAAGGATATTAGTATATTCATTCAAGGATTGTTGCATTAGAGGAAACAATGCAAAGAGATTTATAACTACTCTAGAGGGCAGTTAGATCAGCGAAGGTCCATTCACATAGGGCAATCCCCTGCAGCCCTTAAAAACAATGTGTAGAAAACAGGTAATGACAACTCACTTGGGAAACAAAGAAGATAAAAGCAAAGAGTGGCCTGATAAAATCAGTGGGTAAATGCCGAGTCCTTAGCAAACAGTAGAGACACAAAGTGCTGTTTTCAGAACAGTAGTTTCTCCAAGTTACCTGGGCTATTACATACTTCAAAGGCGATGGCAAATGACAGGGGGAAACCTGGCCGGTTCTGGAAAATGTACTATTATGTACAGTTATTTTCCAAAATAAATTGTTTGATCTTGGACGAGGGTAGGGCTTTCATGAAAGAAAAACACACACACCCTTCGATGTCAGCCCCAATAATAGAGGGACTCAAAAGTCGATTCCGAGCAGGCACAGGCGCGGGGGGGGGGGGGGGGGGGGCTCCTTTGTTCGCCAATGATTGTCCAGGTTCAAGTTGTGCCCTAGAAGTCCTCCGCAGGCTTTGGGAGACTTTGCATAGCCACACTGTCTTTCCTCCAGCCTTCAGGTGCCTGTCAAGTCCTGGGGTCACAGCAGCCAATCTGCAAGCCTCCCAGAGAGAGGGAGGCAGGAGACATGCAGATGGGGGTTGGGGGAGTAGTATTTATAAGTAAGGTCTGAGAAAATGGCACAAGGAGGAAAATGTGATATCATGGATCATAATTTTAGTATGTTAGAAAAGTGCACAATAGCCAGAGATTTAGCTAGTACAGTGTTTGTTGTTACCCACTGTGCTTGCTTTGATCACAGTTTCGTGTTGTGGCATTGTGTGTGTGTGTGTGTGTGTGTGTGTGTGTGTGTGTGTGTGTGGGATTTGGGGGAAGGGTGCCATATAAGATTAGTAAAATATAGAACCTGCCCTCAGGGATCCTATCCATAATTTAAGAAGGAAGACCAATTCTGTGTGTGGTAACTTCTTCATGCATAGATAAGGAGATCCACCACTCATCAGGGCATTGTGGAAGACATAATTTTATGTAAAGCAGCAGACTCTACATTTGCATGGCAATTAGTAGGCAATCAGTAAATGACACTATTAGTTTATTCCTTTTACTCATAGGAGGAGACAACACATAGGGTTCCCTTCCATTCCCTTCCAACTCCTGCTGTTTTGAGCTAAGCTGGCATCTTGGTGACTGGGTTTGGAAGGCTTTGCGTATCAGGTCCATTTCCTGTCTCTCCCAGGTCCCACATACTGGGTGGCTCAAATCATCAGGAACAGGTTCTCTCACTCTTCTAGGGGCTCTAAGTCCCAGACCAAGCTGTCAGTAGCCCATACTCCCTCTGAGGGCTCTAGCAAAGAATCCTTCCTTGCCTCTTCCTATCTTCTGATGGTTTCTTTGCTTGTAACAGCATCACTCCAGTTTCCAACTCCCTCTTCACATGGCCATCTCCACTCTATGTGTGTCTGTGTCTCTAGTCATTGAATTTAGATCCATCCTAATCCAATATGACCTCATTTTAACTTGGCTACATCCACAAAGAACCTATTTCTTAATAAGGTCACATTCACAGGTACTGGGGGTTAGAACTTGAACTTATATTTTGGGGGACATAGTTCAACTCATTACATTTACCTCCTGGTAAGAACCATGTATTCAGGTCCATAGATTTAGAAAGACCAACTCTGGCCCAGGCTAGAAGGGGGAACATGTGACCCAGGACTGGCCACTCTTTTGGTCACATAATTGGTTTAGATGTGGGCATTTGTGTCCAAACCAGGCAATGAGATTCAACGCTGGCATTTTTATTTACACTCCTGCAAAGGAAGGCTCTTTTTCTGCTGGGCAAGCTTGGACAGACATAAGCCCATTTTGGGCCACATCATCACATGGACAAGCCTGCCTGTGAGTGCAGAAAGACTGCAGGGCTGAGTTTGGGCCCCTAGGTCCTACTGTACCTGAGTTCAGATACTTCTGAATGTTCCAATGACATAAGCCAATAAATTCACTTCTTTTCATTTTTTTTGCCCCTGACATTGGGAGTCAGTTTTCCTTTACTTCCAAACAAGAGTCCTAAGTGATAAACTGCATCCTCTTATTTCTCTATATTTTTTTCTTCAGGACAAAATGTGTTGCATGTCTGTGTGACTGTAGCTTAGAAGAGGCCTGCTCTTGCTCTCCAGCAGCTTACAACTGAGCGTGGAGACAAACAGGGGCTGAGGATATCTCGGTTGAGAGCATGGACAGCGAGGAGCCAGACTGCCGGGTTCAGTTTCCATCCCATCAATTACCACCTGGCTGACCTTGGGCAAGTTACTCAGCCTCTCTGTGCCTACGCTTTCTCATCTACAAAATAGGAACAATCATAGTTTTTATCTTATGGGACTGCTGTAAGGATTAATCGGTTAAAAATGCTGGGAGCGGTGCCCGACATTTTGTAGCAGCTATATGAAGTTAGTTACCATTATTGAGTCGAAAGTATTCTTCCTTAATGCCCATAATGGCTCTTTGAAATTAGCACCATTATCATCATTTTATAAATAAAGAAACTAATGGTAATGTCAGTGATGAGAAAGGGCATTATAGAGAAAAGTGTCCTAGAAAGTGAATCTCAAATTTATCCATTTTTGTTTGCCCAGTACCTACCATACTACCTGACTTATTGTAAGTACCCAATAAATGTGTTCTGAATAAATGAGTGAATGAATGAATGAAAGTAGCCCTTGTACACCCCTACTGTACAAGGGTTGGCAAAAGTAGGTTTACAGTTATTCATGTGGAAAAATAAAGAAATAGCTGTGTCACCCGGCTGGTATGGTTCAGTGGGAAAGCATTGACCTATGAATCAGGAGATCACGGTTTGATTCCTGGTCAGGGCACATGCCCTGGTTGTGGGCTCGATCCCTAGTAGGGGGCATGCAGGAAGCAGTGATCAACGATTCTCTCTTATCATTGATGTTTCTATCTCTCCCTCCTTCTCCCTTCCTCTCTGAAATCAATAGAAACATATACAAATAAATAAATAATTTTTTTCCATATGAACAATTGTAAACCCGCTTTGGCCACTCCTGTATGGAGAGCCTGGCCTGGAATTAGAGAATGTAAATTGCTAGGTCAGCTCCTGGGATTCATCCTGATAAGTTTTCATCCCTTATTTTATAAAAATATACTGAACACCACATACTGGAGACAGCACATTAGATTCTGAGTGTACATGGGTGGATATAACCAACAATCATCAGCACTCACAAATTTACACTCTCATAGGGACACGGGGAGTATACAAGTAAATCGCCAAACCAGACGTGATCATAAAAAGGGCTCAGCATTAAAGAGTTAGCAAGTGAGACTCAGTGACGGAACATCCATACTATTTGGATAATTTGGTCCTGGAGGGCCTCTCTGAAGAGGGAGCACCTTGAGCTGAAACTGAAGGCTAAGGGAGAGCTAGCCAGGCCAGCAGCAGAGGAGGGTTGCAGAATCGAGAGGAAGGAGTTTGCTGTGGAGTGCAGTGTCATGGGAGGACAGAGAAGCACAGAGGCGGCTGGCAGGGTGGGAGGGGCCAGCTCAGAGTCTGAGGGGGCGGTTCAGCACCGGTGGGCGCTCAGTGATCACCTGTGAGATGACTAAAGAGCATCGATGGCCCGTGACGTGGGGTGGATTTTACTGTTGGGACTCAGGAAACGAGCTGCTCTCAGTGGCTGAGCACCTTCCTCAGTCATTACAGTCACTTATTAGATTTGGTTTAGGCAGGAGGACGTTAGAGAATGACAGTGGGCCCCACAGGAAGGTAAAGCCAAGATGCCTCCCGAACTGCAGCGTGGACACAGGTTCCCAAGCTCCTCAGGACCATCTGCGATGCTGACTCCTCAACCGGGACTGACTCCATGCGTGGAGTTTATTTATTATTATTATCATTATTATTATTATTATTATTATTATTATTATTTTAAATTTAAGTTCTTTATTGTTTAATGTATTACATAAGTCTCCTTTCCCCCCATTCACCTCTCCCCAGCTGCCCCCAACCCCTAGCACATGTGCTCAGCCCACCACCCCCCAGTCTGTGACCATTGGTTATGCTCATATGCATGCATACAAGATACAGGTCCTTTGGTCGATCTCTTACTGCCTTCCTTTGTAGGTTGGACAGTCTATTTGATGCTTCTAGACTCTGGTTCTGTTTTTGTTCATCAGTTTATGTTGTTCACTATATTCCACAAATGAGTGGGATCATGTGACATTTATCTTTCTCTGACTGGCTTATTTCGCTTAGCATGGTAAGAATTCCTTCTTTTTACAGCAGTGTAGTATTCCATTGTGTAGATGTACCACAGCTTTTTAATTCACTCATTTGCTGATGGGCACTTAGGCTGTTTCCAAATCTTAGCTATGGTAAATTGTGCTGCTATGAACATAGGGATGCATATATCCTTTCTGATTGGTGTTTCTGTTTTCTTGGGAGATATTCCTAGAAGTGGGATTACTGGGTCAATGGAAGTTCCATTTTTAATTTTTTGAGGAAACACCATATTGTTTTCCACAGTGGCTGCATCAGTCTGCATTCCCACCAGCAGTGCAAGAGGGTTCCTTTTTTCTCCGCATCCTCTCCAGCACTTAGTCCATGCGTGGAGTTTAAATGCCTGAGCAAGGACAAGGGGTGCTGATGAAAAGATGGCCTTTCAGAATTCCACGAGGTCCTCCATCATTTTCATTCTATCTAGATGATGGCCAAGAGCAATGAAAGAACTTTTGGTCTCTGTTTAGGTTTTCTGCTTCATATATTCCAGAGAGAAGCCTCTAAGCAAATTCATTCTGGGATTGAATCCCTTTATCTGAAATCTGCTTCCCAAAGCATAGTTCAGTTCTCATGTCTGTGTGAATCCAATCCATCCTCCTCATACCTGCAAGTCACTTTATTTTGTCAATTTCTGCCCCCCCAACCCCAAGTCCTTATGCAATAAACTACAAATTTCTCATTAATATTGTATTTAATATTGCATTGTCTCCAATGTTTACAAAGTTTCTTGACTTTGATGTCAAACATGTTCATCTCTGTGTTGGCTGCTCTGCTCAGCATGACCTTTCTCCCACTTTCATCTTTGCCTTTCTGACAGATGTTTGAAGATAAACACAAATACCAGCTCCTCTGTAAAGCCTTCCTTGATGTAACTGGTTTGAATAATTCCTTCCTTCCTTGAAGACTCTTTGTAAATTAGCATTGCATTTATAAGTTTGAAGATGCTTACTATATTATGCCTTAGAGCTGTTTCTGCTACTGCCTACTTTCTATCCCAGCCTGTCCACCAAACTTCAGTCTCACTTCACATTTATTTCTGAGATTGGCAATGCCTACCACTTCTCCAAATAATAACAATGACAATTACGAACACAGACTAAATGCCTAGCATGGTTCTAGTCAATTTACATGTGTTGATTTATTTAATCCTCATAAAAACTACAGGATTGTTATTAGCCCCACTTTACAGGTGAGAAAACTGAGGTACAGACAGGGTAAGTGCCCAAGGACATACAGCTCACTTAGTGAGATTTCAAGGTTTGTCCTCTAGAAGGTTATTCTAGAACTGCCTTTCTACTGTAAAGATCCGGTGTTGGAGATTAGTTCTGTGTCTACTTTAATTTTATTCCTGGGGCTATATTCCCAGCACCTGACACAGTGCTTAGGACAAAATAAGGGCTCCCTATATACTTGTGAATGAAGGATGCATATTTTGCATATCTGTAAGTCACTTGAAAGCAGAGAAGTGCCTTAGATGTCTTTATCTTTATCCCCCTGCCACAATTCAGCTATATCTTGCACATACCTGTTAGTTAAATGCTTATTGAATGAAGAGGCAGAAAGAAAAATAGAGGACACAGAAATAGGTAAGGAAGGGCAGAGAGGGGAATTGAGAGTGGAAAGAAAACTAGCTTTCTGAAACAAATAGAGTTTGCTAGCAGGAATTGGAGGGGGGTGCAATTGAATAGATTAAGGAAAGGGACAATGACTTAAATACCTAAAGGGACCAGGCAGGCAAATGAAAATTAGGGACATTGGCTGGTGAAGGCCACAGAGTGATGGAAATCATGATGGAGTCACGTCGCAGTGCTTAAGATTTTTCAAGAGAAGGTGAGAATCTGGATTTTATGTGAAATTCTTGATTTTTGTAAACTGTTGGCAAACATTTCAAATTAAAGGAAAAATAAGCACTCACTGGATTAAACCTGAGCTGAATATAGCAAGCTGAGGTCTTTTGGAGCTTATTCAATACTCAACATACAAAATTATATGTAAACTAGCATGGTCCAATCTTTGGGGTAAGAGAACTGTCACACTGGGGTTAGGCTTGCTCATTCATATTTTAAATTTTTATTTTGTATTTTTTAAAAATATGTTTTTATTGATTTCAGAGAGAGGAAGGGAGAAGGAGAGAGAGAGAAAGATCCGTGATGAGGCTTGCTCATTCTTTTAGGGTATACTGACATTGCTTGTTGAATTTCCCTATGGTGTCCCAAAGGATGATTTGCAGGCTCATAATGAGCACCTCATTGGTTTCTCTTCTCAGGCTCATTTTGGGGCCATAAGAAGACGAGTCATAGCTGGTCCATCAAGAAGCAAGGAAGTAGGACAGATAGACAAGTGGCAAAACCAGCCAGTTAACCTGATGGGGCCAAGGATTAAACACCTAACAGTGCAGCTTTAGGAATATGTGCCAGGAGATTTCTTATTTTGAACAAATAAAAAAATGATGAGAGCAGTTGGACAAGGCTTTAAGGAGAATGGGCATAAGTGGGGGCCGGGGATAGCAGGTGTCTGAAATTAAGCAGGAGAAAGAATGAAGAGCCACTTCATCCTCTTGGCTTTTCTTCCATTTAATTGGGGACATATGGCTTGAGCACCTACTGTGGCCTCAGTACCACACTGGTCGCTAGGGACAGAAAAACAGATCCTTAAAGATGAGAATGAACCTGAGCTTAAGACCTAGGGGCAAACTGGTGTGGATCTTGTCCCTATCACTTATTAATTGTGTGATTTTGAAGAAGTTTCTTAGCATCTCAAAACCTCAGCATCCATTTCTATAAAATGGGGAAAGTAATTGAATCAATCGCATTGGATTATTGTGAGATTAATGAAGAATATTTGTGGAAACCACTCAGCACAGTGTCTGCCACATAGTAAATACTCCACAAATGACAGCAATTGCTATGTTTGCATGTAAATTCTCTAATAAAAGAATATAGAAGATACCCTGTTGACCCCAAGGAGTAAATTATTCTCCATCTCTTCCTTTTATGTATTGGCTTCATAGCACACACTACAATTTGAAATTATGTTCCCGGAGACACAAAAGTTCTACACAGTCCCCCCACCCCCCACATTGGTTGCAAGGGACAGGAAGGCAGGGCTTCTATCTCCTGTGTCCACCTTGACCTCCTGTTGTTCCTTAGCACTTAAGCATATACATTTGACCCTTAAACAACATACGTATGAACTGCATAAGTGCATTTAAACATGATTATTTTTTCAATAAATAACCATCAGCCCTTCACATCCATGAAATTCCAATCGGCAGATTCCCAAACAGTATTTTCTATCCACTGTTGTGAATCTGCAGTTGGGAATGCAAAGCTACTGTTTTCTAATTGTGGCTGGTTGGATTGGTGGAGGGGAAGACCTGATTATAGAGCCAAAAATTATACACAGATTTTCAACTTCCTGGGGGTGCCCCTAACACTGGAACTGTTCAAGGGTCAACTGTACTAGGCAAGTGAGAATAATAACATTTTTTGAGCATTTATATGTGTGGGTTCTAACACATTCAAGAGTAGTGTTTCATCTAGTTCTTTGCAATAGTCTGATGGATTGTTATCATCATTGTCCTCAATTTAAAAAATGAGGGGACTGAGGTACAGAGAGGACCAGTGATTTATTCAGGTTCACAGGACAAGTAAGTGGTGGAACCAGGGTTGAATTGTCCTCTGGGCTGGTGCCTGTGCCTATATCCTTTGTGAAAGAAATATCTGTGGAACCAATGAATTCATTAATAGGAAGTGAAAAAGGGTTTGCAGGGGAGGAGACAATTTAGTTGTGTACCAGGATGAGTAGGACTTTGCAGGTAAACAAGGGACAAAAGCACAAATATGTACATTCATGGAATGAGATTCCAACTTCAGGAAGATCAAGTGTAGCTAATTCATTGTGTGTGTGATGTGTTTGATAGAGAGACAGAATGAGACAGAAGAGACATACTAGTACAGAGAAAGAGAGAGAGAGAGAGGAAGAGAGAGAGAGAGAGAGAGAGAGAGAGAGAGAGAGAGAGAGAGAGAGAGACTTTAACCAGCCTTGTGAACCATGCAGAGGAGTTTGGACATTTTCCTACATACAGCAGGAAAACACTGAAGGGAAAACATGGGACATGATCTGTATTCCTTTTCTACAGTCAGCATTCTGAGTACAATAAGGACGAATCACCAGTTAGGAGTGAACTGTGAATCTGTGAGCAGGGACACCAGTTTGGAGACTCATGAAATGGGAGGGCTGAGAAACTACATACATGGACCAAACAAAATGAAGTTTCAGACGTTTCTGAATTTGAATTAGGTATTAACAGGAGCAATATTTACAACGTTATAACTTGGAATGGTCCAGAAAAAAATTAGTGAAAAAACCCCCTGTGCCTTTATTCAGAAAGTGGTTCCCAAAATGAATTTTTGAGCTTTTCCTTTTTGGGTCAATGCTGGGCTTCACATACCTGCTAGGTGGTACTTTGATTCTTGCCTTGACACAGCCAGGTAAACACAAACTCAGGCAGGCACTCAACTCTTGGACCGTCTTTAGTTTGGGAATTTAAACACAAGGAACTGTTAGGTTTTGCAGTGGCCATCATTCCAAAACATAAATCACACCAAATTTGTTTGAAATCCTGTCTTTAGAAGGTTGTGTGTTTTGACAAACCTTGCAGCAAATTTGGTCCAGCTTTTGGAGTTGTAATGAAACCTGACACCAAGCATGCTGGCCTGCCTTGGGGTCTCTGGAACAAGCGCCCAGCAGCCTTAGTGCAATGCCTCCCTAATCGCATCCTGGCAAGTCACAGGATTGTGTTGGGCTGCGCTGGACTTTTTGGGGGTGGAATCTGCAACCGTTTCATGCAATTATGGAAAAGGATCAAGGAGGACAGCGATTTGGGGACATTTCTGTGCCTAAATAGTCTTAAAAGTGTAAATTGCAGTATTAGCAATACCTTATCCCCTGTTGGCCAGTGACTTGGAGATACCCCAAGCCATGAGTGGTGCAGGAAGTTAATTAATCTGCCTATTAAAAAGAAGAAAGGTCTCATTTGCATGCATTTACATTCAGGTCTTGCATGCATCTTGCTTTTGGTGGTCTTTCCTTTCTTTCCTTAATGTCACTGACCTAGCTAGGTATTCACTCCACACGTTTACATTTTCTGTGTCTGAGCTTTGTTTAAGGGTATATATCTTCTTATCATTGGTTCCAGCAGAATTTGATTGCCATAGAAATAATTTTATTCTCTATAGAGATTCTTTCCCCTCCCATGGCTGTTTTCTTCCAGGGGTCATATAGCACAGGTGAGAAAAGATTTATATACTTGACCAAAATAAGGACCCATCTCCGTCAGAGTTGCTTGGGGATGAGCCATTCAATTATCTGCAATTTCCCACTGAACTGATTTTCCATGGTCATTTTTGTGGAAGTTTCTCTTTCTTGCTTTTTCTATCTTTTAATGGGAGGTCTGCTTCTGGAGTTTTGTTTTTTTTCCCCTTGGGGGAAAAAGTCCATTGCTTCATGGATGTATCTCTGGCACCCAACCTTCCCAATCATTGTTTTTACCTGAAAATACCTAGGCAACCTGAATCCAGGCCCCCTCAAACCAGCCTGGAAGGAAGTCTTGGAGGAGGAGGAGGAGGAGGAGGAGGAGGAGGAGGAGGAGGAGGCAGGGAAGAAGAGAAATTGGGGAGGGGTGAGCCTGAGGAAGGCTTGAAATGCAAAGGCTATATGACAAGCTCTTGGAACAACAACAGCAAGTAAAAACAAAACTATAGCAGGAGGTGAGTGCAGAGGGAAATCCTTGCATGTGAGTGAATCCCCAGCTCCCGTGTGGGGGACCAGGGTGCCCTGTTTCCGTGTTTTGTAGTCATCACATTTCTGACACATGACCACAGTGTGGCTGTCAGGGGTGAGTGGCTCAGGCAGCCCGTGCAACCACCTATGTGCTAACAAGCTCAGCAATCAGGTGGGGAAGGGTCCTGGCTGGAGGGAAAAAATTAAAACCAAACCTTAGACCTCTGTCAGCCTGCGAGGAGAATTATATTTTTGAACTCCTCTACAGTGTGGACAGGAAATGACCTCTCCACAAACTGCTTCTTTAAAAACAAGCAGTGGTGCCTAAAGCTATCCAGCTCCCCCCCCTCTCTCTCCCTCCCTCTCCCTCTCTCTCTCCCTCCCTCTCCCTCTCCCTCCTTCCTTCCTTCCCTCCTTCCTCCCTCCCACCCGCCCTCCTCTCCAGAGCTCCTGCTCTCTCCCTCTGCCTGCTCTCCCTCCCTCCCTCCCTCCTCCTTCCCACCCTCCCTCCTCCTCGCTCCCGCTCCTCTCGCTGTAGAGGGCTCCGAGAGCAGCTCCCAGCCAGTGTGCTCAGCCTGCCTGCCTGCCGCCGTGTGTGTGTGTGTGAGCGCGTGTGCGTGCGTCTACTTTGTACAGCGAGGAACACAGCCCATGTGCTCTGCATGGACGTTACTGTTACTCTGTGTAGCTTGATTTTCCACAAGCAGGCAAGATGTCCAGCACGCCACACGACCCCTTCTATTCTTCTCCTTTCGGCCCATTTTATAGGAGACACACACCCTACATGGTACAGCCAGAGTACCGAATCTACGAGATGAACAAGAGACTGCAGTCTCGCACAGAGGTAAGTACTTCCACCCGGCGTGTGTTTGTGTATGTTTTCGGAGAACTGTGCATGGGCTTGGCCCGGGGATGCCGACTGAATTCCGTGGGAAGTGTCCCGCTAGATACTACCACCTACGTGGAAACAAGCGCCAGGATGGAGCCACTAGTTTGAACGCCGGGTTTCCAGGCGCAGCAACTCTTAGAGCGGGGACAGTTTCTGCTGGAATCTTGGAACAGACAGCCCAGCACTTGCCTGGCTTGTGGGGTCTCCAGACAGGCTGCTGTCCCAGAACTCCCGGGGTTGCAGGCTCCCAGGCGGTCAGTGAACTAGCGTGTCTTGAGATAGAATTGCAAGGGATTTTGTGATCGTTTGTATCCCGCAAAATAATTTGTTAACACATCCCAGGGGAAGTCTGTTTTGACTTGCATTGGCTTTTTAAAGTCATCAAAATCGAGATGAAGGGGGCAGAAGGGTGACCCCGAGTACTTTTCCGAACTAGCCCTGGTGGGGACAGGGCTGTAGATTTCCTTGTTAAATTCCGAAACCGGTTGCTTGGGGCAAGGGGGTTCTTGACTTTGTCCTGTGGGGATGGGAGCGTCTCCTAAGGGCTCTACCTTCCTCCGGAGCTGGCTCAGCAGTCAGGCCAGCTGGAGTTTTGGCATATCTGGGATTTTGTGCCTGAACGAGGGAGCCCAGCCTAGGGGCCAGCAACTCTGGGAGTAGAGAGGAGAACAGGACTTTGAGAACTTTGTCAATGCAAAACTCCAGGCTGCCTCCTGCAATTTGAATATTTAATGCCAGCTGACTTTTTCTCTGTGCTGGCTCTGCGGCCGGTCCTGCTCCTGGGCTGTCCCTGTGCCTGGAAGTTGGGGCTTTGTGTTGATGTTGTAAGGAGGAGTTCTTAGTCTGCACTAAAGTCACTTTAGGAAGTAGAAATCGCTGGGAAGTCAGTCTTATCTGTAGAGATCAAATGCCCAGAGGGTGCATGGCAAAGAGCTTTTAGGGAAGAGCTTTGGTGGAATTTTAGATTGAAGAGTGACTCTCAGCTCTGGAAAGGAACTCACCTGAGGCTACAGGATAAAATAAAACACACTTGCTTGAATTGTCAACGGAGCCATGGAGCATTCATGATGCTTACCGTATTATTATAACACAGCTAACAAGATGTGACCTGCTTTCTGATTGGCTACCTCCTGGACAAGGACTGATTGCTTTTTTAACTGGGCTGTCTTGATCACTGCTATTTTCTTTATATGTTACTAACTCCATCGGTGTTAAATATAAATGAGGACACTGTTGCTCTCCCTGGAAGTCAGTCGCTTTCCAGAAGTAGAAACTGTTTTGCTTAGAGTGGTGAGCTGTTGGCCGCCAATGACATTTGTGTGTGTTGCTCTGTGTGTACTTGTGTGTTACAGTTGGTATATCTCTCAGACCTTTGCCACTGTGTGCTGCAATCTTGAGTGCCTGCATAACTATTGGTGGCTGTAGCTTGCTTTCAGAATTAGGAGAATATAAACTGTCTTATAGTTCACACACACATTCATTGCAATATAAATTTTAGGTAAAAATGTCTTAGAAATAGGATTACTTTAAAACGAGAGGTCAAGGGCCATGATGGCTCAATTCTTGAAGAGCAACAGGATTTAAAAATAATCTGTGTCCACTTCACATTGTGGAAAGTTTTGGAGGAGTTGTGGAAAGAGGTTTACCTCCTGTCCGCCTTGGCTAGGAGAGCAGGCAGGTTTCTCGGATACCTGTGCTCCCCTGTGCCTTTAATTTTCACTTGGCCAGGGCTCAGCTAAGAGTCTCATGGGGAGACCACTCCATCCCCGCCTCAGGATGCAACAAGGTCCCCACTTTATTTCACATTTGAGAGGAAACCTTTGAAAAGCCCCCATTCATGTTATGTTTCTTAAAAATGGTACATTATTACCTTTCTTTTCTTTTTTGAGAGCTAACCTCAGGTATTCCTAACTTTTGGATTATGGGGTATTACTTTTAAAGATTTCTTCTTAGTGGAAAAACTACTTCATAACTCAAGAACCTGGAGAGAAAAGCTTGCTATGACAGATCTTAAAAATGTGTGTAAACCTCCCTGGCTGTGACAGAAAAGCAGTTTAACTTTTTCTTGGTGTGTCCTAGGGCCAACCTCAAAGATGCTCCTCTCCCCCTCCCTTAAGTAGATCTTTTCTTTAATTAACCAAATAATTGCCCTGGCACTTTTTCTTTGCCAAACATAACTAATGTCGTGAACCTAGAGCCATAACCTTTTCCTTTTTATTTCATATGAAAAAAGAATCATATAATTGCTCCTAAGATATTTATTACTTTTAAAATATATTTCAATTGATTTTTTTAGAGAGAGAGAGAGAGAGAGGAAGGCAGAAGGACACAGAGGGAGAAACAGCCATCAGCTGCCTCCTGCATGCCCATACCAGGGATCCAGGATCCAGCCCGAAACCTGGACATGTGCCCTGACCAGGAATCAAACCTGCATCCCTTCCATGCAGGGGATGACACCCAACCAACTGAACCGCACCAGCCAGGGTGCTCCTAAGATATTTATTCACATTAAATATTAAATTTTGATCATGGTTTGGAATTGGAAAAGGAAATATTTAGGAAAAAGTTATATTGTACCTTTACCCACAATGGTTACTTATGATAAAGTTGTTCTGAGCCAGAGATGGCTTGGTTGGGATAAAATACCATACTACCCAGCAAGAATGACCAGTTTATTCACACCCACAATCAAATAGATTGTTGAACAATTACTTTCAGAATTTAACCAATGCATCCAACCGTTGGGCCAGAGAGGCTCAGCCTTCCCTCTCTCTCTCCTGGCTCGGGGCCCTATGTTACGCAGTGTTATTTTATTGACTCCTAACACCACCCACACAGGCACACCTAGGTAATACTGTCAACTCCCCATTCCCTTTTCAGTGTTGACTTGGCTAGAAAGGAATTGCAGCCAGTCATTCTGTGAGGAATAAATTGAAGATCAAGTTCTTAGAAGTTTCCTGGAACCTTCCTTTTTCATGGACAAGAAGGAGAGTTGTAAAGAACCCTGGTTTTTATGGGCTCCCCTTCTATTGCTGACTGTCAGTCAGAGCATCCTCTCACGGGGGTTTGTGCATTTCTTCCAAGTAAGTCAAATCCACCCCCTTCAGAAGCTGAGTAGTTTTTAGTTTAAAGAGCATTAGATTGGGCCTTAATCCTGTTTGTTTCTGAAATATACTAACTGGTTGGTTTGGACCTTGGGTCCTCATTGGCAAATTCCTTGCAAAGCCCTTGAATTAAAAAATTCAGACACTGCGAGAAAGTCCCGGGTTTGGTTTGCTTTGGCATGAGAAAGTATTGTGAACTAGAGGGGGGGCATAATCATTACTTTTTTGCTCCTAGTATTTAGTTCAAAATCACAAATGGTACTGAAATAATAGGCTAATCGTGGAGGAAGTGTTGAAGACGAGGCCCTGCCAGTCTCCTTTAAAGCTGGCTCTTGGAGCAAGGAATTCCTGGGAGAAGTAGGTACTCAATAAATGTTTGCTAACTAGCCCATGGCCAATGAATCAGTAGATGAAGGAGGAGAGTTTGAGAAAGATATCATGAAATTAGCACCTTTCCTGAGAAACACAATTTCAAATGCCTCTGGGGGCCTGGTATCCCGTGAAGCTTCTCTGGGCATCCACTTCCTCCACTCACCGCCATATTATCCACATTTACTTCATCATGAGGTTATTTAGATCTCTAATCTTTATGGCAAAAGAAAGCCAGTGCCAAAGATTTTAGAACCTCATCTCTTTGTAAAAGAATATGATGCATGGCAAAGCAAACAAACAAAAAAAACACCAACAAGAAAACAAAAAAGTTTAAATGCTGTTGGCTGTTCTGGCAAATAAAATTTCTTTGCAACATCAGAATCTCAGTGAAATTTTATAAAGAAATGTGTGGGTGTTTCCCCCCTTTTTAAATGAAATTAAGAAAAACTCTGAGATCTGTGTCACTGTTGACTAGTGCAATTCCCAGGCAGTGGAAGGGAGTTTCATTTTCCCTTGTGTTAGCCACCAGGAGTTGACCTGGTGTCTCCCAAAATTCAGGCATTTGATGGTCTTGCTGTCCCAGATGTACAGGACTGCACCGGGATATAATTTAGTATTGTACATCAAGTACAGTCAGATAGGATATAAAAATGTGTTCTAAAGACTTCAGAATTTGTTCTGTAGAAAGCTTCCAGAATGACAAAAACTATTTTTTTTTTTTAATTTCTTGAGGTCTGTGCTATGGGATGAAAATATAGGGGAAATATGAGGCCCATCATAAGGACTTTCATTTTTAGCAAAGGGATTTCACTAATGTTGGCTTATTACAGAATTTAAGAAACTTTATCATTGAAATTGTAAAGATCCTTGTTGATAACTTTGCTATACCTTGTTTCCTCATACAAATTGACAAAATATGTCTCCCGCTTTCATGAAGATGTTTGTAAGAATACATTTTTCACATTGTTAGGATACTCATTTTAATAAAATACCACACACATCAGGGAAGGGTGTGGGTTCCATTCTGTGTTTCTGCTGTTCTGAGATTTATTTTTTCTTTTGTCACTATTACACACCCCACTCCAAAAGAGAAAAGTGACTACAGTTGGAAGCTGCACACACAAGGATTTTATTAGAATTACAGTGTTTAGTTTTATAGGGTTTAATAGGAATGGTAAAAATGTTTGAAGACCTTGAAATTTAAATCTGCTGCTTTTCACCCCTTCTCAGTTCAACTCTCCAACTCCCTGGGGAGGGGGTTGGAGGGGGTGGGGCCTCCCAGCCTTTTCTTTCAGCTACATTTTTATATACTTCAGTCACAGGGTTTCACGTTGTAACATCATGTTTATTCATGGAGAGCTCAGTATCATTGATGCTCAGATGGAGCCTAGTTAAAATGAGATTAGGTATTTTGGTTAGGTGGCGGGAGGTGGGGGTTGGGGGGGGGATGAAAAATGCTTTGTGATAACTTGGAAATTATTCTCCCCCTAGAAATTTAGAAAGAAAAATGTTGCTGTTGCTCTGAAGCATATGAATGATTTTCAGTGTTAAACACAGAACTTTTCAAGTTTTGTGAAGGGGGGTGGTGAGGGGTGGGGGGATGGGGTGTTGGTCGTAGTAAGGAAAGCTATTTTGAAAATGTTAAATGAAACCAAAAGTGCAGTTTTATAAAGGAGAACTTGCAAACTCTTATTTTTCAGGCTCTCTACATAGCCTCAGCAAACACACTGCAGGACTCTTGTACTGCTTTTATTTTCCTGAGGTCTTTTTCCCCCCTTTCTTTCCATATTCTTACTATGGGAACTGTTTTTAATTAAAAATTGCTGCAAACTAACTATTTGGAGGAGGCCGTGGAGGGGAAAAAACCCTCTCAACTCACATTCAACACAGATTCTTATCTGCCTAGAATCAATGCACATTTCTATTTCTCCCTTTCTGGTGCGTAAATTATGATATAGGTTAAAAAACAGTATTCATTTTTTTACGCGTTTAGCTTGCTGTTTGGGTTTCAGAAAGAAATTAATTTAAATTGTATGGAGAGCAGGGCAATAAATCTCCTTTTATTGCATTTGTCCACGTAAACTCATTTTTCACAAGGAGCACAGAACACCCCCTTTTCGAACGAGCAAACAAAACATAAAACAAACAACCTCAAACATTCGACTTTATACATCGGCAAGAACAAGATTCATAAACATACTTATTTGGATTTGGTTGGTGGGTCTCAAAACATAATTGATTCTGAAAAACAATGTCTTTCAGAAAGTGTCAGTCAACAGAGTTTTAAAATATATTCCACTGATGTAGATATGACATGTACCTTTATTGTTTTGTTATTCTCTTTCTCCCTTTCTTTTTTTCTTTCTTTCTTTTCCTTTATTCCTTTCTCCCTCTCCCTCTCTTTTTTTTCTCTCTCCTGTTTTTATTTGTTTGATCCTAGATGTTATGTGGTGTGTGTGTGTGTGTGTGTGTGTGTGTGTGTGTTTATTTTTTAATTTAAATTCTAGCACCATGCATCTGAACATAGGCAACTATTAACATTTAAAGCAAAATCCCATCATTCTTTAAGAATCCCCATACTTCTGGCGATGCCAATACCAGAGTCGGAAAATAGATGACGAAGACATTTTCTGTTATCCAGAAGCTTACAATTGGTCACGAAGGGAGACCGCCAGACCAGCTCTTACAGTGAGGTACTATGATAGAGTAATCCACAGTGGTGTATGAGTGTGCGAATGTATTAAAATGCAGACACACTTCTGAAAGGTAGGCATGGTGATCATAACTAGCTTCTATGGAGTGTTTAGAATCTGTTGGGTCATGGTGCTAAGTGCCTTTAGGTCAGCTCATGTGACCCTCATAATCACCTCTGAGACAGGTACTGTTAACATCCCCATTTTCATTGATGAGGAAACAGGGGTTAAGTAAGTTGACCAAGGCCATGCAGATGGTAGTTTAGTTTTAGGCGTTATGCTGTTAACCACTCTGCTATAGCAACTCTCTTGAGATAAGCAATAATAGCTAGAATTCTAGTTTCATGTGTGGACATTTATTAGGTAAATATGTATGGTTTTTTCTAGGACAGGTTGACTTTGGTAGTGGCTGCAAAGTTGACCCCATCCACCTAACTCAGTTAAACTGTTTGTCTCTCAAATGCTTGATTTCAAAAAGAACCATGTGAAATTCCAAAGGAGGGAGCCAGAGATGGAACGTATAAAAAAAAGAACCAAAATCACACTCCCCATTGAAGAACAAATATCTTTACTATTCCTTGAAGGGGCATTATCTGAAGAATCACTGGAATTTCTATGGAGTCTTATGCATAGTCGTCTAAAAGTTTAATTATTTTACTTGAAAAATACTTAGATTTTCATCCAGTGCTTGAGTCTTCTTAGGCAAGTTCTGTGGAAGATGGTCTTTTAATCATTTTAAAGAGTAGTAGGATGCCTATAAAAACTATTTCATTTTTGGTGGCACCGCTCCCTTCCACATGTAAGGGTGAGGGAGATTAAACTATAATTAGAATTTGATGCGGCGTTGGCTTCCTTTTCGGGTAATCAACTTGGAATTTTAGAGAACATGAAGGCACAGAGAGGAAAGAACCCCCAGCATGCTTTGACTCCCACTCTCCTGATTTGGTCCTCTCCTGAGAGGCAATCTCTCCACATCGTGTGTCTCTGCATTTCTGTGTGGAGGAGTGATGCTTCCTTTCTGCTCTGCTGTAGCCACCTTGGCCATTGTCTGTAAATACCTGCCAATTATTGGAGATAAGATGGGCCTCCTCATTTGATTATGCCCAAGCCCAAGATGCATGCATTCTGGTTCTCCTTTAAAGAGAAGGAAACTGAGGCTCAGGGAGGGGCACTGAGTCCATGCATGGACGTCCCCAGCAGCTGGGTTTCCTCACTCCCTGATTCAATGTTCTCTTCCAAAGCAAGCTGAAGGCTACGCATGCCATGTTGGAGCCCCCAACAGCTGCCCTCCGCCCTCTCTTTACCTCTACTTTGACCAGCCTAACTGAAAGTTGTAGTCTTCCAGTTAAAAACGGAAGACTTAGAATTAAAAACCTGGCAGACCCCTCTGAAGAAGAGGGACCTGCCCTGTTGTGGTGACGTCACAAGCCCTATCCGGTCTTCAGGTTTAGGATGGCCTCCTAATTGCCCTCCCTCTTCCTACACTCCATTCCCCACAAGCAGCCAAGGAGGTATTTTTGAAGCACAAATCAGGTCATGCCACTCTCCAGCTTCCCCTCATTCCTAGCATAAGCTCTACACTCTTTGCTCTAGCTTTAAGGTTCTATTTATCTGTTTCTTCCTGATGGCCCAGTCTTAACGCCTGCCACTTTTCCTCCAGACTCCAGCCATAGGGGCTTGCTTTGGATGCATTACTTGCCAAGCTCCTTCACATCTCAACACCTTTGCCCTCAGTGGTAGAAGGAATACTTGGATTCCTCCATCATAACCCCTATCAGTATGAGGAACTCTAATTTGCATTAGAATTTGGCAATGTGTTGGCCTTCCTTGCAGGTAATCAAATATCTCACAGAAAATAATGGCAATGAGGCTGAGTCCCAGCACTGAGCGGTTCCTCTAGGGATCAAGTTACATGTCCCAGGGAGCTTCCCTTTCTTGATCACCTCAGTTCCAATTAGCCCCCTGCCCACTCACTTTCTATCACATGCCCTGATAATTTCCTCCATAGGTGATATTTTCTTGCTTGCTTATTTCGTAAGTGTCTTTTGGGAATCTCTGAGTTCTGATTAAAAATTTTGAACTTATTCTGTTTTTTCCCCCCTCATTTGATATTTCCACCACTCCTTTATCTTTGTATCTATCTACCTTAGGGCCCATAGCCATGAATTATGATAAGAATCATGATAATACCTTACATTTCCTGGAGCACTTTGCATTTTAGGAAAGTGCTTTCAGGGCCATTAATTAGCTTATTTGAAGTGATTTGCACAACAAAATATGGGAAGTTATGTTGGTATATTACCTTGTGGTCTATAATAACTTCGTGTTAGCTGTGTGGTGGTGGTGGTGGTGGTGGTGGTGGTGGTGGTGGTGGTGGTGTGTGTGTGTGTGTGTGTGTGTGTGTGTGTGTTTGAGAGAGAGAGAGAGAGAGAGAGAGAGAGAGAGAGAGAGAGAGAGAGAGATGCTCCAATTAGGTTGTGTTTGTGCACAATTTTTTCCACCAGTGTTTTTCTTTTCCTTTGGAGTGAAAAGAGGGACATGCCTAGAATATAAAGATCTGAACTGAAGTATGACTTACAATAAGTCAAAATTCGGATCCAAGTCCTGGCTTTGCCTCCGGGTTGCTATAGGATCTCAGGGAAGCTCCTTAACCTTTCTGTGCCTTTGTTCCCTTTGCCCAAGTTTTAGGGTGGGAGTGAATAGCTAATACCTGTAAAATGCCTGGTCTGTAGCAAGTGCTCAGTAAGTGAGGCTGCTATGATGATAGGCTGTCCTTATTCGCCATCGTATCTGCAAATTAAGTCGTGTAAGTAAAGCAAAACTTTGCTTGATTTCTTAAAAATGTCTTTAAAAATATTGTTACATGGCTGCAGTAGCATATTCAATTTAATGAACAAACCTTGCAGTGATATGTTGCAGGACTTGTGGGTTTGGTGTTCTCATGATATGTGATAATGCCATCAGGGATTTCCACCTTCATATAGTCAGGATGACACGATGATCATGTACCTTCTTGTGGCCATGCTTTCCCCAAAGTCCAGGTTATCACCCTCTCTTGGACATACCTGTGGTTAATAAGAATTGACCAATATGAGGAACATGGGCACTCCATTCTTTTGGGAAAAAGCTGTATTCGGGATTGCCCCATGTAGGAACGCAGTGGAGACAACAGAAGGTTAAAATGTTCCCTTTCCCCAGTGCTTTGCAGGGCCATCTGAGCAGGGCCCCAGGGGAGGCCTAGGGAGCACACACCTGCTGCCTTGACTGGCCATTTTGTCTAATAAGGGACACTTCTCCATAGGCAGCTGGCACGGAGTTCTCCCTGAGAGCTGTGTCAGCACTGGTCAGTCTGAAGTGCCCCCTGTGTGTCTGGACTGATAACGGCCCTGCCAACTGCTCCACTGTGACACCTTGTGGCTTACTCTTTAAGACAGTGAAAAAGCGCAAGGGTGGAGCAGGTGAGGTGCTGAATGGCACCATGGGACATCTTTCCCGCCAGAGGATCAGGTTGATCGGTAGGAAAGCTACCTGCCTCTAATGTGCTGGTTTGTCCCACTAATTTCAGTGTAGAGCCTCCTTGGTTTTTTAAATTGAATTCTTAAAATTACACATACCTTCCTGTACTTCATTTCATTGACCAGGTCACCTGAGATTTGTATATAGAGTTCCACATTAATAATTTTTAATTAACCTTTCTAGAAAATGATCTTACATAGCTCAAACATAAATTGTTTGCGCATACACACACACACACACACACACACACACACACACACACACACACACTGTTTTTTCTGGAGAAGGTAGTCTTTGCTACATTTTGTTTCCTGATACAGGTCTTAGGACTCATGAGGATTTCATCTTGAGACTGAAAATTGGTGTTGGCGAAAGCAAAAATAAAGCTGAACTAATCAACAAGACTGACCATTTGGCAGTGCACACACACACACACACACACACATACACATACACATACAACACTCTTCTTATGCCTTATAATTTTAGCCATGATGACCCTGTAGTTGGAAATTTCTTGCTTGATGTTGAAATTCAGCAGTTGGTGCATATCACCTGCTTTTGAGAGGTTCTGATGGAGGACACTGGTGGAGTTACCACGCCCAAATTAGCTGACTCCTAGCATGTTGGGACTGGAATAGACATGAGAGATTCTCTAGCCCAAGCCCCTGAATGAGGAAGACCAGAACTCAGGGGCTCACCTGGACTATGCAGCGCTGCTGATCCAGACGTGGTCTCAGGTTTTCTAAACCGTAGTGCTAGTTGCTAAGGGAAAGACCAGGTACTGGCCAAATTAAACACTCTTACCAACCACCAATTTGTACTTCAAACCTACAAAAACTTTCATGTTTCAAACCTCTTTCTCCATTTTCAGGTTTCCAATTAGTACATGCTATTGATGTTGAAAAACTCATCACGAACTTTCATTGCTTTCGAATTTATGATTGCTTTCCTTGCCAATTGAGTTAACATAAAGTTGCATATGCTTTAAGTATACTTCTGACTTTAAAAAACATGGTACAATTTCAGCATTAAGTATTTGTAAAATATAACGATGTACAAAGAGGTAAATATAAATTGTCTTTAATTCTATACAAAAATGCAAAAATAGCTGTTAGCATTTTACCATATAAACCTAAGCACACAAAGATATACATTAACGCTTACACACTTAGAAACTTATTGAACATCCTTTTGACCAACTCTTTTCACTAAAATTTTGAGTATTTCACTGTGTTCTCAAAATATAATTTTGAGTTGCCTGAATTATTCACACATATGTTTGTATTTTAAAAATTAACAACCTATACTAGTAGAACCAGGAGATCAGGGTATAGTAAGTTAATTTATGACACCATTGAAGGGCATATGCTCAATTCAAGGAGTAAAGGGATGTCTCGCAAAGTGGGCTGTGTCATGAGCTGAATGCAATGTTATCTTATTTTTCTCACTGGATCAAAGAGCTCCTTGGGGTCACGTATCATCTTATCCATGTTCATATCCTTCATGACAGTTGACATTCTCTGTGGCCCATAGCAGTCTTTTTTTAAAAGGCATATTTCACAGAGGTAGCCATATTGTCACTAGATTTTGAGTTTTCACGGTGTTGATACAGGTAGTGTGCACTTTATAAATAAGCCTCATACACAGGCGATTCTATGGCAGTGCCGTCATGGTGTGAAATAGGACCACAGCATTAGCTCTAAGTGGTTACCTTCTGGAGTCACACAGACTTATTTCTCTACTTGCTATTTGCATGAGCTTGGGTAAGCTAGTTTACCCTTCTGTGCCCAGGTAGCCCTCGTGAGTAATGGGTGGATGATGATAGAATCTATGTCTTTGAGTTTTTATGAAGATCCAGTGATATAATTCTTATAAAGTGATTGGCATAGTGCCTACACCCTGTAGTTGTTTACTGTCACTGTTACGGCCTGTTTCTTTAGAGGCTATTGAACATCTACCATACGTGATGCAAGAGTAGTGAGAGCACACAGTAAGGGTTCATAGGGAGGAGCGTGTTGAGGGATGAGTAGGAGTTTGCAGTTTGTGAAGGGTGGTGTGCTTTTGGCAGAAGGAATGGCACATGCAGAGAAACTGAGCCTTGGAAGGTGGTGTTCTGTTTGAGGAAGGGGGGACTTCGGCATGGCTGTACGCAGGACAGTGTGTATATCCACTGAGTGGCCAGATTATTATGACCACCCCATCAGTACAATGAAGTGAATTAGTTATGCAAATAATAATAATAAAACCTTGAGAGAATTTGCTTAGGAAGTTTTCAGTATTCAGTATTTTTGGAAGTGTCAATGAAGTACTGATGGAGGGTCATAATAATCTGGCCGGTCAGTGTATGTGTAGGGTGGGCTTGGTGGGGGAGGTGGGAGAAAAACCTGGAGAGGAAGTAGAGACCAGATTGTGTAGGCTTTGGTCCTTACCCTTTCGAGACTTTTGAACTTCAGCATGGTGAGTACAAACAGGGCCCTGGCATGGTTATTTAATGTCTCTGTGCCTTGGTTTCCTCATAGGGACTTTAGTTAGTCCTTTAAAGCACTTAGACTAGCACCTGGTCGGCCTACCCTACTGGGCAAAGGGAACTGATGAAATTTTTTATTTATTTATTTTTTGCCCAGGCACTGAAACAGTTTGATTTGCCTTTGAGCAGATCCCTCTGGCCACTTTGTGGAGGGTGGACTGGCGGTGAGTCTTGGAGCACGTTCATCTGCTGAGAGGAAGGAGTCAGTGGATGGGGAGATGCACAAAGGAAAAATCACACACACTTACTGGCTGACTGAGCTATTTTTAGCCTTGTATGTCTGAGGCAAACGATGGATTTTTCATGGCATTTTTTTAAAGATGCAGAATTACCGTGAGCCAAGGTTATGTAAGTTGCCCAGGGACAATTTATTTGCCCCCCAGTTGTGCTCCATGAAACTTTTAGCAGGCATTTCAGAGGGTGGTCCCCAGGGCCTCCAGCCCAGACAGAACTGGGAACCCAGAGTGATGCACTGAGGCTGCTGGGAAGGCTCCCTGAGCTGGCAGCCACCCTGGACTGGACCCAATGTGTGTGGCAGTGAATCAAGTGACAGGCTGAGTGGGAGAGAGAAGGCAGGGGGGGTGAAGTCCTACCCCCTCCAGCACATGCAGCATGGGTCTCTGAGCCTCAGTTTCCCCGATGGGAACAACAATGTGTCAACATCAGAGGAACATGCTGAACAATATATGAGATCATGGAGATAAATTGTCAAGACCCGGTGGCCTTTCCCTTCTCTACTTGACACTTTATGTCACAACAGACAGGCCCACAGACTTTTGTTCATTTTATTGGCTTATTTACTTTAAAATAAATTTTTATTAATATCAGAGAGGAAGGGAGAGGGAGAACGAGATAGAAACATCAATGATGAGAGAGAATAATGGATTGGCTGCCTCCTGCATACCTCCTACTGAGGATCGAGCCTGTAACCCAGGCATGTGCCCTGACTGGGGATAGAACCGAGACCTCCTGATTCATAGGTCAATGCTCAACAACTGAGCCACAGCCGGCCGGGCTGACTTTTGTTCATTTTAGCAGTGTTTCCTGAACTCTTCTCACACCTCCCTCCACTCCTCCCTAAACTTGATCCTGTGGCCTCCGATAAATCTTTCCCTTTCCTGAGCCCATTTTCTTTCGGATGGCTCTGGATTAGATGAGATAGGAGCAAGGTTCTTTTGTTGGCTCCAGAGTCCCCTCTTCCCATTAGGTGGACTGTTCCTTTCTGTTTTAACCTACGTATTAAAAATAAGATCAAGGTAAATCACGTATATTGACGGGCTCCATCCAGCCTCTGCTCTTTCTCTCCCTCCCTTGGTGGAGGGATCTTGCTGAGTCATGGCCTCTTGCTTTTACACAAACAGTGGCTGGAGCTGGAGACCCAGCCCTGGCCTCCTAGAGCCCTCGTACCATTGTCTTACAGCCTGCACATGAAAGGAGGCCCGGGATTGTTTTTTCCTGGCGTGGAAAAAGGACCTCAGAATGCAAATGCAGGATGCACTAAAATTACAGAGTTCAGCCAGCTCCCTGGACCCGCAGTTTTTGTTGTTGTTGTTTTTAGAAAGGTTAAAATGCATGTGAACCAAGACTAGAAAATAAGCTTAAGGTGTTAGGTTATTTGGAAAAGACGGTTAATGCCTGTTGCCTAAGTGCGTTAAACTGCTTTGAAATGATCACTTGTATGCTCTATTTTAAAAGCTGCTTTGCTGCGATGGTGATTTAAACCAATTTTTTTCTAGACTCAAAACTTCACATTTGTGTGTTGAAAAAAAAGACTGTATTTGAAACAAATAAACATTAAAACATAGTTTATTATATTTCTAGGTGTTTGTCTGGAAGGAAAATATGTCAAGACACTTATAGTTAGAAACTGAAATCTCTGCCTTAATTCACTCCATTGTATTTCCATGGAGCCCCACCATATATAATATTACCCGGTTTCCAGAGAGCTCCTTGAAGGGATACCAGATACTGTTGGTATAATGAGAGAAGGGGGAGGTGGGAGAAAATGGATGGGGAATGGTTTCCAGTCTTAATTCTCTATTTCCTGTGATTTTTTTTGGTTTGTTTTTAATGAAGGCCGGGGAAAAGGAGAAAAGAAAGAACTGTGCTGTTACTTTTATTATGGCTTTGATTTTAAAACCATTTAAGAAGTAACATTCACTGTGGCACCCTGTGGTGTCCACGATGGGATTGCATTGGCTCATTCATCCTTCAGTAACGTATTGAGTTTTTCTATTAATGTGCTCAGTGATGGAGGACCACGGAGTGCCCTGCCCTCAGGATGCTCACAGCCTAGTGGGGAAGGCAGCCAGCTACTTAACAAGCACTTACAGGAAAGGGTGGCCAGTGCCCTGCTGGGGAAGACTGGGCTGCTGATTGCATTGAGAATGGAAGGTACCCTAGCAGAGACTGTGCTATTCACACACACACACACACACACACACACACACACACACTCACACTTTATGTTATATACAGTGTGACCCAAATATTCCCTGTATTTTTAATCTAGGGCACTGCTAACTTTTTGATGATGCTGCATATCTGGTGATCTTTAGAGCAATTAAGCTGCTTAAATATCCAAAACCAGAGAGCTAAAACCAGGCAGCATTAATGCCCCAGCAATGGCTGCAACCAGGTCCTTTAGCCTATTGTAATCCAAACTGTGGGTGAGGGACAAAGAAAAAAGGCTACTCCTCTAAGCCTACTTAAAATGCCAAGATATGGCAAAAATAATCCTTTTTTCCCTCTAGGCCATGAGAGATTGTTTGAATGTAGGGTAGAAAATTTCATGCTTAACTAGGAACTGAATAGTAATTTTTGTCAAGCTTTCAGATTGCTACTTAGTTAATCTTTTTAAAAAATCCTCCTCCTACAACTATGGTTTATAGCTAGATAACATTGAGAAAAGTTTAGGAAGAAAACAGATCATGCGAAGTGTCGAATAGTTAGAAATCCATAAAACTGAAGGCAGGGGGTTGGATCAGCAAACAATAGAATCTCAGAAATTCAAGAGCAGAAACAATGATGATCATGCTGTACATTTATTGAGTGTTTGCTTCATGTTAGTCTCCCCAGGTCAGTGCTTTACACCATTGTTGCAATTAAGCCGCACATCAGTGTGGGAAATAGTAGTATTATCCCCATTTTTTTCAGGTGAGGAAACTAAGGCTGAGAGACACTTAGTAATTAATCCAGGGTTCCACAGTGAGCAAGGGCTTGAACCCAAGTTGATTTTCACATCTCAATTCTACTGAGTCTCCAGACAGTGCCCCATTTTACAGCTGGAGAAACTGAGGCCCAGAGAGGTTAAACCCGGGCCTTGGGTCATATGAAAGGCATTACTGAAACCTTCTCATTGATTGATGATTTGGTCTTTGGTTCCTCAATGTATGCACACTGGGAATCCACTGTGAATTTCACATCACCATGGCCTTCTTGCACTCAGGGACCATGCCTGGCTCATCTCTGTATGAGCAACACAGAACACAGGGCCGGGTGCAGAAGAGATGCTGTAGACCTTTCTTGACTAAATGAAGAATATGAGAAAAGCAGCAGGTCCAGAAGCTTAAACTCAACTAACTGTAAGCTCACCATGGACAAGCACAGTGGCTGTCTTTCTAGGCACCCCAGCCCATAGGACATATTTATGTGATTTAGTGAAAGGTATTGCATCTGGATGAGCCTACAAAGGGAAGGCTTTCTGGACTTCCTGGCAGACACTAGCCCCAAAGGGCTTGGCAAATGGTTTTGGATTTCAGCCCTCTCCTATTCTCTTGGCCAGCTGCCTTTTAGCAGTGTGGAAACTACCCAACTGTACAAGGAGGACTGTTTTTATTTAATTTAGTCATCCGGGGTCTAACAAAGGACCTGGAATTTGATTGATATTCACTACATATCGATTGAACACATGAAGAATAAATTGTCTGCAGCATTAGAATACAATGAATACAATAGTGTTGGGGCATGTGTCCAGGAGCAGGCTGGAAGTGAGTTGATTCTACAGGGATTGTAGGACTTGGTTTTGTTGGGGGAAAAAAGAAGGGCATCTGGTTGGAAGAAACAAAGGCTGAGATGCCATCAAGCACACAGGTCTGGGGCAGGAATAGGATCTGGTTGGCTGACCTCTGCTCAAGGAAGTCTGCAAGTGTGACGAGAGCTGCATACCTGAAGGAGGCCGTTCTCAATGTACTCTATGCTTGGTCCCCACATCCACAGGATACAATGTAAATGGAGTTTCATGGAGTTGTTAAATTGACTTCCTATTTCTTGGGGAGACATGTTCTTTCTCTACTCCCTCTGTATTTATTAGGGTTCCCCAGAGAAGCAGAACCTATAAGATATATGTGTATCCAGGAAGAGCTTTATTAGAAGGTATTAGCTCACAGAATTATGGAGGTTGGAAAGTCCCATGATCTGCGATCTATAAGCTGAAGACCTGGGACAGCTGGTGGTGGAGTTTGAAGGGCTAAGAGCTTCAAATTTAGCTGATGGTCTAAATTTGAGTCCGAAGGAGAAGATCAGTGTCCCAGCTCAGCAGTCAGGCAGAGTTCATTCAATTTTCCTCACATTTTTGTTCTATTCATGCTCTCAGTCAGTTAGATGATGCCTACTTTACTCAGTCGACCAGTTTAAATGCTAATCTCTTCCGGAAACACCTTCAGGGACACACCCAGAAATAATGTTTAAATAGAATCTCGGCATCCCATGTCCCAATCAAGTTGACACATAAAATGAACTATCACACCCTTCCCTGTCAAAATTCTGTTTTCTCAGGTATAACAGAGGGTGGTGTTGGAGGTCCTTGAATGCTTGGTTGAGGTGTTTGGATATAACTTTATAGCAACAGGGAACCTTTGTATGTTCTTGAGTAGATCCATTAAAATCCCATTCCTTCTTTCATTAGGTGCATCTATGTTGAGGAGGGCTGGTATTTAGCATATTGTAGTTCTTAAAAACAGACATGGGCCTTTCTTGTCAGAAATGGACAACCATGTAAGGAGATAGACAGCAGTGAAATGTGCACTATTCAACACAATGTAATAAGTGCACTAGAGGAGTCCAGTATGTTTCCGTAAAGCATAACGAAGAAGCCCGACCTACACCAGTGGGAGCTGTGGTCAAGAAAGACTTTCTTGACAAAGTGAAATTTTAATTGAGATTTAAAAAACAAATGAGACTTAATCAGAAAAATGGGACATGGATGCCAGGATGGCACTCAAAAGAGGAGCAGAGAAGGCAAAGGTCTTATTGGGGGCCAGGTTGTCTGGAGTGCAGAGAGCAGGGAGGAGATGCAAGATGCAATCTGAGGCTGAAGATCCATGTTGGGGCCAGATTATGTTTGACTGTGGATAGGACATATTAAGGATTTTAGCTTTTAAAAAAGTTATCCTAAGAACAATGGGAAATGTTCTCCTTCTGATAGAGGTTTGAAAGAGGGTACGTCATGAAACAGGTATTTTGAAAACATGTCTCAGGCTGCTGAGCGGAGAATGATTTGGAAGGGTTTTTAAAAAATATTTTTTATTGAATTTTAGAGATAAAGGAAGGGAGGGGGAGAGACAGGGAGAGAAACATTGATCAGCTGCCTCCTGCTTGCCTCCAACAAGGGACGGAGCCTGCAACCTGTGCATGTGCTCTGACCAGGAATTGAATGGGCAACCTTTTGGTGCAAGGGACAATGCCCAACAAACAGCCATTCTGGCCAGGGCTTTTTTTTTTTTTTTTTTTTTTTTTTAATGGAAGGATTTAATAGAAGATGCAAGAAGACAAGTGAGAGAAGGATATTACAATTTTCCAGGTAAAAGATGACAATGAATTGGATCCACCTGGAGCCCATCAGGGGAACAGAAGAACATGGATGGGACAGTGGTTGGTGATGAATTGGCTATGGAGGGCATTGGTTAGGGTAAATTTCCAGCCTCATTCTAGGATTACTGGAATAAGAGTAGTGTCTTTTCTCAGGCTTCATCTCTATCCATTCATATCAACAGCATGTATGTGTGTTCTCAAGCCCCAAATCAGTGTATAGTTTAATGATGTTAACTCTACCCTCATCCCAGAATCCACTTGAACTAGCTGAAACAGCATCCTGTGTGTCCATCAGTTCTGTCAAACTCTTCTGCCTCCCCTGAGCTGCACATTTCCCAACCCCTTCCCCTTGTCTACTTTGATTAGCTTCTACTTTCACAACATCTTCATTACTTACCAGTTTGTTCAACATTCTTTTTATTTTTTTAAAGCAAATCTTGATTAAGAGTTTCTTCTCTTCCCTGTTTTTGAGTCTCATTATTTCCCTGTTTTCTCTTGGTTATTAGTGGTCCTGTTTTCTTTCAAGTGCCTCTCGTCTTTGAAAAGCTCTTGTGATTCTCTTAAGCCCATTTGCCATTTTGTTGGCCTGTCTTCCTTTTCCCTAGAAGCCTTAAGTATGGCATTATAGTTTTCCTCATCCCCTCTCCCCTTCTTCAAGTACAACTATAGACAATTCACTACTGTAAGATTGCTTTGCAGCATCTCTCACAATATAGAAACTCAATAAATATTGGTTACATTTGTTTCTTTTGTGGAATGTGCAGACTTTGATGAAATCACTTAAAATGCTTCTTGTACATTCTCTCTTTTATATAAGTATATCATATCAGTATGTGTATGGCTATCTGAATGCTTGCTTTTCCTGGGAAGACTCATGAAATAATTTATTTCTCTGAGATTCTAGACCAGAGTGGTAGATGTTTACCCAAGCCCATGTGAATACCCTCAAAAATGTTGAGTGCTCATCATAAATGTCCATCAGTTCAATCAATTCTTAGTGAGACCTTTACTTTCCCCATGAGCTGCTAGATGACTTTTGATGCTTTTGCATAATGATTATGGGTCTTAGGTTCTTAAGTGGCAATAATCAGGGAATCAAAACAAATGTAGGGTATTTTGGAGAGTATGTATTTATTCCACATATTGGGACTGTGCTAGGTCTCAAAGATGCAAAGGAGACTCAGACTGGGATAGTAGGGACAGGAGAATGATTGTTGCAATGAACCCTTTGAAGCTCCAGTTGGAAGTCAAAAGGATCTTTGCCCTGATTGGAAGCAGTCCTGAAAGTGGGGTCATTTCTTCTTCAAACCATGTCTGGACTGTCTCTTTCACAAGGTTAACATTAAAGGTAAAATGAGGTGACAAATTAAAAGTGTTTTGAGTAAGTAGAATTACTTTAAAAAGTCCACATTGGGAAATGATCAGTGAATCAGTGGTTAAAAGTCTTCTACAATAGATGGGGCATTTAGTTAGTGGAAGGAGATACTTGAGGATCGATGGAAATAGTTATTTCTGGAAATAGCTTGTTGTTTGCTGATTACTGTTAGTTGGCATCAGTTTAATGCCTTTCCCCCTAATGTACCTGGAGATTTGTGATGGAATTATCTATGCAAATTGAACACTTTAAAAAAGCCCTTCACAAACCTGTATGTTATATTTATAAACTTTACATTGTACTAAAGTCAGCAAATGTCACAGAATTAAAATCAGTAAATGCAAAAGTGAAGGTTTCCATAGCAACAGTAACTAACCCATATTGCATGTAAAATGGAATGTACATTAGGATTTACATTTAATCATCTACTAGTAGAGAAAGATACTATATAGAACAGGTACAACATGATATGTTCAGGTGACCCCAACAGCTCTTTATCCTTTAAACTTCAGGCTTTAGCTTCTTTAACCCTTTGTATCTACCAAGTTTTGACTTACTGAAGGAAAATGAGGTAGGAAAAATTAGAGACAACGTCAGGGCAGAGGTTGCACCTCTAGATTTAAATGTAGTGGAACATCATCCTTGCATAAATTATCAATCAACTCTGTAGGTGTTTCAGAGAAAGAAATAGATCCAGAATCCTAAACACTTAGGAAATTGTTGCATTAAGAAGAATGTCTCCATAGTTAGTTCATCCAAACCTTCAGTGCCTCTAGAACATGGTAATGCAACCTGGTTTCATGGCTTTGTGTTGGTTGTGGAAAGGCCCAATGGGGTTGGGGGCGTGGGACCAAAGACAAAGATGGGAGTCATAGCCCAGCTCACCACATCTTGCCTCTGGCCTCTTTTGGTGAACTTCAGTTTCCTTCTGTGATGCTTTCCTTACCTATTACTGAAGGTTCTTGATATCTCAAATCGGACTTGGGTGGGGTGGATGCGGGATACTTTATAGCCCCTGAAGCTTTCTATGTGGATGATGATGTTGCTAGTGTGTGAGCTGCTTCATAAGGCAGGCACCATCCCCGAAGGTAAACTGCCTTTGACTGCCCTTGACTGTGAGCTTCCATAACAGGATGTCTCCTTGCTCTGCAGACCTTCCTGGCCCTTCTGGCAAAGGGCTCTGAGTCACTGTGAGTAGCCGTTGGGGCTCCTCCTATCATCTACATGGGGAGATGGCTCTAGGTAGAGTCTCATTGGACAGCATTTTCTTTTATAAAATTGGAAGAAATCTTAGTACTGACTAAACATATGATTCATTCTAAAATGCAGTTGATTTTTAAAAATAATTTTAAAGAGCATTAATCATAAGTCCTGTACCCCCTCTCCCCACCCCATAAACTTGAGTGGCTTTTGGATTCCCTGACTTTGCTCTCAGACTCTCTGACGTAGAGGTCTGGAGTAGGGCACAGGATCTTCTTTGTATCAGGTAATCATGGCAATTTCTAAAAATTTTATTTTTAAATCAATTAAGTTTGCATAGCTTAAGGTGTTAGAATGAGGTTATCTGCCCACAGTCAAGATCATAATTTTGCTACCAGGCCAGAAGCCCTGTTCTAGTCATAACCCCCTTCCTTGTATAGTATTCACAGTCTTTTTGGGTATAAACATTCTGGTGTTTTCCCTTTATGTTTCAGCTGCTATTTTTAATTTGGCCTGCCTCACTTGCCAGTCATGACCTGTTGGCCATTTCTGGTTCACTTATTTTCTGGTCCATCAGATGAGCCTGGCCTCCTCTGCTTCTTCCTGCCCAGACTCTGATCGCATGTGTGTCTTGTGTCTGTGGTCAGTCTGTCCTTGTGTCTTAGAGTCACCATTTCTTATCACATATAATTTTTATTTTATATTTTGACATTTTATTAACCCAATCTCTTGTGCATACATAAATAGGAATATAAATGAAATAAAATGTTTAGGTATTCCTAAAACTTCATATTCAAGGTCTAACTTCTCAGAATTGTTCTTTGGGTCATAGTTGTTCACAGTTTTCCATAGAGTATACATTCTGTGCCACCAAAAATGTTGGTCAGACAGCATTCTTCAACATAAGGTATTAGGAGAAAAAGCAGTTGGTGCTGGCCTCTGAGCAGGATCTGCATTGTATAGAACTTGCCTAATTTTAAATTTGATTTTCAGGAATGTAGCTAATCTTGTTGGATGCACAATCTCCCAATTCTTAGCTTGAGCCATTTGATTTTGAGAGTTTAAGGAGTGATCCATTTTTTCTCTCCCATTCTTTTCCAAGTCATTACAACCATCCTGCAAATTATGATGCTTTTGTTTTTAATATTTGCCCATGTGCCATGACAATGATGGCTTGGCAGGGATGGTAAATTAAAATCTTATTATAAAACATACATGAGACTTCAGAGCCCGGAGCCATTGATACTAGAGAAAATGTGCATGCTGAAATTAATGAAATTACAAATAGGTAGACTTAGTTGGGATTTTACTGCGCTTGTGGTTTGTAACCTTCTTTCTCACCTTAAAACATATTCTAAACATGTTTTTATTAAATGTTATATAAAACTGGACTTTGGGGAGTTGAGATATTTAAAAATGATTCTATCATAGTTTGTAATAGTAACAAACAAACCCAGAAATAATCTAAATGTCCATTGGCTGATACAATGGAATAACTTTTAAGCCATAAAATAGGAACAAAATTCTAATAGATACTACATCATGGATGAACTTCCAAAAAACATTATTCTAAATAAAAGAAGTCAGTCACAAAAGACCACCTTCTGTATGATCATGTGGGCAGAGACCGGTGGGGATAGGTGTTCCTATGATGGACATGAGGTTAAAGGGTCAGGATGGTAGGTACAGAGTGGATATGAGGAGGGAGTTGGGCAGCAGAGATGATGGCTCATACCAGAAGGGGTCTTTTGCCTGGTGGAGGGGTCATTTTAAAGGGAGGGACAGTGACCCACAGAGCTCCATAGCCACCAGGGAGGCCACCCTCCATTCATATCCATCCTTAGCTGAGATGCAGAGCCTCTAATCAGCTATGCGACTTTGAAGGAGCCACTTATGTTCCTGGCCATCACTTTTCTTATCTAAGCTGAGGAAGTTGGACTAATGTGACGTTTAAGCTTCCTTTACATTTTAAATTCTAGCAATATCTGAATCTAGATAAGGCTTCAGATCATCTTCTTATCATGAATGCAGCGTTGTCCTGCTCCTCTTGACTGTCTGTGGAGACTCCTGGACTTTCTCAGCCTTTCCCCACATTGTTACGGTGATGGTTAGTTTTCAAAACACAGCTGATCCACTGCGTCTTCAGCCTTTCCTACTTCCTTTTGAATTTGGTGGCCTGCTTCTGCTGCTTTCCCGTAAAAACTCAGTGGTTTGCTTTTTTTCAGTTAAGCATTTCGTGATGGGGGAGGGCAGCCATTCATTTCCAGTGTTGTTGCTGGCTGGCATTCCAACTTAGGCACTCGCTCACATCAGCTCAAGTCACTCACTCTGAATGAACACGTATCCAGAGACTGAGATGCCTCCCCAAGAAAAGGCTGCAAGTCAGGAAACAGACTCAAGGAACTACTGAGTGCTGTTCTTGGATCTCTACATTGATCTTCTAGACCACTTACAAATTAGAGAGCAAAATAGCTGGGTGTTTTTTAGGTTACGTTGGAGATTGATGGAAGAAATCACAGAGGAGAGTGAACATCTGCATATTGGTTATGACCAGCTCCAAACTCAAGAGATGAAGCATGCACACTATTACCCTTGTGATTTAGAAATTTCCTGCCTCAGTAAGAGCAGTAATTTTTAAGAACACCCATGGTGTTGTGGTTAAGAATTCAGGCCAGTGGACCAGACTGTCTCCATCTGATTTTTAGGCCAAACATTCCTTGGCCATGTTATCTAACGAACATGAGTTAGTTTTCTCATTTTGAAATGCAAAGTGATGGTAACAGTAATTACTTTGTCAGGATGTTATTAGAATTAGATGAATTAATACTGTTATATATGTGTTATATAATAGTGTTCATATAAGATGGTAGTTTTAGAAGTCCCATCACACCTACAATCTTATTTCCTCTTTTTAATAACCCCTGTCTTAGTCAGTTTGGGCTGCTATAGTAAAAATGCCAAAGAATGGATGGCTTAAACAACAAATATTTCTTTTTCACAGTTCTGGAGGCTGGGAAATTCCAGATCAAGGCACTGGCAGATCTGGTGTCTGGCGAGGCATACTTTCTGGCTTGGCCAAGCAGTGAGGAACTTGGCATGATGCCTGACAAATGGTAGTAGTCGTCATCATCACTAACCTTATCATCATCAATAATACCATCATCAACATCACCAACATCACCAACATTATCACTAGCATCATCACCACCACCTTCACCATCATCATCATCACCACCACCACCATCATCCCATGAAAGGAAATAGAACTTCAAGGAGGTTAAGCAACTGGACTAAAGAAGAGAACTGAGGTGAAGGCCTTCCGTAGGCAGTGCTCCCGTGAATAAGAAATTCTTCTGTATTACACTGTACCTGATTTTAACTTCTGGGTCATCATCCTTTGAAAATATTTGGCCTTTCTCAAAAGATTCCGTTGTTTGACTATGTAACATAATGCAGTGGGGAAAGCATTGGGCCTGGACTCGAAGTTCTTTTTATTCTTTCTCTTCCTTGACTAACTTTGAGTGATATCTTGGGCAATTCACTTCCCTTTGAGGCTCAATTTCTTCATCTGGCAAATGAGGGTGTTAGACCTGGTAGCCTGTACAGTTTTTCTTTATGTCACAATGGTCTTTGGTTTATTTATTAGATGTAGTTGATTTATTTACTTGTGTATTTATTTTCTTTATTAAGTACATTCTTAAAGTTAAAAAAGAAATGTAGTGTACAGAATTTTGTTATTCCATCACCAGAATCTCCTAATTGTCAAATTTATCCCAATCCTTTCCAGTGTAGTTGTAACTTTGCTGCTTTGTAACCTGAATTTTCGTTTATCTTATATCATGTGTCTTTTCCATAGTGATGCCTTTTTGTGTATTGATTGTTTTTAAATGGCACTCAGGAAAAAAAGTTCGGCACAGTCACCTTCCTTTTCTCCAGCTCTTATCACCCAGTCCTCTGTAGATATCCTGTTAGGCTAGAACAACAATTATTATATTTCCATGTGGCGATAAGGCCTTTGAAGGGAAATAAAATGGGGCAAGGGGTTGGAGAGTGACTGGAACAGAATGGGGGTAGCTGGTTTAGACAAGACCATGAGGGGAAGTCTGTTCGAGGGAAACTGGCACAGAGGCCACCTGCAGGAAATGGATGACTGAACCATGCGAAGGGCTGGGGAAGAATATTCTAGGTGACAGCAGCATGGTTCGGAATGGGCTTGCAGCGTTTGTGGGGCAGTGAGAAGCCTGTGTGACTGGGAGCATGAGTGGAAGATTCTACCCCTGAACTCTCTGAGATGAATGAATGTCCCTGCCCTTTCCTTTCCAAAGTCAAATTGGATCATCCCCAATGGGACTGTGGACAGCCACGTGGTGGAGTGCTGAATCATATACTCTTAGTCACTTGAACTTCTGGTGTGGGGATGATTTGGCTTAAAGAGAAAGAGGGGAATTGGAGATGCTGCCCTCCATGTGAAAGGCTGTCTTCACAGGCAAGGACACATTTACCAGATGGAAAATGGCCCTTCTCTTGGAGGCTAGAGGATCCCCCTAATCACTGTGGCTGGCTTGTGGAGACTCCCTGGCTGTGTCTCCTGCAGGGCTTGTGGTGCTGAGCCTGCCCCCAGGCCAGCCTCGAGTCCCTACACATCAGAAACTTGAGTGCAGTCACAGCGAGTCCCTTCCTTCCTACAAGAGGGTCAAGAGCAGCTCTTTGTGAATATTTGTCAGTGGAGCTCCTGGGTCTCATCCTGGCCAAGGGAACTTTAGGCATGGGCCACTTTGCCCAGGGCTTCCCTGGGCTTAGGTCCTCCGCATCCAATCAGCCAATAGCCCCAGAGTGTTTGAAGGTGGGGCAGGGTTTCAAGTCAGGCCTTGCTTCTACCCACCTCAACAGGGATCGCTCAGTCACATGGCTCAGCTGCCAGGAGGTCAGATACTGGCTCTGTTATACAGTATTTCTCAAAGTACTTTGCTACCCACCTGCATCATAGTCACTGGGGTGGCAGGTGATTACTAGGAGTGACAATTCAATTACCCAAACCAATATCTAATGAAGCAGAACAACTGAGTGTGGGGCCTGGGGATCTGCATTTTATTCTTTTTTTTTCTTATTTCTTCGGAATCTGCATTTTAATAAGCTGCCCCAGCCTGAGGTTTAAAATTCACTAGCTAAGAAAGTAGAGGGCAAAGTAAACATGATATTTATGTAATCATGTTTATTGAAGGAAAAACATGATAAATGCTCCTCTCATTCTGCTTTCTCTACCTCTGGCACCTTTTCAAAGAGGAATTAAATTAATAACTTGTTGATTTGTAACTCTTGCCCTTTAAACATGTAAGCTCCCAGCACGCTGGATGTCAGAATCATTAGTCAATACATCAATACTCTTAAGGAGTCTGTTCACTTAACTAATAAAGCTCAGCCAAGGTTGTTTTCCTCCCGTGTCCTTGGCGGCTGAAGCCGTGCCCTCTGTGACTGGAGAGGTGCAGGCTGCCCGGGCAGTGCTGGTGATGGATGGCTCCCTGGCTCAGCTGGCTGTGACCCTCGGATCCTCTTCCCTTTCCTCATCCTCTTCCTTTTCCTGGTGACCAATCTCTGCGGAGCTTGGCATCCTTATGAGCATTACACAAAGAACTTCAATTTGTCGGACTTCAGGGGTGGAGGATGGTGGCATTGTTCCTGTTTCTCCTGTTATCGTTTGGCCTACTAATTCCATTTTTCTCAGATTTCCGTGGGAACCTGGATGCCTTTAACCACTACTGAGGGTTGCAAATAGTGTGGGTCGCAGATAGCACTGTTTGGAGAGAACTCACCCAGGGCCAGAGCTGGAGGGCTCTCTGATTCATGCAAGATAGGGCCGTTTCTATAGTTACAGTGGTATCAAACTTGTATTCCTGTCTCCAAATATTTAGGAAGAGAATCTAATAACCAAATATGGACAAAATGGTATTTTACTCAAATGAAAGAGGCCACGTTTTTTAGTTCTATTTCTGTATACCAAACACATGTAGATATAGCCCAGAGAGTGAGCCATTCTTGTGAAATAATTTTCATAGATTAAAAAAAACTATGAACAGCAAGATGAAAGAACTTTTCATTGGAAGCTTCTTATGTGGAAGCCTTTTGACATCCTTTATTTCTTATAACAACCATGTGAGAAAGGCATCATTGTGCCCATCTTACAGGTAAAGAAACTGAAGAGTAAGGTGGTCGGGTTGCTCAACTGTGACAGGTGCTGGGGCAACTGAGCAAGGAGTTAATTCAGTTCAGTTCAAATGGTTTGTGGGCACCAATGGAGTGTTCACAGCACATGTATGGGTTGAGGAATTCACACAGTCTCTGCCTGGGACATTAGAAATGGCATGGCTGACAGAGAGAACAGCATGTGCAAAGGAGGAATGGCCATGCATAGTGTGTCTGGGGGATGTCTGCTTTTCCCACGTGGTGGGAGTAATAGCACTGGGCTGAAATCATATCTGGAGGCCATACAAGCTGTCTACGATGCTCTGTAGCGCATGAGGAAAAGGCTTGACTGTTTTAAAGCAGAGGTTCAGCATGATAATACCTGTGATGACGAGGAGGGCTGATATTGGCGAGAAAGCTGGAAGTGAATGGAATTCTTCAGTCCTCAGGGGAAGCTGAAGAGTTACTATCCATTCTGTATTCTCTGACTGTGTATCTGTAACCCTGGCTTTCACCTGAGGGTGATTTTGCCTCACAGAAAACACTTGTCAATATCTAGAGACATTTTTGGTTGTCACAACTAGAGGAGAGAGCTACTGACATGTAAGGGGTAGAAGCCAGGGATGCTGCTAAACATTAGACCATGTACAGGACAGTCCCCCCCGACAAAGAATTATCAGGCCCAAAATAGCAATGGTGCCAAGACTGAGAAACCCTAACTACCTACTGTGACTTTGGTTCTGATTGACAATCTCAATCCCACATTCTTTGTCACCCCTTTTGATCAACTTAGTGAGTCTGTGCTTGATTTTCTTTCTTTCTTTCTTTCTTTCTTTCTTTCTTTCTTTCTTTCTTTCTTTCTTTCTTTCTTTCCTTCCTTCCTTCCTTCCTTCCTTCCTTCCTTCCTTCCTTCCTTCCTTCCTTCCTTTTTTTTCTTTTGTTTTGTTGATCCTCACCTGAGGATATTTTTCCATTGATTTTTAGAGAGCGTGAAAGGGAGAGGGAGAGACAGAGAGAAACACCGATGTGAGAGAGACACATCAACTGGTTGCTTCCCACATGCCTCGGACCAGGGCCGGAAACCTGCAACCAATATACATGCCCTTGACCAAAATTGAACCCAGGACCCTTCAGTCTGCAGACCAATGCTCTATCCACTGAGCCAAACCGGCTAGAGTTTGAGTTTCTTTATTTGTATAGTAGATATAAGAAGATCATAGGAATAATAGAGTGGTAGGACAAAAAAAATTTATGAACTTTGCAATGATTATTTGTGTATATATGCTCTTTATGGACTCATAGTCAAGCAACGAAGGAGTCCTCCATACCCCAGTGAAGCAAACTTCTTTGGGGGTTCCTTTTAGTTAACATGTCTATTGTATTTAAGCTGCAGAATCCTTGTTTCAGGACTACTGCCTGACTTTTTGGCAAATTATCTTTGATTGATTTTTTTTGATAGCTCTAATTATGCCCGGGGAGTGGGGGTGGGGGGTGGAATCCCAGTTGTTTTCACTGGGAAGGTATAGATCCTGGTGGTACAGAACTACAGTGTTGCCAAGGTCAGTATATTGCTAGCTCTGAAATAAATTCACCAACCATGACTTTGTCCACAAATGTGGATCACTGCCCAGATTGCTTCAGCATTATAGAGTCTCTCATTGAATAGGCTGGTCATGAAACAGGTGCTCGTTGAATGAGATCATCTTAAAACACGTTGTCAAGGAGCCGCAGAGCGTTTGGATGGAAGAGACCCCCTGTACTTTTGCAGATGAACAAACTGGGGGTTGAGATGATGTGGAGTGATTTGCTTGAAGTCACACGGCGAATGGGCATCCTCCGCTAGGCCCACTGTGCCAGGGCATAGGCACTAAAACCAGACCACCCGCAGCACACGGGCACTTTGTATTCATACGTGATGACCTGGCATTGTTTCCTGTCGGTTTCAGCAGACGTGGACCAGTTAGACAGAGGCCTTTCGGTCCTATCTAATACAGTGATGCTCACTGAGCTGAGAGGATTGCTCTCTCCTCATTTAAGAGCACCACTCTGTTTTCTTTGTGACAGTGGGTCTCCTTGTACCTAAAAAGTCAAGGCTCTGAATTGAACTGGACATGCTCTTATGACACATTTTTAAAAAATACCATTAATATTTAAATGTATAAGAAAGTGTAGGTAAAGGAAAATGTCTGTAGGGCTGGAGGATATTATACTTTCCAGGCTACCAAGACCCTTCTGTCTTTCTCAGTGTTTGTCTCAGCAGAAATCTGTGCCAGGAAGATGCTTTGGTGAGGTTAGGGCATTAGAGCTGTACTGTGTACATTTCTCCACGTTTGCAGTAAAGGTAAGGCCACTTGCCAGGTAAGTGTGGCTCTTTGAGTCACCTCTACACTGACTTATTTCTCTCAGAGGTTTTCTCATCTGTCAAATGGGGATAATAATAGTGCTTGTCTCCAAGTTGGAGGGGTTAAATTATTTTTAAATTTGCATTAAGTATTTTTGCCTAGTATTCAACAAACTTTAATAGCTTCATATATATTACCTATTATTATTTTTTATTACTGCTATTATTATTGTTATTTCACTGTGAAATGTGTCTGGCACATAGCAGGTTTTCCACCAATAATTCATATTCTCTCTCTCTCTCTCTCTCTCTCTCTCTCTCTCTCTCTCTTTCTCTCTCTTTTGAGTGACATCCCTGCCACCAAGTGCCTGTGTGGCTTCAAAAACTCACCCTCCTCTAAGAGGGGCCTCAGCTCCTTACTTTGGAGGAAATGGGAATGGCTCTTCCTAACTCAACATGCTCTGTGTAATGAGTCTCTGAGTCTGGGATTCTAGCCACACCACAGTGAGAAAAAAACCAAAGTGACATTGGTAGGGACCAGCGATGTGAACCTATTGAGGATGCAAAGAACATTTCTCACCATGAAGATTCGGCAAAACCTCACACCTGTCATCAAATAGAAATATTTAGGGGGAGGATGTAATTGAAGCATTGGGGGGATTTGAGTATTGCCATACAGATTAAAATGCCATCTGATCCTGGTTACCTGGCTCTTACTAAGTGGCACTGGGTGGATCACCCACACATGCTACCAGTCTTGACAGCAGGAGTGGGAGCCTCACTCTGCATTTACTCACAGAACTCAGTTGATCACAAGTTAAAGTGTGAAATGTTTCAAGGACACGCCCTTTGTCTTGTCTGTAGTGTTATTAGAGGTCTGGAGTAGGCCTTCCAGATATCAGAGTACACGTCTGTTTTACTGACACTGTCATTGTACCAGTTTTTCTTAGCTCAGTTTCCTCATCTGAGAAATGGGAGCTATGAGCAGCTATGGGGTATGACAGTGCTTTTATGAGATAAAACATCATATAGTGCCTGACCCATAGTAACCTCGAGAAATGCTATTTTGCTGTTATTTTTTTTTTTTTAATGTAGTGGTTGAGCAAGATTCCAAGGCCTCTTTTTGTTTAAAAATTTATGTCAAGTTTGAAGGGTGGGCTGATTACATGGCCATTAGCAAGCTCACTTAATGGATTAAAAAAATACTCTAAAAAATAACGTGGACAACAACACAGGGAGAATTGTGCATTTGACGCAGTTTGTATAAGTCAATAAATATTATATCAGGTCCAGGATGGGAAAAGGATGTTGCCGAAATAATTGTGATGCGATAGTCTAAAAAAATAAAGTCAACAATAGGCCAGTGTGCTGGCCAGCAGGAAGCCCCAACAATACCCGCACCTTTTTCCTGGACCTTGCCCGGAGTTCCTTCCAGGCGACACAGATAACCAATGGGCGATAAAGTCAGGTTTGGTGCCCACTGAAAATAGAATAATTAGTGTCAAATGGTTATCTGATCAGAAAATGGACTTAGCAAACACCCTTCCCAAGCAGTGTTGAAGAAAGTCCCTTGTGAGGAGGAAGTCCCCTTTTCCCACCTGAGCTGTCCCGCTAAGTCACAGTGGCACACTCAGGCTCAGCTCACCTGGAACATCAATAGGTCTCACCTCTGTCTCCAGCCATTATGGCATCCTGCATACCCTCCTTGGGAGCAGAGATGTAAACAGTGACTTCTTGCATTTATAGAGAGCTTGTGTGCGTGCACAGTCTTCATTCCGTGGAGCTCTGGTGGCAACTCCTGGCATTGTCTGTCACCTCCATGACTTACTGCTGGACTTTGAACCTGGCTCATCCCCTCTGAGCCTCAGTGTCCTCATCTGTAAAGTGGGAGAGAACAATCATTTAAATCTCCTCTGTTGTTGTCAGGATTCTGTGAGATCATGCTGGCAGAGTGTTTAGCAGTGTGCCTGGCATTACTTACTATATTTTAATAATCAACTAAACAGTAATTATTATTAATAACTAGAGGCCCAGTGCACGAAATTCATGTACTTGTGGGGGGTGTCCCTCAGCCGGGACTGCACCCTCTTGCAGTCCGGCAGTTGGACATCCTTAGCGCTGCCACCGCTGTGCTCACCAGCCATGAGCCTGGCTTCTGGCTCACTGACCAACAGGGGGCATCTCCTGCATTGAGCGTTTGCCCCCTGGTGGTCAGTGCTCATCATAGTGACCAGTATTTCTGCTGTTCGTCGATTTGCATATTAGCCTTTTATTATATAGGACAATTCTGTGAGGGACAGGATTACCTCCATTTTGGAAGTGAGAAACTGAGACTCATTCCATTAATATATTTATTAAGTATTCATGTTCCAGGCACTATTTTAGGTCTGGTTGAGAGGAGAGATGGTAAGCAAATACATGTGTAAACAGTTATAATTTATCCTTAATTCCAGTAAGTGATATGAAGGGGAAGCTGAGAAAAGGAAGAGAGAGTAAAGGAGCTGGATGTCAGGGATCGTCTCCCTGATGAGGGGAAGTTCTAGCAGAGACCTTCCTGAAGTGGAAGAATGAGCCTTGCCAACACCTCAGGGAATAGCATCCAAACAGAAGGAACAGCCTGTGCAAAGGCTCTGCAGTAGGAGTGTCTCAGTCAATCATGAGGAATGGCATGGACCCCTGGGTGCCCAGAGCAGAAAGCCAGGACAGCAGTCAGCAACAAGGTCAGGTCAAAGGAAATCTATGAAGATCCTGCTTAAGATTTGTGATTTTTTCCTTTGGGAAGCCATGGGAGGCTTCTGAGATGAATGTTTGATCTGAATTAAACTCTGTCTAAGATTTACCCTGAATCCTGTGCAGGGAACAGGTTGCAGGTAGGCAAGATGGGAGCAGGGACATCCATGTGGCAACTTTCTCAGTTCAGATGAGCAATGATGGTGGCTTGGATGGGGATGGTGCAGTGGAGGTGGTGGAGATGGTGATGGACTGTAAGGAATAAAAAGAGACCATAAGGTCCATTCATTCTCCATCCTTTAAGAACTACTGGTCTACCAGGGGTAAGAGACATGTCAAGGAAACATTGAACTCCAGAGATAATGGTCTATGGGGGGATTAGGAAAACACAGACCATCATGAGTGGGCATGGTCAGCAAAAGCTTTAATGAGAATGTGGGGCTTCAGATGCGCCCAGGAAAATCTGAACAGGCCAAAGCATGAAGACAGCAAACCACTTAACATTTAGAGATCTATATAAGGAAAGGCTCCCACCAGACCAAACATAATGCTTAAAGTCTAAATATTTAGGTTATTTCCAGCTTTGGCTACTTAAAAAAATAGTTACTCTTCATTTAAAATCGCAATAACAAACTTATTGCATGTTAACAAATGCCATTTTTAAATTAAAAAATTATGTTTTCTCAAACAACTTGGAAGTTAAATAAGAAGATTAGTATATTAGTTGTGTGGCCTTAGGTGAGTTACTTAGCCATTCTGGGCCTCAATTTTATCCTTTATAAAATGGAGAAACTACAGTATTTACCTTATAGGACTGTTGTGAGAATTAAGTGGGTTAATATATATAAAGTGATTTGAATAGTGCAAAGCGCATATTAAATACTTTATAGTGTTAGCATTTCTTTAGAGTAGGTACAGAGTAACTGAAGCATAAACTACACACATTTTAAATATAAATAAGGCTTTCTCCCCTCCTTTTCTCTGGTCTTCATAGAGAAAGTTTGCCAACCCCTATATAATGGACCAGCCTACTTGTCCTTCAAAGTGACTATGCTAATTTATATTCCCATAAGCAATCAGATTATGAGCATATTCACTTCCTGTAGGCTCACCAATGCTTGATATTATTAATTTCTAAAATTTTAGCCAAGCTGTTGGATCACAAATGGTATCTAAATTGAACTTGCATTTTCTTGATCAGAGATTCTCAAAGAATTTGGTCTCAGGACCTCCTGGCACACCTTAAAAATATTTAAGGATCCGTACAAGCTTTTGTTTCTCTGGGTAACAATTGTCAAGATTCACCATGTTAGAAATTAAAGCTGAGAAGTTGAAAAAATAGTTACTATTCATTTAAAATGGCAATAATAAACCTATTACATGTTAACATAAGTGACGTTTTTTAAATTAAACAATTATGTTTTCTCAAACAAATTAGAAGTTAAGTGAGAAGATTGGCATTGTTTTGCATGATTGCAAATCTCTTTAATGTTTGCTTAATAGAAGATAGATGGATTCTCACATCAGTGTCTGCATGCAATCTGCTGGTGTATTGTTTTGGTTGAAGAAAGTATTTAGAAAGCAGTTTCACATAAATTTGTGGTTAGAAAACGAATATTCTAATAGCCTTTGAAATAATTCTTTGTTCCTATATCAAAACTCTACAAGTGATAGTTTCTGAAAGATAACTTTCAGTGTGGAATCTGAAGTCATATCACTGAGCTTTTCATGCTTTGTAATATTAAAATTTATCAGTCTATCTTGTACCTTAAATGGATCTTTTATACCCACTAACAAGTTTGTAATATTATGCATTGGTTATTTGAAAAATATTGATTTGCTGAATTTTACAAATCTTCCAAATTGGACACTTGCATTATGCAAGAGCAAAAAAATCACAGTTATTAATACCACCATCAATCACATCAGGGAAGTTTTAAGTATTAGGAAGCTGTCAAACAGACAGCAGTAGATATAAGTTTACCATAATTTAATTTTTGCTTGAGAGCTCAGTTAATCACTGGCCACAAATACCATCAGGTGTTTGCCTTGAAGTGATTGGCTCATTTTGATTATTTTTGAGAAAACATCTGACAAATATGCATCTGAATCACTATAGTTCATCTGTTCTCCTTTATCTAAAATGGCATTGAATGAAATAAAGCACTAGTTGAGCTCACAGAAATCACACGTGTCCTTCCTGGTGATGGCATTCATACTTATTTTGCCACACATAATAGTAAAAAGCAAGGACTCGATGGTAGAAATGTAATACAGTGTGTAGTTACATCAAGGAATTCTTTTTTTTTTTCCTTTCTCCAGGTGCCTGGTAGTGAAGAATGCAATTACTCCTATATGGTTTGGTTCCACTACCTTGATTTGGGGCTAAGGTTCTGCAGTTTTCCCCACCATTGCTGTGCACTATCATTACAAATGTCAACACTGAGAAAAAGGCAAACAACATAAAATTATGATGCAAATAGTTTTGATCTCATGGATCCCCTAAAATGATCTTGGGACCATTGAGGACTGCTGCCCTAGATAATACTGAGGTTGAGCATATTTTTTATCTGTGTTTTCTTCTGCAAACTGGCTATTCACATGCTTTCCCAATTTTTCTATTGGGTTGTTTGTCTTTTTCTTATTGATTTTTAGAAGCAATGTATATGTTGAGAATAGAGTTTTTTGACACATGTATTGCAAATATTTCTTCACCAACAGGGCAAAACCTAAATAATGATGTGCATCCAACATAGTAAAACACTGCATTGCATGGAATAATACAAAATATACTAACCTAGAAAGGCCTAAAAGATATTGTTTAGTGTGAAAAAAATAAGGCAATTTTTAGAAAATATAGAGTGTGTTACTTATAAATTCCTTCCCACTCATTACACAAAACAGTTGTTTTATAAATAAATAAATAAATAAATAAATAAATAAATAAATATATATATATATATATACATTTATATAATTGTATAATGTTATATATAAAGAAGTTTGTATATACACACATATATAACAATATGTGTGTATTTAATATGTATGTTAAAGACACAGACAGATAAACAACATCTTGAAGGATAAACACCCAAATTATAACAGAAGATAATCATAATTATTATTTTAGATGGAGATAAAGGACCCACAATAGGGAATTATATTGATTGTGCCTTTGACTTATTTGGTAGCTGATTTTTTTTTACAAGGAGAATATGTTTATGAATTTATTAACTAAAATGAATAACTTCTTAAAAATTATAGGAACATGGCTTCTTGATCCTTCTAGCAAAATAGCACATGAGGATCAGGATTTGCATATATGCTAGGAAGAATGCCAGCGTATGCATACTTGAAAAAATAATAGTGTTTTCTGGAAGCTTGAGCACTTTCTTTTGGTTGCTCCCTACTGAGAAAGGATGCCTATCTCACTATTAAGGAGTTGTGGGCCAAAGTTTTCACTAAACTTAAAGTGACCTTTCTTTTGTCCATTTTCCAACTAATATAAATAGTCCTAATTCAATATTTATATAACATTTAGGGTATAGTAACCACTGTTCCTTAAAATATTTGGATCGGTTTGTTTTATTTAAATATTAGTGACTGACTTTTACACTTTGGTAACTGCCTAACTTTCCCTGTTTACCATAGGAAAATAAATAGAGTTAAGTTTTCAGCCCCAAAGGCACCATTTAAAGGATTTAAAACAAACGTTACTCTTGCAATGCGTTCATATAAGAAATGAGATCATGAACTCCTAAAAATAGTTGGTGTCAAATTAGGAAACGCTGGAGCAAGTTAATTTCAGAGGTGTTATCTTCTGATGTTACCTACTGCATATCTCTTCCCATGATTCATATCTTCCTATGATTTATACCAACAGAATATGTAATTGGATGATCATCGATATTCATGGAACATCTTTTGTCCAGCTGATTCTCCCAGTGCTTTATGAGTGGTTCCCCCATGTGGCAGTGCCTAGTTCAGCCCACATGTATAAAAGTTGACCATTTCAGTGCGCCGTCGATGTGTGCGTAGGGAGGGCAGGTCCATCCTGTTTATCCCCTCATGCCCCGGGAGCTGCAGGATATACCCAGCAGAAGGAACCTTTCTTTCCTGTCCGTCATGGGTAGAGCACAGGATACCTTTGTAATTTTCATTTAAATGCCTAACAGTCTGGGTAAGGGGTGGAGTAAAGACACTAACACATACTTAGGTCTACTCTATGCCAAGTGGTCTGGGACATCCTGGACATGTTTTAGATGCTTAATTGCATCTTCATAAAAAACACACAAACAAACTAGTGAAGGGAGTTGCTATTATCTCCACGTTACAGCTGAGGAAATGAGTCAACCCTGAGATCACAAAGCTAGAACATGACAGAATTGGGACTGCTCCCAACTGTCTTTGACCTTGGAAATCAGGCTGGGTCATCACTGTTTCTTTCCTGCTAGAGACGGAAATGACAGAGCAGGCAGGAAAACTTTCCCAGGAGTCTCTCTCTCTAGCACACAGTGGTGCCCCTATCATCTGATCTGCTCTTGTCCTGTTGCCTTTGTCCTCAGCTGTGTTTGGGCTGCTACCTCTCTCCACCTAGTGGCTCATGCTTGTCAGGTTAACTCAAACTACCTTGACGTGCATTCCATGGTAGTCATTGCTTCTCTCCTGCAGACGGGATTGTCTAAACTTGTCTCCATTTTCCTTTTGTTTGTTCCCTGTTGAGACACTGCCACGTGACTTCTCCTCTCCTCCCTTTGCTGAATCTGCCTCTCAGAGGCATCACTCACCTACTAGCAAATCAAATGATATTTTTATGTTTGTTTGTTTGTTTGTTTATTTCAGAGAGGAAGGGAGAGTGAGAGAGAGATAGAAACATCAATGATGACAGAGAAGCATTGCCCAGCTGCCTCCTGCACTCCTGGCACTGGGGATTGAGCCTGAAACCTGGGTATGTGTCCTGACCAGGAATCGGACCATGACTTCTTGGTACATAGGTTGATGCTCAATCACTGAAGCACAATGCCTGGACCAAATGATATTTTTAAAATTTACTCACTGGGCCTTTCTGTTGTAATTGCCACAATTCCTGCTGAGAAACCCAAGAGCCTTGCTTGTCATGGTACTGTTGTCCTAGTGTTTCCAATTCTACTTCCTTGACAATTGTGTTGGTCAGTTTTTATTATCCCCTCCTTCTTGCCATGTGTGGTGGGCTGGATGGGCTCCTGCATGCTTGTGAAGGTCCATTTTTAATTTTTTAGGAACTTTGTGAACCTGTTCATGCCATTTTTTGTCGCTTGAAATCAGTTATGGAGTTGCATTTACATGATAGAAATTGGCAAATGTTAAAAATCAGCCCCACTCCATCCCCAAGAGCATTAAACATTCACCAGTACCCTCACTGCTCCTAAACCACCCCATTAAAGTGGGTGTTTTGTAGGGTAGCCATTCTTAACAACCTTTCCCCTCACTTGTCACATTCTTTCTGGAAGATATCTCTCCCACCCCGCTCCCCCAACATGCGCGCGCGCGCACGCACAAACACACACACACACACACACACACACACACACGCACACACTGTCAATTATACCATAAGTATCTATCTACAGGCCTAAATTCAGAGTTTCAGACCTGTATATCCAAACACTTCCTGAAAATGCACATTTGAACAGACACCCTAAATTCACCGAGTCCCAAATCGAACTCACTTTCTTGTTCTTTTCCTATGTTCCTTACTTCAATTACTGTCTCCACCTTCCACTCTCCAGAAGTTGGGTGTGACCTCTGTTTCCAGGCTGAGCCCAAGAAGGCATTGTTAAGTGGGATGCCCATTCATTCTAGGAGCTAGTTCTTGGGTGGTAACCCAAGGGAAATGATTTTAGATAATGGTGTGGTTTTCTTTTTGATTTTTTATACTGTTCTAATCTCTACAATGTGGGAATTCTGAGATTTTCAGGTCCTGTGAATTTCTGCAGTGCAAACAGCCTCCTCTGTTCTCAGGAAAAGGAGGAAAAAAGTTCATGTAAATTAAGCATCTAGAATAAGATGCCAAGAGTTTTAGGAGCTTTTCCATACATAAGTTTATCTGAATCTTCTGAACGTTTCTATGATATAGATATTAGGATCATATTTTTTACATGCAAGAGAAATTGAGCTTTAGCTAAACAAATAGGTTGTCCAAGGAGCACATGCCATAAGTAGGTGGTAGAGGATGGTTTAGACAGGCCTATAGGACTCCAAAGCTTGTGGTCTCTTCATTACCTCACACTGCCTCTTGCTATGTGTGTCTGTGTGCAGAAAAGTGATCACTGGCGGCTTGGCTAACAGACTCACAGAAAGGGCCTCTTACCCTCACCCCTATGCAGGAGGTCCTCCTTTTCTCAGTGCTTCTGTCCTTGTTCTCCCACATCCGAAACCCTGCTTGCCTACCAAAGGGCCTAGGTAGCATGACACCCGTTGAAATTCCCAAATGGATGCATGTGAAGTTCATTAATGTTTTTTGGAGTGTGTAGGCTGAAAGGGTTTCCCTTTTTTTGGAGAACATATCTAAATGCATTGTTTAGATATACAAGTCTGAACATTGTTAAACAGTTTTTTTAAGGTACCAGTATGCAAATGCCTACTATGTGACTAGCTTGTGCAGTAGGAGAGATCAGATGTCAACAAGGGCCAGATGTACAGCTAAGGGCTGGCACCTCCCTATAAGGTGTGGACTGTCCAGTAGGAGACAGGCACTTGGCCTATGAAATAAATGGTCAGAGTGATGGGAGGGAGAGGAGGAGCAAGTGCCCACGTGCTCTCCGTAGCTGTTTCAATAGCTACTCTTCAAAGGATGTGTTGTGTTTTGTTAATCAGGAAACACTCATGTCACGAAATGTCTCTGTATTGTTAAATGGCTCCCAAAGAATTAACACATCATCAGAGCCAGAGGGATCTGAAGGCAGTCTCACAACTCTCTATGAAGGCTCTCCACGAGTCACCAGTCTCTTTGGAGGGTGTTCTCCCTGGGTGGCATTTGGTCATGATATAGTGTATCTGACATTTGTTGCATCTGTGTTAGTTGAACAGCTTTATACCAGGCATTTTGAATGAAACAGTGAACAAAGTTGACAAGGTTCTTCTCCCATGGAGCTTGCATTGCTTGGAATCAATTTAAGAAACATAAAATATCAAGTAGTGATTTAAGCAATAGGAAGAAATAAAAGAGAGTGATGGCAGAGAATATGCTCGGGGCTGTTTTACAGTGGGTGTCAGGGGTGTTCTCCCCAATGAGCTGATATGTAAACAAAGACTTTATAAGCTAGAATAAAGAGCCTTGTAAAAATTTCAGGGAGGGCATTTAGGCAGAAGCCAGTGGCAAACACAGAAGAAAGAGGAAGAGGAGGGGGGAGGAGGAGGAGGAGAAGGAAAAGGAGAAGGAGACGGAGGAGAGGAGCGAGAGAGCGCAAATATAGTGGAAGCAAATGGTCTGAGATTCCATTCAAGAGATAGTTGGGAGCCAGATTATATTCATCTGTGTTGACCAAGGAAAGGAGTTTCAGTGTGGGATTTAACTGTGGTGCTTTGGGAAGGCTTTGGAAGGCTACAGTAGGGGAGAGGCATAATCTGATTTATGCTGTGGATGCCTCATTCTGGCAGCTGTGCCCAGGGGTAACTTTAGGAAGGCTCCTCCAGTGCCCCACTGGAGACACAGTCTGGCATGGACAGAGTGGTGGCAGTGGGGGTGGGGAGCAGTGCATGGATTTGAGATGTGTTTTGCTGATGACCTGTGAGTGGTAAAGAAAAAGAGAAGATTCAAATATTATCTTTAGCAATTGTGGGGGCATTGGTGCCGTTTACAGAGATGGGGATTAGTCAGATAGAGGTGGGGGAAAGTTTAGGGGAGGAAATGACTTCTACATTCAAGCACATGGCTTTGCAGCCTCTGCTAAAATCCCGTCCAAGTTGGGGAGAGGTTGGCTGGCCACCCTTCTGCTGGGTGTCTCTAAAGGTGAAAAATTATTCTAGGTGCTAATCTAGACTCTGCCTTCTTGAACCTTCCAGCCCGTTGTGTTCTTGTTTTACTAGAAACACATGGAAAAATCTCCTGTTTTCTTAAAAATTATTGCCAAAGATTTGAATACCAGTATTTTTGACATTTTTAATATATTTTTATTAATTTTAGAAAGAAAGGGAGGAGAGAGAGATAGAAACATCAATGAGGAGAGAGAATCATTGATCAGTTGCCTCCATCAGGGATCAAGATCACAACCCAGGTATGTGCCCCAACTGAGAATCAAACTGTGACCTCCTGGTTCATAGGTCCATGCTCAACCACTGAGCTACACTGGCCAGGCATTTTAATGTGACATTGTTTTAACACATTAAAATTTTAAATTTGTTTGTGTAAAAATGCCATTAATTAGATCATAGTTTGTATACATGTGTTTCTCCAAGCTGACTGTATATCTCTCTGTTATGTAGTCTGAATTCTGAATGAAGGGCTCAGCCTTTAGGGATGACTTGTCCCCGAGACACTTTACATAATTTTTGTTTTTGCTTTTTGTAATTAACTTTGTACTTAGTTTTAATCTAGTATGTGCTTGTTGTGTAGGGAAAATAGAGACAAGTAGTTAGAGTTAAAAGAAAATGCCATCTGGCATCTCACCACCCAAAGACCTTGATAGTTAAGTATTTGGCTCATTTTTCCTCAGTATTTTTTCCTTTACTTTTATCACAACGGATGGTGTTTGTACAATTCATGCATATTTTGCTTTTTTCATTTGTATTATAACAAATGTTAATACTTCTGAAGAGTTTCTCAAAGAATGTTTCTCACAACACTTGCTGAGGTTTTCAGTTCATAAGGTGACTTAATTTATTGTTAGAGTTTTAATGATGGTTGTTATTTTAATGCCATGATGGTGAACAAATTGTAGTATAAGGATTTTTTCTATAATTTGAGTAACACCCTAAGGGGATCACAACTGCGGAGTGTGGACTTTGTACAAAGGGGCAACACCGATTTTCCAACATGTGATGCAGTTGACCTCCCGTGGGGTTGGATGTATGGGGCCATTTGACCACACTCAGGCCTCTGTCCAATGATGTCATTAAAAGAAGCATTTGCTGATTTGATAGGAAAAGAGCCTATTTGGTGTTGATGTCCTCATTTGTATTCTGTGACTTACTAGTGAGGATGAATATTTTTCTGTATGTGTGTTCATCATTACATTTCCTTGTTTCTGAATTGTCTGTTTTTACTTTTGCCCATTTATCAATTGAATCTGTTATTGTTAAGACACTTCCCTGCCCTCCACAACATTATTCCTTCCCTTATCTTGGTATAAAAAACATTTTTAGAAGGTTTTTTATGAAACAGAGTCCAACTAACCAGAACGTTAAGTATTCAAATTTTGGGTGAGAGGCAAATTGAAAAGAGAAATATATGACACATACTCTAAAAGTAGAGAAATTCAAATAGAGTGTAGTCTTTCTTCAGCTCTCAGTATAAAACTCATCAAAGCAAAAACTGTTTTATTTAGACATCTGGGAAATGTACTTTGACAAACATCCGTTTGATGACTGTCAGCCTCATAAAGATACTTTGATATCAAAAATTCACAGAAACTGCTGAAACAAATTATGTATTTTTATGACAAAGTACTCTTTGCTGATTCACTTGCCTTGTCCATCTGATATGGCTTTAGCACCTTAATACAAAAGGGAGGCTCCACTTTTGTGTAAATGACATAATAGAATTCATAAAGAGCTCTGGGGAATCAGAGGAAGCCAATATGGCACCCCTACTTGTTTTGAGCAATGCTTACACATGGTTGCTTTTGGTGTTTTTAACATAAAAGTGTTTCCAAGATTTACTATATTCAGTGCTTTTATAACTCTAGAATTACTTACTCTAACTACCACAGAAGGTAACAAAACATCCTTCAAAAGGCTGATTTCTGTGCATGTAGGCCATAAAAGAATGTACCCAAGGAATCTTTAGCTTCACTTTCAGTAAGTTAAAATGCAACTAGTTCTGTTACAAAGTTTGATCTCTCACTTACCTATGGCGTGAGAGATAGCATACTTTGCCTTCATTTATCAAACCTGAAACTACTGCTATTAGTTGTTGGAAATTGTCAGAAGTGACTCAGCCATCTTGATGGGTTTCCATCTTGGAAGTGAGGGTTCTCAGCTGTTAACTAACAATGGATCACAAACCATCTAAGGCAATGTGAGGGATGCCAGGAAGGGGCCAAAGTCTTGGAGATAGAAAAAGTATAAGAGTTGAGATCAGAAAGACTTGGACATCGAATACACCACGGGGAAGAATCCTCATTTCTCATGGAGAAACTGACTTCCCTGGTACTGAGCTTCCTCATGCCCAACCTCATAACTTAAGACTAGTAAATACTGATCCAGACTGAAAATTGAGCATTATCTGCTATGGACACAAATGACCTAGCAGAGTGCTTGGCCCTTAATGCATAGTCCCTAAGTCTTTGTGTTGTTATCATTGGTACCATTGTTATTACCTATATCTCTTACTATGCAGAATGTGCCTGGAAGAAACAGTGGATGTGGGATAAGAAATAACCTTGTACTTTGTAAATAGTTTATATTATGACTAATATTAGCAATTACACCACATGTTTATTGAGCACCAAGCATGTGCTGGGTCCTTGTGCCTGCTAAAGAGAGGCGAGTGAACCCTAGCCATTTCTATCTGTATTCCCTTGCGAAGACTCACACACCCACCAATGCTCAAAGGAAACAGGTGTGGTCATAGAATGGTCACATGACAGAGCTGAGAAGGGACATTGGGCAACCAGTAGAGTTGTGGTCCTGGTTACCAAAGCTGCCCTTTCCTATAGAGACTCAATGTGAAAACTTGGGAATAGGAGTCTGCTCACCCCTTGCACCCCACTTCTCTCCCACTAGGCCATCTAGATCTTCAGGGACCACAGAACAAAGTCCATTGATCTGGCCCACCCCAGTTGTAGTATGGTGAAATTGAGACCCCAAATCTGAGGAAGTTGCCATTAGCCTGGGCTGGGTGAAAGGTTCATTCAACCCTATTGACTCTTAAAGAGCGAGAGTGAACCTCCCTGTCCCTCGCCCCTCCCCCCCCCCCCCCATGGGTGTAGATCCTCAACATATGTGTGTGGAGGTTTACTCTTGACCTATCAATAGCAGAAACACGCCATTACATGTTTCCCCCTTGTAGCTTTTAACCACGGACTACATTCCATTTGCTTTCACTATTTAATACAGTATTAACCCAGAAATCAGACAAATGTAGGTGAAAGAACACAGGAAATTGTGTAGGTCACAGAAAAGCCATGTTTTCGGGGGTTCTGAAAAATATGCTAATGTTGTGAAGAAACAATAAGATCAGGGAAGCAGCACTTTGAACCACTCTCTTAAGAAGTCATTGACAAAAAGATTCAAGGTGAGGAAAGGCAGGGGGAATATTTTCCTGAATCAGAGAGTCAACTTGATTTCTTAAAAATTAAAAGCTTTTGTGCCTCAAGGACACATCTCAGTTACACCATAAAAAAAAAGCTGAGTTAGGAAAAAAAAAATACCAGCAACATAACAGACACATCCTTAATATCCTTACTGTTTAGAGGGCCATGAGGGAGCCACGAGAGTTCTTGTGAAATCAAGTTTAGCAGTTCCTTTTCCAGATGTGGAGCTGCAGAGATGTAAATAAGCCTGAGTGGGAGGATGTCTTTTTAGTGAAAGGATGTCATTGGCCAACGCATTGGAAATGAGGCCCCAGGGAGATAAAGAGGAGGTAGGCATGCAGTTTTGACCTCTACACCTGTTGCTTGCAGACCCACTATTAATTGCTCCTAATGGGAAAGGCAAACCCTTAAAAATTGGCTTTTAAAAATTTAAAAAGGCCCCATTTTTATGCCATTTGATAGTGCCTTCATAGCTCATATTTTGTTTAGCACTTGTCACATCTTAATGAATTGCAATATTTAACATGAGAACTATATACAGGGTGGGCAAAAGTAGGTTTACAGTTGTGAGTACATGAAAAACAGAGTTTATCCTTGTATTATTAACCATTAATTGTATCTATTTTCCATAGACACAGCTGTAAACCTACTTTTGTCCCACCCTGTATAACTTACACCCAATATTTAACATGCAAGAGTCTGTTGAAGTCATTCATTCATTAATTCATTTATTGACTCATTCACTCATTTGTCAACTATTTCTTTTTTTTAAAAATATATTTTATTGATTTTTTACAGAGAGGAAGGAAGAGGGATAGAGAGTTAGAAACATCGATGAGAGAGAAACATCGATCAGCTGCCTCCTGCACACCCCCAACTGGGGATGTGCCCACAACCAAGGTACATGCCCTTGACCGGAATCAAACCTGGGACCCTTCAGTCCGCAGGCCGATGCTCTATCCACTGAGCCAAACTGGTTAGGGCTGTCAACTATTTCTTGAACCAGATTCTGCTAGATTCTGGGGACTCAACAATAAAAAAGAAAGACATGGTTTCTGCCCCTAAGAAGCATACCTGTAACAAATGCATTCTTAGAAAATAATCCCGTACATGGAAAATGCTAAACTCACCAAGACATTTATTATGGCATTACTTTTAACACTAAAATGGGAAATATCCTCATTATTTAAAAATGAAGGCAATGATTACTTGTAATAAATCTATTGGCTGCAGATACTGAACATGGTGTTTGTGAGAAAAGTGTTTATGCTAAGTAAACACAACAAGAGTACAGATTTGTATATACAGAATGATTATAGTTATGCTAACAAGGATGGAAGGAAGAAATACAGCAACAAAACAAAACGGTTGTTGATGAGATTATGGTGGGCTTTCCTTTTCCCTTTATACTATTTCATTTCTGTTGAAATATAAAGGTGACAGTTTCCTCTGCTGATAAACTTCTTTCCCAGGCATCCTCCCTTTAACATTCCTTGTCTAACCCTCACCATAGCCCTTTGTTACAGGTCAGGAAATTGAGCACTGGGAGGTGTCCACCTTGGACTCCAACCGAGGAATTCCAGTTTCAGAACCAGACTTGTAAAGTCTGTGCCCAGTTATTCTTCAAAGAGAGAAACTGGTCTGGCCTTAAATACACAAATTGAAGCAGTGTTCTCTAGAGCTCAAACCCTAGGTCCTGTTGATAAGATGGAGATCTGAATAATATCTACTGCCCCTCTTGCTGCAGAAAGTATCAAATTTCGGGGGGGGGGGGCGGGGAAGGGGCAAAACTAGCTTCACAGTTGTGATGACATTCTTTTGAGTTCATAAAGCTACCTTGCATAATCTGCATGTCTTTTTCCATAGGAGCAACTGTAAACCTACTTTTTCCCACCCCGTGCAATGATACCTGCAAACATTTTTGATAAATTTTAAATTTCCATTCAAAAGGCAGTTATGGTGCATATGCACAATATTTTTGAGTGCCTTAATAAATGTGTATATAATGAGTCTGGGATATTGTGAATCCACTCATATTTTCCTATGTTCTAAAATAAACCTTATTAAATAATTTGCAACATTTCTTGTTGACATACAAATGTAAATCAGCTAGTTTATATATTTTAAGTAACTGTTTAGAACATGAATTTTTTCTCAGTTGATGAAAAACTATACATTTTGTTGACGTACACACATTTAAGTCAGCTAGTTTATGTTTTTTTAATAACTGTTTAGAACATGAATTTTTTCTCTTAATTGATGGAAAACTGTTTTGAATGAGGTCTGTTTTGAAAATTAGTTTCTTCTGCTGAGCCAGCTTCTCTTTGCTCCTTCTCCCTTTCTCTCTGACACTCTCAGTATTTTCTTGGCATTTTCCTTTCATGGAACAAGCCCCTTCAAGGTCAAGAAACTACCATAATTTGCACTTTGGAGATATGTGTCAGCCAAAGGTTTAAATTCCCAACCAGCGATTGGGATTCTGGGCTTTGGTTGCTTTATTAAGCTTTACCTCTGTTGGCTCTGACTAAAAAAAATATGCAGAAGAATTACAAAGGTGACACTTAAAAGCACACGGAAGGATTATAACCTTAAAATGTGCTCAGCAAAGCCATGAAAATAGATGAGTTCCCTAAGAGGTACCCAGCAATATACCTTTATAGACCTCTAGAAGGAATATATGAATTCCCATGGGCTTTGAAGGCCTTTTGGGGAGAATGGGGAAGAGCTTTGTGCTCTAAGAGTTTATGATGTTTTAGGTTGCATCATATGCACTAGACATTTAATTTGAAAGTGGTCTGTTGAAAATGTCATCTGATTTTCATTTGGAGGGACCCACCTGAAAATGGAGGTTGGACTCTGTGACCTCCTGGTTTCCTCCCAACTCGGAGGTTTTTGTAGTTGTTGGAGTCTATGATAAATGCAAAGTTTATTTTCTAGCACAACAACGGATATTGTGTAGGGCTTTAGAGTTGACAAAATATTTTTTCACATACTCCATTCTGAAAATGGTATGTCTGAAAGATGGGGAAGGGGGGAAGAGTCCCAGTTAAATCTAGGTTAGAGTGCTGAATATGCAACACCTCTGATATTTTTCTATATTGTTTACTTTCAAGATGGAAAGTAATGTTCTCATTCAAAGGTAACTATGCGAGAATTAGAATCTTACTCACATCCAACATCTTCTAAAGGAATATCAAACACCTGTTAAGGAAGTGCACACATGATGTATAATGCCATTGAAAAGTGGTTTCACCAGGTGGGAGAATTTGGCTAAATCATGTCATCATCTAGTTTAAATATTCAGTTCACCTGATTCAGATGTTTAAGGGACAATATTGATTTTTCTGGGATATTGTGAATCCACTCACATTTTCTATGTTCTGAAATAGGCCTTGGTATACTGATTGTGTTAGCTATGCTTTCCCTGGAAATCCAGATCTGCTCAGAAATGTCAAGGCTAGCTATGGCTATGCCTGCCCTGAATTTTAAAAAATGTAATAACTGAATCTTTTTCTATGGGGGCTAAGAAAAAAATGGTATTCTATAATTTTCCTTAGGGACTTGGGTAGATAAGGCCGGGCATATGTGGTGTACCCAATCAAAACACAATTTCACAGGTTATGAGTTTGCATGAGATGCAGTCTCTCTCCTGGAACCTGGGTTTGGGTGTGCATGCAGAAACTGGGATGCTGCTGAAACCAAGCACATACCCTTGGCTATTCTTATTTTTTTAATATATCTTTTTATTGATTTTTTTTAGAGAGAGATGGGAAGAGAGAGAGAGAGAGAGAGAGAGAGAGAGAGAGAGAGAGAGAGACATTGATGCCAGAATAAAACGTTAATCCACTGCCTCCTGCACACTCCCTAACAGGGATCCAGCCTGCAACCCAGGCATGGGCCCTGACTGGGAATTGAAACAGCCACCTTTCAGTGCATAGCACCCAACCAAATGAGCCACACCGTCCAGGACACTCTTGGGTACTCTTAATTGAGACTGTATTAGCACACAGGTGGCAGTTTTCTCTGTGTCTCCTTGGAGTGGGGCCAGGGAGCTGTGAGCTCAGTTGCTTCAGGTAGAAGAGAAGGAGAACTTCTTGCCTGTTTTCTGATAAGAAGATGAGCAGTGTGTCCTGTCAAGAGCCCTTGTTTTCTCAGTACTATGTGTGTGTGTGTTGTGCATACTGTGCAAGTGTTACAATACATTTGATAGTTTTTGTGAGTTGGGCATCTTTGTCTGAGACTGAGAGATGCTAAACAAGTCATCCAAGGTCAGAGGTCATGGTCTAACCACTGCTCTGACCCATCACTTACATAAGCTAAACCAGTTTCCCTGCTGTTGATGTGCTACTAAAGCCATGTGGTGGATGTAGTCTTCTTTCTTTAACCCTCTTCTTTTTCCAGGATTGACTTTCTGTGAGTTTTCCTATGTTATGGCTTCCTGGACAAATGTTCAATTGTGATAGAAAATTCTAGTATGCATTTTTGCACTGATTTGTAATCAGGCTCATTTATCAAATAATGTGAGGGGTCTATCTCTATGTGCATAGCTGTGATCACCTACACATATGAACTTAGATGACACTTTGTTACTTACTTGCCTGTCAAGTTGACCACTGGCACTGAGGACCATTGGGTGCAGTGATTATAATATTTCCTTCCTGATAGTGTTTTTGAGAGGATAAAAAGAGATGATGAGTCTTGGAAGAGTTTTGTAAGTTGAAGAGGGGTATCGAAATAGTAGGTATGTATCATTAGCACACAGTGACTTAGAGGACCTTTGAGGTCCCTTTCAAATCCAAAGACTTCGTGAGAGTGTCAGGCACTGTCAAAACACCCCAAAAGCACACGTGTGTGTGTGTGTGTGTGCGTGTGTGTGTGTGTATTTGTGTGTGTACCAGTCATAAAGAGATGGATTCACACCTGGCTGGTGTGGCTCTGTGATTGAGCGTCGACCCATGAACCAGGAGGTCACAGTTTGATTCCTGGTCAGAGCACATGCCTCGGTTTTGGGCTTGATCCCCAGGAGAGAGCGTGCAGGAGGCAGCCGATCAGTGATTCTCATCGTTGATGTCTCTCTCTCTCTCTCTCTCTCTCTCTCTCTCTCTCTCTCTCTCTCTCCTTCTCCCTTCCTTTCTCTGAAATCAATTTTTCTTTTAAAAAAGGACAGGGGAATCACATAGGAAAGTTTTCTCATCTATACATCAAGAGTAATAATTTCCCCATAGTTTAAATAAGAACATGGATGTGAACATCTTTACACAGTACTTGGCACATAGGTAACTCTCAATAATAATATCTTTTTCAGTTGAAAATTTTTATGAAGAACGTAGGCTGAATTAGTTTTGAATATCTGTTCTACCATTAATAAGCTGCCCACCCCTACCCCTTGTGAATCATGAAAAATTTCTTAACTTGGACAAATTACTTAAATCGTAACATTTTTTACCTTGAGAAAATTACTTAATCTTCTCAGCCTCAGTTTCCTTTTATGCATAATGAAGATAATTCCCACCAAACTGGGTCATGGTTAGGCTGAAATATAAGCATGTATATTAAGTGCCTGGAACATAAGCTTAAAAGACACTTCCTTCTCTTTCCTTCTCATCCATTATTGACAACCCATGTTTGAGTCCTACTTGCAGGAGACATTTGGGAAACATGCTCTTGTGTTTTGTGGGCCTTTCTCACTAACGCAGAGCACAATGCCAACTCCTCATGGACACCAGGGAAGGAGACTTAAACACAAAGGCAACTGGAGCCTTCTGAGGCTAAGTCACTAATCTGGCTATGCTTTTTAGACATTTAGAGTAAGTTCTTCCAAAATGCACTTATTATTATTTAAATCTCAATTTTAAAAAATAAATGTGTTTGGGGGTAACTTTGGTTAATATTATATACATTTCAGGTGTACAACTTTACAATATAACATCTGTGCACTCTACTGTGTGTTCCCCACTTGAATTCTTTACTCAGTGTATGGAAGGCTGAATCATTACAAGCATTAATGGACAACAGATTTATGTCTTTGCCCATATACTGTCACCTGCTTTGCCGGTCAGAGAAATGGTTGAGCCAAGTGTGTGACCTCACTGTGTATTGGGAGCTCTGCAGCAAGGTGCTTCCCCCAGGGTGTTCTCTGAAGGGCGACAGTCCACCTGGGTGTCCTTCTGTAAGTACTTCCCAAGAACTACACTAATATCCCCATCGTGCTTCCTAAACCTTGGCGCAAAGCTCTTAACTGAAGGTTTCACAGATGTGTAGCTTGTGTCTTTAAAGGCCAAAAGGGAGCCACAAGCGTGCCTGTGAAATCAAGTTTAAAAGTTGCTTTTCCAGATGTGGAGCTAAGAAATGTCAGTACAGCTAAGGTAAAGAATGCCCTTGTGGTCACATGCCCAGGGATTTGAGGTAGGGGGTCTGGATGGAGGAAAGGCAGGTTAGTTTCATTCTCGGCTGGTCTCCACTTCTCATTTCCCCTAACTAGGGAGAAGGCCAGTTTCTTCCAGCATAGGAGCTGGAACGTGCCTTTCAATGAAATGTTTAGTATATTTATAACAGGAAAAGTCCACATTGTAAAAGAGGTCATTGTTCAAGAAGATGTCTAAGATTCTTACATGTTCGTATGAACAAGGTTCTGCTTTTCCTTAAATAAGTCAATTTTTCTTTATTGCAGAAAATCTCATTTTCTGTTTTCTCTGTGCCCAAGTTTTGTGAGGTGGGTTAGTAGCATAGAGCCTTGTGTCTGCTGTCAGAGATCTCTTACTGAATGTGCATCAAAAGCCTTCCATGAGCTAGAGAGCTAAGTGCTGCAAAATTCAGATATGAAAACACATTCCTTGCCTAACAAACAAGCTCTGCTTTACTGGTATTTGTTTTTCTAGTGCATTGACAACTTTGGCTGCACTGAACTGGGTGGTCCTCCTGCTGTTCTCTCCTGGGATCACTCATGTGAGTGCAGTCCTCTGGAAGCTCTTTTGGGGCTGGGTGGTTGCAGGTGACCTTGTGTACATGTCTGATAGTAGGTGTTGAGTGTCGGTGGGGGCCATGTGTCTCCAGCAGTTTAGCTCTGGCTTTTTTGTGATCAGGCAGCATTCAAAGAAAGCAATTCCAGTGTACAAGTGACTTTCACATCTCTACGTATATCCTGTTTACTAAGGTTCCATGGACCAAAGCAAGTCATGTATCCAACTCTATAGTCAACCTGGGAAGAGACTATGCCAACACCTGGGTACATGAGGCATCATTTATTGGAACCATTACTGTGACAATCAACCACAAGCTGTGACCTAAGTAATAACAGTTATTATTTCATTTATTTGGCACCTCCTTTATGTGCCCAGTATGGGGCTTGATGCTTCAAAGACACTATTTTATTAAATCTATATGATAATTCTTCAAGGTACATGTTATCAGTCCAATTTTTTCCAGGTTAGTTAAGTTGCCGAAGGTCATACAGAAAGGAAATGGCCAGGATTTTAATACTGAACAGACTAATTCTGTAAAGACACAGGGCTGGACTAGCAACAAATTGAGAAACAGAAGAGGAGGTATGGAATTGTTGGGCAGATAATGGTTGTGTGGCAGCTCAGTGTGTATAAAAGGTTGATTAACCATAAAGGCTAATAACTTAGGGGTGTATTCAGTGAGTTATTGGGATTTTAACTAGACCTACAATTTGGGCTTGTTTGTCCGTATAATGGAACACTACTCAGCAATAAAAAAGAACAAACTGCTGATACATATAACAACATAGAAGAATCTCAAAATATTGTTATAGGAAAGAAGACACAACAAAAGAGTATGTGGTCATAATTTTATTTACATGAACTTCAAGAACAAGTGAGTCGCCTCCATGGCAATGGACCAGAACATTGGCTACCTTTAGGGTTGGGGGTAAGGGTGGGAGTAGGGTTGACTGGTAAGAAGCCTAAGATAATCTTCTAAAGTAAGATAAAATTTTATATTTTTAAAAGAATAGTGGTTACACAGGTATATATAGTTTTTGAAACTCAAATTGCAAACTTGCAATCCATGCATTTCATGAAACATAAACATGACTTCAACTTAAGAAACCAGGGCCCACATTCTTGAATGTAGGCTATGCCTAGAATGAACTCTTCTTTCATTGTCTTTGTGATATAGGAGCCAACCAATTGGAGTCCAGCCGCCTGGGTTTGAATTCCACCTGCACTGTGTACCATCTCTCTGATTTGGGTAGAGTTGTTTAGTGTCTCTGAATTTCAGCTTTCTCTTCTGAAACATAGGACTAATCTATTCACTTATTCTTTCAGCTAATAACCACATGTGCAGTTGCTGTGTGGATCATGGCAAGAGGATAGTGGATAAGGCAGACCCTTCCCTTCCCTCATGGATCCTACCTTCTAAAGCTTTTACCTATAGGGGTCACATGCCTTTAGCAGTTAAGACAATAGTGGGCTGATGGCATTCAGTTGGAAACTGTAGAGCATATGCCCATGTAAAGGGAAGAACCGCTACTCTGCTCAGATTCTTCCAAGCCCTGAAAGCATAATGGCCCCGTCATGCCAGATCTGACTTTTAAGACAACCTGGAAATCTTAGTTGTGAAAGTTTGACATTTCATTCACTTTCCCCCCCAAACGCATTACAGGCCAAACTCTTCGGTTTGTGACCTCTCACAAAGTTTACTCATTCCTACAACACTTATTTATAAACCTCCCCCTGGGGCTTATCCAGTGTGGTCTTTTATCACTATTTCAGTTTCCCTGTAAGTAAAATAGGAATACTCAGATCAAGGGCGAAATTGTATGGTAGATGCTCAGCAGATACTAAGTTCTCCTGAGCCAGTCTCTCAACTTACAAGGCTTTTATAAATTGCTCAAATGATCCTGTAATTTTGCTTTTTTAAAATGTGAGAGGTTCTGAATTTGACTCCCACCCAACAAATATGTCATTTATGCCCCCATTTGCTAGCTGATTTGGTGGCAGTTACAAAGGTCCCTTGAATCTGACAATCCTCACCTGTGCAATAGCCTTCCTCAGGGCATTGTAGGGAGAATATTAAAATGCTGCTCCAAAATTCAAAACCAGCTATCGATATCTATTGTAATCAATTTCAAAACTTAAGGTGTGTAATTTTGTTTCACAATGAATTTTGAAGTTGCACCATAAAAATAGAGTTAGTGTCAATATACTTAGCAAATAACCAATTCATAAACATTTTCTTTAAAGAATGTTATACCTTAAAAACTTATCTAGTCTAAAGAAAATAATCTGAATTCCTTTCTATTTCATTGTTTATAGATGTCAAAATACAATGCAGCCAGATCAGGATAATTAAGATATTCTTCTTTTCCTTAATTTTATTAGTATTTTTCTTACCTTTTCTCTTACTGGTCAAATTCTAGCCACCCCAACTCTTCTAATTATAAGCTGGGCAAGAGATCTTAGACAAGTTTTTTAACCTCTCACTGCACCAGCTTGCTTTCTGTAACATGGTGATAGTAACAGTACTTCTATTTTGGTATTGTGAGTATTAAAGAACAAGATATATGGTATAAAGTACTTTGCACATTACCTGGAACATAGTAAGCATTTAATAAATAAATGCATTAACAGTTACTATTTTTATTATCATTTGATTCAGTTAGGATTAGGCTCAACTGTGAGTGACAGAATACCCAAAATTAGAGTCTTTTAAACAAGGTGGAAGTTTGGGTATACTTGAATACAGATGATCCAAGGCTGGTCGTGTTTGTATTAGCATGCAGAAAGAAAATAAAAAAGGAAAGGTGTGTTGTCTTCCTTTAATGATGTCTCCCAGCAATGCACACAGTACTTTGACATCCCACTGGCTAGAACATGGTCACATGTCACACATAATCTATAGAGACCAATTTTTTTTTCTGGGTAGTCATGTGCTCAGCTAAAATCCAAGGTCCAGTTATTGAGAAAGAGACAACCAGCTTCTTTGTGCTGTCATGTTCTCCAGCTTCTCTTATGAAGTTGTCCTAGCTACTTGGCTTCCTCAATTGTTTCTTTCATCTGAGAATATTTAAGAAGACACCTTGGCTGAGTAATATTCCATTGTATATATGTACCACAGAAATCTTACCATTGGTGATAGCATGGATGGACCTACAGGGTATTACACTAAGTGAAAGAAGTCAGTCAAAGACAAATACCATGTGATTTCATTTATATGTGGAATCTAAAGAATAATATAAACAAACAAATGAAACAGGAACAGACTCATAGATACAGGGAACAGACTGATGGTTGCTAGAGGAAGGGGATTTGGGGGGACTCGGTGAAAAAGGTGAAGGAACTGAGAAGTACAGATTGGTAGTTGCAGAGTAATCACAGGGATAGGAAGTACAGTATAGGAAATATAGTTAATAATATTGTGATAACTATGCATAGTGCCAAGTGGGTACTGGAAACATCAGGGGGAAACACTTTGTAAGGTATATGATAGTCCAACCACTATGCTGTACACCCGAAACTAATATAAAATAATATTAGATATAAACAGTAATTGAAAAATAAAAAAATAAATTGAAGAAATAAAAATTAAAAATAAAGGAATACCCCTTGGATATCCTGAATCTGACTTTCTTATCACTAGTACCATCACCATCAGTGCCCTTGTTCAAGCCACCATCCTCTTTCCTGGATTCCTGTGGCAGCCACCATGGGGACTTCTGTCCCACAGGAAGCTTTTGGAAATGTAGGTCATATCATGTTTCTCTCCTCTTCCATACCTTCCAATGGCTTTTCATATCACTCAGAAGAAAATCTAAAATCTTGCCATGCCCTATGGGATCTGTAGGACCCTCTCCATTCTTATTCTGACCTTATATCATTTCACTCCTCCTCACTACACTCCAGCTACACCAGCCTTCTTGCTGCTCTTCTCATACTCCTAAAAAATGTTCTCTTCCTTATGCTCTCCCCACTAAAAATAGAAGAACAAGCACAGAGAGGCTGAGTCAATTGCCCCAGGTCATGCAGCTCAGATGTCCTGGAGCCAGGACACCAAACCAGATCAGTCAGACTACAAGTTCTGTATCGTTTTATTCAACCCCAATTGCATGAATGCTGAACGAATGTGTGACTGCTCCGTGATGGATTCCATAGAGGCAGTCAGTCCATTTTGTGAAATTTGATATATTTCTGTGAGATCCACAAGTCCTTTTGCAGGAGAAAACACTGTCTTATATGTTCTATCTCTTCCAGAATCCCTTAGGAACTCTACTCTACCCCCCGTAGCATAGAAAATCATAAGCCTCATCAGGCCCGAGGTCAGCACAGGCTAATTGTTTGGCCATCTTCCTTTCATGGACCAAATGGAATGACGGAGCTGAGCATGTACCTCCACAGGTCGGCTGGCTCTTCTGCTGTTATTCGTGCAGAATCATCTCCGTTTGGCACAGGTGGAAGTAGCTACCCTTCTTCCCCCACTCGCTGAGGTGCCTCCTTCGCTGAGCATTGCAGTTGATTTAGAAGCAATGAAAAGGAACATCCTTGCCCTTAAGGACTTCTTCATTTGGAACAGTTATTTAACCTGGGGGAGGGGGACAGTTTGTTTGGGCTTCAGAGAATCTGAGAATCTTTTGAAATTATGTATGAATTCTCGCCTGTATTCGTACATGCGTTTGTTTTTCTAGTGAGAGGATACAGAGCCTTTATCAAGTTCTCTGAGGGGTCTAACGCTCCAAAACACGGTGAGAACTCCTGGTAATAAACACCTCCCCGGATGCCTATCATTTCTCCAGCACATTGCTACATTGCTCCTTTAAATCCTCCAAACAACCTCGTGTGTTAGTATGTTACCATGGTGATTTCACAGATGCAAAAACTCAGATCAAAGATTTAATTTCTTTTTAATATCACACATAGATTTTGAGCATGGGAATCATATTTTAAACCCAAGTCTGTTCTACCCTTAAGAATCTTTTTCTATTTTTATATTGACATATATTTTATCAAAGCAGCCTATAGACATATGATTTTTAAAATCAAAAATTTTAAAGTTTTTTCTGCTTCCTGCATTGTCTGTTTCTTTTGTTTATTTTTTTCCTCTCCTGTTTATTTGTGTGCATTTCTCAGTTTCACGTAGGAAACTGTTTAAAACTGAGTGCCTTTGGTTATACTGTCATATGAAACGTGTGCTGCGAAAGGTTAATTCCAACCTCTCAGTGCGTGAATAAGGCATCTCTCCCAGTGGGTCCCCCAACTAGGGGACTGGCTAGCCAGCAGGCATTTTCACTGCTGTGATCCATGTGAGTTTCTAGAGTTCCTTCTGTGGCTACTATAAGTTTCTCCAGAATAGAATTTTCCAGTTCCCTGCCTAGGGTATGTGAGACCTGCTGTTGTTAGGAGGCATGTAGGAGTTCTGGGTAGGCAGCCGGAGGGTGGGGCATGGGCATGTCAGTGCTCTGTAAACGGAGCCCCTATTTCTGATTCCTCATTTCGCACATCCTCTTCAGCCACACTTCTAACTCCTGGGCCTCCCTGGGGTCCTGTAGGATAAACTGGCTCCCTTCTGCATCCTTTTTCTGCAGGCTGCTGTGTCCTGGGTGTCTCCCTTTTAATAAATTATTATTACTTCTCCATTCAATTCCCATCTTCCAAAAATTCATTGAAATATCTCATCCATTTCACCTCTTCCATTCCCTTTGACCCCTGAAGTTGCTCCTTTTCTATTCCTTCCCTGTCTCTTCTGACGCTATTTGAAAAAAACTCTTGTGGTCCTGCCACAACTGTAAGAGGAAGTTTCTAGACTTGCTCCTTCTACTACCCTCATGCTACCTCTCAGTATCACATTCTGTCCAAACTCTGAGAGCTATCCAAGAAAAGCCTTTAAGGGACTCTGCCTTCAGGTATCTCATAATCTAGCTCTGATGAAACCATGCCCATAGATTCTGCAGCCTCTAATACAGGCACAGATACAAGAGCATGTTTACAGATAAAGGGCTGGAAAAGGGCCCCGAGATGGAGGGAAGTGTATCTAAGACTAGGGCAACAGTATGAGCAAAATCCTAAAGGCAGAGAAGAACAGGGGCAGAGGGAAACAGTGGGCCCTTCAGCTTGGCCTGAGGGAAGGAACGCGTGGAAGGTCATATTACTATACAAATCCTGCAAGGCACCAGGTGGAGGTGGGACTTGGATGTTTGATTAGAAGTTTGTGTATTATGCTGTATTTTGTTTGAAGTTAATGGTTTGCCACTGACATCCTACCAACTGATGGTGTAAAGAGCCTCTATGAGAACTGAGATGGGGTTTCTGGAAGGGGAGCACTGGAGGGCAGATACACGGAAACATCCTGGGAGAGGGGAGGGAATGAAACCTTGGGTTGCAAAGTAAAGGAGATGGTTTGGCGGAAGTGGGGAATTGGGCAAGAGAAAGATCCTGGGGATGAGGCTGGAAGTGTGGGTTGGCAACAACCAAGAGTCAGAGAACAGTCCAGTTGGGCGGGTCTGCCTGGTAGGAAATTGTGTCCGTTAGGAGATAGGCTGGGAAGTCACTGAAGGTCCCTGAGGTCCGGCCCAACTAGGGCAAGTGCGTGGACAGCCGACATCCTAGACGCTGATAACAGTGGGCTTTTCCATGACTCTTCACTATTCCTGCTCAGCTCCCCTCCCCCACCCCCACGCCCCGCCCCATGGTTATCAAAGCACAGCCATATGTGCAACATTTTGGAATACAAAAGATAAGATAATGTTGATCTTGAGGTTTGGGCAAAATGTGACTATTGAATTGTATGTCTATGAGAGAATTTTTATGATCTATTCGCATTTTTACATTCCAGATTACTTTTTTTTTTCTTGCCATTTTAAAAAATGAGGACTCTCTAACACTAATCTGCTTAGCAAATCTTATGAACTAAATCAAAAGCCTCGTAAGCCTATGGACAAGCATGTCAGAATTGTGGGCTACTCCTAACCAGTAGGAATGGCAACTTCTTGATGCATTTTAGTAATTATTTTGTTCATTTTTCATAACTGCAGCTTCCTTTTCAAAATACCAGCGTGCACCCAGTCTCTCCACATTCTCAGCCCAAGATGCAATGCTGCCCAGAGTAGCACCCGCTGCTCTGCTGACCAGGCACTGGGGTGCCTTCAAGGGGATTCCATGGGGGCCAACTCTGGAGCCAGCCTCATGTTTCCTGTTGGTGGAGGGGGCGCTGTTTTATTTTTTGAGCACTCCTACTGAGGGATGTAAAGATGAGGAGCAAATGAGAAAATGAGAATTCTCTCCATGCAGTTTCTGTAGAACCGGTTTGAGCTTTCTTCAGACTTGGGGTTCTCACGGGGAATCTTCCTCTCTCTAGGCTCTGCCTCTGAATCCTGATTATGATTGAACCTCTACACCAATCAAGCCTTGTTTTGTATTTAATCAATCTCGAATTGCCCGCCAAGTTGTTGCAGTTCCAATGCCAGTCTTGCAGCCTCCCTAAGCTCTTTCCATTTGCATTTGACATACCTTTTTTTTTTTTTTTAACATACTCTCTGGTGTGGTTTTGTTTTTGTTTTGTTTTTTCCTTTTCCTCCCCCGCCCCTTTTGTCCTGACCCTTACCAAAATGTTTAAGCTTGTTGATGAAAACAGATTTTTCTCAAGCATTTTCAGTCAAATGAATAAGCTAATAAATCAAATGGGCTTAGAAAGTGGATTTTCCCCTTTCACGCATACTTTAGAGCTCAGGTTTAGCAGTTGTTGGAAATGCTGGTCCAAGAACTCTGTCTATCTTATAAAACCTTTTTCGGGAGGAGCCTTGCTCACTGGAGTGAGGCAAAGGAAATTGCAATGCACCAGAGACAATGTCTTTTGCATAACAATTTAATCCACCCATTTGCTGGTGAATATTCATATTCTGGAGATGGAAGTTTCAGTATGTACAAATTTGTGGAAGTAGGATATGTCGATCAACAGAGGGTAAATGTAATATTTGCTACTTGGTTTTAAAAGGCCAGGATCACCAAAACCAAATTTTATTTTTATCCTTTTGCTTTTATTTACACTGAAATAAAGCCTGGAAGGTTTTGGAAACTGAACTATTGGTAAGAGATGCACTCTGATGACTTTTCATTTTGTGTTAAGTGTATGATTTTAAATCAGTTGGCCCAATTTGATGTGAATATTGTTTTTGTCTTAATATTATAGCTGGGTAGTTTTCTCTGTCTATCTTTCTATCTACTATCTATCTAACTCTATCTACAAAATTCTCTATCTAATCAATAGTCCATAAATAGATTAAGTAGAATATTAGAGCTAAACCAATTTACTGCTGTTAATGATTTATATATACATAATGATTACATATGAATATGTATTTGTGTGTATCTTATACACAAACACACACATACAAAATTAGTTTTATGGTTGATTAATAAACTAAATTTGGAGTGCTTTAATTATATTAGAGCTTTCTAGAGAAAATGAAAAGAAAATTGCTATCTATTAACCTCTGTGGGAAAGAATTTGGCCATATATCACATCTTCTATATCATTTAATTCACATAACAACTCCATGATGAAGATATGAGGAAACCAAATCACAGAGAGAAGGCCATGGCCCAGAATTGCTGATCTGGGCCCAGGGTGCTTTCTGTTCCACTAGAGAGGCCAATCAGGTTCATCTGACAGGGCCCCTCCTATTGATTGGCTTGGCTGCAGGAAGCATTGTAACCCTGGGCTCAATTAAAAAAAAAAAGTGTTTAACCAATTCATTCATGCCACAAATATTTATGCCACAATGTACTCATGCCACAATGTACTCCATATTCTAGGTACTGGGAAAATACAGAAGAAGAAACAGGTTAAGTTTCCCGCTGTTAGGAACTTCCATTCTAGAGGAGAGCCATGGATCAAGCAATTATATCCACCTTGGGTATGGGATGGGAGAGTGGCCATCCCACTTACAGTTGATGAATTGTGGTCCCTCCATCTCATTATATGAATAAGACTAGAGGCCTGGTGCATGGGATTGATGCACTGGTGGGGCTGTGGCCTGGGGGATGGCCCGCTGTGGGGGCACCACTCATCCGGTTAGCTGAGCAGCTATGGACCCACCCTCTGAGCAGCTGCTCCCAATGTGTGAGTGTCTTCCCCCTGGTGGTCAGTGCATGTCATAGTGACTGGTCGACTGGTCGTTCTGGTCGTTCCGCTGTTTGGTCGCTGCGCTTTTATTATATAGGATTAGAGCTAACTCATGTGTCACCCTCAGCTCCTTAGGTTGTTAGGAAGGAACACTTTTCTTTTTTACCCTCAAGGTCTTGCACTGGTCTTGATTTGGATATCGTGTGGCCACCCAAAAACCCATATGGATCACATGGAGGTGTTCAAGGTGTCATGCTTGCTTTGGGGATTCAAAGTCTAGAGAAAGGTCAGGGTCTTTGAGTGTTCCTTACACTTTGTATCATTAATCCGTAAAACCCTAGCTTCTGTCTCATAGTCATCATTTTCACTATTACTTGGCCTTTTTGGTTTATCTCTTCACTTGATGGATGGCCTGTAGATCTTTGAATCTATGAGCCACATCTAGGATTCATATTTTAAAAAAAAATTGGAGCTGTTTACTCCATGTTCTTAACAAATCTCCTTATATATCATGAAGCAAGTCTTTTCCCTATGCTTGGAGAAGCCTTCCCATATCATCTGCCTAGTGAACTACTTACTCATCCTTCGAGGGCTCTTTCTACAGCCTCCTCCTCCAGGGAGCCCCCTTCCTCTGAACTTCTTAGACATAGTCAGTACCTCAGCTCCCACTACATTACAAATGGTTCTCTGTTATCCCACAGGTATGACCCAGTACCTACCAAATACCAGGTATCATTTAGGTGCCATAAGTGTGTATCTACACTAATAAAAGACAAACATGCAAATTGACCATACCTTCACTATGCCTTAAACCACGCCCACCAGCCAATCAGAGCGACTATATGCAAATTAACCCAACCAAGATGGCGTATAGCAGCCATGGAGCTGGAGCAAGCAGGAGGCTTGGTTGCCCCAGTGATGGAGAAAGCCAAGCTTTCTGCCTGCTGTGACCGGCTCTGAGCTCCACTCAAAGCAACAAAGTTTCAATTATAGAAGGTAAATAAACCCCAGATACCTGCTTTCAGCCCACCGTGGCCATGGAGCTGGAGCAAGAAGGAGTGGGTTGCCCCTGGCGATGGAGGAACCCAAGCTTTCTGCCCGCCCTGGCTGGCTCTGAGCTCCACTCAAAGCAACAAAGTTTCAATTATAGAAGGTAAATAAATCCCAGAATAAAAAAAAAAAGGAGAGGCTGGGAGCTTCCATCACCAGGGGTCTTGGCCAGCCTGAAAATGGCCCTCAGCCCCTCACCCAGACTGGCGAAACCTCCATGGGGTGAGGGTCCCCACTGGGGGGGCTTGACCAGCCTGCAAACAGCCATCAGCCCCTCACCCAGTCTGGCCAAACCTCCATGGGGTGAGGGTCCCCACTGGGGGGTGGGCTTGACCAGCCTGCAAACAGCCATCAGCCCCTCACCCAGGCTGGCCAGGCACCCCAGTGGGGACCCCCACCCTGAAGGGGGTGTGACCAGCTGCAAACAGCCATCAGCACCTCACCCAGGCTGGCCAGGCACCCCAGTGGGGACCCCCACCCTGAAGGGGGTGTGACCAGCCTGAAAACAGCCATCAGCCCCTCACCCAGGCTGGCCAGGCACCCCAGCGGGACCCCCACCCTGATCTGGGACACCTTTCAGGGCAAACCAGCTGGCCCCACCCATGCACCAGGCCTCTATTCTATATAATAAAAGGGTAATATGCAAACTTACCCTAACAGCAGAAAGACTGGGAATGACTGGTCACTATGACACACACTGACCACCAGGGGGCAGACGCTCAATGCAGGAGCTGCCCCCTGGTGGTCAGTGCGCTTGCACAGGGGGAGCTCTGCTCAGCCACAAGCCAGGCTGATGGCTGCCAGTACAGCGGTGGTGGTGGGAGCCTCTCCCGCCTCCTCAGCAGCGCTAAGGATGTCTGACTGCAGCTTAGGTCTGCTCCCCGCTGGCAAGTGGACATCCCCCGAGGGCTGCCAGGCTGCCAGAGGGATGTCTGACTGCCAGCTTTGGCCCGTTCTCCCAGGGAGCGGGCCTAAGCCAGCAGGTGGACATCCTCCGAGGGGTCCCAGACTGCAAGAGGGCATAGGCCGAGCTGAGGGACGCCCCCCCCCGCACCCCCACCGAGTGCACAAATTTTTGTGCACCTGGCCTCTAGTTACTCCATAGCATAACTCTTGCTTTCTTGTATGTCTCCCTCATGTAGCCCTAAGAAGACTGAGAGTCCCACTGTCTTAATCTCTTTCATAATCCCAGCACCCAGGCACATACTGGGACATGGTTGGCACCTAACCACCATCAGCTGAGTTAAGGAAATCCCCCTTTAGTCTTAAAAGCGTGGGTGCACACCATGCGGAGAATACATGCTTCAGAAATTAGATGGATTAAAGATGCCAAAACTTTGGTCTGTAAGGGAGTGGGGGAATGAATGTTAAAAACATGGAGTTTGGGTTCAAACAAAGTTGAGTTCATACAGGTTTAAGTTCAACTTTTAATTTGCCTCTTGGATGGAGGCACTTAATATTTCTCAAGTTTAAGAACATGATGTTGATAACCTACCACAATTATTATGTGGATTAATGAAGACAATGTTATATGGATTAAGACAGTTCTTACTTGAAATCAAATAAAATAATAAAGTAAACTGTAATTGGAAAATAAAAAAAGAAAAACAATTTTAATATTAAAAACAAAAGATAGTTCTTAGCACATGAACTTATGAAATTACTTCACTAAGGTATGCCAGTAGAGTGTGATGTCATCAACATCCTAACTCAATCTTTATGTCGAAAAGCTGGTGGTGATTAACTTGTACCATTCTGCTTTAGGAGAAACCACATGTGCTCACGAGCATGCACACCCACCCACCCACCCACACACACATTCGGCCCCCCAATACTTCCCAGTGATCTTTCATTTGTGTCTAAAAACCAAAAGCCAAGAGTCAGTACTCCTTCAAACAGATGTCCTAAAGCAGTGGCTGCTAGTGTCACACTTCTTATGCATTGAGTAGGGGCGTGCATTCCGCAGTCTGCCTGCCCTATGTAACTCCAGTGCAGCATCACTTCACCGTGCCATCACGCTGGTGTTGTGATGTGGTGTTTAAAAATAGATGTAAATAGTTAACACTTCTTTGAAGAGGAATCAGATCCTCATGTACTGCCGTTATCAACCAGCTGGCTCCTGTGAGCGTCTTCCCAATGTGTGTGCAAACATTCCTTTTAAGTGATCAGCCGGCATAATTAGGTGAGATTGTACGCTGGAAACACAATTCAGTTTTCTCTTCATCTTGGCTGGAAGAAGCAGCAAACATCAGGGACGCTGATACGGCGAGAAGTTAGATGTGGGAGATTTTTTTTCCAGCAGCTGCAGTACCTTGCTAATCAGCAGAGCTAGTTATTTATTTATTTGTTTTCCTTTTTTTAGTTCAAAGGTACGTGTACGGTGTGGCGGAACCTCAGCCAGAGCGCTAATTATGAAGCCTGGTACTGTCGTCGCTGGCACAGATAGCAGCTCAGCCGGGGTCAGGCTCTGTGTTTTTGTTCTACCTGGATGTTTTAGAATTTAATGCCTTTTATTTGGATGTACTTAACATACTCATTGTATCATGGACTTAGTCAGCTTCAGGGAAACTGAATTTAAGACCTGGCTGGGAAAGGATTGGGGGCTGTGATTTCATTTGTGATTTTCAAACAAGTAGGAAGTTGTTGAGCAAGGAAACCAACCCAAACAGTAGCTCCTGAAGAACGTGGTTATGGAGTGAGGGGACCCACATCCTAATATCAGTCGTGCCCTTGGGCAGGTCACTTATACTCTCGACCTCACTCTCTGATCTGTACAAATGAGGGTTTGGAAATAGCCAGTCCCCAGGTGAACTGAGTGCCTGTATGCATCAGGCTCTGTGCAGATTCTCACCTGGGGAGCTCAGCTGCCCAGGAAGACAGATACACTACACAGAGAGCAAGTGTGCAAGGATCCTGCTGGAGAGCATGGGCTGTGATGGGTTTGTGGGGCTGCGTGATACTTACTTGCATGAAGGCTAGCACTGGATTGTCCAGTGTCACAGCCATCACTGACATTTCTAGGGGTGTGATCTTGAAGAATGCACCAACTTCTATTTATTGGGCTGTTGTGACATACGTAAAATATTGCCTGGCATGTAGTATGTGCTCAGTAAATACTAGTTGTTATTATGAGGACACTGAACAGAGAGAAGTAAAATGATGTAGATGGCATGGGAAAACCAGACCTCTGAGAGGAAATATTAAACTGGGACCTGAAAAAAAAGTGGGAGATTTTAAGCCATCTCCCCCATAACATGCTCTCTAGGCAAGCTGACATGCTTCCTTCTCTCCATGAAACATAGGTTGATTCCCAAAGCTCAGGTCAGTAGACCATGCTACCTCTGCTTTAACCCATGTTCTTTCTATTAACCTACCAACCACCAAGCCCTCTTATACCCGGTTAAAGAACTCCACTGTGAAAATAATTGTTGACACTCATGGGACAGATCGTAGGCACAGGTAGCAGCTCAGCTTATGCACATGTATACGTAGATGGTCTCATTTAACCTTTGTTCTTAACTGTCCTAATACATCCTCTTTTATGCCCATTTTCCAAATGAGCTCCAAAGTGAAAGTCCCAGAGCTGAGCTTTGAGCCTAGGTCTCGTTGGGCCAAAGCCATCTCGTCCGAAAGCTCTTTAGCAGTTTCTCGGGTGGAAAAAAAAAAGTGAGCAGAACATTCTAGGAAGAGAGGATGGCTTGTCTGAAGCCTCCAGACAGAGACATGTTCTACGATTCCTCCCTTCCAGCCTTATATTTCATTATTTAATAATAGAGGCCACGGGCTTCACTGTAGAAAATGAGGCTCAAGAATGTGGGCAATTTGCCTGGTTATTTTTACTTATAAATTCCTTATCATGGCTTTGTCTTTGTTTTTTTAACATTGGGATGGTTTTCATTCTCAGGTACCAAGGGTAAATGTTTTCAAATATCCATGCAAAAGGCCAAGGGTTTGAAAGGCTGTGGTCTGTTTTCAGCCTTTTTGAAAAACAAAAAACAGCATCTTTGATATAAAAACAGTGCACGGGAACCCCCAGAATTGCCACATCAGTGCCTTGCCAAGCTACCTCTCTGAGGGCTCCAAATCTTGCTGGGAAGGAGGAGGGGTGGTGAATGAGGAGAAAGTGCCAAATGGGTGAAATAATTTGGAGAAAATTGACTCCAGCTTTGCACATTAACAAAAATGTTTTGTTCCTTCTGCAGCTGTGAAGTATTTGGTGATTAGTCTACCCATTTTTAAATTATCAAATAATGATTAAGAAGTTAAAAAAAAACACCTATAAATATTTAGAACATGACAGGAATACCACTGCTAATGGAAACTTGGCATTTAGAGAAATCAGGCCCAAGGGAAAGAAAAATATTTCCATACAGTCAAACATGACCCATTGGGTCTTTGTCCTAAAGCAACATTAAAATAGGACACATAAATTGTCAGGCTATTTTGAGTATGTACTGTGCAGAAAAAAAAAATCTATTTTTCCTCAATTCTCTCTCTCTCCCTCTCTCCCCGCTTCAAAATATAAAACCAATAGGAATAGGGGTTAGGAAGATTGAGAACAGACTCTTTAAATACATTCTATTCACATGGGAAGATGGGAAGGAATCTGGGTAGGTGAGATTCGTTATTCTGCACCTTCCCCAGTTCATACGTATTTCCTCTGGAGAATCTTTGTCCCAGCAAGTTCACTGCCAGGAAAACTCTGCCCTCAGGTTTGCAAGGGGCTGACTCCTTCTTGCCATTCAGATCTCAGCTCAATGTCACTTCCTTTGAGGTTGACGTGTGTATCTGAAGTCATCACTGATTATCGGGAGCTGGTCCTCCCTCCTCCCCCCATTTCATAGCACTTATCACAGTCTGCAATGGCCTGGTTCCTTTATTTATGTTCTTGTTCCTTGTCACCCCACCTCTGCTAAGCTATAGTCTCCAGGGGACCTTGTCTGGTTACTACTGCCAAGAGCAGTGCCTGGTACAAAGTAGGCATCCAATAAATATTTTTGAATAAGTGAATGAAAAAAAATGCTTTAAAAACAGTAAAGAGCTCCTGAAATATGTTATTATGTAAGCTTTTTTGAAATTAGGAAATTAAAAAAATCTATTTCTGCTTATTTTTTTTAGCAAATAGCATCATATATTTTTCCCCAAAGTGCATTTTAACTTTACTCCTCATGTACTATTTACTTGAAGTTTAGTATCACACACCATTGCTAGAAATTTAGGAAATCAGTATGTGCCAAAATAAAGTGCCCTTGCATTTAAAGTAAAATATATATTTTGCTGTTGGCAGAATATACAGGGAAGAGTCTGCATTGTTTTCTATTTGAGAGAAGAAAAATTACTAGGTCCCATATCCTGGCCAAGAGAATCCTGTGGATCAGAGAAACAAGGTCACCCACAATTCACATTGACTCTTAACACTTCAGAATGGGAGCCGGTCAACATTTGTAGAACTGCTGAATCATGGAGTTTCATTATAAAAGAAAACGTGTGGTTCATTCACTTCACCCAGCCCCCAAATCCGACCCTTGAATCCCTAAATCACTTCTTTAATTTTGCAGACTGTATCCTCTGAATTAATTTAGCATTGATATGATATTGCTCACACATGTGTTTTGAAATATTCTCTTGAAGTTTAATTTCTAGACTTTATATTTTATAAAAAGTGAATTGTGCATGTTATATCCCAAATTAGAAGGATGGTCCTAATGCTTTGGAGGCAGTAAAATTTCCTTTAAATATAATGCTTGAAATGAACACAGAATATCTGAGCTGATGCTTGGGAACATTTGCTGTGCAGAGATTTTTTTTCTGAGGGTTGAAGGTTGGGTGCCAGGAAAAGATTTTTAAAAAAATCAAAATTGGACCTTAAGTGGAGAATGTTTTTGTTTTTGTTTTGAGTTTGAATAATAATATATGAGCTGATAAATATGTCAAGAATAGTATGGCAAATAGTAATTTTATTCAGGGTCTTGTTCAAAGCAAGTTAGCTATAGCCTCTGTTTTATACAAAATTATGGTTGAAATTATGACATTCCCAGAATCAGAGCTTTTTGGTCTGAGAGGAATCATAAAAGGTTAAGACTGTTCTATCTACAGTAAGAAATACTTTTTTTTGTATGATCTAATACACACAGACACATGCAACCACACATGGGAAAATAGGCAGGCACAACTAACACTAAAGGTTCACAGTGCGCCCCCTCCTTGTATAAGATATATTCTACTTTTTATTTTATGCCACTTAATTTAAACGAGGTTACTTTTGCCTTTATACATTGATTTAAAGACACATTATTTGGAAAATACTAATCTGGCCCAAATGGGAAGAAAAAGGTGCAGAGAGGGGGCCCTACTATTCAGGGGATCAGGTTTTCCTGCTTTGGGGTTGCCAACAGGCCTTTGTTCTGGGTCTGTAAGTCTCTGGCATCTGACTTGCAAAATAATTTAAATTGTCCTTAGAAAGGATCTCCCCATGGACCCTAAAAGAGATAAGGGATCCTAAAGAAAGAGTAGAGAGACCTGACATTTGCTGGAGAGGCATTTAGTCACAGGTACACTGTTTTTAACATTGTTATTAGTGATGTGGGCACGAGGTTCAGCAGCACATTAATCATATTTGTGACATCAAATCATGTAGAAGACAAGAGAAACAGGGATTACATCTCTATATCAGGAGACAGTCGGAAGGCGAGCTGGGAGGAAAATGAAGCAGGAAGATGAAATGCAGGCAAGTTCAAGACTTGGAATTGGATCTGTCGCTGTACCAATCCTTTGCAAAAAATCACTTGAAGCATTTCAGTTGAACAAGTATTTACCGAAGAAGGTTTGTAACATGACAGGCAAGGCACTGTACTAAAAAATGAGAACTCCTAAGCAAATAAGGCCTGTTCCTCCCATAAAGACCTCACAGTCCTACAGGCAATGCAGACTGCAACCAATAAAAATAACACAGGGTAATGGGTGCAAGAATATTGTATGTTCAGGTTGCAGATGCCATACAGACGGGGGAGTGAAAGCGTCCATGTGGGCTGATGTGTGTCATATGGGCATGTAAACAAAAGATGTAGAAACTAGGGGCATACATTAGAAATTGAGACTATGTAGACTATGTATATAAAGGGAAAGAAAATAGAAACCCACAAGAGTTTGTATATTTGAAAACCAGATTTGGCTCTTCCTTTCTTTTTGTGAAGGACAAACAAACAAAAAAAAAACAGGATGACTTATAAGCTGTCATCAGAGAGAATGAGAATTAAAAATCAAGATATAATGAAAGAAAAGTGATCCATGAAAAAACAACAGTTTTAAACCTGGGAAAAATAACATTGAGTAAAGGAAAACAAATTTCATTGACATCACATATAGGGCATTTGCATTGTCTCTGGAAGTAACAGGATTTTAAGCCAAATATATTAGGACTCTGTATGTGTTTACTTATCTGGTCACTCAGGGAAGCTGATACAATGAAAATAACCTGAAGTCACTGCTCTTCCAAAGCTTACAGTCAGATAGGTGGGGGGAATCTTTAATCAGATACTTGTGCCAATATACTCTCATAACTTTGTCACCTTACAACAGTGGTTCTCAACCTTGGCTGCACATTAGAATCACCTGGGAATCTTTTTAAAATCCTGATTTCTGGGCCTCATCCTGGAAATCAGGATTTTAAAAAGATTCCCAGGTGATTCTAATGTGCAGCCAAGGTTGAGAACCACTACCTTACAAGGAAAAAGCAAAGCGAACTGTGAGAGGGGCAACAGGGGATCTAGTTTTGAGGAGCTGCCTTAAGAGGTTCTGCTCTAAAAAAAATGATGCTTGACTTGAGGGTTGAGGAATGGGTTACATAGGTAGGAAGAGAAGACAGGGGAGAGCAGTTTAGACAGAAGCTACAGCCTGCACAAGGCCTTGTGGTAAGAGATTTTACAAAACAGGCTTTGGGAAAAAGAGAGGATTTTTTTTGGAAAGGGTATGGATTTCAATAATTCCATATAACCTCAGATAGAAATGCTTTACATTTATTTTATTGAATGCCAACAAAAATTCAGGGGTACTTAAGACCCCAGTAGAATATTTTGGATAGTGTAAACCCTTTTGAATCCAGGAGAAACAATGAAAGGAGGCTCTTCTATGCTTCCTCAACACCCCCACACCCTTGTGATGTCACTAGCACCAAGGATAGTTTAGAGGGCCTTATGGAAACTGAAGTGTTTGGTCTAGTCAGGGTACTGAGCAATATAGCATCATTATAGCTTTCAGCCAGAAAACCTGGTTCTAAATGCAGCAGGCTTTACGCTGTCATCCCAGCGATAAATCTGATGAATGCAATGAAAACCACAATACCTTGCTTTGGACTTGCAATTAAAAATGTTCATTAAAGTTCATGTTCTTCTACTCTGTGATAATGTTTAGGCTTGATGTGAACAAATGCTAAGTAGTACATTTGCATGATCAGAATATATAGAATTGTATTTCCCCAAATGCTCTTCTTTTTCATAAATCAGTCACTGCTTCTTAGAAGGAAAATAAATTTGCTTTTGAATAGAGCAAATTTTTTCTCCCCATTATTAGATTCTGCATGCTTGAATGGGTTGCAAATCTCACCAAGACCCAGATGAAGGCCCACCTTCTACAGGAAGCTTTTGTCCTCTCTCTAGTTGGCTTTGACCTGCCATTTTCTCATGCCCATCATTTGGTACACACACACACGCACACACACACACACACACACACACACACACACGCACGCGCGCCATATTATTATGACTGGCCAGATTATTATGACCACCCCATCAGTACTTCGTTGGGCCACCTTTTGCCTTCAATACTGTGGCGATTCTTCTTGGCATTGACTCCATGAGATGTTGAAAGGTGATACGAGGAATCTGACACCATGCCTGATGGATAGCACTGTCCAGTTCTGTGAGATTTGATGGTTGTAGAACCAGCTGCCTGATGGCTCTTTTAACTTCGTCCCACAAATTCTTAATTGGATTGAGATCTAGTGATTGTGGGGGCCACCTAATGTTCTTAAAACCACTCCTGCACAATATGAGCACTTTGGCATGGTGCATTGTCTTGTTGGAAGAGGCCATCTCCATTGGGATACACCATCAACAGGATAGGATGAACTTGTCAGCAACGATACTTAGGTATGTTGTGCTATTCAGACGTTTATAATGGTGTGGCCCTCTAGCAACTTCAGCACGAAATTATAGCTAATTTGCCTACAAATGTCAGGTGGTCATAATAATCTGGCCACTCAGAATACAGTGGGGCCTTGACTTACGAGTGTCCCAACTAATGAGTTTTTTGAGATACCAGCTGTCTCTTGGCAGATTTTTTGCATTGAGTTGATAGAGTAATTTGAGTTAATGAGCTTCTTAACGAGCTCCTTAACCAGTTTGGTCTCAGAATGAATTAAACTCGTAAATCAAGGCCCCACTGTATGTATGTGTGTATATATATATATACTAGAGGCCTGGTGCACAAAAATTTGTGCACTCGGGGGGGAGGGGGGTCCCTCAGCCCGGCCTGTGCCCTCTCACAGTCTGGGACCCCTCAGGAGATAACGACCTGCTGGCTTAGGCCTGCTCCCGGGTGGCAGAGGGCAGGCCCAATCCCTAGGTGCAGCCCCTGGTCGGGCTCAGAGCAGGGCCGATTGGGGAGTTGGGGCGCCTCCCCCTGTCATGAACAGAGCAGGGCCCATCAGGGGGTTGGGGCGCTGCCCCCTGTCACGCACAGAGCAGGGCCCATCAGGGGGGTTGGGGCTCCGTACCCTGTCACGCACAGAGCAGGGCCAATCAGGTGGTTGGGGAGCTCCCCCCGTCACTCACAGAGCAGGGCCGATAGGGGAGTTGGGGCACCACCCCCTGTCACACTCAGGGCAGGGCAGATCAAGGGGTTGGGGCACCACCCTCTATCACCCACAGAGCAGGGACGATCAGGGGGTTGGGGCACCGCCACTGTCACACTCAGGGCAGGGCCGATGGGGAGGTTATGGCTCTACCACATCACACACAGAGCAGGGCCCGTGGGGGGCGAGGGGGTTGGGGCGCCGCACCCTGTCACATAAAGAGCAGGGCCGATCAGGGGGTTGAGGCGCCGCACCCTGTCACACACAGAGCCGCAGGGCGATCAGGGGGTTGGGGAGCTCCCCCCTATCAGGCACAGAGCAGGGCTGATCAGGGGGTTGGGGTGCCTTCCCCTGTCACAAACAGAGCAGGGTGGATAGGGAGGTTGTGGCCCCGCCCTCTGTCACACACAGAGCTGCAGGGCGATCAGGGGGTTTGGGCGCTGACCCCTGTCACACTGATCCCAGTGCTGGGAGGCCTCGCGGCTCCGCTGATCCCGGTGCTGGGAGGCATATTACCCTTTTACTATATAGGATAGAGGCCTGGTGCATGGGTGGGGCTGGCTCGTTTGCCCTGATGGGTGTCCTGGATCAGGGTGGGGGTCCCCACTGGGGTGCCTGACCAGCCTGGGTGAGGGGATGATGGCTGTTTGCAGCTGGTCACACACCCTTCAGGGTGGGGGTCCCCACTGGGGTGCCTGGCCAGTCTGGGTGAGGGGCTGAGGGCTGTTTTCAGGCCGACTGAAGCTCCCAACTGCTCCTTTTTTTCTTTTTTCTTTTTTTTTATTTTGGGCCAGCTTTAGCTCTGGCTCCAGCTCTGAGGCCTCTGCTGCTGAAAGAAGGTATCTGGTTTGTTTTGGTTCTATAATCGAAACAATGTATAACTCCAGCTCTGAGATCCCGGGCTCGCTGAAAGCAGGTTTCTGGGGTTTTGTTTAGCTTCTATATTTGTTACAATGTTTCTTAAGCTCAGAGGCCGGCAAGGCAGGCGGGGAACGTTGGAGTCCTCCTTCACTGAAGCAAGCAAGCCTCATGTTAGTTTCAAGCTGCCTGGCTGCCCGCTGCCATCTTGGCTGGCAGTTAATTTGCATATCTTGCTGATTAGTCAATGGGAAGGGTAGCGATCGTACGCTAATTACCATGTTTCTCTTTTATTAGATAGGATATCCCCCCCCACTCCCCATTTAACTCTCTAAAGTGCTTACATTTTTTTTTTCATCCTGATTACGTTTTAAACCTCAGTTGGTAGCATGGCAGCTGGCACTTGATAACTTCTCAATGTGTCTGCTGATGGAATGGACAAGAAACAAAGGGGTAGGAGTGTGGCACCAGTTTGGGCTCTTAAGTCGCAAGAAACAGAATGTGACTCTTGTTAACGGAAGAAGATAATTTATTGGAGGATTACAGGGGCTGTTCAGAGGATGAGAATCAGGCTGGGGAGAGTTGGGGACCAGTGAACACCATGGGAGATGGGTAGGTGTTTGCTGAATGCAATGGAGAGGTTTATTTTTCTCTGGGGAGCTGGGGTTCCAGGGGACATGTGAAGATGACTTTCTTTGTCTTGCTTCGTGCATTCTGATAGTCATAATGATATCCTCACACAATTCCTGTGTTCAGTTTGTGTTGGGATCTCATTGAAGCCTCTTTCTGAATCCCTACTCATTTACTCCTCACAGTACCCTGTGTGTTAAGTACCATGAATATTCTTACTATACAAATGAATAAACTGAGGCATACCAAAGAATCAGAAGTATCTGTCACCAACATCTCATTTTATACTCTGCATCCCATTGGTAAAGTTTGAATGTTAATTTTGTTTCTTAACCATCTTGCAAGAGTATGAAGAAGATTAATGAGGAAATGTTGGCATAATATTTAGTGTTCCCTGGAAGAAAGCGTCTGGTGAATGCAATTATTGTCATGCATTTTCATAATAATGAAATATGAAATATCATAGTATTTTATGCTCTCCTTCTCTTTAATTCATCTTTCTAATCCTCATATACCATCAACTTATTTTCAAAGCCAAAGATTTCAGAATAGTTACTCTTTAAGTTTTTTTCTCCCAATTTTATAAACATATGTTTATTTATTCTAGTCTTAAGTATTTATCATTTTTCAGAGCCCTAGAGATTCAAGAGATTAAACCTTGGATCAAAAAATAGCTATAATTCTCTCGGTGGGCACATGATCAAATTTGGATTTGGGGGAACAAAACAAGCTGTCCTATGTTAAAAATGAAACTGCAACCACAGAGTTAATGCCCATGCTTCTTAGCCCATAATAAGGAGCCCTTCCTGTGTGAAGAGAAAAGGGAAAGGAGCGAGGGAGAGAAAGTGATCTGCAAAGAATTTCCCCTTGATTTCTTGTCACTCACCCAAATGGCTGGTGATAATTGGACACTGGAGACATTTGTGAGATCAGACAGGATATCACTTCCTTAAGAAGCGACATCTCTGACAATGAAGGGTCGGTCATTATCTCCAGACCCAGGGGCTCTCTGGCTTGGCTAATGCAACGTGCTACACCTCAATTATCAGAAAGTACGGTGAGAAATTAGAAAAGATGGGACAGGAGACTTCATCCAGGTGGTAAAGTTTAAGAGTGTTTGTGCTAATCCCAAACTTCCCCATTAGTAAAATAAAGACAAAGGCAGGATTGGGAGCCCAGAAAAAAATTGATGAAAAGAATTAGTAAGCCTATGAATGAGCTTTAATAAGCTTGTTGACTAGAATAATATAATATTCTTTGTGTCAGACTGCCAAGTTTACAAAAGCACCTTCAAAGAACAACTATACCTGTGCATATACTGGTTTCCCTCTTTTCCCCTATATTTACTAATTGCATTTCCATAACACTCTTCCCCAATGGAGAGCAAAATGTTTTGTAGCAGATCTAAGTCCAAGTTGATGTGTTTATATTATAATATAAATGAAACTAGAGGCCTGGTGCTTGAAATTCGTGCATGGGGGTGTGAGGGGAGGGTCCTCTCAGCCCAACCTGTACCCTCTCCAATCCGGCACCCCTTGGAGGATGTCCGACTACTGGTTTAGGCCCCATCCTAGGGATCGGCAGTCGGACATCCTTCTCACAATCCTGGACTGCTGGCTCCTAACCACTCACCTGCTTGCCTGCCTAATCGCTCCTAACTGCCCCCACTGCCAGCCTGATCACCCCTAACTGCCTCTGCCTGCTGGCCTGATCACCCCCAACTACCACTCCTGCTAGCCTGATCACCCTACGCAGCCTGCTGTTAGGTTGTTTGGTCGCCCCTCACTGCCCCTCTCTGCCGGCCTGGTGGCCCCCCACAGCCTGCTGCTCAGTCATTTGGTCGCCCCTCACTAACCCTCTGCCAGCCTGGTCATCCCATGCAACCTTTATGGCTGTCCGTTCAGTTGCAATGGTAGCTTAGGCTTTTATATAGGTAGATGCTTATTCTGTTAAATTAAATTTATATATTTAAGATGGAGCATATTTTGAGATGGGTAAACTGTATTTACAATATGATACAATTCCACAGTACAAATAGATTGGATGATTATTATAGAAAAGATGGTATGATACATACCCTTTTTTGGGAAAGATTAATTTCCAGTTTAATGAGTGTAAAATGGAGGCTTGTAATATAGTATTAAAAAGTTTAGTCAGTAGCAATATTTGAATGCTTGATTAAAATAATATAGTAGAGTGATTTAAAGACTGTTCTGTTGAGTGGTATGTATTCTAATCAGTCTATTAAAAAGCATTAATTGAGCAACTATGGGAAGCAAGGGCTCTTGATTTGGATGGATTGACTGTGGGACATAATAATGGCTCCATACATGACTTCTCACTAGTGCTCAACAAGTGTTTGTAACACAAAAGAAGAAATAAACTCAGAAATCTTGAATGATATTGAAGAGTTTTTAGAATAGGTACTATGTGCATGAATCAGTTCACTTAATCTTTAGAACACACCTCTTCTATAACTTATTATTCTTGTGTTAAGAATGGGTAGACTGACAGATTGAGAAACTTATTTGAGGTCAGACATCTGGGAGGTAGTGGACTGAAATTGAACCTGGTTGTGATTGCATCTGTTATGGAGTTCATGGACTCCCTAGATCTTCAGTGACCCCCCAAAACCCTTTTTCAAATTTGATTGTAAGCCTTCCCAGGAAGACTATGAATAACTTTATTACCTTCTCAATAAAATTCATAACGAGAGCCTGCATCTTCCTCCCAAATTTAAAAAGCTCATATACAACTGAAAAGCTAAGATTTAGTAATAACACAATATGGACACAGTATACATAGGTAAATACATGAAGTTCAACAAAGGTATTATGTGATTAATTGCCTGGGAATGGTATAGGGTTTGAAGTGGTAGAAACCCTATGTGGGGTGTGATTTTGGAATGTTTTTCTAGGAAGAGGCATTTGAGAAATGCCTTGAAGGATATCACTGTACTTGGGTCATGGACCCGGGTTCCAGCTTTATGCACTGTGAACAGACTCCCTCCGCCTCTCCTCTCCTCTCCCTTCTTAAAGCGACATTTGACAGTGAGGGAGAGTTAATTACCACGTGGTTTTCTCTCCCTAGAGCCCATTTACCTGCAAGGCTGCTCCATGAGCATTAGGCTGAGAACAGACAGGCAAATACCATTTAGAAACACTCCACTCTGAGCAGATGTCCAGCTGCTCATTTAGTTCATGAACTGTTTGTCAATACTGACAATTAGTGGGCTAAAGATTGCATTGACCACATGACAAGAATCAATACGTCCAGTACTTGTTAGTTATTTACCTGCGAGTGTATTAAAGCCCATAGATTTCTTATAAATCCTTCAAAGCTGTCGTGCTATGATCCTCTCGACAACACACATTGACACATCAATAAATCTTTTTGACAAGGGTGATCTGGGAAAATCAATACCAGTTTATCAGTAATTCCCATGTAGTCTTTTTTTAAAATTTTTTATGGGCCAGCAGAGGTTTAAAATCATTTCCCAAAGCAGGAGAACTGCCATGGATTAGGTGCTAGGCTTATAGCCACTGTACTTGGAGGTACTGATCTTGATTAAAGTCCTTTCCTCAAAGAATCTTTGTAAATCCCTTCTGAGGAAGAGAGACCCACTCACTGATAGTCCTGATGATGCAACAACCTTCAAAAGTACAGTGGGGAGTTAAAGATCTCACTCCATAGCCATTTCTGCCTGTGCCTGCCCGATATTCAACTCCTGTCTATCTCAAAGAGAGCTTGAGACCCTCCCAGCAATTCCTCCCCTTATTCTTTGACAGCTTTTAGCAAAGGCATGTAATATCTGTTTGTTGAACAGGTTTGTTTTACATTTTTTATTATTTAAGCTGAATTAAACCTTCATGCTAAGCAAAAATATCCACAATTTAAGCCTACATACAACAACAGTGAATTAGTTAAAGATAGCTGCTGTAACAACCTCAAAATGTTGATATCTACCATGTAATATGCGGTTCAGTGTAGCTGTTTCCGGACAGTGAGTGAGTGACTGTCCTCTACGTGGTGATTCAGGGACCCAAGCTCCTTCCATTTGTGGCTCCTACATCCTCTAGTGTCGGAGAGATCTTGGTTCAGCCTGAAAAAGTAGGAAAAAATAAGAGAGAAAGAGAAATGTACCCATTTCTTAAGACCCTGATCTGGAAGTGACACTTATTTCTTAAGCTTATAGTCTAAGACCTTAAAACAGGGCCATGAGATTCAAAAAGAGATTTGTCAATATAGTCTGAGGCAGGCTACCTCCTAGTGACAGCCCTATTCTACTCAAGGGGAGCCCAAATTTGCTGTGGTATTCAATGTGTGGGATACAGATTTGAAAAATATGCTGTTTTGATACATCACAATGTTTGCTAGCAAATGGGGGAGACAGTCCACCGGCCCTAAACTAGCAGAATTTATGCAGGTTTTCCTTTCATTGTTAATCTCACTGGTAAGACCCCCTAAATAATTTTTATTTCCATGGGCTTCCATGGATCTCTGCTTTTGACAGAAAAGTTGCTACATCAAAACTGTTTCTTAAGTCTCTCCTTTGAAAGTTCTATCAGCAGCAATTAAGCAGTTTTAGGGGATGCTGAAAAGCAAAGAGTTCATAATCATCTCACGTTTTCCTCTCTTTTTAAAAATATACAACCTCAAAAGAGGTGACTGCACTAAACTTTCAGGCTTCCAGGTTCCACTGCTCATTAGTAAAACCCGCCTGCAGTTCTATTTGTCCCAGGGCTTTCTTGCTAGCCGCCTTCTCTCTGCCTCTTATAAAAATCTTTGCTGAACAGCCATGTCTGTGTCTTGCTGAAACTAATAAAATTATATCTATCGCTCTCTTGGGGAGCTGTATCCAGAGTCGCATTTGAAATCCAAAGACAAAGAGAAGTTTCTGCTGGCATTTTGCTGTAATTAAAGATCCCAGAGTTTTCCAGAGGGGCACATCTTTCGATGAGAAAGAGATATCTGCTAACTTTAGAATTGTTGAGGGTTTTTTTATTTGTTTTCTTTTCTCCTCCTCCCTCCAACCCTCTCTTCACTTTTCTTCTCTTTCCTTCTCCTTCTTAATCTTTTCCTTCATTAATTTCTTTAATGATTATACAAACTGTATTTACTGTTTAAAGGCTTCTAACACTTTTTTTTTTTATAAGCATAGAAACTCCCTTGCCATATGGAATTGGGAGAAGGTAAAATGCTTAAGAAAAAGCATACCTTCACCTTGTGTAGGTGAATAGTTAAAATCAGGAGGAAAGTTCCCCATTGTTCTGCTTCCTAAGCAGTCATTGGATATTCACCATATTTTAAAGTCTTTTTCAATTTCTCACATGTGGGCTGACCGATAAAATGATTACTTGGAAGGACATAGGTGAACCAAGGCTGTGGGGAAAGAGGAAACTGATCTTTGTCTTGGTTTTTGGCCATCGTGGTTTCTACAAATACAGCATTGGAAGAGAACACCAGTGGGGGTGGGGGTGTGTTTCTCCACAGCTCACTTGGCCATGAGAATGCGGATGAAAGATCTGATGGGTTGTCTGCAGTGTAGCAAATGAAATAGCTCATTAGCTGTGAGAAGCCAATAATCTTTTGTGATTCACCAATAGCTCCTATTCCCCTGGGAAATTTATTCTAGGTGAGGCTGGAATAGTAAGAAAGGTAGAAGAAAGGGGACCATATATGAAGGGAGGAAAGGATGAATGACAGCATGCTTCACATCCTTGCAGAAGGCACAGTCTGTTTCTGACACACTCACTCTTCCTTCTATAGAGACTGCTTTTCACACCCAGATTTATTCCTGGTTAGAAGGTTGCTTTGGTTATTAATGATTAATTAAGTCCATATGGTGCATGGCTTCCGGCAATATGGCTCTTCAAATATTCCACTTTGGGAATATACTACTAGTGATGAGACCATACCTGTTAACATGTTTTAAGGCATGATCACATATTGTTTTAACCTTGTGAAGTACACGACGGAAATATACAACCCGTTCTACAGATGGGATGATGAAATGACACATGTTTAGGCTTATATTTTAGGGGTGATAATTTAAAACAGGGCCACAGCCACATGTAGGAGAGACTTATCAATGTACCACCAGTTTGGGACTGATCTAGGCCAAAAAGCAGTTTTCTTAACTCCCAATCCATGGCTCTTTCTACCAGGGAGATTTGAAATAGAATGCTACTAATAATAGCTAACACGTATATAGAATTTTGTTAAGTTTGCTTTTCATTTATGAACTCACTTAATCTCCCAAGCAATGCCATGAGACAGATCCTGTTATTAGCACTAATATGTACAGGAGAAAGTGGGGACAATGAGAGGTTAAATAGCTTATCTTTAGAGACATAACAGGTAAAGGAAGGAGCTGGGAACACTTCCTCTCAACACCAAACGGCTATCAGTCCCAAAATTTGTGCAAGATTCTTGAAGGTGTTCCATTGGCCTTGAGGATCCAGAATTCAGATTCAAGACTTATCTGAGTCCTAATGAAATCTACAAAAGGAGTTTTCAGATATGTGGGAACAAAATCATCCCTAAAGCAGTTCCTCAGTCACAGTCGTCTTCTTTAAAGGCAGGGCAGCTTCCCAGATGGCCAGTGTCCAGTTGCCCCCACACTGAACTCAGACCAACCCGATGGGAAGTCATTCATACATTCATCTGCCTATCGTGGGCACTGAGCTATGGGAGACACAAAGGTGAAGATGCCCTGGTCTTTGTCCTCAAGGAGTTCTCAGCCTCAAGCGGGGCGAGAGATGTGGAATCAGGTCATTATTGTCTGCAGTAAGTGCTCCAACAGAGGCAGGAGCAAGTGCTCTTTAAGCCAGAGAGGGGAGGGACTCATTTGGGCTAAAAATAGAGGAGCCAAGGCAAGTAGCATGGCTGCTGAGGAACTGAATCAGACAGATTGGGTCCAAGTTGTGGCCAGGTCAGTGTGTAGCTGGGGAATGTTGGGAGAACTTCTTTTCTTCACTAAGATTCATTTTCTTATCCTGGCAAAGGTGGGTGATACACCCCTCCTCCTGTGCAGGGTTACAATGAGGGTTACTCCATAAAACCGATCACAGAGTCGGGGTGGAGAAGTGGGATGATATCAATAACAACCATCTTGAAAGCTTCACAGAGATTGTGACTCTTCATAATGACACTGCGGTTGACGCAGGTTGTCAAGCAGGGAAGAGAGAGAGTGTGAGCAGGAGGAGGACAATTCCCACCCCAGAAATCAGCATAAGCAAAGCCACGGAATAATGTCTCCCCCTGGCACAGTCCTAAGGATACTGCGCGGCACTGGGCTCCACTTGCCTTTTCTCTCCGCAGGCTTTTCCTGCTCTCCTCGGTTCTACATATAGTCAGAGGAATCATCGTTCGTTGCTGTAATTGCTATCATAGCATTTTCCCTCCTGAGAGCTAGGCAGTGGTTCCCAACTGCCTCTTGCATTGGTTTGAATCAAATTGGTCACAGACTGCAACCTTACCCTGTACCCAACAGCCTCATCTCACCCCTCTCCATGCCCTGGATTTCCTCTCCACTCCAATCCAGCAAGCTCCTCATGACTCTGTACATTATTCCCCGCAACCCCCCGGCCCCCAGCAGAGGGTGGACCCCTGAATAAGCATTTGACAGAATTTATAAAGTATGTGTTGTGATTTTAAAGTGATAAAATATGATGAAGCTTGGTGATACGGAGTGAGTTTTGTTGGCCTGCCCAGCATTTAAAATATTTGAATGCAGTGGTGTAAAAACTGTTTGTCCCTGTCCTCCCCCAAAATTCATGTGTTGAAGCCCTAACCCCAATGGGATGGTATTGAGAGATGGGCCTTTGGGAGATAATTAGGGTGAGATGAGGTCATGAGGGTGAGGCCCTCATGATAGGTTTAGTGTTCTTATAGAAGAAATTTGAGAGAGTCCCCCTCACCTCCACCCTATCCACTGGCCAGGACACAGGGAGAGGCAGCATCTGCAAGCCAGAAGGAGGCTATCACCAGAATGAGATTAAGTGGGCACTCTGATCTTGGACTTCCAGCTTTCAGAACTAGAGAAAATGAACTTATGTTTACCCCCCCAGTTTATGGTATTTAGTTAGGGTAGCCCAAGCTAACTAATAATCTAGTTTTATAGTTCCTAAACAAAGAGAAAAACAATAAAGAAAATAAACAACAAATAAAACAAGAAAGAAAGCTCACCAATACCTGGCTTCCCTCTCACACAGCATCAATTGCCTGGGGCTGAGTAGAGGCTGCCCAGCCTCCACTGAACCGCCAGTAGCCCCGGGTCCTCGGTAATTCCTACTGCCTCCCTCTGCTCTGCTTGGCAGGCCGTGTCTGTACATCACCTGCAAGACAAGTGAGAATCACCCTTCTTTGTCAGGAACATACTTCATTAGAGACCAACCACTGCTTGTATTGCATAAATGAAACAATAGAGTATCATATGCATATTTATAATCAATATCAATCAATCTACATCAACAATGTGCCAAAACTGTGCTAAATTAATTGCTCCCTTTATCTCATTTAGTACATGAACAAACATAAAAGAGGTATGATTATTTCCACTTTACAGGAAATCAAGATGCAGGGAGGTTAGACAACAATAAGAAATAAGCATAGAGTTGTAACTCAGATTTTCTTACTTCAACCCAATTCTTACTCCTTTTGTTCTATTTCTCGTGATTGTGTGGTTGAAAATTGTTGGTTATATGTGAAACTGATATATATTCATTTTCTTTCTCCTCAGTTATTAACCATTTGGTGGGTTCACACACCGAACGACATGGGTGCTGCTTTGATTTGATTTAATTTTAAAATAAGAGCAAACTTTGTCCCGAGTTCAAATCCTCCTTTATAATTTGAACTCTGAACTGTTTTTTAAAAATGATTTACACTTGCTCTCCTCTCCCAAATACTCTTACAAAGTGTTTCTAATATTGCAGCTTTCATCGGAAGTCAGCATCCCCCTAAGTTACTAAGAACAGTAATAGTTTCCTGGTTCCCAAGAAATTGATGAATTCAGTCATTTGAGTCAATGACTTGATGTAAGCTTGGGGACTTTTAAACTGAAAAGGGGATAGGAGACTTGTAAACAATGGAAGGGACCAACAAAATGGGGTCAGTGATTTCTAAATCAAATCAAAACGAAATGACATTTGCCCAATGCAACGCCTGTATATCACATCAACAGGGAGGCCTATAGAGTGCGTCATAGCTGCTTCAAATTACCTCCCTAGGACAGCAGCCCTATAAAGTCTTTCCTGTAAGAATGAAATGCAAAACCTATTTATTCTCAGAGCCAGTGAGAAGGAGACTTCTGGGTCTGATGACCATCCTAAGACTCAGTGAACTCAGATAACAAAGGGTTCCTATTTCAGGTTTCAGCCTGGAGGCATTTTCTCTTAAAAAACTGTGGCCTGAGATCAGTGCCCTGGTGGTCAGGAGCTAACACTGCCACTCAGAACCCCTTCCATCAGTCCTGGAGTTGGAACCCCACCCCCCCACCCCCCATGCCCACTTCCGTTCCATTGGCAGCTGCCCACACAAACACATCATCAAAGCCACCCATCATTTCCAAGCTGTAAGGAAATTGGCCTGGGACAAGTTCCTTACACTCATTTTTTTTGTGAGGGAATCAAATAGTACTTCAGAGTATTGTCAAGAGATAGATGAGATGGCAGGAACAAAAACCCTAGCACCTAATTTTCAAACAAATCCATCCTAATTGTTCCGAGTTTGGGCCCTGATGTCTGATTTGTTTGGATTCTACTGCTGCCACCATGTTGTTATAAGACCTCAGGGAGTTTTCAGGGCACCTTCTAGATTCATCTTCTTCATTTCTCAAATGAGAATGCAAACAGTTACCACTGCATAAGCCTGGTGAGGAGCAGATAAGAGATTCCTGTAAAGCATTTAGCACAGTGCTTGGCGCAGGGCTAAGTGGTGGGTATATTTTGGCTCTTGTTCTTCTCTAGAATTCTTTTCATACCTGAGTGTGTCGCTTCAAACAGATCTGATTTGTTTCCTGAAAGATGGACTTCAGAGTGAGAGTGGGATGCAGTGGTCCTGCAAGATGAGCCATAGGCATGCACCCAGCTCTGTCCTTGTCACCCAGCCAGCAGCCCTGGACCACCCACACAGGTGACTACCCTGAGCTCTCCCTCAGGAAGGGTCACACCCCAGCCTGGCCTGTACCTCTTTCTCTGGAATGTCTTTTGCCAGATGGCTTTGTACATTTATATCTGGGACGAGAAACAATAGCTGTTGAAGACAAAGCTTTCAGTCTTGGCTGCTGTCCCTCTGACTGGTTGGAAGCATAGGTAGGATGGAGCCTGCAGCTCTTGGTCTCAGCTCCCTTTGTCCACAGGGAGGAATGGGCCTGACCGTGGTGGAGATGCTCAGGGCAGTGTGGGGAGTGAGGTGGGGGCGGGGGGGGGGTAGGTAAGCACCACCCCCCTTAATGCCAGCTGAGACCCAGCTCTGCAGTAAACACCATCTAGCTAATTTACCTGTGTGCTCTATAAAGGGACCGCTTCCACAAATGGAAACCACAGCCTCGGAGTGAGCACACTTTGAAGAGAGGGCTGGAAGTCGGGCTGCCTTAGGGGACTGAGGCATTACAGGATCCTGGACTTCTCTGGGAGCTTTTAATTGGTAATTGAAGGTAGTGATGGGGCAACACATTAGAGAGGATTTGGGATCTGCCTCTGTCCGGAAGCACCTTTTCTAAATGGATTGTCTCCCCCCCCCCGCCCCGGCCCCCACATTGTAGGTAGGTGGAGTTCAAAACATATCCTTTCTCTATTCTTTTAAAATAGGGAACTTCTGTTTTTCTAGAAGGGTGATAAAACATTGTGAGATTTTAGGGGGACCTGTCCAATTTTAGAATTCAATTTCATATGAAGAGTGATGACAATTACTACATGGTGCCCTCGGATAATATAATTAGATCTGTGTAGGTAGATGGAAGGAAATCACTGGGGGAGAATGAATCAGGACCTGGGGGAGGGAGGTGGCTTAGAGATTTGTCCCCCAAAGGGGTTTTCTAAGAAAATGCAGCTGGTATGAGTCTGCTTGCCTTCCTTCTGTGTTCCTTAGGCCTTTAGCTTCCCTCTCCTATGTGTATATAAGCGATCCTTTTATGCTTCCAGCTCCATTTATTCATTCAGCACGTTTTGGGGGGCCTCACTGAGAGCCAACACCCTCTGCTTGGAGTTGGGAATGCACAAGTAAACAAACGAAAGCCAGTATTGGACCCTGCCCTCACAAAGTGCAGTCTAATGCAGGCTACAGACAATTAAGCAGTAATTGCAATGCAATGAGAAAAGTGCTATGGTCTGTGAAGCCCAAGGGGCTCATGGGGGCCCATAGGACGGGCATCCATCTAAACCAGACTAAGAGTGGAAGGCGGAGCTGAAGTGCACCCCTTGGCGGGCATGGAAGAAGGTTCCTGGAATGTGCAAACTCTTGGGCAGACAAGGAGCACTGTCCCCAGGATGGGGAATTTTAATTTGTCCTCAGGGTCCTGCATGCACAGTCTAAGGAGAGTTTTCCAGAGAGCACCAAGGTCAGGTTTTTCTCTCCATCCTGCCCATTCCACTTCATGACTGTCTGCAATGACTTAGGCACAACCTCCTCTTAGCCTTCCTGTTACGCTCACTGTCCAGAGAAGAATGATAAACTGCCAAAGGATAATTTTTATAAAAGGTAAAATAATGAATCTTACAATATGCACTAGAGAAATGCTGAAATAAGGTTATAAATAGATGCAGAAGCTGGTCTGTCCACAAAGCAATAACCTCACACCACTTGCTGACTATCTGTTCTGTACTAGGCACAGGACTGGCCTGGAGGGTAGGGTGGGAGGATAATCTTCTAGGTCTCTAATTTTCAAGAGATGCAGCATCCAGTGGAAAATAAACAAAGGAATGAGTAGACATCGGTATCATAGTGATATGCTAGAGAGAGAGCCAGCGTGTTCTGGGGACCCATGTGAGGGGCCCCCACTGCCTGAATAACTACCCCAGCTTTCTACTCTCCCCTTGCTTCCCTCCAGCTGTCAGCCAAGCTAAGCCACAATGAGCTTCTAAAATCCTGCTAGGGAGGTAGCTCTCTGTTTTTGACATTTCTTCAAGGGCTTCCTGTTGGCCTCAGGATAAAGCCCAATAGGGATAGGACTAGAGTGAGATGAGCAAGGTGCCCAGGGGGCAGATATTAAGGAGGCATTTGCAATCTTGTGCTCCTATGACTCCAAGAGTGAGTGCCTCCTTAAATTTTGCCCAAACTTCTCTGGGTGACCTACAGGCCTTTTATGATTGAATCTCTGCTACCTGTGGCCTCTTTAACTGCCCCCTCACCTATAACCTCTCTCTCTGTAGCCACACCCAACATCCTCCTCTTCCCCAGGCACTCTCTCACTTCTGCACCTTCACAGAAATGTCTAGATCAGTGGTTCTCAACATGTGGGTCGCGACCCCTTTGGGGGTCGAACGACCCTTTCACAGGGGTCGCCTAAGACCATTGGAAAACACATATATAATTACATATTGTTTTTGTGATTAATCACTATGCTTTAATTATGTTCAATTTGTAACAATGAAAATACATCCTGCATATCAGATATTTACATTATGATTCATAACAGTAGCAAAATTTCAGTTATGAAGTAGCAACGAAAATAATTTTATGGTTGGGGGTCACCACAACATGAGGAACTGTATTAAAGGGTTGCGGCATTAGGAAGGTTGAGAACCAGTGGACTAGATGTTTCTAGAACAAGCTTTCTTCTCCTCTTCATCTGATCAATCTCTACTCATTCTGAAGGTTTTTAGTAAAGGTCTCTTGTTCCAAGATTTTCCTGCCCTCAACTCCTATTTTCAAGTATGTCTTTTCATAGTGCCTTCCACTTGCCCAGAGAGGCTTTTAGGCCGTTGATCGTCAGTACGTGTTTGACTGTCTTCTGTCTGAATTTCATCTCTTTGAGGGCAGGACCATAGCAACCTTGCTCACTGTGAATTCCCAGTGCTTGACACTTGGTGCTCATGCTCAATACTATGCGATTGAGTAAGTGAGCACATGAATGCATGAGGGGATGAACTCAGACTGGGTATCACATCATGAAGGCTTCTAGGAGCAGGTGATGCTTGAGTCAAATTAAATCAAGAGAAGAGACTGGGCTTCAGTAAGCCTGAGAACTTTAATAACAGGTGGAATCATGAAATTGTCATTTTTCTTAAGTAAAAAAATGGTTGAATAATCATCAAAGTCACCCTGATTATAGCTAACATTATTGAATGCTTAGTGTGTGTTTCAGCTATTTACATGCATTCAATAACTATTGATGTTATCAACCTAATTAGGTAGATACTGCAATTATTTACAGTTAAGGCACAGAGAAGTTAGGTAAGAGACCCACTGACACCCAGCCCAGCAGCAAAGCCAGGGCTCCAGCCCAGGATGTCTGCTTCAGAACTCTGAAACACTAGCCAATATCTTGAAAGCAAGGAGGGTGGGGCACATGGAGGGGCATTAAAGAGGTTGTAAGGACAGGAGATGTGTATTTTTTCAGAGATATCTGATGGGCAAATGGAATATAAAGCAATAGCTTTGGAGGAGCTGCAGGTGAGATAATCATGCCTCTTTCTTTAGAGCACCTCCTGGTCCCCACCTTCTGTCAACCATGGTGCCTACAGGACATACAGATGGCAACATGCCATTTCAGTGAGTTTAAAGTCAAACCATCCCAGCTCTTCTCCAGGGTGATAGCCCCACACTGCCTAACCCACCAGAGTATATATATTTGGGCTGTTTGCTATGGGCTTTAAGGTCTTTAGTAAGTTCCAAAAAGGCCCTTTTCTGGCAAGAGAGGGGACCGCTTCTCCCCTTTGCCAAGGCCCTTCTTCTGGGAGTATGCAAATGGATTTTGAATGTGGTAATACTTCCTGGAAGGCAGTGCAGCTTTATGGCTGTTAGCTGTTAAATCTAAGATTTTACTGAGTGAGCTGGGAAAGGAGACTCAGATCCCAGACAAGTGCTTTCATTGCTCTAATGATCCTGGGTAGCTTTCAGAGGCCTCAGTTAGCTTCAACATCTGTAAATGGCTCTATGGCCTGCCTGCTCTACTTTGTTCTGGCCCCCAGGAATCCATCTCCAGACAATGTGGTGATTCTCACCACATCATGTTCAGATTCTAACCACACCATGTTCCGGTTCTCACCATACCATGTCCCTATTCTCACTACATTATGGTGATTCTTACAACATCATGGTGGTTCTCACCACACCATGTTCAGATTCTCACCATACCATGGTTCAGATTGGTGCTCCACACAGTCTTGCTATAAAACATGTGTATTTTGCCCAACAGTGACTTGGACTGAAAAGAGAGGTTGCAACTAGGAATCATTACAAGTCCCTTTGTAATAATTTACAAATTATTTACATGAAGGATTTAGATCTAGTCAGGTGTTTTTATTTCCATGAAAAACACACACACACACACACACAACACTCTTCTTTATGTGAGTATAAATGACTGTTTATAAAACAAAATCCCTTTAACTTGAGTGAAAACACATCTTGGGTAAAGACCCAAGTAATTAAAAATAAGAAGCTTGAAATGATAACCCCAGGAGCTGATGGCTTGATGGCTTGGGCTTCAAATGCAATCACACCTACTAAGTATAATTAAGCGCAACCCCTACCTGAAGGCCCACTGAGCATTTGATGTAAACCCACAGAAGCCAGAAAACCCAGAGTTGAGGCTCTGAAGTCATCAGGATCACCCTGCCCTTGTTGGAGATGCTTTGATACTGCTCTTGCCCCTGGGGCAGGAGCTGCATGTAATCTAATCCAATAAGAGAAAACTGGGACAAAAACAACACGTATGTCAATTTCAGCTGTTTTTCTTTGTTGTCAGCTGAAGGAAACCTACAGATTCTATTGAGCACATTTAAAAATTAAGTGTCCTGACTTGGAAAATAAGCAAGCTTTATGACGAAAATGGCCACCTCCAATCTCTACTCAAATAACCTGAAATCCTGTTACAATGATCTTTGGTCAAGGGGGGCTGTGTCTTTGGGGCTCAACTCCTTTTTTTTAAATTAATTTATTTTTTTATTGCTTAAAGTATTACAAAGGGTATTGCATATGTGTCCTTTTTTTTCCCCTGCCCTTGACAATCCCCTCCCCCGCCACCCCCCAACCCCCAGTGTTCAACTCCTTCTGATGGGGTGTGAGGAAGGCTTGTCATCTGGAATGTGAAAATCAGGACCTTCCCTGACTGCACCGAGGGAACTATTTTTGTCTCTTGCAAATATATGAGAAAATCGGTGGTAGCTTCTTTTAGAGGCTGCAGAGTTAGACAGAATGGGCACCTGAGGTGGGAATCAGCCCTGCCCCACAAATTTGTAAAATAGGAACAATATTAGCCCTCCCTGGGCCTCAGGGTGGGAAGGCTTTTTTTCTTTTATTTATTATGTAACACTTACAGTAGCAGGTTGCCCTGGAAAGACAAAATAGGTTCATATACATGGGAGGGGAGGAAGTGGGGAGGGGCCCATCATTTATGAAGGGACAATGATGGGCCATTATATTCCTACTAGAGGCCTGAAGCATGAAGATTCATGCAAGAATGGGCCTTCCTTCCCCTGGCTGCCAGCACCGCTTTCGCTCTGGCCAGAGCCACCTTTCTGCCTTCCCACGCTGTGCAGAGGCCCTGAGTGGCTGGGGTGGTGCGGAATGCCTGTGTCGTCACCATGGTGATGACACAAGCATCCTGCTCCACCCCCGGCTGCTTGGCACCTGTGTATGCAAATTAACCCGCCATCTTTGTTGGGTTAATTTGCATGCTCACTCCTGATTGGCTGGTGGGCATCGTGAAGGTACAGTCAATTTGCATCTTTCTCTTTTATTAGTGTAGATTGCTTCAAATAATTTAATTGTATATAATTTTCATAAAGAACTATCAAGTAGGCTTTCTATAGACAAGGCAAGAGCTCAGAAAAGTTAAGTAGCTTGCTCAAAGTTGCACAGCAAGTATGAGCAGAGCTGGGATTTGAACCCCCAAACTCATGCTTATTTCTTTCACAGTCAGTGGAAAATATTTTCAAAGAGCATTCATTGCATGTATCATAATGTTCTTTCTTCTCTTCCTTCTGTTAGGGTTTCTTGCAATAATTTTCATAATTTTTGTCTGAAAATCACCAAGCAAAGAGGGCTTTTTTAATTGCAGAGATGGCTGGAGTAGAGGGAAGGGGATAGGGACAAGGACTCCTGGGAGGAATTCCAGGTGTTCACATTTATCTGCCCAGGTTGGCAGGGCAATGTCTGCCGGCTCAGTACTTTCCCCATAATCATAATACATCTTTTGAAATGAAATGAGAAAATTGCTTAGAAAAAGTAATTAGATAATTGGTTCTGGGGAAGACACTGACTAGACCAGAAGCAGTTTTTAACTCCATGACACTTTGCATCTGCCTCAGAATATGAACTGGATTTTAAAGAATGTTCCAGTGTGATGCGATGAACATTTCTTTCCCACATGACAGAGAGAAATAGAATTTCATGGCTAGGACTCAAGTCAGATCACATTTAAAGAATAAAAAAAATTACCAGGATAGGTCAGTACCTGTGTCATAGGGTTGTTAGGAGGATGACACATTTATGAAAAAATGCAGGACAGACCTGGAGGCAGGCAGTTGGGCTTTCATAGTAGGAATATAAATATTTGCTAAGTACAAGTCAATGGTTTGTCCTGTTGTTCTTACTGGAACATGTGTTCCAAGGGCAGCATGTATTCCTGGCATATAGTAATTGTTCAATAAAAGTTTAGTGGGTGAAAAATTTCAGAGTAACTCCAATGATCTCACTATATGTAAATATGTAAAATTCTCAAATCCATGCCCATTTTACTTCTCAATAAATGTGTATATGTTAAGGTGTTGGGAATATAGAACACTGCAGAATCAAGATTGAGACTGTTCAACTCTTCTCCAAATTCGGAATTCATCTGTACAAGTCTCTAAAACATTTACTAAGAGAGAATTATCGCATATAAAAAATGTTTCGCTTTTCAAGTTTTAAACACGTAAGTGTATGCCCTTCCATGTGACTCACCGAAATGCTCCGCTGGTTGGTGAAATGAGTGTATAGAAGTTATTGCGTCTCTGGAGAGGCAAGGCAAACACTTCCTGAGAGCCGAAGGGTCCATTCGGAATCCTCAATAAAGTGCTGCTGTGTGCCCATGCAGCGCCCAACCCCCCTTGTGACAGCAAGCACGAGAGAGGTGCTACAACAAATTACTTGATTAGCTATCTTTCAAATTAAATTGGTTCTGATCTGGATGTTGTCAAAAAAATATCTAAGGCCTGGGGAAGATTACAGTGTTTATAAATCAAAAGCAGCTGCCTCTATTTGTAATGGCACCTTTTTTTTTTTTTTTTTTAAATCCTGATTTGACAATCCTCCTTTCAGAATTGAGTTCACTACAACTGTGAAAACCAGGCAAGACATTAAAGCACAAAGCACAGGTTCCATCATGGACATTCTAAAATGCCCTTCATTGTGGCGGTGGGGTGCGATGTTGGCTTGCCTGTCCCTGAGAAAGCCAGCCCAGCAGATGATAATGACAGGTAGTTATGTAAATAGATTGCTGGAGCCAGACAGTTGGGCTTTCATGGCAAATAGAAGTCCTCCAGCAGGAAGGATGCCAAGAACAGGCTGGTGCAGAGGTACACACAGCTCTTACCCACCAACAGTCCTAAGCCCTGTGTTGCCTATTGATGTCCCTGCTGGGGACACGGAACTTAACAAGAGGCCCTTTTATAGTTACCTCATTGCTTGGGGTTCTAGGCATTTTTCTTTCTCTGGTTCCTTCGCCAAAGTAACTTTGCAAGAGTGTTAAGCTTTGCTCTGAGTTACTGGGAACTAGACAGCTCAGAGGACCAGCATTTCCTGGGCCATCATCCAGAGCGCCTACAGACTATGACTCTAGGGCATTCTTACATTCTTACATCTGGAACTTTCTACCTGGTAATTAAGGATAAATGGTATCCGTTCCATGAGAGGCTTTGTATTATGTCTGTGGAGGCATTTGACTGAGGAGTCACACAGGCCTGAGTGTGAATCCTGCCTTCTCCCCTCACGGGTTTTATTGTGTTGGGGGAACCAGCCAGGCTCTCCTGTTCTCCCTTTGTAAAAGGAGACTGTATGTGTTGACATTGAAAACGTGCTTTAAGGACTCTGTGTGTGTGTAGTGGGTGCTTTCATCACTGGTAACTGCTACTGATGGTAGGACTTTGAAAAAAGCATAAAGGGCCACATTGCATTTGAGGTCACCTGCCATGTGTCCTTGAGTAGATAACGAAAACCCTCTGAGCCTCAGTTTCTCATCTGTGAAGTGGGGATAACTGTGCCCATCTCACTGGGTTTTGCTGATGAATAAATGAAATGTTTGCTGAGTGCGTGGAATGCAGTAAGCACCGAGTAAGTGAATTTAACAGTTGTTGTGCTTTTGTTATTGCTGCGTGAGGCTACCATGACCCATAAAAATGAAGTAACCAACTTCCCATAGATAGTCCCTTTCACTTGACTGTTACATGGATTTCATAGCATCTGAAAGTTTTGCTGGTCTCTTTGCTTGTCTCTCAACTCACTCTTTATTCTAGAATGTTAGTTCATGAGGTCAGGGAGCATTTCCTTGTCTAATTCCCTGCAGTTTCCTCCACCTCCTAGTTCAATGTCTTCCTCATCTTGAACACTCAATAAATACTTGTGGCATGAATGCATGAACACATGAAAGAGTGAAGAGAGAATTAGGACAGAACACTACTTTCTCTATCCCTTTGGGATGCCTGGACCATGGGCCGTGGCTCTGCCGGATACTTGATGGACTGTCCTGCTGTGTGCATCATCTTCGGAGGAGATTCTTTCCACCTCTCTGTATCTTCTCAGGCCATTTCCTTCCCCTGCTTGTTCCCCTCCTCCAACCAGTGTGTGCACAGGGAATGCAAACTAATTTAACCAAAGCCAAACATAATTAGGAGAGTAAATCTGCTACTGCCGCTGTTGCTGCTGCTGGTGCAGCAGAAAAAAATCATATAGTGCATTCCAAAGTGAAATCTGGCCTGGTGGCTTTGGGGACCTCCTACTGTTAGTGTAATGGCTCTGCTTCCAATAGCTGCTCCCTTCCTCACCAGCTTGGCCCTGAAAGAGTTAGTTACCCAGTGGCACCCCTTTGCTGCCAGAAATGTCAAGATAACATCCACCCTACACAGGATTCACTGTTGGTGTCATTTGACCCAAAGGCAGTTCTGAATCCCAAGCTGTTTCTTTCCTTTATTTGTCATTCATTCATTCATTCATTCATTCATTCATTCATTCATTCATTCTTTTGTTCATCTACCAATGCTGATCTAACTTCTGCTATGGTGCCAGGCACTATGCTGAATGTTAGAATTATAGCAGAGAGCAGAAGCATGTCTAGGGAGTCTCCATAAGGGGTGAGTGGCTTGGGACCTACAGTTTTGGGAAGACTAATCTAGGATCAAAGGTTCCTCTTGGCTTCTCCTGGTTTCTCGTTGGGCACCGTAATACACCTCACCCTATAGTTCTCCCGGGGACAAGAAGGTTCAGCATTTGAAGAATTAGTATAATAATCTCTTTTTTTAACATTTATTTTGCTTATTTGTGTTGCCTGACCTGTGGGGACCTAATGTAGATTACACTGAGCACCTTCTCCTTCTCATCCCCACCCTGGAAGTCCCTCTCCAGCCATCCCTAGGCATCCTGAAGTCTCAGCTTAGTCAAGTGATACTCAGCTGCTTGGCCACTCTTGCCATAGGTGCAAGGCTATTGAGGACACCCTTGGAACTTAGGTGAAGCCAGAGAGCACACAATGCGCCTGAGTCTTGATGCCCACACTTCAACACTGTGCAGGGACCACCTCTGGGACACAGGGAAGGATGCATCTCCGCAGCTGGGAAGACGGGAAATGATGACATACACACATCCTGAGCATAGTGTCATTCAAACCTAAGTGGTAGAAAACAAATCTGCATCTGGAGCCTGACATCACCTTCTAATGATAGTATTGACAGTGTACTGGGTGCCTGCAGTGGGCCGTGCACTTTGCTATCTATGTAAGTGGAAGTGTGTCGGACCTTTACGCGGTGGTTCTCAACCTTCTGGCCCTTTAAATACAGTTCCTTATGTTGTGACCCAACCATAAAATTATTTTCGTTGCTACTTCATAACTGTAATGTTGCTACTGTTATGAATCGTCATGTAAATATCTGATATACAGGATGGTCTTAGGCGACCCCTGTGAAAAGGTCATTCAACCGCCAAAGGAGTCACGACCCACAGGTTGAGAACCCCTGCTTTACAGCAATCCTGCAAAGCAGTAAAAGAATTCCCAATTTTTTGAGTAACAGATCAAGGTTCAACAATAGGAAGTGACTTGGCAGCGCCATATGCCTTCCAAGTGGCAGAGCTGGGGTTTGGACGGAGGTTTGTCCTTATTTTGCTTCTAGAGCACCCCAAGCTTGGCTTGTAATAAATCTTGTTGCACCCTTATTACCTATTGATATTATTACCTATTTGATATTGTGTGTTCTCTCTGTTGGCTATATAGTTTTTGAGGCAGGGCTGTGTCTTTATGGTTTCCTGTGTGTCCTTCAACCCTTAGCACCATCCCTTACTTAGGATAACTGTTATTACACATTCACTGAATAAAAGAGGGAACAAATGAATGAAGGCCTCTTCCTCACCTGGTATTTCCTCTGTCCTCTATATCAGTCTTAAAAAAAGATTTCAGCCTTTTTTGCAGGGAAGATTTTCATTTCCATTTGTTTTTTTAAATATCAACCATGGGTACCCTTCCTTCCAGGGCCCTCAAGACAACTCAGTTTCTGAGGTAAGATGGCTGAGGGAGAAAGGTGTGCTGTCACCATTCTGCAGTGTCAGGATACATGCGTGAACAGTTTGGGAGTGGAGTCCACAGGACTTGGGGTCCAATTTGGTGTGGGGAGAGGCGACCTCTGGCCTCTCGTGCGACCTGTGTATCTCCCAAGGACAGGAAGACTCAGCCATTTGAGTAGTTCCCAGTTCTCAGTCTCAGCTCAACACAAGGGTAGGTGAGAGTATAGTAGGGGAACTTCCTACATCCTAATAGCATGGTTCCTCTCTCTGAGCCCTAGTGTCTGTTTATCCCTTAGAATAGGCTGCCATGATTTCTCTTGTTTGAAAGTGTGGTTATTTCGCCACCCAGTTAGGGAGACTAAAAGTTCATTTATAGTGGGGCGTGTTTGCAACCCCAGCCTTCAGTTTCTATGTACATAAAAGATTCATAGTATAGGGGAGGAGACAAATCTTTTTCCTCTATCCATCTTAGGTTTTCTGGCTGGTACTCACAAATTAGACTGACAAAGGACAGATTTACAAGAGAAAAACAAAGTTTATTAGCACGCATTCAGTGATGAGTAACTCAAAGCAGTGGTTAGTACTTGGGCTTATAGAGCATTTTAACAAAAGAACAATAAGTGGTAGAGAGGTGAAGAGACAAAGGAAAGGACCTTGAATTTCTAGGAGTGGCAACTTGTGGAAAGGCACAGAAATAGGGAACTAATGGAAGATAAGGGCTAGTCAGCAAAGTTGTGTAGATCCCTCTGGTGCCATCTCTGGGATAATAAGTGTCCAGACTTGTTTCTGGTGATTAACCTCTGTCCTTTCTGGTGGTTGTGCTGGTGGTGGTGGGGCTTTTACAAAATTATTCCTGCTTTTAGGCAAACAGGGTGAGCAGAGATCTTTCTAACCTGCTTCTTTGTTGTCTTCAGCTCAAAATAATCCTCATGTACAGTGACATATTTTGGAGTGGCACATTCTGGTCACCTACAATAGAAGGCAAATATATATTGGGGACCTGTCAGTGCCAGGAAGTGCAGGGCTACAGCAGTGAGTACATCAGATATCTGCCTTGTTTTTCTTATATTCTAGTTGGGACACAACAGACATTAAACAAATAAACATGTAGAGAAGCAGATGCTCAGAACTTTGTGGTTGATAAATGCTAGATGACAACATTTGCCAGTTCTGCTAATGAGTCTCCCTGGAAACTTGAGTGGTTGATAAGAGGATTAAGAACTTAGATAAGTCCTACTAGTAGATCCCTCGACTTATGAGTTCCTGAAGGCTGTGGATCTGTGATGGATGTGGGATTCTGTCAATTACATTCTGGCTGGGAAGAAATTCAATTAAAATGTGTATGTTCAAACTTTCTTCTTAAGGTATTTGTTCCAGAAATCAGAGCTCCCTTTTAGTGGTTGTTAATATCAGGAAATGAATATCTGATTACATTTTTCCAAGGCAAGTCCCTTAGCAGCAGGTGGAATCTCATCTTATCATATCTTCTGCATAATTCATTTTGGGGAGAGTCCCTTGGGTTTTGCTTTCGAAACTTGAGGAGAAAAATGAAGCTGGCTTGGGGTCATAAGAGTTTTTAACCTTTTGGATAAGCAAAGATACCTAATGAGATGCCAGGAACAGACCCTGAAATGTGGGCTTTTTGAGAAATTACGGAGGAGCTAGGTCATTCTCTCATCTGGTGTGGGTGTGTAGGGTGTGGGGGAGGGAGCAACCTGTAAGTGAGTGTGAGCCTGCAAACCAGCCAGCAAATGTGTTCCCCACGCTGCCCTATTTACCCATCATGCGTTTCTCAGCAACCACTTCCCATGCTTGACTAGAGGTTATTGCCACAGGAACATTCTAGAACATTGTTTTCTCTGCTTTCGCCCGATGCAGCAGCTGCCCGATGAAGCCACTGTAGGTGATGCTTGCACATTGCGTTTTGTCCAGAATGGGCAGTTTCAAGTGTGCATTATGATGATGTGTCTGTTCTCACCACAAAGCCTATAAGTGTCTTAGCAGAGCATGGGGGATTTGCCCCTGAGTTGATCTTGACTTCTTCTGTTCTGGACTGGCCTATGGTGGAACTGGGACCCAGGAAGTGGTTGGGAGAAGGATGGAATGGGTAGGCACTTTCTTTGGTCCCCACTGTTTCTGAGCATTGGGGTAATTGTGGCCTGGGGTCTTTGGGACTCGAACAAGCCAACACACATTTTATTTGCATCACCTTTAACCTCTCAGAAAATTTCTTCCAAGTTTTGTAGAAATAAATGTGATTTTACAATGTTGGATCATTAAATTTACATAAACATCCATATGTGTAACTTTATATTGTGTTTCTTTCATTCACTATATATCATAAGCCTCTTTCCCTGCCATTAGTTGTATAACAACTAAAAAAATAACTCTCAATTGTAAAGCAATACCCATTCTCTTAGTCCATTTGGGCTGCGAACAAAATACCATAAATTGGGTGGCTTATAAACAACCGAAATGTATTTCTCACAGTTCCAGAGGCTGGAAGTTCAAGATCAAGGCTAAGAATGGCCAGGTTCTGGTGAGGGCCCTCTCCCAGCTGCAGAATGCCATCTTCTCACTATAATCCCACATGGCAGAAGGAAGAAAGAGGCTAGGGAGCAGTGAGGTCTCTCTTATAGGGGCACTAATCCCATTTATGGGGGCTCCACCCTCTTAACCTAATCACCTCCAAAGACCCCCATCTGCTGATGCCATCACATTGGGTATTAGGATTCAACACATGAATTTTGGGGGCCCCTACACACAGGCAGAACTTCAACTTTAACAACTTTAACTGCTTTCTGTCCCTACTTTATGGAGAATAAAAACAGGCACATGGGCATATAATAGGTTGGGGATAGAACAGCAGATTTAAATTAGACCCCAGACAGTCTTGAGTGGAGTACTGAGGAATTTGAACATTATTTTCTTGGTTGGAAATTTTGTTCAAGATGTTGACCAATACAGAGAAGGACGAGGTGTGGGCTTAAGGAAATGCACAGTGTCCTTGGTTCACACAGCCTTGGGTGGTTGTAGAGTTCTGAGCCATTCCTCAGGACTGAAGGGAAAAGGAGACACTCTCAGGTTGCTGCCATACCCTCAGGTGTGGGACCAGCCTCTGAGACCCTGAAAAGAGCTGATGCTTCCTATCTTCCCCTAAGTACTGGCTGGTGATCTGGAAGTCTAGAAGTTACCATCATGTGCTCCTTTATTAGCCACTCTATCTGCTGCACAGCCACGTTTCAAGTCCAAACACGGGTCCAATGAGTAAAACAAATGAGCAAAACAGCAATGGGCTATAAGAGCGTGTCTTTGTGGGTGAGATGCCTGTCTCTCCAAGCCTCAGTGCCTTCATCTGTAAAACGGGACAATAGAGTACTTGTCTCAAAATATTGTTGATGGGTTTAAATGGCACAAAGCTTGTAAAGTATTTAGCATTGGCGTTTGCCACATGTAAAATGTGTTCAGGTGGCAGTAACTATTATCGCTATTTTTCAGCAACATCGCCATCAGTTATCTTATTTAATTCTCAAGCTGAATTCTGATTCCTGTAGTGGAGGGAAGGTAGCATAAGTGGTGTTGATAAAATCTAATGTCAAGTGGCTAGTAAAAGGCAGATCTTAAATCATCACTGTCATGAGCATTGGCCCAAAAACAAGGCCTTAAGACTATTCCCCTGCCTCCTAGTAATCCTCCTAATTTAACATTTTCCATCACAAGGACCTAGAAGGCGAGGACATAAAAAAAAAATCAGTTTTGCACGCATCATAGTGAGAGCCATGGGCACTTCATGATTGGGTTATAGTGAAGAAGTATCTGTTCTTCCTCTGGCCTTTTTGATAGTGTAGTAGATTTTTCCTATTGATTCCTTTCATCCCAGGTAGAGAAATAGGACTCTGTAGGTGGCCATGTTTCAAGTATTATTAGGACATAGTATGTTCAGAGGCTGCATATCCAGCTCTGCCTCTGAGCATATTTGTACTTTTCCTTATTCTTCTACCTGGTCACCAGCGTGGGTAATAATACACTTCCCATGCAGAGATTACCCACAAGCCCACGCCCCCGCCACCTGGCCCTTCCAGAGGGGCACTTTCTGGGCCTGGGGTTTACACACATGCGCACCTGGGCACAGCTCTCCCTCACCTTCTGCCTGGACCAGAGGGGATGGACATTTGGCCAGGGAAGGAAAGACAAATAAGAACAACACTGTTGGAGACATGCTGTGCTCTTTACAGATACTCACTTGCTCATTGTGGGTGGGTGTTCCATAAAGTTTGAGGAACTTAAGTCACTGAAGTCTTTCAGACCTCCACCCACTTGCCTATGAGATGGCAGCAAGGTGATGGGGCTCCCTTGCCCTCTGGGTGGGGTCTGCCCACCTGGCCTCTGTGGTGTGGGATTGGAGGGGGTTTTCTAGCTAGCTCACATGTGCCTACCGAATTTTAATGTCTATCTTCCCAGAAGCCTTCAGGAGTACCAGGCCAGTGTTTACCTCATTACTTGGAGCAGTGTTTGACAGAGCAGAAGCCCAATTACTGTTTGTTGAATGAAAAGTAGTCATTACAAAATGTTTTCTCTCTGCCAAGCACATTACATGAATTATCACATTTCATTCAGTCATCACACCTATGTAAGAGTGGGTGATGTTATCATCATCTCCATTTTACAGGTTAGAAAATTGAGGCCAGGGAGTCTTAGCAACTTGCTCAATTTCACACAGATCAATACATAGTGAAGATGGCCTAAATTTTAATGTCCTTGGATGTGAAAGGAAAGTGCTTCAACTAGCTCACATCTAAGTGACCGGAATTCCAGTTATAAAATGAGACCCACCAAACCTGATTTTTGGGCCAATGCTCTTTCATCCCAATCTCATTGTCTCCTTGTAACTCAAAGAGGGGAATTTTGGGACAAATGCATGGTTTTCACAAAACCCACTCTTTTCTTTTTTGTGTTCCCTTTTTCAGGGAAGTGGGATGGAACAGATGAGTTACCCTGGCTTCCAGCTGTGGGGGGTGCTGAGCTAGAGGGGGAATCTCTTTGCAGAACTTGGCTTAGGTGGCCTGGGGATTTGAACTGGTGCCTCTGCTGGCAGGAGTTCTCACCGCTGCTCAGATGAGCAATGGTTATGCAATTCGCTTCCCCTCCCTGAGCTCACCACAGGATGGCTGATCTTGAAATCGCTCTCATTTAAGAATCTGTCTTTTTTGAAGCAAATGTGTCGTCTGAAACCTTTTATGGCTGTATGGAAATCTAAGTGCACTTTCTAAGCACGGATGGCCCTGTTTATCTGCCTGTCTTACTTGCACTGTTATCCACACAGAAAGAAGACTGGATGGCAAGCTGAATGTCTGACTTTCCTGCCACCATCTTGGATGATGAGATCTTATGAAACCCTGTCTTTGAGAAAGAGTTGAAAGACATGGGGATGATTAGCTTGGAGAAGAGGAAGGGCCATGGGACCATGGCTATGTCTTCAAATACCATTTTTTTAAAGAAATAGACTAATATTTGGGGAAACTCGGATGATGAACCAGCCCTAGTGCTGAGTGGTCAAAAGAATTGGGTGCATAGCACAAGCTAATTTCCCCATCACCCTCCTAATTGTCTTTTCAGTTGAGGTGACTGAACATAATGGCCAGGAATGTCCAAGAATTTCAGGCACCAGTTGTATGGTTATTCTAGATTATTTAGGCAGTTCCTGCCATTTCCAACCAGCTATGATAATCCTACTAATAGAATTTAAATTTGAAATTATTTTGACTTCTTTTATTTTCTTCTCCAAAATGCACAATTCTCTTCCTTTATTTATAACATTTGAAACAATGAAAATATGGCACTGTCTCCATTTGTTGTAACAGGATATTTACTACTCATTTATTCTCTTGACAGATTTTATTGTGTGCTCTGCCCTATGCCAGGCACTGAGCTTAGAGTAAGATGAACTTGGTCAGTCCTCTCATTCAGCAAAGGGTCTAGAGCAGGAGACAGAACAATGCATGAGCAAATTACCCATCTCCACCCCCATGCCCACCCCCAATCATTACTTCTAATAAGTGGCATAAGGGAAATAGACCAGACTAAATAGAGGAGAGATGTCCTGTTTTATATAAAGCTGGCTCAGTAAGGCTTCCCTCAGGAGGTGCCATTTAAGTTACCTGAAGGACCAAAAGCCATGGAGGAAAATCTGTATTTGAATATCAATGAAAATATTCTGGACTTTAATCTAGTATATATTTTTTCTCCCTCTCATAACTTTATTAGCTCTATATTGGGAATTTCAATTTTCTTAGTACAATTCAAAACTCATTTCTTGAGTACATTCCATGTGTCTTGAACTGTGTTAAATGCATTATTTTTTAAAATTTAATCTATATTTTAACCCTTTTTGATAGGGATTGACTTCACTGAGGCAAGTGGTTGACTTCACTTAACCAAGAAGGTTAAGCCATTGATCTACAGTGAGATGCCTAGTAAGGATTAGAGCTTGGATTTGGACTCTGTTTGATTCCCAGGTCTGTGAACTCTCCACTGAGCCCCGATTTGTGGAGCCTCCTGGGTATTTCTGGGCTTCAGTCAGGGTTGCCTGAACTTGGCTGAGATACTCTCCATTGAGGGATCCAGTCAGCTGTCTCTATGGCTATGGCCCTGTGTTTGGGCTTCAGGAACCTTGGTTCCCATAATCTTGAAGATCTAAGACTATGACTTGTAAAAAAGTCCCGAGGAGAATAGAATGGGAATAGGCAGCAATGGATCAGAAGCCCGGCTGAAGAACAGGAGTGGGCAGCAGAGGGGCAAGGCCAGGACTTTGTGGACCACACAGAGGAGCTCTAATTTGTGGCCGTTCCACCAGCTTCCCTGGGTGCTTCAGAAGGAGTCTTCCTATGGAGTGTCTTTGAGAGGGAGCATGTCTCCCGGGCTGTGCTGCCTCCTAGGTGGAACATAGTCTGTGAGTTAGAGGATAAAGCTCAAGTGGGGGAGGTGGAGCCCTCAGTTTGGAGAGGCCAATTGGGAGAAGGCATGGGCCATGAGTACAGTCAGTTGTCAGACACTGACTTACTTTGCTCCTCTTCCCTCCGATGGATGGACTAGATCTGGGGAAAGGAAGTACGCGGGGCACTCCTCACACTGTGGCATACCCATGTGTTCAGTAGAGAGTAAGATTGTGTCATACTAAATCTATCACACAGCTGGTGCTCCTGAAAGTAAACAATACAGAATAAAAAACCAAGGTGTAACCAACTGTATGGGCTTGAGTAGTATGTTCCTCCTCACCTGACCTCACTGCCCCCCTCAAAATCCTAGAATCTCAGAATATGATCTTACTTGAAAATAGGGTCTTTTCAGATGTAATTAGTTGAGGTCATACTGGATTAGGGTGGGCTCAACTCCATTGTTTGGTGTCCTTATGAAAAGAGAAAATGGAGACAGAGACAGACACAGATGGAGAGAATGCTATGAGATCAGAAGATGCAATTGCAAGCCAAGGGATGTCAAGGATTGTCATCAATCACCAGGAACTAGAAGAGAAGCATGGAGCAGATTCTCCCTCACAGCATTCAGGAGGAACCAACTCTGCCGACACCTTGATTCCAGACATCAGGCTCCAGACTGTGAGAGAATAAGTGTCTGTTTTGTTAAGGCACATTGAGTGACCACTTGTTACAGCAGCTACAGAAAACTAACACACTCACCTATTTAACAATGAGGACTTCTCTATTTCCATACCTTAGGCTATGTAGCATTACCAGCTGTTGAGTGCCAGTCACTCCTTTGTACCTACCGCGATCTTCACCTCCCATCCCACTGTGGTAGGCTACTTCTTTCTCTGTCTCTCCATCTCCACTCTGAATTCCTCTTGGGCAGGGACTCAGATTTAATTAATCGCTGTGTCCTCAGCTCCTGGGACATACAATAAATGTTGAAAGAATGAACAAATAAAAATAGATACTTCTTGGCTGAAACAATTCTTCCAAAGACGCAGAAACCCCAAGCCACCCTCCATTTTGTGTTTGTATTCTTTTGATGTTATTAACTGCCTATTCTGTGCCAGGAATTATGCTATGAGTTGGGAACACAGGGGTAAACAAATATAAGATCAATGTGTTTGCTTCCTTAGGACTTATTATCTAGAGGAAAGGTTGGAGAAAGAGACAGGAAAAACCACCAAACCCACTCATTAGTGCATTAATAGTGTAGGTAGATTTGGACAATAATAAATGCTCAGAAGAAAACCAACGAGAATAATGGGTAGATTCACTGGAGTTTCCTCAGTTAGCTGGGAAAGGTCATCCTCTCCAGGAGTTGCCATTCAAGCTGAGACCTAAATAAGAAGGAGGATTCAGTCTTGGAAGATCTGAAGGACAGCAGGAACAGCTGCTACCAAGACTTGGAAGCAGAAATTAACATGAGGTATTTGGAGAACAGAGAGGGAGCTGGTGAGCAAGGCCTAGGGGCCAAGAGGTAGGGGATGGTTCCAGGAGACAAATTTGTCCCATTCTTCATGGTCTGAACCTGGAAGAGTTCCAATTCATAGGAAAGGGACTTAGGTGTTTCCAGGGTGAGGAAAGTTGTTTAAAATAAAAATTATATTTGATGGGGGAGGCCCAAGGATGACCAAACCCTGTTTAAGGAATGGAGCTAGGTTTTTGCCAAAGCCAAAGAGAGGGGAAGCCAGACCTCACATTTTCTCCTCATGAGATCACGGGTCTGAATGGCCAGCAAGGAGGCAGCCTTCCCTGGTGCAGTTCATGCCCGGCCTTTGATTTCTTTAAAGCTTCGTTTTCTTTGTGTTCTAGCAAAAGGCAAGGTGGATCTGACTTTTGGGGCCCACGTCTGGCTGGGCCTAGCAGAGTAACACCGGTACGAGCTTTCCGCCACTCTGCGTGCTGCCCTTTGGTGGCAGAGATATGAGAAGTGGCCTCTTGCTACGCAGTTGTTGTTTGTCCTTGGTTTCTGCATTTTCATTAAATCATAGATGTCTCTAATTGCTTCCATGTGGCCAAAATGCTCCTTGATTGGAATTCTATGGAAAATGGAGTTTGCTTTATTAAATAGCATTTCTTGAGGGATTTGAGTGGTCTTTGGTTTTCTTAGCCCCCACCACACACTTTTTTCTTTTTTAGTTTTTAATTTGTTGCAATGTATAATCACTGGCTTCTGTGCTGAAATTGCTCTCTAAGCTTCTACAATCATGTGTTATAATTCCCTTTATTACTGCAGAATCATTTTTAGCCTTCAGTTAAGATGACTGGACAAGAATCAGATGAAATAGAATTAGTGTCTATTTCGCATGGTGTATTGCTCCCGAAGCCAGAGGTTGCCCTTGCTTGCTAACTTTCTTGTGGTTTGGGAAAGAATGAAATTAGAAATAATCAATACCTGATCTTGTTTAAGCCTCATGGCACCATGGGGCATATAGGTGTAAGGAGTCCACATTTTAACTCCTTAGAAAGGTAATATGACTTGTCCAAGGTCACCCATACATAGTGTGCCAGAGCTGCAATGCCAGCCAAGCTCCTGGGATTCCAAAGCTATCTCTATGGCCTTCTGTAGTGTGATCTTCTAAACTATAAGTGAGCGAGTGTCAAGCTCCTTCTGAGACACTAGGACAAAACAGATGATCGCTAGTGAAATGTTCTAGTGAGTCCCTTGCTACATACTATTGATAATTAATGCTTCTGCTCCACCCGGAGTAAAAGGAATTCTATTTTTACTTAATACAGAGAATGGCAACATCCTAGCGCTTAGGCGTTTACCACTGTATTAGTTAGGGTTCTCCAGAGAAACAAAACCAATAGAATATATGTTTACAATAAAGAGATTTATTACAAAGAATTGGCTCACACAGATAGAGGCTGATGAGTTCAAAGATCTACAGCATGAGTTGGCAACTAGAGACCCTGGTGAAATAGTTATGTAGCTCTAGTCCAAGTCCAGAGGCCTGAGAGCCAATAGAGCCAATACTGTATGTTCCAGTTCTAGGGCAGGGAAGGCTGATGGCCCAGCTCAGGCCAGCAGAGCTCCCTTGCACTCAGCCTTCTTGTTCTACTCAGGTATTCAACTGATTGGATGCGGCCCATCTCATTAAGGAGAACAATCTGCTTTACTCTGTCTACCAATTTAAATATGAAACTCATCCAAAACCACCCTCAGCAGAAACACTCAATAATGTTTAACCAAATATCTAGCCAAGTTGACATATAAAGTTAGCCATCGCAATGGCCTGTATTTGGATTTTGCCTTTTTCTTTAATTAGTGAAGAGGCCTTGGTCAAATTACTTAACCTCTGCGAGTCTTCCTTTCTTCATCCATAAATTGGAAACAGTAATATCCATCTCATATGAATGTTCAAGAATTAGATGAGATAGTTTTGTATAGTATGTAGACACAGCCTGGTCCAGAGAAAATGTACAATAAGTGTTACTTATTCTGTTACTACTACCTCATTATTGTGATAATTTCAATAAGGTCAGGAACTTATAAGCAATGTTTTTGTGTATGTATTTAGGTTGCATATTTTGGGTCCAAACTTTTAAAAACAGTTTTGACAAATGACTCTTTTGTTCAAAATGGAAGTTCAGCCACTGGAAGTTAAAGAGTCACACGTAGTGTATGGTTTTGGCATTTGCTTCCTGGGTAACTTTCAGCAAGTTGCTCAGCCTCTCTGAGTCTCGGTTTTCTTACATGGGGGACACCTATGCTGTCCATCCCGCTGACTTGGTGTCAGGATCAAGTAAGATGCAAACAAACAGCATGTGGCATTAGTGGATGTGCACCCACCCCTCCAAAGGGCATGGACTTGGGTGGGGAGGGGACACTGCTGGGAACCAGGCCCTGTGCAGGCAGAGGCATTCCTAGGTACGCAGGAGGGGATCACTGCTCCTAAAGGTGCTGAGGGAAGGGGTTGGGGGGATAGGCAGTGGGGAGGGGGACACTCCTGTAGGTGTTGACTAGAAGAAATTCTCTGGTCCACAAACTGGGGAGAAAGACTTTACAGGTAGAGGAATTGTGTAGGCATTATAGTTGTATGAAGAAGTAGTATGGTCCACTGGCATGGCTCAGTGGTGAGCATCAGAGGTCGTGGTTTGATTCTGGGTCAGGGAACAAGCCCAAGTTGTGGGCTCAATCCCCAATAGGGGGTGTGTAGGAGGGAGGCAATCAATGGCTCTCTCTCATCATAGATGTTTCTATCTCTCCCTCTCTCTTCCTTCCTCTCTGAAATCAATATATATATCCTATATAATAAAAGGCTAATATGCAAATCGACGGAATGGTGGAATGACTGGTCTCTATGATGCACACTGACCACCAGGGGACAGATGCTCAATGCAGGAGCTGCCCCCTGGTGGTCAATGAGCTCCCACAGGGAGAGCACTGCTCAGCCAGAAGCCAGCTCACAGCTGGCAAGCACAGCTGTGGTGGCAGGAGCCTCTCTTGCCTCCGCGGCAGTGATAAGGATGTCCGACTGCTGGCTTAGACCCACTCTTCATGGGAATATCCCCCAAGGGCTCCCGGACTGTGAGAGGGTGCAGGCCGGGCTGAGAGACTGCCCCCTCCCCCGCCTCCAGCGCACAAATTTTGTGCACTGGGCCTCTCGTGTGTATATATATAAAAGAAAGTAGTATGTTGTCAGGAGGTAAGCAGGGCTATGATTTGATGACTCTCAAAGGTGACAATTGATTGTTTTAGAACACATTCCTAAGACAAAACTGATAGTTAATATACAAATATAAGACCTTCACATATTTAAGCAAGGAGACCTCTTTGACACTGGTTTTCCAGTGGAAATATTTGTCCCTAATAAAGACTATTCATAGATATAAAGTCCAGGTGTGGCAGAGAAGCTGGCAACGAGGTAGTGCAATAGAAGTATACATGCAAGGTCCTGGGAGCAGAGGCAGTGCTGGCTAGGGATGGGGATGGGGATGGGAGGCAGGGCAGGGACAAAGAGCTCTGATAGGAAAGCCAAACCAGCAGTAAATTTCATGTGAGCATTGGTAAGCTTCCAAGAGATAGGGAAGAAAAGAATAGGTATAGCAGACAAACTTATGGCTGATGGAGGGGAGGGAAATAGGGGGATGAATGACAAAGGTGAAGGGGAATAAGAGGTACAAACTTTCAGTTATCAAATAAGTCATGGGGATGTAATGTACAGGAAAATAGTCAACAACATAATAATTTTGAATGGTGACACATGGTCACCAGACTTATTGTGGTCATCACATTTTAAAGTATATAAATGTTGAATTGCTATGTTGTACACTGGAAACTAATATGATGTTTGTCAACTATACAGTTTAAGAAAAAACAAACAGAATAGCTAACAGTTTAAGAACAGAGCTGTTTGTCAAGGTTACGCACTCCTACGAAGATTGCTCCACGCACCCGGCACGGTTCTAAGTGTTTTGTATATATTTTTAGAATAGATCTAGGTTTTTATTTTTTTTAAATATCTTTTTTATTGATTTCAGAGAAGAAGGGAGAGAGTAAGATAGAAATAATGATAGAGAACCATTGATCAGCTGCCTCCTGCAAGCTCCCAAGCCCCCTATTGGGGATCAAGCCTGCAATCCGGGCATGTGCCCTGACCTGGAATCAAACCATGACCTCCTGGTTCATAGGTCAATGTTCACCTATTGAGCCATGCCAGTTGGGCATGTTTTGTACGTATTATCTCAGTTGATCCTCATAACAAACCCATGAGGCACTTGGCTATTGCCTCCACCTCCAGTTTTACAGGTAAAAAAACCAAGGTCCAGGCAGTGAAGGATCCACCCAAGGCCATGTAGCTACTTAGGAGTGGAAGTTACTTGGCCTTGTCATAGAAGGTCCTTGAAACCCCGGACACTAAATTGATCATGACTCCTCCCCACTTATGACCTTCCCCTGAGGTCTCATGCCTCCACCTGGCCCAGCTATGTCTCTCACTCCTGGCTGCCAAGACTTGGCTCAAATGGCCTCCTTTAGGTCCTTAAATACATCACTATCTTCTGACCTCCGGGCTGGGATACTTGCTATTTCCTCATCTCAACTGACCAGGTCCTCTCTTGAGAACTTGGGAAAATACTTGTTTGATGTAAGCGGCCTGTGGGTGGGGGCTGGGCCAGCTTTGTCCACCCCTCTACCTCCCCCGCCTGCCCAGGCTCCTTTTAGGTCTCCCAGTGGCTCCCTCTCTCACTCTTCAGATGTTTTTTTCTAAACCAGGGGTGCTCAAGCTGAAGAGCATCTGTCAATGTCTGGAGACAAGTTTGGTTCTATTGACATCTAGTCGGTGGAGGCCAGGGATGCTGCCCAGCATCTTACAATGCATAGGACAATCTTCACCTTAAAGAATTATCCAGCCCTACGTGCTGGTAGTGCTGAGGCTGAGAAACCTGCTCTATAAAGACATTCCCAGCAAGGCCATCTGTAGTCTAAAATGTCACTGTCCCTTCCCCATTCCCTATATTTTATGTCCCCATTTCCCGCTTTAGTGTTGTTCTCCTGTGCACCTGTCACTCTCTATAAGGGATACATTGCACTTATTTTGCTTATTGTTTGCCATCCACATGTATATATGTGCTCTGATTTGTATTCTTTCTGTTCACTGCTTTGTTAATAGTACCTAGAACAGTTCTAGAACATAGTACATGCCCAATAAACATTTCTTGCATGTATGAATGAATACAGAGTTCTAGGTAAGCACCACAAATCCATTAGAGAGGCCACTTGGGTTGAAATCCATTTGCCATCCCTGTGGAGGCTGTTCTTGGACCCTGGAAGGTAATGATGTGAGATATCTTCCCTTTTACATTCTTTGGCATTGGTGTTGCCTCGGCTTTAGCCCTGACCAAGTTCCCTCCAAATGTTTTCTCTGAAGGCAAGAGTGGGGCAGATGGGCAGGTTCTTTGGGTGAACAATAAATTCCTGAAAAAGTGAGTATTCTGCAAGGGTGCTTTTGGAAGTACCCTTAGAATCATCCTTATATTTGACAAACGGAGAAACAGAGGCCCAAGCATCCTCTAAGGACATTTTCAATACTTAAGTAGCAGGGTCAGAATTAGAACCCAGTTTCCTACCTCCCATGAAGGTGGAAGGGGGAAAGTGAAATACCCCAAACGACCAAATGTGGGAGCTGGCAGGCAAGCCACACTTTCCTAGGGCTCTGTTTTGTCTTGTAAGTTGTGATCTCTGGTTGACAGGGAAGCAAAGTGAATAGCTAAATGCAGAGCTTTCTGAGGTGCTGAGATGCAAATTAGCCCAAACCACATGCAACTGTGGATGTGAGGGTGGCGTGCAATGTGGAGGCTTTGCTTCTGTGGACCTGCCTTGAAAACTCACTTTGCTAGATAGTGCACCCTCGCTCTTCCCCAGGCCGGCACTGCGCAGGACACAGGGATGCTGAAACAGAAAACACCGATCTGGCCCTCGAGGCGTTTGCAAGCTCATGACAACAGGGAGACAGTGGAATGTTGTGACAACCAGCTAATTGGATTGCACATTTTTTGAGAACAGGGGACTCTATCCTGGGTGTCTTCCGTGCCCTCTAAAACTGATGGCCAGAACAATAATGGTGGATAAAGATTAACCAGTGTTCATTTGTCCCAGGCCCTGTGCTAAGCACTTTAGCATATCAGTTCATTTAATTCTCACAACAACACTACAAGGTAGCTCCTATTATTGTTCCCATTTCACAATGAAAGCAACTGAGGCCAAGTACCTTGCCCAGTTACAGAACAAAGAAGTGCTGGCTCTGGCACCTGGACGCAGGCCAGCTGGTTGTCCGGTGTGTTGGCTATAACTGTAAGATGCGTGACTGGTAGATGTTACTTCATGTCCACAGCAATGCTGGCCTCGACACTTTCACCACTTATTAAGGGCCCTTTACTTAATATTTACTCTGTTCCAATTACTGATCCATGTATTATCTAGTTCAACCCTCACATGAAAGGTGAGATATTATATCCATTTTACACATGATGAAACAGGCACAGAGTTTAAAAAATTTGCCTAAGATCATACAGTTAGTAAGTGGTAGAGCCAGGAATCTGGATATTTCATATATTGTATAGAATCACACAAAATATGGTACTTTGTGTCTAGCTTCTTTCACTTAGCACAAAGTTTGTGAGGTACACATTATAGCATTGATCTCTGTCTTGTTCCTTTCACTGCCAATAGTGTTCCATTACATTTTGGTTTCCCATTCATCAGTTGATGGACACTTGGATATTTCCATTTCTTGCCTCTCAGGAAAAATGAAGCGATGAACATTCATGCAAAAGTTTTATATATGACATTTTATTAATATTTGCCCACAATTCTCTCTCTCTCTCATATCAGTTAAAATAAGTATATTTTGGAGCCAGATTAGCATGACTTTTAACACTGACTCCAGTATGTACCAGCTGTGTGACTGGGGAAATTAAATAACCTTTCTGAGCTTTGTTTGTTTGTTTTTTCACCTTTAAAATGAAGATAATAATAATTGCTAACTGATCATGTTCAAAAGGTTGAAATAGATAATGCATAGTATTCAGTTCATAATTAAATACCCAAGAAATGTCTGCCAGGTAAGCAATGGGAATGCAAAACACAACCCAAAGTAGAGACTATCTCTGCTATGGAGTTAGGATCTAGTGGCTGAGACATGAAAACATAGCAATGAGATATAAAATAAAATAAAATAAAATAAAATAAAATAAAAGTACTAGAAGTAGTTACCAAAATTTAAAAATAATAATAATGTATCTCAGACTAGAAAATGAGACTTTTTCTGTAGGTGGGAGGACTGGGAGACTTTAGGATGGAGGCAAGGTGTGGGTGGAGGTCTTAAAGAATGAGCGAAGGATGGTTTGGGAAGAGTGGGAGAGTGTGGGGTGAGAAGAATATCACAGGGGCAGGGATGGAGGTGCTAAAGGGACAAGTTTGTCAGGCATTGAGATAGTCTGGGAGAATGGGAGGCCATGAGTGGGTAAGTGTGTTGGCATCTGCCCACTTCTGCTCTGGACTGTCAGACCATGATGAGCAGGAACCACAGTGTGGGAGACTTCAGTTTCCCCAGCTTTCCAGAAGCATATGTGGCAGTGTTCAATCTTCTGATTTTCTGACAATGCCATGGCTGTGCAGTGACTTAATTTGAATTTACCTGTTCTTGATTACAAGTGAAATAGAACATTTTTTTATAACTTTATTGTCCATTTTCTGGTAATAGTACATTAACATCCTTTGTTCTTTTATATTTGACTGATTTTTGATTTGTAAAGGTTGGTGCTATATTCCAGTTACTAATCCTCCTCCAGTTGTCACTTATATTGCAGCATTGTTTACCATGTTTTTTTTTGTCATATGAATTATTTCTATTTTCATGTATTCAAATGATTCACTGTTTTTCATGTGATTTGTCCTTTTAATGGGTTGTTTATAAAGTTTTTTTTCCTGGTCTGAGGTTATACAAAATATTCTCCTACCTTTTCTTCTAATAGTTTGAAAATGTTGTTTTTCTTCATTTAAAAGTTTAATCCATCTGGAATGTATGTTTGGTTATGTGAGGTAGAATAAAATTTATTTTTCCATGTTGAAAATCCAGTTGTCCTAATACTTCTTACCAAATAGCCCCTTTCTCCCTACTCCCTAACGAGGCCATCTCCGTCATATACTTGACCCCCACACATGTTTCTATCCATTTCTCAGCCCTCCATCTGCCCCACTGCTCTGTTGCTCCATCGTGTTTTCTTCATTTTACATTAGAAGAATGGCTTTGTAAATCATAGCTACACATTATTTTTTAAAGATTCCTATTTTCTTTCTACTGGACATATCATGGTTTCTGGAGTCATCCCTCTCTTGTCGGGCAGCAAGCACATTGTTCCTAGATTTTTTTGTTTGTTTGTTTTGTTTTGTTTTCTATTATGAATGCTCCTATGGTGAATATTTTTGCATATAAAGCATTTACATGTTTTTGCATTATGTCCTTTGGATGGCTTCCCAGAAATAGAATTACTCAGTCAAAGGGCATAAATATTTTTAATGTTTTTAACTCATAGCATATGTTTATTTTAAAAATTAAAGTGAATAAAGATTCTGGTAAGTTCCTGGGACCCTACTGGGCTGAGACCAGTCTGGATCTGGAGCTGGCTACCCTGGGGACGTTCAAGAGAGAATTTGATGTGGTCTCCTTGCTGGATTTATCTTTTATTTTTTCCTGTTTAACACAAATTTTGGATACTCATTTACTCGGCAGTCATCAGTTAAGCACCTCTTGTGTGCCAGTTTGCCCAGGAAAGCAGGCAGCAGGATCCCATGTGCTCAGTGAAGTTGTGTTTTCTAGGTGGGAAGGCAGTAAATAAACACAGCCCTGTGTTAAGTGCTCCCCAGAGGAAAGACACAGACTGACATGAAAGCACGTTGGCTCCTATCGATTGATGGTCAGAGGTGACATGAAAGCTGAGATTTGCATGATAAGGAAGAGAAAGTCATGCCAAGTAGAAGAAAGACATCCTTTTGCTGGTGCCAGCTAGTGCAAAGGGCCCTATGGTGGAGCAGAGTGTGGCCTTGGGGCGGAAGGAGGGTCCCTGTGCTGAAAGTGAGGTGAACGGAGGCCCAAGAGCAAAACCAAGTCCCAACCGCGTAGGACAGTGCATTCCATGGGCAATCAGCAGCAATGGGGAGTCACGGCGCAGGGGCTCATAGAGAGGGTGTGGTCTAGTGGGTACTGTTAAAAGATCATGCAGGCTTCTCTGTAGAGCACAAGTTATAGGAAACCTTGTAGGAAAAAGGCTGAGGAAACAATCACGCTTTTCCAGGCTGGAGTCATTGGAGGCCCAGACAAGGGGTGGTGGTGAAGGGAAAGAAAGGGCGTGGTGCCATTATGTAGTAGAAGTAGATTCTTGAGAATTGCTGGTGGCTTGGAGGTGTGGAGTTAGAAAAAAGAGAAGAACCAAGAATGCGTCCTAAAAGGTTGGCTTAAGTGACTGGGAAAGTGGAATTACATTGTTGAGATGGAAAAGAGTAGGGAGAATAGGCTTGGGGAGAGGGGTGGAAATGAGGGTGGGTTTGGCTTTGACCATGTTTAGCCTGAGATGCCTTTTTGGTTAACAAGTGGGGAAGTCGGTGAGGCCCCTGGAGCCACAGTGCTGGGATCCCAGGGAGAAGGTGGGCTCCTTCATGGAGACTTGAAGTCATTGGCCAATCAGAGAGAATCTAAATCTCCTGGATTGTAAACAGGTGTATAATCAGAAAAGAGAATGGAAGCCTTTCACCAGTGTCTAGTTAACCCTATTATTTTCCTTCTGAATTTTGAAAATACACTGGGTTTCTTATATTTATCTTGTGAATAAAAATCCTTTTTCCTTCTTTCCAAGTAGGAAGAGGGAAAAACGTGAGTTTTCTTTCTTAGTGGCTTCCCGATGCCTCTCTGGGCCCTGACAGTCCCTGATTTTTAGTGGAGACTCTAAGAATTATTACTGCCGTTTGATTCAGAGGCAATTGGGCAGATCACAAGAACAAGCTTTTGCCTCTTGCAAGCTTTTCCAGAAATGTTCCTCCGTCTGCTGTGTTTATGTAGGGACAGAAAATTTGTGCCTGCCTTTCGGTGAGCTTTTCTCAAGATACACACGGTGCTGCCTCATCCTATTACCCTGCGTCTCAGGACCTCTCTCGCCTCGATGGTGCCCACCGCCCCGGCACTGCCACCCGCGAGCCCCGTGCTTCTAGAGTAATGCCTTGCTCTGTCACCTGCAATGTGGGAGTGCCTGGGGTCCCCAGTACATTATTTTTCATATGTGAGGATGCATGTCTCCATGTTGGAGTATCAAACATGGAATTCAATTATGAAGAAAAACAGTATTTCTCACTCATACCAGAATAATGAAGGTTAGAAAAGGCAGTGTAGCTTTGGGATAGAAACAAATATTCGGGAATCAAAATATTCCACAATCAAGTCCCAATGTCTCTTCCTCCGGCCTGTGACCTTGGGTACATTTCTTGGCTTTCGGGGGCCTCAGTTTCCCCATTTGATTTGGAACAATCAAAATACTGACCTGATAAGGATACTGTGAGGCCTGGGAAATAATTCACTGGGAAGCACCCAGCATGCTCGTTGATTCACTTATTAAATATTCAGCACTCCTGAGTGAACAGAGAAGGGAGTGGAAGAGATCAACCATTATGAAAACAAAACCATTGTTTTTCTTCACGGTTTTGAGAGTATTCCAATTTTAATGCAATAAATGCTTATTTGTGAAATTAAGTTATGTAAATAATCAGAAATTACTTATTTGTTGCATGCCTGCCAAGTGTTAGTTGCCGTGCATGTAAAATGCACAGCACATAGATGTAGATCCTGCCCTCATAAAGCGTAGAGGAGTCTGACCTTTGAAAAAAATTATTCTTTTAGTAGAGTTGTGATAAGTCCAGTGGCGAATAAATCAAATTTTGACACATAAGCGTGTATACAGTTTAGTCATTATTTTTAGATTAATTAACATTAATATTATTGTCAATAATATTTCTCTTTGGAACGTTCACAATAATTAATGATTTAGTAGGTCAAGGCTGGAGATTGAAATACACAAATTTCCCAGGTGTTTGGGGGAAAGGCACTGATGTACCTTTAGCTGAGGAGGCGTGTCTGCCGGATGTTAAGTCTTGTCTCTCTGCCTATTTAATGCACTTCTCCCCCAAGGCAGCCTCCGCCTGTGCTGGGGGGGGGGGGGGGGTGAACTGGAGTAGCACCTTCTGAAAGGGAAGCCATGGATTGGGAGTGAAGCTCTGAGATGTCCTATCAAGACACATAATTTACTGTCAGGGTGACACACTGTTTTAGAATTTCTCTGTTAAAATGATAGCTAACGTTTCCTGTTAAGTAAAATGCAACTTAGCCAAGAATAAACAAAATCATAGTTGAGAATGAGAAAGGAAAATTATAATCCCTGAGAAAAGAGATTTAAAAAACACACCCATGACAATAACTACAAAGGTGGGATTTAAAATTCTCTCCCTGTGTCCTTCATTATATGCTCGTGCACTTACCAGCTAGTGAGACCAAGTGATCCTACCTGATTCCTTTTATTTCTGTCTGGATGTAGAACTCCACAGGTGTGGAGGGAAGCCTTGCTCAGGAGGGATTACCCCAAACATTCAGTACACTCAGCATTCGTTGGATGTTAAACAGTCAAGAAGACAGTAAATACTATTTGGGGAACATTGCTTTAGATGAAGATACATCCGTGTAGCATGGCTATAAGAGCCCAAACTCAAGAGATAAGAGTCCCCGTGTTTGAATTCTCTGCAACTTGATAGTTATGTAATCTTAAATATTTACCTTATTTGTGCCTCAGTCTTCTCATCTATAAAATGGGGTTAATAATAGAACTTATCTCAGAGGGTTGTTGTGAGGTTTCAAGGGGTTTATATTATTCAGTAAGTTCAGATTGGTGTCTGGCACATAGCAAGTGCTGTGTTACTGTTGATTATTAAATGTAGCTAATTTGGACTAGACATGGTTTGATAAAAGACTCGCATGCTGGAGAAGGGATAGCTAGAGAAGAGAGAAGCAAGAAGACTTTGGAAGTTAGGGAAAATCAATGACCTGCACTCCCTTTGGTGGAGGGGACTTCTATGAAAAGAAAAGGCATGTGACTGAGGCCTTTTATTGTCTCCTGACTCATAATACGGGTGTGACAGGCCAAGAAATGTAAGGAGAGAAAACATGGCCCAATGGGCTGGTGCCCTCATTCTCCTGAGAGGGGAGCGCTGACATGTGTGGAAGGGGTGTGGCCTAAATGGTCAGCTACAAATTCATAGAGTGCTATCTAGGATTGTGTGTGTATGTGTGCGAGTGCAAGAAGGGTTATAAGATGAAGTACCATTATTTTCTAGAACCCCAGAAACTGAAGAAAGCCCGTGCCCTTCTCATCTCCCTGTTTTGCGACCTCTTCACATACTCTCTCCACTTTGACCTGTTTAAGTTTATTAAAAAATATATGTACACCCACATTTTCCAAGGAATAGATGCTTTATGTATGGTTCATTCTTTGGAGGGGGTATATGTGTGCCACGTGACAAGTGGTTGCCATGGTAATTTCTCATTATTGTTGAATTGAAAAATAATTACTCTGGCAAAAATCCCATATAACCTGTCAGCACTTAAGTTAAAGATGCCAGGGGGCAGCCCTGGCAGCAGGATCCTGTTTTTGGTGGGGAGAGACCGCAAGATGGGGACAGGAGAGAATCCGGAGCGGGCGCAAAATGCTTTGGTGGATTTTTAAATATAATTAAGACTCTCTTTCGCTTTTTGACCTGAGTGCGTCTCTCAGTCTGATGGATGATTTGGCCGCCAGTGTTACTGGAGCTCACCTGCGAGATGGGACAAAGGGACCAGGGATTTCAATCGCAGAAATGCATACAGGGGGTTATTTAGACTGGAGACGCTTCCGTGGTGTTTCTACCTAATTAATATATACGAGACTCGTCGGCCCCGCTCCTCCTGCCTCTGTGCGGGCTGAGTTAATTTCATCTTTATTTACCTGGAGGCTGCTCTGTGCTGTTGTTACTTCCCAGCGTTGGGAAAAGGATGCACTTTTTACCTATTAATATTCACTAAACATTAATCATGCTCTGTTCAGATAATAAACAGCAGCGAGGCCGGGAAGGACCTGTGTGTCCGGGAAAGGCAGGACCCTGTCGGAAGCCTTGTGGGTGCAGAGAGCTGGATTCCTCCCCATCACCCACCTCCTGCCTCGGGTGGGGCATTTGGAGCTCAGTCATTCTGCCCCATAAGTCACTGGAGAAGGCCGTGAAGCACCTACGTTTTCTTTCTGGTCTCAGTATCAGGAAATATTCCTCCTGTTGCTTAATGAAGCCCCTGAAATACACTCTGCCTTTAAGAGAAGGCTAGGCAAGCTTTTATTATTGCCATTATTATTTCCTTATTGTATCTTTTTTTAATGTTTATCAGCCTATATAGTTTATATTTTTTTAAATTAAAATGTTTTGGTGACATTGGTTAATAAGATTACATAGGTTTCATGTGTACAGTTCTGTGACACAACATCTGTATATAGATTGTATGCCCACCACTCAAAGTCAAATTTTTTTCAGTCACCATATATTTGATGCCCTTTACCTTTAACTACACCCTAATCCCCCTTCCCTCTGGTAACCACCATACTGTTGTCTCTGTCTATGAGTTTTTGTTTTTCTTGTTTGTTCATTTGTTGCTTTCATTTTTATAGTCCACATATCAGTGAAATCATATGGTTCTTAACTTTTAATGTCTGACTTACTGTGCTTATCATTATATATCAGCCTATATACCTTCTTTTTTTCCTCTTTTTTTAATATTTTTTCTTTATTGATTAAGGTATTACATATGTGTCCTTATCCCCCCATTACTCCCCTACTCCTGCCCTTACCCCCCCCCCCCAATGTCTGTGTCCATTGGTTATGCTTACATGCATGCAAACAAGTCCTTTGGTTGATCTCTCCCCTTTACTCCAACCCTCCCCTGCTTTTCCTCTGAGGTCTGACAGTCTGATTGATCCTTCTCTGTCTCTGGATCTGTTTTTATTCATCAGTTTATGTTGTTCACTATTTTCCATAAATGAGTGAGATCATGTGATATTTATCTTCCTCTGACTGGCTTATTTCGCTTAGCATAATGCTCTCCAGTTCCATCCATGCTGTTGCAAATGGTAGGAGTTCCTTCCTTTGTACAGCAGCATAGTATTCCATTGTGTAGATGTACCACAGTTTTTTAATCCACTGATCTGCTGTTTCCAAATCTTAGCTCTGGTGAATTGTGCTGCTATGAATATAGGCGTGCATATATCCTTTCTGATTGGTGTTTCTAGTTTCTTGGGATATATTCCTAGAAGTGGGATCACTGGGTCAAATGGGAGTTCCATTTTTAGTTTTTTTTAAGGAAACTTCATACTGTTCTCCACAATGGCTGCACCAGTCTGCATTCCCACCAGCAGTGCACGAAGGTTTTTTTCTCCGCATCCTCACCAGCACTTGTCATTTGTTGATTTGTTGATGATAGCCATTCTGACAGGTGTGAGATGGTACCTCATTGTCATTTCGATTTGCATCTCTTGGATGATTAGTGACTTTGAGCATGTTTTCATATGTCTCTTGGCCTTCTCTATGTCCTCTTTCAAAAAATATCTATTTAGGTCCGTTGCCCATTTTTTGATTGGATTGTTTACCTTCCTTCTGTTAAGTTGCATGAGTTCCCTGTTTGGATATTAAACCCTTATTAGAGATAACATTGGCAAATATGTTCTCCCATGCAGTGGGCTTTCTTGTTGTTTTATTGATGGTTTCTTTTGCACTTCTTTGAAATTCTCAATGCTCACCTTTCTCCTGGCAGAGCTGGGCTCTGTAGATCCCAGTGAGAAATATGTCATTTAGAATTAGGCTTTGTTTCATCTCTATCCATGCACTGGTCAGACTGTAAGTTTTCAATCTGGAAGCACAGGGACCTACCTCATCTTAGAAAAGCCAGATATAGACAGGTACACACCCCAGGCTCAGGCACTGCCCTGGCGGAAATCCTTACACGCATGTATGTACATGGGGACTCTACGAAAGCACTTGTCACAGCATTTCTTCTAATGGCAAATAATTCAAAACTGTGTAGAGATCATTAGTAGCAAAATGCTGAAAGAAACTCTATTCCATTCATTTTGTGCACTGCCATGTAGCTTATTTAAAAAAAGAAGAGGTCTCGATTTATAAAATGCATAGTTCTCTAAAACACAGTGTGGAATTTTAAAAAAAAGTTTAAAGAAGGGAACACAATACATGATACCATTTAAATAAAATGTCAAGAACATAAAATAAGCCTGTGTATGAATGGGGTCATGTACATAAGTACTAGACATGTGCTAGAAAAGGTCATATGATTTTCATGAGACAGCTGTTTATGGGGTCCTAAGGGAGGGGAGAAAAATAGAGCAGGATATTGGGTGGAATCCAAGACATTTGTTTTTATTTTAAAAATTTCCTTTTTAAAAAAAGGAAAATAAGATATTTTAATAATAGTTAATTCTGTGTAATGGGTCCATGGGTCTTCATCATATTAACCTCTGTTCTTTACTTTTAAAAATTAATAAAGTAAAACCTCATTTATTTGCTTAACCAATGTTTCACAGAAAAAGAACAAGAAAAATACCCAGAAGGTGGCTCAATAGAATGGCTATGTAGGCATGAATTCATTTTTAAAGTTTCTGCCTCAATAAGGACCTTTCACATACATGGCTTGTGCTGATGAATGTGACAGAGGGAAGGCTTAGTCTGCACACTGTCCTGGCCCCTAGCCACTGAGTTTAGACACTTAAGAATCCTACAATGTTCAAGGCGAATCTTACAGTGTGGGTGCAGCCTCTCCACCTGTTCCTTCTGTTTTCCTGCTCCTTCACTGGGTCACCCATAGGTGGGAGCTCTGTCGAGAATGGAGAGATGCCTAATGCCCAGCCCCTGTCTTTGAGCATCTCGCAGTCCAGCACAGCAGTCAGACATTTATATACATGTGTATTACAACTTGGTGATTCCATTATTATTTGATCCACACTCTAATTACAGTGGGGGTAGTGGTTCATGCTCTGCTAATATAGGAGACAGTGAAAAAGGGGGTTCAAAGGTTGGGACTTGGCATTTGCTGGACTTTCCAGGCCAAAAGGACCACGTATACAAAAGACAGGAGGGAGGAGGTGGTTAACTGGGACCACTTGGTTCAGACACATAAGCTGCAGAAGGCCCTTTGGCTGCACATAGGCAAACTCCTGAGTGTGTTGGCCTTTGGTGTGGTAAGGATGGCTTTTCCCTGGATAGAATGTCTTCTGTGATATACACACCAAATGTTGTATCTCTGATGTCTGCCAGTATCTGATGTTCATACCCACTCCGTCCACACACCTGGGAACAAGACCTCAGGCCCTTGGTTTATTTTTAAGGGCTTTTACCATAACCTTCACTTGGGAGACCCAAAAGGTTGATCTTTACCTCCTGGGCAGTCTCAAGGCACCTCGTGGTTAATCCCCAAGTTCGTTTGCATGAGTGAGAGGGGTCAGGCGCACCTTCCCTTTGAACTTTAAGGAGAACCAACATAATGAGCTTCTCTTTGGAATTTGTGCTACAAAACGGCCTTGGAACCTTGACTATTGCAGTCTCCTACTGACCCACTTCCTGCACTTGGCCATGGCCTGCTCAGAGGAGAGAATGGGGCATTTCATGGGTCTTTCATTTCCCATGTTGGAGGTGCTGATTACAATCAAGGGGTGGAGGGGGCAGTGCTAGCCTGTAGTTAGCCCTGCAGAATTTCTGATAGTCCATTTTCCTTTATATTTCCTTACCCCCTTTATCTTCCTTGCATGTGGCCCAGCACAGCACTCACAGCCTTTGTCTGCAAGGCTCAGACCATTCTAGATGACTGAAAAGTAGGAGTTGAATAATGGAGATCCTCATTTTTTTTAACTTTTAAAAAATATATTTTATTTCAGAGAGGAAGGAAGAGGGAGAGAGAGAAAACATCAGTGAGAGAGAATCATTGATTAGCTACCTCTTACATGCCTCACACTGGGGATTGAGCCTATAACCTGGTTCATAGATAGATGCTCAACCACTAAGCCATGATGGCCAGGCCTGATATTTTTTCAGTGTTGTCTATAGCTCCTGAGGTAGCTGTGTCATTAAGAATTGAACTTCTACCTGTCAGAACTGCTTGATCTTCTGCCAGAGATTTTGTATTTGGCTCAGCAGAGGCCTTGTAGCTGCATAGCAGCCACTGCCTAGAACCCAAGCCTTGTTACTATACAGATTTCTTTCACCAAGTTGCCTATATGATCCCAGCAACTATACCAGGCAGCTAACAGGAAGCAAGAGGTGTTTGAGGAGGAGGTTTATTATTAGGAAAAACACATGAAAGTGGGGGAACATGTGCAAAATCTGGGAGAGCCAGAGCCCTGCTGGCGTTATGTTCTCTAGCGAATGTCATGCCTTTTATTCTGTGGAACCATTTTTGTCTTCAATTTAAAGTGGAAAATCACATTTTAAGAATTATTTGAAAAAAACACACAAACAAAACATGGGCTGGTAGGTTTATTAATTGTAACAAATGTACTACTTGGTTGGGGGATATTGATAATGGGGAGGCTACCCAGGTGTGGGGGTTGGGCATATGGGAAATCTCTGTACCTTCCTTTCAGTTTTGTGTGAACCTAAAACTGCTCTAAGAAAAATAAAATCAATTTAAAAATGAACTGGATTTAAGCGGACTTGCAAGTAGCTTTACCACTTTCTAGCTAGTTATTTGATTTTTTTACTGATAGTGTAACTTTTTGAAATTCAGATAATTTGATCCACATTCTAATTATAGTGGGGGTAGTGGTTCATGCTCTCCTAATATAGGAGACAGTGAAAAGGGGGGTTCAAAGGTTGGGATTCAAAGGTTGGGATTCAAAGGATTTCTCTATAAATATTTAAGGGTCAAATGAAACAATAATGAGTAATTATAGCTGCCATTTATTGAGCAGATGCTATGTGCTGGGCAGTCACGCCTTCATCTTCATGCTCCACTAATAAAATATTATTCCCACTTTACAAATGAGCAAGTAGTTGCAAAGAAGTTAGAGGACTTGACTAAGGTCATCCAGCCAGTAAGAGACAGAATTCCCATGTTGAAGTCAGTGTAACACAGAGGTTAAGGATATACATTCTCTCTAAGGCCACCTGCTTTACTCCAGGGTAGCAATTAGGGTAGTTGTGAATGTAAGATGTTAAATTCATGTGAAGCTCTTAGAAAATATCAGGTGATAGGTAGTAGTATTAACACAGGGACCCTCACATGTATGTTCTTCCCATAATTTTCTCCTCTCACGTGAGGCTGATATAAGACTAGCCTTGCCCTAGCCAATTTGGCTCAGTGGGTAGAGCATTGGGTTTGATTCTGGTCAAGGGCACATGCCCAGGTTGTGGACTTGATCCCCAGTAGGGGGTGTGCAGGAGGTAGCAGATCAATGATTCTCTCATCATTGATGTTTCTTTCTCTCTCTCTCTCTCTCTCTCTCTCTCTCTCTCTCTCTCTCTCTCTCTTCCCTCCCTCTCTCCCTCTCTCCCTCTCCCTCCCTCTTCCTTTCCCTCTCCCTCTCTCTTCCTCTCTGAAATCAATAAAAATATATCTTTTTTTTAAAAATGAAAGACTGATATTTAATGTTTTTTTTCTTTAATCCTCACTTGAGGACATGTTTGTTTGTTTTTTAATGAGAGGGTGAGAGAGACATCGATGTGAGAGAGAAACATTGATCCGTTGCCTCCCATACTTGCTCCATCCCAGCAACTTGAGGTCAGCCTAGGTCTTCCCTGGGTTTCTACCTTTAGGGCCCCATTTTTATTTCTTTTTTGGCAGAAATGCAGGAAAGCAGAGTTTGATTAAGGAAAATGGTGAAGTGTCTGATTTCATCATTGGGCCTTTGAACCATCAGCAGGGCAGGAGAGCACTGATAAATTTCTGAATATCTGCTCAGAGTTTTAATTGTGGGGCAGACAGGCATTTTTGCCAGGCAAATGGGTTACACCCAGTGGGCGTGATAGGGAAACGTGCTTGGTGATGAGCAGATGGTTTTATCAGGTCCATTTTGATGCTGTTCATGGAATGCCTCACCCCTTAGCAGTGACAGTGAGACAGTGCAGGGGATGAGCATGTTACTGATCATCAGTGAGTGCTGGGCTCCCTGCCGGGCACTTTTATACCCACTAAGGGAGTGAATGCTCACATTTACTCTGAGGTATTATTGTTAGTATTACTGTTGTTGTTGCATCTACTCTGCAAGACAATGATGACTGTTGTCCATCTGAATATTATCCTCACCCCCCAGGAAGGAAAACAGGCTCAGGGAGTGAAATAAGTTGTCCAAGTTCCTGTAGCTGGGATGATGCTGAGGCCTGAGGTCTGCCCACAGGAGTGAATTCCGCAAAGGATGTCGGGCCACCTGATATACTGGGCCGTGCCAGGCTTCCTGGGTGTGAGTCCTGGCCACGGGGCAGCACAGACAAGCAAGGAACTGGGAAGAAAAACCAACCTGAGACACAATAGTCCCTTTCAGCTCTCTCTCCCTTCTGCTGAGCCCTGACTCCTGCCTTCCCAAAGGCTGCTGGGGAATGTGAGGCAGAGGAGCCGGGGCAGGTCTCGCATGTCCGAGGGTCCGAGTTTAAATCTCAGCGCCACCAGTTCTTGGCAGCTTACATTGGCCACCTGAGCTTCAGCTTCTGCAGCTGTAAAGTAGGACTAATAAGGTGAGCAGCTTTATTCATTCAGTAAACAACTTTTATTGAGTGATACCGTGGGCTCCACACCATTTGGGTGCCTGGGAGGTAGAGCAGTGAGCAAAACAGAAGCCCTGCTCACAAGAAAATTATGTTATTGTTATACTGGAGAGAGAGAGAAAACAAACAAGCAGGGAGGTAGTGGAGAGCAAGTGGGAAAATGCACATAAAATACTTACAGTGGTGCTTGGCATGGGGTAAGCACTCAATACATGTTAACTTATTCTTTATCCATCTGTGTAGCCATGTGAAATAAAATGTGCCAGTGCATCCAGGTTTCCAAATAGTGTTTCTTTCTGCAGCTGCCCCTTCCCCTTCTAAGCCCACTGCCTTTTCTAGAAGCTCTGCCAGCCTCCAGGGCTCCCAAGCTTTGTGCCGTGGTCTCAGGTCTGGAGTGAGGCTACCTGTTAGCTGCTCACTTGGAGGTCTTCTACTAGTGGGTTTTGAGCCCTTGGGGATAGGGACCAGTCTCTCACCCAGCTGCGTACCCTGAGGGCCTGCACATAATAAGTGCTCAATTAATATTTGTTTTCAAAAGGAGAAAAGGGGGTAGCTTGGATGTGGCTCCATGAATTGCCCTTGGGTGGTTTTATATGTACTGTGTCTTTACGAAGAAGAGTGCTGGCTTTTGGTGTGGTGATTGGGAGGAGGCCAGAAAAAAAGAGACTGAAAATAAATTCATTTGTCTGCTTTTTTTTTTTTTTTTTTTTTTTTTTTTCTGGAAAGAGGATGGCATCCATCTTCAGTGGTCCCTTAATTATTCTTGCCAGGACTGCAGGCTTGTTCCCGAAGCCTGCCAGTGACAACAACCTAATGTCATAAGCGGAACAACTTAACGGGAAGACTCCAGGCCTTGGATGTCTCCGCCAGGGCCGCAGCAGCGGGGCTATCGAGTGGGGAGCAGCAGCCCCCCTCCACTCCCCTCCCCGCTCTGACAGGCAGCTGTGAACCATCTTGGGCCTGAGGTCTGGCACCCACCAACAATCTTCTGGAACAAGAATGTGCTTAAGAATTTAGGGGTAAATGGGCCACGGTCCAGAACATGAGGCCCCCCTTTTAAACATGACGCTCTGCATAACCTTCCCAATTCCTGTGATAGGAGGCCCCCTCTGCCCTTGGAGAGTAGCAGTGATTTTCACTACCTTAAACTGGGCCAAGTTCAGAGTGTTTTCTGGATGAGCAAGGGAAGCACTCATCCCAAGACAAACAAACGGGATTCATGGGGATGGTTTGCATTCTGCTGAACTGCTTCACTTTGAATAGCTGCTTGAATAACAAGCTGGGGGTTGTCTATAAAACAATCCTCAAAAACAATCCATATGCACGTGATGATTGCTTTGACCACCTAGATAGAAACACATCTGTCTACATATATCCATGTAGCAGCCACACCTGGATTCCTTACAGGAATATTTGCACAGAGTAGGGCTGTAAGCCACACATACCCTTTTTGGAATAAATTGTGTTTTTAAAAATGTACCCTCCTTAACCTAGTTGTAATAATGTGGTTTCTGTTTATAAAATTGGACTCTTACAAGAGCAACAAGAAAGAGAAAAAGCTGAATGTATTTTACATGAAATACTAACCTTTTGTTAAAAGAAAATATCATTGTGCTCTAGAGTAAATTTATTGAATCTTCCCAAATATATCCTCCAAAATTAATTTTCACCAGGTTTGCATAAACTCGTTTATTGAATTGGAATTCAGTCCCCACTAGAGGCAATTCATTTGAAGAGTGACCTACACCCGCCCACCCTCTTTCTAGAACACCCACATACATATGCTAGCAGCGACTGGGTTTTCTATTTCTTCCCCCTCTGAGATATTTCCCACACTTGCCTGCTAAGTAATGATCCGTCTCTTTGCAGGATAGTGACAACCTCTGGTGGGACGCGTTCGCCACGGAGTTTTTTGAAGATGACGCCACGTTGACCCTTTCCTTTTGTCTGGAAGATGGACCGAAGCGATACAGTAAGAGCGAAGTTTGTTTTTCTGATATTTCCTCTTTTTGCGCCTCTAAGAAAACCCCAGGGGTCTTCAGAAACTAACACAGTGCCGACAGCCTGACAGTGATACCTCCACTCCTGACGTTCTTGCTTCCGATCAAGGCCTTGTCATAGGTGGCAGCCGGGTCTCCGTCGAGGCTTAGAGTGTTTGGACACGTGGTTGTTTAGCAAGCGAGGCGAATAGCAACCAAGTCACTCAATGAAAAGTGGGAGGTGAATTGCAGAGATTTCCCACTGGTCTCCTCCCCGGGACCCCCCTTTATCTTGACAGCTCACACCTCACTCCCAGTGTTCTGCTTCTGAAGGTTCCTTTAAAAAATTGCTCCTAGTTACTGTATCAGCAACATCCTTCTAATTTCCTCTTACCAATTATCTCAGGTGTTGTTGGCCAAGTGCTATCTTTTCTGGGGGTGGGGGAGGAGTGGGGGAGACCCCAGCTGCTTTGAACACACAGTTTGGGATTGGTGTTGACAGAATTACAGTCCCCTGACTTTCCTGCGAGTGATAACTCCGTAAGGATCCTCCAATTACAGCCCACGGCACCTTGGGCAGCAGCTGATCTGTCCTGATTAGGTTCAGCCACCTTGTCAGAGATCAGATGTGCTAGTTCTGCTGTAAGACTGGGAGGCCCAGATACGTCAGCGCCCAGGCAATTAATGTCCGGTTACATCAGGGGGAGATGTGTTTCCAGAATCCAGGGTTGCCCATATGAAAGGATCTGTCAGAGGGTAGAACACCCCACGTGTCACAAACATGGGGAGGAGATGATGCTAGAACCAGCCGCAGGATGTTTGAAGGAGGCAACCCAGAGCATTGGGCAACTTATAGGTAATCAGGCTCTTGCTAAAAACGATTGAAAGATCTGATGGCTGCTAACTGTATTTCAAAGCCATTGGGAACAACAACTTATTGGTGGTGGTGTTTTAATTTTGGTGACCTTAGGCAACTCAGTAGTGTTTGGATCTATTGCATGATGAGTTCATTAATTATGCTCATAAATGCGTGGTGATTTGCAATAGTGGCAGACTGGGGCGACTCAGCAACTTGGACTTGCTGCCCTATGGAAACTCAGTGCCAGGAGCATGTCTTTGGATCTGTGTACTTTGGGCTTTTAAAGGTGTGGGGCATTTCTAATAAATATTTTGGGTGAGGGCGGCAGCTAGTATGTCAGACAATGGGCTGTTTTAGTGTCTTTATTCAGCATAATGACTCTGTTGCAGGCAAAGTTAAGCCACTTGATGGGGTTCTGATGAGTTAATTTGCCTTCCTGGGTGTGGGTACCCCCAAGAGATGCCCGAGACAGTAAGAGAGTCGGGTTTAGAAGCCACTGTTTCCAAAGTTCCTAGGAGATAAATGAACTCGGCAATCCAACAATTACTCTCTCCCCAAAAGCCTGCCTGATCAATGGTGAATAATTTCCAACCGAGCAGTCATCCATCTTGTGAGCCTCTTCTTCTCTCTCTCTTTTTTTTTAGGCATAAGCTCAGATACTTTCAAGTTATTATTGTTTTATGTTCCTTATTTTTATGCTTTTTTAGTTTGTTTGTTTGGAATTCATCAGGGTCTGCTCCAGGAACTAGAATTACAGTTTTAAAGCCTGTTCTAATAAAACAGGTCCCCCATCTTCCCTCTGTTCACCCCTCACCCCGACATCATTTGGGGGTGAGGCATGATCAGTGCCTCTTTAAGAGCTTACATCCATGGACAGGAGGAATGCCTGACTCTGAGCCATTGTTGCCCAGGTTTCTTTGTTTCTCTGAGCCAAAATATTTCCCAAGCAGAGAAGAGAAACAAAGATGATTGACAGCTTGGAGCCAAGTCTCATCAGCTGCTTTGCTGACAGCCTGGTGATGTGCACACGCTGCTGATGTGCGGGCGAGTGACAGCTGATTGACAGCCGGGACTGGGAGACGGGAAGATGAAGCAGGCTTAGAACGCCCGGCACACACTGTTTATGCAGCGCTCCCAGCACAGGCGCTGCCACCTTAACTCATTCGTGGTCCAGGCACCCTTTGCCAGGCTGAGAAGGCACCTGCTGGCCTGGGCTGCAGGCTGTAGCTCTTCCGTGAGTCCTTCCAGGGAGCCACGAGCTTTGCATTTCTGAGGGAGAATATAAGTCTTCCCTGTTAACATTTACATATACAGTCTTCACTTGTACATCTAAAAAAATCCCCCAATTACTTTCATTCTAGGTACCAAGAAATATCCCAATAGATTTCTTTACCCCTTACTAGGAAAAACTGCTTCTTCTCCCTCCCCATCTCTCTGCTTAGATGTCTTATCTCTAAGCTAGGTGAATCCCATAATATGCATCTGCTTATATGTTTGTTCCCTGTCACTCTCTATTAGAATGTTATCTCCACCTGGGCAGGACTTTTATGTTATTTATTGCTGAATTCTCAGATGAATACACGAACTCACACATAATAGGTGCTCAATAAATATTTGCTGAGTGAATAATTGAATGAATGAATTGACATTTGGGGAAAGTTTATATCAACAAACAGAACATTGACAAAACAATCCCTTTACCTAGATCTCTGGACTATTTTAACTGGAAGAATTGAATCAACAATTGAATTGAACGATGTGCTGGTATTTTCAAATAAGCTCTAGGATATGGTCTGATCTACTTTAAGTGGGGCAGGGGAGCAGTGAAAAAAATCAGGAAATAAGTATGCTTCGGGAGGTGCATTGTGCCTCTGTATTAGTTGTGTTGCACTCCCCACCCGGGTCCCCACTGTCCTCATGTGCCCAGGTGGGACATGATTGGGAGAAATATAGACTGCTGGGAGTGGCTGGTGTGGAGAGAACCTGATAGACAGGGTTACTGGACCTGTCTGATATCGGGCTGTGTGTCCCTAAACGAACGTGCCAGTCCCTGCCTTGCGGCACATCGGGAAGTTGTTCTCTAGCAGTTCCAAGGAGGTAGGTTTCTTCTGGGGGTAGAAGAGGTAAGTGACTTCCTCTTTGTCAATAGATTAGTGATTAAAGACTATTAGAGCTGAAAAGCATCTTTTCTGAAAATGGAAAGTTGGTCCAGAGGGTCCCAGCTGGCAAGTCATTGGGCCTCCAGTCCACTGACTTCAAAGTCGAAGTCAGAGCATCTTCCCCTTCCTGTCCCCATCCTATCCCTACATCCTCCCATAGCTAATGGGAAAGGAATGGATTCGTCAATTCACACATTTCCAGGAACATAAGTTGCAAATAATGACCGTGTCTGATATGACAGAAGGCAAGGCGAACAGAGGAGTGGGTTCCTGAGCCCTCTGCATGCAGACTTGGCACACTTACTCTCCAGCATCCTGTGTGATTTTCCTCCCCATCTTGTACAGAAACAGCCATTCTTAGCTTGATTGCTCACTGTTAACTTAACTTCAAGCTAGTACTGAGGCTCCTCTACTCCCTTTTCAGACATATGGCAGAACTGTGCCCCTCACCCTAATAATCCATTAAAAGCAAACCTCGGACCAGTTGGTGTAGCTCAGTGGTTGAGCATTGACCTATGAACCAGGAGGTCACTATTCAATTCCCAGTCAGGGTACATGCCTGGGTTGTAGGCTCAATCCCCAGCGTGGGGTGTGCAGGAGGCAGCCAATCAATGATTCTCTCTCATCATTGATGTTTCTGTCTCTCTCCCTGTCCTGTCCTCTCTGAAATCAATAATTAAAAATAATTTTAAAGCAAACCTGGGACCATTTGAAATGTAGTGTCATCAGTATTGACTATTGTTATTTAACAATGTCCAGTCTCAGCCTCACTACAGCTTTTGTGCATCATTTGATGGGCTTGACAGTTGGCAGGAGCTTGTCATGTGTGTTCAGTGTTTGGAGCTTGCTGCAGAGCCTCGCTGATTAGCTGTGAGCCCATAGGACCACTCTGGTGGGCACTTCCTGCTGAAATGCACACCAAAGAGATGGCCACCTCCCAGAAACTAGCTCTATGTCCGGTGGGTCAGTGACGTGCAGGGGGAGGGAAACAGAGGGGAACGGTGAGTGAGTATGTGTAGGGCTCTGTACTTTGGTGGGTAAGGACTCTCACACTTAGTTAAACATGTCTAGGTTGGCATTCTTGCTTTGGAAATTCAGGTGAGAAATGATATAACTACTAAAATGCCATCTTGTCTCAGGGCACTTCCTTGAGGCCTACATTTTAGGAAAGGTGTATTGTACAGCAGGTGCTCTGGATATGATACCTGGGTGCAAATCCAGCTTTGTCTTTTACTACCTGTGTGATTTGGCATAAGTCATGTTCTAAGCATCAATGGTCTCAGCAGAAAAGTTTGATGATCTGATGCATGTGAAGTTCTTAGCAGAGTTTCTGGCACCATGAAAATGCTCCATAAATAGCTTTTGCTATTGGATTGAATTCCAATGAGCACATTGTGGTCTCTAGATTGAGATCCAGGGCAATTCAGATACAGTTGTCATTAATCTAACTCTTGTTTGGAATTTCGGGATTGATGGCTGCCAGTAATTTTCTATCACACACTTGTTAGTTCACCATGACTTCTGTCTGGAATAAGGATTTCTGACATGTGACCTCACACCTTCATAGTCACATCAGCCAAACTATTAATTCTCTTTCTGTCTGTGGCTACTGGGAGGGGCGGGGGGGGGGTATGCATTTTACTCTCCAGAAAATGAAGGTTGTTTTAAGACAAGTCATCACTTTGCATAGCATTATTTTCCTCTGTTTCTCTTGGTCATCAAGTCCCATTAGATAGTTTGAAGAACCACACATTGGTCCCTCTGTGGAGTCATTTTGACATTCATTTCTCTTTTACATTTTCTTCCCACCTCCCTTTCTTCTGACAGCTCTGATAGCATTGCAATATAGCCTAAGTGCTTCAATTTTCTCCTGTAATATGTGTTTTTTTTATGTGTTGTGTACCTGGATGTGTCCCCCGAAGGTAGAGAAATTCTATGAGGCCCACACAGCTTCAGCATCTCTGGCTACTATTTTTCTCCTGCTTTTTATTGGTTCACCTGGTCCAGCTGTGCTTTAGTGTGCTTGCTATAGAGAAATTTTTAAAGCATTTCCCCCACTTTCTTTTCCTCTCTAATTTATTACATGATTAAAGATAGATTTCTGGGAAAATCACTCCTTGAGTACATGCATAGGAGCTTTGACACCACACTTAATAACTACTGTGTCACGAATGTGGCCATTTAAAAAAGCTACATGCACAGAATGTCCTTGCAGAAGGGGGAGGAGGGGGTTAAAAGGCCAGATCTGTGCGTGTGAAAAGAGAGTCCACCTGAGATCTGGAAAGGCTCAGGTTTGTGGGGCCGGTGCTTGAAGACCCCGAATCTCTTCAGGAGACATATGCCAACTGGTCCTGGATATCTCCCTCCACAAAGTAGCTGTGTTTCTCTGAAAATTCCTCATTTTCTTCCATTTTTTTTCACTTATGGAAGTAGAAATGAAAATCATGAACTTTGGATCCACACAGATGTATTTTGAGTCTTTGCTCCACCATAACTCTGTGATGTTAGGCATGTGATGTGATGGTAGGCATGTTGCTTAAACCATATTAACCTCAGTTTCTTTATATATAAACCCAAGGTAATAACACCAACATCATAGGGTACTTGTGAAGATTGAATAAGATTCAATAATATGTAACCTTAGCTCAGTGATGCCCATGGAAAGCACATAATGAATAATTATTGCATGAATGAATGAATGCATGACCAAGAGAATGAGTGAAACCTATGATATGCCAGTCACTTGTTTTAAAGCGGAAGATAGTTCCCATTATTCATTTAGTCAGTTGGCACATAGCAGGAAAAACTCTGCCTTTGGGCAAAGCCAGACCACACCTGTCTTCTTTCTATATGGACACCTTAAGAATTGAATTTGTAACCAATTGGGAGAAAAAGTGATATTAATGGAAGATGGTGGTTTAAACAAACAAGCCCCAAACTATTACAATGATGACACCTGTCCAACAGAGGGTTGGGATTCCATCACCTACTTTGCTCAGACAGCAAGAAGCTATTGAACACATATCAAGTGTTGGCCACTGTTCTAGGCACCTTTGGACTTGCTATCTTATTTATTGAGGACCAGGTGAAAGGAAATGAACTTCAATTGCATTTAAAAAAATGTATCTTAGAGAAAAGAATGCACTGCCTCGGAGTAGCACTTGATGGTTCGTTACTGGATGATTGTGGCATTTCGTTGCTTAATGACATAGACCTCTTTGTCTCAGATGACTCCAGAAAATGATTTCCTTTCCATGGAGCTGCACTAAATGGTTTCTGGAAGGCTCTGGCCTCTGAACTTGTGGTTTTAGTGAGTGACCCTTTTCAGCAGCAGTCTTCATTAGGCCGGCGATATTTGGAGTGAATTGAATTAGGACTAAAGCACACTAGCATTTGAAGTTCATTTGTTCCTGCACTCATCCTTTGGTTAATTCATTCAGAAATCACTGAGTTTTTGCTATTTGTCATTATAGTGGGGCATACAGTTAAAGAGAAAGGCCTTTTCTCACAATTTTTTTCATTTGCTTTTGATTCCATTTTATTTAAAATTCTTTCTTTACATGGGCATAATCAGCTAAGTAGCTCAAAAATAAAATATTCTGATATTAATGCCAAATCTGGGACTAGTTATAAAAAAGACTTGAGAGAAAGCCTACAACTGATCGATGAACAGACAGACTCCTAAAGGGGAAAAAGAAACTGAATCTCTTCCCATTTGTGGTTCCAATGGATGATATCAAGATTTGCAAATGGGCCATAACAATAGATTGAACAGACATTCCAATCTCTCATTGCTAATAAATACCACACTAATAATTACATGAAATAATGGACATAAAATGCTTTGAATGGATTTAAAGTGCTTTGCAAGTTGAAGGTATAACCATCACCATATTTGTAATTGATCTTTATGATTTTATGACTTTCTGTTTTCCCTTTATAAGTCAAGCTGTTAAGAAATCTAGGAGGATTGTTGGGTTTCTCATGCAGATAAAATTTATTGTTGAATATACATTTATGGGTCTGACTGACTTGAGCAAGTCAGACCCATAACTGCCCTTAAATGCTTAATTGAGGTCTGGGTGAAGTACTAACCAGGAAATGGACAGTGTGTGTTGTTTTTGAGACTCTGTGTGACTATGATATCTATGGGGTCTGACACATACCTTTCCTGACTCTTTGTTTCATAGCTTATATTCCTACTCCTAAATTTCTCTATGGTTTTAACACCAAGATGTCACTATCCCATTATGGGCCACAGGAAGATTGTGGCAAACTTTTTAATTATTAAAATTACAGATAGTGTAATTGGCATTTATTGTCTAAGCGCTGGCAATGTTAACAGAATTATAGAGATACATCTCATTCTATCCTCTGATTAATCCCATTTACTCATCATCTTGAAGATAAGGTTGCTAGATAAAATGTAATAAAAATATAAATGTAATAAAAATAAAATACAATAGTTCTATTACAAAATTATCTTTTGTTTATCTGAAATTGAGAGTTAACTGGGCATCCTGTGTTTTTCTTTGTTGAATGTGGCAGCCACAAGTTCATGCTCAAATATGAAATCCTGATAATTCCAGAGAAGCTAAAATAGGGTGTGAGTATAGCATATTATATGAAAAAAACTCTAAGAGATTTACCTGGTTTCTTAGTCACAGAAGTCTTCCCTCTCTGTATGTCCAGCCCTGTATTCATGAGTCCCTCCTACAGAACAAAACACCTCAGCAGTGGGTGGGGTGGGGTACAGGTTGAAGCCCGCCTGAATTTAAATCCCAACTCTGTATTACAGGCTGTCCACAGTTGACTTTGCCAGGGATTGGGCATAGTCATTGAAGAGGTACATTGCCTGCCTTAAAGGAGCTTACAGTTAACTCTAATGCAATAGCATCAACACTGGAAGAGCAGGACAAGGGAAGTGACCATATGGCACTGAGAAAGAAGTGATCAAATCTGATTTTAACTCCAGTTGAGTCTTTTAATAATAAGAAAGTTTGCCAAAATCACCCCGTAGCCCATGATGGCGTAGTGCCATCTTGCTATGAGAACCATAGGGAACAAATAGGAGTAGGACCATAAGCTATGAAACTAAGAGTCAGGAAATACATGTGCCAGACAGAGTCATAGTCACACAGAGTCTCAAAAACACACCTCCTCTCCATTTTCTGGTTACTACCTCATTCCGACCTCAACTAAAGGGCTGGCAAAGATTTATTTCTAACCTTCTAAAACCCTTAGTTTTCTAAAGTCATGGCAGAAAATACCCTATCACAATGCTTTGAAAATATAGGCGTTCAGTAAATATTTATGGACTGCATGAGCGATGTAGCACTGGTAAATAGTACAAATATGACCCACAGGGCCTGAATATTTGGCCCACAGGCACATGATTGTGCATATGATATTTCCCGTGTTTTAGTAAGTTTCTACCCTTGCAATCTCAAGTTGTAGCTACTCATTGATGTCAGAGTCACAGAAATGTCACAGAGCAACTTGGAAATTTGTCCACAAACAGAAACAGGACTTGAGACTCAAATATTTTAAACACCAAACCGAAATCACATTTACCCAACCTACAACACTAGGATTGATTTTTTTTCTTTTCTTTAAAGCTTTGGGCCATGAGTTGATAGAGTATTTCACCACATGGTTTGTCTGCCACCCTCTTGGTAAGTCCATTTCATGGAATAAGTAGTCCTTAGCAGTGGTTAACTAGGTACATGAATCTACTTATTAAACAAATCTTAATAAACTTCATTTCCGTGGAAACAGTTGTTTATTTATTTAGCCTTTCTCAGGGACTTCCCACATGTCATATTTCTGTGCCCTAGCGATAAGAAGATGAATGAACAAAATCTCTTGCCTTGGAGGAGCTAAAGGTCTAGTGAGCTCTTATTTCTAGGACTTATTATTAGCCAGATGGTTTCATAATTGATGCCCTTTGCCTCCTCGGTTTATGAAACTGTTCTTAATCATAATCACCAACATATTTTTAGACTCTATATCCAAATGTAACAATTGTTTTTTTCTTTTCATTTTTTTAACAAAAAAATCTTTAAAAAACAGTTTAAAGTGCGATGTTTGCAGTATTTTCTTTGCATGACACTTAGCGAGGTGACATGCTATGAGGTCCACTCCCCATAAGCTAATGTGTAGCCTAATCTTTACTTTGTGACATGTTTTCAGGTTGTAAATGTACCTTATTTGTGACAATGGGGTAAGATAAAGCATTTGTTGAAGTCAGTTTAAATTAGCATTCTTGTACAACTGTATTAGGCATGTTCAGGTAACTTTCATTAAGAATGTAGAGGCTTTATGACAAAATCACCCATCCGGATGTGTTCCATTATTTATTGTTTCATCAAGGTAGTCATATTTGAATTCAAGACCTTACGGAACTAGGTACCTTTATTATTCTTTCCAAGAGAATCAGCTTCACATGACTATTACAGCGTGCTTGTTTATTTTTATGAAGTTGGTCCTTTCCCAATTGGTGCTACCTTCAATATACTCTTTGATGGGAACTTTCCTGATGCAACATGTATCTTTAGCTTTTCAACAAGCCAGAAGAAGCTGAAATTGACACTAGTAATCATTTTTAAGATCCGTAGAAGGAGGAAGTAAGGTCACATGTGAGCAAGTGATGAGACAAGTTCTTCATATTATCTGAAACAACGAGAGTATTACATTATTTTTACAGACTTTTCTAAAAAATAAGTCTTACTTAGTCCTGCCTTTGAATAATCTCATTTGCAATTTGATCATCTTTTGTTTTACTTTGAAAAATGCATCATTTCCTATGCCAGGATGGGTTAGTTACACTGAGAACAATGAGAGAGCAAGAGTTCTTCCAGAGTCTAATCGTGAGGCAAGCCCAGTCTGTAATGCACAGGGGGGTATTCTCTCATAGACACACATGGTATCTCCATGTTAACTCTCGGATTCCAGATAAAAATCAGCACTTGAGATGGTCCTCAGTAATAGGATGGTGTCTGTGTGTGTGTGTGTGTGTGTGTGTGTGTGTGTGTGTTGCAGAATTAATGCAAGCTTTGAAAATATTTCAAAAATTGAAGTTAGTTACCTGAGAGGTAAAATTTTCTCTGGAAATGTTTGTCATGCCATATGTGTGTTAGTCATGTCCTATGTATGAAGTACTCACATTTGATAAAGTCAACTGCTCTTATTCAATTGAGGCATTTAGGAAAGTTCAACTTTCAAGCTTAAAAAAAATCAATGATAATCAGCTTTTTCAAGGTTGCCTGCCTAAAACAACTTAACGTCTCTATACTTATTTGCTTCTCTTCAATAGAATCATAAGATAAATGATAAACTCGGTTTGGCAGGTTATGTAAACAAACCGCCAATTATGTCCTTAATAGTTTCCCATACTATTAGTGCCCAAATGTATTTCCTATAAAATGCTTAAGTGCTCAGAGCGCTATTATTTCTTTTAAAGATGGGCCCAAAATCAGTAACTATGAGAGTTATTATTCAGGTTCAGTGTGGCAGCAATTTTTCACCTGATAATTACCTTGTTAAATTAATGTCAGGCCAGCGCCATGCCTTGATTAAGGAAATGGTCCTCCAGCCCCGTGCAAGCGGCCCAGCTGTGGAAACAGTGCTAATTTATTGAACCCAGGCTCATCTTCAGCACGGCTTCTATGACATTCCTTAATAGAAGTTCTAAGAAGTTGTATGTTTCTTATGAGGGGATTATGCTTTCTTTGGTGAGGTCCCATGGTATCTCTTGACAGTTGGTGTTTCCCATGTTCTTCCTGTTTTCCGCTCTGGGCTTTGCCAACCCGGGCGCTGTGTACTAGTAATTGGGGTGATCCCCATTCAGAGCCTTCAGGAGGAGAAGGGAAGATGACCCGTCCCCAGGGAAACAAGGAATGCATGCGCTACCTGCCGCTCCTCTTCCTGCCTCGCTTGGTTTTGAATTGCCATTTAATTTGTTACTTCTTTCCCTTTGGAAAGGAAAACAAAAATGTTTTACAAGACCCTCCAATAGTAGCTGTGGTTTTGTCTAAAATGAGACACAGTTACAGATTCCAATTTTTAGTCCAAAATAAGTAATTCTTGCTACGATATCCTAAATTGCAAAAAGAAATGAGTCAGATACATAGTGGAGTCTTGGTCGTTTTTTCAAATGTTTCCAACAGTAACCTCGTGGATTGGTTAATGAGTTAAAATGACAAGCATTTGGGTAGTGTCTTAACGTTCACAGAATTCTTTCCTAAATCAGGACCATCTGTAAGCTTGTGGGGGCGTGGGGTAGGGTGGGGAGGACTGTCTTATTTCCCTCTGCGTCCTCTGTGCCTGCTGTGGTGAGGGATAGAAAGGAGGCCATGATTAGTATTTGCTAAGCGGAACTGGCTGGCAGTATCTCATTCCATCATCACCATGAGGCCAGAGCACGTGTTATAGTCACCATTTGTATGGAAGAGATGAAGAAAGTGAGGCACCCTGAGACCTGAACTCAGCTCTTCTGCCTATATCATGACCCCTTTACCATCCCACTTCTTGGTAGCATTTTTATGTATTTATTTTTTAATATGTTTTCATTTATTTTAGAGACAGAAGAAGGGGGAGGGAGAGACAGAGAAACATTGATGTGAGAGAGTAACATCAATCGGTTGCCTCCCATAGGCACCCCAACAGGGGATCAAACCCACCACCTGGATATGTGCCCTGACAGGCAATTGAACCAGCGACCTTGTGGTGCATGTGAAGTTACTTAGCCAACTGAGCCACACCAGCCAGGGCTCAGTAGCTTTCTTAAACAGTATAGAATCTCTGAATGTTACCTGTTTGGATGAAAATAACCTACTGTCTTGCCTGGATTCTGGAGCCTTCTTCCTTCCCTCTCCCCTTTCCCACACCTCCTGAAAACAGCACAGGTTAAGAATAATTAGTTCTCAATGGCAAATGTGTATTCACGGAGTATTTTTTTCCCATCACAGTTAAGTGTGGATTGCTTAAATCCCTCCAACATTGCTGCTACAAAGCTGACATTTATAAATTTTCTTTCTCGGCGCAGTATGGGATCCTCCATATGTCTTTCGAAAAAACTATCTATGTTTTCAGGGAATCTAAAGATTTATTTCCTTCCCAGTCCTTGTTGCTGGCATTTTCTCCAAGCCTCTAAAACTGCCAAGAGATGAACTTCAATTTAGAGGAACTGTTACATTTGTCATTGTGAATTTGCTAAACTTTGGATAAATTTGAAGACTTATGCTTATTCCTAAAGGGACCCTGAGAATGTCTTTGGGGCTCAGAAGTTCACACTTGACTTTCTTCCTGCTGATCCAAGGAAGCGAGTTCTTAAACCCATGCAGCCGCACTGGCTGGGCCCTGGGCCTGTTACTGTCTCTGCCTGGACACAACTGCACTGCCAGGAACTCACATGTGACTTCTGAGGTGAAAGGGAGAAGGGTTCTCTCCCTGCTTTGTGCTGTGGAAATCCTATGCCCCGTCTGCATTTCTGGGATGATCCATCAAAGAGCACCTCACAGTAACCTCTCACTCCAAAGGCAAATAGCCCAGCTTCAAAACAATGTCCTTGTTCTGCATTAACTCTTTGTCCTTGGTTATTATACCTAATCTCTCTGAGCCTCACTAGTGTCATCTGTAAAATGAACATGTCTATTTGGTGTGGTATAATGGTATTTGTAAATAATATACGTATGGTCCCTGATACACAGAACTTTATCAACAAATGGTAGCTGTTATAATGATTATTTATAGCAAATGTAGCAGGAAGTTAGCTTTTCTTTGATGTGTTCAAGGCAATGGCAGCTAGTTAGTGATAGAGCCTGGATTCGAGTTCTGTGCTCAGTTTTTTATAAAACACAAGGCTCTACTAAATGAGCTAAAAGTGCTATCCTCCTTTTTTATTGAATATAGTCTGGAAGTAACATAGTTTCCAGAGACCATATAGTATTTAATTTTGTCCTCTGAATCACCTTCAAATTTTTTCAGAGCCAAGTGCAATAGGAAGCATCACTAAATTCATCGAATTCAGTGACGTGCGAAGAATTGCAGACAACCTACTTGATGGATGTTTTAGTTTTCTATTGCAGCGTATCAGATCACCACAAACTTAGCAGCTGAAAACCACACACATGTATTATTTTGCATTATCTGTGGTCAGGATCCGGGCACCAGTTAACTGGATCCTCTGCCCAGACTCACAGGGTGGAAATTGGGGTGTCAGTTGAGACCGTGATTCTGTCTGAGACTCAGAGGCGTTGGCAGACTTTCGCTCCTTGTAGCTGTAGGATAGAAGTTCCCATTTTCTTGCTAGCTGTTCACCGAGTCTGTCTTTAGCCCCTAGGAGGTTCCTGCTGTTCCCCGGCACATAGTCCCTGCACAACATGACAGCTTCCTCTTTCAAGGTCAGCAGGAACATCTCACCTGGTGAGGCCAGGCCCACCCAGGATAATCTCCCTTTTGCTGAACTCAAAGTTGTCATTTTAGGAAGGTTAATTACATCTGCACAATCCCTGTGCCATCTAATGTAACCTAATCATGGACTGACATCTCAGCAGAGTCATGAGTCTGCTCACACTCAAGGGGAGGGGATAATGCAGGGTGTTTACACCAAGGGGTGGGAGTCTTGGGAGCCATCCCAGGGATGTGGGACAAGTGTATCGTTATGACACAAGACTTTTTGATATGAGTCATCAAACAAGTGTAAAGTGTCCTGTGACCTTGGGGGACTTGGAAGGCATGGCAGGACAGTGGGCAGAATTGGGGAGTCAGAGGCAGAGATGAGTGGGACAGTGAGGAAGGAATAGAGGAAGCACGGTGTCTGGGGAAAGGCCTAGTGGTTTGGTTTGGCTGGAACTTGGCTTTAAGGAACTTCCCCCTGGTTCTTAAGAGACTGTAGGGTTTTGAGGACATAAAATCTGTAGAAAATGTGATGAAGACTTTCAATGTACTCAGTCAAGAAAGGAAGTGTCTGGCCTGGTCATGTGTCCTCTGTTTATGGGGCTCTGAAGCCTCTCTTGGTGGTCCCCCTTCAGCACCTTGGAGAAGTTTTCTCTACCCTTTGTGACAGAGAATTCCCAATCCTGAGGCCTCTGTGGTTTCTAAAATGCCATTCTCTGGAGGCGTCTCCCCTGAGTCTAGGAGTAGGATGGACAAGGCTGGAAACATGAGTTCAATTCTGTAAACTCTACATTAAACCAACTGGAGGTGGCTGTCAGTAAAAGAATCCAAAACCAAGCTGTACAAGAAATGGTGCAGTTATTCATTCGTGTGTCCATTCAGCAAGTACGCACTGTGTTCCTCTATGCACTGAAGTCTGCTTTTGCTCTGGGGACACAGTAAATGAGTCAGTCATGGCCCCTGCCCTGGGTACGTTTCTCATCTAGACTCTAGGTTCTAGAACTAGATAATTCTAGTTAATTTAGATGTTAGTTCAGTGATGGCGAACCTTTTGAGCTCAGCGTGTCAGCATTTTGAAAAACCCTAACTTAACTCTGGTGCCATGTCACATATAGAAATTTTTTGATATCTGCAACCATAGTAAAACAAAGACTTATATTTTTGATATTTATTTTCTATACTTAAATGCCATTTAACAAAGAAAAATCAACCAAAAAAATGAGTTTGCGTGTCACCTCTGACACGCGTGTCGTAGGTTTGCCATCACTATGTTAGTTTCTCAAGATAGTGAGCTATTAAAATAAAGGTACTCTCATTATTAATTAATTTCAGCTGTGGTAAGTGTTATGCGCAAAATATATGGGACTCCACGAGGGCAAATCAGGGCCTTAAAACAACCTCTACAGGGATGGTAGTGATGGTGGGTCAAGCTAAACCTATCTGAGGAAGTTACAAAGGGTGAAAAAATCCAGGAAAATAAATATACTTGGGAGAAGAGATTGATTAAAGTGGACACAGAGTTGTCGTGTATCTAATGGGCAGACAGGGTGGAGATGTTTCAGATATGGGAATGAATGAAATCAGCCTGGATGTTTTCCTTGCTTTTTTACCTGATATTCTAATTCTCATTCTTCACAGCCCACCTCTCTCCCTAGTTCTCGCTGGAGAATCCATTGAGCCCTTCTTTCTGTGCTCGTGACACATAGCACATACATTGATTCTGGCATAGCTCTCCTAATTCATAGTTATAGTTTACCCGATGCTCAGCCAGGACCTCACTGGAGATGTCCTCAGACAACGATGCCAGCATTTTCATCTTTTTATCTCCAATACCTAACACTTCACCTGACACCACAGTTGGCACTAAATAATATTTATTGAATGAATAAACTAGAACTAGTTGGAAGTGATGGAAGTAACATGTGGAAAGACTGTTGTGCTTTAAAAGGAAGCACTTTCAGAATACCAGTGAGGTGAAATGGCCTGCCTTGGAGCAAGAGGCAGAGCTCACCCTCCCTAGAGGGGGCAAAAGTCCCATAATTCTGTGTATCTGAATGTGAACTAAAATAGAATTAGAAAAACTTGATTATAACTACCACCAATTATCAAATTATGTCTTTGATCCTGATTACTTGAGAAAGTTAATGCATTTTCTCAAGGCCTTGATTTGGGTTCACAAGTAGCATTTCAGATTGGAAGAGTCTTTCCTGGTCATAGACTCTAGAGATGTGCTATGCATTTTGGTTTCATTACTGAATGTTACATTTATGGTATGGGGGATAAGATATTTAAAACTGTAAATAAGATACATAGATTACATGAATGAGATATTCCAAGTAGTTATTAGGTCTGAAAACTCTATCAAAACATGCTTATGAATGAAAACATGCCTGTAGGACAGAGTAAGGTATTGGACAGAAATAATTGTATCACACAGCATAGAAGAAAAAGTGCATATTCACATACATCAATAAAAAGCCATGGAGAACACAGTTCTCCAATAGCAGAGAGAAGCTTAAGAAGCAGGTATAACTCAGAAGTCCATGAGTCATATTAGACAAGCATCACATTAACACCGTACAAAAATCAGAAAGTGTATGAGTTAGTACCTGACATGCTGGCTTCAGCAGCAGTAAGGACAAAGGATATGGAGAGACAAGTTAATGACCAACTTATGCTATTGGAGGCCTGCTGGGATTGATCCACGAGCAAAGAACAAAAGATTTGCAATGTAGCTAAGCAACTATTACCAGAAAATGCATCATGACAGACACCTATAAACCCCCAAGGCTCACAGGTGGCCTTCAGGGCAATGTAAGCTGGCGACATAACCAAATACAAAGAGATTAAAGGAGAGTTTAAGAAGTTGGGCATCTGCCAGGAGACGACATGATGAAAACCGTCTCTTAGAGAATCAAAAACAAAGCTGACTTGTTTCAAATGGGAGATGTCATAGTTTAGTGCTAATATAAAACCGAGACATATTTATTGAGGTTTCATAATGAAATTTGTGGTATCTCTTTTCTCCAATTTCAAGTTTTAAATTTTAAATTTATTATTTCCATTAATCGTGTGAAATGAACAGTATTATCACATGATTCCTTTATTTCATGTTCAAAGAACCTCTCTCATATAACCTAACCAATGAACATATGGTTTTACAATGCATTTTGATTATAATTTTTAAAAGTATGATCATTTGAATTCAGATATCAAATGCAATCTACTTCATTAAAAAATAAGTTACTCTAGTGTATTTTAAAACCATAACAACTTTCCCTTTTTTCCTTATTACTTTTTACTTGCTATTTACTCCTCCAAAAATAATCTGGAAAATAAAATTTAAAATATTTATATCATCAGAAGGAGCTTCAGAAACTCCTTTAGGGAGGTCAAAAGCCAACATTCTGAAGGAGGGTTATTTTGAGGCTTCCCTAGATTGGTTTAATTAAATAGAAGCCCAGTTGAAAATTCCATTTGGATGAATTGGACAGCAGTCTCTCTTACTCAATCTCTCTCCCATTCTCTTTCTAAATTGACTTTTAATTATTACTCTATCACAAAAAAATTGGGGACAGATATTCCAAAATAATAGAAAATTTCCAAATTAAAACAATTAGGTCTAGAATTTTTGGGTCCCAAATGTGATACTAGAAATATCAACCAGCTTGAATAGAGATTTGCATAAACTAGGGGTAAACATTCCATGCTAGGAATGTATTCAATATGGGGCTGCAAATGTTATTTTGTCAATTCGCATATTTATTCATTCCACACTTAACACTCCTAACACTTGTTCATTGATTTGCCAAATGTTCTCTGTCTCCTTGTACTTAATACATATGAATCAGATTTCACTTCTGTCTGAGGACACCTCTGGTAGCCTTAAAAAAATCTCCATGGCCAATGCAAAAACAAAAATTGTATCTTTCTATTTTACATATGGATTTTGTATAGCAAAATACAAATTAATTTTATGGATTGTAGGAATAAGCATCAAAAGTCATCCAGACTAGGAGATAGCTTCTAGTCTTGGGCAATGTATCATATGAAGGTTGCAGAAAAATAAATTCCAGTGTTCAAAGCTCTTTGTACATTTTACCATTAAGTACTCTTTCTTCTATCTCTTCTTCATTTAAAAAAATATAACCTTATTGTCATTATTTTGGTCTCTCCATGATGAAAGCTCTGTCATCCTTTTAGGTGGTGGGGAGGTAGGTGAGGGACAGTGGCGGCTCATATGACAGAGCTGGTGAAATGCCTAAACTTTGTTTTCCTGATATTCTACCCGAATGACATGTCCCATATAGCTCCCACCCAAACAACCGACTACATCAGATTTTGATGCTGCTGGCTGGGCCATCTAAATGAAGTCCCTAAATCATGAGCTTTTGACCTTATACGAGTCACCTTTACTATTAAACTAAATTGAATGGGAGTTAGAGTCTGTGAAATGTATGTGTCTGAGAGCCAGAGGGAGAGGTAGGTAGAGGGGACCATTCTTGTCCAAGGCCGAGGTTCATGGGCACAAAGAGTGTGAGGAGAGGGGAAGCCATGGACCAGAAGCAGGAGGCTGAGATTGGCCTCCATCTGCCATGGCTGGTGTTGCTGGACACATACAGGCTGCTGCCCTGGGCTATGGCACTGTGCCTGCACCTGCCCTCAGGTCCAGCTCCATGGACAACAGCTCTTCTCTTAAAAGGTCTGGGGAGGAATGTAGAGAAGGGGGGCGTGAGAACAGCTGTTGCACAGAGAACAGTCGGTTTGAGATTATCTTCTTACAGGTCCTCCAGCACCCGTCAGATCTGCCCCCTTCCTATATCTTACAATGTCAGTGGACCACGGGCGGAGTAGTGCAGGAGAGGAGGGTGACCTGGGGGACCTCGATGTGAAAAGGCACTCGTAGTTGGATGTCCCACCTACATATATAATCAACCCCCAGATATGAGGAATTGCGACTGTTTTAATTCTTTTGTACCACATTTTACAGCGTTTTATTTCACAATCTGAGTCCTTAGAAGACAAAAAACATTTCTTACTCATCTTTGGTGAGAAATGATGAAAAAGTCAGGCATCTCAGATGTGGGCAACAGCCAGGGGAAGGCAGGAGGAGGAAGGAGACCTGTGATGGAAGAGGGAGGGGAGAAGGTTGGTCAGGATGAGATGAAGGTGGAAGGCCAGGTATGGGTGACCATCAGTATGACAGTGTTTATTTGGGAATTCTTAAAAATAAGTTTTATTTCATTCACTACAACAAATTCTGAGCACGAGGCACTGTTCTAGGAATCAGATTCCACTTTGAAGTGTTTAGTGGTTAGTAGTGTTGGCACGTTCCTTACATTTTTATTCATTCATTCGTTCATTCATTCATTCATTCATTCTCTTATTTGCTTACTCATTTACTAATCAACAGGATTAAATATATAGTTGTTAGATGAATAACCTCAGTGTGTGAGTTTTCAAACTTCTTGCTCCAAAGGTCTGACAGGACTAGCCATTTATGATGGCCCTTGTCATTATCATTATAGCCACTTAAGGAGGACCTACTATGTGCCACAAACTAGGTTAGGAATATCACAACAAACATCTCATCTATCTAGTCAGCTGGACAAATCTACAAGGGTAAATATTCTTCTTCTCATTTATCAGATGAGCAAATGAAGACCAAGTCGAAATTTAAACTCAGATTGTGGGGTATTTTTCCCCCTGAATCCATACCCTGTTCTCCCTTCACAGTGCCAGGCTGCCTCCCTGAAAACAAAGACTGTCGTCTGCAGCTTCATCTTTCCCAAGGATTGAGATTTTTATTTATTGTATCTGTTACCACTAATAATAATATTTTAAAAAATAAGCCAATATGTGATGATAGTGTGAGAAGTAAACATGATAATTAGGCAGCATCAAAATGAAGTTAATTATTGCTTTGATGACTAGGTTTGTGTACAACATTTAAGAAGGTGGAAAGCATCTTTTCAGGAGGCGGTACTTCTGCCTGCCTGCCATCCCACCAGGCAGCACGCACCCCATTAGCAGGCGACTGGAAAAAGAGCGAAGACCAGATTCACCGGTGCCACACAAATTCTTTTTACCTGGAAGGGCTGTTTCCACAGGACTTTCTCTTCCATTTTTGCTTCCCTTTGGGGCAATGTATTAAACCCTGAGTGTAGATGTTTGGTTTTATAACCCAGTCATTCACCTGCTCTCTCCGCAGCCAGATTCCTGATTCCAAGCCAATTCCTAGATGGAACTTGTGCACATTGTATTTATTCCAGAACTGCTCAAAAATCTGATGCCACATACTCCTGAATGATAATTGGGTATTTGTTCAAATTAATCTGAATTATACTGCTCACAGAATCTTCCTCAACTTGAAGTTTTATGCCACTCCTATTCACCCAATAACCATGAGTGACTAGATTAGATCCCCCTTTATCCTACCTTGCTTATTATTAAAGGCAGGGAACCCACTACCTCAGGGGAACAAGGAGCCTCCATTGATTTTGGACCATATTTGCTGCACTGTTACATTTCATGTGAACGCTCTCTCTAGAAAGGGCCTGAGTTTGATGCTTGTCCTACTTCACGGTTTTATTCTTTTTGTTCTGGTGGTTTTTAAAAAATGTGTGTCTGGTTCCAGTCAAGGCTAGTTTCCCCAGCTGAGATTTGTGTTACATCAGCAGCTAACCCTGAGGATTACGAACACCCCCTCCGCCTTTCGCCCCAACCTTATAAAGTCAGCCAGTGCAGGGAAACATTAGCGAGGTAGAAAATGGATGGATTTGCATAATTTGGTTTTCTAAGTGCAGAGTGTTCATTTTTAACTTACATTGGTTTTGCTTTGTTGCCAAACCCCTTTTCAGGGAAGCCTGCATCCCACGTCTTTTCCCCACATCCTGGTTTCTAACAGCTGATACTTCAGATGTTTGTATTTGTCCAAACAGACTAGAGAAACCATCTCAAAAATACAACTTTCTGTATTAGGCAATTTCTCACTTTTTCCAATTTGACTTCTGTATAGAGCTATAGCTGGGAATGGTAATGAGTTTGCCACGGCAATTTTGGGTTTCTCCACTGTATAACTCCTATTCTATTCATGCAAATAATTAAGGTTATTAATGAAGGACTGAATTAGTAGGAAAACTGTATACTGAGCCACTGTGATTTGCTTGATGTAGGTTAATAATCATACATTATATAGCATTTGCAGCTTCGTTGGGCTCTGGAATAGAAACTATGGTGTCAAAGAGCACTGCGATCAAATCCACACTAATGAAGTAACATTTGGAGCTCGGCAGGAGATAGAAAGGAAGGTATTGTTATTGTGAGTGCCACAGTATTGTCCTTTCCCACTTTAGGATGTACTGAAATGCATAAGTCATAATTGTGTTTGCATTTATAAAAGAAAGCTCCAACCAAGTCCAAGCTCCTTTGAAAAGGCAAGGCTGGATGGGGGGTGGGAGGAGCGGTGGAAATCAGAAAGCTGGGTGTCTTGAAACGACAGTTCTTTAGGGAAGGAGAGTGTTTGCTCTGTGCAGCATGTTTGAATCCATAATAAGACAGATTTGAATCTGAGCAACTGGAGATTGATAGGCTAAATTGTTAACAAATAATTTCTTTAGAGCAGTGATTCTCAACCTTCCTAATGCCGTGACCCTTTAATACAGTTCCTCGTGTTATGGTGACCCCCAATTTCATTGTTACAAATTGAACATAATTAAAGCATAGTGATTAATCACAAAAACAATATGTAATTATATATGTGTTTTCCGATGGTCTTAGGCTACCCCTGTGAAAGGGTCATTCGACCCCCAAAGGGGTCTCGACCCACAGGTTGAGAACCGCTGCTTTAGAGGAATGGGTCTACTTTCCAAGGCAAGGCCGCTGCATTCCTGCAGGGACTGTCTCAGCATCTCACCACAGCTTGAAAGACCAACTGGGTGGGTTTTGAAAAGGGGGTTGGATGTGCCTCAGTTAGCTTCGGATTTGTATTGGTCTGCTTTCCTGAAGCAACTGCTTTAGAATGGAAGCAAATAGACTCAAATGGACAAAAACAAAAAAATTCTCAAAGAATGTTACCAGCTGAAGACAGCCTAGGCTGAGCCAAGGATTTGGAAACCGAAGCAGGCTGAGGAGACCCCTGAAGACCATTTAGGAAAGTGTGAATGAGGATAATGATCAGCTCGGGCTGCCATAACATAATACTATAAATTTAGTGCCTTGAACAACAGAATTTATTTTCTCATGGTTCTGGAGCCCTGTAAGTCCAAGATCAAGGTTCTGGCCAATTTGGTTCCTGGTGAGAATTCTTTTTCCGGCTTGTAGGTGGCTACCATCTTGACACACATGTGAGCCTCTTTGTTTTTGGGTGCATACAGTAGGAGGAGAGAAAAGGGTCTAGCAAGCTGTCTGGTGTCTCTTCTTATAAGGGCATTTACCAAAATATGAGGAACCCATCCTCGTGACCTCTTCTAATTTTAACAACCTCCCAAAGGCCCCATCTCAAAATGTTATCACATTGATGATGATGAAGCCTTAGCATATGAATTTGAATGACACAATTCAGTCCATAGCAATGAGTAAATAATCCATATGCCAAAAATTGGAATAGGCCTAGTGGCATGTGTCATGATGGCCATGTGTCTTAATTCCATTCTATTCCATTCCATTCCATTCCAACCCATTCCATTCCAACCCATTCCATTCCATTCCATTCCAACCCATTCCATTCCAACCCATTCCATCCCATTCCATTCCATCCCATTCCATTCCAATCCATTACACCTCACTGCATTCCATTTCATTCCACTTTAGCTCAACAAACAAACACCTCAACAAACGCCTCCTTGAGTCCCACCTCAGAACCAGCCCACTATTTTCTCTGACAGCCTCTTCTTCTTCTTATGCATACCCTTTCCTTAGTCCTAGCTAATGCATTTTGATGGCCAAGAGCAATTTCTTTGCTTTCTTCCTGCTTTTCTTCCCTGTCTCTAATTCCAAGTCTTTTGTGGAGGCACTTTGAAAGCTTTGTCCAAAAAACATGGCTTTAAATTAAGCTCTACTTCTTAATTCCATCAGGCCTCAGAGATGCCACTTGAACTGTAAGTCATGGTGTTCTTGATGGTCAATGGGGATAATAACAACGATAATACTTAATAGAATAGGGTAGTTGTATGTATTATGAATGTCTCAGACAAGGAGCTCAGTTCCTGGCATCAGGCATTACAACGATGATTGAGATATGACCTTCTTATCCTGGTGATGGCTTGGCCCAGTGTGGGAAGCAGCTCTGATGGAAGATGAACCTTTTGGGTCAGGCTTTGTGCTCTGAAGTCAGTTGATGTGAAATTAGACCCTGATTCTCACCCATGTTTTCCTGTCTTGGCAAATGACTTAGCCTCTCTAAGCCTCCATTTCTCATCTAAAAAATAAGATAATGATACCATAGTTTGGGAGGGGGGGATAAATGAGATAGTGCATGTGAAGTGCTTAGTTTGTAGTACATATTCTATAAATATTAGCTAATATTATTATTACAAGAAATCTACCATGTGCTAACTGAGCACACGTGGCTCCCTGGACTGGGCACGGGGGATTCAAAGGTGAGCAACAATCTGTTTTCTCATGGAATTCATGGTGTCACACATGAGCTAGGCATTGACCAAAGATTGAACAGTATGCATGTGTTCTGTGATGACGCCTGTGCCACAGAGGTGGCTGGCACTATGGGGCTGTGTAAAGGGGACACTGAGACTGGGCAGGGGGCCTGCAAAGCAGAACCAAAAAAGAGGTGGACTCTGGGCATCTCAGGGTCCTCTGCTGATGCCAATCGTCAGGAGAAAAGCCAGGACAAAAAATGCCAAGAAGGATGTGTGTCTTTCTGACACTGCTGGCCAGAATCTAGAATGCATTATACGCCACAAAAATAAAAACACAGTGAAACAAGAAGTCCTAAGCACCTGGGTGGAGCAGCGCCCATGCTGTTTTCAACATGAAAGGGATGCGCTTCTCCAGGGAAAACCACACCACGAGAGCACATATGAGGAGGCAGTCTCGGTGATGTCTTGATATCAAACAGCAATGCTCTGTTTACTTCCCCCCCCAGGTGTTAAAAATCAATGCTAACGATGAAACTGTTGGTGCAGTGGTGCTTCTAGAAAATCCCTTTTCCAAACAAAAGCAAGGGGTGAAGTGTGTGCAGTGCCCGGGTTCTGTATGGCCCGCAGCAGGACCTGTAGCCTGGAGGGGAAGGGAAGAATTAGAAAAATAACCACTTTTTAAACACACCAGCATGCTCTTGGGTTGTGGGGGGGGATATATATATATATATTTTTAATCAGCTTTTCAACCCAGACTTCATTTGATTTGTGCAGGGAGGTGTATAAGAGGGGAGGCCAGTGAGCTGATTTTTATGGAGTTTGTAGCTTAAACAAAGATGGGGGATTTGGAGGATAAAGGTGGCCCAAGATATAGCAGATTATGTAGCTTTATTTTTCTGAGATTTGCTAATTCCTCTCCTCCCCCTCCTGCTAGCTGGCTGAGCTGGTGAGTTTTGCATTTTTTTTTTTTCCTTTCAGCTGCCATTCCAAGAGACAATGTTAAGTTTTAAACTTGAATTTTGGATTGAATTTCATGTAACCAGCCCTGTTACCTGGGTCGATCCTCTGTAAGCAAATAGGTGTTTCCCTTAAACAGTGGCGCCTTATGATAAATACTAGGATAAATGAACACTGAACTTACAAAGCCTCTTTTAATATCAGAAGCACAATTCGCAGCATGAGCAGAAATGGCCAGAGGGTTTGTGTTTCTCACATGAAAGATGGAGTTTGCTTTGAAATCAGAAATAATGTGAAATACAATAAAAAAAGGGAAGCTCATGAATTTTTGGTAATTAGGGGACTTGGCATCTGTATTTTCAGGATCTGGCTGATACTAACACAGACAATCTTTCATGCATTAGACCATGCCCACGTCCTTCCAGTAAAAATGGGATCTCATTTGATTTTTAAATGTAAATTTAATTTCTGTCCAGGGTTTCGCACTTTATTTGCATGCAAGCTGCTGGGGCAGGGAGAGCTGCAGGGAATACCCACTTTAGAACTCACACTCTCCTCCTTGATGTGTGAGTGAGAGCATTGCTTTCTCTCATTCTGACACTTAACAAATACTCATTGTGCTCACATCTTGTATCTGTTGCCGGATACAGAGATGCTCATGGTAGGGCCCTGCCCTCACAAGGAGGCCATGGTAGTGGCGATCCCCAGAGACTGATGTGCCGAGGTCTTTCCATGTTGCCTCTGCTACAGATTACATCAATATGATAGATGCATGCATTGTAGTCATTCTTTTTTCCCCCCAGCATATGGATTTTAATTATTTTTAAGTTTTACAAACCTTGTTTTTCATTTATTTTTTAAATCTATATATTTTTTATTGTTGATAGTATTACAGATGTCTCCTTTCTCCCCACTTCTCCCCACTTTTCCAAGCCCCTCCCCATCCTTCCCAGTCCTATTGTCCAAGTCCATGGGCTATGCATATAAGTATATAAGTTCTTTGGTTGATTTCTTCTCATCCCACCATCCGCATATTGAGGTATGTCAGTCTATTCTGTGACTTGTATTAATTCTTGTGCTATTTGATAATGATGCTTAAATTGTTGACATATCACTGACTATTAAATATATAGTCAGTGTATATCTAGTCTCTAGATCAGGGGTCGGCAAACTTTTTGACTCAAGGGCCACAATGGGTTCTTAAACTGGACCAGAGGGCCAGAACAAAAGCATGGATGGAGTGTTTGTGTGAACTAATATAAATTCAAAGTAAACATCGTTACATAAAAGGGTACAGTCTTTTTTTTTTTTTTTTTAGTTTTATTCATTTCAAACGGGCTGGATTCGGCCCACAGGCCGTAGTTTGCCCACGGCTGCTCTAGATAGACTATTTTATATATATATATATTTTAGAGGCCTGGTGCACAAATTTGTGCACAGGTGGAATCCAGCCTGCCCAGCCCCAATTGGTGGATGGGGCTGAGCATGTCAGGAGGAGGAGACGGTGGGAAGTTGGCCAGCCCACTCTAATCAGGGCCCAATTAGGGCTGGGCAGACTAGGGGGAGGGGCTGTGGGTAATTGGCTGGTGGGCCCCACCTCCAATTGGGGTGGGGGACCAATTGGGGGTCAGCGGCTGGGGGAGGGGCTGGGGGAGATTGGCTGGCCATCCCTACCCCCAATTGGTGGGGTTGGGGGATGATCGGGGGCTGAGCTGGCTGGGAGGAGGGGCCTCGGGGCCATGGGGTGGTGGGGGACCATCAGATGCTGGGCCAGCCAGGAGAAGGGGCTGCAGGCAGTTGGTCAGCTGGCCTCACCCCCTGATCTGGCAGTTAGCTGGCCGAGGTGGGTGTCATAGTGACCGGTCATTCTGGTCATTATGGCTTTACAGTCACTGGCTTTTTATGTATATATCATTGACTGTTATTAAGATGGTCATATAAGTAAAACAAAAATATTAAGAAAATTATTCCTTCTTTCCTTGCTAGTTTTTGACCATTTAGTCATATTTCAAGACAGTAATAACACTTTGCCTGATACTTGATACTCTGCTGTACTATTTAATTCTCTCTCTCTCTCTCCTCTCATATGCTAAAATGCAAGTTTCTGGGTAAGCTGACTTCCTTAAGCCTTTTGAGGGAGGGCTATACTTGTGATATGTCTTCTAACATGAAGGATGTGACCTGCCTCAGCCTGCAAGTTATCCCTTGATTTTCTATTTAAATACATTTTATTGTTTATTCCTTTTCCCCTGTATTATACCATGCTTCTCTTCCTTCTCCCCACCCCATTCCATCTCCTATTCCTTTAATTAAGCCCCTCTTAAGTACAAAATTAAGCAACAAGCACAGCGTTCAGAAATCCATGGAGCACTAAATTCCCCCAGGGGAAATCTTTGCTCAGCTCCCCAGCAGGAGGTGGTACAATGAGTACAGTCTGTCAGTGGCTCGACCTACAGCCTCGGCCTGAGAATGTTTAGAAAGTAAACCTCCCTGAGCTTCTATTTATTTGCGTGTAAAACTTGGGCTAAGGAACAGCCAGGGCTCCTTCCCATGTTTGCATTCTATTCTTGTATGTCTACACACTTAACTAAATAGGATATGCCTCCATCTTAGCAAGCAAAACAAAGAAATGAAAAATGAAGACTTAACCAAACTTTGGAAATGAGGGTGTTTAATGTTAGGAGAGGAAGAGTGGGCTGGACAAAAGTTAGCTTGTGGGAAATATAAGAAAACAGTGGGTATCAATAGGGCAAAACAAATCTTTCATAAGTGGCTGGAAGGTATCGCTCTTTAAAAGCAATATATTTGTGTTGGGAAATAATTCAGGGCACCAGAGGGGAGAAATGAGGTGAGGAGTGCCTTGGAGAAAGAAGTTCTGAGACATCTCTCAACGGCTCTTCCCACCCCTTGGTCTTGCCCATTCAGGGAGAGGGTGTGGAGTACGCATGGACATGAATGAGGACAGAGACAACCTCTGGCCGTGCTGTGTAATATCGACCCGGTGCACCAGCCTCTAGTTTGGAAGTTGCCAACGTGGTTTCCTCTTTTCTGCAAACGAGAAGCTCCCCTGCTCCTCCCTGGGGGAACCACCGGCTAACACTCCCCATCTTCTTCCATCTTCTTGTGAGCTGGAACTTTGCATCCTCTTTGGGTCAGTGAATCAGGAAACTGCCCCTTGGAACATCTGTCTTACTTACTGGTTCCACTTCTAAGCTTCTTCAAGAGGGACCTGAGCGCCCCTGCCCACCATTTAAATGTACTTCAGTTGATTTATTAATCTAAGCAGTTACTTATAAAGCAACTTGCCATCAAACCACCTTAATTACACCATTTTTTCTAAAGCGACCTCACCCACATTACCGTAAACATTGTTAACAAATAATTATACACATACACCTCTAATGTACATTATATAATTTTCATGTAATTATATACACACTTCTAATGTACACATGTAATTTCCATATAAAATAATTATACATACACTGCTAATGTACACATGTAATTTCCATGTAAAAGATTTACACACACACACACACACACACACCTCTAATGTACATATGTGATTTCCATGTTCCTGATTTTTTAACTGTTAGGGTCTATTTAAAACTTTTGACAGAGAACCAGTCTTTTGTGGAAAATGTGTAAGGATGGATTTCAGACTGTTTTGTCATCTGCTGAACATATTTTCCTCTTTCTTTGCTTTAATTCTGGCCAACATTCAAAGACACCCTGAACAGCCCTTGAGCACACGGTATGGGTAATGACTGGTTGTAAAGAATCACAGGCTGGCCCTCCCTCTGTTGAAGCCTTCCTTGTAGATAATCTCTTCTGATCCCACTAAGGTGGTTTGAATAGCTTCTCACTGTCAGCATTTTGCTTATGGTGGGTGCACATTTCCTAGCTGTTGGGTAGCTGGCCATGGTGGACTCCAGACATTCATTTGGATTTGAGCAAACTCCTGGAATTTTGTTCAGGGACTTCTGTTTTTCTCCTCATCCTTTTTGCCTTCTGTTACTCTGCATTTGTTAAAATACACGTCTTTATTGAGCACCTTCCTGTACCTGGTGCATTCGTTAGTGCCCCTGAGTTACTTACATCTTTACCATAACCCTACTGTTTGGAACATTAGTGGCGTTTGTTAGGTGAGGACCTAGGTCAGAGAGGTTAGATCACACAGTCGGTGAGTTGCGGAGCTGAGTTTAAACACAGGGTTTTTACTCCTAAACTCAGTGTTTGACATACTCATGCTAAATACTGATAGAATATAAAATGTTTTTAGGTGGTTAATTGAATAGACATTTATTTTAGAGCATATTAGAAAATTACAATTTTTCTATTTAAGGTAGACTCACTGATATTTTAACAGAAATCTAAAATGAGTCACGAGGACACAAGTGAAGGGCCTTTCAGGAAAGAGAACAGCAAATTCAAGGTCCTGAGAATAAGGCCAAAAGAATATAGTTGGAGGGTATAGGGTGATTTTGTGGGTGACAAGGATAGGGGGCTAGGTTATTTTAATACCTTATTCTTGAATATTATTTTCCCCTAACTTTGTTGTAATTGGGAAGTGTCATAATACTTTATAAGCTATAAAATAAGTACTTATAATAAATAAATATAATATTTACTGAGCACCTATCATGTTCCAGCTGTGGAGTTACACAAAGATGAAGGAATCATGGTCTTGAGCCAGAAGAGTCAGCATCCAAGGAGGCAAGCAAGACAAGTTAACCATAATGTCATGATGTGATGACTGCCAAGGCCAGGATTTGAGACACTAGGATATACTGGCATATATGCTGAGGGCGTAGAGGAGGTAACATTTAATCTGGGTCTTAAAGGATGAATATTTCTTCAAATGAACATTTTTCTGAGGCTAGCCCTTTAATTTTTTTTAATTTAATATGTGTATTTGCTATACTGTAATCATAGAATCAAAGAGCTAGAGGATCCTGAGAGAACATCTAATTCAGCTCTCAGATCTTATAGCATGATGGCGAAATGTGTGAGTGGGAATCTTAGGTGACCCCACCACATGTCCTTGCCTTGGGCAAGTTACTTTCTCTGCCTTAATTTTGTCTTCTGTAAAATGGGGTTTCTCATGGCATCTAGTTTTCTTAAACCCTTAGGGAGGATTCTATAAGTTAAATGCAAAGGTGGTTTTAGAAGAGTAATCAAGACAGTAAGAAAGCTTTTTAACAAGTAGTAGCTGTTGCTACAATAAGGGAAGGAGGACTACTTTCAAGTCATTCTGTCTTGAACTAGTTTTTATTGTTTATTTTTATGTAAACAAAAGAAATGAAGTTGAAGCTTTTTCTCATTTTGTAGAGCCACCTCCATGGCTTAAGCAATGAATGCAGCTGATTCATATTTTATCTCTAGTTCCCGAAGGTCCCTTTTCTTTCACTCTCTAGCCTTTGGCTTAGAGTCTAAGCCTTAGACCATATAGAAATTCACCTGCCTGTAGCCTAACCCTCTGAATAAAGCAAATACAGAGTTTCAGGGTCAAGATAAGACAAGAACCTTCCACTGTGGAGGCTTGGTGTGAACTGCCTTTATGGTGCAAAGTACTTTTCATTTTTAACAAAGTAATTAGTTCACAAGTAGGTTTGCTAATCCATGTGCTGTGGAAAATTTGTATGTAATAATTTTAAGAATTAAGAATTCTAATAAATTTAATCTAGAGATTTAAAAACAGGGGATCAGAATTCTGTCAAGGAAGTGAATACATTTTTAGCTATAAGCTACCCTTTGATCATGGAGCAAGTAGGTTACAGAATTTAAGGCCAAATATAAAAATTTTTTTAGCCCTTATCTGCTGTTTTTGGATTGTCTGTCTGTCCATTACTCCAACTCTCAGTGGGAACAATTAAGAATTCACTCTGATTTAACTTGCATTTTTTGAGTGCCTGTTTATAGATCTTTGTAGTCACCCTTGTGGGAGGCCACAGAAGAAAAGATAAGGTGCATTGATTTATTTATAATTTTGCAAAGAAAAAGGTCCACACATGCATTTACTCAGCTATTTGAGGACAGTTTTATCAGCAGTTTAAAAATGATATGATGCAGACTTAGTGTGTAAATTGTCAGAGGACAGAGTTTGGGAATAAGGGAGCTTTGTGTTTTTCATCTTTAGCTACCATCCAATGCTGAATTTTCCGCCTGATGTTCCTGTCAAGTGACTTGAACTTGGGTGCATACACCTTGACAGATGGATAGCTTTCCATCTCTTGGAACAGCTCAGGGGATCTTTAGGATGTTCTGTGTTCAGGAGATAATTCCTTATGTTGACAAGATTTCTATCTCTTGATAATTTATACCCATTGAGTAAGATAATGAATGCAAAGATCTTGGTTCTTTGTTGGAAGGTGGTAATTTCTTCCTAAATGTTAATTATTATTACATTGCTATCATTGTCTTATAATTAGAAGGCAGTGCTTCATAAATAAAAGAACATTCCCGTTTGTTTGTGATGGTGTGTATGGTTAAAACTGGTTAATTAAGCCAATGGGGATCTGACAAAGCCAAGACCTATTTAGCTTAAGAGTGAATTTTGTTGGTTACCATGGTACCAGTAACTCAGAGCTGAACTCTGTCTCTGGACACAGAGATTTGAATCCAGGAGTATCAGTCACCGTTCAACCAAAGAAACATAACCAGTAGGAGACATATATTAAGAAAATCATTGCAAGGAATTATCTTACCTGATGGTGGGGGCTGGGTAGGCAACTCCAAAAATTACAGTGCAGGCCACTGGGCAGGCAGGCTGGAACTCTCAGGTATGAGCTGATGTTGTGTCTACAGGTAGAATTTCTTCATCCTCAGGGGAGTACCAACTCTACTCTTCATGTCTGTAACCTAATAGAATCAGCCAGACCTAGACTGTCTAGGATAATCTCCTTTACTTAACTGATTATAGACTTGACTCAGATCTATAGTACATTCTCAGGGTCACCTATATCAGTGTTTGAATTATTGGGGTTAGAGCCTAGGCAAATTAACACAGAAAACTGACCATCTGTATGACCTTGAGTGAACTGGTGAACCCCTCTGTGCTTAATTTTCTCATCTGTGAAAGGAATCCTATATAATAAAAGCCTAATATGCTAAGTGTCTGGTCATCCTGTAGTCTGTTCAACCAATCAAAGCATAATCCTAATGATATGCTAAGGCCACTCAACCGCCCGCTATGATGTGTACTGACCACCAGGGGGCTGACACTCTGACCAGTAGCTGCTGGGGTCTGGCCAATCAGGACTGAGTGAGATGGGCCAGACACACCCTGGAGCCCTTCTACAGTCCCTCCCTGACTGGCCAAACTCCCATGTCCCTCCCTGGCCCCAATCGTGCACCAGTGGGGTCCCTTGGCCTGGCTGGTGCCCTCTCACAATCTGGGCTGAGGGACTCCCCCCTTGAGTGCACAAATTTCATGCACTGGGCCACTATAATAGTTGGAGTTTAATGAATGACAAGAAGATAGGTATTTAAAATGCCTTTTGATTATGCTTAGAATAATCCCCAGAATCTGTATCTGGTTGGTTTTTGCTTCAAGTTGTCTAGCACTGAACTTTAGTTTCCTCATCTGTAAAATGAGGCGAATACAAATATCTACCCAATAGCGTTGTTGTGAGGAGTGAGGGAGAAATTGAATTTAAAGTTACTCGCAAATTATAATAACAGCCAACACTTAGGGAACATTTACTTTGGGCAGATGCTGTTATAAATGCATTATTTGCATTATTTCACTTAATAGCTACCATAAACATTACTCTTAGTAACACTAATAACTGTAAATATAATTAAGTATGATAATATTAGTGGAAAATTTTAGCTAAACCCTCCATGGGCTAGGAGCAGGAAGGGTGTGATTCTAGGACACTTTAACATCTTCAAGAGACTAATGTGATAGATGATGGAGAATGAGGTATATATTGTACTTGATATTTTCAGTATCAATCTATTTTTAACCACTTTTGAGGTGTGATACAAAAAGCATGCACAATTAATGTATACAACTCGATAAGTTTGGAGATAAGTATTAACCCATAAAACTATCACCATAATCTATGCCATAAACATATTCATTGTCTCCAAATGTTTTATCATGCCCTCTTTAATTTTTATTTATTTTTATATTTCTACTTAATAATATGTAAGATCTATTTTCTTAGAAAACTTCTAAGTATACAATATAATAAAGTGTTGTAACTATGGCTCTGTGCTATACAGAGGATCTCTAGGACTTATATAACTGAAACCTAGGACCCTTTGGAATTAGGTCTAAATTTAAGTGATTTTTGTTGCTGTATAGGCCTTATCAAAGACTAAGGGCTAAAGGGATATTCGTCCATTGTGGAACCAACATAATGGAAATAAAATTGTTTTGACTAAGTTCATTGATCTTATGAGTATCTTCTTCCAAAGCTAATCAACTCCCATGGCTCTCTGTAGGCACTTTCTTTATAACCCAAGAGCATGACTCCCTTTGGTTGACCCTGTCTTCTGCTGCATTATTTTAGCCTTCTCTAAAGGCAAATCCACAACTTGAAGCTAACGAAGTGACCATGTAAGAACTGATGCAGACAACTAAATCACGTTTATGCTGAGAAGAAAGAAATCAGGAAAACCAAGTAAAGGTCATGTAACAACATATCGGTGGCTCAGTGTAAAACCTTTGATATTTTCATTTTTTGCATTTGGTCATAAACTTTCATTTTACAGGTTATTCCTTCTTACATAACTGCTTATTTTGAGTTTCAACATGCACAATTTCCTTCAATGTATAAACATTAGGTTCTGGAAATGTGCACAGCAGGGTTTGGCAGTTTAATCTCTATAAAGTGCCACTGGGGTCAATAATGCAAGTGGTCTACAAATATCCTTTTAAGAGCAATAGATGCATGTTTGTTATCTATTGCTGCAGCATTTCCAAGAGAACATTCTGGGGGGGGGGGGCACTCATTCCATGGGCTGTCAATGATTATGCTCCCCTACCCCACCCTCTGATATTTTTTCTCAAGGGATGATAATCTGCAGACTATATTTTGACAAATGATAGAGCAGCCATTAGGTCAATGAGTACACATATACAGATTGGCTGCCTTGAATATGCAGATCTCATTTTTTACCCATGTGTCTATGTCTAAAGATAGCGGCAAGAGTAAAAGTTATCAGAATAGCATTTGGTTTAAAGCCATTTAAAACTCCTAGACTCCATCTTATCTTGAAAAGTTTTAAAAACTGTTTTCATTTCTCCCTTTCATTTCATTAGACTCTGCTTATTAAGTGGATTGAAGAACATATACACAAACATATTTATTACGTGAACATAATTACATAGTAACATTTTTCTCCTCTAGGATGGCGATTCCTTGAGGACAGGATCCATGCCCTATTTCCTTCTTCCCTCCATTTCCATGGTAGCTGGTACAATGTCCAGCACCCAGAAGAAGCTGAATAAATACTTCTCTGGTGGATAAATGGACATGAACCACTCCTAGTCCCCCCACTAAAATTCACCTTTATCATCTTTGGGGTTTTTTCCCCCAGGGAGGACGTTTCTTATTTATTTGCTATTTTTAAATTTTCATGGGTATTTTTTATTAATTTTTCCAGATTTCCACATTTTGAATGATTTTAGTCTACCCACTGCATTTATTAGATATGAATAAACGTGCTTGTGTTTTCCCACTGTTGGCTGTTGAAAGATAGTGCTTCTGATTGTGGGAGATAAGCACTGTTATTAAACTGAGTTTTTAAAACTCCTGCCTAAAGCAAAGAAACTTGATATTTGAGTGAATTGTGGCAGACATATTTTTGGGGAAATCTGATGTGTTTTAGGTGCTTTGAGCCTGGTCCTCCTCACCACTTTCAGGAATACTTAAAGGACAGAAGTGCACATGAGGAGTCACCCACGTGATCATTTGGGCAAAATACCAGCCAATACAATCAGCCCATCCAAGGGGGTGGGATGTGCATCCAAGAAGAGATTTGCATATAATAGGAATATGTAGTAACTGAATGTAAACAATGAACATGGACTCATTGTTCATTTGCCGGGGTGTGGGGTAGCTAAACGCCATGCATTGAAAACTATAGAAGGCTTTTTGATATGATTACTAAGATTCTTAAAGTATGCCCTTTAATCAGAGTTTGGGATCATTTTTCTCCTTTTGGGAAAACTTCCCTGCCAGTGTAAGCAAGGCAATGAATAATGACTCAGTAGGCAGCAATTTGCATGACCGGGGCCTTCTCCAGAATGCATCTAATGTGCACAGGGCCGGGTCAAGATATGCTTTGTGTTCAAGATAACAATCGAGTTTTCTCCAGCGAACACCCAATTACCAGGCCTGCTTTTTCTGGCTTTCAGAATTACCAGAGCTATTGTTTCTTCTGCTGAGCCACCTCCTGTTCTCCTAGTTGTATACCTAGTGGGAAGGGACGACAAATGAATCTAGTCCTCATCACCACCCCTGGTATCATTGTGATTTCCCATGAGCTTTGGCAGAAAATGAGGAAAGTAAATTTTTAAATCTATGGTTTGGTCTTATCTTTAGCTTTCCTTCTTCCCACGGGAACCTCATCATCGATTACTTTGAATAATTTGAATAATTAGAAACAGCTAATATATATTTTCAGACAAATAGAGGAAGAGCAGAGAGCTCTTCTGTGTCTTCTTCTTCTCAGTTGCCTTTAGCTCAGAATAATTCTTATGTGTGGCATACTTTGGGATGGCGTATTCTGCTACCCTTCAAATGTTATTGTTAAGGAAGAAGAGGGACCCAGCCTTTAACTCTGCCTTCAGTAAACTAAGAGAGTTGTGATTGGCCACTCAGTCTGCCCAGAAGAGGCTATACAAAGGTCTGAAACAGCCATTTCCATGCACCCACGTCCCTTGCAACAGAACTGCTTGTGGGTTGAAACTTAATAATTGTCCCTAACTCACAGTAAAATAAAATATAAAATGAAATAATAAAATAAATAAAATAAAATGTAAAGTTGAGGAAGTCCTCTAGATATGAGAGAGAAAAACTTCACAAAAGGTTGAAACTCATGTGGTAATATGTGAAAGTTACATGATGTTTTTGTTTTACATATTGTTTCTTTTTAAATATTTTTATTGATTTTTAGAGAAGGGGTAGTGAGAGGGGGAGAGAGAGAGTGAAACATCCATGGAGAATGAACACTGATTAGCTGCCTCTTGCTGCACACCCCCTACCAGGGATCGAGCCTGCAACTCAAGCATGTGCCCTGACTGGGAATTGAACCATCAGTCTTTTGGTGCCTGGGATGATACTCCAACCAACTGAACTGCACTGGCCAGAGTATATTATTTTTATTAATGCAGGACAAATAGATAGGAGACATTTCTGGCTCTTGGAGTTTTGATTTTTTGCTTTATCGCTAGTTTTTTTTTTTTTTAATATATTTTATTGATTTTTTACAGAGAGGAAGGGAGAGAGATAGAGAGCCAGAAACATCAATGAGAGAGAAACATCGATCAGCTGCCTCCTGCACATCTCCCACCGGGGATGTGCCCGCAACCCAGGTACATGCCCCTGACCGAAATCGAACCTGGGACCCTTCAGTCCGCAAGCCGACGCTCCATCCCCTGAGCCAAACCGGTTTTGGCGTTATCGCTAGTTTTAATCCATCCCTAATTAAGCCTGGTTTAGAGAGCTACCATTATTATTATTTCCAATGTCACCTTCCAAACAACATAGTACTCAGGTTTAAAAGTGCTCAAAGAAACATCAGTTTCTCAAGACAAACTTCTTGGCATAAAACATATAAGATGGCTTTCTGGTTTCTGCCCAGAGGAAGTAGGTTGCCACCTGGTGACTCCTCCTTGGATATTTCTGGCTGCTTGTCAGAAGGAAGCTATTAATTGCCTTTTAAATATCTTCTCACTAGAGAGTGAGCCTTAACTGCTCTTAATTTATCCCTGGCTACTGTCCCTGACCTACCATCTAGCACTTCTGATGGTCTCAGGCAGAAAAATCAATCAGTCAATGGACATTCTTACAGAAGGCGATGGCAAAGCTTAGATTGACTTGCTCCGGCCAGAATCCATAGCTCGGAAAGAAGAGACCCTCTCATGGGTAGATCAGGACAGCTGTGTGGATGTCAGGAAACAGGCTTGTCAACCATAATAATAAATTCCCAGGGCAGCATGTGAAGCCAATCCCTCCTCTTGTCCTACTAAGTCCACAGATGGCTTGGCCTTGGTCACCACTTATTGACTGCATGACCCTCAGAAAATTTCTTAATCTCTCTATGCTTCAACAGAGTTTCTCCTATTTAAAACACATATGGTAGTCTAATCCTGATAAGCTATTGCTGTAAACCTCACAATGATTCATATTAGACATATGTCAGTGTCCATCATTTATTCAATAAATATTAGCCATCAAGATTGTCCTTCCTTTTAATCCTAGAATTCTTTTTGCCAGCCACTCATATTTTGGTCCCCAAGTTCTGCTGATGCTATTTCCTTCTTTGGTGGTTCACATCATGGCCTTTTATTTCTTACTGGTGTCTCGGTGCATAGATTCATGCACTTTGAAAGGAAATTAATTAGAAGAAATATTTTAATATTGCTACTCGCCCTTTCTCTATAATAGAAGTGCCAACCAAATTCATGATCGACAATGACAGTTTGAAACACACGTGTGCGATTGGCATACCCCAGTGATGGTGAACCTTTTGAGCTCAGCGTGTCAGCATTTTGAAAAACCCTAACTTAACTTTGGTGCCGTGTCACATATAGAAATTTTTTGATATTTGCAACCATAGTAAAGCAAAGAATTATATGTTTGATATTTATTTTATATATTTAAATGCCATTTAACAAAGAAAAATCAACCAAAAAAATGAGTTTGCATGTCACCTCTGACACGCGTGTCATAGGTTCGCCATCACTGGCATACCCCAACTTCTCTTTCAGGTAATTGTCAGCAACACAGCAGTAAATATCAACACAAAGCAGATTATTATTGTAGATCACGCAGAGAGAATAATAGATGAAATATTTAATTGCAGCAGTGTTTGACTATATTCTGTACAGTGAGAAAACCTGAAGTCATTTTTAAGTTCCATCATTTCTTCTTTTCAGTCAGGTCAAGTTTCTAAACTTTGTAAATCTCTGTTTCTAAACTTTGAAAATCTCTGTTGTCTTGCTAATGAAAAGAAAATAGGATTCTGCTGAGTCTCCTATCTACCTACCCCAGGACCTCTGTGAGGATCAAATAAGATGAGGCATGGGAAAATGCTTCACAAACATTTGGTTGAACTGTAAAATGTTTGCACCTGGCTATAAAGCAAGTTGGGTTCCTGGGCTGAAGAAACGCCAGGGAGGCTAGTCGCTAGGGAGAGGAAGCCAGGCATTACTCCGCACCCACAGTGACTGTTTCTGGGCTGGGCTGTCGGCCCTTGGCCACATTTTGCCCCTTGGGGCCTTGGTAGTGTTGGCTGTGATTTGGTGGGTGTCGCTCCGGATGGTGGCGGGGCCTGAGTCCCACTTGAGGGAAGCCGAGTGTTGGTTTGTTGGCGCCAGGTCGGTGGTCCCTTTTATTTTTAAACGGCCAGTGAGCATCACGGTAGCTCCTGTGTTGAGCATCTGCCCCCTGGTGGTCAGTGCACATCATAGCTACCTGTCGGAGGGAAGGATGGACACTTAGCCTTTTATATATAGAGATTTGTCTTTTAATGGCTTTCCTGTTTATTTTACACATTTCATAAATTCACTCATCTTAAGTGTGCAGTTCAATAATTTTAAAAGTATATTTTGAGAGTTGTATAACCAGCACCACAATTCAGTTTTAGAACATTTCCATCATCCCAAATAAGACCTCTAGTACCAATTTGTATATTCCCCATTGCTGCCTCGAGCCCCAGGCAACCACTAATCTACTTTCTGTCTCTATAGATTTACTTTTGGGGGATATTTTGTATAAATGGATATTTTCTATACACTGTGGTCTTTTGTGTCTGGCTTCTTTCACTTAGCATGATATTTTTGAGGTTCATTAATGTTGTAGCATGCATTGGTACTTCATTCCTTTTCAGAGCCAAAAAGTACTCCATGGTATAGATATGCCACAATTTGTTTATTCATTCACCAGTTATGAACATTTGGGTCTTTTTCACTTTGGGGCTATTATAAATAATGCTGCTCTGAACATGTGTATAGGTCCTTGTATAGAAATATGTTTGTTTTTTTCTTGAGTAGATACCCAAGAATAGGATTGCTGGGTCATATGGTAATTTTATGTTTAGCATTTTGAGAAACTGTCAAACTGTTTTCCAAAGTGTTTGTACCATTTTACATTTCCACTAGAAATGTTGGAGGGTTCTCATTTCTCTACATTTTCTCTAACACTTGTGATTGTCTTTCTGACTACAGTCATCCTAGTGGGTTCAAAGTGGTTTCTCATTATGGTTTTGATTTATATTTCTCTTGTGACTAATGATGTTGAACATTTCTTCATGTGCTTTTCGGCCACTCATATATGATCTTTGGAGAAATGTGTGCTTAATCTTTTGCCCATTTTAAAATTGTGCTGTCTCTTTATTGTTGAGTTGTAAGAATTTTAAGTTCTAGATACAAGTCTTTTATTGGAATACTAGAGGCCTGGTGCATGAATTTGTGCACATGTAGGATCCCTTGGCTTGGTTGGCGATCAGTGCTGATCGGGGCCACGGGAGATTGGCTGGCCAGGAGGAGGGGCCGTGGAGGTTGGCTGTGGGAGTGCACTGACCACCAAAGGGCAGCTCCTGCATTGAGCGCCTTCCCCCTGGTGGTCAGTGAATGTCATAGCAACCAGTCATTCAGTCGTTTAGGCTTTTATTTATATAGATGATTTTAAAGTGTTTTCTCCATATTCAGAGTATCTTCACTTTCTTAATAATGTCTTTTGAAGTACAACAATTTTTAATTTTGATGAGCTGCAAATTATTGATATTTTTTCTTTTATAGCCTTGCTTTTGGTGTCATACCCAAGAAATCTTGCTTAACCCAAAGTCTATGTAATCTTCAAAATTGTTTTAGCTTTTACATTTAACTCTATGATTCATTTTGAGTTCATTATTATGTTTGGTATGATATAGAGGTTCAGATTCATTCTTTTGTGTATGGATATCCAGTTATCCCAGCATCATTTGTTGAAAAGACTTTCCTTTTCTATTGAATTGTCTTGACATCTTCATTTAAAGTCTACTGACAGTAACGTAAAGATTTATTTCTGTCCTTCCATTCTGTTCCATTGATCTATATGTCTATACTTATGTCAGAACCATGATGTCTTGATTACTAAAGCTTTGAAGTAATTTTTGAAATCAGGTCCTTATCTGTTCTTAGACCATCTTTCTAACTGGCCCCCTGCCTCTACTCATTGTCTTTGCAGTCCATTCTCTACAGAACATCCAGAAAGATCTTTCTAAAACCCAGATCTGACTTGTAATCTCTGTGTATAGCCTTTCATTTGCCCCAGCCTTAGTGGCAGTCTAAACTCTACCTTGGCAATGTTGTTCCTGCCTATCCTTTCATCCTCATCTCTTCCCCCACTCACTCACACTTCTTCATTCCAGCATGAGTAGGCTCTTCACATTGCCCAGTGGTGTCATATGTTTTAACACCTTCTAGCACCATAGCCCACACCGTGGCCTGGAGCCAAACACAGTGCCTGGCACAATGTAGATATCCATTGTGTAAGGTGAACAAATCATAAATACTGTGGTTGTTGCCTGGATACCACCTAACCATTCTTTTTTAGCTGCTACTAGGGGTTATTTCCTGACCAGATTCTCCCCTGTTGCCATGTACTTTGGGTGCCCTAGAAATACCCTTTATCCTGTTATATTATAATTATGAATTTGCACATTTATCCATCTCCCTAGACTGTAACAGCTTCAGCAGTGGTCCTTATGATGCCGGATACTCAATAACATTGTTGAGTGGGTGAATGAATGGATAAATGCATATTTTGAAATGTATTCTTTAGAGATTTTCAGAAAGAAACTGCTTAGCCAAGGACAACTCATAAGATTTGTGAAATGTGGATCCATTGCTGATTGCAATAAAATTTATTGCCCAACCTTAGGCAACAAGGACAGAGCCAGTTGCCTTTGGTTATTTCTTGTAGCCCATCATTTCCTGCCCTCAGCTTTGTAACTTTCCCTGTTGACTCAAGTTATTATTGTGATTCTGGACTAATAAACAGTGGACTAGAAATAAGAATAGTGAAAAAATTAAGTAAGGACAACTCTTCGCATAATGATCAAGCTCAGTCTGAATACTGCTTCAGGATAAATTGCTGAGCGTTATATCCTAGTACAAACCAAATATACCATATTTTCCATGTATAAGATGCCCTCATGTATAAGACACCCCCCCCACTTTTACAACCCAAATTTAAGAAATCACTATTTTAAATAGTTTGCTGGTTTTCCTCTTAAGGCCTTCTTCTTTTTGGCATCTTAAGGAGTTGTTCTTCCTGTTTTCTCCACTGTCTGATCATACACTCGGTGGGAGGAGGTCCAAATTGTCTTTCTGTAACTCTATTTCCATGCTCTTTTGCATAGCTGATTACATTCAGTTTGAATTTTACAGAGTAAGACAATTGCTTACCGGTATTTATCTTTTACTTTTTTGACATCTTTATGGGCTCATAACACTCTGGTCCCTGTTGTATCTGTACACTCTCCCCCTCCAATTATGGCATCAGCTGACGTCAGTAACAATAAGGCTCGTGATTGGAAGAAGGCTGTTTGACAAGATATAGGCAGCTACACACCTCGTGGTTCCCTCCTTGGCTGACTTCCGGGTATATGATGCACCTTGATTTTCAGTCTAATGATTTTAGAAAAAAATAGCATCTTATACACGGGAAAATATGGTATATGCTAGAAGGCACTTCTTTTTCCCCCTTAAATAAGGCACTCAGGAAACCTTCCTGTCAACTGGTAGGATATGGCTTTCTCAGGTTGTTTTCTACTTTTGGAGTTTATTTTCTTCATCTTGATAGCTATTATTTGTCTTTGATGTCACCTTCTAGAGTTCTCCCCACACATAAATAACTCCAGATTTCGTGGGAAGCCTGGATTTTCCACATACTCTCAGTCATTTTCACTTCATTATGTTCCTGAGGAGGCGAACCCAGGAAAAATAATATGACTGTCAGATGCCAGACTCTGAATGAAACCACTCCACTTTGTTAAGGTGCCTGTTGATTGTCCTGTCAAAGGAGGCATCCTTCTAGTATTTTCTAGACCATGTGTATAAATGGTTATCCCTTCTCTTTCTTATAGGCCAGCAGACAATGTGGAGAACAAGTTAACTAAACCCAACCTGCTATTTTCCGTGTGCGTGCTGGTGTAAGAGTATTTTTATTTAATTTATTAAAGAAATATTTTTTACATTTTTCCTCATCCCATCACTCTTCATTTTAAATTATCTGTTAAAAAAAAAACAGTCAAAGGATTTAAACAATAAATAATTAAGATTTTAAAAGTCACTTAGGGTTCCTAATCTCAAATGATCTCTGTTGCTGTCCCTTATATGCTTGTTTAGGTCAAGGTCACAAAGCCAAATACCTACAGGGGTCAGGAAGGGATGCGGTGAAATGGAGGTGCAAACCCCATCCAAACAAGACAGTCTCACAGAGTGCCAGATAAATTCCCTCTGGCATTATTCCCACTTACACTACTGTTAGATCCTCTAATATTTCCAAGAAATGTGAAAGTCAAAAATTTTAAGTGTCACTTATTATTTTTAAATGTCATATTTATATAGATGTCCCCTTTGTTGTTTTTCCCATTGACCCCCTCCACCCTGCACCTGCTCCTCCCAGGCCTTCATCACACTATTGTCTGTGTCCATGGGCTATGCATATGTGTATATAAGTTACCAGGTTAATTTCTCCCTACCCAGCCCCCCAAGCCCACCCTCTCTCTGAAATTTTCCAGTCTCTTCATGCTTCTATGTGTCTGGATCTATTTTGTTCATTAGTTTATTTTGTTCATTAGATTCTACATATGAGTGAGGAAATGTGATAGTTATATTCTTAAATGTCATTTTTACATTAAAATTCTCTATGTTAGTAAAAAAAATAAAATTTAGGAAAACAAAGCACAAATCAAACAGAACATTTCTGCAGTCCGCTAGTCTAGTTGGTGAATGCTTGCACAGAAATTCTTAACATACTTTTGTCTTGTGAGTCAGAAGGCTATTTTAGCTCATTTACTTCATATATTCAACAAGCCTTAACTGAACATGTTTTTTTCTGCTGATCTGTGTGTTAAGTAAAGGGACTCTACTGGATGAGGTATCCATATGCTCATGAACTTGGCACTTAGTCAGGTATTTAGTACTTGAGGCCTCTTAGTGTTAGTCAGTTGGTCCACAAATGATCCATTGGGTTTCCCAATGGGCCTTGAAGAAGACTCATGATAGTTTTGAACTTTGTTATGCTATCATTCACAGGAGAATAATTTTTGTGGTCATACCTTTCTACTCAGATATCATCTGCCATCTCTGAAGAATATCATGATTCTTAAAGCAGTTAATTAATTTAACACATATTTATTCATTTAACTTATTCAAGAAATATATACCGGCATCTGTGATGAAATAGGCACTGGAAAAATAAATAGGAATTTGGTGATGGGCAGAATGGACAGCTCCCATATGTGGAGAGCCTTCCACATGGGCCTGAACTCTGAGTAAACGGTGCAAGGAGGAGCTGCCATTGAGTACCAACCCCTAGCTTGGGAGTAAAGAAGAAATGGTCCTCTTTTGCAAAAGGAGTTGGCTTTCATAGTGAAGATGTGTAGCGTGAGGAGCACATTGTTATAGTAATGTTTCTCTTTCAATGCGAGCCAAGGTGTTGCCCATCCCAATTTCCCATTCAGAAGCAAAGGAGGTATGGATGGGGAGAGTTGGCTTCCAGAGAAATCACAGAAAACTTGAAGAGGGAGAAGAGATGCTCCCCTCTTCTTCCAGGTCCCTACTTTCCTTAACGTAGTATGTCTATGACTTCATTGCAATTATTGTCTTTCCTGTTGATTACAAGCTTTGTGAAGCAGAGACCATTTCTACTTTGTCCAAGAATGTATTCCCAGCCCTCGGACCAGAGTCTGGCACATAATAGGTGCACAATAAATGCTGTTGACTGAGAAAGAAGAGTTTCTCCAGGACCACATTGCAGAGGAGAAATGTGGTAGGTGGTCAATGATAAGTGAATTCCCATAAGAGTGAGGTAGTGAGGAGGAGGAAGGGTTAGTGTCTTTGTGTAGGAAGAGGAAGTGTCTGTGGGGCACTGGTGTTGAGGAGGAGGAGGTGTCCTGGTGGAGTGTAATCCTGGATGGTGATAAGGTGGATGGAAGGCAGATCTTGGAGTGGATGGACCACTCTGTAAGAGACTTTCTTTCTTTCTAAAGTTGGCTATAAGACAAGGGGTCCTGTGCTGAGCTTCTCAGTGAAAGATGAGTTACCACCAATAAAGCAAGGTTAAAGCAACCTGGTTTCTAAATTAGATAAAACTCACTTTGTTAAGCGCACGTGTTACTGGAGCTGGCCAAGGTCACCGTGTGTCAATTGGAACAGTGGAAATCATTCATTTGAGTCTCCCACTTGGATCTTTCTCATTCTGCATCATCTAACTTTGCATGTCAAGTCCCTTGCTTTCCAGCCGTGAGTCATGTGGGCCTCTGGAAAAGGTCAGTGCATAATGATACAATATCTTGTGTGATGACATTTCTCACAATGTATTTTTCTACCCAAGATTTCTGAAAATCAATCACCCAGTTTTTAAGCATTTCTTCTTTAGCTGAGGCTGACCAGCTGAAAGTTGGAACTTGCCATCAAACCATTCACCCTTCCCTAACCTGTAAATGTTTGGAGAGGGGGGAAAAAAAGAAGAAGAAGACCAGTGTAAAATAATTTAGTAACCCACAGAATTAATTTAGTTTAATTTATGCTAATCATGGCATATTGGTGTACTGGCAGATAAAAATAAAGCCGGTGGAGAAGATTGCATTGAATAAACTGCAACAATTAACCCTCGAAATTATCACGTGAAATGATTTTAGCTTGCTACTGAAAATAATAGGCCCAACCAATTGTCTTAACTAGTGATGATTTAAAAGCTCATTAAATTCTGAGATTTATTTTACATTATCCCCACGTACATTTGGTCATTTTGTATAATATGTTAATTATAGGGGATTTCCTTCCTCTAAAAGGCTGGAGCATGAAATTAGAATTGTATTTCATTATTATGCTCAGTTATTTGCCAAAATGTTTATAATAGATAGCACTCATATTATATTGTCACAAGTGTTAAGGTGAAATTCTCAGTGACATAAAATGACCTAAAACATTGTCTTTTGAGTTGTGAGATAATTCACAAATGAACAATTTTATCTCATTGAATTAGTTCCTAGACTTCATTGGCAGCTTCTGTTCCCCATAGTAAGTACAACAGAAGTATTATTAATTTTATTATGGAGGTCCAATAAATTGATATTGTGACTATTTCGTCTAAAAGTATTGCAGACCTTGTTTAATCCTGAGTCATTTCCCCAAATGAAAAATAATCATTTTTCTAGAGGCTTGGGAGATATAGAAGGGACAGAATTGTGGTCAGGAAAGGCAGAAAGAATATACACTCTGCTCAAACACTAAACTCTGCAGAAATAACCTCCTTCCGAATTGAGAGATCCTTGCTATCCTATCTGCCATGACGTCTCTATGGAGAGTTGTGTAGATGTTATTTTATTTTTATCAATTTTCTTATTCACTCAGCTACTTCTACCCATTATTTAAAATGCAGCTAGCTATCAGCTGCTCAAATAAGTCTCCCCTAATTTCTCCCAGGTCTGAGTTAGGTACTTCTTTTATGCTCCCATAGGTTTATCCTCTATTATCTATCCAAACACTTAATGCATGAAACTTTAGATGATGTGGCCTTGCATTATAGCATAAATGATTTCTGCCAAGAACCACGAGTTTGCTCTCCACATCTCAAGGTCTTAATGTGGGGCTTAGCACAAAGTAGGTTGTCTATCAAAAGACTTGTTGAGTAAATAAAAGAATATGCAATTTCAGAATTATCTTAGTTGGTGTTGTTGGATCCGCCATCATTCAAAGAAACAGTGGTTTTTAAAAGTGGCATCTGAGCTACCCTACCTGGTTTGGCTCAGTGAATAGAGAGCTGGCCTGCAGACTGAAGGGTTTGGGGTTCAATTCAGGACAAGGGCACATGCCTGGGTTGTGGACTTGATCCCCAGTAGGGGGCATGCAGGAGGCAGCTGATCGATTAATCTCTCTGATCATTGATGTTTCTCTCTCTCCCTCTCTCTTCTCTGAAATCAATAAAAATATACATACATATGAGCTATATTGTTTATAAGATTTATTTATCTAATTCACTTAAAATTTGATTATGCAGTTACTGGGAAAAGTAAAGAAGTCTCATGTATTTTGTGGATATCATTCTTAAAATAGGTGTTCCTTTAAAGTCACACCTGATTGGTGAGAAGGGGACTAGACTAATATAAGAAGTTTATGAAATAGATTTGTTGACTATTAAATATTATACACTATAAATTGTCCTAAACAATGAGAGAAGACACAGTGGATCAGATAGATCCTAATCCTGACTTTGTGGAGTTTAAAATCATTGAAATAACAATATAATGTGTGGTAACGGTTAGTATATTGCTCAACTATTATTGCAGTATTGCTGTGTAACACCAAAACTGGGCAACTTAAAACAATAAGCATTTAATTTTTGCTTCATGGGTCTGTGGTAAGCTTGGGCAGCTCTGTGTCAGGCTGCAGGTCAGCTAGGCTTGGCTCCAGTGAGTCTCATTCTGCTTGAAAAGGCAACTTTGAGTCATGTTGTTCTTATAGCAAAATTGCTAGAGGGAAGAAGAAAGTGGAAATTTGCTCTACCTGCTGAGAATTTAGTTCAGAATAGGTGCATCCTCACTTCAGCCCACTTTCCATTGGCCAAAGGATGCCACAGGGCCACACCCAACCTCAATGGATGGAAAAATACACCATATTCACTCTAACAGGAGACAGGGTAAAGTCAGATGCCATACAGCATGGGTGTGTGAGTCTAATACAGGAGTGGGGAAGGTATTAAGAGGTGTGGACCCTGATTCAGTGTGCTATGTGAAGCAGGAAGGGCACAGGACTATGTTTAGGCTTTACAACAACTTTATAAATGATACGTGATGGTATTTATGTAAATCATGAGAAGAGCTTGCATAGTAACTTCATAACAAATAATAGAAATAATTTTCTTTCTATTATAGAGGTGTGGAATTTAAGTTGAAGATTATCATGTAAGTAGGTATTTTTCCTTTTAAACCAATGATTCTAACTGACACTTAGGGTATAGAAATACTCAGAAGGACAACTCATCCAGACTTGGTGATCAGAAATGGCTTCTTGGAGGATGCTGTGTTTAAACTAGCCATTTAGGGTGAGTACAGGTGAGGGGTAAAGGATGATTTCCATACAGAAGAATTATTTCCATGGGGCATGGATGAGAGGAGGGAGAGTACATCGGGCATTCAAGGGCTGGAGCAATTCAATGTGGGCGAGTGGAAGGGGTAGGGCATGAGAGGTCATCAAAGGAAGTCCTTAGCTGTCCCATAAGTCATGTTGTGGTGTTCATGCATGGGCATATGTCTGTGCAAATGATGGTGGCATCAGGACTTCGTCGTTGATCCCCATGGAGACTAAGAAGGCACCTGGACCTCAGCAGCCATCATTTCTGTCTCCCACCCAATGAAGTAGATAAGAGAAGGATGCGACTCACCCACACCATAGGGGGTGCAGAGGAGAGGCACTTGGGTGAGGAATAAAGTCTAACAAAACCTAAAACACAGCAGTGATACCTTTCACCTTCAATTCATTTTGTCCTTACCCCAGAAGGGAGAAGATATGAGTAAGAGGGACAGGTGGAACCTTAGGTGCTTACTCTTAAAACAATGCATATCCAGGTTATTCAGGGTGATATGCCTGTCAGGATAGGGGGTAAAGGGGTAAGGGAAATGGCAGGCCATGTAGCTGAATTTTTCATTTAAGGATGCTTCTTAAGAAATGTGTTGATAACCAAGGAGAGAACTTTTCAAGTTCATGCAAAGTGTTGGCATTTGAATATCACAAACCCAATGGGAATAAAATACTTAAAACTCAAAGGATTGAGTATTTCAGATCTTTTCTCCTTTTGATCTTTTCCCAGTAGCCCTTTATAAGAACTTCTTTAATCCTGAAGAAACTTTGGTCTTTGTTTCAGATTTCTAGAATTTCAGGAATTACGGACCTTTTGAACTATAAATCCTTTCTTTTCTGATACAAAGCAAATGTGTTGAAATAGGAAGGGCATAAATAGTAATAACAAAGTAATAGTAATAGCCAGAAACTACTATTTTCCCCAACATGCAGGAGAAGTAGCAAGGCACAGGAAGGTTAAATAACTTACAGCATGTCATACAGCAAAAAAAGAAAAAAAAAAAAAGTAAGTGTTGGACTGGACTAGGTCCTGGCAACATGAGTACCATAACCTGCCCACTTAGCTCAGGCTGCTCCCAAGAAGTAAAGTCGACCTTATGTAAATCCTGGCTTTGTTTCTAATTAGCTGTGTGACTTTAGTCCCCTGCAACTCAATCTCTTCATCTACAAAGCAAGGACATCAATGGGGTTTGTGCTCACAGTGTTCTCAGCATCATGTATGCTAAGTGCCTAGCCTTGTGCCTGGCACCAGTGGGAACTCAGTCTAGCCTGGCACCATTTACCATTTTCTCTTCTGGTGAGGAAAACACTACAGTGTTGAAGCCTGTGACCTGTGCAAGATCACATGGTGCCAGGCAGGTCTCACACACTCAGTTCACTCTACTTTTTTACCATCCATGTTGCTTCACTTCTGGGAGCATACTGGGTGGTGAGGCTGGTCCATCCCACATTATGCTCATCAGCTAAAAGGGTGTCTACTGCAGTGTTAGGTCTTTGTTGTGAGACCGAGGCTGCTCAGAAAAGATTCTGGTCGAATCAGCCCTCTGGAAAGGCCGCTAGATTTGCTCAACATGGCTGTTGACAAAATCTTATTTTGACTTTTGCTTATTGGATAATCTGAGGGGCAAGTGCATCTGAGGAAGGAAACATCATATTCCCTGCCTTAGTTTGAATTTCATCTTGGCTGCTGCTTAGCAGTGTGATCTCGGGTCATTATGTAACTTTTCTGTGATTTAGGCTTCCAAGTAATAAAATGGAGATAATAATCCTGTCATACAGGACTATTCTGAGTAATAAATGATTTAATATATATAAAACATGACATGAAATGAGACCTATTTTTATTAGTATTGTTCAATATTGACTGTGATTTGCTCGCTCATTTGTCCCTTTACTTGGATTAGCTGATGAGGACACTTCTTCTTATCTATTCCACAGGGAGCTTTAACTTTCTTTATGAAGTCATTACCTAAACTGTGGTTTTCAAACTGGCCCAGGAGATGTCAGAAGTGATCAGTTTTACTTATAATCCAATGAGATTTTGTTTTCATGTCAAGTCCTCCCACGTTGTGTATTTACAAGGAGACACTAGAAAGAGGAATCCATGGGGGGCCTCTCACCACACAGTCTGACTGCTGCCCGGCCTAAGGTGTCTCATGGCAAGTCAAAATCATCTTTGAAGACATTATGGTTTGAATATGAAACACCATTCAAAATAGAACAAAGATGGTGATTTTTTTTTAACCCAGTGGATGTTCCAGTGGAAAGCAAGTGGTCATTTTTTCTTAGGTCAGACCATGCTTATGTGTGGGTGAAATATGTGATTGGGAGTTTTCTAAGACGTTTTAAACTTTTTAGGACAAGTATGTCTTTTTACATGTCAACTAAGTGTATTTAACACTGAGTAGAAAGCTTGTATGTTTTGAGTTACCTCAAGGGTCATTTTTATGGAGTTTGGAATCTCCAAAGGGAAAATAAGAAGTTGACCATCCATTAGGATTGCCAGATAGAATACAGGGCACCTATGCAATATTTGAGACATATTTACACTAAAGTTTGTTCATTTTTTAAATCTGAAATTTAAATTGAACAGGGTGTTTTCTATTTCAATTTGGTAAGTCAGGCAACCCTACTACCCATGTGTTCTAAGAGGATACAGCATCAGCCATCGGGAACAGAGTGCATCATGGGACTGCTACCTCTCAGCACTTCTCTCTATTCCCTCACAGAGAGAGAGGTGAGCAATAAAAGGTTAAAGTCCTTCCTTGGTGTAATTATCATTTCAAGCTATAAATCTATCTTTGGTCTTTTTCCCCCCTTGTTCCTCTTCTCTATATCTTTAATTTTGGGAGTTTGGAGTTACTGCTTTATTTCTCTCACAATTCTTAGTGTAATTTCTTTATATTTCTAGATATGCTGTACGCTTTTCCATCTCAAATATTCTCCATGGGAACATATCTCCATTTGCATAATGGATGTTGATACAAGACCATCACATACCTAATTACATTATAAAAGTCAGTAGAAAATGGTATTGATATACAGAACTTAGTTTACAGGCAAACTCACAGAAGTACATCTTATTCCCTTACACTGGAAAAAATAGTTTTTACTTGATAATATCAGCAGGCAATGAAATCTGTGCCAGGATTTATTATGCAATTAGTCAGTGATGATCCTTATCATGTAGTGTTGGTTTGAATTTTGCAGCATGGATCGAAAAGATTGGTGGAATCTTTTATTTCAAATATGTTCACTATATTACAAAGTCGTGATAAAACGCTGGGAGAGAGTTTTTGGCTGTGTATGAGGAGGAACTAGCTCACATTAAGGTGAAGAATGTGCAGCCCTGAAGATGCCATCTTTTCCTGCCCTTGACCTTCATGTGCACTGCTCCCCTACCCAGACCACAGTTCCCTATCTCTTATTTGAACAAATAAATAAAAAGTTGCTTAACAATATAAAGGGCTGACTCTTACACTAGGAAACTCAATTTCTGTAGAGGCTGAAGGAGAAGCTGGCTGATCTCACAACAGACATATCAAGGAAGAGAGTCTGTCCTTGATTGGTAACTTTTCCTTGGTTTTCTCTAAGAGTGCTTTTATTGCCAAGACTCTAGGAATTCTTTCTTCTATATAACTACTACCAAATGAATGTTTGAGTGCCTCAGAATTCATATGTTGAAAACTCATCCCCAACGTGATGGTGTTTGGAGGTGGGGCCTTTGGGAGGTCATTAGGTTGTGAGGGTGAAGCCCCGTGAATGGGGTTAGTGCCCTTATAAAAGAGAAAGAAGAGAGCTCCCTTGCCCCTTCCACCATGTGAAGACCCAGTGAGAAGACAGCCAGCCATCAATGAACCAGGAAGGGGGCTCTCACCAGAAACTGAATCTGCTAGGACCCTAATTTTGGACTTCCCAGCATGCAGAACTGTGATACTTGGTTGTAGCAGCCAAAATGGACCAGACAATAACTTTGCTCATGATGAGACTACTAAGATGCTTATCACATGGCAAATAAATCATTGCCCAGGAACGTAAAAGAAATAATATGTCTGAATTTATACAAATTAAAAGAACTTCCCTATATGGCATATAAAATATGCTGATAAGTAAATATAAATAAATAAGTGAAAAGAAAAAACAACAAACAGGAAGATGTGTTTTCAGTATGAATCACAAAGCAAATTTCCTTAATTTACAAAGAACCCACAGAAAAGAATAAGAAAAGAGTGAAACCAATAGAATAAAGGGCAAAGGATATGAAAAGACAGTTCAGAAAGGAATGCAAACTTTGGTTATTTTTGTTACTAGAGTCCCGGTGCATGAATTCATGCACAGGTGGATCCCACGGCATGGCCAGCAGTCGGGACCGATCAGGGCTACTTCTCACCCTGATTGGGGCCTGGGGCTGATCAGGGTGGGCCGGCGGGGGGTGGGGGGTGGAGAAGGAGGGACCGCAGGAGGTTGGCAGGCCAGCCAGGGGGAGGCGCTTTGGGAGGTTGGCCAGCCACAGGAGGTTGGCTGTGAGAGCACACTGACCATCAGGTCGCAGCTCCTGCATTGAGTGTCTGCCCCCTGGTGGTCAGCATGCATCATAGCGACTGGTTGACCAGTCGACCTGTCATTCAGTTGTTTGGTCGCTTAGGCTTTAAATATATAGACTAGAGTCCCGGTGCACAGAAATTCATGCACTCAGGGGAGTCCCTCAGCCCAGCCTGCATTCTCTCGCAGTTGGGGAGCCCTCGGAGGATGTCCACCAGCCAGCTTAGGCCCGCTCCCCAGGGGATTAGGCCTAAGCTGGCAGTCAGACATCCCTCTGGCATCCCAGGAACCTGTGGGAAATGGGCCTAAGCTGTAGTCAGACATCTTTAGTGCTTCAAAGGAGGTGGGAGAGGCTCCCGCCACCACCACTGTGCTCACAGCCGTCAGCCCAGCTTGTGGCTGAGTGGAGCTTCCCCTGTGGGAGCGCACTGACCACCAGAGGGCAGCTCCTGTATTGAGTGTCTGCCCCCTGGTGGGTAGTGCACATCATAGCGACCAGTCATTCCTGGTTGTTCTTCTGTTAGGGTCAATTTGCATATTACCTTTTTATTATATAGGAGGATTGTTGTCAATTGGAGTCATCATTAGGTTAGTGCTTAACCATTGGCTATGTGAAGAGTCTGAACTGCTCTGACTAAAAGGATGAGGGTGACCTTCCTCAGGCTCTGCAGCATCCCAGCACATAGAGAGCCCATTCTTTCTCAGGCACTCACTGCCCTGCTGGGGGCAAAAATGGTGCAACAAGGTTTACTTCCCCTCTCGGCTGAGAAGGTTCAGAGCCACTATTCTAAGGAGCAGGCCACCAAGTGCTCTAGTCCTACTGTTTCCTTCCCCCATTCCCTGAGCCCTTTGATGCCCTGGGGTTGCTCTATCACTGCCTGAGAGGCAAGTCCATGGTCTACTGATCTGCTGCTGCTTTAGTGATGATCCAGTCCAGGGATTGGCAAAAGACTTGTCCCAGGGCCAAATCAGCTGCAACCTCTCTGTGTGTGGCTTGCAAGCTAAGAAGCCTTTACATTTTAGATGCTTGGGGGAAAGTCAGAAGAGGAATACTGTTTCATGATTTATGAAAGTTATAAATTCAAATCCCAGTGACCATGAATAAAGTTTTATTAGCACACAGCCACGCCCAGTCACTATTTACATATTATCTATGGCTCCTCTCTGGCAAGGGCAAATTGGAGTAACCTTCACACAGACCTCACAGCCCACAAAGCCTAAAACAGTTACTGTAAGGCCCTCCTTAGAAAACTTGGCTGATCCCTGGTTTACTCCATTTGGGATTAGATGGTGCTCATGTTAAAAACTAGATATATTTTAAAACATTGAGTTTTTTGGTATACTTTTTTTTTTGCAATGCTTTATAAGGCTTTTTATTCTTCTACAGGCTTTGCTAAATTTTTCTTACTGAATCTTTCTGATCACCTTTTCCAGTGTGTCTGGTTCCGAGACAAGTCCTGGTCACCGCAAAGAGGTTGGGAGCCACACTGGGGATACTGAGGCTGAAACCTGTGGGTCCCAGTGCACGCATGCCCCCATGAAAAGTGAATGCCACAATTCTCATAAATGCATACTTTCTTCTTTCTGCTGAGGTGCCAGTACGAACCAGTGCAAGGGACAATTAGAGCAGGTGACCTGACAAGCCAGCCTTCTCTCCCCTCTCAAGGAAGCAAACTGAAATAACCCCATGAATTCAAAGTTCAGACTTGGAGTGTGAGTTGCCTGTTGCTGCCCCTCTTGGCTGGTTGCATCATGCCACTGGGTGTGAGCAGAAGCTGAAAGCACAGCTGGGGGAGGGGGAGACCCGCTCTGGGCTGCAGTGCAGGCTGTGGCTGCTGTGATTACCTTCTGCCTCCAAGCTGCAGAGCTTAGCTGAAGGCCCGCACTGCGAGGGAGCGCCTTTCGCGGGGATTTGGTCCACACATTTGGGATAACTTACTGGAAGGATTTTAATAGATTCCTGACCCCGATAGTTGCTTGCGAAAACAGCATTATACAAACACATTGCTATATTTACTTGCACGTTCACACTTTCCTGGGATTTTGAGAAGAAACTCAGAAGAGGCTTTCTCTGCATCCTCCGCCCCCCACTCCCCTCTCCATGCTTCTCTCCCCGCTGGCTGAGGAGCGCTCACTGATCACAGCTGGTGGTAGACTATGTGACTGAGAGCGCCCCCTGCATGAAAGAGACGTGTCATTGCAGTACGTGTTTATTTTAGCGAAGGGTGTTCCTATGAATAAAGGAAAACGCTAAATTAGGCACCGGAGTTACCCACATCTGGGGAAGATCTATCCGGTTGGCATAGGCACCACCTCCTGCAAGGCATTCTCTCCTCAGAGCCATCCTGAATTTCCGCAGGCGCACCTGGGTTGGAACTTGCGTGGGGCATGGGCCGTGGGTTCTGGCGTGAAGGCAGGGCTCTGTAGGAAAACATGTTGCATCATTGTTTATCACGGAGGTTCTAGCATCACATGGCTTAGATGTAGAGCTTTATTCTCTCTGTGCCACAATTTGCGCATCATCGCTACAAATACACTGAGTGCCTACCTTCCAGAGCTGCTTTGTGGATTGAAAGTGCCCATTCAGCCAACACACTTGGGACAATGCCAGACATATAATCAGCACTTAACGAGCACTAGAGATTGATGATCATAACTCTTATTGTTGTCAGTGCAGACAATTCATGGGGTTTTGGCACCAGGGTAGGTGGGTGAATAAAAACTCCATGTGTAGGAATCTATGCATTTTCCCTTTTATCTGCCTTTCCCTTCTCAAGGCCCCATAATAATAATAAATTATTATTATTTTGCAAGTTGTGGTCAGTGAGTGAGCCTTGGTTATTTCATGATTCCTCTAGCATGAATTCATAACTTGAAGTCCAAGGAACCCCAAGAGCGCACTTTCGGGGCCTGTCAGTGCCCTGAAAACATATACACACTTTTGAAGATGTTTGTGTTTGTGATCCTTGTGGAGACAGGGCTATAGATTTTTGTCCGAGTTCCAAAGTGATTCAGGCCACGGAAAGTGTAAGAATCATTGCCATCTGGAGTAGGTACCCCCACATTGCAAGGTCAAAATCCTACCAGAAATTCTAAAGCTACAACATTTGCCTGCTTCTTCTCTTTAAAGATTTTAGGGGACCTAAATGCATGAGGCTCTCAAATAAAAGCATGACTCATAAATATACTTATAGGTCTTTTATTTACATATTATTCTCTTTCTTGTCACCAATGTCCTACACACGACAAAGGCCCCCGAATCCTGTTTTATTTGCTTGCTTTTTTATAAGAATTACAGGGGGCCTTGCCCAGATAATTACTTAATTCTCACTCTAAAAATAAATGGAACATGGAGGGAGGAGAGGAGATTTGGGGAGTAAAGACTTTTATACTAATTTCTACCCCAAGGAAAATAGGAGCTCATGCAAATGCTCACAGCAAGGAACAAATTGCCTTGGCTTTCTATAGCAGACATCAGTCCCACGCGCTGTCTGTCCACATATGGTCATTCTTCGTGTCCACAAAGGGTGCAAAAGTGAGTCAGGCATAATCACCAACTTAGCCGATGCGAAATCAGCCTCGTGGACCGTGAAGCCTTTATGAGATTCTCCAAGACAAATCAATGTCCCTGCGCTCCCTCCTAGCTCCCTGTCCCCGCGATGCTCACCTTACTAGACTGATGGGGGTGGTGGAAAATTCCAACTGAAGATTCAGGTTCTTTTTTTTTCCTTCCCCCTGCAGTGCTGAGCTTTACATTAAAGAAAAGAAAAAGTACTATTTTTTTTTCCACAGCAAGAAGAAAAAATTAAAGTTGTATGGCTGTTATAAATATTACATGTTCAGTGCACAGTACCTGTGTTTCTCCATGTTCCAAGGCTGGGTTGGAAGTAACCCTTTTCCTGATGCTGTTGAGTTTTAGCCTCCACATATCCCTAAGGACAAGCTCACATGCAACTTGTTTATTGTTTGTCTGTGTATTTTAGCAAGAGATGTGTTAAGAACACATCAACTATGCTTATTTGAAAGGTCTCAGCAATTGATGGAAGATTGTTTTCGGCTTTATATCCTCCAGGCATGAGTCAAATGTATTTACATTTAAATTCTACTTCATCAAGAAAGAAAAAAAAAAATTTTTAAATAAAAAAATAAATAAATTCTACTTCATCAAATTACAGTGTATAATGACATAAGTTGTATATTTTGGTGTTTTGATGCTCATGTGATACTTCTTTTCATAGAGGATTTCCACTCCAAGCACATGTTCTTGTCTCTCAGGGTGAAGCCAGTGGTGCTACTTTCTCATTATATTTATGATATTTCAATACTGGTGGCTCTCAGGTTATCACCGGTGCCATGATACAGTCACTGGAATATCAAAGAGGAAAAGTTGAGAGCCAACTTTATGTAACTACAAATAGCCTTGGTAATTAGCAGGTGGAGGAAGGATGTCAATCAAGCTCAGGGCAGGAGCAGCATCTCTCGAAGGCTCGTTACTGTAAGCAGAGAGGCATCCCTGGCAGGAGAAATGAAAACCTGTGTGTGTCAGACACATACTCTCCCTCTGATGATCATCATCCTGAAAAGAAAATAGGTTAACTTTTCCCTTTCATTTTAGGATGAAAAAAAAAAAAGTAGAATTGGAGTTCAGAAAATGTTGAACTGCCTCTCTTGGCCAAAGAAAATGTCTGAAACCAAAGCTGCCAACGCCGATTGGCTGAGTGGAGATTGATCTCAGACATGCTGGCTAGAGTCTTGTTCTTGAGGTGAGAGAGTGTATGGCTCCTACGAGCAAGAAACAATGGTGTTTGTTTTCGTATTCCTGATTCCGCCTCCTTGATTCTGTCCTGTGGTTAGCAAGTCTCCTGGCCCACTGGGTAGCATCCTATGAACGCCTGCAATAGCACATACCATCCTTGTTTACGGAACAGCCTGCTTCCCTTCTGGGCAGAGAACTGTCATGGAAATTTGCATTTGCAAAGCTGCTCTGGGTCATGGTTATTCCTGTAGTTTCAGAATCTAGTACAACTCCATTCACATGGAAAGACTTCATGAACCATATGATTTCACTTATATGGACTCTAAAAACAAACAAGCAAACAAACACCCAGCTCACAAATGAGGAGAACAGATTGGCAGTTGCTAGAGGCGAGGGGTAGGGGTTGAGATATGATGTAAAGGGCGGTCAAAAGATACAGACTTCCAATTCTAAAATAAATAAGTCCTGGGAATGTAATGTACAGTGTGGCGACTATAGTTAAAAATACTGTATTACCCGGCCAGTGTGGCTTGGTGGTTGAGCACTGACCTATGAATCAGGAGGTCAGGGTTCAGTTCCTGGCACATGCCTTGGTTGCAGGCTCAATCCCATGTGAGGGGCGTGCAGGAGGCAGCCGATCAATGATTCTCTCTCATCACTGATGTTTCTGTTTCTCTCTCCCCCTCCTTTCCTCTCTGAAATCATTAAAAATATATATATATATATAAAATAATAATACTGTATTGCATATTTGAAAGTTTCCCAAAGAGTAGATCCTGAAAGTTCTCATCTCAAAACAAGAAATTTGTAACTATATGTGGTGACAGATGTTAAATTAAACTAATTGTGGCGACCATTTTGCAATACATACAAATATCGCATCCTTATACCTGCAATGAATACAGTGTTAGAGGCCGACTGTATCTCAATTAAACAAGAAATAACGACATTTAAAACAAGAAAGGAAATTGGAGAGGGACAGAGGGCAGAAGCTAGCGGATCCTCCGGCCTCTGCTTTGAGCATTGACCCCAGGAGATGATTTCCTCTCTGACCAGCTCTTCCGGGATGGGCCGTCCCGCCCTGTCCCACACAGGGTGGCCCCCCCCCCCCGCCCCCCCTCGTGAAGCCCCAGGATGCTTGGCTGCCCGCTGCGGGTGATTTCTAGATTGCTCACTGCCCCCGAGTTGTGGTCTCAGCTCCTTCGCCATCTGTGCAAATCATTCCCTGTATTATATCCCCTCGGCTTGAAATATCTAAAATGGTTTTGTTTATTTGACTGGACCCTGCCTGCTGTAGAATCCAAAACTATAAAACTGATATATTGTTTCACATTTAAAAAAAAAAAAAACCCTCATTTGAAAGAACATATCAAATCCTGAACATATGCACTAGGAGAGAAGGCTTGCCGGGGGCCTGAATAGAAGGTAGAGATTCCTGAGTTTAGGCTACAAGATCCTGTTTGTTCTTGACATGGAGGCTGCCGATCTGGTGTGGAGAACCTTCCGTGGTGTGAACACCTCATTGAAATTCAGCCCATTGTCTGTTTTGAATGCAGCCGACTTGAAAAAGCCCCAAACCAGTCTCCTGGACAAGTCACTCAAGACCCTGAGAGAAGCAAAGCTGCATGATAATGTGTGGTTTTTTAAAAAAATTATTATCAGATCCCACATTATAATCTAGAGCCGTAATAGTAATTGCAGCCATACGGAATGCCAGTCTGTGCTTTATTAAGAAAACAGCGTAAAGGGAAAAGCGAGAAGCTGTCATCTCATATCTGTCCGTGCGTGGGCCGTGGTGGCAGCTGTCACCTGTGGCCTCTGTCCCTCTCTGCTGGTTAAGCAGCCGTAAAGCCTTAAGCTCAACTGGGACTCCTCCCTGGCAGCAGCGGATGCCTTCGCCTTCCCACCCTCCCTGCAGGCGATGCTGAAGCAGCTCTCCGCCCCTGTCACAAAGGACTAGAATTGATTTGATTTCCTCTTTTGGACTTAAGGGGTGGAGCATGGTAACTTCTTTCTTCAAAACGTCCTCAGGAGATTCTGAGATGTCTTTCTTATGTTGCTTTCCTCCTCTTGTCTGCCTCGCCTCCTCCCCAAAGGAATATCCATGAACCAGACCCGTTCAGATCCCGCCCCTGTGGCAGGCAGTGAGGGGCCTTTGGAAGGGGCCCCCTAAGGGACTCTGAAATGTGCCCTTCAACAAGCCGGTGGTATGCGTGCTTGCTCTTCCTGGCTACCGCCAGCGTTCCCGCTTTTCTCAGCTGGCCTGATCCAGTCCCCGCACACCTCTGTATCAATATTTGCTCTGGTGGTTTTAACTTAAAACTTGATCGATGCACACAAAAAGATTAGTGGCAAACGATTGCATATATATCTCAACGCAGTATGTGTGTGTCTGTGCGCACGCCGACACGCACACAGTATATAGAGAATGCCACAGTAATATTCCACAAAAGCCGTGTGTGCATTGAATGACAATACCCACTCCTTTTTTACAAATTGCCGTGGTGTCTCTTCTGGTCCCACCTGGACCCTGAATGGTACCTGGTCCTTCTGTCCTCTGTGGGTTCCATTCTGCATCCCATCCCAGCTCACATCCCATAGTGAATCCTGCTCATTAAAGCCACACCTATCCTTTATGGGCCTCTGGGCTGATGTGTGAATTGCATGTCGTTATCAGGCTTCAGTAAATGCAGTTTTTTAAAAAATATATTTTTATTGATTTCAGAGAGGAAGAGAGAGGGAGAGACAGATAGAAACATCAATGATGAGAGGGAATCATTGATTGGCTGCCTCCTGCATGCCCCCTACTGAGGATCGAGCCCACAACCCGGACATGTGCCCTTGACCAGAATCAAACCCGGGACCCTTCAGTCCACAGATGCTCTATCCACTGAGTCAAACCAGCTAGGGCAGTAAATGCAGTTTTTTATGAGTGGAGAATTTAAAGATTAAGAGCACAGATTCTAGTAGGAGGCAAAGTTGGGCTTGAATCCTGGCTCTGTTACCAAACAAATTATGGACCTTGAAAAGCAAACTATCAGGCCACCAATTTCTCATTTAATAACAATAAGTTAAAAAGTGGGAATAATAGTACCTCCTCCAAAGGTTGTGCAGGTAAAATGACATTATATATGCAAAGTGCTTAGCAAAACTCACCACGCCTGGCCCATGGTACACAGTTACGAAATAGGAACTGTTGCTACAGATACTCAGTAAGTGCGCTAATCCTTTGGCCAGTTGGGCGAGTCTTCGCTACTCATGACCCTGTGAGTGTCATGGGGCTGTGACACTCCCCAAGAAGACTCGGCAGCTGCCTGCAGTGCCAGGGACCTGCCTCCCTTGGCCTGCCTGAGTCTGGTGAGGTGAGGGATCTCTGATGAAATACCCACTTTATTCAAAAGATGTTTGCATCCAGCTGGTGTGGTTGAGCATTGGCCCATGAACAAGGAGATCATGGTTTGATTCCTGTTCAGGGCACATGCCCGGGTTGCAGGCTCGATCCCCAGTAAGGGGCATGCAGGAGGCAACCGATCCATGATTCTCATCATTGATGTTTCTGTGTCTCTTGCCCTCTCCCTTTCTCTTTGAAATCAATTTAAAAAAAACACACACTTTTTTTTTTTTTAAAAAAGTGCTTGTTTCATGGGTCCTTCCTTTGTCTTCTTGCCAAGTTCCCCCATCCAACTACTGTTGAACTGCTCTTTTCCTGCTGGGTGGAGGCCGCTCCTGTGTGTAGCATGGTTGCAAGAACAATAAGGGCTTCAGGGCCCAACCAAGTGGAGTTCAAATCCCTGTTCATGCATTTCCATATCTTGTAGCTTGGAATAGTTCACTTAAGTCTTTATGCCTCATTTTTTAACTTGAATCTTAAAGTGGTTCTAACGCTAAAATTTAATATAAAAAAAAATCTAGCCCAGAGCCTGACACTTATTAGATGCTAAATAAGCATGAGACTATTCCCCATCCTTCTGCCTATCTTGTGTGTTGAATCAAATAAGGCCTCATTCTCAGTTACTCCCCACATTCTTGTTGATGCTGAATGAGGTTAGTTTCAGTTCCAAAGCAGGCTAACTTCTCTATCCTGAAAACTCATGAGACAGTTCCTAGAATCATGTATTCTCACATTTTAACTTTTTTTCTGGACTCCTTTTTGACCTAGCACAGACCCTGCATGAAGGAGATACCAGGGGGCTAGAGAAGAAGTTCCCTGAAAAAACAAGTGCATGTTCATTGGTCACGGTAGATACAGCTGCCTATAGGGTCTACTGTTGTTTAGTTTCCAAAGAAACTCAAGCTTAGCTTACCTATTCCTTAAATAACCCTCTTCCTTCTTATTATCATCCCCATGTTTGAAAATAGGTTTCTTAACAAGAAACACATGGCCTTCCATGAGTGAACTCAAATTAGTGCTTTTTAAAAAGTTTATAGAGGAAAGTCATACAATATAAATGTACATACAAACAAGAAATTCTCCCCTTTCACCCCACATTGCACTAGTGAAAAAGTATTATTCTCCAGCTCGTTTTCTGAGAGCATTTGGGATGAAGATGAAGGAGGATGGGAATCAGAAACCAAGGAAGAAATATATGAGGCCAAAGAAAATAGGAGGACAGGCTTCCAAAGGGTGAAAGCTAGGTGAGTTAGGACGAAAATGTGATTTGTTAGCAAGGGCAAGAACATGCGATAAACACAAACACACACACAAAATAAATCAAAACAATAGTCATTTTTATCTAATGATCAGTATGGTGCTGGCAATCTGGATATAAGCCAGTCCTTCAGTGATTCATTCATTCATTCATTCATTCATTCATTCATCCTTTCATTCAAACACATGGTGTTCTCCTGCCACATTCAAGGCCCTGTTCCGATGTCAAGAACAGCAATCTGGTACTTTGACTTGGGTTCTGATCGTCCCCCTGCCTTATCCATCTTTTCAGAGCCCAGTGGTTTTGGGGGTAGCAGTCCCTGATTTTCAGGTTCACACAGAAGTTTGATTTCAGATTCCCTGACTCTGGGGGGTCACCATTTCTGCCTAGAGATTCTTAACCTCTCTTGAGATGCATGCCTAAGAGCAAGAGCATGACCTGTGGCTCCCATGTGGTTTGACTTTCACTGTTATTTCAGCCTATGGGGCTTGAGCCTCTGCCTCAGTGAGAGTGAGAATCATAATGCCCGCTGCAGAGCAAAGCGTCAAAGGTACAGTGAGAAGACGTGACCCAGGATGCCAGCATGGTGAACTGGCACAATGGAGCTAATAAACTTTCATGCTAATTGTACATTGGACAGCCCTCTGTTAGGATGTGGGTTTATAGCTTGGTCTGTGATAAAGAAACAGCCACAGGGAAGGGAAAAGTTGGAGGTTAGTTCTATGAGCGTCCAATGAAGGGACTTGGGTGAATCCCCATTTGTGGCCACTTCCTGCTTTGAGCTTTCTGCCCTGTGGGAATTGTATTCTTGAAACCTTGTGCTTAGCCTTGATCTGCCATATTTATTTATTTATTTATTTATTTTTACTTACTTTAACTTGTTTTTTTTATGATCACTTGCTTAAGAATTAGACTAGATTCTAAGGCTGGTGGGGGCAGATTTGATTGTTATATTAGGATAACTGGACTGGAGAAAGTTTCTCTAAATTCATCATGGAATCCACAATTGGAATTCGGCTCACACCAAACATTCAATGTGCTTCTGCACCCTCCTCCACCTCCCACCTCCTGCTATTTACTTTCCTTCTATCCTGTCAGGTAGGGAGTATAGGATCCACTGACCAGTTGAGGAAATTGAGGCTTAGAGAGTTTAAGTAACTCATCCAAGGTGACATACTTGGCAAGCTGTAGAACTGTGCCCTCTGAGTCCAAGTCTAAAGTGTTTTTCCAGCTCAGTTAGCTTTCTTTCCAGGCTAAAAAGAACTTGAGAGATAGAAAGGATATTTGAGGTAATCTCGCCTAACTCCCTGATTTTAGGGAAGCAGAAACAAAAGCCGATTGAAGTTAAATGAGGCAGGCAAGTTCACAGTCCCCATACCGACAGAACCAGAATTAGGACGTGGTCCCCTGGGTCTCAAACTCTGTTCATTAGCAGCTGGTAAAGCTCTCTTCCCTTTATCACCAGTTTATAATGGAAATGCTATTTAATTTACACAAGAAGTTCTAAACAAAGCTAGAAGATCCTGCTCCAAAAGGAAGAGAAAAACTGAGGCTCTCTCCCAGTCACGGGTGAGTTTTCCATCTTGAGTTTTTCTGCCATCTTGTCTCTCGTTTAGGGATCTGTAAACTCTGGTCTGTGGGTCACATCCAGTATATTGCCTGTTTTTATAAATAAAGTTTTATTGGAACACAGCCATGCCTATTTGTTTACATATCAAACATGGCTGCTTTCTGCTTTCCTCCTACAAAGGCAACATTGAGTAGTGGGGACAGAGACTACATGGCTCATAAAGCCTAAAGTAACGACTATTTGGCCCTTTACAGAAAAAGTTTCCCAGCCCTTGCTGTGGTTGATACTTCTTGCTGGTCTAGAGGCCTTAATCTGCATGTTTAATAGGTTTTTATTTTACACATAAATAGTAAAGTATGGTGGAGATGTTTTCAAATACAAAATCCGAGATCTGAATGTTTCTACTGGGTGCAAAATTGCATACTAAATCTAGACTTTTCTTTGCCTCAGAAAACAAATTGAACAAGGTTCAGCTATTTAGATAATAACATGACACTTTTTTGAAGTGTTTTTCCCCCCCACAAAATAAAAAATATAACTCTGTCAACAGTTCAATAAGCCAAAATATGATGAATGAGCAATCAAGGAATATATACATATTTTGTGGAATATTCCTGAGGAGCTGAATTTACCTGAATCCAGCCATTCTTCATGCGTTTGCCCTCATTACAGTCAGATAGAAAGAACCTCTGTCACGTTTTCTCCTCCAGCAGCATCTGGCTCTGGTTTCTGCTTGCACACATTTGCAAACAAAAAGGTACACAGAACAAAACACACACTGGATTTCAGCTGAGGTCAGCTCGATTTTAGTCATGAATGGTGCTGTTTTACTTGGCACACTTGGGTTCCATAATTAAATCCAGATAACGCAGAAATTAGTTGCTAATGTGAAAGTTGCTGTAGAAAATAGCAAGTTTTTTATCCATGAGGAACACATCACAGTAACTCTGAGAGATGAGGTGATTGCTCCCTAAAGACTAGTTTCCATTTTTCCATAGAGGAAAGTTATTGTTAGTGAATGGATGCCCAGTCTAGAACTACAATTTCTGGCCCTCTTCTATGTAGGCCAGGTCTTGTGATAGACTGTCAATAGACTATGAGAGAAGTCATCATGTATGTTGCTTTAGCTGAGTGGTGAAGAAGCAGATGTACCTTCTTGTGTTTCTGCCCTGGATGGAACGGAAGCATTAGAGGCCCTGAGGGTGATGGGACCACAAGACAGAGGGTTTTGGGCCTTCAGTCACTGCTGAGCCCCTCTTCTGTCTTCCCCCTGAAACACACACACACCAAAGATTTCATGAACAAGAGAAAATTTCTATTGTCCTACACCACTGAGATTTGGGAGTTTTTTAATCTGTTCCAGCAGCTACCATTAGTTTAATACCTTAATCTATAATTCTACTTTGTTCTATAATGGCATCTCCTTGATGTGAACAATTTTGGATGGCAGTAGTACTCGCCCACTGCTGGGGGCGGCGGGGGGGGGGGGGGTATTATTTCCCCACTTTTCTGATTCATGCTACTCCTGTATTCTTAGGTAATTGGTCCTTAGGAAGACACAGTTTTAGAGCTGGAAGGAACTTTGTAGATTATAGTCCTAACAATTTATTTTACAGATTAGTTAACCAAAGTTTATCAATGACATCAAATAGTTTGATCAAGGCCCCATTGTTAGTCAGCAGGAGTACTAGCTCTATATCTCAGGTGTTCTAATTCCCCCCAAATTCAGTTTGGATTTTTTTTAACATCACCATGGTATACATTTTTAATCCATGTTAGTTTATACTTGAAATTATGTTAGCTCTTGGGGATGGGGAAAACAAAATATTAGTATTAAGGCAGGAAGTATGCCTATGTGAGATTTTCCAGCTGCAGTTATCTCCAAGTGGAATTTTCCAAAACAGAAGTATATGTGGAGATAAATACACTTGTTGGTTTTGTAAGAGATTATTTAAAGTGACATGATTATTTCCTGGACTCCATAAGCATTTATTTAAGTTTCCTTCTCATTTATCTCTGGAACAGAGAGCTCCCGGGTTGGGTGAGTTTGTGAGGCAGAAAACTGCTTCATGTAATTTATCAGAGAGATTTGTAAATAAGGAGGGGCATCCACTAAGGGACATGCCTTAGAATCAGAGGGTCTACTTTTGGTAGTTCAATTATGTACCTCAAAATAAAATGGAGATGAGTTATCGCTTCTTGGGATGTTCTTGGCAGCTCATAAGAGAAATTTCAGTAACTAGCACCCCATTTCCCATTTTGGTTTTGAACAAGTAGAAAAATAAAATAGAGCATTAAAGATTAGGCTAAAATATCACCAAATTGAAGGCATTAGCATTTGGTCTGTTGGCCAAGTGGGATTTTCATTCTGAACCTCAGAACTGCATGAAAAGTTGGACTTCCATAAGCCCCCTCCTGTAGGGACTGAACTGGACCCTGGAAGAACAGTTGACTTCTTGAAGGAGAAAGGGAGGGGCTGAGCCAAGTATTCCAAGGGTCTTAAATTAATTGAGCTGCTGTTATGGGAAAAACAAACAAACAAACAAACAAACAAAAATTACATCAGGAATGGGAAGCAGCATTCCCAACTAACTGGGAGGTAGTCTGAAGGGGCAAGAATGTACATTTATTGGGTATCAACCAATACTTGTCACTATTGAGTGCTTTACAAAATGCATTGGTTGTCCTCATAGACATCTTGTGATGAGGCTCAATGGTCAGTGAGGAGGTAGAGCTTTCAGTTGGAAATGAGGGACGAGCCAGCTGGCAGAACCTGGTCCATCCTTTCTTCTTTCTATAGGTATTATCGTATTTTTTTCTCCATCTCTTACTTTCATCCTCAGAGAGATGAAAAAGCCAATATTTCATGGCTGGCAGGACCTAAACTAGGATATTTCTCTTTGTCAAGTTACTCTCTGACTCATTTCTAAGGCTTTGCTTTTTTTTCCTGACATATTAGAAACATCACAATATAGGAATATACTCCCTTTACTTATTTAAGACATAAATCCCATCAACTATCTTACACAATTGTCTTCTCTCTGTCTTTATAAAATAAACATGCTGATGAGTAGTGTTCAAAATGACATTAAAACTCTTTTTAAAAGGTACATAGTCGCCTGGAAAAGCAGTCTGCCCTGAATATGACTGTAACTCTTCACCTTTAAATAGGTATCCATCTCCTGTCTGTGGATGGTTCGACTTAATTCCCCAGCTCTCAAGTTTACGGAACTAGGATGCATATATTTTACTAAAATGAGGAATAGAGTGCATTGCAACAATTCACATTATCACAGTGAAATTTTTTTTTTATTTTTGTTGCTTTTTAATTTAATTTAATTTTTTTCTTTATTGATTAAGGTATTACATATGTGTCCTTAAAACCCTATTGCCCCCCTCCCCCAATTATACCCTCATCTCCCTGGTGTCTGTGTCCATTGGTTAGGCTTATATTCATGCATACAAGTCCTTTGGTTGATCTCTCCCCCTTACCTCCACCCTCCTTTACCTTCCCTCTGAGTTTTGACGGTCTGATCAATGCTTCTCTGCCTCTGGATCTGTTTTTGCTCATCAGTTTATGTTGTTCATTATATTCCACAAATGAGTGAGATCATGTGATATTTATCTTTCTCTAACTGACTTATTTCGCTTAGCATAATGCTCTCCAGTTCCATCCATGCTGTTGCAAATGGTAAGAATTCCTTCTTTTTTACTGCAGCGTAGTATTCCATTGTGTAGATGTACCACAGTTTTTTAACCCACTCATCTGCTGATGGGCACTTAGGCTGTTTCCAAATCTTAGCTATGGTAAATTGTGCTGCTATGAACATAGAGGTGCATATATCCTTTATATGAAAACATGCTCAAAGTCACTAATCATCTGAAAGATGCAAATCAAAACAAAAATGAGGTACCATCTCACACCTGTCAGAATGGCTATCATCAACAAATCAACAAATGACAAGTGCTGGCAAGGATGTGGAGAAAAAGGAACCCTCTTGCACTGTTGGTGGGAATGCAGACTGGTGCAGTCACTGTGGAGAACATTACGGAGTTTCCTCAAAAAATTAAAAATGGAACTCCCATTTGACCCAGTGATCCCACTTCTAGGAATATATCCCAAGAAACCAGAAACACAGTGCAATTTTTATATTGGTTTTTATTGCTGTATAACAAATTACAACAAATTTAATGGTTTACTTTAACAGTCAGATGTCCAGGTGGGCTCAGCATAGGGTCTCATAAAGCCCATATCAAGATATCAGCTGGGTTGGGCTCCAAGCTAATTCAGGTTGTTGGAATAATTCAGTTTTTGTGATTGTAGTACTAAGGTCTGCATTTTCATGCATGCTGTTGGCCAGGAATAGCTCTAACTTCTGGAAGCCACTTGAATCCCCTCCGAATCATGCCCTCTCTCCCCCCAAATCCCACTCAAACTCTGAGTCTCTCTGACTTCCTCTTCTATGATCAGCCAGAGAAAATTCTCAGCTTTGAAAAGGCTCATGGGATTGGGTCAAGCCCACTTGGGTGATCTTCCTACTTTAGAACAATTGATCTGGGACTTCAATTATATCTGCCAAATCCCTCCACAGTAGCACCAAGATTTGTATGATATTGAATAACCAAGAGCCAGAGTCTTGTGATGCCATCTCAGGATTCTGCCCACCACAATTCTATTTTCTTATGACTTCTTATCTTAATGGTGCATTCCCAAGCTTACTGTTTGAATGTGAGGATGATGCTGCCATTTGGGGTTATATAAGAGTTAGGAACCACTGATTCTAAATAGTGAGAGAGGAGAATGCAGATATGTGGGATTGCGGGAGGGTCTCTTTGTTTTTGTTTTCATTTGTGGTTGTCCTTGCCATAGTTCTGTGTCCTCGGCCACTCACTGAAAAAGTGGAGGAAGGTTAAGTATACAACAACGGGTAATAGGACAGGCCAGGATGCAGACCCACGTTTCTGTATCCACTGGCTGTGTGGCACTGGGCATGCGACTTAGCCTTTCTGAGCCCCAGTTTCCTATAAACTAGAGACAGTGCCTTCCTCAGTGATCTTTGCTAGCCGGGATGGAGAGAAATCTTCATGTGGTTCCACGAATATTGTAAGGATCCTGTAAGTGTTGATGATTGCTCCCTCTGTAAGTTTTAGGAAGACAGGTGCGAATACCCATTCCCAGAGGTGGTCTTTTAGTGCAGTTGGTAAGAGAAAGATAAGACAGGAGCAGATGTGCTTCCTTGTTTTCATATCACTGAGTCTAGAGGAAGGTGAAAGTTGAAATTAGCTTCGGTTGAGAGAAATGAACAAGAGAAAGATGTTTTGAGTAGAAAAGGGATAACTTGTGTCCTCCTTCCCTGCACAGACCTCCGCTCTGGTCAGGCTGCTGTCCGAGGCCCTGTGGAAGGTCCTTTGGCTGTTCTACTTCTGGCCCTCTACTCACATCAGCTCCTCTTTCTGGAACGTTTTCATGCCATCTTCCCCTCACTTCCTTTCCTGACCTCCCTTTTTCAATGACCCCTGTCAGTGGCTGTAGAATGCAAAGGTTGGGAGCACAGGGACTGAAGGCAGCCCAGGGACACACACATCCTGCCTCTAACCCTCACTGGTCATGAGACTGCCAACAGGTTATATGACTGCTGCTTGCCCCATTTCCCCTATCTTTGAAATGGTCATGACAAACAGCAGTATCTACCTTGTAGCATTGCCTGAAGATTGAATGAATCACCAATGCCTCCAGAATTTACCAAATAGCTCATCCCACATTCCCTGAGATAGAGGGAGGTGGGGGGCCAAGAGAGGCCCGAAGCATGACTCCAGTGAAGCTCACCCCACTTGGAAACCTGAAGCCCAGAGCAAGGTGTCTCTGAACCCCTGAAACCCCACTAGTGCCCAATATCACTGCACATAGCATATGTTTGGGGTACACAAAGATTAGTCCCTTGAGGAGCAAAGGAGAGTAAGAATACCCCCAAATCAATAATATGTTCAGTTTGTTGTATTTAATTTAACTTCAGTTCAGCTGTTAAACAAGTAATTTACTAGCAGGATTGGCAAAAAATGGCTCAACAGGTGTTAACTCTTGAGGTGACCTTTCCAGCGTTGCTGTGGAGAAGATGAATGTCACAGCGATTCATATTTGTGCCTGGGAGAGCAACAGAACCAAAAAGTGACTTGTTGGGCTCCTGGACCACTGTTTTGCAGGCTTGGTCGTCCTGCCTGGGACTCTGATGTGGTGGACGCTCTGATGTCACTGTCTGCTCTGACGTCATGGCCAGCCCTGATGCAATGGTCTCTCTCTAGCACGGACATTTTTAGGACCTCTCAGACTCAGTTTCAGATGCTGGAGGGAATGGCTTTTCCCAGACCTCTCAAGGTAAATGTTATAGAGATCCATATTCTAGTTCAGACAGTTCCAGATATACCCACCAAACATGGTGGAAACACGTCTAGCCATTTCCCAGCGTGTCTCTAATAGACGAACAGACAGGAAGTTCGTACTATTTACACGGGTTGTTTGAATTTGGAGCATGGGCTCTGGTTTGGCTGGACGGTTCCAGGTTACCTCTGTTTTCCTGGCTTCTCATCTGGCTTAGCATTTGTCAGAACAAAAGCATCCCAGGTTGGATAATAAACTCTATGAGCCCTCTAATTATGTGGAACATGATATTTGACCTAACACAAAAACATGTTCTGGAGTTCCATGGGATCCACTCACACCTCAGATTGGTGACCTGCCAGGAGGCAGTTCGGAAGGCAGAGTCCTGTCTCATTAGGTACCAGCATAATCATGCTGCAAAACTGAAGCTCTGAATTTGGGAGATTGGACTGTAATCCCTTCTCGCCACAGTGAGGATCACTGGGCTCTGTTCAACATTCCCGCCCCATCCAGTCATCCCTCCCGCCACTTACTCTTTGCAACTCTTGCCCACATACTTCAGTGTTTTTCTTCATTTTGCTTTGTTGTTGGTGGTGAATAATTTTTTATCCGTTAAGATATGTTTTATGCACATATGCTTATTTGCTTTGAGTTAGTTAGGTTAGCCCTGAAGACCTTTTGCAGCTTGGGAAAGAAAGCTCTGTTACTCTGCCGGCTTCCGGTCACCCCTGAACTCTGCTCATCCTTCCGTCATTCTTTCATCCTGTTCCTCTCCTCTCCCCCCTCACCCTCATCCTGTGGCCATCTTCCTCCAACACCCACTGAATATGTGAAGTGCTTCACAGGTACTAATAGGTGCAACCTTCCTACAACTCTGTCACACTGGTACTGTCCTATCCCCACTAGCCAATGCAACTGAATCTCAGAGAGCTTAAGGCGATTCCTCAAACTCACCGCTAGTAAGTGAGTGGCCAAGAATCTCATCTCAGCTTGTCTACCTCAAACCCTGAAAGGCAGGGTCTCTGTTCTGGCCTCTCCACCTGGCACCTGGCTCCTCCCACCTTCACATTGAAGGCACACTCTACCATATCCAAGAATCCTTTCTTGACGTGGCTCTCAGGTCTCTCCTTTTGTTTTGTTATTCTTACAATGTTTATAGCTTAGACCAGTGATGGTGAACCTCTGAAACGCGTGAACTCATTTTTTTGGTTGATTTTTTCTTTCTTAAATGGCATTTAAATATATAAAATCAATATCAAAAATAGAAGTCTTTGTTTTACTATGGTTGCAAATATCAAACAATTTCTATATGTGACACGGCACCAGAGTTAAGTTAGGGTTTTTCAAAATGCTGACACGCCAAGCTCAAAAGGTTCGCCATCACTGGCTTACACCATAAGCTTTTTAAAAAATATCAAATATTATGTTACTCTTATATCATCCTTAAAATGCTCCTCATGTCTGACTTCTTAACTAGACTGTATACTTCTCAGAGGTAGAGATGATTTCTTAGAGCTGATTGTGTCTCTGGAACTTTTTTAGCACTGTGCCATATATGTGCCATATATTTCTTAGCACTGTGCCATATATGTAGTAAGTGGTAAATAATGCTTCCCTGGTGGATAGATGTGAAATCCCCACAGCACCTGCTACTGCATCTTGCAGAAATCGGGAAACCAAGACCGCATGCTCCAACCCAGGCTAGGGCAGCCGTGGACACTGAGGTCCTGGCCTGAAGGCTCTGCCTTCCTGAATGCCAGGCCCTTCTCAGTTAAAACACAATTGGATTTATTCTCCACTCTCTAGTGATGATGGGGATGGAGTAGGGAAAGAGACAAAATGCTCGCAGTCTTGTCTTATTCTCCTACATCAACATCTTTCAGGATTTTCCCATGGCTCTTGAACATGAGTTGAGAACAGGGTCTAAGAGAAAATGGAATAGATTTAGCAACAACAAAAATGCATTTGGATTCAGTTGTGGATAAGGCTGTTTCACACACAAATACATACCCTTTTAAGCACACTCCTACCCCTACCCCCAGGTCTGTGGACATGATGTTATTCAGTTAAAAAACATTTTTCCTCTGGCTTCTCCCAGTGTAGGCTTTTGTGTGGGTATGAAATACTGTTCTTCCTATTATTATTTATAAACGCTTAAAGAGCACCTGTCAGTGTGCCAAATATTCTCTTCTCATCTGACAAACATCTTTGTTTCATCAAGCATAGACAGATATATGTACTTTATGGAATTCTAAATAATCTTATAATGAAGAAATGGGGGGATCTCTGCATGAATAACTCAAATCTGGAGTTGATTTATTTTTATGTTTCAACATATTGAATCATATGTTGCAATGGGAAAAAATACACAGACACCATATTGATAGTTCATTAGAGCTAATATTTTTAAATGTTAAGCATATGTTACGTGAGTGCTGTTAATATACTGACATATATAGTGTTAAGAGTTTAAGTGACTTTAGGAACAAAGCCAATATAATAAGCACCAAATTATATAATTTTATTCATCTTGATTATTTTTACAACTAATTAAAAGTATTCTTTCATTCACAGTCACCTATGCTTATCAGCATTCCCTGCCTTTCCTGAGAGACCCTAAGTTCTAGGACAGCAGGGGCCGGGTTTTCTTTCTCTTCATGTCTAGTATTTTTTTTTATCTCAGAAAAGTGCCTGGCACAGGGCATATCTTCAATAGTCAGTTGAATTACTTTATTGACATTAGAAAGGTGCCTCGTCAAAGTTTTGTACTAGTATTTGATTTATATTGAAGTTACGGAGTACTTATAATACCTATAATAATAAATAATAAAAGCATAATATGCTAATTAGACTGGACAGCTGAACGACCTTCCGGATGTCCTTCTGAACAGCCTTCCGAAGCCAGGGCTGTGAGGGCTGAGCCCCTTGCAGGAATTTTGTGCATTGGGCCTCTAGTGATAAGATAAAAATGTGGCATATGTGCTAAAATTGCATAAAACTAGACACACACACACACACACACACACACACACACACACCTGAGTGCATTTAAAAGTGGTAAGAATAAGGTGGAGCAATTATATCAATGCCAGTGACGGTCCCCTGGTTGTCATATATCCTAGAGTTGTGCCAGACGACTCCATTGGGGAAACTGAGTAAAAAATGTTTGGGATTCGGATCTCTTTGTATTATTTCTTACAACTACATGTGAACCTCCAGTTATTTAAAAATAAAAACATTTTAAAAGTGAGTATATCTAAGGTACAGAGCAAGTGCAGTGACAATATTTAGAATTGTATACATGTTAGTAATTTCAATATCCCATTGTTTGCAGAGCTCCCATATATGTAAACATGAGAGCAAATGAGAAATTTATTTTCAGGTAATAAATCAGATATTTTGATATCAGAGAGATGGATAAGAACAGAAGTCATGTATTATTTTGTTACCATTGACAAGTTCACCAAAGATGCAAAAAGGTGTATGTGGGTGGGTTGTCCATATTTGAGATGTTTACTTCTATTAATATTCTTTAGCAAAGTGATGGTAATAACAAATGACAATTTGGTACTTTCTGTGTACCAAGGACCAAGCATTGGCTGATCTCAACTGATGTCATAGAGGATGGAGGCACTGGGGGCAGGCAAACCAGGGTTCAAATCCAAGCTCACCTGTTGATCCTTCTTGTGTGATCTTAGCCTATTGTGTAACTTCTCAGTTTTCTTAAAATGTATTTTATTGATTTTTTACAGAGAGGAAGGGAGAAGGATAGAGAGTTAGAAACATCGATGGGAGAGAAACATCAGTTCAGCTGCCTCCTGCACATTCCCTACTGGGGATGTGCCCACAACCAAGGTACATGCCCTTGACTGGAATCAAACCTGGGACCCTTCAGTCCACAGGCTGACACTCTATCCACTGAGCCAAACCAGTTAGGGCACTTCTCAGTTTTCTTATCCATCAAATGTGGGTGAGTGACAGTCCTTCCCTGGCAAATAGATGGTGCTCAGAAATGAAATTACAGTATGTAAGCACCCTCCCAAGGCCCAGTCCAGTCCACTCTGTGAGTACTCAACAAATGATAGGTTCTCCTTAATTACCACTGGGGAAACCTGGGTCCCTCTCCTAATGCCTCCTCCAGATGACTGCTCTTACCTTGGCACTCAGGTGGAGGGCAGCCAACCCCTCTCTATCCCGGTATGTTCAGGACAGGTGCCCATAGAGACTGGGACCAGCACTGGGATGTGAGAGCAGAAGCCGGTGATAGGGTACTATAATTTCCCTTCATATAATTGCTTTTCTGTTTGACCAAAGGTAGTTTGTTTAATCTGTTTGTAATTTGTTTGAAATCGTTAATTCTGGAAACACATAAAGTGGGAAATATTCATAGGGAAATCTTTCCAACTCCCCTCCCCAGTGAAGCTCCAGTGGAGTTCATGGATGAGAGAGCCCTCGGTAAACAGCAAATCCATCTACAAATGTGAGTCGTTACTGGTATTATTGGTATTGATCTTTGCTCTAATTTCCCTATGGGCTCTCTCTGTGCTCTGGACACAGATAACCCACAGAATTTAATGGGCCTTGGGAAAATGGGGTGAAATGCAAAAGAAGAAGGATGCTTTCATTTTATATATCCATGGTTCCCCTCCTTTTCAGTAAGAACCTCCAGTCAGGGTGACCCCATTTCTCAATTTTGGCACCCTGGGCATTTGGGGTAGATGATTTTATGTTGCAGGAGGTGTACGTTCTTTCCTTCCCTTGAGGGAAGCGTTCTCTCCCTGTTACTGCAGGGGATGAGAATCACTATTCCTCCTTATTTTGACCCTGGGACACACAGGATTTTCAATTAGGGATCCTCAGGCCTGTTGACAGGCTGACGCCAAGCCCCACCCAATCGATGTTGGCCTGTGTATTATGGAATGTTTGCAGCATCCCTGGCCTCCACCCACTAGATGCCATTACACCCCACCACTGTGGCAGCCAGAATGTCTCCAGACATTGCTGAATGTTCCTGTACAATAAGTCACTCCGTCCAGGAGTTACTTAGCATAATAACAGCAAAGAGAAAAGGCACACTCAGTAGCATAAGGAATCCCAAACCCTCTGCAAAATTCTGACAGTTCCAAAAACCTAATGGAACAATTTTCAGAGCTCGCTAAAATGTATTCTTAAACAGAGGGCATACGTGACAAGAAAGAACGCTGTGAGAAGACCCAAGCCTTTTCCCCTGCTACCCATTTTAAAAGTTATGCACAATCCCAGCTCCAAGATCAAACACTGGCACACAGGAATATTCTTGACTTGGGAATTCTCCTACTTATTATATTATTTATTCACCCACAAGTGTTTATTAAGTATCCACAAGTGTTTTCAACATGGTCTCTCAGTAGAAGGTGTGCTTTGTGCATCCTGCACCCCTGGGGACCTAGAAACCTCCCAAAGTAGAAAGTTGGGCTGGTGTTATAATCGGATCACTTCAAAAACAAACAAAGAAAAAAACCCAACTTTGTATTTATAGATTTTAAACAAAGGTTTCTCCTGTGACGTGGGCTCATGCCATTGTCCCTGAAAAGGAAAAGAGTGGCAATTACTACCCTCCTGCATATTCACAATCTCTTTGGTCACAAACCAGAGTCTTCAATGATGATCTGGGAAAAAAGTAAGGGAGGAAGGAACTAGTTCTTTTCTTCCCTTGAAGGAAGCACTCTCTCCCTGTTACTGCAGGGAATGAGAATCACTATTGCTCCTTATTTTGACCCTGGGACACACAGGATGTTTAATTAGGAATCCTCAGGCCTGTTGACAGGCTGATGCCAAGCCCCGCCCCATCGATGTTGGCCTGCCTACAACTTGGCTCCTTCTTGCTCATAATATATCTATCTGCCTTTGTGCTTAGCTGCTGCCTAAACAGATTTTCTGTTTTCAATAAGGAGCGGGAAAATCTTGTAGTCCTTCCCAATAGTACAGTTGAAAAAGGGAACTAGAACACAAGTAAACAAGGCACCGTTCTCCTTCTGTTAACTCTTGCCTCACTGTCAGTGAGCAGAGGGCTCAGCCTCCTATCCTCATCACTGGCCCAGATGACACCACTGCACACACATCCAGGCTTCTTTCACTCCTCCAGGTGTCTTTTAGAAGATAATCAACAGGAGCATAGGCTGGAAGAACTTGATTAAAAACTGGGGCCCAGACTGGAGTTGACTGAAAGCAGAGGATGAGCTAGCCATGTGGTCTGGCTCCTCCTAAGGCAGGTGCACTTCTACCTGCATATTTGAGGTGGGGAGTGGAGATGGAGGGAACTGGTAGTGCATAGGCTGGACCATCCTGGACTGGAAGATCAGTGTAGCCAAAGAAGCAGGGTACTGGACACAGGACAAGAACTGGGAATTCAGGGCTAGAGTCTCAGTTCTGTCTCCTCTTGGCCACAGGATCTTAGTCAAATTACATAATTATCCTGACCTTCAGTTCCACATCTAAGAATAGCATCTTGCTTACAGAACTGTGAGGACCCTGTAGGAGGCTCTTGCTTTAGTTTGCTCTACATTTATTCCCTGTTTCCTGGGAACAACTCGCCTGTCTTAGTTTTTCTCTGGGCACCACCAAGCCCAAGCTCAGCCTATGATGTTCTTTGAATTGACCCCATTTCCTGGTTTAGGGATGAGCATGTGACTCAAGCAAGGCCAATGGGAACCATACCCAGGACTACAGCTAGCACTCCAGAAAGGAGGGTCCCCCTCCCTAATCCAGGGGAGGGAGCTAAGATGTAGGTCTCGAGCTGCTGGGAGAGCCATGTGGAAAGTCAGCCCGTGAGGGAGGTCAACATAAAACACAGCAAAGACGACACGGAACAAAGGAAACAGAGTTACGAAGACTTTATTTGGATTGAGCTGTGCTTGAATCCCTTGGGTTTTCAGTCACATGAGCAAATAGTGGGGTGTTTTGTTTTTTTTTTTTTGCTTAAAACATTTTCATTTGTCTTTCTGTTACTTTCACTAAAGGCTGCAGCCTAATAAAACATGTAAAGCACTTGTCTGCATGTAAAAAGGGTTCAGAAATAAGGAAGTACTTCTGCTTCTTATTTATGAAAATACTTTGCAAAAAGGTGCTGACGGGACATTAAAACACAGCAGTGGCTCGGTGGCACGTGGACAGAGACAAGTGGCTTGAGGCAGGGTGTGGCTGGCGCTGGGGCTCAGAACCATCCCTGGACATAGCACCGAGCTTCAGACTGCCCCGAGCAGATGCCCATGGACTAAACTCACTGCTGACGCCATTTTTTAACACCCCCTGTGACCTGGGAGAGCAGCATTGCCTCGTGCAGTGATTTTCTAATGTGAGGAGCACAGAGCCCACATAAGAGGTGACTCTGCTTTCAAAGCTGACCCAGATATACTGGAGTGATTATCTGAGCTCAGGGGACTAACTCACTGTCTCCGATATGCCCAACCCTCAGGCCTCTCACCCTTTTCAAAAGGGAGGCCCGAGCCACCAATGCAGATGGAATAAGGTCCTTTTCTATGCCTTCCCCCCATTTTTAAAAACACAATGAGGCTCTGTCAGAAACAGCTGCTGCCTCTTCTGTGGAAGGCAAATGGGGGAGAAACGGCCACTGCTTTGGACTGGCCCACGTCCAAGTTGCTGTGTGAAAACCCCGGAGTCTTTCCATTTCTTAGATTTTGCAGAATATTATAGATTTGTTCCCCAAGGGCCTGTCACCATAAAACCCACACCTGACAGCAGGTACGTGGGGTAAACCACGGACAGCAGGAGACCCGAGCTTCAGCAGACGCTCTGCTGTGGTTGCCTGGTGGAACCTGACTCTCCTCCATGAGGCAGACCTAGAGGACCCCAGGGAAGGGACTCAATTCGATGGCCGGCAGCAGCCTTCCTTCTTTTCATTAGACCCAGAGCCGCAGCTGGTTTCTTCCAGAGGTAGCACAAGGAGCTTAGGGAAGAGTCAGGACTCGGTTGTAGGATTCTAGGTTGGAGGACAGCTCCAGGCCCAGCAGGCTCCTATCTTCAGCCCCAGCCCTTGGCCTCCAGATTCCTCCTAAGTAGCATTCTGGGGCCACAGGGTGGGGTCTGTGAGGCCTCATCGCTTAATGACTGTCCCACATGAGCCCCAGCAGGACAAGTAAAGCTCCCTGCTACTCATGCTTGGCCTAGGCTGGCCCCGAGGATTGGGCAGCACATGACTTTATTTTGTTTTCCATCATCTCTCTGAGTTCCGGTTAGGTGGTACCCATTTCCTGTGGCTGCTCTGCCACTTCACCATAAACCTAGTTGCTCAAAACAACAGAAATATGCTCTCTCCCAGTTCCCGAGGCCAGGAGTCTTCAAGGTTGGTGAGGCTCAGAGGATCTGTCTCATGCTTCTCCCAGCTCCTGGGGCTGCCAGCAGTCCTTGTCATCGCCTGACTTGCAGACGCATCACTGCAATTTCTGCCTCTGTCCTCACACGGCCTCCTTCCCTGGGTCTCTGTGGCTCTTTTCCCTTCTTGCCTCTTCTTTCCCTCTTACTTCTCATTGCATTTAGGGCCCACCCCAATCCAAGATGGTCTCCTGGCAAGATCCTTCACTTGATGACCTCAGCAAACACCCCCTTTTTTCATAGAAGTCACTTTTCCAGGGACCAAATGAACGGGTCTTTGGGGAGCTACTGTGCACCTCACTGCAAGGGTGTTTCTTCTTTGTCCCTGGAGAATGCTAGCCACATCTTCTCTGCTCATTCAGAGAAGGATCTGGCCACTTTACGTTTCAAACATGGGCTCAATTTAGTGATTAGAATATCTAATGCTGAGTAATAAAGGCAGAGCTTGAACTTGAGTTGGAGGATTTCTCCTCTGCAGTTCAGAGCTGATTGAACCGGAAGACGGCAGAGGGGAGGAGGGCTGCTCTTCCTTCTACTCTCTTTGCTCGCCTCCTCCTGCCTCCCCCACATTTCCACTGTTTACTCTTTTTTCAGGGTCTTACATGAGTGAGCTGGGAGTGTGAGGATGTTCACACTTGGCCGAGTGGCTTCGTGTTATCTGGACCTCACAGATATTTAAAGGGCAGACCCTAGAGAGGCCCAGCCCATGAGGAAAGCAGATTTGTTCTCTCAGAGGCTTTGGAAGTTCCTGTGTGTGCCCATTGGTGCCCTCTCTCCTGCAGTCCTCCTGACCCAGGTTGGTGCATCTGGTCCTAAGCCCTGGCATTCAGCCGGTGCCTATAGAGTGGTTTTGTTAGACCTGCTTGCACTCTCCCTTTGCACATCTGGCTCACAGGGAGTATGCACCTGGCACTTATCCACAGCCTGCAGAAGACAGGCTCAGCTTAACCACACGTCCAGGACTCACACTCCAATCTCTGATTCTCTCTAACTTTCTTGGGGAAGGGTCAGCTTGCAGTCCTCTGTATCTTCCATCTGCCAGCCAGACATATACTTCAAAAATCTCCATATCCCTAAAGCTTCCCTCTGGAGGCTTGGAGTCAAAAGGTGGAGAACCCCAAGCCCTGGGAAAGGGGTGAGGGCTCATATGAACACAGCAGCCCTCTCCGAAGAAATCTCTTTCCCAATTTCCTATGTCAGCACTCATAGTCCCTTTTTATCTCTTTGTTCTGGTAGTTATGTCCCCTGCACATACAGGATCCTGCCATCTCCCACCCACATTGTGATGTAGTTTTTGCATTAGTCCCTTAGTTGCAACAGAAAAACGAACAGCCTATTCTAGTTAGGTAGATTCATTTAGGGCATTCTTTTAATGAAGTCCTTCCCACTAGTTTCACTTTCACTAAAGAAAATAAGGCAGCATAGCCCAGTAGATTGAGAGTCCCTGCAAAGCATCCAGTCTGAAGTTTCTGGAATAATGTAGAAAGTACAGGTGTGTGTCTATTCTGCATCCATTATTACAAAGGCCCCTGGAAGGTGGATGGAATGTGGACGTGAATTCAATATGAGCCATTGTTTTATGCCTTTTGGAAGGACCATTGCCATAGGAATGCAAACTTGGATGGTGGGGATTTTTAAAAATCACATCTGTGAAAGTGATGAGGGATTGGGTGGTCTTTCTTTATTTAAAACTAACAACCAAACAAAATACCTCCTTGGTAACTGATGAAGTGGAAGCTTAAGAGCTCTTCTAGTTCAGATCAACAAGGAGGGTCTTGGTTTCTTCCCGCTCTTCATTCTCTGTCCCTGACTCATTCAAATGTCCCACCACCGCTGCCCTCTCACACTTGCCTCAATTTAATGTTCCATATCTTTTCCAATTCCCACTTTCTTTCTCTCTTTCATCAAAATGTAGCATTGCTTTTTTGATTTTGTGGATTGCTTTGCCCCTCCAGCCCCACCTGCCTGTCAAGAGAGGAAATTGTTATAGCTCTGATCTATCTGTGCTAATAGGGTGGTCGGTCATTATTGTTTGGAGTGTCTTTCACAGGGTGATAGCTGTCACGTGGGGAAATTGTGTATTCCTGAAGGAAGAACTTTACTCCTTGGAATTGCCTGAGAATTGACTCAGTCTGGGAGGTTTAGATCGTGTATCAGGACAAAATAGAGTCAATCAGAATACATCTAAGCAGGCGTGATAATGAGAACTATTTTTTCTGGCATGCCTAGTTTCATTCTGAAGGATCTTAAATTACAAATACATATACTCTTTAGAAGCAGCTGTTTATCGACTAGCTACACTGTAGTAGACACCAGGGACACAAAGGGCTGCCATCTTACCTGTAAGGAGCTTCATGGTAACATGCACTATGCTTCAAAATATAGGAGCTATATTTGTGCATGCCATGCAGGTGGCACAGAGGAGGTGGGAGTCATCAACTTCGGACACCTCTGAGAGTGATAAGGTGCTGGGTTGGGAAGTCAGACAGTGGCGTGCTGAGACCAACTGTCAGCAGTTTTTGACACCCAACCATGAGCTTCTCCTCCTAGCTCTGTACTCAGTGACACCGTGGGAGTATTGACACCACAGTAATTGGCCAACACTACAAATGGCTCTTTTGTTTCCAGAAACCAGTTGCTATATATTTATCAGCATATCACTGAAGTCAGAATAATGCTTTCTTCTTTCAATTTGGCCTGTAATTTATTTTAGAGCATCGCTGTGTCTCGGTGAGGAAGAATCACACAGGAACATGTGAGGACAGAGGAGGCCATACAGAAGGAAGCGCTTTGAGCTCAGTAAAGGAAAAGCTTTGCTTTCTTGATTCTTTGACTCCAGGAAACAAATGCTTAGAGTGATTCAATTTCTTTTCCAGGGTCCAGCAAGTCTAGCAGATCTTGCGGGGAGGAGGGTCTCTTTTCTGCTTGTTGTTATAATGTTCCAAGCCATCATCCTCTTAGTCAAGGAAAATAAAACTATGCAGCATAAAATATAATTTTAAAATATTCCTCACTGTGTGTTATGATTAGATGATAATATATATTTTAACCACATATTAGTTTATGCAGGGCAGTGTGTGGGAGGTGGTGGACTTTACAAAAAGCAGGAATGGGAGGACAGGGAATTCAGAAGTTTATGTCCCATACTTATGTTTGAGCTTCCATCTGCACTTAGCTTTGCTTGGGTTATTTTCATCTTTCAACAAATGATACGGAGCATCTTCTGTGCTGGGTTTGGAGCAAAGATCAATAATATACTAATTCCCAGGTGCAATGTATGAAGAACCAGAGACCAATGTGTATTTGTTCAATGAATGGGCACAGTGATGGGAAAATGGCCTCATAGTGGGGGGGCAAACAAACTATTGCAGGGTGAATGTAAACAGAAGATATCTACAAAGCGAATTTATAGACTTAATCCAGAGTTTTCTAGCAGCCACTTACTTTCTCCCCTTCTACCTGTGTCTTATAGAAAGGAGAAATAAATAATTGAAAGCTGGAGTGAGACCAACAAAGGCTTACTTTGGCTCCAGGTTAGATATAATCTGTGTGAAAACCTTCCAAGAATGAATGTTACCTGCCCCATTAATTAAGGTTCCCAGAGAAGATTCTGTGAGCTCTTCTACCAAAGTCCCACAAGGGTCTGACTTCCTCTGAGTAAGAATCCCTCTGCCTTTCATTCTTTCTTCACTCACTTTCTGCTTGGGATCTCCTCTGTGGTGCATGGTCTTCATTTCACAATCATTCATTCATTCTCCAGTCACTGTGGAGTGCCTACTGCATACTAAGTCAGTGGTTTTCAGCCATGTAAAAAGTGATAATTTCAACCATTTGAAACTTATGGTATGCATTTGAGCTAGGGCCATGAGCTTCTTTAATGATGGGGATGATGACAATGATAAAAATAGTAGCCTTGATAGTAACAGCTGCCACAGCAAACACACATTAGGTGTCAGGCACTGTTCTGCATAAATCACTTAATTCTCATAGCAATCCAATGATGTAGATAATTTTATCATCCCCATCTTCTGGGGAAATGGCTTCATGGAGAGGTTAAATAACTTGCCCAAGGTGGTCCATAGCTAATAAGTGAAAGTTGACATTTACCCCATTCAGTCTGTTTCTTAACCACTATGCAATGCAGCCTCCATATTTCTGTTAAGCTTCCCAAAAGGTTCTGTGGTATTTCTGAAGTTGAAAATCACGGATACGGTAATAGTACCTGACATCTAATAGGCTGTTTGTCCATAGCTATGACTGCTTTACTTTTGTTCCTTGGTTTCACTGTCTAGAAGTGGGAACAGATTCATCAAATATGCAACTGTGGGTACACACCCGCACACCATGTACCATGTGATGGGCCACGTTCAAAGCACTGTGGTGGGCACTGAGAGTGTTGGGAGGTGAGCAGAGTAATTTTTCTGGGTGTTGGAAGAAATATTGGAAAGATTAGGGTGTAATTTGGCTTTAACATCAGGAGTCTATTTACAACTCTTCAAGGGAATTAATTAGAATCCCCGGGAACCTTGCTCTTATGTAGAAGTGTTCTCCATAATCCCATGTAGGACAATGGCTATCTCCCTGGTGCTTCTGGAAAAGAGTGAGCCTGTGACTGGATACTGTTGTGCCAAACTCTGACTTGCGCAATCTGTTTCTTAACCCAGCTCAATACATGTCTCCAGCCATCCCTAATCTCACTTGTGTCCTCTTAGGGCAGTGGTTCTCAACCTTCCTAATGCCGCAACCCTTTAATACAGTTCCTCATGTTGTGGTGACCCCCAATTTCATTGTTACAAATTGAACATAATTAAAGCATAGTGATTAACCACAAAAACAATATGTAATTATATATGTGTTTTCCGATGGTCTTAGGCGACCCTTGTGAAAGGGTCGTTCGACCCTAAAGGGGTCGCGACCCACAGGTTGAGAACTGCTGTCTTAGGGTCACTGGTTAAGGAAGGGACTCTGAAATAAGGAATTGTGGTCTCATCTATGCTATCTGTCCCCAGATCTGTTTCTCTTGTTCTGTCCAATGATTTGGGAAGATAATGATAAGTAGAAATTGATGGAGTAAAAAGATAAGGTGTTGATATCTTGCTCATATTTATAACCCCAAAACTTAACAGGATGCCTGACATGTAGCAGGTACACACTAAATGTTTGCTGAATAAATGGGGGTAGGGGTGGGGGTGGGGGAAGATAAGAAAAAGGAAAAAGGAAACTGTTACTTCCATATGGATATTTTAAGTCTCCTGGATGTAATGGTGGTTGTGATTGTGGTGGTAACAACACCCTGATTGACATGATCTCATTTAATTTTCTCAGTATCATGTGAGATCAGATGAACAGGTGTCTTCATTATCTTCAGCCCCTTCATAAGTAAGGAAGGTGGGTTTCAATGCATTTGTCCTGGCCTAAGACCACTTGGTGGCCTATGCAACCTTGGGCTCATCCTTCCCAAATTTGGAGCCTTCTCTACAACTGTGGGAGGCGTTGCCAACATCCAACTGCAAAATAGAATTCTGCATCAGGGAAACAGGAAAATGTGTACCATTTTTCTCCCTCTGAGATGAAAGATGCCTGTTTATCCTCAGGGCATCTCTTATATCAGACTCTGTGGATTGCATTTCCTGTGGATTGTAGCATATATCTATGCACTAGATACCAATACCAACCCCCCAGATCATGATAACCAAAAATGTCACCAGACCTTGTTAATTGTCCCCGCCCCCCCCCCCCAAAAAAAAAAACCACTGTCCCTTGTTGAGATCCACTGGTCTAACAATTTTGTTCAAATAGTAAATTTTCAATAAATTGCATCCAAGTGGCAAGCAATTTTCTTCTTTTTTAAGTGAGAACACTGAGCTAGGTGGTTACTTACAGTCCAGTAGGATTACAAAGCAAGAGTTTAGAAGTCAGAGGACAAAGCTAGCCAAATATAATCACTAGTCACATGACTCAATCACTGTAAAATAATTCAGTTTTTATACTGAACTTTGAACTCTTGCCCAGTACTTTTCATATATATATATATATATATATATATATATATATATATATGATTTTTATATAAATATATATATTTTTCTTTCTGAAGTGTTCATAACTCCATCCCTCCAGTCTACCTGAAATTAAAATTAGCTAAGTAAATTAATTTAAAAAAAAAATAAAGTTAGCAAATTTTGGACTTTGAGTCATGAGTAACGTTTATTTTTACCCGAAAGATGAACATTGAAATTCAGGGAAAGTATGGAATTAAAGCCTAATAAAATGTTATATAAACTCTTAAGTCATGTTGACTTAAGTGGTGAGATCATGCCAAGAAAGTTAATGGAGCTGGCTCCAGGGACCCTATTCAGTGATTTATCCACCTCTGTGCCTTTCTAAGCAAAAACACATGTCTGCAAAATGAGCCTTAGCAAGCCAAAGACAGAAAGATCAAAGTGCCCCATGTATCTCAGACCTTATCCTTACATACAACATACATATTTGAAGCAGTCTTGGTCTGTCCATGCTTAAAATACAGCAGAACCTTGACATATGTAAACATGTCTTTCTTTGGAAGGCATTTCCCAATTGGTGCTCCTATCTATGTTTCACAGATGACCCCATCCTAAAATTCAGGACCATTTGTGGGCTTCTTTAGAAGACCTGTTTTGCTTTCTCTCTATGTTTAAGAATTGGTCTGTTATCTGTGATTTAAGAACTAGTCCACTATATTGGAAAGATCAATGACTTTGACTTTCAGTCCCTACCACGCCACCTTACTGGTTGTGTGACCCTGGGTGAACTACCAAACCCCCCGAGCCTCTATTTTCTTCTCTGAATGGAGCTAACTCACTCCTCAGGGAGACTGGAAGCTCAGTGAGCAGCTCCTAGTGAGGTCCTCATTACGTGGATGTGGATAGATGCTTAAAAGGAATGTATTCCTATTCTCTTATCAGCAAGGTCACAATCTGGCTGTCCTGTGGGCCCAATGAGGCCTGCATGTGTTTTTGTCATACAAATTGCTTTCAAACATTCTGAATTAATTTTGAACATTTAAAAATTGGGGATTTCCAATAAAAATCTAAATTCCCAGGCTTTTGGGGGGAAAAATAAGAAAATCTGTTAACACTGGGCCCCTGTACCTGGGGCACTATCTCCATCACTTTCTGATGTCTCACACCTGGCTGGATTCACACATTATGCCATGTGCCTGACATGTTTAGGGTGTAGGGTTTTAGCCACAATGCACACAAATGACTACGGAGACTCTGGTTCATTGGAGGACTCAAGGACCCAAAGCCATAGACTCTGCCTTCAAGGAATTCAGCCTTATGAAGGGCTTATTGTAAGTGATGATTTCAATTTAGCTGGAATTTATTGAATTCCTAGTGTGAACCTGGCACTGAGGATACAAAACTTAATTATACGCAGCCCCTGCCCAAGAGGAACCTGCTCGGCTGACCTCTTCCATCCTGTCAATTGGATTGGAGTTTCTGTTTTCTGTTTTCAGCCCAGGTTGAAGCTCATAACATCATTAATGTTTTATATTCTGCTTACAACACCATCAAGTTGAGCCCTAGATTTTATTTGTTTGTTTTTTAATATCCTGATAACATCAAGTCATTGCAATGACTTATCTGGAGATAAATTGTCTTCTTAACCATTTTCCCTTCTGTTTCCTATAGAGAAAAGGTTTGTAAAACATCTGGCTTCCCAACTCTTAGCTTACTACCTGGCAAATAGTGGGAATGAAGTATTGTTTGTTTGCTGATGTAAGTGGATGAATGGATAAAACATTGAATGGATGTATGAGATGCCAATGTCTAATCCAATTCTCCCCTCCCCCCACATCCATTTATTTATTTATTTAATCAACAGGTATATACAGAGCTGGGGAAAGAATATCCCAGACACAGGGGACAGTGAGTCCAAAGGCCCTGAGATGAGAATAAGCTGGATACATTCCAGGAAACAAAGGAGAACCAGTGTGGTTGGGGGAAGGGAGAAAAGTGGTTAGAAATGATAACAGTGGCCAGCTTATGCAGGACCGCTGGGCTTTGTGGCAGACCTTGTATATTTTGTAAGTGTGGTGGGAATGAGAACCTTGACATACATAAAAATGTGAGAACCCATTGGTCACTATGCAAAGAATGAATTACAAAGAGGCAAGAGTGAAGACAGGAGACCGATTAGGTGGTGGCCTGCTAAGAGCAGGTGAGAGGTGACTGGTGATACTTATAGGGTAACAATTGTGGTGGAAGTCAGAGTGGAACAGATTTTAAAGACTGAGTAGCTATTGGCACCATGACAACTGTCCAACTGACATATAATGCCAAGTACATGTGTAATTGTAAATTTTCGAGGAACCACATTCCAGGAACCACATTTTCTAGTAGCAACATTTTTGGTTTAAGTGTTAAGGAACAAGCTCTTTTCAAATATCTGATATTTGCTGATAAGATTTCTTTATATTGTTCTTTTTTACCTTTAATATTTTTTATACAGTAAATACCTTTGTTTTGTTCCACTACATAAATTACAATCAACTGTCCTCCTGAAAGTTGTGCTATTCCTTCTTTGAATCTCTTTTTTCTTAACCATTCTGATTGCAGAACTGAGATTCACCCCTTGATTTTGCATCAGCACTATCATTTTGCATTTTAAAATCTTTCTTTATTTGTTTTAACTTCAAATTAATCTAATAATTTATAATTAGAACAATTATTTTAATTTAATTCCCAATTATGATTCAAGTAATGAACTTGTGCTGTCTGCATAAAATAGTTAGATATACACATTACAGGGTTATATGACGCAAAGAAAAAAACTATTCCCCTGGATGAATCTGTTGACGGGGACTGCCACACATTGCTCCATGCGGATGTGTAATAGTAGAAATGGTGCCCGTACCCCCACTCACACTACAGAATGATAATATTATCCCATGTGAGACGATAGTTACCTGAAAAGTAATCCTACCAACATGATAAGTACGATTGGTGGAAAAGTATTTTTCAGTGCGTCAGTTTTTAAATTTACCTTTACTTCTATTCAAGTTAAATAACATTTAAAATTCAGTTCCTGTCTCACTAGTCACATTTCAAGTGCTCAGTAGCTGCCAGTGAAATTCTCAGCTGAGCGGCCTGCCCCTCCCTGTCCCACTTGCCCTCACTGAGCAGAGAAGGGGTTGGATGACATGAGCTCTCAAGGTCGTCCTCTCCTATTTACTCCTTGCCCCTCCCTGCTCCTCAAGACTGAACTGTCAGGGCCTGCTTATGGCATCCAGTTACCAAACAAGGAACTAAGAAACCAAGCCCTTAGGAACCAGATTACATGTTTTAAAGACATTTTCCTCACAGAGCAATGAGCATTTTGAGAGAAGAAAATGTTCTATTTAACAGAAAAATTGACTCATGAACACCAATGTGATTTTTTAAACCTGTTACTTTTTAAATATACATGTCCATAAGCCCAGCAGCGTTGGGCATGCCGGATGGCTGGCAGCCATTATGTCCAGTGTTCACCTCAGGGCACTGGGGAGCTGCTGCCATAAGCTGGCTGAATATGTAGATTTTTGTTAAATGCCAAATATGTACTGTCCTGTTCCATCAAACAGATAATGCCAGTAAGTGCCGTATTCAATAGACTGTGACATGTATGAAGTATGTTGAGCAAATTATACTCATTTTAAAGTTTGTGCAATTGTGGATTGACACTTATTCATGCGTTTGTATGGTAGGTGTGGAGTCATTGCTGGCTGACACATACATGCATACACACACATGCACACATTCCTGTACTCATCTACATCCATGAGCATTTTTGTTCTCCACAAGCACTGTCCTGCTTAAACTTTGATCCCACCACAATCCCCTTCTTCCCCAATGAGTCCTTAGACCTGCCATCCATTTGTCTTGTATTTGGGTAGCACTTTGAAGACCCCTTAATGTCTGTGAGAATCTGGATTTCAGCAAGGATCAACCTTGACTTCCTGCTGCTGGTGCAAGATCCTCCATGCCCCTTATCCCCCATGGCTAGTGTCGCAAATATTAATGTCACACTTCCACACGCTGGGCTCAGAATGGCCCCTTTTAATTAAAATATGGATCTATTCTTTCACACGCATTTCAGGTTTCTGCATGGGGAGAAGCGCTTCTCCTGCTGAGTGCAATTTCAGATTGGGCAAAATAGGCGCAGATTTCATGCAAATCTCTTTGAAGTCTCAGAACGTCCTTAAACCCTAGGATGACTTTTTGCTGCTTTTATATTCTCGATGGTTTCCTGGACATTAGGGAAGAGCTTTCATGTATTCACATTGCTCGGATTCTGAAACATTACTGGATAAATATTAAAGAGAACCAAATTGAATCAAAGTTAAAGTGAATCAAATAGGCCCTAAATAAAATTTAAAAAGCAATGCTTAAAAGATATTCTTATTAATCAGGACTTGGGGGAAAGTGATAGACTAAATGTGATTCTCATACCAATGAATCAAGGGTTTCTTATGGGGAAAAGAAATACACCCACTGCTTGTACATCTGGATGTGTCCACAGGGAAATGAAGCTCAGACTTGATCTCTTTAGATTGTTAGGCATAGATCTCAGGGAAGGGACTTTCTCTGGGCTAAATTTCTCTCACTTTCTGAATGGATCATGACTCCCTTTGGGTCACACAACACATTTTTGGGCCTCATTGATATCATATTTAACTGGCATTGGTATCATTTTTATATTGTTTTTCGTGCACACACTTGTCTCTCCTACTAGATCATTAAACTCCATGAGGACAGGCTGATGTTGGGTATTAATATCTTACAGGGCATCTCCATCCACCACTGTCTAGAATCTTCATCCATTTGTCCTTTGACTTAAATAAATGTCCTTGATTCGGATGGGGTAGGTCAGCTTAGAGTGACCCTCTATGCAAGTAAATAAATAAAACAGGAATTTGGAGGGAAGGAATCATGTTGATCACCAACTCTAATTTTCTTGTTTTACTGATGTACAGTCTCAAGAGATATTCCTGTGTCTCCGTTCCCTCAATTGTCCATAATTTCTTCATATGGTCAATGTTCTCACACTCACATCTTCATCCACATTAAATAGTCATGCAATTTCTTCACACTCATATTTGGACCTCTAACTTGATTATAGACTTCAGTCTTGCTATCTATGATTCATTTTGAAGCATCAACCCATTTGGAATACCAATGCTCAAAACAGTAGTGAAAGTGTTGCTTGGCTTGTCTGGGGTTTTCCAGAATTTATACTGTGACGTTCAGAAGAGGGCTCTGAATTTCATCTCTTCTTATCAGCTTGTTTCCCCAGTAAAATAAACCTTAGACACAGTCAGTTCTGGGCTCATTGATAACAGTGGCCAGATGTGAGAAGGAGCAATCATGGCATATGTCCCAGACTCCTGAACGGTGGCCGACCAGTGATGTTATGGAGCTGTCCTGCCCTGACCAGGACTCGGCCACGAAAATGAACCCAAGTCCTCCACTGACACTGTTACCTTGACTTAATGTTGTGGTTGGGTTTTGTTTGTTTTCCCTACCGAATTTGCACTCTTTGCAGAATCTATGAAGTCTGTTTTCTCTGAATGTTTTTCTTGTTCCTCCACTGCTGAGCTGGTTTAGCATTCCTTTCCCTCATCTAAATGCTGTGAGGAGAGTGGGGTCGATCTCTGTGTGGGTGCCAGCATCTCAAAGACAGATGAAAAGTCTCCACGATCTCTCTATTTAGAACATTAGCACTCTACTTTTGCCATTTCCCATTCTCAGAGCATTGTTTATAGAAAATAACTCCCAGTTTTTGTTTTGCTTTGTTTTAAATAAACTTTTTATTGCTGATAGTATTACAGATATCTCCCCTTTCCCCCTCCTCACCCCCCTCGTCCCAGCCCCTACCCAACCCCACCCCCCCAGGTCTTCACCACCCTATTGCCCATGTCCATGGGCTATGCCTATAAGTATAACTAAATTCTTTGGTTTATCTCTTCTCATCCCCCCAACCTCACATTGAGGTATGTCAGTCTGTTCCACGCCTCCCTGCTTCAGGACTCATTTTGTTGGTCAATTCATTCTGCTCATTAGATCCCACAAATAAGTGAGATCAGGTGATATTCTTAATACCAAACACCAGTCAACACAATATCACTGCGTGTAAGTCTCATCATAGGTCGCCTACTGTTCCCCACCTGCGTGGACCTGGTCATGGATGTTTGGTGGTGACTGGGCACTCAGCAATGATCAGTAGAAACCTGCAAGTGAAAAAGAGAGTGTGAGTCAGGATGGGGGATCGGCTATCTGGATATTCTGTGCGACCACATTGCACCAGGCAGGGCAGCTGGGAGACGGGGAGCTTCAGTTGCAGGACCCGCAACAGCTTGCTCTGGCTGCGTTCACAGCCACTCCCAGCAGCTAACTTCAAGCACATTTTCACACTGCTTGGCTCCCGCTCCTGGCAGCATTCCTAAACACTCCGAGGAAATAATTCCACAAAGTGGCATAAATTAATGTGACTAATTAACATGATGTTAATTATTTGTAAATTGTATGTTTGGATACACATTACTTGAGAGGCATGTGTTACATTCAATGTTTACTGAAACAAGTGACTGCTAATAGCTCCTCCCGAGTGTTCCCTGCACGACAGGCAGCAAATGGAGGCTCCTCTAAAAACAAAAACCGTGTCCTCGGGGAGCTGTGCAAACTGCTGAATATAATCAAGTGCCACCGGAGTAGCCCTGTTCCCTTGAAAAGTGGGCGCTCCCAGGCTCCCTCTTCACACCTGCTGTAGTTGGGGTGTGGCTTCATTCAAGCTCTTCCTCCTTTCCCAAGGCCCACAGAGGTGTGGGGACTCCGTGCACAAGGTCTGGCTGGATGACCCCAGCATCCCAGCATCTCCTTTGGGATGGGCCTGTGTCTGTGCTGCCGGTCCCACCCTCAGCCCCCAGGATGGGTGGGAGGCTCCGTGAGGACCAGGGTAAAAGTCTAAGCCTGGCCATCAGACGTTCAGAATGGTTCCGAGTTTCTCCCTCAGCAACGAAGCACTGTTTTCAGGCTCCAACGTGACATTCTAGTTCTTGGTGCTGGAATAGATCCAATCTGTTTAAGTGGCTTTTAAGTTCTGAAGAGGGTATTTTGTTTCTTCAAGGTTCGTTAGTTTCAGAAGCTTTGGGGTGTATTGCTAACATACAAAATAAATTACTCTTTTTTTTTTTTTTACTTGCGAAAAGAAGAAAGGCAGCCCTTATAGCATTCTTAGGATACAGTGGCTAATGAGGAGGTTTCTGGAGATGCAAGTGCCCTAACAGCTCCTTTTATTTTTTTTTCCCTATGGCATGCCATCTCCTATGTTAAATATATATGCCAACCTGCCTGTGTGTTCAGTAACCTAAGGAAAGTGAAAAGTTTATAACACCTTAGAGCAATTAGATGTTGGCCATATATTTTACAGGGAACATTTTGGACAAAGTCACACTTCCTCATGAAGAATGGAAGCATTTCATTCTCCACGTGAATCTAGCCAGACCTGTCATTCTTACCTCATCTGACCCTGGAGGCCGCCTACTGTTCTGTTGTCACCTCTTGACAGTAGAGTGTTCTGGGTAGCATTCCTACTAGGGTTATGCCAAGAGAAGATATGAAGAAGTCAGGTTTGCAGCTGAGATTTGGCTTCTTGCCACCGTCTAGTTAGCATTGGATTAATATTTTCCTTTTCTACATAAAGAAGTAGTTTTCTAAGGGATCATAAATTTTTAAACCAGAGACAGTGAGTTCTGATTTTTTTTATAAATTCAAATTATTGGCTTCAGCTACCAGTTTTAAACTCTGCCCTGCTTTGTACTTACTCAGACATTCAAACTTCAGAGGCCTTCATCTGTGAATTAATCATGTGCAGAGTATATGCAGTTGGAATTTAGCTATAAATATAAATGAAATTGCTCCAGCCACGTTTGGGTTCAAAAAAAATATCTAGAGCAATTTGGAGTTTTTTAGTTTAAAAAAAAATTGAGAAATTTTAAGGAAGAAAAAAAGAAGTAAAGTTGAGAGGACCGATTAAATATAATATAGTGGGGATTTTTTTGTTTGTTTTCTTTCATGAAAATGTTGGGCTTGTGTGGTACATAGACTTTATTCCTAAGATTTACCCAATCAGTTTATAAGCTCTACCGTCAGGGTGAAAAAAGTGAATGGTGTTTAGCAGACTCCGGGTATCTTTCCCACTTGATTATGGACACATGAAAGGAAGCTGTGGACCTTCAACACCGTGAGGAAGGACCACGTGATGGGTGACAGAGTTTTTTCCTGGAACCAGTTGGCGAGAAGGTTCACCAAGCTGGGGAGTTGAGAACTGAGAACAATGAGATAGGGAGGGACAAAGATGAATGAGCAGTGCCTGCTTGCCTAAGAGCACACACCTTAGGTAAGCAGGCACTTCCTCCCAGAGGAGTCTGTGGCATGCATAGCTGGGAAGCACTTTCATCTCCGGTGGAGATCTAGCTGAGATGTCTTCAGTTCTGATGAGGGTGTGGAGAGGAGCTGGGATTTGAGGTTGCAGTGCTGAGCTTCAGTCCTGCTTGCCACGCTCACTAACTATGGGGCTCCAGCATTGCCAGCCCCCTCAGAGATTCAACGCCTTCATGCATAAGGCAAGAACATCTGCCTGTTAAGGTTGCTGTGGCGATCAGCTGCTTTAATTACAGACATGCACTGCTATGTGCTGTGATGCAATGTGAAGGGTACAAGAAAGAGTTACTTCAAGGGTTTATCTTTGACTAAGGAGGACAGACTACTGAGCAATAATTATACTGAGAAATAAAACAATAGAAGTATGTGTAGAGCAGAGGGTTAGTGTAGGAGAAAGCTGAGTAAGCCAGTAAGATGTACCAACTCTGTCTGCGAATATACTGGATGCATTCCTCTTTCCTCAGAGTGGGCCTACGGGTCAGGAAAGGAATCACAGAGAGGATCTGAGCACAGTGTTGGTATAGGATTAGGGATTCTCTCAGATGGGTGTTGAAAAGGAGTGTTATGAGCAAAGACATGGGGGCACACGGAATGGAATGACTGGTATTATTGAGTTGAAGCACCAAGTCCCAGCAGGGGAACCTCACCTTTCCAAGACAACTCTATCCTGATGACCCTGAGCAGAGATGTGGGGTCAGATCTGGTGCAGGCACCAGGGCCATCGAGCAATGTATCCTGGGATCCATTGCTCTGCAAGGCAATCACTTACCAGGGGCTGTGTATCTCCCATTGTGCACACTCTTCAGGGGTATTTTTTCCCTTAGTCGTTTTTCTTACATACCAGCTGTCTCAAGGAATTATACAATGCACCTATTTAAAGGACACAATTTAGTGGTTTTACTGTATTCATGGAGCTATGCAGCCATCACCACAATCAATTTTTGAACATTTTCTTCACCCCCTCCACACCCATTGGCAGTTACTTTCCTTCCACCAGCCCCTAGCAACCATTTATCTACTTTCTGCCTCTGTAGATGTAGATCTGCCTGTTCTGAACATTTCATAAAAGGAATCATACTGTGGTCTTTTGTGATTGACTTCTTTCACTTAGCATAGTGTCTTCAAGGTTCATCCATGTTGTAGTATGCATCATAATAATTTATTCTTTTTTTGTGACCAAACATTATCCCATTGTATGGTTATGCCACTTTTATACACTCTTCAATTGATAGATATTTGGGTTGTTTCCACTTTGTGGCTATCTACACTAATAAAAGAGAAACATGCAAATTAGTGTCACTCTGCTACACCCACCAGCCAATCAGATGAGTATGCAAATTAACCCAACAAAGATGGCGGTTAATTTGCATACACAGGCATGCAGTGAAGATTGAAGACAATGCAGAAGGAAGCCAAGTGCTGCAGAAGGGAACGAAGCTGCGGAGAAGCAAGCGGGGCAGCGGAGGCGGGAGGGAAGCAAGCAGGGCTGCGGAGACAGGAGGGAAGCAAGCTGGCCACGGAGGCAGGAGGGAAGCAAGCAGGGCTGTGGAGGCGGGAGGGAAGCAAGTGGGGTGGTGGAGGCAGGAGCAAAGCCTGCCTCGGTGGGTTTCGCTCCCTTCTCTGCTTTGCTACAGCTGCAGGAAGCCATATTCTTGCAGGAATCTTCCTGCAGCAGGCCTCTAGTTATGAATAATGCTGCTAAGAATGCACATGTATGAGCTTGAGTGTGGGCATAGGCTTTAATTTCTCGTGTAGATGTAATGGTATTGCTGAGTCGCATGGTAACTCTATGTTTAACCTTTTGAGGAGCTATCAGTTTCTTCCAAAGTGGCTGCACCATTCCCCCCTTTTTCCCCTAATGCCTGATGTATTGCCTACTGCCTATAACTGTGTGAACTGAGGAAGACAGCCAGAGGAAGGCGATGCAGCTCAGTTCCATCCTTTTCTGCTTGATAGTCTAAGGAATGGTTTGGCTACATTAGCAAAGTGTGTGTTTACATAATTCTATTACAGTGATGAAGTCAAGAGTTAGGAAGGATGAGCTAATTCCACAGTCAACCTAGAATTTACAGTACTATAAACTGAGTTTTGTTTTTTTTTAAATCAAGTTGGTAAGCAGGAAAATAGACAAAAATAGAGAAAGGGAAGAGAGATTTTCAAATCATAGCATTTTTTTAAAAAATTAAAGTTTGATAATGTCATAGTAACTTAGAAGTCATTCTTTAGAGATGTACTTCATTAAAAAGGTGAAGGTATTTAAAATTAGCCTATTGATTTTACATATTCCATTTCAGTGTTCAAGGAATCTTCAAATGCTTGGTTTCTTCATACAATAACAAAATTGGGGGATGGAAAGAGCCTTAAGGAACAGCTCATTCTATCTGTAGAATTGCTAAAAAGTGCTGAAAGAAGCCCTGGTTCCAGACTGGATGTTGTCCATTTTCTGAGATAGTGTGATCCTCTACAAGCCATCCTGAGTGGTTCTCATAGTAATTACCTACATTCTACTTATTTTCATGACAGTCCTTGAAGTAGATGTTATTACCATCTTATTGTACAAGCAAGGAAACTGAGACTTAGAGAGATCAACGCCAAAATCACAGCAACTAGGAGATTTAAACTTGGAACTATGGCTCCAAAACCCGCATGGTCAGCTACAACCCTGGACATATCCAGACAGAAAAATTCCTGTTTGCTTTGTTTATGAATTTGCCTCTCTTAACCAGAATCTACCTCCTTTTATTCATTCTCCCTAGTTTTTCTTTGTTTTTAAGTAAGTAAAGCATTCCTATTTAAAGGGCACGATCAATCCTTTCTTGGAAACTACCTAATCAATCCTTTCTTTTTTTAATCACAGCATTTATAAGAGAAAAGCGTGACTACCATGTGAAGTAAGTTAGGCTCTAACTTGGTGGAGTCTGGTTCATTGGGGTTTAATCTATTGCCTAAAAGGTTTTGTACTTTATCAATGGACTCTAGTTGTCCACACTTCTCCATTTACCACAGCCTAAATTAAATACAGGTGATACATAGAGCAGGAAGTGATTTTGTTTTATTTCAACATTAGGATTTTTTTTGTCCTCTTCCCAAATTAAGTGTTTGTATTCCTTGCCCTTATATCAATGGCCCACTGGGAGCAAACAAGATTATCAGAAGGTACCTGATGGTAACTGAGTGATGATGAAGATGGGAGGAAGAAAAAGAATGGAAAGGAAGGTTAATTAGCTGGAATATCTGATAAGGAAGGTGAAGGAAAAAGATACAGTTTGACAAGAGAGGACCACTGGAACTTAAAAAGTAAGATTATAAAAGAGAGAAGCCTTATCAGAAGGTTTAAGACAAAAACCAGTTCAAGTGAAATAGCCTAATGAGTATTGTTAGTGAAAAGTAGGTACCTTGCTGGAGGTAGGAGCTAGTAATTTTATCACCCCTTCCTTAAGGAAACATCTAGAGCTTGGAATTAACTATTGAAGGCAGCATTCGTTTATGTCTCTACACTGGTCAGTGTTCTGTATTGAAGGAAATTCTGCCGAAGTGACGGTAGTAAATCTTCCATGAACTCTCTCTCTCCTTAGGTGTAAACAGAGCTTACTCCAATGGGGCTCCATATTCAATGGCATTCCCAAGGAATGGTTTCTCCATCGGGCCATGTGCAGACAACTGTGCAATGAGAATGTTCACAAACTGTGTGTGAGCAATTGACAAGTTGACAAAACATTGACAAAGAGCAATTACTCAAGGATCAGCACTTGGAAAGGTTGTCTGTTGTTTAGGAGATGCCAAAGAAACAGAGAAAGAACAAGTTAGGTGCTAAATACTAAACTAAACATTATTTCTCAGAGTGCATCTCAAGAATGTACGAAAAAAGTTTGTAAATAACATACTGTAATATAATAAATGTATTATTTGTTGCACTTTGTGAGGTGCAGTTAAATACAGCTATTTTTTAAGATCACTAATTGCTCTTCACCCAAGACCAAAATTTAGAAGTTATTTTTAGCTGTCTATATGCCAATACTTGGAATACACAAAGTGTTTTGAAGCATTTAAAATATAAAATGTATCTTATTAGTCTGAAGTAATTGTTACATTTTCAAACTCGATCTGCATACTCTAATTTTTTGAGAATAATTTGCCTTCTTAGTTTGGAAAATGCAAATCAATCAGGGTTTTAGCACCATTTAACAATAGTAATGATAATAATAATACTAATGATATCAAATAACATTTAGGTTTTATTTTTTTTCCAATTAGCCATGCTGAATATTTTACTTATATTGTCTTAATGACTTCTTGATACCTCTCTATGAGAAGGGAACTGTCATCAAACATTTTTTATAAATTAAGAATCTGAGTTTGGAGTGATACTACTTTTTCTAAGACCTTGCTGCTAGTAACCAGTAGAATTAGAATTTAAACAAGGGTATGTCTGAATTGATGCCCTGGGCACTGCAGTTAGCACATATGGAGTCTCTATGGGAATTAGAAAAAAGTACCTCTCCCTCAAGACACTTTAATCTCCATCTGTTAGAAAGTTGTTGTAATAAACTGATTGTATAGACCAAGACAGCTTACTGCCATCTACCGGAAGATTGTTGGAATAAGTATCTATGACACCCATGATGTGATGTGAAAGGTCACCTCTCAGAGGTGGCTCTACCAGGCTCTTCACCAGCAGAACATTCTCATTTCCCAGGAAAAATAAAGAAGAGAAAGTTCTCCTGCTCACCTCTCTCCAATTTTTCCTTTTTATTCACTCTTAAACCTGAATGAAACACTGCATTTATCTTGATACCAATTACCTGTCTTTTTATTCAACATGTATTCACTGTCTGTCTACTCAGTGTGTGCACTCATCAGTCTCAATGAGGAGTCAGAGACTGACTTCCTTTCCAAGAACTCACCTTCTAGGTGGGGCGATAATTAAACACATAATTGCAGGATGGAATAAAGGTCCATGGGTTTCCTTGCAAGAACCACCTCCAAAATGGTTGGTCATCACCACCCAAAGGAGAGTCATTGGCATTGAGGAGGAAATACCCTAACTTTGGGTTCCTAGAAAACAAGTCTGAATGGCTTGTTTTTAGTTCAGCAACAATGTTACTTTATTCCTTAATGTGCTTTGTTAGATTTCCTTTTTGGGAATTTAATTTACCTTCTTTTGCTATTTTCTCATCTTGTCTCCAGGTTTTTAGATTACTTGAGAATTCTTTGTCCCTTCATTTGGGGCCTGTTTCTTTGTCTCTTATTTTGGCTGCCTCATTGTCTTTGTTTCTATGTATTAGGTAGATTCCCTATGACTCCCAGTCTTGGGTAGGGTGGCCTTACGTAGCAGGTGACCTGTGGGACCCTGTGTCCTTTTGGTTCCTAAACTATTGGCTTTCCCAATGCAGTTACCCCATGGCCCTGGGACCTCACACTAAAAACTTCACCTTGCCTTTCTTTCTCCTTGAACGCTTATTTTTCTGTGTAGGCTCACTCCCTGCTCCTTGTGTTGATACTAAAAGGTAAGCCCCTTTATTCAAAAGCTATTGGCTATTCTAGATAATCAGACACCAACTTTCCCACTTGCCATCTCATGAAATGAAGCTTTCTTCTCCTATAATGCCCTTCTTGTTTCTTTCTCTTAAAATACTGTTCACTCATCAGAGAAATACCATCTCCCTCTCCTCTGCATCTGACTCGCTGAATCAACCCCAAATTCAGAATGTCCCATCTCCTCAGCTGTATTTTTCTCTTCCTCACTGTTCAGCTGCCTTCCATCATTTGGAACTGGTATTCTGTCTGTCCCACATGTGTGACCTCAGTGTATGCATACATGTGCATGTGTGCATATGCACACACACACACACACACACACACACACACACACACACTTTAAGCCAAGAGCGTGGGCTGTATCTGTGTTAGCAGTCTGATATTGAGAACCAGTGCTGAGCTTTCTTTTTCAGGAAAATAGTGAGACGTTAGTTTGCTTCATTGCATCACAGATAAGAAGTCTGAGCTGAAAATAGTAAATTGAACCAATGAAAACACATTTTTCATCTAGAAATCATGGTTGAATTTGAACTAAGAATGACAATATTTCCTAATAAGGACAGTTCCAAATAGGAATCTTATACTAGATACAAGGCATTAAATTCACGGTTCATCAGGAGTTCTTCAGAATAAAATCTGCCTTTTCCAGAGAAAAATTTGGAGCAATTTTATCTGGGTTTGAATGCCGTATGTGTCAACTGCCCAGGGTAAGATCTGGGCCAAGTTACCTCACCTCTCTGTTGGTCAGTTTCCTTACATGCAATGAGGGTTAATAGTAACCCCATTTCATAGACTCTGCTGTGAAAATTAAATTAGCTAGCAAATAAGAAATGCTTTCAAGAATACATGCTGGTAGTAAATAATAGCTGTTATTATTTCCCTTTATTCCATGGATCTGTACACAATAAGGAAGGAGAAGGGTTGAGAATATAATTCTAGTATTTCCTCATGGCGTATTCTCCTTAGAGCATGAGGACCATCTCTCTAACAGCTCAGCACCCTTAGGAGGTCCTTTATGTTCAGCTAACCATTTATAATCCACTAGAGGCCCGATGCATGAAGATTCATGCAAGAATAGGCCTTCCTTCCCCTGGCTGCCAACACTGCCTTCGCTCTGGCCAGAGCCGCCTTTCCGCCTTTACTCCGGCCCAAAGCCGCTTTTCTGTCTTCGCTCCGGCCCGGAGCTGCCTTTCTGCCTTCGCTCTGGCCTGGAGCCACCTTCCACCTTCGCACACTGCCCAGAGGCCCAGAGTGGCAGGGGCGGGCGGAACTCCTGCGTCGTCGCCATGGTGACGACACAAGTGTCCCAGCCCAGCCGCCACCATCTTTGTCACATCAATTTGCATATTCCCTCCTCATTGGCTGTGGGCATTGCCATCTTTGTCACAAAGTGATGGTCAATTTGCATATTCCATCTTTATTAGCTAAGATTAGTCATTTTAAAAGTTTTTATTATTGTACTTACTAAGCTATATTACTGTTTTCTATTTACCCATCCATTTCTTCACTCATTTATTCATCTATTTGTTCATTCTGCAAATTTTTTTGCAGACCCCAAGTTAGAATATTTGCCCTCATATTCCTTACAGAATAAAGGTGATTACACTAATAAGTAGTATGTTACCATTGAGATAAGTACTGTAAAGGAATCTAGGGTGCTTCAAAAATATACATAATAGGGTGGCACATGGTAGATGTTTAGCAAAGAATTCATGAATGAATAGATAGACAGATAGATAGACAGACAGATATATAGACAGATAAATAGAAGTTTGGGGATTAACCTATTCCAACAAAGTGAGACATTACAGAATCATTTGGAAATTGATGGGTAAGGGGTGCTGGTTGTCATCTGCTAGGAGTGGTTTGCGCGAGTGCCAGTGCTTTGAAGGCAGAGCTACATCTGTTCCACCTGCTCCTAGCAAAGCTAGATCCCTGGTTCCATATTCATAGGAGTTAAATTAATGTGAAATGGGATCTACACTAAATATTTGAAAAATAGTTTTTCTCTGACTTCAGCTTCTTCTATATTTATTTTCTTTCATCATAATTGCTATCCTTTTCTCATTAAAATATTTATTTTTGCCAGGTTTGTATGTAGAATGCTATACCTATCTTTGGTTTTGTTTTATAGCTCTCTCTGTAGCCAAGTCGTGCCCATGCCAAATTTCTATAGACCCAATTGAGCACAATTAGCTTTTTAACCTTTAAATTATTTCACATGGCAACAGAAATTGTTTTTTTTTTTCTTTTTCTTTTCAGCCAGACAGTGTTAGAAACACTTTGCCTAGAATTAATTCTACATGTAATTATTCAAAGGGAGAAATCTGAAACCAAGAAAGGGTTATAATTTTTCCTTAGTTTGCTTACCTCTTTCTGCAAACTTTATCAATTTCTTTCAAAGTTCCCAAACACCTCTCTAAAATTCTTTCAGTGATTTTTAATCATTGTGCCCCAAGAATTTTTAAAACATACAGTACCTAGCTAATTTCCTCTTACATTTTCAAATAAAAAAAATGACAACAGCCAATTCAACAATATCCACCAGTGTGAGTGAATCAAAATTATACCACATAGGCATAACACAATAAAATTTTTTGTCAGATCAGCAGAAATACAATATATACTTTTGGTGTGTCCCAGAATTTTAGTAATTAGTTTATGTGTGCCATGAGATGGAGAAGGTTGAAGTTGCTGCTTTATTTAAAAATTGAAGACTCTAAGCCTGAGTTTACTCTATGCTTTCACATCCCTGGGAAATAGGCATTGAAAGAGTTACAATTTCTTACAGATTGGGAATCAGAGACTGCACTGTGCTCCCTCCCACGGAATCCTATGCTGCTTTCTGTGGCAGAGCCCATGCTCTCGTCCTGTGTCACACACCTCCCTGCCCACAGAAGCAATAAAAAATAATTTGAGCCTGACTGGTTTGGCTCAGTGGCTAGAGCATCGGCCTGCGGACTGAAAGGTCCCGGGTTCGAATCCGGTCAAGGGCATGTACCTTGGTTGCAGGCACATCCCCAGTGGGGAGTGTGCAGGAGGCAGCTGATTGATGTTTGTCTCTCATTGACGTTTCTGACTCTCTATCTCTCTCCCTTCCTCTCTGTAAAAGAAATCAATAAATTAAAATAATAATAATAATAATAATTTGAAAATAAGAGAACAGGTTGGCACATTGGATGTCGTTGCAGTTGAGGCCACCTCCTGCTCTTTGAGGGAGTTCTTTACATGTGTTTAAACACGAGTTCCTCCTTTCTCGAGTTGCCCTGCTCTCTGAGCCAGCCTGAGCTGGATTTGGCTGAGCTGGGCCAGGTGACTCCTGAGCCCTCATCCTCTGTTCACTCAATAAATATTTAAGGGGTCTTCCCTGCAGGCCACTTCATGCTCCTGCCCTGATAACTCTCACTGGGTGCGTGCAGCAGCTACAGCAGCTGGGGAGGTTGAGGAAGTCAGGAGATGCTGGATCAAAGAACAGAGCTCTCTTTGCATGGCTCTGCAAAACTGAGCCTTTTATAGATATGCTAGGAGCACAGTGCGCAATTCAAAATTGTGTGGTGCCACTCACCCTCCGGTCTGGCCCTGCCTCCCTCCCTGGCCCCGCAGCAGCCATGGCCGCTGTCACTCAGGCCCTCCCCAAGCACAGGCGCAGAGGCCCCTGCCACCCTGCCCCTGATGCTGTGCACGCAACCTCCTCCTGTCTGGTCGACCCATTATGGCATCCCGGTTAATTAGCATATCTCTCTATTATATAGATTCTCTAATCTTTGCACTCACATGAGCTGCAGTTATGTAGTCTTTTCCCTCAGCTAGTGGTTTATATAACTGTCTCCCCCGCCCCCCCGCCCCCCCGCCAGGCTGCACAATCCATATATGTGTGCAAACACAGAGCCCTTCTCATGGGCCAGGGACTGTTCTAAGCACACAGCGTATATTCATCCATTTAACCCTTACAAGCCTATCAACCCCTGAAGTGGGTGCCAATAACATTTTGTTTTCTTAAAGAGGAAAGGAAGCAGAGATTTGTGAACTTGCTTGTCCCAGCTGTCCAGCGGGTAAGTAGCAGAGCCAGGATTTGAACCCTGGCACCAGGCTCTTGAGTCCAGTAGGCTCTGCAACCTCTTCTTTGACAGAGGGTGTGGCTTATTCAACTTTTATGTCAAGTATCTGCCATGGTGACTACCTCTTGGCTGACTCTCAGTAGAAGGATGGAAGACAAAAGCTCCACAAGTGAAATATTAAAGAATAATTCATTGTCATGCTGTTATCTCCACTACCATATTTCCAGACTTCTTTCCATGGCTTCTCCTGACACCCACCCCCACCCCATCTCCCCATTAGCTCATAGAGCATCCAGGGCTTCCCTTGATAGCTTTCATTACAGTGTATTACTACACATAGATCTGAGGAATCATCTGCTTATTGTCAAGTAGATTTTAAACTCCACAAGGACAGATGGGGACCTTTGGTTGATGGTGTAGCCAGCCCCACAGCTAGCTCAGCGTATGCATTCCATAAATATTTGTGGAATTAATAAGGCATCATTAACTTTATAAAGCAATCACATTTTATTATTTAAGCACCCACATAATTGTTTACATGAGTAGCAGCTCTTTCAATCAAAAGCTACCTTCTCTCTAAGGAAAGGGGGGGAAGTAGCCACGAGAAAAGGACTTCAATAGAACATTTGAACTTTCCTCATGGAGAACTGGGATTCCTGCTGTGAGCATGAGAGAAGCAACCCAGGTTTTGTGATTAAACCTCCTTCGTTTAGACTCCACAAATGGAGGAATGGTGAACATTTTACCTGGGCTGGACCGGGCTGAAGAAAGTGTTTTCAAAGCCAGTGATTTACAACCATGAGACAGTAGGCGCTTTTGTTCTTCCCAGAACAAATGTTTTTGAGGAATCTCTGCACCTAAACTGTTGTGATCAGATGGGGTTTCCGCTTTCAATTAGAGCAGAGCTGACCAGACTCCTGTCTGGAAGCCTCTGTTATCAGGGAGTGCCAACTGAGGAAAACGCTCCCGCACACGGAGAGGGCTTCCTAAAGTCCTCGCTATTATATCGCTTTTCCTTCCAAATGGCTTCTCAGCTCTCCTTTTTGCAAATCCTGTTTGAACTGTTTTGAGGTTGATGGGCTTTAATACTCTGAGCTGCTTCAGAGCTCTTTGTTCTTGTTTTAACTGGGAGGTAAATTATAAATTTTAAAAACATGTCCGCTCTCTAAAATCATGATGTGGTTTGAGTTCCTCACCAATTCCAACTGCCCTCTTGTACCCTTCCCCTCCCATTCCCCTTACCCAAATGTAAAGTGAATCCTATTAGTAACCTCAAAAAATAGAGATGCTGAGTTGAAAGCAAAATATATAAATAGAATCTTCAGGTGAATTACATAATCTGTTTGTTTGGGGATCAGCTTATCTCCTAAGTACCAGAGAACGCCAACAGAAGCACAGAACCCCATAGACTACCCCACCTACACCCAGAGACTGGCATCAGGCATGATGCCTCGGGCCTGTTGTCTGTTCAGTGTGGTCTCTGAGCATCTCCAGTTTCAGTTCCGTTAGTCTAATAACTTTGGGAGAGGGGGATCAAGTGCAGGCTCGTGGGGACAGCAGAGAGTGATAAGGTGTTTTTGCATTTGTGTGGCATTCCCCATGGACCAGGCTGGTTGCAGTCTCCGCTCTGCCTCCAATAGGGCTCCCTGAGCTTTGGTGTTCTCATCTGTGGAGTGGGGATCACATGTTCATGACTTTCAGGATTTGACCCTCAATGTCACGCAACTGTTTTATGCTGCCTACGCCTCTATGTAAAACAATCCTAAACCCTGCAGCAATTCTAGATGGCTAACCATCTGTGGGATCATGCTTCTTTAGGTCTGTAGGGGCCACATTTCAGTGAGCACCTCCTCATGTCTTGAACATACCTGAGAACTGAGGACATACAAAATGAAGACCAGAGCCTCCAAAAGAATGACAAATCCCATGAGGCAATGCTCTGGTATTTCACTCATCCCATGAGTGAGCCCTGATGCAGACCATATTTACTTTATTTACACATTCCTGAAAGGTTTGGTTACCAGTTTGCTAATTTATGGGAGATTAGAAAGAGCAAATAAAAGAGTGGTTGCTCCCAATGGCAAACCAATACTAAAGATACAGCAAAGGAGGAAACACAGAATCTATTTCTTTCTCTTTCTCCCCACAACACAAGAATTCAAACATATGAACTCTCTGACGGTTTCATAGAGAAATAAACATCCCCGCACACTGTTCAGTAGCCCTTAAGGGCACGGCTGCAGTACAGCACAAACCAGGAAGAGCAAATGCATGGCATCCCATCACTCCCTTCACCTATGTCCAAAGCAGACTTCGAAAATCAATCTTGATGCTCTTTTAATTAATGCTAATGGCTCCAAAATCTTTTTCAACACAGTGCTCAGGCACTGCCTACCAATCCTTTGAACTGAATCCATGAGTATCTCTGTGTAAGTGATGTCTGTTTAAAATATCTGGGAGCCCGGCCAGTGTGGTTCAATGGTTGAGTGTCAACATATGAGCCAGGAGGTCCTGGTACGATTCCCGGTAAAGCACATGCCTGGGTTGCAGACTCAATCCTCACTAGGGGGCATGCAGGAGACAGCCTATCAATGATTCTTGCCATTGATGTTTCTATCTCTTCCTCTCCCTTCCTCTCTGAAATCAATAAAAAAAAAAATATTTTTTGAAGGTCTCCAGCATATTTTTACTTGTAGAGTTTATAATCTGATCATTCTATGACTTTTCTTTGGAAAATTACTTCAGTTTTTATTACAGAGTTTAAAAAAGAACTGTACAATATAATAATATGTTATATTATGACATGAATACTCTTTTTCTTGGCAGCACAAATAATAATGGCTTTGCCCCTGATTTTCAGGTCAAAGCTGAGTCCTCAGTGATACCATCACATTACCAAGTTTCCCACAAGCTGATATTTGCTTGTTTTTATTGTTTAAAGTATTACATATGTCTCCTTTTTCCCTGATTGACACCCCTCTCCGGCCACTCCCACCTCCCCAGGACAAGCCCCCACTGCCCCAGTGTCTGTGTCCATTGGTAATGCTAATATGCATGCATACAAGTCCTTTGGTTGATCTCTAACCCCCCACCCCCTGCCACCTCCCTGCCTTCTCTCTGAGGTTGGATGGTATGTTCAGTGTTATCTTGTCTCTGGATCTATTTTTGTTCATCAGATTATTTTGTTCATTATATACCACATATGAATGAGATCATGTGATATTTATCTTTCTCTAACTGACTTATTTCACTTAGCATAATGCTCTCCAGTTCCATCCATGCTGTTGCAAATGGTAACAGTTCCTTCTTTTTTGTAGCAGCATTAGGAGCCCGGTGCACGAAATTCGTGCACTGGGGGTGGGGTGTCCCTCAGCCCAGCCTGCTCCCTCTCACATACTGGGAGCCCTCAGGGGATGTCCTACTGACAGCTTAGGCCCGCTCCCTGCTCCCCTTGGGGAGCAGGCCTAAGCCAATCTGGCTTCCCTTTGTGGGAGGTTACCGGGCTGATCAGGGGAAGGCACCAGCCCCATCACCCCGCTGCTGCAGCCACTGCCAGTCATCACAGCCACTAAGGTGTTTTCATCAACACGGACTCCAGTCCCTTCACCATGAAAAAATGACAACTTTCTTTAGGCATTTTCAAGATGTGTCTTTCATAGGATATGACATTTCTTTCTTTATTATTTTTTTTAATCCTCACCTGAGGATATGTTTCCATTGATTTTTAGAGACTGTGGAAAAGAAAGGGAAAGACAGAGAGAAACATCACAGTGAGAGGAACACTTTGATTGGTTGTCTCCTGCATGAGCCCTGACCTGGGTCCCGGCCAGGGAGGAGCCTGCAACCTAGGTGCATGCCCTTGGTCAGAATTGAACCCAGACCCTGTGGTCGGCAGGCCAAGGCATTATCCACTGAGCCAAACCAGCTAGGGCAGGATATGACATTTCTTAGCCCTCCAGCAGCGGACCTTTGTTTTTTTCTCCAGGAGTGTGGTGAAAAACCTAGGTCACCTTCTTGGATTCTTATTACCCAAGTTACTAAGAATATTACCAGTGGCATACAGGGAGCTTAACTAATGAGTGGTGAGAAAAGGTGTTTCCTCTGTAGTTCACACCCATCCCCGGCTCAGCCCCTGCCCAGGCCTAAAGCCTTGGGGCCTGGACAGGGGATCCCCAGCTCCCTCCCATCAGCCCTTGCCCAGGCCCAAGGCCTCTGGCTGGGGCTTTAGGCCTGGGTAGGGGACCCCCAGCTCCCTCCAATCGCCGACTCTGCCCCTGCCCAGCTCCCTCCTCTGGCCGAGGTGTTAGGCTTGGGCAGGGGCCCCCTCGGCTCTGATCACAGGCTCAGGCCCTGCCCAGGATCCCCCTGGCTCAGGCCCTTCCTAGGCTGCGCAGGGCCCACATGATGTTCCCTACTTGGAGCTTTGTGGGCATGAGATGAAGGAATGACATTTTCAAGGCTTCCCTGAAATCCACATAATTCTTACAAAACAATATTGTGTCGAATTAAGTCAGAGGAATGCACCCCGTATGTTTCTGATTCACTTAGAATTTATGAGGGTTTAGGAGTTAGTTGAAGAGGTGCTAGGCAAGATGTATCGTCCAATTTCACTAAACCCAAAACATGTGAAACAGAGCCTACTTTTCCTTTCCTTGTGTTTAACTCAAAGCTCAGGGACTTTCTGGCCCATTCATGAACCTTTCTAATCTTCTCTGGGTTTTTATTACCCTCACAGGAATCAACTTGTGTTTCTCTCCTGGTGTGTATACACAGTGGAAAGGGGCAGAATCCAACTCGTAAATTGCTGATACATGTTTATTGCACTTCAGCTGCTTGACCTTCCATGTCTGCAGTGGGTGGGTATTCAGGCCAGTCCTCAGAAGTCAGTTTCTCCCACCCCTCAGTGGAATGTGTAGTAACCTACTAACAGGGTCAGAGAATTCATGCCTCTTTGTAGAGCCACATCCCAGGGGCAAAACATTCTGTCTTCCTATGGGGTTGCTTTGCCTCTCACATTTATGTATTCATTTCAAAGATATTTTGACCCCTTTCACTGTACATTTGAGAATCAGAAGTATATAGCACTCTTAGTTCATAGAGAAAAAAAGATAGAGATAATTATAATACAGTGTGATGCATGTTATGTGAGAGGAAATACTTTGTGTTATGGGAGGACCCTACTGGCTCCTCTGACCCAGCTGGAGAGACTAGGGTGCAGGTAGGTCACCAGATGAAGACTTCTTAAAGGAAATGGTTTGTTAACTGGGTTTTGAAGTATGTATAAGAGTTCATCAGAAAGATAGTAATTGTGGGAAGGAACAGAGGAGATGGAAAGAGAACAGTCCTGGTAGGAGGTAAAGTATATGTAATGCCCTGAGGCCTAAGGAAACATGGGATACTTGGTAATATTTCTGGGCCAGATTATGCAGTGCCTCCCATGTGCCACTCAGAGGCACCAAAATGGAGTTCTGAGTAGCTGGTGGGGCCCATTATGTGAAGGTAGCTCAGAGGCTCAGAGCTGAAGTGGGACTTGGATGTGGTTCCAGGGAGTAGGGTGAGGACCCAGACACTGGTTATTCATGACCAGTTTCATACTTTAGACTTTATGATGACATGTCTCCCAGGGCAGTATGTTGAGAGTACAGTGACATCTGACATTTGGCATTGTGTGACTGTAGAACAGTGAGAGAGAGAAAATGAGGTGCTGCCAAATGAAAACCCAGGGGCTTCCATTGGTAACAAGGGGTGCATCTTACCTTCTCTAGATAGTCCAGTAACTAATGTGAATTCTGATTGGAATGTGGTGGTTCAGAGTAGTGGATGAGATAGATCACAGATGTTCTAGCCAGTGTGTGACTTTGGACGAGTTACTATCATCACTATTAAGCCTCACCTTCCTCATTTGTACAAATGGGTTAATAGCAGTTCCTACCTCATAAGGGCACACTGTAAATAAATTAAGATAATGCACAAAACCTTGGTTCAAATACATGGTGTGCTTCCTGCTACCCAGTGGACTTTCAAGACTTCAGTCCCCTGTCCTATATCAACCTGTGTCAGAATGAGAGTGTTGGACAACATGGTCTTCACAGACCCTATTAAACCCACTGTCATCCCAGCACAGAGCAGAAGGGAATGAGGGTTCTCTAGATGCTGTGAGGCCTGGAAGTGACTTGCCTCCCTGGGACGTTTTGAGACATGATTTACCACGGAGGATGCTATGACAGGAGCAACAGCATGCCCACATCAAGAAGCACTTCCCATTGTTAACAGGGAGCTAGCAGGCTTCAGGGCTCTGGTTTAGCCTCTGTGGGTTTTCAGGGCAGCTTAGACCACTTCCCATGTGAAAACCATGGCCAGTATTCAGAAGACTGTACTGCAGGCAGACTTGACTGCTTTTGTGATTTTTGTGGTTGATAAGCTGATATATTCATGGAAGAGAACTCAGTGGGCATCAAAATTCTTGTTTCTGAGTCTTACTCATTTATTCACCAAATATGTATCCAGCCTACTCTGTCCCTGGTACCCCAGGGACACAGCGAGGAAATAGACCTGGTAGCCACTACCTTCAGAGAGCTAGTGATCTCAGAGGGAGCCACGCATACTGTCAGTCCAGGGTGAGATGTGCTGTGTTACAAAGAGCAGAAAGAATGGCGGAAGCACTGCTAGGGGACACTGTCTCCAAATGTCCTGGAGGTGATTTTTAAAATACAAATTAACCAGAGGAAGGTAATGACATTCCAAGCAGATGGAACCTAATGAGCTAAAGTGCGGAAGCAAAGGAGAGCTGTCAGGTTCAGAGGAGCTGTAAGAAGTTCTATGCTGCTAGAGCCAAGAGCGTGTGCCTGTCTGGGACATGGGGTAGGTGACAGGGACCCAGGGGGAGACAGAGAAGGATGAGGAGCAACAGAGAGGCAGAGCAATAAGATCAAAGAGATAAGCAGGGAACAGGCCGTGGAAGATTCTCACAGGTCATATTAAAGAGTCCGAACTTCATCTTGAAGGCAATGGGGGTAGCCATTGAAAGATTTCAAAGACTATTGAACTTGGGCAGATACTTTTGGCACTTGGTTAGACTGGGTGATCTTCAAGGTCCCTGTATACTGAAACTTTCCTAAACAGATACTATTTATTCTCTTTGAAGTACTAGCCACAGAAATCAATTCTTTAGTATTTTTAAAAAAATAACCAGTTGTACATTTATAGCCTTTTTTTCACACAACGACGTCAATCTAGCAGAACTTTGCGCATCTCTTACATGGATGACACCATGCTGGATTGTGCATGAAGGTAAATAAAACTGCAGGGGACACATAACTGTCCTAACAATAAAAGAGATTGCACAAGACGGACTGATTGAGTTTAGAGTCTGATGATCTAGATGTGTGACCTTTCTCTGCCTCAGCCTTGGTCCCTTTCTCTGTAAAATTGGGATGTTAGTAGTAATTATGGTGAAAAGATGTTGAGAGAATTGGAGGAGATAACACAGGTTAAAAAATAAACAACTTAATCCAATGATAAGAACTTAAATTTAGTTAGCTAGTCACCTCATTCTTAGTAGTAGCTGTAGCAGTTATTGGCAGACAGGTTTTGGATAATGGCAATGAGAGCTGTTACTACTATGACATTATCAGTTGTTAGAAAATTTTTTTTTAATATTTGGATATCTCAAATTCAAAATCATGGTCATTTGAATTGGTATGAAATTCTTTCTCAATGGAACCAAAAACAATTTGCTTCACAAATGAATAATGGCAAGTCCAGTGATGGTAGGAAATATGGGAGTATTAAACTTCAATATAGATAGATAGATAGATAGATAGATAGATAGATAGATAGATATAGATATAGATAGATAGATAGATAGATAGATATATTTCAAGTATATGAAGCTGCTTTCTGGGAATGTATTCCATAAGATAATTATAAAGGTGGCTGTATTGATTTATTCAAGTATCTCCAAGTATCACTTAAATTGTTAGCACTTGATAGTCATAGATTTTAAAGAGCATCTTTAAAAGCAATAAAATGGATTTTTTTTTTTGCAGAACATTTTGTCCTTTTTTATTTATTTTGCATGTCCTTTTCTTGCCTCTCATTTCTCTCCAGTTACTCACAACGAGTGTTATTTTGCCAAATTCATACCAGTGGTTATTTATTTATTTATTTATTTATTCATCCACCAAATATTTATTGAGTGCCTGCTCTGTGCCAGGAGATCAGCTAGATGCTGGAGACACAGGACTGAACAAAAAGACAAGAGCCCTCCCGCTTGGAACTTACGTCCTAGCCATAGGTTCGGCTTTGGAATGGAACAGTGACACTCTTTGAGAGTTGGTTGAAAGTGTCTAGAGGTAGGCGTAGAAAAGTAATCATGGTAAAATCGGACATTGATAGAACAAAAAGTTAAATCAGAATGTAGACCATCATACAGGGTCATAGACCTTAGGACAACAGCTTTTGTATGAGAATGTTTTTGTAGAGGTTTCGGTTGAGGCTCCAAAATTGATATGAATAACTTTTTTTTGCCAATACTAGAGATTTAAAGTAAGTTTTCTCCTTTAACACGTGCATTCACCCCATACCAGATCCATAAAATTCATTTATAGTTTCCCAATGATTTGACATAAATATTAACAGAGAAAACTAGCACTACTGACTGTTATCCAAAAATTTTTTTTTAATTTAAGAAATACTGAAATCCAGACCCGCTCCTGCCTTGTTCAAACCCTTTAATAACTTATGTGCTGAGTAAAAGCTGAGTTCTAAAGCTTTTCTTTCAAAACTGCCACATGAAGTTAGTCAATAGCTGTTGTTCTTGATATCTTTTCTTTAATCCCCGCTGCTTCCTGGAAACTCAAGGGATTTGGGGTGTGGAGGGAAATTATACAAAAGCTATTGCCTGTAACTTGAGCCACTGCCTCATGTCAGTGATTTTTGACTTGTACCCATCTGGCTTTCTTTTTTTAAACATGTCTCTGGTTCATTTATGTCATTCAACCATTAGTTATTGAGTGCCTCCTATGGACCAGGCATTCATAGTTTCTGCTTTTCACTTTATTTGCTCCCCTCCAAATGTAAAATCTAGTCTGTGGTTTCTTTGAGTCTAAGTAAGCATTCACTGTTGTTTCTCCAACTGATACCTGGCCCACTCAGCTAGAAAATCAAAGTAGCCTTCCCTATCAGAAAGCAAGTTCCACTGTTTATTTCTTGACTGCATGAGAAGAAGAAAAAACTCAGGAAGGAAGAGACAGAAGCCTCCTTGTATAGATTCATTAGCCACCTGCCCAGCAGCCATTATCTGTCTTTATTTCAAAGCTCCTTCACTTGAACTGTTGAAAGATGGACCTTAATCTAGGGAAAATTCCCACTATGGTATTTCAAAACATCTTTCTAAATTTACACAATTTATTTAGGAGCCTCCAGAATGTGTCCAGGAGAGCTCAAACCCTCTCTAACTTGTCACTCTGATCAGTTGAGATGGAGGTGATTTTTGTCTTTTTCTTAATGTACATCTGATATCCAGCAAGACTCACCCATATATCCATTCATCCAGCCAGCCAACCATCCCATTATGATGTTCTATGCTAAGCCTTTTTCTAGACCCAGGAACTATGACAAAGACTAAGGCAGAGCTTTTGTCTTTAAGGAACTCTATTACCAGTGTGGATACATTTTGTTAGTAAATCAGTTGTTATGACAGCAAAGTCATGCTCCTCTCTCTCAAGCCTGGATGTCACATAGGTAGTATCCTGGCCTGATATCTTGTCTTGGTTGCTGCTGTAATCACTCTAGCATGCAACATGGTGCTGAATACATAGTAGGTATGTGAAAAGCATTTGTGAAATTGAATTAGGTTTAAATTTGTTCACTACCTGCCAACTATTTGTCGGTGAATTGAGATTCCAATAAGCGACACATTTTTTAAACCTAAGTTCTGAACCAATTGAGAAATAAGACGAAGATGGCAGATATAAAAGACACCATTTTTAATTCTGGTACAAACAGTTATTGGAGAATATGGCTTATATTTATATGCAAAGGCCTTCCTAACATCAAGGATAAGAGCAAGTAGACTTACTCTCCAGTCACCAGTGTTCATTGCTTACCCTCTAGAACAGGGCTCAGCCCTGGAGATGCTAGCAACACATGCATCCTCAGTAGAGCTTGTATCCAAGAAAAGGATTCTCCTTCTAAACTTTCAGCTCTCTGATAAGATTTCATCACTCTTCTCACCTTCCCAGTTGAAGTGAAGGAAGAGGCAGAGAGAAGTGAGAAGTATCACATCCGTGGGGTTTCTGCCACAAGGAAGAACCCTCAAGAGTTTGGAAAAACCTTCCCTGGCAACACCAATTCTCTGTTGATTTGGAACACACTCTTTTCTCATTTCCTGCCTGTGGTCTTCATCACATTTGTCTCAGCCTGACATTGGTGTCCTCTTCCAGTTTGCCTTAGTCTTTTCATTGTAACCACTCAGAGCTTCCTTCTTGCCTGATTCCTCTTGCCTACACCTTCCACACAGGCTCATCCGTTTCCCTGGATCCTATCAGCCTGGCTTGGCTCCTAACCCCATTCAACCTGATCGCATCTGACTTCCAGCTGTTAGAGACCCTACATGATAAACAAACACAGTAATTATTTGGCAACTGTGTCAGGCACTGTTTTGAACGTTCATGATATAGTGGTGACAGAGATAGATATTATCCCTTCCCCTACAGGGCTTTTGGACAACCAGGGGCTAGAGAGATGTCACAGACCATTCCATCCCAAGCCTGATAACTCTTTAGGCAGAGAAAGCAGAGCCTCTGAAATTTGCAAGATCCACCCTGTGTTGGCTACAGACATTTAACACGTGCATCTTGATCTTTTCAGTGGTTTTATAGCGCTGATGAAATGGTTATTTATAATGTTTTTATCAGCTATCTTGATTTTTTTTCTTGTTAAATTTTCTGTACCATTAACTTCTCTGATAAACAAAATGGGGAAAAAGAATAAAACCTTCCCAAAGTTCTATGCAGCCAAGAAGAAAAAAAATTCGAAGCTATCCACCAGCAGCTTGTAAAAACAAAAGGGAGTTGTGGGGATTATAAAACATATGCCTGACAACTGGTATTATCCACCAGCGAGATATTGTTCATATCTCCACAGCCTGATACTGTATGAATGAGCGCCCCGGTTTATCAAGTCATACATACAATGGCCTGGTGGCTCCGGGAATTACCTTCTTGGATTGCTGCAAATCCCTCATGTGCACCAAATTCATCATGCAAAGGCCCTACTATAATGAACCTTGGGTAAAGCTCAGCATTCAATTGTATTTTAACGTGTTAAGTGGAGTGCCGGTAGTCTAGAAATATAGCTGTTAGGGAATGTCAGAAGAGACTTCACCTTTCGCCTTTCAAATCTGTTTCCCACAATTATCTCATCATGTGGCCCCACCACAGTCTGGGTTGTTTGAAATTGCCTCCCAGCAGAGCGCCACCAGGGGAGGTTCCTGCTTGGTGGCATGGAGTTCCCTTTGTGGGAGTCTGAGCCCTGGAGCAATCAGCAGGGAAACCTGGTGGCCAGCACGTTACCTAGTTGTTGGTAACAGTTAACACAAGTGTTTGCTTTTTGTGTTCTGAGAATCCCATCCACTCCCTTGGCAGCTCCTCATGGAAGAATTCTCAGACATCTGGAGACTATGAGATGCCCCAGCGTGCCATGCCTTGATCATTAGCGACTCTGTTGAACAAAGCCAACCACAATATACCAAACACACTCCACGTCACATTCAGTCAGTAACACACAGGCACATATACATGTACACACACAAATATATGCACCAAAGACACATACTTACAAATATACATATACATATACATACACATACAAACATGTACACACTCATACACATACGTTTTTATAATGACTTGATGGGGGATGACTGTGATTGGGTGCTGGGTGCCCTTAAATGAGGCAAATGGTGACTCTTCTCCTGGAAGCCGTGTACTCAGAAGACACACAGGCAGCTGAAACAGAGCCATGTCTCTGAATAGGGCCTAGGGAACGCCTGCCTCCCAAGTACCCAGGATATTGTTAAAAATGCCAGACCCTGGCCCCATCCCAGGCCCACTGAAACAGATGCTTTTGGGGCTGAGGTCTGGGAATCTTGATCTTAACATGCTCCCCTGCTGTCTTCTGTCTGAAAACCACTGTAATATGATAAATACTGTAACAGAGACGTGTAGGTTGTCAATGGAACTTGCACGAGATACACCCAACCAGCTCGCCCTGTGGGAATCAGAGAAGGCACCCTGGAAGAAGTAGTCCCCACATTGGGAGCAGAGGAAGAGAAGGAGGTATTCAGAAAAAAATAAAGGAGAAAAGGTGAGAAGGAATGTCCAGAAGAGAAAGGCTAGAGACTAAGGGGAGGATTTGCAAAACATACCACCCTTAGTAAGTAAGGGACTTCGGCAAATAGAGGCCAGTGGGGCGCTTCTTGCATTTGTAATGCTTCTAGTTTAATACAAGACAGGCTTCTGGGCTTCCTGATAAGCTGCCTACATTCGTTTTACTTCCTTTTCCTGAGCTTCTTTCCAATAATGACACTACCATACAACCTGAAATGCCGTCTGGACATACTGCAGGATCCCGACTCAGACCTGGAACCTTCCATGTGGTAACATAGGGACAATTCCTCCCTGACCTCATGCCAGGTGCCGTGGCTGCTACCGCGCAATGGATGAGTCCACGTTTCCTATACAGAACCAACAATGTGCAGAGAGAGGAAAACTTAAAACAGCTCCATGCCAACGCTCCATTTCTGCGCCGGATGTTCCCCCTTCTTAATTTTATGTTTGCTCAGGATCCAGCTTTCTGAGGTCAATTAAAGTCAGGAGGAGGTGTCAGCTTGATTTAGTAAAATTGGATTCTTTGTCTGCCTTGGGTTATCTCCTTGGGCCGGGTTGTCATTTGAATTTTATGTTTTTGTCCTTATTTTTCCAACCGTGGTTTTTTTTTTCTCCCCAGGAAGGGTTTTTCAGTGTTGCTCTTGCTCTGTCTGTTGCAAGGAAGGTGTTTGTTTCTGTAAAGTGCCTGTCCCGGCTGATCTCCATCATCTTTATGGTCTTGCATTCTGTCACCGTGGCTCATGTCTGGCTGTGGTTTGTTATGTTTTGACAGGAGTTGGTTATAAAGCCGGGGATCACGTCTCTGGTTTTGCCTTTCAAACTTTCTTCTTTACGGTAGCCATAAACCCACACTGCTTTATGTTCCCGCTGAGAAGGAGCTGAGATTCTGGTAACAAAAGCCTTGGGAGAAAGGAAGAAAAGAGAGAGAGAGGGGGGGGGGGGGGGAGGGAGGAGAAAGGGAGGGAGAAGGAAGAATGTTGAAGAGATGTTATTAAAGTAACAAGTTACATAGCAGCAGTCATTAAAATGCAATATGAAAAGAAACATAGCATTTTCAAAGATTTGAGAAAATAATAACAGACTAGCAGGAGAAATGTCCCTAGATTACCCTGCCCTGCTGTGTTTAATTCTTGGATGCTTGGACAAGTTGGGAGTTTCACCCTGGGTTTGCTAGGAAGGGAGAGAGGTCACCCTGGGTTTGCTAGGAAGGGAGAGAGCGTGGTGTGGGGACAGGCTCTGCTTTCTCTGAACCCTCCAAGGTCGCTATCTTGCAGGTTCTTTTAGGAAAAGGCTTCCAATGACCTTGTTTTCCTGTGTAGATGGTAGAATGTAGACTTGGATTATATGATCCTGGACATGGTGTTTGTATTTCTACCTTCGTTCCTGCCTTCAGGAAGGAGCTTGGAGTACTTGCTGTGTGCAGGCCCAGCTCTGGGTCCTGGCCCATGGAGTGGATGGAGCTCCATTGTGCCCTGAGAACTTGACTGGACACACAATGTAATTTTTGATTTCAGCCAATCCTCAAGGTCATCTGGAGAAAAAGTAATATTATTTCTGTGTAACTAGCATATGGCCAGCCACCTAGGAACACAAGAATGTGCATTGACATGGGGGATGGTGCAGATAAAAGGAACGAGGGACCCGTTCCTGGTCACTGTGGTAAACTGTGGATTTGTGTGGTGGCAGAAGAGGCATTTGGTCCTGTCTGATTCCACAGCCTGTGTTTCATACCCCAACCCAGGCTGGTTCTTCTCTAACCACCTAGCATAGTGATTTTTCAACCGGTGTGCCACAAGCATGTTTAAGCCATGCAATGCCTATTTAGTCAGGGGCACCAATGGACCACTGCAGAATGGGCAGCTCACCATCTTAGTACTTCTCACTTTCAAGGATTTTTACTTCCCTGTAAAGTGCCCCTGGAATGCTGGCCTGGCCTGCAAATGGAGTCTTTCTCTCTTCCCCTCACTCTTCTTCTTTTTAAAGAAGTATACTCTTCTATATGGAGTTTGGATGTTTATGAAGTATACACACAACTCCTATAAGGGAGAAGCCCTTCAGACTAAGTAGTCTCAGGTAGGATGCGTTTTGTTTAACTTGGAAAATTCAAAATTAACTTAAACCCCAAGATGAAACTTTCCAAATGATTAGACTCTAATTCTTAATGATCTGAAATAGAGCATTCAGCTGTGAAAATCCCAGATATGGGGCCCCTAGAACCTGTTCTTGGGGTTTTGGTTCCCCAGCCCTGAACTGTGAAAGTGGCTTTAGCTCTGCGTTGAAACCCGCCTGCGCGCATAACCAGTTGGAGGTTGGCAGGCCGTCTAAATAGACATGCCAAGTCCGCATGCATCCATTTGCCAAACATCTCTTAAGTAGCTATTTACATCACGGATGTGCTGTGATACTGAAATGATCGAGAAACGTTCTCTGCCTTCAGGGAATGACAGTCACTGAAGGAAAGACAATAAAATTGACGATTACAATACAGTGGGGTAAGGCACAGCCTGTGCAGTTAAGTGCTCAGCGGAGTCGGGCTCCGTGCAAGCGCTTTGCCTGCATAATTTTATGAATACTGGTAACTGCCCGTTATTAGCGACGATTCTATGCCCGTTTGACAGATGAAGAAACTGGGCTTTAAAGAGCATCAATCCAGGTCGCAAAGTAAGTAAATGGCACAGCCAGTCTATGCCTCTGGAACTTTCTCTGCAGCATCCAAGTCTATAACCACTTTGCATGCAAAGAGGAAAGAACTGGGAAGCTTGAAGGAGACGCATGATGCTCAGCCAGGGGTGTGGTGCTGTAGCTAAGGTCTAAGGATGCCTAAGACTTGGGATGAAGTGGAAGAGGAGGGAGTAGAACCCCCTAGACATAGGGTGCTGCGTGAGCAGAGATTGTGAGGAGTGCAGTGCATGCAAACATGGAGGAAGTGGGCGAGAGCCAAATGGAGAGGAGGTGGGGCACCCGGTTGATTATTTTAATTCTACAAACCTTTGACTTCAGAATCCACTGCAAAGGGTTATATTTTATTAGCTTCTGTTTTAAGGACCACTTAATACCCAGTCCTATGGGAGGGCCCAGTCTGACCCAACTCTGCCTCTCTCTACAGAAAGGAAATCACCTCATTCACCACGCTTGGCATGGCCAAAGGTGCCGAGTCCTGGTTTCCATTAAGTTTGAAGTCACAGGCATATTTCTGTTTCTCTGGCAATATTTCACTAACCCAGTTGAGTTGTGCTCATATTAAAACACAAAATTGAATGACTCGTAGTGTTCCCCTGGAAGTTTGGGAAGCCCCAATAAATCATATTGAAATAATTTCATAAGAGTTCTTGAAGTTTGGCATGTTTGAAATATCAAGGAATAGAATTTTCTCACTTCTCTAGTTTGGAGCACTTTTTTCTTCCTTTAGGCAAATGAATGGGTTGGGGGTTGAGGGGGATCCAGAAAACTGAAAACATCAACTGTGAATGATTGACTCGGAGGAATAACCACATGAGCAGGCTATCTGTGAATAATTACTTTTTTTTCTTTATCTTATTTTCTTTTTTCCATCACCATTTATCCCCCCTAATTTTATAATGAAGATAAAGCTTTGAGTACTTGAGAACTAGCACTTGTGAGGAGCACATTGTGTGATCCAAATGGTAGAAAATGTAGACATTAATAATATTCAGTGCTGGTGAAAGTGTGGGTAACACGTGTACTATCAGGGCAATGAGGGAGTGAACTGGTCACAGCACTTTGAAGGGTGATTACTGACACGTGGTTAAGTAAAATATATATATATTTTTTTTCTTTTTCAGTGTTTATCCTGTTGGGAAAAATTGAAAAACAATCTATATGTCCCTCAACATTAGAATGTCTAACTAATGTGTGAAACAACCATATTCTGAAATATTGTGCAGTGATTAAAAGAAGTGAATTAGCCTTAGAGTTCAAAAATGTATTATTGAATGAAAAAAAGTTCCATATAGATACAGTTAGCATGATTATTTTAATGTAAAACAAGACAAAGGGCACTCCCACAAAATGATATGTCTTTGCTATGGGTCATACATATGGAAATAGTTATGTAATTTTAAAATGTCAAAGACTATATAACATACTTATAACAAAGGTGGCCTAGGGAGGGGTAAAGGCACTGCCATTGGTGGGTACAGGGTGGTCAGGGGAACTTTAGGCTTATTGGTCATTGTACAAGTTAGCCCTAGCTGCTTAAACAAATAAACCTCCATAGGTCAGTGGCTTAACATAACTGAAAAGTGTATTGGCTCCAAAGTCCAGATGGGTTTTCCTGATATATGGCAGCTGTCCTCTTGGTGGTAATTCAGAGACCAAGCTTCTCCCATCTCCTGGTCCTCTACCAATTGGGGGCGGGTGTGTATGGAATTTTTTGTATCTGGAAGAGAATGCCCATAGAAAGATTTGACTCATCATGTCTGAAAGCCACATTTTTCTTCTTGACGTCTACCTGATTGAAAAATAAAAACAGTGGAAGTGTCCATGGGGACATTGGTTACAGCTCCATTCCATGGCAGCACCCAACCCAAAAGACAATTGAGGAAGTGAAGTCTATTCTAGAATAAGGAAGCAGATCTAGTGAAGAGGTAGTGAGTCTCTGTGATAGTAATGTATTCATTTCTTTGCACATGTTTTACTTACATAATTGAAAAATTAATAAAAATTAAATTTGGGCATGGAAATAAACCAATGATGGTTGATTAAAACAAGTATTCTGTATGATTCTGCCACTGCTCCATGCAGTTGGGAAGTTTTACTTTTCTGGCCACCAGATTCTTATCCTGTAAAATGAAGGTGTGGGATGTAATCATGGATAACCTAATGGTATTTATTAGATAATTGTTAGGATTTTGTATAATATTTTTTTGTACATATGTTAAGTGCTATTCATAATCCCTAATCAGAAGCTAGTCAGTATTACCATGAGTTGAGATCATTCCTATTTGAATTAGAGAATCATGCTAAACATGTTATTTTTTAATAATTAAGAATCTATAATAATAAAAGCATAATATGCTAATTAGACCATCGTCCTTCCAGATGAAGCCAGCAGTCGGAGGGAAGCCTGGGTCCCAGGTGCCAGAGGGAAGCCGGTGCTGGCAGCCGGGGGAAGGAAGGCCTACTCTTGCACAGATTTCATGCATTAGACCTCTAGTGTGTGTGTGTGTGTGTGTGTGTGTGTGTGTGTGTGTGTATAGCTAGGGGTCAAATACCATATGATTTTACTTATATGTGGAACCTAATGAACAAAATAAACTAACAAATAAAATAGAAACAGACTCACAGATACAGGGAACAGAGTGAAAGCTGTCAAAGGGGAGGGTAGTTGGGGAGCTGGTTGAAAAAGGTGAGGGGGTAAGAAAAAAACTCAGACACAGAGAGAAGAAGCATGGTGATGGAAAGGGGGTGGAGAGAGGTAAAAGAAGGTAAAGATAAATGGTGATGGAAGGAGACTTAACTGGGATGGTGAATACACAATGCAATATACAGATGATGTATTATAGAATTGTACACCTGAAACCTACATAATTTTATTACCCAATGTCACCCCCCAATAAATTCAATTAAAAATTAAATAAGAACTGGCTAGGGGTGTGTTGAGATTTTCAGAAGTGCACTGGGATTACAAAATGCTTTGGGACCCACGGGACTAATTTAGTATGTAGGATAGTGCCTCATATAGAACACTGCTTTCATGTTAAAGGAATGAATTCATAAATTGAATTTATGCAAAAATGTATAAAAAATGTGTGTATGTGTGTACAAGAAAGAATTAAGTTTATCTGGGCACAAAAATTGTTCAATAATTGAAAATAAGTTAATAGATAGCTTTCTAAAGAAAATTAGAACATCAGTAGTTACTAAAAAGGCATCAATCAAATTAAACATCCATTGGATAAAAACTCATAAAAACAAGGATTAGAAAAACAATTTGCTTTTCTTTCCATGATAAATAATATACTGTCAAGTCAGCATATAGTATTTCCCTAATCTTTGAGGCATTTTCTTAAAAAATATCAGGGAAAGAAAAAGTTCTGTAACTTTGCTTATTATTTAATCTTATTATTCTGGAAGTTCTATTCTAACCATTGCAGTTGAGAAATCAATGATATAAATATATTGGAATGATAGAAAACTTTTTATAAATTGTTAAAAAACTTAAAATTAATAAATCCATTAATTTCTAGCCTGGGTGGGTTCCAACTACAAATATAATTTTAAGATACATTAACCATTCAGCATAACTAAAGTATGCAAGAATTGTCTTAACCAGAAATGTTCAGTATCTACATATAAAAAAAATCTATAGAATTTCTTACAGAAATAAAGACAGACAAATAAACATTTCATATTCTTGAATTGGAAGATTAAGCATAATAAAGATGCCAACTCTTTTTTAATAAATTTAATTTAAATCAACTTCCTCCAAATTTTTTTGTGGGGGAATTTAAAAATATTATCTTAAAGTTTATCTTGAAGAATAAATACAGTAGTTGAGAAAATGTTGAATAAAGATACAGAGAAAAGAAATCTACCAGATGTGAACTATATTATAAATCTTTGATATATATATAATAACTGTCATAAAAAGAGAGTGAGAACCAGGTGTTGGAGGGCAAGGGGAAAAAGGAGGGGACATCTATAATACTCTCAGCAATAAAGGTAAAAAATAAAAATAATATAAGTAAATAAATAAAAGTCAGTACAATGAAAAAGAGAGAGAGAGTGAGAACGTTCTATGTAACAGAGTAGTTAATCCAGACAAGTTCCTTTAAGGCATTCTATATAATAAAAGGCTAATATGCAAATTGACTGAAACAGCTGAATGACCGGTCTCTATGATGCACACTGACCACCAGAGGGCAGAGGCTCAACGCAGGAGGATGTCTGATTGCCCGCTTAGGCCTGCTCCCCAGGGGTCCAGGACTGTGAGAGAGCATAGGCTGGGCTGAGGGACTCCCCAGTGTACCAATATTGTGCACCCAGCCTCTAGTAAGTATGTAAGATTTGGTTAAGGCAGCAGCCCCAGTCATGAGAAATGTTCCATGCTTCCTAACACATGCTGTTCCCTCAGCCTGGACAACTCTTCCCCTTGGTCACTTGTGCCTGATTTATGTCTACTCATCCTTCCACTTGGGTCTTTCTCTAACATCTCACTTCCCACTGATCCTGCACTATGTCTATGAGGCATCAGGAATTAGATCATGGACTTATTCTGAAAGTCAGTAAAGCATTTCAATTTCATATCCAAAGGGTGTTGATTTACGGTTAGAATCCAGCCATGGCTGCGGACCTTTCCTGCACAATGTTATTGTCAGTAACCTGAACAAAGGGAAAATGGAATTTGGCCCATCATAAAAATTTCCTGTGGGATGGCTGACGGAATAATAATCCAAAATTATCTGAATATGGCAAAGTACTGGTTGAATGAGATGAAATAAGACAGGCTTACATGCAAGTTCCTACAACTTGGAACTGTAAGTCCATTCATGGATTTCATGGACTCATTCAGCAAATACATATTGGGTCCTTATTGCGTCAGACGATGTATAAAGAGAGGGGGCCATGGTACACATCTTTTTTTATCCTTAATGAGTTAATAGCTCAAAGAATTGCTTGATCAGAAGCCCCCTAAATGCAGGATGTGGTCTACCTTAGTCATCATTGTTTCTCCAGCACCTAGTGCAAGGTGGTTGGCTGGAGTGTTAGTCAAGTTATTAAAAATTTGGTAGGTAGAAAACAAACAAAAAAAACATGTCTAGTAGATTTCTGGCAGGATCAGAAAATGCTGTGGGGTTTGGGGACCCTGTTGGCAGTTGCATACTACATTTAAGACCAGAGTAGTCTCATCCGATCATATCATTGGCTCAACCTTCCACTGCCATCTCATTGCACTAGGAATAAAATTCAAGTCCTTGGCCATAGTCTAGGAAGAGCCACATAATCTGGTTCTTCTCTTTCTCTGAGCCCACCTATCATCTCACTCCTGCCACAAAGCCTTTCTTCCTGGGACATACCAAGCACATTCAGTTCAAACTCATTCCTGTCTTGGGGCTTTGCCCCTGCTTTTCCCTGGGCCTAGACCTCTTCAATCCTGGATCTTCACATTGTCCCCTTCAATCAGAAATCAGCTCCATCAACACCTCCTCACCACAGCCTTCCATGCCAGCCAGTATAAACCAGCCTGCGTTCCCTTGCCACCAAGTTGATTCTGTCTCTCCACTTGTCTGCTATTTATCTAAAGCACTTGGAACAATGTCAGGCCCAGGTACTTACTAAGCAGATATTCAATAAATGAATCTTTGAAAGAGCAAGAGAGGTGATTATTTAAGTTAAATTGCTTTGGTTGGGAAAAGAGGAAAAGGCAGGATAGATTGAAAATATTGTCAATTTATGAAAGTAAAGTTACTTTGACTTGCTCTTCCTTTACCGAGACAGAGGAATCTGCCTGGAGCCTGTATCACCCCCATCAGAGTTTAAGCATGTTTTATTTCTATTGTTTTGGCTAATTATGATGGTAATGTACCATAAATGAAATCATCAGTAGTGTTTATGTCACTCCTAGGAGCATCATCACCATTTACATATTAGCATAATACATTCATTGATTCTGAATGCTGATAAGTCTAAAGTGTCCTAATGAATCTGTGTGTACCTCAGTGGCAGACTTTCCACAAAATACCACGTGCGGGCGTGCATGTACAGTGTGACTGAAGCTTCATGGCCCATGCACAGAAGTCAGTATTTTGTGGAAGAGCCACACTCAAGGGGCCAAAGAGCTGCATGTGGCTCGCGAGCCGCAGTTTGCCGTCCACTGCCCTAGCCGGTTTAGCTCAGTGGATAGAGTGTCCACCTGTGGAATGAAGGGTCCTGGGTTCGATTCCGGTCAAGGGCACATGTCCGGGTTGTGGGCTCAAACCCCAGTAGGAGGCATACAAGAGGCAGCTGATCAATGATTCTCTCACATCATTGATGTTTCTATCTCTCTCTTCTCTCCTTTCCTCTCTGAAATCAATAAAAATATCTTTTAAAAAAAATTTAAAAAATAAAATCATATTATAAGGCCAAGGAAGGGGTGGTGAGGGTGGGTAGAGATGGGCAAAGTGGGTGGGGGGGTGGGAAGAGGGACACCTGCAATAATGTCAACTTTAAAAGTTATAATAAAGCCCTAATCAGTTTGGCTCAGTGGGTAGAGCGTTGGTCTGCGGACTGAAGGGTCCCAGGTTCGATTCCAGTCAAGGGCATGTACCTTGGTTGTGGGCACATCCCCAATAGGATATGTGCAGGAGGCAGCTGATCGATGTTTCTAACTCTCTATCCCTCTCCCTTCCTCTCTGTAAAACAATCAATAAATATATATATATATTTTTAAAAAGTTGTAATAAAGAAGAGAGGGAAAAATTGTATAATTCAATTATTTTACTATAATTAATTTTACCAAATTAAAAACACAAAATGTTTGGTTATGATATTTCTCTTTTCAATGAGGAGGAAAATCCTATATAATAAAAGCCCAGTGACCAAATGGCAGAACAACCAGAACAACCAGTCAACCAGTCTCTATGATGTGCACTGACCACCAGGGGGCAAATGCTTAATACAGGAGCTGCTCCCTGGTGGTCAGTGTGCTCCCACAGTGGGAGCGCTGCTCAGCTGACTGGGATGAGCCATGTTCCCACAGCAGGCCTATCCCCACAGGCCACGCCCCCCCCCACCAGTGCACGAATCCCATGCACTGGGCCTCTATTCTTTAAATAATTACCAAGTGTAAACTGGTACTAATACATCATTAGTTGTGAATCTTCCCCTTATTCTGCATTTTAATCAGGGTTCTCAAACTCTTATTTCATTTTATTTAATTCTTTGAAGTGAATTGTCTCTAACAGATAGAAAGTACAGGCATTTGGAATAGTAAAAGATAATCTCTAATCAAAAGGTCTTAGAATTAGGACTTAAAGAAATTCAGAGCACTTATGATCTGAACATTAGAATTACAATTTGGCAAAAGTATTTGCAAAGACATTAGAGTCACACCTAATAAACTATCAGAATTACAGATTCTCAAGATAAGGCATAATTGTTGGTTTCCCTGGAAGTATTTGAGTATGCTTGTTCCACCACAAGCTCAGCAGCTTTATGTTTTAATCATTTTTATTATTTTAATTTCTACTTTGATTACTAGTTTGAACATTTCCCCATATAATTATTTTCTACTTGCAATTTCTTTCGTGTGAATTACCTACAAACATTCTTAAGAGTTAAAAGCATTTCTTAATGACATAGAGATGAATAGAGGTAAAATGAGATGAAATGCTCTAAAGGAGATGAGATATAATAGAGATGAAATGTCCTAAAAGATAGATGCACTGTAGCTTATATCTTTTTAATGATTAAGAGTTCCCAGTGTGTACCATTTAGTTTCTAAATGGAGAAAAATCAGCCAATATGTGTAAGTATGCTGTACATATCCTAACATCCACAAGTAACACCTACAAAAAAAGATGGAAGCTAGATCTTGTCTCCACAGCACTGTCACCCTACCAGCTCCAATAGCAAGAACTATTGGAGAGTGAAGGTCAGTGGTTTGGCACAAAACAGAACAATGAAAAACTTCCAAGGAACTGCAATTCAGAGTTCAGTAACCAAATTAGCTACGAACAAATTTTTATCTATTTTTGGACTAATGTTTACCTATAAAGTAGTGTATTACTTAGGCATTCTTTATACACATTTTGGGTTTCTGAGTATTTTATGATTTTATTTTCTCTTTCATAAATGCATAGATACACAATATATACTATACTAGAGGCCCAGTGCACAAAATTCATGCACTCGGGCAGGGGGGGGGGGTTGGGGCGGGGCATCCCTCAGCCTGGCCTGCACCCTCTCGCAGTCTGGAAGCCCTCAGGGGATGTATGACTGATGGCTTAGGCCTTCTCCCTGCCAGGGAGCGGGCCTCACTCTGCCTGCAGTTGGACATCCTTAGTGCTGCTGCAGAGGCGGGAAAGGCTCCCGCCACCACCGCTGGGCTTGCCAGCTGTGAACCCAGCTTCTGGCTGAACAGCGCTCCTCCTGTGGGAGTGCACTGATCACCAGGGGGCAGTTACTATATTGAGCATTTGCCCCCTGGTGGTAAGTGTACATCATGGCGACTGGTCGACTGCCCCCTGGTGGCCAGTGCACATCATAGTGAGCAGTTGGATGGCCTTAGCATATCATTAGCATATTACACTTTGATTGGATTAACAGCCAACCAGATGACCAGACACTTAGCATATTAGGCTTTTATTATATAGGATTCTACTCACTTGACATTACAGAACATCACCCTGGGGCTATCTTGCTCACCTTACTTCCCCTTCCTAACTTTTGGAGTTTTGACCCAAATGTGTCAGAAAAAATAGAATCTCTGTTATAATCTCCTATAGTCTTAATCACTCATCAGGAATATTTGTAAAACGTAATTCTTTACATGAAAACACAATGTAGATTTAGGTATGTCAATATTTAAATTCTTTTTAGTTCCAAGAATTAAAGTACAAATGCAAAGTGTAAGTCTAGCATATGAATGTGACAATATAACATTTAAATAGATTTAGACTTGGTGTGGCTGATGAGTTCTAGGGGATCACCAGAGCTAAATCTGAAATGTCTACTGATTTAAAGTCATTTATATTAGGCTGTGCAGTGTGGTTGCAAGATTTATTAAATTAAAAGGACATTTTAATCTTCTCAGTGCTTCAAAAATAATACAATTGTACTTTGAATTAGAGCGTCAGAAGAAACTGGCAAAGAGTTCAAAATCACAAATTTGTTTCTTAGCTTCATTGTCACATTGTATTATAGATACTTAGATGCTTGTTAACTCTCTTGTTAGAGGTGTGTTTGAAGGATAGGGACAGTAGTCTGTCCGTGTTTCCAGCACCTACCAAGGAGCTTTGCACCTACTCTGGGCTCAGTGAATGTTTACAGAATCAATGAATGAGCTGCAGAGTGACTTCCTCATGCACATGTGATGTTTTTCTTTCTGGTTGTCTCTCCCATTCACTGCACATTATCTGTATATTGCTCATTGTGTGTGCATGCATGTGTGTGTGTGCACAAGTTATATTTTTTACTAATCTCCCTTGCAAAACAGAAGCTCTTTGGCAAAGATATTCTCTGTGGAAGGCAACACAATTGCCCCCCTCTGAGATGTCCAGTGCTAGTCCCTGGACTATGCTACCTTACTAGCAAAAGGAACGTTGCAGACCTGAATAAGAACCTTGAGATAGGAGATGATCCTGGTTATTTGGGTGGGTACAAGGCAGCCACCAGGGTCCTTAAAAATGGAAGAGGAAGGCAGCAGGGAGAGCAAGAGTGATGCCCTATAAGGATTCCATGACCATTGTTGCATGTGAGGCTGGGGGAAGGGCCATAGCTGAGGAGTGGCAGCAGCCTCGATGCTGGAAAAAAGCAGGAAAAGGGATTCTCTCCTGGAGCCTCCAGAGAGGAAGGTAGCCCGGCTGACACCTGTTAGCCCAGCAAAACCCAGTCAGATTGTCAGAACACTGTGTGAGGTGAGAAGCAAAGAGAAATTAAGTCACTAAATTTGTGATCATTTGTTAGTGTGAGTAGAAAACTAATACTGTCTCTGACACACCCTTTTATCCCCTTCAGCTTCTGACACAGAGAGACTCCTATCTTTTGCAGATTCACATTCTCATCGCTTTCTTTCAGCTCAGTGTTCACTACCTTGTTCCATGCTGTAACAGAATGGACAGCATGAATCAGGATTCCTCTGATTGCAAATAACAGGAAGTTAATCCCAACTTACTCAAAGAAATTTTTAATATATTTTTTCATTTAAAAAAGAGAGGAGCAGGCGCATCTCACAGAAGTAGGGCCTCCAAGGACTAAAGTTGCCTTCAGTCCCAGCTAAGACGAGGACCCAAATCAGTCCACAGAGGCCCTCTGTCTCTCCGGTCTGCTTTCCTCTGGATGGGAGCTTCTGTATTTCTATATTCATATGTTTTCAGTGGCAAAACTGCCCTCTTTGCAGCCTAGGGATTTGCAAGGGTGCCATGATTATTCACTGGCACATTAAAAAAGGGCTCCTTAAAAAGCACAAACACTGCTTTCACTTACCCATGATTCTGCAATTTGGGCAAAGCATGTGGGAGACGGCACATCTCTGCTCCAAGTGACATCAGCTTGAGGCAGCGCGATGGGAGCTCAAGCATCCACCTCCCACGACAGCCTCACTCACACAAATAAGTTGGTGCTGGCTGTTGGTTGGGGGCTCAGCTGGGGCTGTTGGCTGTAAGACACAGTTCTCCTTCACGTGACTGTTCCGCACGGCTAGGTTGGGCTTCCTGCACTATGGCAGCCTTACAGAAGTTGAACTTTGTACATCTCCATGACTTGCCCCTAAGCACAAAGGGGAAGCCTCTAGTTCTTTTTAAGGGTTAGCCCCAAACTGGCATCAGGCCACTTGTGCTACATTCTACTGGCTAAAGAAGACCACAGGACCCAGCCCATATTTGAGGAGAGGAGACTGCACATACGACGATGTGACTACCATTGCCGTGGTTCTGCGGGGCCCCCAGAGTGCAGTCTATTACAGTGAATAGCAGAGCTGTGCGAGTGAGGGTCCAAACAGGAGCATGGGGAAAATGCTGGGGACAGTCCCACAAAGGAAAAGGGCTGAAAACACATCTCAGGTCTCCATAGCAACCATTTCCTAGAATGCTAGAAAGTACTCCATGAAGTGAAGCTGCCTTTCCCTCCAGGTATCTTTCCCTCACAGTTTGTACATTTTCTAGAGTCGGAGAGCTAATTAATAATTTAGGTTTAAAGTTAAGGAATCTCTGACATTTTCTCATTCAATTTTTCTTAAGCTATGAATGAAAATGATGATAATATATAGCAAACGCTACTGCAAAGGAATTAAATTGTGTAGGATTCATGATGAATAAACTGCAATGTGTCTAATCCAGTAACCTTTTTCCTGGGACAATTCCTTGGATACAGTGGTGAAATATTTTCACCCTGCTTCTACTTTTTTATGGTTTGTATTTATTCTCCACAGTACAGATCCCCAAAAATGTCAAATGACTAGAGCTCGTTTGTAGTATGTAGTTTTAAGTTAGAATATTTGAAATGCATTTAACTATATTTTATCTGTTTAGCAAAGTACAATAAGGTTTTTCGCATTAACCAAGTTTTCTTTACAATATAAGCCATGCGTACATGTATGGTGGACTCAAATGACTCTTTATTTGGATTTTGTATTTAATGAGTGAACATGTGCTATTGGGGATTAGGCAGGATTTAGGAAATGTATGTATAAGGATTATTTAAGATAGAATTGCCAAAGATCCAGGAATATGAAGAACATATTTGTTGATTGATTTTAACTGCAGTAAATATGAAGCAATAACAACTCTATAAATTATTCAGAGACCAGTCATCCATGTCAGGATTCTTTAGAGATTGTTTCAGAAAACTGTTTGGCAGGGTATTCTTTTTATAATGTGTTTTTTTCCCCCTCGTCCATGTACAAAAGAGATATAGATCCATATGGGATAGATTAACACTGATTCTTTTAAAATGAAGTTAACCATTTTAAAACATTTAAGTGAAGACTGCATGATCTTTCCTACTAAAGCTCTCTTTGGTAATTTATTTATTTTAAATATTATTTTTGTCTTTCAGGAGGCCATGTATGGGGAATGTAAGAGGTTTATTAAAAACCTGGGATCCCTTGAGGGTGCTTTAGTACTTTGCCTCAAATCTGCACATAGGCAAAATTCCTGATATTATGAGTTGGGATTTTCAATGTAAGAGGATTTAAAATCTCTGCTGAAGCAAAGGACTTGTTAGCTGTTTCTAAGCATCATATATCAGAGAGAACCGGCTACTTAACAATCGTTCAACTGAAATGGGGCAGGACAGGGCACAGGGATAAAGGAGACCAATTTAGACCAAGTGGAAGGTACCAAATTCTCTTCAAATGGGCCTTTTATCCTAGAAAGATATTCTGTCCAATTCCAGAAGCAGACAGAATGAATAGTCAGTACTGACATAGGTGTGGATCTCTGTATGTGCAGGTATAGTTCACGTTTAAAGATTTCCCTTCAGTAAAGTGATTTGAGACAGAAGGAGTGACTGTTTGGGTGTTTGCAGATTTGGAATTAGAGACCCCAGTTTTCTACTCACAAGTTATGTGACTTTGAAACATTCCTAATAACCTTTTTCTTTTCTTTTCATAATAACTTTTTTTCGTCTCAGCCCCCTATACTCAGGGTTGTTCTGAAGATCCAAGTCTGAATGCCAAAACTCTTCACACACTATCAAGCACTACATTATTAATTTTTTTATTATTATGACAACTACTACTAAAACATGATTGAATAACTGGCCTGTAAGCAATCCATTAAAAAATCAAGTGGGTTGGGTGTGTTTTATTTTGGGGAAATATGTTCACTTAGAGAACAAACATGAGGTCCAAAGTAATCAATGTGCTTGTTCCCATTCTTTAAAAAGACAAGTATCACATGATCTCACTCATTTGTGGAATCTAATGAACAAAATAAACTGATGAATAAAATAGAAACACAGAAGCATGGAACAGGCTGACGAATCTCAGAGGGAAGGTGGGGGTGGGGATGGATTTGGGGAGAGACTAGCTAAAGAACTTATATGAATATATGCATAACCCATGGACACAGACAATAGTGTGGGGAAGACCTGGATGGGGGGTGAAGGTGAGGTAGGGGAGGTAAATGGGGAAAAATGGGTATATCTCTAATACTTTCAACAATAAAGATGAATTTTAAAAAATACTACCTCTTTCACTATTGACTTTCTTTTTTTAAAATTTTATTTTATTGTTTAAAGTGTTACAAATAGTAGTACATATGTCTCCTTTTTTTCCCCCATTGACTTTCCCCCGGCCTTCCCTACCCCCATCACATGCCCTCCCCCCCCTCCCCCCCCCCCCCCAGTGTCTTGTGTCCTTTGGTTATGCTTATATGCATGCATACAAGTCCTTTGGTTGATCTCTTACTCCTCCCCCGACACACACACAACTCTCAAAGGACACAAAATCTGGAGAGGTGACTGTACAAATTTTTGTCTGAATAGCTGAGGATTTCATTTTATAAACTATAACCCAGAAGGGTCATGACTATTTGTAAGGAGAAGTTTGTCTCCTGGCATTATCTCTTGTGAAGACTTGTATCCAGTTGCAGGTCTGAAGATGGTGTGGGGTGTGTGGGACCAGCCGGATATTTTCATTCATTTTTTGTTTGTCTGTGTTTCTCTCCCAGCTATCGGCAGGACCCTCATCCCCCGCTACTTTAGCACTGTGTTTGAAGGAGGGGTGACTGACCTGTATTACATTCTCAAACACTCAAAGGAGTCGTACCACAACTCATCCATCACAGTGGACTGTGACCAGTGTGCGATGGTCACCCAGCACGGGAAGCCCATGTTTACCAAGGTAAGGGGCCATCTCCAACATGGCTTGTTCTTCTCTACATGTATTTAAGGATAATAATGGAAGCTTTCTTCCGGAACTTTGAGCTGATGTCTCATATCTTAGACACTTTCAGCCCTGTGGGATGATCTTTTATGCTTGCAACTCAGCTAACTCTTGTTCTCAGCTGTGGGCATGTAAGGTGGAGTCAAGCATGATAGAGCCTCAAAATTAAGGGCAAGAGAGGGTCAGCTGCCTATTAAACCCAGGTTACTAATTTAGAATGTTAGTTTTTATACAAAAGATCTTCTACAGGTAAAAGAATGATTCGGAGATACACTCTAGTTTATCCAAAGACCACATAGAATCACAATGATTGTCATAATACCATTAGTTTCTGAAGAAATTCTATATGTTACTGAAATTAAACACTCTTAAAGCTAAATTCATTGTGAACTGGACAGGAGGAAAATCCAACTTACCATAACTCAACTAACTGTAATCTTTAAGAAACATAAAAATATAAAAGAATTTAAGAAATTTGGAGCTTAAAGGTGATTTTCCCAAATTCTGAGAAGTTCTATGATTGGTCAGTCAGCAAGTGAGCAAGAAGTTGTGAGAGAGAGAATGAGAAACATGGGGAGAGAAGGAGGAGGATCAGATAAAAAATTGAGGCAGAATTCAAGGCCCTATGAAGGATTTGAAATGAAAAAAAAAAAAGCCCACCTATGACTTCTCCCATACATAGATAATTGCCATATGGAGTGCTTCCTCTGGACAAAGACCTTTCTGGAACATTAGAGTCAACCCCTTTACATATTCTCCCAAGTAGAAAAATAGCAAGAGCAAATATTTAGTCATAGAATCTGGCAAAACAGAAGCTTATTTTTTTATTATTGATTTCAGAGAGGAAGGGAGAGGGAGAAGGAAAAACATTAATAATGAGGGAGAATCATTGATTGGCTCCCTCCTGCACGCCCCTTACTGGGGATCAAGCCCACAACCCAGGCATGTGCCCTGACCAGGAATCGAACCATGACCTCCTGGTTCATGGGTCGATGGTTAACCACTGAGCCATGCCAGCCAGGCACAGAAGCTTATTTTAATGAACACCGGTTCATTGCATTTTGACTAAGACTCAATGTGAAATTAATTTTTAATATGAATGATAGCAGCTATCTCTTTTCATTGAAAACACAAATGGCCACCCCCTTTTTATAGTTAAGGAAAGTTGAATTATCAGGGTTAATTGCAAAAGCCCAAATTATAAACAGAAGATGTGTTTGTTGCTTATGCACAATATGCTGAAAGAATAAAAATAAAGTGTTTATTGTTTAAAGTGTTCCTTGATCTTGTTGGTGCAGTTTCATCTTTCTGCTATTCACGATGGTGTGAAAAACCGAAGGCAAAGGGAAAGGTCATAAAATGCAAAAGCACATCATCAGATGCCACTGATTATATGATATCTGGCCTTGGCTAATAGACATTTTAAATGTGAGGTGGGAGCTGGGTTTTCTCTTTCTTCCTCTTTGACAGTTGAGCAGAGAGGAAGGTTGTTATTCAGAGACAAAGAAGTTTCCCACTGTGTGCAGGGCTGGTGCTGGGAAGAGTTTGCTCTGTGGAAAGGAATGATCCCTTGGGTGACAGTTTAATGTGTCTATGTCTCATTTCATTTTGGAGACTTAACACATCTACTTAATCTTGTAGATCAGATGGATCCACAGTCCACGTCTAGTGTTGCAGCGTCCAACACTGCAGAGAAAGCCTTTCTCTGCTGCTTCATTATCTTTATTATTATTACTAGAGGCCTGATGCACGAAATTCATGTAAGGGGCTTGGCCCCTGCTGCCGAGGCAGCTGCCTCTGCCTCAGCCCCGCTGCTGTGGCTTCGTCTGGAAGGTCACCCAGAAGGACGTCTGGTCTAATTAGCATATTAAACTTTTATTATTATAGATTTTTGTTAAGACTTAGTGTTACTTGTAGGTATTTCAAGAAAAACTCCCAAATTCCTTATGCTTTAAGGGGGAGGAGGGGACCCATGATAATTAAATAAAACTTTCGCCATAATGAAGGAGATATTTACCAAACCTGTGGCCATTGGTAGAAAAATGTATCTTGCAGGCATCTTTTTATATATTTCCTCGATTTCTTTCTTTCTCAGGCCAAAACTTTTCTATAAGTGACAATAGTCAGTTGCTCTGAAGATGTAGTGCTATTTATTCAGGGCTTTTTTGATTGTTTGTTTGTTTTTTAAATATATTTTATTGATTTTTTTACAGAGAGGAAGGGAGAGTGATAGAGAGTTAGAAACATCAATGAGAGAGAAACATCAATCAGCTGCCTCCTGCACATCCCCAACTGGGGATGTGCCCGCAACCAAGGTACATGCCCTTGACTGGAGTCGAACCGAGGACCCTTCAGTCCGCAGGCCGACACTCTATCCACTGAGCCAAACTGGTTAGGGCAATTCAGGGCTGTTTTGAAATTAAATAAATAAAGAATCCCATTCTCCTGGTGAATTGATAAAGTGGTTTTTTTATTATTATTATTCTAATGAAGGAACTAGGGTTTTCTCTATTGCTTTCTTCCTCATTCAGGAATGCTCCCCTCTCAGTTGGCTGAGTGGTTGTCCAGGCATCCAGGGCACCCCCTAGGAAAACCTGCGCATTCTCCTGGACCCAGCTCTCCCAGCCTAAAGCTTCAATTCTTTATTTTTTTAATTTTTTAAAATATATTTTTATTGATTTCAGAGAGAGGAAGGGAGATGAAGAGAGAGAAAGAAAAATCAATAAGAAAGAATCATTATTCGGCTGCCTCTTGTATACCCCCTACTGGGGATTAAGCCCACCACCCAGGCATGTACGCTGAGTAGGAATCAAACCAGTGACTTCCTGGTCCATGGGATGATGTTCAACCTACTGAGTCACACAGGCCAGGCTATCTTCAATTCTTCAGATCACTCATTTGACTCTCCCTCCATGGCAAGACCATCTGCCAAATCTTGTAATGAATATTTCCATACTGCGATGAGAAATATTACTTTCTAGGAAATGTAGCTTAGCTATGTGGACTTAGTTCAGATTCTAATTATGCACATTTATTTTTAGAAAATTTGAAGGGTTCTCTTTTTTTTTCTCTCTTTAGTGATTATTATACAACCCAAAGAACCTTTCCCATTTTTCTTTTGTTCTTATGTTAATTAAAAATAACTCATCTCCGTGTAAGAAAATAATCAGGCTATTTAGTATAAAACAGTGGGTTAATGAACTTCCAGTGTCACAAAGAGAAATAGTTTGGAAGCTGGTGCTTTGTTTTTTGGGGGGGAACTGACTATTAGTTAGTACATGGCATAACTTAGCACATTGTTCTAATTTAGACTATCAATAAACTCTAATTCCCCAAGTAGCATTTGAGCCAGTGGTTCTGAGTTGTTTTTATGAAAATTTGGTCAACTGGTGAATCAAAAATCTGCCACAGCCCTAATCAACAGTAACACTTAATATTCCTCAGGAGCATAGTACACATTTTGCAATTTCCTGAGCCTCGCAACATTATAGATTATGGGTAAATATGTAATTAGAATTTTAAAACACACATTAGGAAGCCTTTCTTTTCTGTATTCAATTTCAAATCAAACAGAAAACAAGGCTTAATATCAGAAGCGCAATCACCAAGGTTTTCACAATCAAAGACCCTCAAATTATATGTAAGGGTGCAATACTGGCAGGTGCTGAGATGAGCCCTCTCTGGGATATGTGTTGGGTGACTTTTAGGTTTTACAAATTAGAACAATAATTATAGCCATTAACACCTTTATCACTTCTATAAACATAGATTTATTTGTTTTTTGGTCTCAATTATTTTGATGAAATTGTTTGTCACTATAGCCAGATATCGTGGAAGTGTACCTATCTGAATACTCATTCTTGTCTTTGACTATTAGCTCATCATTCTACCCTGAGCCATGTTATACCATGTGCCAATCCAGGATTTGGACCTTGTACTCTTATTCTGAATAACCAAACTATTACAGATAATAACCATATTGCTCTAATATATGCATATATATGCATTTACACGAACAGTGTCTCCAAGTAAAGTACAATGAGCTTCATACAACTGTTAATCTAAAAGCACTAATCAGTGCTTCCTGGTTGGCAAACACATAGGTTTTGGGGGAGAGTGGAGCTCTCGGGGTATGGAATCTCCTTATCCCTTCCCACATACTTTGCCCTATGCATCTCTTCCATCTGGCTGTTCCTGAGTTGTGTCCTTTTATAATAAGCTAGTAGTCTACTAACTAAAATAATTATTATTGTAACACTATTCCATGCATACTGTTCCAGGCATAAAGACCAAGACAATTAAATAAATACATATTTAAAAAGCACATTTTATTTCATAAAAGCTCTATGAAATAGAGTATTATATATGTAACTACATGGTCCGTATTGTTTCACAATTAATCAGAGAAAGAAAAGGGTTAAAAAGCTACCAGTTAGTTTAAGAAATGTTCTTTTTTAGTTCTCTCATCCCTGGCCTAGTCTCCAGCTAGCACGTGACATGCTGAATGCCTGCCAGCCTCTTTCTTGTTGATCCTCTGGAGACCATCTGTGCTGGGGGCATTGATTAGAGTGTGTCTGCTGGGATTACATCTTTTCGGTTGCCATGCCAACTAATCAGCTGATTTTGGTTACCACAGAAACAAAATGTCAGAGCTCATAGTATGGTAACATGAATTCGGCATAACAGAAAATGTTTTCTTAATTGGGGACCCTTTTGATTTTGGATGCCAAGTGAAAGGCATTTTTTTTTTTAAATGGTAACTTTAGATAAAAGCTACATTAATTGAATTGATTAAGAGGAATGCAGAGAATTTTTCTGAAAGTAGAAAACATTCATTCTCCAGTATAAGCTATGCCCATTTTTTACCATTTCCAAACAAGATATATATATATATATATTGAATATGCCTCCATTCCATTTGATGATTGTTGCCTCTAAAATAAATCACAAACATTTCAATTTTCTTTAACTTCCAAGATGGGGGCAGGAGGCGGAGAGGTTGCACAGGGTTTGGGAGGAGGCTGTGGGTGTAATTACCTGGGGAAGACCAGCAGTGACCAAACTCTCCTACAGTCTTTCATTTAGAAAAACACCCCACACAGTCAACTCAGATTCGATTCTAAGGACTGTGCTCTCGCATATGATCTGCCCTGGGTAAAAATGACTCCTTGGTTTTGGCTGAGAAAGGAGGAGCCCAAGGCTACTTGCAACTTTCCCGTTTGTAGCCCCCATGACAGTTTGACTGCAAGAAGTGTCCTCAACCAGTGTGGTGTGTGATCTCACAGAAAACAAAAGACACAATTTAACTTGGCCTTCCAGATCTCCAATGCAGTCATTCATCAGAAGGACCACATCCAGGTCTTCCCATTATATTCTATTCCAATACCGGTAAACCAGAACCTCCTTCTAATGTGGGTTTGTGGTTTCTAAACACAAAATAAATAAATGAGATCATTTAGAAGCATGACATTTAACTGGGTTAGTATCTGTTTAAACACCCAATAATCTTCTTTCTTAAAGGAAACCAAAACAGGATTATAGCATCCAAATATTTCTGTTCTGTATTGTCAAGGTATTTCCCTGTGACTTGCTGGCGATGGTCCCCTCCCTTTTGTGAAAGCCTTCACTGCAGGTAGCTTCCGTCATGCTAACACCCAGGGGGATGGTGCGGCTTAATCTCCATGTAACTCTTTGGAAACCCTTGGTAAATTAATTCCAATGCTGAGATGCTCTGGGGAGTGGTTTGGGGACACTAAAGTCTTTCCCATTTCCGGGGGCTCCACTGTCATAGCTAAGATCAGAAACAAGGCTCTGAAGACCACTCAACTGAGGAGTGTGGGGGCAAGGTGCCCAAATGCCTGAAATTACCCACAGATTCTGCTAATTGGATTTGAGTTAGGGGTCTTCACCCAGATTACCAATAATTATCTTACAGTGCTTCTGAGACCTTTGATAAAATGAAAATGGCAGGCATTCATAGCATCTGTCTTAAGTAGTGCCCTATCAGCACACACTGCTAATTCTCCTGTACTGGTCTTTGCAGCTTGCTTAAAGAAAATACTACCTTACATTAGAGTCGACCGAAAGCACCAAACCCAGTGCCTAGGACATAATTGGAACTCAATATCGTGGCTTTTTTGTATTAGATTCCCAGAGGGAAAAATGAGTGTTAATATTTCATAAAAGGTTGATATAAATTGTTAAATGCATTCATAGACTATAGTTTTAGAAATGATCACATTCCCTATTGAGCTTATTGTTTTTATGTGTGGTTGTTTTTTTCCTAAAAACTTGTATAGTGCAGTGATTTCCAAGGTTTTATATGTTTGTTTTTAGCATAGGAAATCTTTCTTCAAAAAAGCTTGATCAGAAGCTCAATGTATGAAATCAAATAAAACTAAAGCTGATCTGGTTGAATCTAGAAGATGGGAAGGAATCTCAGAGTCCAGGTGGAGGCTAAGGTCTTCTAAGCAGAGCCCCTGAGATAGCTCTCCTGAACCACTAGGTCTCAGATAGCTCTACTGGTCTATGATTCTGAATTCTTCAATTGCATTTCTTTTATCATTAGAGCTGTTGTTTATAGCCTAGTATGTGCTTGCTGCAATCCTAGGCAATCTACATACAAAATTCCCTTTAATATATCTTTCCAACAACCCTGCCTGAGGATGTTTTTATCCTCATTTTACAGATGAGAAAACTAGAATTTAGGGAATCTGATGTCCCCAGAGTTTCAAAATGAGTGAAAAGTAGAGTCCGGATTTGAATCTAGTACTTTCTGATGCCAAAACCTCCATCCAGTATGTTGTACTGCTACCCTGAGGCCAGCATGGGCTGAATAATGAGTTGTAATGATTTAAGCTGGACCAGTGTGTGACCGCCACTGCCTATCCTATAGTCAAAATAGGCTCGGTGGTTGTGGGAGTGCCTAGTATTTTCTTCCACTTATAAGTCATTAGCAGTGAAAAGAAAGGCAAATAAAATAATGACTACATGGAAAAAATGATTTGAATATCAAAAGAAGATTGAAAAGCTCCCCTATCATTAATCAGTCTATCAAGGAAGAGAGCGCCAATAAGTATTTTTTATTAATGACATATAGTTTTCTTAGAAAGATAAATTTGCCGCCGCCACCACCGCCCCTCCCAAAGGCTGGCCCTTTATGCAAGCAGAATTTGTCATTGCTGATATGATGTGATTTAAGGAATGGACTCTAAATATGCTTCTAACTTCCATGTCAGAAACTGATACCCATACCCTTGGGTTAAGCCCTCTGGGATTTCTCTTTGGAAATGAGAACCTCTGATTTGGTAATCTTATAGTATCCCACACTTCAGCATAAATAATTTTATTAGATACTTTCTCCCAAAGTAGGATTAACTAAAATTAGAACAACAGCTCAAGCTCCTATTATCAAAGGATCATGAAAGAGGGGGGAAAGGTTGGTAGGAGGATACTACTTTGTGGGGTCCATATTCTGTGCCATGGGTTTGGACATAATCTTGCTGTAAGATGGGTTTTGGGCTCATTATTTACAAGTGAGGAAATGGAGGCTCCCAGGGTTTCAGTCGCAGCTAATATGGTCATTAATAACCATGGCAGGTAAGCAGCTACACTCCCCTTTGAACCCACTAACTAGCTTGTACCTGCCTCAGTATGCCACGGAAAAGCCACTAGTGTCCCATTTTGTCAAGATCCAGAGCCATCCAAGGATAGTCAAAGGGACCATGTTGAGTAGCTGACATGTGAGTGGCAAAAATATGGCATTCTCTTTCAGTACAGGAAGGTGGTATACGCTAGGAAATGCAGATTATTATGTCAGAGTCAAGGGGATAGATATGTTCTGCTAACAGGCTTCCATTGCACTCTGTAACAGGAGAGAAAAGAGATGAAATTGCTAGCAAAAAAGAGGAGGGAAGGAAGGAAGGAAGGAAGGAAGGAAGGAAGGAAGGAAGGAAGGAAGGAAGGAAGGAAGGGAGAAAGGAAGAGAGAAAGGGAGAGAGAGAAATACTGTTATAATTAACCTAGTTATTAATAACAGGAAAGGAGCAAAGGGAAGGCCAAATATTATGGGCATGTCATTTGGGCAGTTTTGCCAGGAAGCTACAGCTTTACACTCTCCGGGGAGCCATGCATTCCTTCCCAGCAGATCACTGGGGAAGGGACTGGACATGTGGGAGATAGACTACCCATTCCCAGAAAAGGTGCAGGGACTAGTAAAGACGCTTTTTGTCAGTCACACCTGGGAACAGGTCATTGGCCAAAATGGACTTGGCCACTGCAAGCATGGGAAGATTCTGGATACATAATTCCCTGAACAAAGGAGTTCACTCTCTTGGCTCTTGGTTGACTTCTGGCTTGTGGGGCTCTCATGCCCCTTCTTCCTGGCATTCACCCACACACAATGGGGTAATGGCCTACAACTAGCCTGATGTTAAACTGGGCCCAGATGCAAGATGGAACCGAGACTCTGGACACTGGCTTTGCTTTTAGCTCTCCCAAAATCCCAATTACACTTCTTCTAGGATTGGATTAAGGGAAATGGCGCTTTGAAAACCCAGGGATGTAATTCTATGGAAATAAAAATCACTCATTCTCCAAAACAAAAACAAAAATATGGCGTTCTCAGAGTGCATAACCAATGAGTGTGTCATTTGTCACGTCCAGGTGTGTACAGAAGGCAGACTGATCCTGGAGTTCACCTTCGACGATCTCATGAGAATAAAAACGTGGCACTTTACCATTAGACAGTACAGAGAGCTGGTCCCAAGAAGTATTCTCGCCATGCATGTAAGTACTTTCCTCTCTCTTCCACTCTCTTCCCTATTTCCCCTCGTTTCACTCGGGAGAAGTACAGTCTCTCTGTGAAAGCACTCCGGCAGTCTTCACACTTTACGTAATGAACTCTAAATGTTGGGTTTCTCCCTCAACCATTTTAATCCATAGGCCCTTTTTCTCCTCCTTTGTTTTGAGTGTGGTGAATTCTGAGCCTTTTTTTTCTTTTGAAACTTTATTATTTTAAACTCTTAAATTGAGGTTACCTCAATAAACAGTTTGTACTTTTCTTTAATTCAGTTCAGTCATTATCGAGTAATGCTCTGCCTGGGCTAATAAACCCGTTATTTATAATCAGGGGAAGAAATAAAACAAGAAGTAAGAAAAACAGTTTCCAGTTTTGATTGGAACCATCTGAGGAGACACGGAGCACATGGACCTCATCTCTGTGTCCACAGGAATTGGCCCTTGTTAACCAGTGTTGGAATGAGCTGGGATATTTGGGGTTCTCTTGGTTTCCACTGGACATAAATCACATCAAATTTATTGAACACCAATTAAGTGCAAGGGTGGATTTGATGCCAATCTAGAGACATGTTTTAAAGGGAAAACTTGATGGGAGCTAGTCAGGTGCAGTCCCTGAAGGAGTCGAGGCATTTACTTAATTAAGTCCCTCCTCTTTCATACGTGATACAGCAAGCATTTCCCGTGAAAAGGTTTGGGAGCAAAGTCACTTATTGAGCCTGATTTTTAAGACCCAAGATAATCAAAAGAGAATATGTTAACAGTAGCTGGCACTTGTTGGGTGTTTCCTATGCCAGGCCTTGTGATGCATGTTTTATGCGCATCATAATTAACTCCCCAAGTAACTTAGGTGAGTTATCATTCATTATTCCTGTTTTACAAGTGAGGAAACTGAGGCTCAGAGAAGTTCAATCAGTTGCCCAATGATTTTTAGACTGAAAGTGGTAAAATCAAGATTTCAACTCAGCTGGCTCTGACTCCCAAACCTGGGCTGATAAGCCAACTGTCTCCTAATTATCCCTCCAGGCCATCCCTGAAGGCTCTGGTCCTCAACTCTCTCCTCCTGACTGATTAACCAGGTCTCTGCCCTTGAGCTTTCTTCTGTGACCACCCCCACACTCCCACTCCCCTTCTCCACTGCTTCAGCCTCTCATGACCCAAGTTTTCTCAATTTTCAAAGCCCAATTCACATCTCCTTGAAGCAGTCTGAGTAGCCACTCTTATTATTCTCAAAATAGAGTCGGGAACCTGGGCCCTGGAGTGAGATCACATAGGTTTGTATCCCTGCTCCTGTGTGACCTTGGGCAAGTGATATGACACTTCTATGCATCCAATCCCTCATCTATAAAATCAGTACAGTAATAGAGTCTATCTCAGAGAATTGGTTTGAGGACTAAGAGTCAATGCATCTAAAGAACATGGAACAGTGCCTGGCACATAGAAGGTCCTCTGCAAGTATGACAATTGGCTGGTAGCAGCAGCAACCACATCTTTCCCCTTATTTATTATTCTCCTATTGTCTGACTACAATGTAAGTTCCTTGATGTAGAGCATGACTACCTGATGCATCTCTATATAGAACCAGCTCTTCCTGGAACATGGGAGGTTCAATAAATACAAGCCACATAACCAGAAAGGACCTAGAGGTGTCCTGGCAGGTCTTCACATCCCTTCTCCTGAAGACACAGGGCCTCTCATAGAGCAAGTGAAGTTGTTTCTCCCCAGATGTGAAAGCACATCTGACTCCGTTTGGCTCTCCCTGACCTCAGGTCTTGCACTGTTGACCCACAGGTCTCCTTGTGCATTATATGCATGTGTCTTGAAACATAAATTAAATTATCTCCAGCAAACTGGCCCTCTAAGGAAAACCAAGTGTCAAGATTGCATTTCTTAGCAGCTGTAGTGCAGTCTGAGATTTTCTTTTTTAAAAAATATATTTTATTGATTTTTTTTTTAACAGCGAGTAAGGGACAGGGATAGAGAGTTAGAAACATCGATGAGAGAGAAACATTGATCAGCTGCCTCCTGCACACCCCCCATTGGGGATGTGCCCACAACGGAGGTACATGGCCTTGACCGGAATCAAACCTGGGACCCTTCAGTCAGCAGGCAGACGCTCTATCCACTGAGCCAAACTGGTTGGGGCCTGAGACTTTCTTGAGACCATCTTGCAAGGATAAAATGTATGACTTTTTTCCTGTTTAGGCACAAGATCCTCAGGTCCTGGATCAGCTGTCCAAAAACATCACCAGGATGGGGCTAACAAATTTCACCCTCAACTACCTCAGGGTAAGACCAATGTGATGATTATATCTCCTGGTGAGTTGGAAAAGTCCTTTACAGGTTTATATATCTCTTGAACCAAGGAGTTAGAATGCAGTATTACAGCACAATGTGTATGTGCGTGTGCGTGCGTGCATGTGTGTGTGTGTGTGTGTGTGTGTGTGTGTATGTGTGAACAGAGGAAGGAATTTAATTAGCAAGCATCAAACCTAGCCTTTGTCAGGATTGAGCTTCCTCTGTACATTTGTATCACTCTCGCAATGAATTATTCAAGGCAAGCAATGTTTTTCATCAGATGCTTTGGTCATATGTCCCTTTTGGTTGTCTCAAGTTTCTAATGTGCTCTTGTGGAGTTCACGGCTTCTGCCCCTCCACCCAGGAGCCGGTCATCCTGCAGAGACTTGGTGTGCCCTCCAGAGAGAGCCCCTGAAGAAATTCCAACCAGCGCTGTAACATAGACATGCATTTCGAAGTCTTTCCAGGGAGCTTCTGCAACAGATTTTTCTGGTTTAGATATAAAGTCAGTTTTTATTTTTAAAAATTAAGTGTTAGGGAAACATTCACTACCTACATAATACTTACAGCCTCCATATTTGGTCTAACAGGGTAGCATTTACCACACCAGTTTTTAGTGGAATTGCACTTGTCACATGGTAGGCAAGGGATTTGGTTTCCTTCATAAAGCAAACATTGTCCTCCAGAGTCAATCAGAAGGTGGTGGCCACGGTCCCCAGTCCTTTGCCTCTGAGTTGCTGAGTTCCTTTATTATCGTGTGTAGTGTTCACTTCTCCAGGGCACCCATTTCATCCTAAATCTTACGCTTTCATTTCTTTATCCTTAAGTGCTCCACAGGTTGGGGAATTTTGTTTTGTATTCATGATCATTTTTGTGTGTGTTGAACTGCTGGCATGCTTTGCCCAGACTGTCTCTTCTTTCAATTAAGAGTGATTTGGACAAATGCTTTCAAGTCATGCACTCATTGCCATGTGCCAGGTGCTTGTTAGATGCTGAAGACTCAAAGGCCATGGCCCCGGCCATCAGGAAACTCACTCCCATGAGGGTCAGGCCCATAAACAGAGAACATTATGTACAACATGGTAAATACCATGATAGAAGTTTCCAGGTGGAGTTATGGAAGTACAAAACAGAGACATCTCAGAAGAATCAGAGAAGGCCTCCTGAAGGAGATAATGCCTGAATTGAGTGTAAAAGAATGAATAAAGGGAAAGCAAGCAGAGGAAAGGGCAGGGAGGGCATTTCCATCTGAAGGAAAAGAAGGAGTGTGGACTCAGGGGTGGAATTCCAAGCAGTTTGATGTTGCTGGGACATGAGAAGCCAAGACAGGCAGGAGAGAGTTAGTTGGGAGTCAGGTCTTAGAGCAACTGGCTGACCAGGTGACTGGGCTAGGAGCCTCTGGTTAAATATGAGGATGGCAGGGTCCTCCTCCTGGATAGAGGGAGAGGACACTCTTAGTATCAAGCCTAGATGTCCCAGAGCCAAATCCAAGCATGGCAAGAGCCAGTCAGCTTCATGCCAACCCTCCCCCCACCCCACCTCACTTCAATACCCTAGCTCCGTGGTCAGCAAACTGCGGCTCGTCAGCCACATGCGGCTCTTGGGCACCTTGAGTGTGGCTCTTCCTAAGCCTTAGGAGTATCCTAAATAAGTTAATAACAATGTACCTACCTATGTAGTTTAAGTTTAAAAAATTTGGCTCTCAAAAGAAATTTCAATCATTTTACTGTTGATATTTGGCTCTGTTGACTAATGAGTTTGCCGACCACTGCCCTAGCTGTTCTGACAGATTCAAACCAGGTTGTTCTCAGAGGGAAACCAGAATCTGCCCAAGTGGGATGGGTCAACAGGTGAGTGCTCCCAGCCAGGTTAGCTGGGGCTATATCCTCTCAAAGCTTCAGGCTCTGCATTCAGAACTGGCCCCCCATGGGGAAGCTGGCGCAGTGGAGTGGGTAGCAAGGCCTGGGAAGTGGGGGTCTGTGCGTTGTTCTCTCTGCAGGAATTCAGAGGGCTGCTGGGCACTGCTGGGCATGTCATCTTGTCAGGGATCCTGAGAGGTTAGGTTTCAACCATCTGAAGATGCCTTTCCTCAGGCAGATAAAGAAGTTCCACATGGTGTGTCCTTAGCTGACCCCACAGAGGAATCTGGGACATTGGCGTCTATCTTAGACTCGGTCGCTAACCCTCTGGTGAAATCTTAGATTCTTGATTCTTCATTATATCTTTTAGCTGCATTTAACACAGAAGAATACATGCTAAATTTTCTCTCTCCCTCCAGCTTCTCTTACTGTCATCAGTAAAATGGTGACCTTCGCCCTGGGGTCAATAAAACCCAGCTGGAGCCCAGGGCTTGCAGTTCTCTGATTCTAGCTTAGGAAGGCTGAGGCGACGATACCTGCAGAGGGGTAAGAAGGGCACCAGCCCTTCTCCTGACAATGATACAAGGAAACTATTTATGGGTAGGGCAATATACAGAAGCGTTTCAAAGACCACCATTTAATGCAGAGCTTGCTGCCTGCTGTGCTGTGCTGGAGATACATGTCCTAACTTAACTAGTCTTCACAATGGCCCCCGTGCACTAGCGCTGTCCCCGTAAGAGAGCCAGGTGCAGAGTGTGGGAGTAATTGAAGTCAGTTGCCCAGCTTTACATCAATCACCAAGTGGCAGAACCGAGACTTGAACTTGGGCAGTCTGGTCTAGAATCTAGGTGCTTCATAGCAAAACTCTGCTGCCTTTCTAGTAAGAATGTAGAATGGAGATGTTGATAGGAATTGGATCATGTCTTTCTTGCCTTGATGGGAGAGTCAGCATCTACCATTGTGTCCTTAATCTACTTTGCCAAAAGTTACATCTGCACCTCGTAGGGCTTAGCATGAGGATGGAGTGAGACGATTCATGTAAAGGACGTAGCACAGAGTCTAGGGACATAAAGTGCCCAGTTAGTGTTTGTTGTCCTATTTTGTTGAGCATCTGCTATGTACCTAGCATTGTTCTTTATACTGGAACCACTAGAGCAACATGACATCTGGCTCTCTTCTCTCTTCCTGGGCACACATAACACTACTTCCCCAGCCCTTGCACCCTGGTTCCACACCTGTTTGCCTTTCTGTCTTCATTTCTTTCTTTTTTAAAAAAAGCTTTAGTGTTGAAGGTATTACATATGCTTCCCTTTCCCCCCCTATTGACCCCTTCTATCCCACCCCTGCCCCCTGCCCCCTGCCCCCTGCCCCAAGTCTTCACTACCCTATTGTTTGTGTCCATGGGTTATGCATATATGCATACAAGTTCTTTGGTTGATCTCTTCCCAGCCTCAGTGGTCCTGGTTCTATGCTTAGCTCTTGGTAGATCCTGTATTATAATTGTCTGTCTCCTGTATTTGACTCAGAGAAGCCTGAAGACAGATCAATTACCATATATTTCTAGAGCCTCACAAGGTCTACATCACAATAAGCACCAGTAAACAGCGCTTGAACGGGTGGCTGGTGGATGGAGTTTGGTAAATGGAAGACCATATTTTGGATAAAACCAAAACAAAATGCAATAAAACTATAAATTTCTTAATGGGTAATTATTTTTGTCTATTTTCTTTGGCCAAATTTTCTTGATATTGGGATAGACAAACTGTTTTATGCATTATGCTTAATGCAACTTTAAAACATCTTATCCTCTATCCAAGCAAAAGACATTTGTGTGTGTTTCCCCTTACTCTTTATTCGTGCATATGCATAGTATCTGCATAAATGTAATCAGTACATATACATTTTTTAATATTATTTGATAAATACTTTTGCATGCTTCTACATAGTCATCCTATTAACCATTTGTAATAGCTGCAAAACATTCTGGTGTGGTGCTGGGACTGTGTTTACTTAATCTTTCCTCTAAATGTTGAGCACTGAAGCAATGTTCAGCTTGCTGCTGCCATTAATCCCATTCCTCTAAGCACCTTTGCCATGTCCTGCTCCAGGTGGTATTATCTGCAAGCAGAAGACTGAGCTGTGAGGCCAGATGTTAAAGAAAATAAGGGACTGTAGATTCAGAGAAATGTGGGCTCAAACCCAAACACCCTACAGCCTATAGGGGCCTTGAGTGAGTTTTTTCCTTTCTCTCAACACCCCTTTACTTATCTGAAAATTGGGAGAATTAATGTTCCACAGATTGGCACAATTTATAAGACCAGAGGAGTTAAAATTTATAAGAACCTGGCATGCAGAAGGAGCTTACTAAATATTAGTCCCCTCCTGTGCTATCTGAGAGCAGATCAGCGTTCAACTCTCACTTCGGCAACTTCTTATGTAATTTTGATCAATTGCCTTAATTTCTTGGGGCCCCATTTTTCTCCTGTGTAAATGATTATGCACATTGTGAATTGTGGTAAGTGCATCACAAGCCTAGGTTAGAGTGATAATGCATGTGAGGATCACGTTTAAGTCTAAATTACAACACCAGGAAGACAAGTCTGTCTCATCTCATTTGTCATCTCCTATGCATTGGTCATGGCCTTGAATTCTTCACTGAGATTCTGAAGTCATATGATAGATCAGAAAAAAAGAGAAGTCAATGATTAATGATATCTGCCAAGGAGGGTAACAGCGATGAGTCTGGGACATGTGCATGTATTTGGCATCCTTTCCCAATATAAATGTTATTTCAAATGTAGAATCATGATCACTGAGTGTTTTCAATATTATCTATAAGCTTTCTGTTGTTATTGTTAAGTCTAATTCTTCAAATAAGCCGTATCATCTATTGGGCTTGAAAGCATTTAGTTTTCCCAATAATGTTTTTTGATCCTGTGCCTTTAATTTCCCAAGTGAGGGAAGAATTTTGTTGTAGTTATTGTTATACTTTAAAGAACATTGGACCCTGCATGTAGCTTTCACTGATAGCAAAAAAGTAGAGTCTGGTGCCTTGAAGAACTGGGCAATTAGCTTTGGAAAATGCTTCCTACCCAACAGTATGACATAAAGTGGCCTCTAGGAGAATGAGTGTGGCTGGAGTCAGCATTTGGAACCCTGTCGAGATGTGTTTGTTTTTTATTTTTGTAAGGTTTTGACTCCCAGCCAGGATATTTTCCTTGGTCTTAAGAATAAGCAGAGATTATAATGCAAACCCTTTTCCCACCTAAATATTAAGCCTGAGAAGGAAACAGGAATCCCTGTTCAGAGATTGAGATGAACCGTAGTTATTAGGCATCAGAACAGGCTGGGATATGAGCAGACCATCCACCATTCACACATTCAGATGGATCAGTAACAAACCCTAGTTAAGCATTGAAGTTTGGGTGGGGAGGGTGGCAGGAACCATACCAGCAAATCCCCTGTGCATCTCACAGTGCCTGCATGTTAGAGATCCTCAAGGTATCATGCATTGTTCACTGAGGGCTTGCAAACTATTGGTTACTAGTCTGGTATGAGTCCAGGAATTGAGAGCAAGAACTTTAAAACTATACTACAATTTGCCATTGCCAGGACACCCAAGTTCATCCAAGTCATCCAGTGGACTCATCCTACTGATGAAACTGAAGAACATTTCAAGCGTTCTCAAACTCACATGTGAAAGGCCACTAGTCAAGGGCTGGAGAAGCACATGTCACAGGGAGAGTGACGAGCCATGGCATAGGGCACTATGACATGAATCTCATTCAGAGATAAGCTCCAGTCTGTGCAAAGACAATGAGGATCATAATTAGCATTATAATACCACTAGGTATTGAAGAAATTCTATATGTTCACAATAAAAGGATGAGATAGGTATTATCATGCCCATTTGACAGATACAAATCTGTCAGTGCCTAAGGTCACAAAGCTAGTCTGGGCCACCAACGCTTCCTTAAGTGAAGCTCAGGTTTGGCTGGTTCCCAAGGCTGCTCCACACTCCATGGCTGGTGAGAGCTGGTTGCCTGGTGTGGACCCACGCAGGAGAGAGGGCGATTCAAAGGTGAGGCATTTAGACTCTGAAACAACCTCATTCTGACTCTCCCCTCCGCCTCCTCCTCAAAGAAAGGCTTCATCCCAGCAGAGGCAGAGAAAGGCCTTCCAAGCCACGTGAACGCTCCACACATGGAAGGATTGAGACTTGGAACACCCGAAGGGCACTTTTAATTGCATTTGAAGATGGAGAAGTAGTACATATGACCACGTGATAAGGGAAGTAAAGCAGTTAACTCTTAAAGAAGTGAAATAACCATAACATACAGTCATACCAGCATCTAGAAAACAGTGGTTTCTAAAAGTCAAGCCAGGGGAAATGGCTATCAGAACATTAAGAGAAATTACATATATAAATAAGCAAAAACAGTATTTTAACAGAGCAGTTCTAACTGAAAACAATATCACAGCCACAGATGCTTCTACAGTTCTTAGCCTTAAAAACTACAAATGGGGCCTGGATTAAAGAAAGTAATTTCCCAGTCTCTGACACAGAGAAAGAGAAAGAAATTGTTACTTAACAAGACACTGAAATTCAAGGAAGATGGGAAGGTGGACAATTGGCAGTCTGAGGGGTAACAAAGCTGAGCGATTGCAAAGTTAAGTACAAGATGGAGCCCAGCGTTCATCCTCCTGTGACATAGCCTTTCTCATAGTCTAGAATGGTAAAATTAATTAATTAATTAATTAAAAATTGTATCAGGGAAATGCATAAGGGGGCAAGGAGAGAGTGTTCAGATTTAATTTCGTTTTAGATCATAGGCAGGGATGTATCCTGAAATAGGAAGAGGGCTCGTCTTCTTCTTCTCATTCTCCTTCACCTTCATCATCTTCTTCTTCTTCTTCATCTTTATTACTAAAATATTCCTGCCAGGTTTTTGCATGGCTGGTCACTATGATTCAGGTCTCAAGACACATAGCCTCCTGCAGGAGGCCTTTCCCAGTCAGCCTATGTCAAGTAACCTCACCAAATCCCTGTCATTTCCGTCATACCTCATTACCCATCTTATTTTCTGTGTAGCATTTTCATCAGTTGAATTCTCTTGCATAATCGTACTTTACCCTTCTACTTCCCTGCTTCTTATGCCGATCACTGGAGTGTAGCTGTTTGGAAACCAGGAATGTTGCATCTTCTTTCTTATACGCAGTGAATAGAGAGTCAATCATTTTGAGGCTACTCAACCTGAGTTGTGCTCCTTGAGGAGTGGGAAGTTTTAAAGAGCAAACCATTTGTAAAACCCCAAATTCAAGTGTTGCCTTGGAACACTTGAGTGCACTTATGTGACGGCTGTTAACCATCCTTGACATCACAGACTGAACACCTGTAGCACTTCCCTCTAAGGATGTAATGTTCTTCTTTACAATTCATAAACAACCTGTCTTGAGCATAGAGGAGGGATGTCATTAACTTTATTTGATCAATGTTCCTCATCGGTAAAACAAGTGAAATTAATAATGACTTCTAAAGACTTCTATTTAATCATTCTAAAAAAAGGAATACAAAATAGAAATATTAACAAATGCCACAAATAAAATGCTAATAAATCCCAGGCCAGAAATGAGGAAACTGAAACCAAGAGATTCCATAGCTGGATGGAGATTGACCCAAGACTGCCTACCTATTAGTAGCAGAGCATGGGTTCTAGTTTCCTTTTTGTCTTGGTGTCATTTGTAGGACTCATTCATATCCATTCAATCCACAAACAAGTACTGAGCACCTACTGTATACCCCGGTCTACTCTGGTCTCTAACTAGGAGATTCCCTAATTGATAGTAAATATTTCTGGGCTCATGAGAATTTCACACATATTGCTTCTGATCTTAAAAGTTTTCCAATGCTAATCATAGCATAAGATTGGAACTCTCCCCATGCAGACAGCTAATTTGTCCCTCTTCTCTTCTTGCCTATTTTCCAAGCTTTGTGAAATAAAGTAGGGGTGGAGTGATACCCTTCCAGTTCATAGTGTCACAGACCATCATGAAAATCTTGCTCTAGAGATCGTAACATTTTACCAGTGGTTTTTTGATGGACCTTTAGGTTGTTTCTAATATTTTTCTACTATTATCAATGACATGTAAATGTGTTTTCACATTTGATTTTGCACAGGAGCAGTTAAAAAGCTAAATTCGTAGGAGACAATCCTGGAAATGAAATTGTCAGGTAGAAAGATATGTACATAATTTTAGTAGATATTATCAAGCTGCTCAATATAGAGGTTGTACCAAGTTTTGGTTTCCCCAGCAACATATAAAATGATTATTTTCCACAGTTTTCAACAACTGGAGGTTATCAAATGTTTCTATTTTCCAGTATTATAGGTGAAAAATGGTATCTTATTTTTATTGTAATATGCATTTCTCTTTCTCTCTGGCTTATAAGAAGGGATAGGGCAGAAGATCATGGTCTTTTTGCTTTAAGAATATAGTAATTCTTTACCAAGGTAGGTGCCACGGTTTAGTGAAGGAGACCTTCTGGATTCAAGGAAGGGAAAATGTAGCATAGTGGTTAGAAGTATGGGCTCTGACTTAGGCAAACCAGGTTTGGAACCTGACTTGGTTACTTACTAGCTGCAAAACCTTGAACAAGTGACTTTTTGTTTGTTTGTTTAGTTTCCTCTTTGGTGTTCCTGCGAAGTTTTATCATTTGCAAATAATGATGATTGACCAAGTCTTTTCCAATTTTATGTTTTATTCTTTTTTTTTGGCTAATTATATTGACTAGTACTATCAGAAAAGTGTTAAATAATAGTGAGGATAATTAATATCCTTATCTTGTGCCTGACTTTAATGGGAATGCTTCTAGATTTTTCATTAAGAGGATGATGGCTTATGATATTCTCATGTTAAGGTAATATCAATCTATTCTTATTTTATTAAGAGCTATTTAAAGTAAAAAAAAATCAATATTAAATTTTATCCAATGTACTTCTGGTGTCTAAGAGATGGTATTATTTTTCATTTCTTATTATTATGGTCAAGCATATTAATAAAAATAATTGATGTTTATTTGGTACAATTGATATTCAAGTGATTTGCAGTAATTTATGTGATATGCAGTAGTTTAAGTTCTTTACGTACATCAACTCATGTAGACCTTGCCCAATCTAGAACTCGTAGTAGTATTTTCACTCCAAACTTAAGGAAACTCACATTCACAGAGTTAAGTAACTTGAACAAGATCAACCAGTAAGTAAGTGGCAGAGCTGAGATCGGACGCAGGGCAATTCCTTGAATACAACACTGGGCAGTTTCATCTGGATAGATTTCTTGATAACCAACCATCACTTCATTTCTGGACAAATCCCAATAGTTTGGTAGGCATCTTGAAATTCTCTTTTTATGATATCTTTGTCAGTGTGTATCTTATTAGTATCCTGGCCTCATGAACATTTTGAAAACATTTCATTTTTTTTTCTTTGGTCAGAATAATTTGAATAGCACTGAATTATTTGCCTTTTAAATGTGTTGAGTTTTTTGTAGAATTCCTGTATGAAACTACCTGTATTAAGTTCCCTTGAAACCATGTAGGCCTGATCAGATTGTGTGTGTATATGTGGAAAGAAGCTTCCTGATAAATTTTCTTTATTCATTTTAGGTAAATGGTATATTTAAATGGCCCTGTATTAAAAAAAAACAACACATTCTTTTAGTTTTATTGAACTATAGTTGACATATAGTACTATGCAAGTCTAAGGTGTACAGCATAATGATTTGACTTACATGTATACTGGTATGATTACCTCAATAAGTTCAGGTAACATCCATCATCTCATACAGATACAAAATCAAGAAAATATTTTTTTTTCCTTATAATGAGAACTCTTAACACCTTTCACATACAGGGGTGGACAAAAGTAGGTTTAAAGTTATAATACAAATAAATAATACAATAATTAATAAATAATGATACAGGAATAAACTCATGTTAAAAAATAAAATAAAATAAAATAAAAATAAAAATTATCAGCCCTAACCAGTTTGGCTCAGTGGATAGAACGTCAGCCTGCAGACTCAAGGGTCCCAGGTTCAATTCTGGTCAAGGGCATATACCTTGGTTGTGGGCACATCTCCAGTAGGGAGTGTGCAGGAGGCAGCTGATCGATGTTTCTCTCTCATTGATGTTTCTAACTCTCTATCCTTCTCCCTTCCTCTCTGTAAAAAAATCAATAAAATATATTAAAAAAATAAAAATAAACTCTTTCATGTTCTCACAATTCTAAACCTACTTTTGCCCACCCCTGTGTATCATCCAGCAGTGTCAATTACAGTCATCATGTTGTACATTACATTTCTAGTACATATTTATCTTATAACTGGAAGTTTATTTTTTTTTTAGTTTGTGTTTTTTGATCACCTTTATTTAGTTCCCCCCACTCTCCACCCCCACCTCTGGTAACCAGAAATCTATTCTCTTTTTCTATGAGTTTGGTGTGTTGTTTTTTTCCTTATATTCCACACATAAATGAGATCACACAGTATTTATCTTTTTCTGTTTGACTTATTTTACTTAGCACAATGCCCTCAAGGTCCGCAAATGGCAAAATTTTCTCCTTTTTTATGGCTATTTATTAATAAATAATATATTCTAAGTAAATATTTTTATTTACTAATAAATATATGAATATTTATTTATATTACCCATTTATCCATACACAGACACTTAGGTTGTTTCCATGTCTTATGCTATTGTAAGTAATGGGGGTGCAGATATTTCTTTCATATAGTGTTTATGTTTCCTTTGGATATATTCATATGGTAGTTCTATTTTTAATTTTTTGAAGAAGCCCCATACTGTTTTCCATTGTGACTGTAACAGTACATCTCCACCAACAGTACACAAGGGTTTCCTTTTCTGAATATCTGGCAATTAAAGCCTTGAGGATCATTATTAAGGACGAAGACCAGGAAGGAAGGAGAAAGATGGAGGAGAAGAGAGCCTGGGCCCACCCATGGCTGGGAGTTAATTCTTGGGCAATCCCATCATTTGTTCTATTTTGATGTCTATTGGGACTCCTTGTCAGGGTTTCTGTGGATTCTAAGGGGAACAATCTGGAAATTCTCCAAAAGAACTGCTCTGGCTTGGGGACTTCAGGGACTCTGTGGGTGTCTCTCCTTGAGGGGCCATTTGGTGTCCAAGGTCAGATCTAAAGTGATGTGACTGCCTCTTGTCTTTCTGTTTTGCTATTTTAGAATCTCTGAGAGGCTGTTTTTAAATGTTTTTAATAACACTGTGTTTCATAATTTGGAACATGTACCCAAAGAGCCTCTTGAAACGTGACATATAGGTTTTAAATACAAAAACGTTCTAATGTTCAGAGGCACATACACAAGCCAGTGCCTGGAATCCTGAGGGAGATTTGTCTGCTTATGAAAATTCTGCAAATTCCTAATGGAAGGGAAGTGTTTGTACACTTTTAATATGACTCTCTGGAATAATCTCTGGATATGATAATATTAGCACATAGACTTACTTTTTTAAAAAAAGCTATTCAATAAAGATTAGCTTAGGTTTTCTGTACCCAGAGTTTCCCAGAAACCTCTAGAATCTTCCTTTCCCCAAATTCAAGTCTAAGTAATGTTCTTATGTTATTTCTCCCTTCTTAAAAATGTTTGGTAGGCTCATGTTATTAAGTTTAACTATAAATTGGTAAGGAGACCCCCTCATTTAAATAAAAGTTATAACTTTGTTTTCTATAACGATATTTGCATGTAGTTGATTCAACTTTTAACTACATATGTTCACTGAGGTTTTCTCTTATTAGAGGTCTTTCACCCATCTGAAAGTCATTATTTCCTTATTAATTTCCCAGGGGCTTTAGGCAATTTCTAGCTCTGGCAATGACTGTGTGAATAAAAGTCTTTATTGTCCATGGTTTTATGATGGAGAAAAATACTTTCGATATACTTAAAATGCTGACTATTAGATGAAGTCAACGGAATAGTCATTAGCTTTGATGATACACAAAATCTCTTATTGAGTGCACACTATGTTCCAAAGCCTGGGGATTATAAAAATGAAGATGTGCTGTTTGCTCTCACCAAGCTTAACAGTATATTCTGAGCACTTACTATGTGCTGGCTATTCACTCATTCTGATACCTACAATGTGCCAGGCACAGTGCTAGGCCCTAAAACATAAGGATGAGCAGAAACAGTTACAATGCTGCTCATATGGTTATGAGCGGAGAGGCCTTTACCAGATAATCATACACAAATGTGTGTATAATTTCTAACTAGCTAAATCCCACCTTGGAAAGAAACATAATTTTATGAGTACAATGAGTGAAACTCCCCAGTCTATGAAAAACATCAGAAGGCATCCCTGAGAAGATGATGCTTGAGCCAAGTTTTAAAAATAAGTTGGTTTTAATTAAGGTGGAGCAGCCCAAGCACATGTAGACTCAGAGCTCAATCCTGACAAAGGCTCCATGGCAGGAAGAGAAAGAAGGCCAATGGCTGAAGAATGGAGTGAGATAGAGAGCTCTGTGAGATTAGATTTAGGCAGGGAGGATAGGGAGAGGATAGTGGTTTCTGGCAGATGACACAGAGCCTCTAAGCCATGTTTTAGACACACTTCTTGATAAAGGAGGAGACCATAATCTACGCAATTGATTATGAATCAAAGTGTTGTAACAAAACCATGTACCAACTGGTCTGTGAACTCAGAGGGAAAACCATCCTGCTGGAAAATCAAAGAAAGCTTTCTTGGTAGAGGAACATTTAAGCAGGTGTTTAAAAATAAACAGAACTTGAGAGTCACGAAAGAAGAGAATTGCTCTTTCAGACAGAGGGAACAGAATGTGCAAAGACCTGGTGCTGTGGTCTGAACAAATCCATACGTTGAAATCCTAACCCCCAATGGTGATGTATTAGTAAGTGGGACCTTTAGGAGGTACTTAAATCATGAGGGTGGAGCTGTCAGGAATGAGATTAGTGCCTTAAACCGCGCCCCCCCCCCCCACCCCCAGCCCCCAGGTAGTCCCCAGCCCCTTCTATCATGTAAGGACATAGCAAGAAATCAGCAGTATGCAATTCAGAAGAGGGCCCTCGACAGAGCCAGCTGGCACCCTGACCTTGGATTTCCAGCCTCCAGAACCATGTGCAATCAATTTCTGTTGTTTATAAGACAACCCAGTCCATGGTATTTCATTACAGCAATCTGCATGGACTAAGACACCAGGCAACATAAAGTAACATGGTGTATTCAGAGGGTATAAAATACTTAGGTGTAGTTAGACTGTATGTAATGTGAGTATGTAAGTGTGTGTGTTTACACATGAATGCACATGTACACATGTGCAGAGGGATCTGGGTAGAAAATCTTTAAAAATGTAGAAATTCAGGTTTGAGTATTGGCAAGGCAGCTCCATCTGCCATGCTAAGGAATTAGGACTGGCCCATGATCACTGAGCTATTTTCATAGTGAAGGACCTCAACCTCTTATAAACTAATATTTGTGAATTTAAAACAATATTTCTTTTTTTTACAGTAATTTTTAAAATTTTATTTTTCAATTACTATTTACATTCAATATTGTTTTGCATTAGTTTCAGGTGTACAGCACAGTGGTTAGGCCAGTGGTTCTCAACCTGTGGGTCGCCAACCTGTGGGTCGCGACCCCTTTGGGGGGTCAAACGATCTTTTCACAGGGGTCGCCTAAAACCATCAGAAAACATATATAATTACATATTGTTTTTGTGATTAATCACTATGCTTTAATTATGTTCAATTTGTAACAATGAAAATACATCCTGCATATCAGATATTTACATTACGATTCATAACAGTAGCAAAATTACAGTTATAAAGTAGCAACGAAAATAATTTTATGGTTGGGGTTCACCACAACATGAGGAACTGTATTAAAGGGTCGAGGCATTAGCAAGGTTGAGAACCACTGGGTTAGGCAGACATATACTTTCCAAAGTGTTCTGATACTTCCAGTACCCATCTGGCACTATACATATTTATTACAATATTATTGACTATATTTCCTGTGCTGTATTTTACAACCCCATGACTATTTTTTAACTGCTAATCTGTACTTCTCAATCCCTTCACCTTTTCACCCAGTTCCCCAGCCACTCCCCCGACACTGGCAACCATCAGTCTATTCTCTATAACTATGAGTCTATTTCAATTTTGTTTGTTCATTTATTTTAGAACAGCACTTCTCTTAACTCCACTGAATATTTTAATCAGTGGAGGGAGGGCTGTTAAAACTCCTGATCCTTAGACTATCCCCAACCAATTGATCAGAATCTCTGTGGTGCACCCAGACATTGGTACCTTGTCGGGCTCCCAGGTCCTTCCAATGTGTAGTCACACTGAAGAGCTAGTGGTCTAGAGAGACTCCTTCGCAAAGATTGAAGGCCAGAAAGGAGGTCAGGAGGCTTCCATAGTGGAGGTGGGTGAGGCCTTGAAGAAGGCAGCACCCAAGGGGAATGGAAAGGAGGAGTGGCTTTCAGAGACATTCAGGCCATTGAATGACAATAATAACAACAGCAGCAACACACATCTAATTGGATGTGACAGGAGGGTGAAAGACATGGAGGACTGAATCCCAGTTGCTATGATGGTGTCGTAATCCAGTCAGAGTGGTGGCTTGGAGCCTGAGGGTCTGGTTAGGAGTCTTTACTAGGGAAGCGGAAGGGGCGGGGAGGGGGGTGGGGGGGTGACCTTGGGCAAATCATGTAATCTCTCAGGCCTCAGCTTGCTTAGGTATAAAACGGGAATAATGCAGGCATACCTCATTTTCTTGTGTTCTGCTTTATTGTGCTTTGAGCATATTGAGTTTGGTTTCTTTTTGTGATTATTTGTTCGTTTGTTTGTTTTTTCATAAATTAAAGGTTTGTGGCAACCCTGTGTTGATCAAGTCTATCAGCACCATTTTTCCAATAGGTTCAGATGATGGCTAGCATTTTATAATAATAAAGCATTTTTAATTAAGGTATGTGCATTGGTTTTTAAGACAAAATGCTATTGCATACTTAACAGACTATAGTATAGTATAAACATAACTTTTATAGTGCTGGGAAACCAAAAATGTTGTATGTCTCGCTTTATTTCAATGGTCTAGAATTGAACCCATGATATCTCCAAAGTTGCCTATATCAGTACCTAGATTGTCTTGAGAACTAAATGTGCTAATTCACACAAAGGACTTAGAACAGAGCCTGACAGATGCTCATTATAAATGTCGATTCTTTACTGTTAAAAGCAGCTGAGGCAGGATCAGCACAGGGCACTTTTCAAGAACGAACTTTAACCTAAGGCAATTGTTAGAAAGGAAATCTTTCTACACCCTCGGGTTTGGGAGCTGTACAGTCTGTGTCAATGTTAAAAAATAAAACACCTCTCTGTGCCTCTGTTTCCTCATCTGTAAATTAGATATAATAAAAACACCATGTTGTGGAATATAATGAACAACATAAACTGATGAACAAAAACAGATCCAGAGACAGAGAAGCATTGATCAGACCACAAAATCTCAGAGGGAAGGTAGGGGAGGGTGGGGGTAAGGGGAGAGATCAACCAAAGGACTTACATGCATGCATAAAAGCCTAACCAGTGGACACAGACACCAGGGAGGTGAGGGCATGAGTTGGGAGGGGGGGGGGGGGGGCAATGGACACATATGTAATCTTAATCAACAAAGAAAACAAAATGGATTAATGCTTGACATACAAATGTAAAAAGCTTATTATAAGTTTCAAATACAATTATAATCTAAGTAATTAAAATTAATCAAATTATATTAATATATAATTAAACATACCAATTAAAAACTAATAAATCCTATACAAATATTAAAAAAAAACACCATGTTTTCAGGTTACTGGGGATATTAAATCTGCCCCCTCCCCCCCGAATCCCTCTTTGCCTCCCTAGTGCCTATAAAAGACTTGTTCCTGCCAGAATGTGTAGAGACTCAGCATGGTGTTTCTCTATGTGAATGTGTGAGAGTGATTGATATTCTGGGGACTGACCCCACTCCTCGGAGTCTTTTATTTGTGAAATAACCACATTATAGTTGAATAAGAAGACCTCTCCTCAACCCTATTTTACTACTCCCATCCCCCACCATGCAGAATTTGATATCTACCATTACTGGCATGATTTAATACTTTTTTATATACTAGAGGCCTGGTGCATGAAATTTCTGTACTCAAGGGGGGGTCCCTCAGCCCAGCCTGCACACTCTTGCAGTTTGGGAGCCCTTGGGGGATGTCTGACTGACAGTTTAGGCCCACTCCCCAGGGAATATCAGTCAGATATTCTTCGTGCTGCTGTGGTGGTGGGAGAGGCTCCTGCCACCACCGTTGCGCTCACCAGTCATGAGCCTGGCTTCTGGCTGAGCAGTGCTCCCCCTGTGGAAGCACATTGACCACCAGGGGGCAGCTCCTGCTTTGAGCATCTACCCCCTGGAGGTCAGTGCAGGTCATAGCAACCGGTCGTTCCACCTTTGGTCAATTTGCATATTAGCATTTCATTATATAGGATGTTCATATCCAGAAATAATATATGACTTTACTTTCTGTTTTTAAACTTCATATAGATGGTATACCCATCCTTTTGCAACATTTTTCTCAGCAATATGATTATGAAACTTATTTATGCAAATGCATGGATATGTCATTTACTAATTTTAACTGCTGTAAGGAGTTGCGTTCTAAGAAGAGGCTACAATTTATACATCTGTTTTGCTATTGATGAACATTTGAGGTAGTTTCCAATTCCACTGTTATTACAAACTGCTACTATGAATATTGTTGCATATGTTTCATTGTTTATGTGTGCACAATTCCTCAAGGGCATTTCCCCGGGAGTAGAATTGTTAGAAAATGCCATGTGCATCTGAAGCTGTATTTTTCCAAAAGGGCTATTTCAATTTACTCTCCGACCAAGTGCGTGGGAATTCCCATCAGTCCCTCCTTGTCAACAGTTGGCATTGGGATTTTCACCAATCTTACTAATATGAAATGGTTTTTCATTGTTGACTTCATTCTCTCTTCCTACTACAGTGGTTCCTTTTCTTCTAGTACACCAATAATGTCTCTCAGTGTACAAAAAGAAAATCTCTTGGAAATACACAACCATGCCTAGCTTTCATACGGGAAATGGACCCTCCATTTGCACCTGAGAGCTCATTCACTCTTTCATTAAACAAACGTTACCAGTCTGGCTGAGAACACAAAGATGAATAAGACATACTCCTTGCTACACAGTCTTGAGGAGAAAGCAGACATGCAAAACAAATAAGAAGGGATCATTAACAGATTGATCATTTATTATGAGTAGAGAAGGAACTTGCAAAAGAGGGAGATAGTGATTCTGTCAGAGGCCCAAGCAGGCTTCCTGCAGAAAATGATATCCCAGCAGAACTCAAGATAAATAGGGTCAAATGATATTCCAGCAGAACTCAAGGGTCAAAATACTGAAGTAAGTATTATGCTCCCATCTGACAGATAAAGAAAGTGAGGTCTAGAGAGTTATCACAAATGTGGGTAAGTACATGGGGAAGGAAGAAACTGAAGCTAGACCTGTGGCTCTAACATCGGTACACACCCAAGGACACAACATGTTTGAGAAATCCCAAAGTCTCAATTGGCACCAAAGCCCTGTGGATGCAGATTGGTTAAGCACTGAAAAGTGTAAAAAGCATGACTCACTCACACAAGATGACTCACCCAGATATCTGGTTTGACTTATGCATCATTTGAATTTTCAGTTGGCTTCAGCCCTTCTGCCATTAGTTTTTTTGCTGCTCATCAGCAAAATATTTTGTGATTGCTACAGAGAGGGACTGCTATGTCAGCGAGTCTGCTGCATGCCCACTTCAGATCTGAGCTTAATCACCCTGGGCTCCGAGGGAGTAACTTTTCTAATCATAAAGGACACTGCAGACCACTAAGGACCGCTAAGAGAACCTGGGCTTCTGGCTGGGGGTGATGTTGAAGGTCTTCGGCAGAGGAGTGCTGTGGTCCACCTTAGTTTAAGCAGGAAGACTAGATGCTGGTTGAGAAGGTCAGCAGGTGGACAAGGGTGGAAACAGGGAGAGCAGTCAGGAAGATGTTGCAAAAATCCAGACAAAAGATGATGGGGCTGGGCCAGGGTGCTAGCAGTGGAGATAGGCCTCTGGTTCTATTTTAAAGGCTAAACCTACGGTTTTCCCTGATAGATGCATGTGAGCCTTACAGGAAAGAGGGGAGTCCCTTCCTGTATCCATATTCTTTCCTCAGAAAACTGCCCAAAGGACCAGTGGAGGTAGTCTTGTTAGGAGCCGACACCTGATACAGTTACAGGTCCTCTCTTGTGGAGACGCCTACTTTGCCTTTGCCATCTATTTGTCGTTAACACTGAACCATGGAGCTCCCTAACATGCACTGGGTATTTAGAAAAAACTTTAAAAAAAAAAAGCTTTGAAAAATACTGAGCTCAAAAGATGCTCTTATAAATTGTTTTCTCATTGGCTCTGTGATATGCAGAAAAAGCCATACTAAGAGAATGGTATACATATGTTAATTCCTGCTCAGTCCTGGATCCCAATGAATGAAGTTGGTTCCAGGACTCATGAAGGCCTGAGACGCTGGTACCTCCTAATTGCATAGGATGCTGTGCTTCTGTCTTCTTCATATGCTTCCAGGCATAGGTGTTTGGGTCTTGCTCTATGTCCTTAATCTTCTGGGAGTCCTACTCCTTGCCCTTAAATCTTGGTAGCATCACAGCGCTGCCCCTGGCCTGCTTTTCTGCGCTCCTTGTGAAGTATACTTCGCATATAATCAGTCAGTAGAATGTAGGATGTTGTGCTTTGCAGGAATCTAAATAGTGAGTGACTAGGGCGGTTCCCTACTGGTTTTCAGCTAATTGGTAAAACAGAGGATTTTAGGGCTATAATTTGGAAGCCAAGATCCTTTTTCAGGCCTACTCTGACATCCACTCTCTGGGGGAATGAGGAAGCTGCTAAACAAATGATTATTTATTTCACAAACTTCCCTGCATCTCCATTATATACAGGCAGCGTTCCAAGTGTCCAAAGCCAGATGGAAATAAAGCACAATTCCTGATTTCGAAGAGCTGACAGTCAAATAGAAGAGACGGATTAATAAAGAGATCAGCCCACAGGGTCAGTGAGGGAGGGTGTCAGGAAGAGGCTGCCTCAAAGCCCAGTGCAACTCGGGGAGAAAGGGAGGAGGATGGGGAAGAAGAGGGAAGAGGAAGAGCATTTCAGGTGTGGGAAATGGATTTGGGGTTGGAAGCCTTGGGTGAATTTTTACCCAACCACTTGCAGGAAGGCAGGGCTAAATTTGAATCCAACATTCAGCTATGGTATGTGGGCTTCTGGCATGCTGAACAGATGGGCCCAGAGCAACTCTTCAGAGCCATCTGGTCAATGCCCATGTTTCCCTCCCTGGGTGAGGCTTCAGCCTTGCTGACCATCAGTTTCAGTCAAAACCCAGGGAGATTCCAGATGTTTTTCAAATTATATTTATTTTAAAATAAACAAATAGTATTGTCTGTGTGCTGGGCAGTGTTGTAAGCACTTTACAGATTGCAATCAATTTAATCCTAGAAAAGCCCATGGGGAGGGGAGCAGTACTGTTATTATCTATATGACAGGTGAAAAACTGAGGCAACAAGATAGAAAACTTGCCCGAGTTGAAACAATGAGTAAGTGCAAGAATTCAAGGCCAAGCATTCGGGCTCCAGAGTCCATGATCTTAGCTCTTGGTTCTTGCTGCTGCTTCTGTAAACAGGGTGCAGAGTTCTTGAGTAATGATGGAGGTCTCCAGTCTCTAGCTTCAGCAGCAGAACCCACAAGGAGCAGGCAGGAGCCTATGTGATGGAGGTGTGTACCTTGAGAGGAGGTGTCTGGAAAACATCCCAGACAGGTGATGAGGCTCAGAGCATCTGCAACTCAGAAAAGTAGTCTGGGCTGGAGCTAAGAAATTGAGAGTCATTAGGTTAAAGGTGGCCATTAAGGTCTCATTATGAGTTGAATGTATTAGATTCCTAGAGCTGCTATAATAAATTACTGCAAACTTGAAGGCTTAAACCAACAGAAATTTATTCTCTCAAAGTTCTGGAGCCCAAATATCTGTGACCAAAGAGTCAGCAAGCCATGCCTCCTCAGAAGATTTTAGGGAATGACGCTTCTTGTCTCTTCCAGCATCTGGTGGTCCCAGGTGTGCCTTTGCTTGTGGCTGCATCACTCACCTCTGCCTCCATCTTTACATGGCTACTTCCCACTTGTGTATCTCTGTGTCCTCCCCTTTTCTTGTAAGAACATTTGCCATTGGGTTTAAGACCCTCCCTCCATTCAGTGTGGGGTCGTCTTTAGATCTCTAACTTAATTACATCTACAAAGACCCTGTTTTCAGATAGTTTACATACACGGATTCTGAGGGTTAGGATTTAGATCTCTTTGGGTGACATTATTTAAACCACTACCATGGATGAGCTTGTTCTGGGATGATCTTGAGTAAGGAGGCAAGTATACACGGGGCAGGATAAAGGGAGAAGACCAACATTTGGGGAGATAAATGAAGAACCCTGAGAGGAGACCAAAAAGAAGGCATCAGCAATAGAGAGATAGTTAAGAGAGAAACCCAAGGAGAGTGTATTTCTATATGAAAAGAATGTCATGGGCCACAATGTCAAATATTATTAAGAAGTGTGCACCTGAGTTAGCAGAGAGGAGGTTTTTGGTGATCTTGGAAGAACAGTTTTTGGGGTTTTTTTGTGTGTTGTGTTTTTTTCCCCCAGTTTGGCAGTGCTGATGGGAAAAGGTAGCAGCCTGGAGCTGGACTCCCTGGGAGCCAACGCTGTCACATCATTTGCACACTGTTCAATGGCATTGTACACATTAGCAGCCGAGAAAAACCCAAATAAGGACACTGATCTCTTCCCCTCCCTCATCTTCTCATGCATCCATAAGTGTGTTTCACATTAGCACTCTCTCCTACAATACATTGAAGTGAAGATAAATGGATGAGTTTGTCTATAGAAGGTAATTATTTTAGATGACAATATTTTGACTTTCCAGTTCCTTTAAATTAGTTTTACATGGTAGGTGGCCAGTTCACATTTTAGAGTTTGCCCAGGAGCTGTTGTAATGGTGTCTTCAAACATAGATACCCATGCTCCCGAAATGTCAACAATCAGCTCTGTTTCTGGTAACATTAAATGACCTTTCTTATATTTTGAGTTTCACTGGTGCGCTTGCACTATTGTCGGTAGTCTGGGGAAAACAGCGCATGGAGCTGATCCCAAGCAGAGTTTAGATGCTTTAAAAAATTACCTTCTTTTATCTGTGAGCCTAAAATAAGAATGTAACTTTTCTTACAGTTCCCAGAGTTCATTTCAATTAAATCTTAATGAGGAAAAATGAGACAAATGGGTCCATGAGCATTACCTCTCAGACCTTTTAATTTTTATAAATTCACTTGCAGACTGAGGCTTACCCTGTTGCAATTATTTCATTTGGCTCTTGAAAATTTCACCCGAATTGCATACGGCGGGTGCCAGAGGCAATCATGTGCTCCCGGGCCTAACTCCTGTAGTCATGTTATCCATCTAAATCTATAATCGGAGAGGGGCATGGTCGGGAGGTGAAAAGTATCATTTGTCACAGCATTCTTGCGGAAAGATGGCTGGAGCTCTGGGAATACGGTGGTAGGGGCAGTTTTTCTTCTCATTAGCTGCCTTATTTGTAACTGCAGGGGCTGTCAGGAGCAGGGACTTAATAACCTTCAAGTTTTTGTGCATTAACATAAAAAAAGATTGCATGTATTTTGGGCAAATCATGGCCCCCTTGAGGGTATCAGACATACTTTTGCTGGTGAATATGGAATAACCCTTCTTTGGGGAGCTCTTGGCTGAATTAAATATATAATTGAAGTGGATTCATCTAGAAGGAGACATTTATGCTGATTGAGTGCACAGTTTGGTGATGCTAAACCTTGACTTGGAACACCTTTTCAATTCTCCGTGGATAAAGTTGGGAGGAAAGTACCAGCAATGTATTAATATAATAACAGAGAGCAAGGGATGCATTTTGTACTCAGATGTGATTGTCTCTTTATCTGCTATGCCTTTACATGCATTGGGGGATCTCGGGAAGAAACCCCAAATCCTCAGTGTTATGAAGAGGACCAGAAAATATGTAGCCTGAAGGATCTCAACTAAAAGGCCAAAGGGAAAGAGGAAGGGAGGGAGGGACAGAGAAGTAAAATCTGTAATCCTTTTCTTTAATACAGCTCATGTTTCTTCTTGAAACCTTTTTTCTCTTAAGTCTCTTGATTTTCCTCCTCTGGCACTAGCTGGCCTTTCTCAGTCTCTTGCCTCAGAACTCTGCACAGATTTCTTCTTGTCTTTTTTACACCTATTTTCTAGAAGGTCTCCTTCAGTCCCATGCCTTTTAATTCAATCTCTAAACTCCTTAATTCCTATTTCCTGCCCCCACGTCTCCTGCAAACTCCAGCCCCATATGTCTCACTGCCTGCCGAACACTTTCATGTGGAGGTCTAACAGATGCATCAAATTCTTCTTGTTCAGATCCTGACAGTCTCAGGCCAACATCGTGGGGGTTTTCTCTAACTCCCTTCTTTATCTCACAGCCCCCATCCTTGCTGTTGAAACCCTGCTGGCAACTCTTCAGACTTGCATCTGATGACTCCACCTCTCCCACAGCCAAGCCAATGCAACTTCTCTCCCTGTTTCCACTCAGTCTATTCTCTACCCAGAAGCCAGAATTATCATGTTAACTGTAAATTGAATAATGTTACAGCACCTTTCCTCAAAACTCTCCCATGTTTCCTCCTCTCAGAACAAAATCCTAAGTTCTTGCTTGGCCTACGAAGGTTTTATGAGGTCTGGACTACAGCTTCCCTTCTTCACCACTCTTCTCCACCATCTGTCCAGCCACCTGGTCTTCCTCAAGTGCACCAACATGCTCCCTGCCACAGGCCTTTGAACTTGCAGTTCCTACTTCCTTGACTGCTTTTTCCTGGATGTTCAGAGGGTTCTCTCCTTCTCGGTCCTCTCTCCAGTAACTCCAAATCAATCCTCCCTGATCCCCTTCAAAAACAGCCCGCATGCACCCACATACTTGAATCTCCTTATGATCTATGTTTCCCTCATAAAGCTTACCATTTCCTAACCCATTTATGTATATTTGTTTGTTTATTGTTTACCTCTCTTCAGTAGATTATAAGACTGAGGAGAGCAGAAACTTAATTTCTGTGCACTGTTGTCTAGCACAATATCTGGTACAGACTGAGTACTGAGTCATTAGTAGGAGGAAAAAAAAATGATTGAGAGAGAAGGTGGGAAAAAAGCTTGTTTTGAAAATTGCTTAAACTTCAGTAACAAGGATAGATGAATGAAAAGGATGCTCTTTACTTTTTTTCTGCCAAGGGCCATTTGGATACTTATAACATCATTCACGGGCCATACAAAATTACCAACTTAAAAATTAGCCTCCTCTCTTTGGTCAAACATTTAATGAACTCACCCCTAAAGCCTTGGCAGGGCCAGACCAAATGATTTTGTGGGCCTTACATGGCCTGTGGGCCAGATGTTCCCCACCCTGATGTAGTTCAACCCTTGAGTGTCATGTCCAAAAGGAACCCTCTCAAGGCTTTCCTTTGCACTGAGAGTGAGATGAATTATAAGGATAACCATCACCAGACCCCTGCCTCTCTCATCCTTTCACAGTCTCCTATAGTCATCACTCCAGCCTTCCTCAAATATGTCAAACCCTTTCTTTCCTCCCACCTACTTAGAAGGCTCTGTGTCCAAATCTTGGCATGGTTGGAAACTTTGCAGATATTATCACTGAAGACTTTCACTAACCCTTCTGACCCTTCTCTAACCATTTTCTGTTACATAGCCCTGTTTTATTATCTTCATGGCATTCACCCATTTCCAAAGTGTCTTGTTTATGTCTTCACTTTTCTAGCTTCTCCCTTTAGGTTATGAGCTTTGTTGGGGCAGAGGCCTTTTCTGTCTGACTTTCTTGCTGCTGTATGCCAAGTGCCTATATCTCTGCCTGGCACATGGTAGGTGTTCTGTCATTATTTGCTCAGTGAATGAGTCATTAAGGCTGCCTTCCAGGACATTGGCCTTCCTGTGTTCTCCTGTCATCACAGATGATGAATATGTACAGGTTTGCTGCTCTGTGCATGGCAGTGAGCTGGCACCTGGGAAACAGGTAAAATGGCCACAGTTCTTAACAGAAAGTACTCCTGGAAGTAGAAAAGACTGAGGCATAAAATAGTTCGGAAAGAAAGCATCCCCCAAGCCACCCAAAAACCGATAAGCTAAATTTTCATTCCTTTGGACAAACCTTTCAAATAGAGGCTCCCCATGCCATCATGGAGTACCATTCCTTCCAGTTGAGTGTGGTGCCATGTGGGTGTGGTAGCCAAATACCCAACTCTGGGTGTCACTTGCCTTTTATGTTATATATCAGATGAGCTTTAAAGTCACCCTTGTAGCATCCTTCTCTTCCATCAGATTCTAATACGCTTTCTTATGGAGCTGGGGGTTGAAGTGATAACAGCTGTGCCGGTAAATAGCACATAGAGTTTCTTGCCTGCTGCCCAGCCCTTACCCAGGATGCCCCAGGAAGGATGAGACACACTTGACTGTCATCCATCATGTCTGTCACAAAAGAGGAAGAAAAGGCTCAGGAACCCTGGCCATGGTGATCACCTGGGTTTCACCAGCTCCTTGTCTCATACATGACTATGCAAATATTCAGGTTCTACTGTGCAGTAGCACAGAGTAGTGTTTAACAGATCATCATCATTTTAATCAATCCTGTGCTACTGATTTGGTGGACATCACCGTTTTTTCTTTATAGCATATGCAGCCTCTCAGGTAAAGCACAGAACTCTTGGTTAGACAGAGGTAAGGCACTTCTCTGTAAAATTTGGGATTTTCTTAATTTTGAGTAAAGATATAAAAGTTGTCTAAGGCTGAAAAAACTAGTCAGAGAATCATCTGACATCAAATGATATTATTACCAAAATTGGGAAAACAGCCCAGGGACTCTAAAAGTGTCCCAAGCAAGATGATTCTTTCTCACAGATCGTTACTCAGTGAAATTCAGTCCAATGCATATTTTTTCTGTGCCTGGCTCTTCTGTCTTTTTCCAAGTAATTGCCATATCACTGCTCTCGATGAACTTACAATCAAGTTGGAAAGGAGGAAACTGTCTGTTAATAATTCTTAGATGGGTATACATACCCAGGGAACCTAAATGGTCCAGTGAGGCTGAAAAATAAATTGGGGTGGGAGAGCTGGGGAAAATAAAATACAAAGATGAGTAGATTACTTAATGTCTCACACGCTGGGCTTAGTGATTCAGACATTATCTGCTGAAGCAGTGGAGTCTTTGAAGACTTTTGAGCAAGAAAGTGAAATGGTATCAGCCACTTCATGAATATAATACTAGCAGTAGCATGTTTTCTATGGTATTTTCTGGAATATTTCTACTTCTCTATATTGTCCACAAGACATATGTCATTTTGAGATAAAGATTGAGAGGGAGAAAGAAGAAAGAAAGAAAGAAAGAAAGAAAGAAAGAAAGAAAGAAAGAAAGAAAGAAAGAAAGAAAGAAGAAAAGAAAAGAAAAGAAATTGAGGTGCCAGTGTATTTAAAACCATAGTAGTCAATATAAGATAGGCTATGCTGGAGTAAATATAAGACCCAACTTTGCAATTTGATTAACCCACTTGAGGAGTTGCTTTTCTTGCTTTGAAAGTCCAGCATGAATTGGCCACCCTACTCCATCTTGGAACTGTAACTTCTGGAAAACACAGTGTCCATGGTTGCTCTATCAGGGAAAAAACAATTAGGAGAACACAATTGGCTACTTTAGTCTGAGTGACAACTCACTTCCATTCCCAGCCTATTGGCCAGAGCTAGTCATGTGACTTCAACTTAACTGCAAGGGAGGCTGGGAGATGCATGAGAGCACAGGATGTATGATGCACACTAACTCTGCCAGAGTGATGGTAGTGAGTTTTCAGTGAATTTGATTTTTTTTCTATTGGATAAGAGAAATAGGAATGAACTCCTGGACTCCAAATGAGAAAAACATTGTTTGATCATTGCCATTTGGGGCGGCTGAGTAAATTTGGTACAAATTCATGTAAGGAATTGAAAGTTAAACTATTTTTGTGCAACATGGGGCTAAAAATACTCCCTGCCTTGCCTTCTTCACGGGATCAAATGATAGACTATAATGTTTGTGATTATGTTTCATAAACTGCTAGGTGTTGTGCAAAGCTAATCTATTATCATCATTACCACTATCATCACCATGGTTACCAAAGCCGAGGAGGGCAGAAACTGCCCTGGTCTGTGTATGTGACCAGGGAGAAGTAAGCTCCTGCTTCTCCTTCTAGCTTTATTTTTTTTCCCTCTTTTTTCCAAGTGCCTTGCACTTCAACCTTGCTGAACTCAATTTTCCAAACATGCTTGATCTTTCCTATGCCTTTAGATACTCTTCTCCCTCTGCTTGGAATGTCTTCCCTCCCTTCCTTCACCCAGAAAAATGCCCCAAGGCTGAACACATAATCCCCTGATCAGTAAAAGCATCCTTGCCCCCAGCTCTAAGATGGCTTGTGTTTCCTCCCTGTATCATATCTCTGTTGTGAAACTTTGCCTCCATATCACCCGTGTCTGACACACCCTACTAGGCTGTGAGCACCCTCTGATGAGGGACTGGGTCTTAGGCTTCATTCACCCAAGCAGTTTTAGAACTGAGATGGCATGAATTGCAACCCCACACTCAACCTGCTTGTTTTTGTTTTTGTTTTCATCTGTAGCATGAGGATAACAAAAGGGATTGCCTCGGGGCTGTCATTGTGATTTAAAAAACACACCCACATGCAAAGTGCTTAATAATAATGCCCAGTACATAGTAGGTGCTCACTAAATGTTTGGTGAAGGAAGGAAACAGTGGATCAATGAGTGAGTGATTAAGGTGGTATTGCACAGATGAAGAAACTCAGGCTTTGGGGAGGTTATCTGCTCAAGGTCACACAGCTAGGTTGAGCTGGCTGACTCCAACAACCCCTCCTTTAACTGCTGTCTCTGTGTGGCACATAGCAGGTGCTCAACAAAAGGGTGAAATAAACATCAGAATCAATAAGCCGGGATCAGAACGGTGGGAAAGGAAAGGCAGTGTGGAATGAAGCCTTGGAAAGCACTCCTCATCTCCTTCCTGCTGAATCTTCACTGTTGTGATTCTCTCTCTCTCTCTCTCTCTCTCTCTCTCTCTCTCTCTCTCTCTCTCTCTCTCTCTCTCTCCTGGTTAGACATTTCTGGTTTCCTTCCAAGAGATAGAAAGGGAAATAGCCTGTGCAGCAGGATTGGAAGCCTATGGGCTCAGAGCAGGGATTTTTTAAATTTCACAGGTTACCCACCATGCTCAGCAGCCCAGCTCACAAAGTCAGTCTCTTTTGTATTTTTTTGTTTTTTTAATTGATTTCAGAGAGGAAGGGACAGGGAGAGAGAGATAGAAACATCAGTGATAAGAGAGGATCATTGATTGGCTGCCTCCCACCCTGCATGCCCTCCACTGGGGTATGCTCCTTCTAATATTTTTTATTGAATTTATTTGGGTGACATTGTTTAATAAAATAATATAGTTTTCAGGTATACGATTCTATAAGACACCGTCTATATATTGCATTGTGTGTTCACCACCCCAAATTGTCTCCTTCCATCACCATTTATTCCCCCTACACCTCTTTTTCCGCCATCCACCCACCCTCCTTTTCCTCTGGTAATCACCACATTGTTGTCTGTGTCTATGAGTTTATGAGTTGGTTTGATTTTTTTTTTCTTAATCCCTTCACCTTTTTCACCTAGCCCCCCAAGTGCCCTCTCCTCGGACAGCTGTCAGTGTGTTCTTTATCTATGGGTCTGTTTCTATTTTGTTTATTAGTTTTATTTATACCCTTAGATATTTAGGATTTAGTGTTCATGCTGTTCTGCGTCATTTGTTGTTGAACTACAAAAATGGTCATTTTTATTTACCAAAAAAAAAGGTCCAGGCTATTAATAGGTTTGGGAAATCCTGTATCCTCCTCTTCAGAATGCAGCTGAAGGCTCTGAGAAGTCCTGCAGAAAAGAAAGTGTGTTTAGTTTCGGTTCATTCAATAAATTATCTCAAACTTCTTCATTCTTGGGTATTTTAAAATTCTCTTCTCTAACACTTATTAACATCTGCAAAATACATCATGCGACTTATTGTTCAAATACATGGTATATAAGCCCTGGGCTTCATTTCCTGCCAGTTGTCCCTCCAGCAATGTCAGACACTCTCCCGGGGTGCCATACCACCGGAGCATTTGTACATCTGCACGGATGTTCCCTCCTTTCAGCCTGAAAAATTCCTCTTCACATTCCGAGCCTGCTTCAGTGGACCTCCCTCTTCAGGAACTCTTCTCTGACCCTCAAAGGGAATAACTCCCTTCTCTGAGCCAAAGGATCCCTGCCAGGCCAGTCAGTGTCCAGAGGGGCCAGAGCATTGCATGCAGGCCTTCCTGGGGTGTCAGCCCCACCAAGAGGTTCCTCTTTCTACTGGCTCAGATCCCAAAGTTGCCAGGAGGGCCACTGCCATCTTCTTCACATGCCCATGCATCATCGGGCAGGGCGAGTGGGACAGAAGAAGCACTTTATCACTTATCCATAGGTCTTATTTATGTTTTAGTTTTTCACACTGAATGGTAATTGTTTTTACTTGTCCATCTTTCTTATTAATCTTTGAGCTCCTCTGGGTTAGAGAATAATGCTTATGTATTTTGGCATCTCCAAAAACTAGGCTAAGGTTCATCTAAAGTCCAGTAGATTTTTGAAAAACACTCCTTTTCTTTTATTGTTTGTTTTAATTTAATGCAAAGAATAAGGAAACATACAGTGCTAGGATCTGGTGGCTGGGTACCTGTTATGGGTGCTCTGAGCTGAGTGATCTCAAGGTAAATGGGAAGGTCTGCATGAGGGAGGCAAGAAAAGTGGGGACAGGTGGACAGTGAGGGGGAACCCTTCCAGAATCTTCATCTGAACGTGTCCTAATCCATTCTGGGTCCTATGTCCTCCTTCTTATTGGGATCTCCACTGAGCTGCTCTCTTCAGAATTCACATTGGAAATAAAAATAATTCCAGCCCTGGCCAGTGTGGCTCAGTTGGTTGACAGTCATCCCATGCACCAAAAAGTTTTGGGTCCAATTCCAGATCAGGGCACATGCCCTGGTTGTGGGCTTGATCCATGTTTCACTCTCACTTCAATGTTTCTCTCTCTCTCTCCTTCTTCCCTCCTCTTTCTCTAAAAATCAATAAACTATGCTCTAAAAAAATGAAACAAAGAACAATTCCATATCATTTTTCATCTACCAAATTGGCAGGCTTATTGTTGAAATGAGATATATAGTGGTTGTGAAGATACACAAAAATGGATGCCCTTTTGAATTGCTTGAGGAACATAAATTGGCACAACTATATGTTTCAATGTTTGTTTTTTTACTCAAGGCAAGCACAGGCCTTTGGCCAAAACCACTCATAATAAAATGTGCATTTTCCTTATCCCAGTGTTTCCCAGACAAGAGGCAAGGATTCCTGAAAAGCCAGTTCAGAATGTCCAAGGAAGGAAGATGGGAATTGTGGGGCTACGCTTCTAAGACCCTAACAATGGCAGTTGTCTCATCCACATAGAAGTATCATGATGGCCTGTGGATTTTAAGATAGAATCTGAGATAGCCTAAGAATTAAAATTTTATTTATTTATTATTTTAGGGAGAGCGAGAAACTTTGACTCATTATTCCACTTATTCATGTGCTCATAGGCTCATAGCTTGTATGTGTCCTGACCAAAGGTCAAACCCACAACGTTGGTATGTGTCAGCTGGTCCAATGCTCTAACCAGCTGAGCTACCTGGCCAGGGCCTTAGTTAGAATAATAATTGCTAGGACATTCACCACATTTTGCCCCATAGAAAGTTTGGAAATGTGGCCAAATTCACTGGAGCTTGGACTTTCAAATGTCTGTCATCCCTGAAAGCAGTGTGGTTTGGTGAGCACCTACGTGATTTGAACGTGGGATGAGCATCACTCTCTGCAAGGCTCTCCCACCTCCCGGGTTTAGAATCATCCCCCCTGAAAGCTGAAATTAGAGCATGGCATTTGAGAGGGGGGCTCTGTTGCTGTTGTGTAAGCAATAATGCAGGGTCCTCGCATGCTGTATGGTATGAATTGTGTTGCTAATTGTATTGTTATGAATGTGCTTGAGAGCATTATTAATGCAGGAAATACCAATACTTTAAAGCTTCACTGGCAGTGAGAGTTTGCTTCAGCAGGCATGAGCTGGCCTGTGAGCCTTAAATACTTTCTTGCTTAGAGTCATTAATCCAGTGGTTCTCAACCTTCCTAATGCCGCGACCCTTTAATACAGTTCCTCATGTTGTGGTGAACCCCAACCATAAAATTATTTTCGTTGCTACTTCATAACTGTAATTTTGCTACTGTTATGAATCTTAATGTAAATATCTGATATGCAGGATGTATTTTCATTGTTACAAATTGAACATAATTAAAGCATAGTGATTAATCACAAAAACAATATGTAATTATATATGTGTTTTCCAATGGTCCTAGGTATCCCCTTGTGAAAGGGTTGTTCGACCCCCCAAAGGGGTCGTGACCCACAGGTTGAGAACCGCTGCATTAATCAGTACTCCCTTTGAATACGTTTAATTAAAATTTTTGACTTCCAGCAATTATTATTTTTCAGTGACCCCCAAATAAAATTTTTTTGGAGGGCAAGGTCTTTTGTAAAAGTACCCACCTCGTGACAACAGGAAGGTGGTGGAAGTGCTGCCTCCTCTACCAGACTTGCTCTCCTGAGAGAAGGTTCAGCTTTATGGACAGGAATAAAACCCTGCTCAGAGTCAAAAGGAAGGGAATTCCACTGAGGACGTAATTTGGCTGTGTCATTTGCTGCCCCGTGTTTAGGACCCATCATACAGCACTTTGGAGGCCACCTAGCTGGCTCTGAAGTTTACTGTCTCTTGCATTTGCCAATACTTCTCCACACACGATTTCACCTTGTCTCCTCCAACTCGTGGGGCAGCTGATGTCATTATTCCCATCATTGCAGGCCTGAATGGGTGTGTAACTGCAGAAATGATGTGTTGGTGGGAGCGGGAAGGCACTGTGTTCTACACCTTGTACCTTACCGTATTTAAACCTCATAACAACCCAGGACCGAGCTTTACTAACCCATTCGGACTACATTGAGGCTTGAGGAGGTTAAAGCCTCGCCAGGGCCACACAGCTCGTAGAGCCCAACTGAGGTTAGCACCTGGGTCTGACTCCCAAACCCAAGCCCCTTCCTTGTTTCCTGCAGGGTCAAGTTGGTGGATCTTCCCCTTGGGGTAGCCAACCATCCCATTTGAATGGTTTGAGGAGTCTCCTGGGATATGAAATGTCTGGCTTTAAAATCTGGGAGAGGCCCAGGCAGACCAGAACAAGTTGGTCACCCTAATTCTATTCTGTAATTCTTTTGATTTATTTGTTTGCTTGCTTATTTGTTTGTTAATCCTCACCCGAGGATATTCTTCCATTGATTTTTAGGGAGGGTAGAAGAGAGAGGGAAAGAGAGAGAAACACATTGATTGGTTGCCTCCTGCACAAACCCCAAACAGGGCCAAGGCCGGGGAGGAGCCTGCAACCAAGGTACATGTCCTTCACCAGAATCGAACCTGGGACCCTTTGGTCCACAGGCCCAGGATCTATCCATCATGCCAATCGGTTTAGGGCTAGTCCATAATTCTTTATTTTACTTCATCTTCCTATATGACTAAGATCGTGGGTTTATCCCAGGAAGGGGACGAAACTCTATCAACTGACTCCCTCCCTAGGAAGTGCTTGACATCCAATGAATGTCAAACTGACACATGGGGGAAGCAATTTGCCACCGTGAGCGACAGAACTTCGCTGAAACAAACACGACCCAGGACATCATACTCCGTGCCCATGGATCAGTTACTGCCAGATGCTAACACCTCAGTTGGAGTAGATTTCCCTCCAGCACTGCGTTTGGAGAACCGTTAGGGCTATTGTTCAGCACCAGGTATCATGGAGACAAATAACAGACGTGGTCTATTAGGATGGCAGACAGAAAAGCAATGTTTATCAAATGGTCACCTCTCCAAATACTGCGCAGCTGATTTCAGAAGCGCTCCAGGAGCTCATCACAGAGTACCAGGCTGCGACACTTCCCTAATAGAGTTGAAAATATGCTGGTGTTAATGTAGTTGGCACTAAAGAATAGGGAATAAATGCCTGGACGTTTGTCAGCTGATTAATCATTTCTTTGTAAGCAGTGTTTTTCCTTGCTTTGCTGCAACATCTAACCACAGTTCACTGGCTAAAGGCCAAGCTAGCTTTTGCATCGGCATATTCCCATGCACTGTGATTCTGTGCTTCTTGCCCATTTATTAATGCTGCAGACTTCCTACAATTTAGTCTAAAAATAGTATCGGCTCTGTGAACAAGGTGGCATGCATGCTTTAGCCCTGGTGTGGAAACATGGATGGCTGTGTGTGTGTGTCTGTGTGTGTGTGTGTGTGTGCCTACAGGGAACATTGTAATGCCCAAAACCCATAACTTATGATGCTCCTAAAAACCTTTATTTTTTGGTATACTGAAAATTAAAAAGGGAAGTAGGTAGAGAAAGATAAAGGGAGAGCAGGTTTTATTTTCCCAGAACCTCAGCTATGCATGATCTGTTTATTTTCAGTGCATAAACTGTTCATGCTAGAATAAAACCTCTGAAACAGCCTTTTGTTGGAGCCCTTTCTTCCAAAATGAAACTGTGCTGAACTCATCGTAGGTCCTATTCGGCTTCCCCATCCTTTTGAACTGCAAAGCGCCCGTGGAAACACTGCCGATCGGCCTGTTTCCTTATAGGATGTCTTGTAAAGTAGCATCCCTTTGGGGACTTTTGGGCAGAACGTTCCTCGATCGAAATGTTCCAACAGGACAGTTTTCCTAAACCACATCCCTGGTTTGAATATGTCCGCCTGTCTACTTAGCCATGCCAGCACTCAAGTAGGGGTGACACGGGGATGATTTCACGTGATTATTTTTGAGCCAGAAAACGTTAAACAAGACAAATAGCGTTGGAGAAGCCACGTGAACCTGCTGGAGCTGCCAGGGACGCAGGTGAGGAGTGAGAGGGGATGCATTTCATCATCGAAGTGAGAGCGATAAGGCCTCATTGCTGCACAAACAGAAGAAGGAGCGGTTTGCATATCAGATGCATCAGGTGTTTGAACTTGACGCAGAAACCCTGAGTGATGCATTATTTGCCTGGCAGAGAAATTAAGAGGAAGGAAATGTCATTCCGCAGCTTCACACAAGATAGCAAAGAGAGATGCTGGCCTGGGAAATGGTTGTTTCCTGGGCTGTTTCCCAAAGATACTGCTGGGAGCAAAGGGCGGCAGGGAGGGAACGCAGGAAGCGGGCAGCCCAATGCTGGCCTGACAAAGAGGACTTGGCCGAATATTTCTTTTTGAATCAGCATTGAGTTCAGAACCACGGGCTAGAGCAGTGATTGTGAACCTATGACACGCGTGTCAGAGGTGACACGCGAACTCATTTTTTTGGTTGATTTTTTTTTTGTTAAGTGGCATTTAAATATATAAAATAAATATCAAAGATATAAGTCTTTGTTTTATTATGGTTGCAAATATCAAACAATTTCTGTATGTGACACGGCACCAGAGTTAAGTTAGGGTTTTTCCAAATGCTGACGCGCCGAGCTCAAAAGGTTCGCCATCACTGGCCTAGAGAAAGCGATAATGTTGCAACAGTAGAGGGCAGTGAAAATAGGGGGGCTTTGGATACTCCATTTCTTCAGTAGACCTTTATTGAGCACCTGCTATTTGCTGAGTACCTTTCTGAGTATGGAATTAATAGGAGTTATGCTCAAATCTGGCTCCATTACTTTCTAGTGATGGGTCTGGGGACAAGGCACTTAGCGTCTCTAAAAATGGGGTGGTAGCCTCTGACAATGGGGATCATCCATCTTAACCCGTATGTTATTTTGAAGATAAAATGAGAGCATTTATGAATGGTGAGTCACCTCAGTCTCTCTAAGCCTCAGGTTGCTGATCTATACAATAAGGATAATAATACCTAAGTCCTAGAGCTACTGTGAAGTTTAGATGGGGTAGCAGAGCAACCAGGTGTGTGCCAGCCCTCCAAAGTACTGGGTGGCATCGTTAGGATTCCTTGTGCTAGCTCAGGTGAATAACACTCACATGCAGAAAGTCCCAGAAAAATGGCGATAGAGGATGGTCCCCACTTTGCCTATGTTCATACGAAATGAATATGTGTTTTGAACCAGAAATGAACTGGCTCCTGCTCAGGACTTAGGGTATATGGGGGATCAACCTCACTTACAGTGTGCCCTTGGGATACTTACCTTCTACAAGTGACCAAACTAAGATCCACCCAACCTAGCAGCATTGCAAACAGGAAGTCCTGAATCCCATAGCAGAGCTACAGCTTGCAACAAATTTTCAAAAACTAGCTAAGAGGACTGGGACTAGACCAGCCGTGGGCAAACTACGGCCCGCGGGCCGGATCCGGCCCATTTGAAATGAATAAAACTAAAAAAAAAAAAAGGCCGTACCCTTTTATGTAATGATGTTTACTTTGAATTTATATTAGTTCACACAAACACTCCATCCATGCTTTTGTTCCGGCCCTCCGGTCCAGTTTAAGAATCCATTGTGGCCCTCGAGTCAAAAAGTTTGCCCACCCCTGGACCCAGTGGAAAGGAAATGACCAGTTCGAGAGGGGAATACCTTGCCAAGTGTCGCAATGCGATGGAGAAGACAGACGCTGAGCAAGGAGAGAGAAGACCACAGTTCTGGTCTCCACTGCTGCAATCATGTCCGAGAGTGGTCTAGCTTTCACAGTTCCATGATTTTGGGAGCCTTGTGAATCTACTTACTGCTTTATCAACAATTTGAGAATTTGAGGCGCCACTCACTTGTAGTAGCCTACAGTCACCTGTGGTTGTGTTTTCTTGCTCAGGTTAGTTCTGCCAGTTAGACTCAACGAAGATGCTCCCCCAAGTTCCTCACTGTTCTCAGAGGCCCTGAGGAACCCATTCTTTCTCATATCTAAGGATTTCAGCATCACAAAAGGGCAAAGTGAGGCAGATATCAACCACAGAACTCTTTTAAACACTCACACACATGCATCACAAAGGAGCCTGAAGCCCCCACATTTGGATCTACTTAATGGTTAGAACAGGAGCAAATTTTCTACCACCATATACACATCTTCCATCAAGGGCACAGGGAGGCACAGAGCATTAAAGGAAAACAGTGAGATAATCACAGAGGAAGATAAGGAAGGAAAGCTTCCCATGTGGATACCTATACATTGATGGAGAAAAAGAATTTACAAAGGACTGCAATGTGATCGCTCTCCAGACTTTTAATACTCTGTGGGAGAACAAGCACAATGAAATTAGAAGCACTGCATGTTCAAGTGTCCGTGTCGCCCCAGAGAAAATTAGCAAAGGACAGGCTCCTCAGTGCCGAACTTGGTTCTGCCGAGGATGAAGGATTAAGCCTTGCTCTACCTGTGGCCTGGCCTCGTCAGTCCTGTGGCACTGAAATATCTACAGCCACCCGGCCAGAGTGGCTTAGTGGTTGAGTGTCGATCTATGAACCAGAAGGTCACGGTTCAATTCCCAGTCAGGGCAACCGATCAAAAATTCTCTCTCAACATGGATGTTTCTATCTCTCCCTTCCTCTCTGAAATCAATAAAAATATTTTTTAAAAGAAATATCTACAGCGGAGGCTCAGAGAGGACATTTCTCTCATTCATTCATTCAGCATTAATTTCCTTTTCTGCTTGCCTAACAAGTGCCAATATCTGATGATAGAAAGGTGGAATCCTCACCTCACCATCAGGATCCCATTTTCATTAGGAGAGCAGACATATATTCAGCTCGTTATAATGCAGGCTGATAGAAATGTGTTCACACTCTGAACATAAAAATTAATAGGGGGCTTAACTGCCTCAGTCTGGGGGCTAAGTTCAAGGAAGTCAAAGCTAACACGTCCCTGAAAGCTGTGTGACCTTGGACCAGTTACCCAATCTCTCTGGTCTTCTTTCCTTATCTGGCTTTGGGAGGATGAGGTGAGAAAACCCAGGGAGGCCACTGAGCCCACTTCCTGGTGTCTAGTAGACACCAAGTCCTGCTCACAATTAGGGGTAGTGAGTGATTCATTAACAAGCTCCTGAAAGTCAAGCTTTATGAGCATAGTTTTCTTCCCTCCTGCAACTTTTTCAAGGGAGCTTTGATGTCTTTGAAGAGTGGACACATGGCTTCCTCAGATCTTGGTTTGCTAGTAGACATGGTGCTCTGAATTAACTGGAGTAGATAGTAGGCATGACTCTATCTTTCCCAGGTTCCCTAATACCTGAGTTCCAGAGTAAAATTTGGCTTTGTACATAATGCCTTTGCCTGCATGAGGTCCCCCTGCAGCTGTTGTTTCCCCCTATCATGTACAGATCACCTTACCGCCTTCAGATTTCTCTTCATGAAGCAGTTTTTCCTCTTAAAATCTTCTCTCCTCCCACCATGCATCTGCCCATACCTTTCTGGTTCTGCTAACAGATGGCACGGCATTGAGGTCTACCAATTAGAAGGCCTGCTGCTTTTCTAGTACTTGTGTGCTTGAATTCCTACCTCCATGCTAGGCCCAGGAAAATGCAAAAATAAATAGACTCTGTCCTCAGTTGCTAACAGTCGGCATCTCTCCATTCTCAGGAGTCCCCAGACATTGGCACTCCTCTGCCCCAAACCTCCATGACTTCCCATCCCACTCAGACCAAGTCCAGCATCCCCTTTATCACCTTCATGTTTCAGTTTCTCATAGCCTCTTGGATTTCATCTCCTACTCTTCTTATTCCCTCCATTCCAACCACTCTCCTCTCCTTGATGTTTCTCAAAGCCCCCAGGCCTTTGCCCTTGCTGTTCCCTCTGCTCAGAATGCTATTGCTTCCTCCTGGAATGCTTTACCCCCAAATGCCTCACTTCCTAACTTCTCTTCCTTAGGTTTGCCTGAATATATTTACTAATTACTTTAGTAAATTATTTATTATATGAAATTTAAATGTAACTGGGCCTTCTGTGTTTTGATTTGCTAAATACGGTGGCCTTACCAGAGCTTTTTACTTGGGTGTCACCTTGTAGGTGATTATATTAGTTTTCTATTGCTGACAAGAGAAATTACCACACACTCAGTGCCTTAAAACAACACAACCTTATTATTGTACGGGAGATCAGAAGCCTGACAAGGACCTCACTGGGTCAAAATCAGGGTGTCGATCCCAGTCTCTGCCAACTCCATTTTCATAAAGTATTGCCATTGTCAACATAAATCCTGCTTTCTGCTTCAATCGGATCTCACTTCTATCCCCGGGAAGGGAAGCAGCTGCTGATAAAAGGTTGCACAGGGATGCAGGGATGGAGCCGCTGGGATAGAGCTGTGGGAGGACTGAGCAGCTGAGCGCTCCATCAGGGAGAATTCAGTCCTTCCTGTGTGTCACTGTGGAGCTGGAGGGCCAGTGTTGCCTGGCAGAAGCTCCCAGAAGGCAGGCAGGCAGGCAGGCATTCCAAGTGCAGGCCCACGCTGGGTGCCCAGTCAGAAGTCCAGATCCACACACTGACCACAGCTCAGAAATGCTCCCAAACAGCAGCCCTGGGGGTGCTGGCCAGAACCCCAGAACACAGTGCTGTCTTCAATCGTCTGTTGGTGTTTGCACCAGGGCAGGAGGCAGGCATAACCACGCAGCTAATGTTCAGGAGGGATTATAACTGCTGCAGCAACATCTACGTTCCTTGGAAACTGTCACTGACAGCTCCCAAGGACCATATCCAACGTCCCTTACTCACAATAGTAAGATTATAAGGCCCATTTGTAAATGCTAGTGTTTAACCCATTGTATGCCATAAGTGTCATAGACCAACTTTAAAATCGTTTTTTCATGAGAATTTTCAGCTGAAAATATTCCAGAACACCCGGATTGTAAGTAATATATTTATAATATTATAATAAATATTATAATTATAATATTTATATTATAATTTTTATAATATAATATATTATATTATATTATATAATTATATAATATAATATAATATTTATAATATTATAATATATTTATAATATTCATTGCAAATTGATTTTTTAATTAAATTCAAAATATCGTGGTGTGTGGGATGGTTTCCATTTTGGACACGTGGCAGTTAACTGGTTAAACATTACCTCCTGCAAGTACAGTGTCTCAGTTCCCCAGAAAAATAGCCAACATATTACAAAAGCTACCTGTTTCCACTGGGACCAGTGTGGACCAGGGCTAAGGCTCCCAGTGCTGTGATTGGCAGCAGTCATTGAGCGGGTGGGGGTGGGAGTTCTCCCTTGCTTGGAGACCCTAAGCAGCCAGTGTTTGTCTTTGGGCTATTGATGCCAAACACATCAAGATGCCAATGATGCTTTTCTGGTGCACAGGAAACACATGAAAGAAAAACTGTATGATATTTACCAGATCGCCATTCAGGGTTTCTCCTAATGGCGTTTGCAGAGAGCTCATCCTACAGAGTGCTTCTGCCTACATCACTTGTACCTCTCAGCTCTACTGGGGGACAGAAGCTGAGGCCTTGACCAATGACCACTGCCTGCCTCTCTACTGTGGCTTGCTCTCTAATCCTACTCTGTGGCAGTTTCCGATGCTACATTCTCTCTTACATTCACATGTGCATTCCCTCTGCCTAAGATGTCCATCCCTACCTTTGTCCCAGCCATCTTCTTGTTCATCTGTCTGTCTCCTTTTAGGTCTCGACTTAAATATCAGTTCCTCATGGCAACCTTTTCTGTCACCTCTTGCCCTTCTCCTTTGTAATACACAGCCCATTTGAAATTCTTGTTTATCACCTGTCCCCCACCAAGACAGTTAGCTGTGTCTGCCCTGTTCACCATCACATCCCTGGTACCCAGGTTACTACAATTATGAAGTGGGAAATGCAAGAGCTGACCCATTTTCTGATGTCTACTCACCTATTTGGTTTTGTTTCCATTCTATTATATTCATATATTCAAACATTCATTCCACAAACATTAGATCCATTGCCTGGTGCTGAGTAATATTAAAAATAAAATAAAATAATAGGACACAGTTTATCTCTTCAGTTCTTTATAATCTATTGGGGATACTATGATAGTTCTCTGTCAATTTATCTAGGCTATTGTCTTAGTCAGCTCAGGCTGCTATAACAAAATACCATTACTGGGCGGCTTAAACAACAAACATTTATTTTTCACTGTCAGCTGGAAAGTCCATAATCAAGGTGCTGGTTGATTTGGTTCCTGGTGAAAGCTCTCTTCCTGGCTTGCAGATGGCTGCCTTCTCACTATGTCTTCACATGAACTTTCCAGCATGTGCATATATGGAGAGAAAGAGACAGATCTCTGATGCCTCTTCCTCTCCTTACAAGGCTACCAGTCTATCAGATTAGGACCCTACCCTTACGACTTCATGACCTTAATTATCTCCCACATACTCTATCTACAAATATAGTCGCATTGGGGTTTGAATCTGAGGGAGCTACAATTCAGTTCACCGCAGCTGTAGTACCAGTTATTTAAACAAATGCTAATCTAGGTTTTTCTGTGAAGGTATTCTGTAGATGTGGTTATCTCCTATAATCAATTGACTTTAAGTAAAACAGATGACTGTTGGGTGAGCTTCATCCAATCAGTCAAAGATCTTAATAGCAAAACTGAGATGTGCAGAGAAGAGGGAATTCTGCTTCCAGACTAAAGCATTAAGTCCTGCCTGAGTTTCCACCCTATGAAAGCTCTCTGGATATCAGACTCACTACAATAACATGAGCCAGTTCTCAAAATGCTATAACACATACATACATATCCTATTGGTTGTTTCTCTAGAAAACACACAGGGTTCTCATACAGTGACTTACAGTGAAAAAGCAGTGTCTGTCATAGGCCACTCAGTAATTCTGACCCCCAGCTTTCATTTTCAGCATCCGACTCATCTAAAGGCACAATAATTGGTCAATTTCTAAAATTTATTTGAAATTTTCTCAATAGCAAATTTTAGGTTTTAGACAGAACTCCTTAAATGTTTGTTTATGATTGTGAGGTATTTCCAGGCAGGTGTTTCCTCCTTCCTTTGGAAGCATTTCAGCTACTGTGCCCTGGAGCTCTGAGATTCCAATAGAACACCTGCGTAGGGTATTTGAGGCAATAGTCCAGTGGTCAGAACAAGTTATTTACAGGAAAGGCATAGTGACTAAACATTTAGATATCCATTGTATCACCACAATCCAATTTTTAGGCAGAGAACAGCCATAACATTTTAACAGGAGCCTCCTGTTGAGTTTTGAAATGTTTTCCATGAAGCCCCAGCCCCTGGGCTTGGTTACACTCCCATCATAATAAGTATGTAGGAAGTAATTTCCATATGTTAAAACCTAGGTACATACTGTAAGCAGATTTTTGTTTGTTTCTCCAAGCAACCCAATTAGTTAGGTACTATTATATCTCAACTTTGCCGATGGAGAAACTCAAACACCAAGAGATTGAGTAATTTGCCCATGGTCCGCCAGTTCATAAGTAGCTGGACTCTGAACCCAAGCTAAATTTGCATGCCTAACCACTACATATGATGCCTCCATGTGTTAGTGGAGGGGAGAGGGCCTCATCTCCCCTGGTTGCTAGTGGGAGTGGAATTCTTGTGATATTCCAAGAAAAAAAAATTCTGAGTCTTACAAGGGAGGATGAGTGATTTTTATTTTTGTGGAATCAAATCCCTGAGTTTGCAAAGTCCTGATTCCCTTTGCCCAGTCATAGAAAAAGTGTAGCTGGGGCTTTAGCAGAGCTAAAATCAGAGTCAATGTCCAGAATTTCCTTTCTATTTTGGAGCCAAATCCAATCCAGCATCAGACTAGCTTAGTTTGTGTTCTCTGCTGCAGTCCATCAGTCCATTGAATGTGGGGTCTGCAGAGCCACAGGGCTATGGAGGGAACACGGGCAAATGCAAGGAAGCTAAGAATGATCGAAGAGCACAAGAGCAACAAGAGAGAGAATTTCTTTGTTTAGAGGATTATGTATTCCAGAATTTTCATGGGCTTGCAGTGGCCCTGTCCATTGTGACCAATGATCTTTGTTCCCAGGTATGACTGACAGGCAAGTACCTTCCCTATGTCACCCCAGAGTTAGTGAGCATGCATTTATCTACCCTTCGTTGGATCCTTCCCCCAGTGTTTTTTGCAGGGAATAGGCCAGTGGTTCCCTGGGGAGTGCAAAGTTGCAACTTCCTGGTAAAGCTGCCCGAATGACATGCCTATAATGTCTGGCTTCCCCTTTAGCACCTTCCTATTATTAATAACTAGCTAGTTACAATGGAATCACATGGACTCCAAAGTCCTTAATACTTTAGATGTTGCCTAATGTCTCATAAATCAGAGTTTCAATCAGAGTGTATCCAGGAAAACAAAACCCACACCAGGTAATTGAGCACAGGAAATTTAATATGGCAAAGTACTTGTAAAAGTGTTGGAGCTAGAAAAGCAACCAGGGGAAGATGAGGCAGTCCTAAGATTCTCAACTGCCACTCCCTGGGGAAAGACCACCTGCTAGAAAATGGGACCATAGTGGATCTGCAAAGACATCTGAACCACAGAGAGGACAAGAATGCCCTTTCTTTTTTCTCTCCCATGTATTAGGTTGAATAGTGTCCCTCAAAATTTCACATTCACCTGAAAAGTGAGTATGTGAACTTATTTGGAAATTCAAGGACTAGTATCTTTACAAGAAGAGGTGAGGATACAGAGACACAGGGGGAAAGGTCTTGTGAAGATAGAATCATGAGGCTACAAACCAAGGAATTCCAAAGACAGCTGGAGCCACCAGGAGCTGGAAGAGGCAAGGAAGGACTCTTTCTTAAAACCTTCAGGGCAGTACGGCCCTGCAGCACCTTGATTTCAGGCGTCCAGCCTCCAGAACTGAGAGATAATACATTTCTGTTGTTTCAGGACACCTGGTTTATCATATTTTGCTTTGGCAGTTCTAGAAAACTAACTCAACTCACTTTCCTTCAGTCTTCCTAGTGCCTCCAACTGGCCAAACGTTGCCCAAAGCCAGCTGACAAAAACAGTTGGGGAATAGTGTAGAGAGGGAAGAGCCTGTCCCCTACAATACAGAGCTGGGAAAAAGGGTCCAAAAGCAAGTTGGCAGTAACCAGAGCACTGTGGAAGGGAATTAAGTCCATGGGATCCGAAGGAAAGAGAATGAACATCAGAAGCCCAAAACTATCTCTTTGTGGGCCTGGCTGTTGCAGCAGAAACCCTGAACTTAGCTAGTCTGATGGGGTCCCCCCATGGGTCAAAAAAGCAGCCAGTGACCTCACTGGTCCTGTATAGGTATCCTTCCTGGCAGCCTCAAAATTTGAGATCAAGACATAGATATTGAAATGCGCATGCAGGGCCTGCTTGCTCTTGAAGGAGGATGGTCCCTCTCCTCTCCCTGGGTCAGATGAGATAACTTTCCCAACAAATCAATTTGCAAAACAATTGAGAGAAGGCAAAGGCTCCCTGGTTGAATCTGCAGATAAAAAAGAGGATGTTTTGAATTTGACAACCAATCTGCCTTTAATCCTATCAGGAAATAAACCCAAATCATCATCTCCTGTGTAGGAATTGCATGGCTTCTAAGGGAAAGCATTTCCGTCACTCATCCTCCCAGGCAGAGTGGGTTTTCCTCTTGTCATTCATGGTTATCCGTTTCTAGGTGGGATTATCCCCGTGTTGTGATTTGTTTTCCTTTTAGATTCCATGTGCTATTGGTCCATTGTTTTAATATAAGATCTTTTTTGGTGATGTGTTTCTTAATGAGAAGAGACTCCATCCTTAGATAAGAGCTTGGTTCTTAATCACTCTTACCTTCTGATTTTTTCCTAATTCATATTTAGCCACAGGAGTAAGTTGCCTGAAAAACTAAAAAAGAAAATAACTGTGGTTTGTAGATTTAAGCATGTGTATTTATCACTGAATTCTAAGAATGGATATTATCAAAGACATTAACTACTAAAATGTTCTGTAGCATTGGCCTGATTGCCATATCTTGGAGCATTATATCTAGTGACCCCCTAAGTGTGAGGGAGACCAAGTGACTTACTTCCTAAAGTAGATCACCAGTCACATCACACATTGATGTCCTGCTCAGTAGGACTGGGTTATTGATACAGCCAGTACTTATCATAGTACCAAATTTCATCATCTGAGCACCGACCTTCTTCCAGGCATTGCATTAAGGATTTACCTGTACTATTTTAAACCATCAAAGATAAGTATCATTATCTCCTTTTTACAGATGAGGACACTGAGATTCAGAGACGCCGAAAATCTTAGCCAAGGACACGCCTCTCTGTGTACATATCAATACCACACAAGGAGCAATACAAAGACAGTGAAAGTCTTTGAATTTGGCATCTTAGGAGCCACTTTTTAATACATATTTTTATGGATTTTAGAGAGCAAGGAAGAGGGAGAGAGAGATAGAAACATCAATGATGAGAGAGAAGCATTGATCAGCTGCCTCCTACACACCCCCTACTGGGGAGTGAGCCTGCAACCCAAGTGTGTGCCTGACAGGGAATTGAACCATGACCTCCTGGTCCATAGGTCGATGCTCAACCACTGAGCCACACTGGCTGGGCTCAGCAACCATTTAACCACTTGGGTTTAGAGAGGTAGACAACAGAGCAGTCAGGAGTTAAGAGCACAGAATTAGAATCAGGCAGACTTGACTGTGAACCTCTTCTCTGCCCTTCAAATGGCTGCATAACCTTGGATACATTATAAGAATCACACTCTTTAATATCAGCTCTAGATGACTTAATGGCTCTGCGTCTGTTTCCTCACCTATAAAAATGAGTCAGGAGGTGGTGAGGGCTAATGATATAATATGTCAGGTACATACTCCAGGGGCAGATATAGTGATTATTAAGTTATGACTCAACAAATATTTGAGTATGCCTAATACTGTGTTAAATAAAATGGAGAGAAATGTAAATATGACTTGCTATAGATAAGGAGATGAAACAAATCCACAAGAAAGGAAAATTCCCAATGCAAGTGAAAACATAATGTACGTAGTTTAGTAATAAGCACTACAGAAGTAAGAGACCCCTGTGGGCAGGGAAGGTCAGAGACAGATGTGAGATTTGAGCTGGACCTTGGAATACCTTCATGGTCAGATTGATGAGACTCAAATGTGGTTTGCAGACTTGCTCTGGAATAGAAATCAACTACATTGCTGAACACATTGTTTAGTTCATCAGACATTTTTTAAAAATATTTATTTATTTATTTATTTATTTATTTATTTATTTGCGCAAGACTTTCTCAATGGATGAAGCAGTGATTACATTCTGCCTCAAACTCCTCACCTTGCCATGGAAATATAGCGGATAGTTTTCAAACCACCTCCTTTGAGCAGCATTGGTTTATAACAGAGACCAACAACCTCTATGAATGGCCAGATAGTAAATATTTTAGGGTTTATGGGCCGCATGGACTCTGTAGCAACTATGTATGTCTCAGGGTTATAACAAAAAACAGCTATTACATTAGCATGGCCATACCCGGCTCACAGGCCATTCCTTGCCAACCCTTGGCTAAGATGACCAGGAAGGAGGGAGGGTCTTTCAGGCAAGAAGAACAACATGAGCTCGAGCTGGTACTGACAGTAATCCTGGGTGAGACCACATATAAAGAGTAGGCAGGGCAGCTCAAGCTCAGGGGACTTAATCCATCACTCCAAAAAGATGGAATTAAAATCTTGGTGGTAGACAAGACCTCGGTTTGGGATTTAGCCAAATGCCAAAGCCCAGGGCATCACTTTTTGGGCCAGAACCAACTCTGACAGGCACCAGCAACTCTTAGGTTCAGGCAAAGAGATGAGCCAGAAGAACCAGTATGAGTGTATAGCTAAGGAGAGGCCAATGTCTCCAGGAGAACTGTCAGAGAAAAATAAAGCAACACAAAACTGTCCATCTCCTTTTGCTAGGCCCTTTGTTACTATGAAAAGGCAGGCACCCTGGGACTGAGCTAAGATCTCCACGCCTACCCAGGACATGTAGTAATTGTGTATATACATGTGCGTTTGTGCAAAGCATGCCGCACAGAGGAGACAATCAATTATTTATCAAATGGACAAATTCATTACCTCTAAGCCCACAGGACAATGCCTAATTTGTCTGCCATTAGCAAACGACTCCTTGCTATTAATCTAGCCAAGATATCTATTATCCAGCCATCTATCCATCTACACTCACTCAGCAAGTCACTGTTATGGTTACAGATTTTGGTCCACACCCAAAGAGTCAGCGCTGAGGCCAGAATCCCAGAAAATAGGGCATCAGAAGTATAGGGGGAGCAAGGCTGCCTAAAACCCTCACAAAGTCTGCAGAAAGGCACTGCTGGAGCTATGCCAAGATGAGCGATGGCTTTTGTGGGTTCCTAGCTAGACCTGGCAGGGACTGCACATTCAGGGTCTTCATATCCAAGAGACCAGGGCTTGCTGGCCCCCAGTGCCATGGATTCCTCCTCTTTTCCTCCACCCACCACAGGAGGAGACGGAACTGAACAGCAGCCGTGTACAGAGGCTGATATAGAGGCTGTGACATGGTCTGTGGCCTTTCTTTTCAGGCAAAGGGACTGGGTCCCTGGGAACTTTGCAGCAGGCCCAACTTTGCAGATAAAATTGTTCTTCAAAATTAGAGAATCCTGTGTTTTTAGGTTGAGTTCCATTTATATGTGTTGTGGGGGCGGGGGGGTGGGCAGTGTATGATGTATATTGTTGCCTAGTTCATGTTTATCACTAACCACGGACTCTCTTTACCTGGACTCAATGGATGGAGGTATAAGAGGGTTTGTAAACCTGCAGATATTTTGTACAGAATTGGAAAGACAGACTGCAGAGCCTTCACCAGATTTTCAAGGAGACCTGAGGCCTCAGGGAGACCAGGAATCCTGGATCCAGGAGGACTTGGCTAGTGACTGTGTGAGCCCACTCCCCCAGCCGCCTTCCTGATCTCATTTCATAATGCCCCAGGCCTTGGCTGTTGCCAAGATGCCCTGGCCTGCTGCCCTAGAAGGCAGGCTCTTGTCTGAGTGAGTTCTGCCACCTACAGCATGCAGCCCAGCAAAGCCACCAGCTCCACAGCAGGACACTGAGGGCTCTACATATGTGAATAAGGGAAGAGCTGCCTTCCCCCCGCCACCCCCCCCCCCACCCACACACACACACACGCCCCCAAGGCCAGAACCCTCTACTGGGAGAAGAGGATTGGGGATTCCTGATTAGTATTCAGAGATGTCAATTCCTTTGGGCTGGGTTACAGTGATGGAAAGATATTTTTACATTAAAGGAGAAAGAATAAATCCTTGGGATTAGCATCTGAAAAAAAAAAAAAAGTGTTGCCCAAAACCCAGAGAGGAAAGGCCCTGGGAAAAAGAAAGATAGTGAGCTCGTGGGTTCTCACAATAAATGCGGCTCTCCCATTTCCTAGCATGTCCGATGCTCCTAGGTCTTGAGACCTGTAAACACTGGATAGTGTTTGTTCTTAGTGGGCTTACGTCTTGTGAAGGGAGCTTGGCACATTTGAAGGACAGGGACTGTGTTGGTCTCATCATTGTGTCCTTGGCCCCTAACAGAGTGCCTGACACTTGGAAAGAAGTTCAGTGAATGCTTTGACTTAAGTAGTGTAAATGGAGTTTGTTTTGCGATCAGTGCTGTACATGCAAATGCATAATCAGAATGTCTACTATTTGTCTACATATTATCTCAAATTCTCACAACAACATCAAGATGGGTGTTGTTTTGCAGGTGAAACACACCCAGCACTAGTGGGTGGCTTACCCAAAGACACACACCTAATGACAGAGTCAAAATCTACACTGAGACCTCTCGGCTTCCCAGTCCATGCTTGTTCCACTCCATCCCGGAGCTTTCTATCCATCATTAGCTCATTTCTCAAGAATGGGGACTAGACTAAAAGGAAATGGTTTAGAAAACCTTTTAAGATTTGTTTTTGTTTTGTTTTGTTTTTTCATTAAAATAAAATGTTTTCCCAGTCCTTAGACTTTCTCTGAAAGTGTTTCTTATTCTCCTAAATCCGTGATCGGCAAACTGCAGCTCACGAGCCACATGTGGCTCTTTGGCCCCTTGAGTGTGGCTCTTCCACAAAATACCACATGCGGGCGCACATGTACAGTGCGATTGAAACTTCGTGGCCCGTGCGCAGAAGTCGGTATTTTGTGGAAAAGCCACACTCAAGGGGCCAAAGAACCGCATGTGGCTCAAGAGCCGCAGTTTGCCGACCACTGTCCTAGATTAGATGCAAACCTTGTCTGACCCTGTCTGAATCTAGGAGTGGTTCTTCTTGGATGGACAATCCATTCCTAGATTGATTTGTACAGGTGACTGTGGAATCCTTCACTCTGTTTGGTCCCAGCGTCAGTGGCTGGGGAAGAAGTAACTTTATAATCAAGGTGAAGTGGGCACTAACCAGGAAGAGGGAGGGAAGAACTCCAGGGGGAGGGGACCCAGCAGAAATAAAGCAACGGGGCCTCTAAGGCAGTGTTCAAGGTGAAGAACGGCAGAAGGGAAGGGGGTAGAGAGGGCTGATGAGGGTGGAGATTGCAGGTGTGTCTTCCATAAAACATGGTTCTTCCCCATGGGCAGGCACATTGCCAATGTCTGTATCACTCCATCTCAGCAGCCATGGAGGCCTCATTCCACGTTGCGGTCTTTCTCCTCTTAGGTACTCTCAATGCAGTGGTATTCTGATAAGCTTCCAACTGAGAAGGAATTCAGAAAGTCCAAGGCAATCCGAAATGGATTTACCTCCTCGTTTCACTCATTAATCTTTGTCATCAGATATCTTGGACTAAAGGAACGCTGAATAAATGTAACCAAAGGGGACCACGCATGCAGAACCACCGAGAAAGCTGCCACCCTGAACAAATGCCAGAATATGTTACTGACAATATCATCATGTGTAAAATACAAATGAGTGCATAAAAAAATTAGTGCTCATCAGGGGCCTTTGTAAGGATTGGGATCAAAAACAGGACCTGTAGTTGCCATTGTGTTCTTTCAAATTTCAAAGATGGCTTTCACTGCCACATCATCTCCATAAACTAGCATTGTAACTCGCAGTGGGTGGTTTTACAAACAGGGACAGCAACAGAGTAGAAATTTGAGCCTGCTGTGCTGCAAGGCAGAGAGCTTTTTTCTTTAACAGGATCACTTGATTTCAGAACAGAGTTGCATATATCCGCCCAACTGTCTGGACAGACTGTGTGTGTGTGTGTGTGTGTTTGTGTGTGTGTGTGTGTGTGTGAGTGAGAATCACATTCAGCTATGATGTGACATTGTAAATGATAGTAAATTAAGTGGGTTTCATCAAATATTGGTAATATTTCTTTTCCCCCAAACTTGTATAGAGAAAATCAAAACCAGGGGAAGAAAAGAAAAGCACCCTTAAGCTTCCTAATTGATTCCAGCTGCTCACATTATTTATTGCAAATAATATTATCAAGTAGTGAAATGCCCACGCCTTTGAACTTCTTGCAGTTGTGTGTAATACTGGAGCCAATGCAGGAACTGATGTCGAGACACAAAACTTACAACCTCAGTCCACGAGACTGCCTGAAGACCTGCCTGTTCCAGAAGTGGCAGCGGATGGTGGCTCCGCCAGGTACGACTTCGGTCTTCACTCTCCCGCTAACTGCATTTTCTGTGGCTTCTGCTGAGGGTGAGGAGAAGTGAAAAGGAAGGAAGCGATTGTACGTTTAGCAGGAGAAGGAGTTTACTTGGGATATTCTGACCATGATTTTGGACTTAGAGACAATAAATGGGTGAAGGACAAACATGCGTAGGAGTCGTCCACTATCTGCTCATTTGCCAGACTAGGACCTGAGACCCAGAGAGGTAAACTGATTTATTTAATGTTACTAAGATCTTTGGCAACACTGAAATCAGATCCCAGGGTTCCTGGCTCTCAATTCAGTAGTTGTTCCACTGGATAAGACTGTGGGCTTCTCATGGCCTACTGTTATGCTGGTACTTTTTTTATGAAGTGACAGAAATTTAAAAAATGGAGGGAGGCCCAGCCAGCATGGCTCAGTGCTTGAGTGTCAACCTATGAACCAGGAGGTCACAGTTTGATTCCTTGTCAGGGTACATGCCTTGGTTGCTGGCTTGATCCCCAGTGTGGGGTGTGCAGGAGGCAGCCAATCCATGATTCTCTTTCATCATTGATGTTTCTATCTCTCTCTCCCTCTCCCTTCTGCTCTGCAATCAATAAAAATATATTATAAAAATGGAAGGAGGAAGAAAAGAAGGGAGGAAGGAAGAAGAGAAGAAAGGAAATATTTTTCTGGTTTAAGGGTACTCTTGACCATGAAGAGAATACATGAAAGAGTCCGTTCGCCTCACAGCCCTAGAATGCAGTGGAGATGATAGAGTCTCCTGCTGGGGTTCTGAAATTACTGCTTCAAGTCAGCATTCATTGTCTTTCTATCTGACACATTTTCACTCCCAGGCATGTGTTCAGCCTCATTAATTATAAAAGCAAAATGTTTCCATTCACTAAAAATTATTTTTAAAGAATAATTATTAGCACAAGGCATATAGGTTTCTGAATCACAAAATATAATGGTCAGCTTCCACTGGTAATGGGCCAAGGGTTTTAGATAAAATTAACATAGATATAACTATGTACATATTTAGAAAGCCAAGAAAATGAGCATTATTTTACAAAGAATAGTTGCATTCCCATCTTGGGGAATTTTACAGATTTAGAACATTAATTTTTTAAAATATATTATTATTGACTTCAGAGAGAAAGGGAGAGGGAGAGAGAAGTAGAAATATCAATGATGAGAGAATCATTGATTGGCTGCCTCTTGCACACCCCACATTGGATATCGAGCCTGCAACCCATGCATGTGCCCTGACTGGGAATTGAACTGTGACTTCCTCATAGGTCGACACTCAACCACTGAGCTACGCTGGCCAAGCTAGAACATTAAGTTTTTAATATATAACATGGGCTTCAATTGGCCTCATTTTTTTCTTTCAATATCAATAAGCCTTTATGAAAAAAAAAATTCCACTCAATGTTTTGAGCATCTATATTTTCCAACATATGATTATATACCTCTATATTATACATTAATTCAGTCATTTATTCAACAACTAGAGGCCCGGTGCATGACATTCGTGCCCTGGGGGGTGGGAGGGTTGTCCCTCAGCCTGGCCTGTGCCCTCTTGCAGTCCGGGACCCTTTGTGGGATGTCCACTGAGAGGTTCTTAGCTCTGCTGCAGAGGTGGGAGAGGCTCCCGCCACCGCTGCTGCACTCGTCAGCTGTGAGCCTGGCTTCTGGCTGAGTGGCACTCCCCCTGTGGGAGCTCACTGGCCACCAGGGGGCAGCTCCTGCATTGAGCGTCTGGTGATCAGTGCACATTATAGCGACCGGTCATTATGCAATTTGGTCTATTTGCATATTAACCATTTATGATATAGGATTTTTTATTGAGCCCCTACTAGGTGCCAGGCATTGCTTCAACGACTGGGGTCACAACACTGAATAAAAGTCCTAGTCCCAGCCCTCACAGACCTTCCACTGAATCCTCACCTTATAACCTTATGAGGTATTTATTGTTATTCCCATTGTATGTAATGGGATCTGGCATGTAAGTTTGCCAAAATCAGTTTCATAATTAATCAATGAAGGAGGCCTGCGTCACAATAGGTTTTATGTCTCCCAAGTCCATGACTCTATTACTAAATTATATTTCCTCCAAATTTTGTGAAGAAAATATAGATATTTTTAAAGTATCAGATTTCAGTTCTTGAGGTCAAAAGAAAAAGATGCTTGTCAGGGGAAACCTGGATATTTGCTTGACTTTAGAATATGCTACTCGTCTCTTCTCCACCCCATGATCAATTCTATTCCCTTGTTTTCATAACCTTCAGAAAAAGCACCCATGGCTCTCTATAAATAAATATTTGGGCCCTTTGATGAAAATATCTGAATATAAGATACAAAATATTTATGAAAGAAAAATGGTATATAATTAGGACCATAATCCTCTTCTTCATCAAAAATCATGAATAACTTGATAGACTAAACCATCTTTGCAATGAGCCTTAAAGGAGGTCCCCCCATCATCCATCAGAAAATGCTACAAGGCATTTGGGTTCAGTATGGCTCAGGCTTATCTTCTCTCCATCAGAGTTGAGTCTATAGTAGGGTTAGCAAAAAGGATGCTCTCACCGGCCATTTCCAACTTATTTAGTCACTGCCTAGAAAAGGCTTTCAAAAAATTCTCATTTACAAGACAAAGTTATACTGTTACCTAGTATATTACCTAGTTAATATGAAGTGTTATGAATATAAAATAATTTTGACATAGTAACACTAAAAATAGAAAATAAATATGGAAATACTGAGTAATACTCAGTACATAATAAATGAATAAATAATATTCCTCTTACCACACATTACCATGAGTCCATATATTTTCATTAAGATGCTACTCATCCTTCGGGTGTAAAATATTTCTATTTCTAAATAGGCCTTCTTCAAAAGATCTAGCTTCCCTTCATTAGTATGCTACCTATATCATACTAAGTTGTGTTTTGTTTTGTTTTTCCAGAAATTTTGAAATTAGTAGCATCCTTTAAATATCAGGGTCTAATCCATGGAACTTGGGAACCTTACTAACTTGGGACTCCCTCAGTTTTGCATTCATGGCTAATAGAACAGGCACTTCCTCTACTTTTTAGTTGAACATTTCAAGGTGTAATAGAGCTGAGCTGCAATATAACACTTGGCCAGTAGGTGCTGCTGTCACACACTGGCTCTCTAGTATAACTAAGTTTCTACTTTTACACCTTGGAGACCCCTTTGTGATCCCAGAACCCTCCTTTTGTTATAACGAAAAGGTTAACCGGAGGGAAAAAATGTTTTTCCCAATTTTGTAATGGTAATAATCTTTTTAATTCAACTATGAAAGGAATATTTGTAGCTCACCCCTAAAATATATTACTAGATTAAAGGCATATATAAAATTAGAAATAACAATTAGATACAAATCATTTTATTTAGCTACAAAGAAGTTGTACAGATCTCATGCTAAAAATCAGCCAACAGCTGACTCCCTTCACTTTTTGTAAAGTTAAAAGAAATGGATAAAAATGTAGAGAGTCAACTCTTTTCCATTTGTAAAAACAGCTGCAGAGGGACAGGGCCTGATGGCTGCCCTGGACTTGATTCTCCTTCCATTTTTCCATATTGCAGCAGAACCCACACGGCAACCGACAACAAAGCGGAGAAAAAGGAAAAACTCCACCAGCAGCACGTCCAACAGCAGCGCTGGGAACACCACAAACAGCACTGGGAGCAAGAAGAAGACGCCGGCCGCCAACCTGAGTCTGTCCAGTCAGGTACCTGTAAGTCTCGCTTTCCCTTTAGGCCCGAAATCCTGCCTTTGCCTGTCTTCCAAGTCCAGGGGCCCAGGTTCAAGTCTCTTTGAGCTGCTAATACATCCTGGGCAGGCTGGGATGGGGGAGGGGAGGCAGGACTGGGTTTGGGATGGGAGGGAGGAAGTCTAGCCTGGAAACCTTCCCCTGCAGACTGGGAATTGGAAAGGAACATTAAGAGTCTGTGCTGCAATGGGACCTGAATTAAAAAGCCGTCAGAATCACAGACAGGAGATATGTCACTTAAGGTTTAATTAAAATATCACTTAGCAGGCATGCCTGGTGGTGTGTAAGGGGCTCTTGGCACCATCACCGGAGACCCTGTGCTGCCCTGGAAAGCAGCCCCTGGCTCTCAGGCTGCTTGTTGTAATTTGACTGGGCCTCCCCGACATGGGCGCCCCTCTCATTCTGAGACCTTGGTAATTAACGCAGCCACAGAAAGTGCAGTGGAGTGGATTTCACTTTACCCATTTCCCTAGCCCAAGGAAGGGTCAGTCCCTGGTTTAGCCTCCACTCCCTTGACCTCTAGACCCCTGTCTTTTGTTTCTGGGTCTTGACAAAGGAAATGGGCCACTTGGAAGGGGGCTTCTTTGAACACCAAAGCTGATCGCTGAGGGGCGTTCCCAGATCGTACAAGCTGTACAGGACCCTTCTCCATCTTCTCTCATTTCTTTCCCAATTCTGTCCCTTCTGCCTAATTTCTTCCAAATTCCTCAGCCTGGTAGTATGAGATCATTTATCGCCGTTAAATTTATATGTTCCTTTACGCATGTGCTGTCTCTTCACCACCCCCACGGTTGTGCGTGGGCTGTCCTCCTCTGCCACCTGTGCCACATCACCCTCGGCGGGCGTTTGACTGTCAGTTGAGTCCCAACACTTTCCTAGTGCTTTACGGACATCCTCTGGACTCCATGTCTGCGGAAATGTTCCCCATCTCTTACTACTTCCCTCAACCAATAGAAGTTCCCCTTTCCCTTTTTCTCGCTCCCCCACTCTCCCTTCTGGTCTGCTGTCCTCACGCTTCATGTCCTGATTGTGCTCCTTCTCTCTCCAGGAGAGAATAGACCTTTCTTTCACCATGATTCTCTGCTTCTAAATGTGTCCTTCAAACTTGTCCCCCACTCATTCTTACTCACCTTCCATCGGGTCAGTTCTCTTTGGCTGAAACCAAGCCCATCTCTACCTGAGAATTACCTAGGGGGCTGGGACCCTGCCATCATCCACAAACAGAGGGTTTGGTTTGTATTTTTTAGAAGGAAAGGGTCATGGAGAGAGTGGCTAGCCTGTGGGGAAAGTACTGTTTCAGTTTTAAGACACAGTCCTTAAGTAATGCCAGAGTTACCTCTGGACTTTGAGCTGAGCTATCGCCACCTAAAGAGTCAGAGGAGAAAATATCAAAGGAGAAAAGCAGAGTCTTTTTATGAAGGTACCAATAAGCTATTCCCACTCTGGGTTTAATTGGAAAAATGACCAGGTATAAATAAATCAAATATCCGCATAAGTAGTTAATTTATTCACCTAGTACTAGAGTTTTAGAAACCAATATTTGTTAGTTTCCTCTAATAAATGAAAAGGCACAGTGGCTGCAAGAATTTAGATCAGTTCAACAAATAATATCTGAGTTCCTACTGTGTGCCCCACACTATACCAAGTATTGACAATACCAAGATTAAAAAACAAACAAGCAAACAAAAATGGTCCTGTCATTAAAGAACTCAACATCTAACCGAGGGATGGCCAAGAGGTTCCCTCTCCCCTGCTCTGTCTCCTGGTGTTAGCTGACAGGGCACAGGATTGAGGATTCTGAGGCCTGGGCTGGGTTTGGCCATTAGGCTATAGAGCAGCAGCATACATGTGCATTTTGACAAACCTGGCCTGTTCAGAATCATTTTGATTTTACTTTAAAGAGCTCCTGGTTTATTTCGCTCCACCATGCTCCTGTCCTCCAATCAACAAGTGGATCTTAGTGGAAGATACCAGTGTCCAGAGGATTTTTAATGAGTTGAGACCCTCTGAGCTTTGTGAGAACAACGCACGTGTTGGAAAGTGAGGATAGAATTTCAGCCCTATCCCCACACTATGCAATTAAAGATGTTTTAATTAAGTAAAACTTACAGATGGGCACAAGAGGCAGGGAAGGCAACCAGGTTAGGAAAAGATGCAAACTTCCGTGTGTACTCTAATTGAATAGATGTTAAATGGTGAGCATTGGCTTGTAGTGACCACATCTCGTAACCCTGTCTACCAAATCACCAACAGTTTTACTGCTTAGAAACACAATCTGCAGACGTGGCAGCCTCATCCAAAGGCACGAACAGATTCGGTGTGCCACCACGACCGCAGCCGTGGTCCACGTGGCTGCTGCGGCAGCAGCGGACGTGTCTGGCGAGGACTAGGGTTTAATCCTTGGATTCTGCTTCTCACTCCATGAGCAGGGGCTAGGAGCCATCCCGAACTGCAGCCTCAACCCTGGGAGGGATGGAGACCTGTGTCATTCAACAGCAGTGACCCCTTCTGGCCAATTTAAGGAGAAGCATTGAGGGGCCCTGAAAGGAGTCACTTCCAGTCCTCCTCAGAGGTTGGTGGTCCTTGCACGGGGGATTGATTAGTGAGAAGATGTGACGTGGGCAAAAGCTGGTGGCACCTCCAGGCCTCCGATGAGGAGCCGAGGGCATATGGGTTACTCTCAGCTGGACCAGTTTTGCCTCCTGGGGACACACAGATAGCAGAGATGGGAAGGAAATGCAACTCTTGTTGAATGTCGGGGGGATTTTTAAAGATGTGGAGGGTGGGGAAAATGGTGCCAACATCCCCTAGTTTGAGGCCGCCTGGAACATGCCTTATGTCTCCGTCCACTATGCGTGAGGATAACTCCTCAGGATGGCTTGGGTAGAGAACCACTAGCCTCCTCTAGAGGTTTAGAGAAACCAGGGTGAGACGTGTGCCTAAGTGGCCTCTTCTAGAGCTTGCCATCTATTAATCACACACACACACCCACACACACACACACACACACACACACATCCACATGTGGTTATGTATCTGGCTAAGGCTATTTCTTACCATCAGTAAGGCAGCAGTGGCATCTCTCTGACATTTAGACTGCTTAAAAATATCTGTGGCCGGGCATCTTTTCCAGCTGTTCTTAGAACAGAGATCCACCAAACATATGACACGCCTATATCAGCCCCATTTCAAGTGATTCAAATCACTATTTTCATAGTACTTTTCTTGAATGGCTGTTATTTTCAGTTACAATGAAGGCATCTGGAGTGTTGGGAACTTTGTCCCTAATATCACGTTGAACTTGGCTTCTTATTTTTCTCTGCTTTTCCAGTTATGCTTACTTACCTCCTCACACTCCCCCCGCCTCTCCTGACAATCTCACACTCACAATACTAATGCACACCCATGAGGTGGGTTCTAACCTTTTTCTCCTGCCCGGTGACACCTCACACATGCATTTTGCAAGCTCTTCAAAGCGTGCTGCATGTTACGTCATGAAATGAGGTTGCCCCTTGTTTCGTTCTCTGCCTGGTCTTGCCCTGTTCTTTCCACCTCCCGTTTTCCTGATCGTAAGTGCCTTTTCCTACTTGCCTGTAGCTAAGTGGCACCCATCTTTTTATCCTGAACACCACCAGCGGGTCATCCGGCAGCTGCCCTGACTAACCAGATAATGTTGTCGCCTCTGTGGAGGCCACTTGTCATCTAAAACCATATCAGCTTTCTTGCCAATCACACTCTGTGTCTTTTGGGTCCTGCCTCAAGAGTCCTCCTGAGTCTCCTAACATGTTGCTATCATGTCATAAGTATGTCCCTGGAAGCACACATCTGATTATCCTGCCAGAACCTACATGGCTGTGTGTACCCAGAGTATCCATCCTTTAGACATTTACTTCATCTGAGACATTTCTCTTTAAAATCATTTTTATCAAAGCATGAGAGTGATTAGCCAGAAAACACAGTTTGGAAGCCTATTGATTATCTCCCCATAGTTCTGGGGCAGTCAACCCATCAATCACACAAGAGTTTCCATTCCAAAATAATCCAGGGGTAATTAAGGGATTTGTTTCATTGGCATCTTCAACAATCTGAGCGCCCTCTGGACCTTCCCCTAACCTGATCGGCAGTATTCTACTAGCCTGCCCAGGAAAGCCCTCTCTTGCACCAGTGGAGAGAAACATTTTCCAGTTGTCAAGGCATTTCATCAACTAGGCCTGCCTCTCCCTCTCAGGGAATGCACACTTACATCTCAAAAGCATCTGGCCCAGTCCTGCCTTTCCTGGCCTCTCGGAAGCTGAGAGCAGCTGGAGTCACTGCACTTTTAAGGGGACTATTGCTCAGAGCCTGGCCAGCAGTCTCCCCCTGGCAGGTGTCCTGTCCCATGCCCAGGTCACCCACCAGTCCCATAGGGTCCCCTTTGAACAAAGAGGCTGGAACTGTGCCCTGTGCATGTGCCCTTCTCGCCCCCCTCGTGCCTCTCCAGCAGTGGCCTCCATGATGCTCCCGGCTACAGTAGGTGGCTCCCTTGTCTGCATGGAAGGACAATTTGTGCTTAAAGGAGTGATTCGATGGCGTCTTCTTGCACGCTTCCATTTCTGATGATGACCAGCTTCATCAGTGTAATTGTAATTAGCACTCTTCATCTTCCTTGTATGGCACCAGCTGGACAGAGCGGTTCTCTTCACTGCCCAGAATGGTGGCAGAGTTGCCTGTGTGGGGATAGGTGACAGGCACCATGAAATAACAGATGGTAAATTCGGGGCTTGTTGGCAATCAGCAGGTTTTTGCTAATGACTTAATTAGCTATGCAAATTGTCAAATCAGCGTGAACATTGTTTTTATCGAAAACTTTACCTAAATTAATTACCATAATTAAGTAGCAGAATGTCAAGGATATTGGCTGCATTAAAAGGGCCTGGCTGAGTAGAGAAAAGAGAGATTCCGTCTTCAGTTAAAACATACACCGTCCTCAGGACAGAGAAAATGCCATTAGGAATGGGTTGGGTGAATATTGCAGAATCGCATCCGACCCATGTTCCCGCCTAGTTTCCAAAAGGCCTTCTTCAGAGGCCCTAAGTGGAAGTGGCGGATTTTCGGAGGTACTGACCCAGCAGAAGGTTCCTCAGCCCTCTCAAAAGTCCCCAGTGTCAGCAAGTGAAAAGCGTGGATTTTTTTAATTTTGAAAAATCCATTTTTTTATTTCTGCAGATTGCTAGCATTGCTCGCTCTCCGGTGTCAGGCTGCGCACTAAGGACATAAACTCGCGTGGTTGTTACACGTCAGGAGGCGATGTTTATTTCCTGTAGAGATCAGATATGCACCTCGGCCCCCCCGACACTGAGACTTGACCCCGTGTACAGTCCACAAGTGTGTCTGTCCCAGGTCCCCCAGCTCCTCCCACTAGTGTTTTAGGCTGAGCTTCTCTCTCCCAAGGTTTCCCTGTAATAATGTCAGCTGCTGTTCACAGGATGTGATGGTGGTAGGAGAGCCAACTCTGATGGGAGGTGAGTTTGGGGACGAGGACGAAAGGCTAATCACTAGATTAGAAAACACGCAGTATGATGCGGCCAACGGCATGGACGACGAGGAAGACTTCAACAATTCACCCGCCCTGGGAAACAGCAGCCCGTGGAACAGTAAGCCTCCCGGCACTCAAGAGACCAAATCAGAAAACCCCCCGCCCCAGGCTTCCCAGTAAGGCTGACCTGACCGGCACTGGATCCACCGTCAATAGGCCCGTGGGTGACACTCACTATTTCAGATCGCTATTCACAGGAGAGAAAGGAGGAGACATAAAAAACTTTTTCACGCCAATACCTATTTCTAAACCCCAATGATCTGAGTTTCTTTCTTTCACTTTTATTTTTTGTGTCTTTGTTAACTGAGAGGATCATTCCAAATAAACTTCCATGACCCTCCCCCGGAGGCCTTCACAGGTAACATAGATCCTGGCACTGATCGTACTTAAAACAAGAGCAGACGCTAAGGCTTCTCCTGACACGGTGTTTGTTAATTTCCTTTCCCCTGCATCAGACGAAGGCCACCTCGTCAATATGCCCTCAGTGCTCAGGATCCCGTTATATGCCGAACCTGACGACAGATGACTTTTTACTATTGTAAAATATTTTCTGCTTTTTGACTTGCATCTGAGAGTTTCTTGTTTCAGTAAAAAAAAAAAAAGAAAAGAAAAATATCCACTTTGGGAAAATTATTTAAATGGACCTTTTTGGCTTTATTTCTTCACCTTTTCTTTCATTGGGTAACAGCCAAGAGGGCCCAGCAGGGTAATTTATGGGTGAGCTAATGTCCACTGGTTCTCCAGCCCACGTCGGTGCAATTGAGCCCACGTTGGTGCAATGGAGCCCACGTTGGTGCAATGGAGCCCAAGTGCTGAAACAAGAAATGTCTTTTTGTCATCAAAGTCACCACGGCAGATTTTTATGAAAGAGCGACACTTGGCCCCTTGAGAATTTATGCATTTGTAAAATTGCTGTTGATCCAAATATTTTCAAGCCATGTAATCCATTCCTTTTGTGTGCAGTTTAATAAATCTGAAACTTTTTTGTGTTTTTTATTGTATCTGAGTTGACCGTTGTTTCTTTTCATCATATATTGCTTGTATAATAATTTGTAAAGCCCTCGCCTGGTTCTTTTATGGGGATTTTTTTTTTCCTTTGGGGGCAATGCCAGTGTATTTATGTGAAACTTTATAAGAGAACTAATTTTTCCATTTGCATATTAATATGTTCCTCTACACATGTAAAGACACAGTGGCTCCGTGTGTTATAAAACAGCTGTATTTTATGTATGCTTTACTGATAATTGTGCCAATAATAAACTGTGTTAACGACCAACGCAGTGAGTCTAGCTTTTTCTGAGCTCGGGCAGAGAAGTCTGCCCACAATTGTGAGAAGCACTGAGCTGGGTTTGTCGCCCAAGCTCCACATGGAGTGGAATTAGAAAACCTGTGCCATCTTGGATAAAGTCTGTTTTTTCCCCTGCCCACTGCATTGGGCAGATGCAGGAGTGCTTTTCAGTGTGGGGCACTGTGCCACTGAGGGCACACCCATGAAAAGGGAAGGGCCCGCCTGCGCCCCTGGAGGTGGCCCAATGGAAGGGCAGTGGCTTCCACAGGCTAAGCGCTTACCATGAACCCAACAACCAACTCTATTTCAGCCAATCCTCCCGACTCCACTAAAAAGGCATGAATATCCCTATTTTTCCTAAAAGATTTGCTACAGACAGTATGGAAAATGTGCTGGAAGACATTTTTGTTAAAAAGAACTTTCCTCATATTTTTCCACTTTGTACCAATGAGGAAGATGAGAGAAGAAGCCTGTTAGCATTTATTGACTGTGTATTGAGTGTCAGGCAGTTTTAATTGATCATGTCTGAATTCTGGAGAGGGGGGTTTGGAAAAGACAAGCGAAGGGAAGGTGTGTGTCTTGGGCTGGGATTTCCAGAAGCAGAGCCTGAGACCAAGATTCCAGGACACAAGATTTACTGAGGGATTGTTCTTCAGGGAGAAAAAAATATTTAAGGGAGTGAAGGGGGAAGAATAAAGAAGGTGAAGGAGCCTAGAAAAGCTGTGGACTTGGGTAGACTTCTGCCTGGTCCATGGGGGCAGGGCTAGGAGCATAGACCTCACTGCAGAGGTCCTCCCTCCTGAGCGAGCCACCAGACTCTTGTGACCCTGAACCAGTCAGTCCCTGATGGGCCATCCCCAGAGTGTGTGGGGGATTGTGACCTTCAGGGCGTTTCTGCAGAGAGGAGGCCAACGAGGAGGCAACAGTCATAGCATCTCAGAGAGGCTGGTCCCAGAGAGGGCATCTGGGCAGGACACAGTCTTCCCCATTGAGTGACTTGTCCCATCTCATAGCTCATGGGGAACACAGTTGGGACTTTAATTTGGATCTCCCTTGACATCAAAGCCTGGATTCCTTCTAGAACATCACACTGCTTCCTAAGGAAAATGTGTAGTATAATAGCAATAGTGCCAAAGGAAACACAGGGAAACTGCTACTTACTGCTCCCCCCTTGGAAGGGAGCTTCCAATTTATCCCCAACCCCACCGCACTGTGTAGGTTTTCTTTGATCCGTTCTTTAAAGTTACCATTTGCAGTCATTGCAGATGATGCCTAGGACAATGTGTTTGATACCTGTTCCCATTACCCATTGTTGCATAGCAAATCACCCCCCCCAGTTAGAGACTCAGGAGGACCGTTTATTATTATCAGTTACCCTTCAGAGAGCTCATGGTCTCTGCCGAATGGCCTGCTCTTCGGTGCTCAGACGCTGCTGGGGACGGAGTCCTCAGAGGCTTGACGGGGCTGAACATCCACGGTGGTGGTGCACTCACTCTGCTGGCTGTTGGGCAGGAGCTTAGCCAGGGCTATGGACCACGGTACCTTCCCATAGCTGCTCTGTGGGGTTCTCCCAGAATGAGGGGTGTGTTCTGAGAGGAAATGTTCTAAGAACCTGGGGGAGGAGAGACCTAACTTGCCAGTGCCTAGACCTAAAGCAGTGTCACCGTGTCTCAGTACTATCCATCAAGGCAGCCCACATTCAAGGCCCAGAGGCATGGACTCCTCCTTGATGGACAAGTGGCAAATGCCTAGTGAGGGGAGGAATTGTGGCAGCCACCTTTGGAAACAAACGTCTACAAAATCCAACCAAGTCTACAGCTGGTCCTTGCCTACCTGCAGTTGTATCTTTAGCCCCTGGGACCTGATTTCCCATCTACCTAGATTCCTGCTCATGTTCTGAACGTGCCACGTGCTCACATCACATGTATCTTTGAATGTTGTTTTTTTTTCCCTATTGGAATGCCGGCCCCACCTTTGTGCATTACCAAAGCTACTCATTTAACAGCCCCCTTGATTCTCACATGCCCTGAGGTGCCTCCCCAGCTCTGCTCAGAGTTCGTTCTCTGAGGCCCAAGAGCATTTAGTTCTTGCTTCTACCTTAGCACATTCTTTACAAATTATTGTTGATTATCCCTCACCGTCCCACTAGAATTTTCTCGGTGTGAGCAATCTAATCATTTTCACTGCATCCTCCATATCTAAACTCTATCATGCATGTTGCTGGAATAGATACAGTGAGAAACTCCCAAATAAGAAATCATAAAACCACTGTTTACCACTCATTGTCCTGTTACAAACAGTGTGCAATGCTATGGCACAACACAGGGTGACAGTTATCCCTGTAGGTAAATAATAAGGTGAGTGATGGATGTAGAGATGGATGTATTCAAGTTTCTCAGAGGTCAAATCAGCACAAAACAAACATCTTACAAGCATTGGCCTAAGCCTAACTTCTACTATAGAAATCCCAGGAGATGAGTCAGGCCCAGAATAATCCTAAGGGCAACCATTTATTAAGTGCACACTATAGATCAGTCACTTGCTAGGTGCTTTACCTAGGTGGTCTCAAACTTGGAACCCAAGGGTGGTGCATGAGTTGGGTTTTGCTTTGTGACACTTTAAATCCCAGCAGCCTATGACAGCGAACATTTTCTTTTTCTCACTCATGGGACTGTGTGTCACCAGGGGCAACTCTGCTTCAGATCTGCCCCTTGGGACTCCTTCTGGGACAGTGGCTCTCCAGGGCATGCTCTTCTCTTGACAGATTCTGGGAGAAGTGAAAGGTGATAGGTCAAATCACATATGCACATCTACTTATGCTACATGCATCGGCCAAAGCAAGTCACAAGAACAAGCCCAACATCAGCGGGGTGAGAAATACACTCTGCTTTCTGCAAAGTTGCATGGCAAAAGACATGAGAAAACAACCGGGAATCAACCGATCACAGTGATCTACACAATGTTACCTGAAAAACTTCTAATTGTTTGCCAGTATTTAAAAACTGACTCATTTCCTATAAAAATTAAAGTTTCCTGTTTCTCTTACAAACAAACCAAATATGCCCAACAATAGACTCACATATCTAGATCCCTAGATGGTAACAGTTGGCTGGCACAGAGTCACGGCTATCCTGCTTAGTTGTTCAATCCATTTCACTCACTTTACCTGCCCGGCGGCTGCCGGCTATCATATCTGTTATACACTTGCTCTTTACTCCTTAAAACTACATTTGGAAGTCAGAATTATGGGCCCAATTTTACAGATGTGAAGACATGCTTAAACAGTTCATTGGTACTATTTGTCACATAGCTCATAAGTGGTGAAGTGGGCTTTGAACCTGTGTCCTCAGGGCCAAAGCCTGTGTGCTCCTTTCACCAAACCATGCTAGTTTAATAGACGTCACAGTGGTGGATAGGGCCATGGCAAGCAGGATCCCATTGAATCTTTGCAATATCCCAGTGGGCATATTAGTTATTACCCCCACATTGCAGATGGGACTTGGTGCAGTTAAACAGTTTACTCAAGGTCATAGAGCTCACAGATGACATCATGTCACCTTGACTCCGATCCACTTTATTAGGCTTACTGTCAGGTGCATGGTCCGCAGGTCGGGTGTCTGGAGGTGTTCTCTGACGTGCAAGCAGGTCCTGGCATCCACCTAATTGCCATTCATTATGTATTTTTAGGGGCTGTCACAGAGTATTTCAGAAATCAAGATGTGCCACTCACCTGGTAATGAAATGGAATAGGAAGACTCCCTCTAGGACCTTGAAATCTCATGGGCATTTGACAAGGGATTTCTAAATAAGTGGCCCAGTCCCTGCAGGAAATTCTTTCTCTTTCCACTTCTCTTTACCCTTGAGGTGAACATTTAATGCAATAGGATATCAACCCACACTGGTATTACATGGGGTGGGATGCAGTGAGAACAAGGCCAACAAGATTTCAATTTCCCTAAAGCAGGATTGGTAGCATCCTTGGGAAATTCATTTTATATACTTCCTTTGTCTTCCATTAAAAACCAAAACAAAACAAAAACAATTACTAGGCTTTTTTTCCTGATTGTTAAATAGTACATACATGTAGATCATTTGAATGAACAGGAACAAGAAGAAAGTAAGTTCTACTACCTTGTTATAAAAAATTACTAGTATACTGATGCATATCCCTCACGTATTTTCTTCTTGGCTCATATATATTACAGACTAGGCAGTTACATATCCTGCCCTTTCATAGAATGTATCATGAGCCACTCTGTTAACTATTCTTTAAAAACATGATTTTAATTTCCATATAATCATCCACTAATGGAATATACCATAATGTATTAAGCCATTTATTTATAGCTGATCAACTCCCTTTTTTACATCCCATTGGAATTTCATGATCATTAATAAGCTGGTCAAAGGTTGATAAGAGTTTGTTAAAGCAAAATTCACTTTTGGGGAGTTTGCCATGTTTCCAGCCCCACTCTGAGCATTATAAGGGATTTCTGTACCTAGTCCCACCCACCAGGTGTGTACAATGCACTCAGGAAAGAGGAGAAATGCATAAAATGCTATCCAAACATATCAGGCTAAGTATACTCAAAGGGTCATGAAGCATAGGGAATAAAACCTCCAGGAGTCTAGAGGTATGGAACCCACATTCTTGCTTTGCATCTCATTTTATGTTCCCCACAGCCAAGGGAGGCCCATGTTTTGTATATGAAGCTCAGACAGGTGGACTAGCATGCCCAAGGTCACATAGACAGAAAATAGCAAGGTTACATTGCAATCAGCACACTACTCCAAAGCCTCTCCCGTCTCTGGTTAGCCACAGGTAATCCCTGCGGAAATAACAAATGCCGTGATTGAGTGTTGGCAGGAATGACTTCATGGCAGAGAGCGAGAGGGGAGGACACCTTGAAACATGTACCTACCTGAGGGTCTGGTAGCTTCTCTGAATTTGCTCTCTGGCCTCACCTCCTTTTATTCATCACTGTTGTCAAGATGGTGTCTCTGATCAACGGGACCATTAAAAAGTTTGGGTTTGAACAAAACTCTATGCATCAGCACTGGTGGTGTTTACATAAAGGTATTTCTGCACTTGAAGCCACTGAGCTGGAAAAGGTTATTAAAACTGAAAGGTTATTAAAGCTATAAATTAAGGGACTGGTGATGCAATCTCTATGGCCCTGCCCAGGCTTGTTTATTTCTCGCGGGTTCCTAGTCATCCATTCTTCACCATCCTGGACAAAGAAAACATTCCTCATTTTCCAATGGCCTTCATAGAATCTTGGGAAATGGTTTATTCCTGAATTAAGCAAATAAGTTTGGAAGTTCTCCTTTGTATCTCTTCCAGAGCTGACAGGTTGTATCTTGGACTCTTTTCCAATAATAGTAGATCCTTTTCTCTCTGTTAATTCTTAACTTGCTAAAGTAGTTATCTACTTACTCCTTGGGGGTTTGCAGATTCTCCTGTCATATTCTAATGAGTGTGTTAATGCTTTCCGGGAAATTAGCAAGAATTTGCAAAGGAGTGTGAAATTGCTTTCACTCCTATGGCCTAGATCCAGTCCACTGTCACAAGAGTGAACGCTTACAGTTTGCAGGAGGAAATTTTGGAAAACCTAGGCACTTTCTGAAGCACCTCTCCTGCCAGTTCTGACCACGAGTGGCAAAGTGGGACTTGGTTTTGGGAAAGCTTCTGAGGAGCAGCTCACAGAGAGAAGAAAGGTGTGGACTGTTGGCGATGCTGCCATCACAGAGGAGCAGGGGTGCAGAGGTGGGGGCTCAGATTCCTTGCATTTGCTGTCTCCACCCTAAATCGCCAGCATTTCAAAGGCAGAGACCTATGGGATTCATCACAAGGGTCTCCCCACAGCAGGGTGACTGACCCCACTTTTCTGAGATTAAACCAGTTTTAATGCCCAACGTCCCTCCTCGGTCCCAGGCAAACCTGCTCATATATGTAGCAAAACAGACCTACCAGGAATCATGACAGCCACTACTTACTCATCAAGCATCTTGTACATTCCAAGTTCTTTGCACAAACTGGACACCCACCCTGCGGGAAGGTATTAATGCCATCATTTTATAGGTAGGGAAACTGAGGCAAAGAACCATTAAGATGCCCCAGGACCTCAAGCTAATAAGCAACAGAGCTGAAATTCAAGCCTGGGTGTGACTGCCTACACAGCTGATGATTGCTCTGCTATGCCCATGGCTCTGAACTTTCATTCAAAGGCAATACATCAAGTTGACTAGGAAGCAATCAAGCATCCGAGACCCAGAGACAGCCACACATTCCTGAGGAACCAGAGTCCTGGTGTACAAACCCGGCACACACCTGCCTCTCACACCATCACTCTTTCAGTGTTAGGAGACTTGCACTGGCTGATGGAAAATGTCACCGCACACCATTGAAGTTGGCTAATTAGAAAGCATTCAGATGAATGACATCAGGAACATATGGTGGGCAGCCAAGGATTATTCCATTTGACCAATGAAGTCCTCCCTTCCAGTTGTAATGGAGGTTAATCCAGCCTGTTTAAAGGACTCACCTGAGGTTTTGCTCAGGCAAGAGAGCCATTAGAAACATCTGTGGCTGCTTTGCACCTCCGTCCAGTTACTTCCGCACATACTGGGCATACTTTGATCACAGTGTAGTAATACAGAAATGTTTGCCAGAAATGTAGGGAAAATACTCTGAACCCCTCAAAAATTTAAAATGTCCTAAATAAACTAGTGAGTCAAAGGAAACATAAAATTAATATGTACATGCTATTTTGAAATAAGGAAATGGAAACCATTTGCTCGTAAAAGCAATGGAATTTTTCCCCATTCTATTCTCTGGTTATTGCTGTGGCTTCTGTGCACCAGTGTCTTAATTGGAGAACTTTATTGAAATCTCTTATTAATTCTAATAGTTTCTCATTCCTTTCTTTTGTGCTTTGTAAAGTATATAATCAAGTTGTCTGTAAATATTGATACTTTTCTCTCTATCTTTCCAATAGATACATCTTTTGTTTTCATTTCTTTGCTTAATGCACTGGCTAAAACTTAAACTATGTTAAATAGTGGTGGTGATAACAGGCATTTTTGTATTACTCCTGGCTTCAATAAGGTTGATTCTAGTGTTCTTCATTTAATATGATGTTGCCCTGGCTGGTTTGGCTCGGTGGTTGGAGTGTTGGCCAGCAGAGCCAGGGGTTGCAAGTTTGATTCCTCGTCAAGGGCATGCACCTTGTTTGGGGGTTGTTCCCCAGCCCTGGTCGAGGCATGTGCAGGAGGCAGCCAATTGATGTGTCGCTCTCACATCTATGTTTCTCTCCCCCACTCCTTTTCACGCTCTCTAAAAAGTTAATGGAAAAATATCCTCCAGTGAGGTTTAACAACAACAAAAAATAAGATGCTGCCCATTCTATAATATGTAAAATAAACAATTTTCTGAGATTTTCTAACATTTTCTTTGATCACTGATGAAAGTTAAATTTTAACAAATGCCAATTTGTCAACTAAGGAGACTGTCAAATTTACTTTTCTTATTTGTGCCTTAAATGAGACATATTTTGTTGACTTAGCTTCTAACTTTGCTAGCTAAATGCTACTTGGTCATGCTAAATTATTCTCTCAGTATGCTATATTTGTTATATTTTACTTGCTATTATTTCATTTTTACAGCTGTGTTCAGAGGAGAACTGAGCTGTTATTTTCCTCTTTTGTTCTATTTTTGTCCCATTATCAAAAGTGACAACACCATTTAACACTCCCACTAGCAGAATATGAAAGTTCCAATTTTTCCTCATCTTTGCCAGCACTTGTTATTATCTATCTTTTTCATTATAGCCATCCTTGCGGTGTAAAGTGATAACATTGTGGTTTTGATTTGCATTTCTCTGCTAGCTAATGATATTGAGCTACTAATGTGCTTATTGATCATTCATGGAAACCGTTATCAAATCCAAGGTCCCCAAGATTTATGCCTATGTTTTCTTCTAGAGTTTTAGTGTTACCTCTAACATTTATGCCTATGATTCATTTTGAATTAACTTTTGTATGTGGTACAATGTCAGAGTCCAATTGCATTCCTTTGCATGTGGATATCCAGTTGTCCCAGCACCATTTGTTAAAAAGACTCTTTTTCTTCATTGAATTATTTTTGCATCCTTGTTGAAATCAATTGGTCCTAAATATGAGAGGTTTGTTTGTGTTGGGTAAGTCTCAATGCTATTCCATTGACCTGTAGATCTCTTTCTGTCAGCACCACACTGTCTTGATTACTGTAGCTTTGTAGTAAGATTAGAAATTAGAAAACATAAGTTCCCCAACTTTGTTTTCCTTTTACACAATTGTTTTAGGTATTCTAGGCCCTTTGCATTTACATATAAATTTTAGAATCAGCTTGTCACTTTTTTTTCAAAAAAAAAAAAAAGGAATGGAATTTTACAAGGATTGTGCTGAATCTGTTGATCACTTTGGGGAGAATTGCCATCTTAACAATATGCCTATTATTTTTTGCTGGTAAAAATCCAGGACAATCAACTGAGAGCATTTCATTTTTAATGGATCACTAAATTGGGCATGTACACTATAGATGAAAAATTACCTTTCATATATGTAAAAAAAAACATAGAGAAATAGAATAAACAAACAAAAGTGACATATAAAATACCTAGGAATAATTTTAACTTTAAAAGTACAAAATCTGTATTTAAAAAAAAAACTCTATTAAGATACAGAAAACACACACACACACACACACACACACACAGAGTGATTTAAGGAATCTTTCCTACACAAGCTCTAGAGGCAGACCTGAGTTTAAGTCCTGATTCTGCCTCTAATCAGCTATGTAATTTTTGGAAAGAGATCATTTCTACAAGCCTCATTTATCAAATGGGCCCCATAGTAGTACCTATCCCATAAGATTATTCTCAGAATTAAATGAAATAACATTATGTAGCATTTTGGAAACATCAAAAGTATTCATTAAACAACAAGTCCTATCATGATTATGTTTCTACAAAGAAGCAAGTTCATCTCAAATTCACATAAATATTCTATCAGAATCCCAAAATAATTTTTGTGACAAATACAATTCTGAATTTCTTTAAGAAATACAATCAGACACAATTGCTAAAAAGCCTTTTGAAAAATAAGAGCAATTGGTGAGGACTGTTTTTTCCTATTTAAATGCATTGTAAAACAACAATAATTCAAGGAACATGATACTTACGACAATTGACAGATTGTTGAACCAGAATAGATTGCTTAGAAACAAACTTTAGTATGTTTAAGGATTTCAATTATGACATAAATGGCATCACAAATCCAGAGGCGAGGGGGAATTACTTGATAAATGATGTTTACACAATTAGCTAACGTTGGGAAGAGGACACAATTGTAAACACTGAGAGATCACAAGAGAAAAACTAAACTATACATTTAGTTCCATATGGAGCTAGGAACTAAATGTGTAAAACAAAGCATATAATAATAAAAAAATGTCTGATCTGAAATTGTTGACTCACTTCCCAAGTATAAAAGCAATAGATAAAATTGCATGAAAAAATTATTTGATTTTTATATTGTAAAGAAAGTAAACGTCTTCATAATATGAAAATCAAAATGAAATCATTAGTTAGGAAAATTAAGTATCACAAATCTACTAGAAAAATGATTATAATTGTTATTAAAATAAGAAACATTTATTAATTATAAAAGTAGCAAAACTACAAGAAAAATAGGTGAAGAGTATGATAGTATGTATAGAACTATGAATTATTAATAAATATATGACAAATTTTCAACCCACTGGTAATCAAAGAAATAGAAATTCTAACAGCCACCTGCATCTTAAATGTCAAGTGCAATCACCTAACTAGACTCCTATTTCTAATTTTAGGAACTCCAGGTCTCTCCCCATAAACCTCAGCGCTAACCCTAACCCTAACCAGTGTCCCTAGGTCATGGCTCCATATAGTCTTTCTGCATCTACAAATGCTCCCTTCTCTCACATAACTGACATGAATTATCTTCTAGTCTTGCAGCATCCAGTTCCCTTTATTCTAGTAACAATGGTCTATTTCCTTTATTTCTCTATTGGGTGAAATATTGGCAGGACTGCAAAGCAAGTTGTTATGCTGTCCTGCAGCCAAGGCTGTATGTAGCTTGTGATCCAGACAGATCATTCATATTGCTCCCAGGAAATCTGGCTGGGGGAGAAAGAAAGGAAGTAAAGAGCCTCAGATGCTGATGGAGGCCACCAAGGACACAAAGCAACAGAGCAGGCTAGAACCTGCCTACAGGTGCTCTAACTAAGGAGCTGAGGTCACAGTTGGACCAGCTTGACCTGGGTCACCTCCACATAAAAACATGGATGGCACCTCAGTGCCATTGAAATCCAGCAGGACCTAATCCTAGGAGGTATTCATAAAGTGACAAAATCCAGTGCTCATGAAACCTGGTGCTTCCTGGTACCATAAGTGCATTTTCTCAGTTTCCCATGATTTTTACATTCAGATGCTTAAGAAAAATGTTTAGAGGGGTGGCCTCTTCCCTTCTACCTCTATTCTGAAACCAGACTTCATAATTTGTGGTAAGAATTCAGGTTGTTCCTAGCACAATCTTTATTGTTGTTGTATTGCTCAGAGAGAAATGGATGATTGTCTAGTTTGAGTATTAATCTTCAGTTGTTTCCATGGATACCGGACTTGCTTAAAAATGAAGCAAGGAGAAATAAGGGACTCTGAGGCTAGAGAAGCGCTAGTTGGTTCCTTATGGATGAAAAATCTGAGGATCAGGGAGGTGAAGCTGGAAACCCCATAAGAATGGACACCAAGTGGTTAAACAATGAAACTCCAGCTTCTATGTTTGGGAAAGAAGAAAACATGTTTAATCATTTTTATAGCCAATGTAATAGCATCTGAGTTTCTGCTCAAAGGAGAAATCCATTTTTAGATCAGACCCCAGAACAGGGTTGCTTTTATTGCCGAGAGGAGTGGAATAGAAACACTGCCCACCAGACTCAACAGGAAGACAGGCAGATATGCAACCCTCACAGAGACCAAGATGGGCAGGGCCATGGGAAAGCTCAGGGACATTCCTGGGACAATGCCTTTTTAGAAATATTTATCAAATGCCAATGTTTAAAAAATCTTAGTTTTGAACAATAGTATGAAGAAATCAAGATTTTGTTCTGCAATCTCACATTATGTCACCAATCAAGAAAAAGCACACACCCTGGCCACTGACCTAGGACAAAAGTTATAGGGAACAAACTGGTCGGAACCAGCAGAACCTGAGCAAGTAAAGAGAATTTGAGATCAGAACAAATGAAGACAGTTCTTTTATTCGCAATTGGTTAAGTGATTTCATCAGTTCTTTATACAAAAAAAGTAGAAAAGTCATATAAAAATTGCTTTGCATTTTATTTACATTTTGCTGTGAATTATTACACTTAAGTTGAACACCTTACCATTTGAGGTCTGAATTTCCTGATGGTTAAGGCAAAGGGGGGAATTTTGAATGATGATTCTCATATGTTGGAGTGGGAAGGATCTCAATCAGTAAAAGGAACCACTTTCCTGACCAAGTTTTTAATTAATTTAGAGTTGAATATGGGTTAAGTTATGTGAATATCAAAATACCACTCTACTACAGACAATGCTGATAAGGAGAATGAGGTTGATACCCACAGGCATGCAGCCCATCTAAACTGAATTAGGGAGACGTAGTCAGCCAGGTAAGAGGGTTGACTGAGGTTAGGAGCACTAAGCTAGTGGATTTCTTCCTATAAGCAATGGGGCAAAGATATCCGATTACCCGCCACTCCAACAGTAGGATCCAAAGATGAAAAAGAATAGAAAAGCCAGTTTTTCTGGCACTTTCTCAGTACCATGATCTTAATTTCCTTTTCAAAGCAATGTACCCCCTCCATGTCCTTCAAGACCAATGCCTTCCTACTGATAAGAACAAAAATGATCTTTGAGATTCACTCATAGAGTCTGAATATACTCCTCACAAGGAAGCAAATATGTTTTTTAATACAATACTGTATTAGTTACAAAGGAGTGAACTATAATGGTGATGTTTCAGGGGGTCATGGTATTGGGGAGAGATAGAGATGAAGAGCAAGGAGAATGGCTCAAAACCGTGTTGTATTCTGCCATTTGAGGTCACCTGGAAGATTCCAATTCTTCAGATATGTGATATAAGAATAAGAACCTAACTAACCTTTACTGGATAAATATTCTTTGCCATACTCCATTATAATTGCCCTTGCCATCTTCTTATAAGAGTCACTTAAGACCCTGACCCAGGAAAGCAGCCCATCACAGCAGGAGATACAGGTTATAGAATCTAACAAAGTTGAACTCTCCAAAGCCCAGGTTCTTTGTAATAGGTGTCATGTAGGTCTGCAGAAAAGTTTCTGGGAAATGTGTGTTGAACTCTTAAAATTTCAACTTCTCCCCAACAATCCCTTTATCTGTAGATACCTTCCCAACCAAATGCCAATAAACATGAAGACTGCTCCTAAGCCAAGTTATTTGTCTTGAAGAAAGTGATCATGTTTTAAGTCAAATTCAATTCAATAATTTATTTCAGAAATTATTTTTGGAATTCCTACTATGTGCAAGGCCTTGAAAAAAAACTGTGTTGTTTTAACTTCCAGGAACACTCAATCTGCTCAGAGTTTCAGAGACAGACATCCATCAGCCACCCCACTTGCCCCCAGTAGAAGGCAAACTAAAGACTATGATGTTAGAGAAGAGATAACGTGCTTTGGAAATACAGGGGGGAAGAAGTATTTATTCTACCTCGAGAAGATGAGTTTTGAATTAAGCCTTGATGTAAGGGTTGGCAATGAATAGAACTGAAGTTGTTTTTCTTCTTATACCTGAGTGCATGATTGATAAAGGGCAGGGTTAATTTAGAAAGAGAGTTGTTAAACTTCTGGGGTCGTGCCACTTTCTTTCCCGTACTCTAAGATCTAATCCTGCCCTCAAGTTATATGCATTTAGTGAGGAGCCCAAGCTACCCATTGTCTTTTCTGACTTCTCTACAGTAACTGCCTGTGGGTGTTCCATCACATTTTCCAGTCATGTCCAACACATTGTCTGGAGGTCAGATGGGAAGCCTGGATCATAGTTTCTCTAGATCAAGGATTTATTTCCTAAGGACACTAAGCTCCAAACAAAATTTCTTAGAGATCCAAGGTCATGCACAGGTGACCTTCGAAAATGGAAGTTTACTGCAAGAAACTCAGGACAGCATAGGAAATCCCACTTGTACATGGCTAACACAAATGCATGGCTCAGTTCTTGGTTAACAAAGTTTCAATGATACCCTAAGACCAGGTTGTATGCCACTCCTCTGTGCTTCCATTTTACCCAGTTTTTATCTGTGGGAGAAGTTTTATAACTTCCTCTCTGGGCCTTGGCAGCCACATCTAAAAATCAGGGATAATAATGGTGCTGACCTCATTGGGTTGGTGTGAGAGTTAAATGTGTTAATGCATGCTCATAATATTACAATTGTGCTTGGCATCTAATAAATGCTCAAAAGCATTTGGTGGCATCAGCAGCATCAGCATCACTTTCTGACCTGATTATACCAGTAGAAGAAGGTATAGATTAAAAATACAAATTTGAAATAAACAAAGCAATGTGCAAATCTTGGCTTCTCTACTTACCAATTACATCACTTTAGGCAAATTACTGCACCTCTATAAGTTTCACTTTTCTTATCTATAAAATCACAACATATGCCTCAAGGGGTTTTGTGAAGGATAAAATAATACATGAAGTATAGTATTGGTACATGATAAGGACTAAACAGGATGCCTATGATTATCATCATCTTTACCACCATCATTATTATAATCACTATCTTTCCTCAAGGTAAAATACAAGTATGGGAATATACTTTATCTGTTTAGAATCACCATATTTAAGACCAGGGAAACCTACACAAATTAGTGTAGTGTTCCCATGAAACAATGAAATATTGCCTATGTAACTCAACCTGTCTTAAATTTTTCTAGCTTTAAAATGTTTTATCCTCTGAGTCTATAAACATGTCCATCGATTGGTTTATCTGGTAAATTTCAGATGTCCAAGGAGCCTCTATTGGGACAGACACAGGGAGAATAGGAGATGGTAGAAAAAGAGGGGGAAATGTTCAAAATTGGATGGATGGATGGATGGATGGATATATGAATGGGTATATGGATGGAAGGAAGGATTGATGATAGGTGATAGGCAAACAGATGACTAAATACAGTAGGGATAAAAGTTCATTTGGTATGGCAGAATTCTGAGAGGATTCCATAAATGGAAAAGAAGAGGAACTAAAATTTTATTGAGCATCTACTCCACAGGTCAACTTGAACTTGCTATTTATTTTATTGTCCTTAGATTGCAGCTGATCCTAGAGAGGACATACCCAAAGTCACGGTACTTTTAAGTGGTAGAACCTGAACTTAAACTAAGTAATATTGAGCTCCAAAGCCAAATTTTATTTCCAAATAGTTGAGCCTGTCAGTTCAGAGTGAACCTGGTGGGAAGGGAAGCCACAAACCTGAATAGTTAATTAGAAAAGCAAAGGCAGAATAAGAAATGTTGTCCTATTAACTTCATAGGAGACCCTCTCCCCTTCCAAGTGTGAGTGAAATGGACTAAAATGAAACTGTCATCCTGGATATAAAATCCTCCCTCCTGCAGCCAGTTGAGTCTATGCTTAATATACTTGGGATTGGCTTTTTGGAAATTTAAGCTGGGTCAGATGCTGACCTCCTTAAACAATTTTAAATCCATGCAGTATTTAAAACAATTTATTCTGAGGGGGGAGGGTGCAGGAAGACTCTTTCTCATAAAGCAATTAAAGCAACTGAACAAGAAATAGGGCATCTTTTCTAGGAATAAAGGATGGAATTGCTTGCCCTGCATTTTCATCACTTGTTTACTCAAGGTTTTCCCACAACAAACAGAGTTCATGCTGTAGAGAATTCCCCAGCATCCAAGTTAATCAACTGCTGTGCTTCCAGAAACCCTCTCAGCTCAAGCTAATCCTCTTGTCAGCTGCACAAATAATACCTTAGACCTTCCTAAGGGTGGTCCAATTGGCTTTATTATTATGATAAGCTTGTTACTTTTGTTATCACCATTGTACTGGTTGATATTCAGACCTCAGCAAAGGCCCACCTGGTTTAAGGTCAGGGCTTGAAGGTCAGAAAACCTTGGAGAAGACAAGGTTGCAATGAAAGTTCAAAGGGCTGTCCTAGAAGATCCAGTGACATCAAAAAGGCAGCCAGAGAGACCAGTTGGTATTTTTTATTATACAGTTGTGCAAACTGAGATGAAAGCAAGGAAGTGGCTTGCCCAGACATTAGCTAGTGAGCAATTAGTGTCTTCACTGGTAGCCAGTGTGTCTCCTCCATCACTTTGCTTCTTCAGACTGTTGAATTTTCTTTCATCAACACACCAGCACTATGTGCCCTCCCACAGCCTCTAGTTTTTAAACCCATACCGATGTATGACATGTAACATGAACAGTTCTAAGAGATGGACATGAAAATGGGTTACATTGTTTCCTATGAAGAATGTTGAAGTCCTAAATCCTAATGCCTATGAATGTGACCTTATTTGGAAATAAAGTCTTTGCAGATGATCCTGTTAAGATGAGATCAAGGGTGGGCCATAATCCAATATGGCTGTATCCTTATTAAAGGGGAATTTGGACACAGAGTCAGAAATATACAGATAGAAGATTATTTGAAGAAACAGGATATACACCAGCTACAAGCCAAGGAATGCCTGGGGACACCAGAAACTAGAAAGAGGCCTGGAACAATTTCTCCTTCACAACCCACAGAAGGAAACAACCCTGTAGGTGCTACAGCTTGACATGGGAACTAGACTGAGCTATTGGAATACAGACACTAAGTCTAATGGGTGTCTGTCATGGCTTTTGAGAAATCTTACCCCAAGTTAAAATCCAGAAACTCACATTACCAGATTCCCTTGCAGCTAGGGCAGCTAAGCATGTGATCTGGGCTCCTCTAATCAGAAGAACTCACATAGCACTTCAGTTCAGATGTAGTATCCTGAGGAAGGGGGAACCATGCAGAAGCCTTTGCAGCAAGACGGACATTTGGTTTTCAACAATGCCTGTAGGCTGAGGAGCCACTCCCCAGCACCAGAAGCAGAAGGCCCACTAGAGCAGTTCTAAGGCAGAAATTGGCATGTGGTTGCCAATGTTGGCTTTTCCAGAGATTTTGTGAGTTACCAAATATCTTTTCATAACTTTCTTTTCTGCTTAAATTAGCTACAATAGATTCTGTTTTCTCACAGCTATGAGCTTAACTAATATACTATGTCTTACCACAGTGCCCAGTATATGGTAGGTGCTACAGGTTTGAGGGGGGTGGGGGGGGCGGGTAGAACAACAAATAATTAATAAAATTAGGAAAAACTTCTTTATTGAGCACTTACTATACTAGTATACCAGGCAAATAATTGTCACACCATCAGGTGACTAGCCATAGCTCCTCTGCAGATGGTATTTCTCTTGCACTGCTTTAATTTAAAAATGGGTCCTGCAAAACTTTGCACATGTCTGATCCAGTCTGCAACCCCTCTCTTGAATGGCTATGTGGAGCTCCATGGTGTCTCTTTTGTTGATGCATCTAGAAGACATTTTAGCAAACACTCAATTTGATGCAGTCATTTCACACTTATCATACTCTCCTCTGGTTCTCATTTTATCACATAAAGCTTTATTCTTCTCCTTAAATAATCTCTGGGAGGGGGAAGTTTGAATTACTAAAAAATTCTTTTAATAACTGTTTTGGCAGCTCCACCAACTTCTTTAAGAATATGGCTCTAAAATAACTCAGGTGTTATTTTTAAATCTTTACTCAGTGGGTTAAACCTTCAGCTACTTTCAGAGATGAGAAGCATTATCAATGCCATTTTGCTGACTTTCCACTTCAACATTCAATACCCAGAGTAAAGTTAGACTGAATTCTCCAATACTCTGTAAAACTATCACTCTGGGCAGCCCTTTTTGTCAGCAGCTTAGAAAGTTAAAAATATATATATTTCATCAGATCTCATTCATGGTGCCTTCATGTGGCCTGCAGCCCCTTCTCTCTCCTGTCTGGCCTGGTCCTGGGTCTACTGTTACTTCTTTTTGTTCATTAGTAATGAAGGAAGGACACTACCAATGGGAAGTCAGATGAGTAGGTGCTGAGTAGAAAACACATAAACTCATTCAAATTTCACAATCCCCTTTCTAGACCCACTGGAAGTCAATTTTTAATATACATCATTTGAGTTAACAGTCTTATTTCACCAGTAAAACCCACTTTAGACATTTACTAGGTTTCCCAGCAAAGCCTAAATTACTGGCCCAATACGAATAGCAGATATATGTGTCTGTCTCCATCAGGGTGTGTCATCCTGATTAGGAGGTGAGTAGCATGCGGGTGACAGTTTAACACATACACCTACACACTCACACATGCATACCCAAAATCACACTTTGTATACTGAAGTATGTTCCAGTAAATTCCAGACGTTGTAACAGTGGCAGAAGCTCAGACTAGCGTCATTTCATGGTTACCTGAGAGCTTGCCTTTATTTAAAGATCTGTGGGAGCTGAGGCAGCCACTCCATAGCTAAGTGCTCATCAGGAAGTGGGTACCAGCAGAGCTCTTACCACATGGTCCTAAGCAAGATGAACCCCAGAACAGTGTCCTCAGGCTGAGCAATTCCTGTAACTATTCATCCAGTTCTTGTAACAACCCTAAGAAAGAGTCCTGAAAGTTGGATTTGTGTTGATTCATCTCTGGTATGTGCTGGTTGAACCAGATTTGATTTGGTCTGGAAAAAAAAAAAAGCAACTTTTCTTCCACCTTGATTATGAGGGAGCAAAAGCATAGGCCTTATACATAAGTTATCTAACTTAACTTCCAAAGCCAAAGAATGAACTTAGTGTTAAGTCCTCCAGATTCTGAAGGAATGAAAAACTGAGTTCTGGGAGGTTAAGAGAAATGCTTAGGGCCACACAGGTAGTGAGGGAGGATTCAATGACGTGTGTGTGTGTGTGTGTGTGTGTGTGTGTGTGTGTGTGTGTGTGTTTTCTCTACTTCACAGACTGACTTTTTAAAATTCTTTTTATTGCTTTCAGAGAGGAAGGGAGAGGTAGAGAGAGAGAGGAACATTAATGATGAGAGAGAATCATTGATTGGCTGCCTCTTGCATGGGGATCGAGCCTGCAACCCAGGCATATGCCCTTGACCAGAATAAAACCAGGGACCCTTCAGTCCACAGGCCAATGCTCTAAACCAGTGGTCGGCAAACTCATTAGTCAAGAAAGCCAAATATCAACAGTACAATGATTGAAATTTCTTTTGAGAGCCAATTTTTTTAAACTTAAACTATGTAGGTAGGTACATTGTTATTAACTTAATTAGGGTACTCCTAAGGCTTAGGAAGAGCCACACTCAAGGGGCCAAAGAGCCACATGTGGCTCTCGAGCCGCAGTTTGCCGACCATGGCTCTAAACCACTGTGCCAAACCAGCTAGGGCTCCACAGGCTGACTTTTATATCAAGTGGAAAACAGGCATTTAAATAAGATTGACATCTACTCATGGCACGAAGAGTTAATAAGACACAGAAAGAGTCAAGGGAAAATATTTCCATTTTTATTGCCATTTCTGTCCATTTAAAATTGCTTTTCTTTTAGGTTCCAGTCTTTTGACCTCTATCTCCACTACAGCAATGACTGGAGAGCCTTGATTGTTTAATTAGGAAATACGGCCTCGTTATTTGAGGAGTTGTCATTACCTAAGCTGTAATGGTCAGGGGACAGTCTTAATTCAAGGGAAAATAATACTTGACACATCTCTCTAATTTAATTGTATTTATTTTCACATTTCTAAAAATACTGTCTCTACAAATAGCTTCTGGGCACAACTTCAAAACGATAAATCAGCCAAGCTGACAGCAATCTCCTCCTCAGCTTCCTCAATTAGGAAATGCCCCCAAAGCCATTGGTAGCTTCTATTACTTAAAAACACTATATCCTGAATAATATCTGCTTCCTTTTGTACCTAAAGTGTTCAACTGTCACCTTGTGGGGTCAGTATTCAAGGAGCATCTGCTATAGGGCACAGTGGAGGTAGATCTGAGTTCCCAGATGCCTTGGACACAATCCCTGATCCTAGGCAGCAGTGTCCAAGCTGGGCTTCTCAGACTGAGGACCATCTCAGAACCTTCCCACTGATGGCTCCAATGCTAGCAGTCATCTGCTCATGCTTTCAAAAACTATGGTCTAGGTAGAAGAAAAGATAATTTCCATACCACCCATCAGAGTTTAAATGGTTGCTAAAATAACAGTTATTACAGCTGTACTCTGTGTGTCAGGTCCTGCTCCACGAACGTAACTCATGTATTCCTGAACATATTTCTACTTATTCCATTTCACAGGTGATGACACTGAGGCACAGAGTTACTAAGGAAACAGAAAAAGATTCCTGGGGGTAGGTGTAGGGTGAGGGAAGGGTCCCGGAGTGGATTCCTGAGCGGAGTCTTAAAGGATGAGTGAGTGTTGCTAGGCAACAGGAGGAATGAGAGGTTACAGGCAAAGGCATTGGAAGCATAAGGAGAAAAAGCTGCTGCCAATAAATCCATTCAAAGTCTCTTTTACTAGTCCAGGGGGTGGATGACGAAAGCCCAGACTAGGGTACATGCAGTAAAAAAGGAGAGGAGAGATAAGAGATAAGAATTTTTTAGGGGGAGGGGCGGGAGGTGGACATTAGCAAGACTTAATTGATTGGATGCAGAAGGGCAGGACAAAGAGGAGCTTGCATGCCTGAAGGGGGCTGGATAGACCACCCCTAAAAGGAGAAATGCAGGAAGATGAGCAGCAGAGGAAGACAGGATGAGGAATCCAGTGGGGCATGATGAGTTGGCCATGCCCATCTTGGAGACATTCAACAAGCAGCTACTCACATGGGAGGAAAGCTGGTAGAGGACTGATAGGAGATTGACACATAGCCAGTAGGCAGTGGGAGCTGACATCAGTAGAACATGCTTCCTATACTTTAATGAGCACTCAGATCACCTAGGAATCTTGCTAGAAATCTATATAACAATTCAGTGAATGTAGTGGGACCTGGGATTCAGCATTTCTAATAGGTTCTTGGGTGCTGCTGATACTGCTGGTGTGCAGACCACCTTTTAAGTAGCAAGGGAGCAGAATATTTGAGGCACACAGGTAGAATATTCACAGAAATGAGCAGTGGTTGATATATATCGGTAGGAACACCAGTATTTAACAGTTGGACATAGTAATCAGTTTGTGAAGACAGGGAGATGAAATGGTCACAGGAGTAAAAGAAGAACTGGACCTTGGTCTCAGAAGCCCAAGGCATACCGAGTTTTGACACAGGGTTCATTCAGCACTGATTGCTAAAGGAGCCAAAGGAAGGAGTCAGACTCTAGCGCACAGTCGATGATGTGACATGGAGACTCTCGTCTGATGTTCACAGGCAGTGTCACCAAATGGCTGAGACTGAGACCTCAGGGACAGTAAGTGAGTCTGGTCTACACTGTATCCCAGGTGCTAACACAGTACCTGACACATAGTAGGCATGATGGGCTGAGCTGTGCCCCCCAAATTCATAGGTTGAGTCCTAATCCCCAGCACCTCAGAATGTGACTACATTTGCTGATAGGCCCTTTATAGAGGTAATCAAAGTAAAATGAAGTCAGTTAGGTGGGCCCTCTTCCCATTTGACTGGTGTCCTCATAAGAAGAATAAATTTGAACATAGACATGTGGGCACACAGAGTAAAGACCATGAGAAGGAGACCATCTTCAAGCCAAGGAAAGTGGTCTCAGAAGAAACCAACCCCACCAGCACCTTGATCTTGGACTTCTAGGGTCTGGAACTGTGAGCAAATAAGTGGTATTTTGTTGTGGAAGCCTGAGCAGACTAATACAGTAGGTGTTCAGTAATGCCTAATTGAGACAGCATGGAATCCTTGAAGACTTGGAGTTCCATACTCACATCTCTGGCATCCTCTGGTTCTGGTGTAGCAGGAATTTTTAGGTATCTCCTCTCCACGTGGCCACCTTTCCCTCACCTCTGTGACCCCTCCATGAAAGGGCACTGGCAACAGCACAAAAATACAAGTATCCAAAAGCGGAGCTGGGGGAGAGGCAGTCTGATGGGTCCACTCTTCAGCTGGTGTTCTCTCCCTAGGAACCAAGTGTCTGAGAAGTCTCAAGGCAGACCAGTATTTGAGAGTGGACATGGGGCTTTTGCCTTTCCACTCAAGGTGACTTGCGTATTTAGGACCAATGTCTTTTTTATAGTGACTATCAGATCTCAATGACTTATGTTTCAGTCAGTTGGCAACTGACTAGGCTTATGAGGTCATCCTAGCAGAACCAACCAATCCACACACTCCAGAGTCACAACTAACAGAATTTAAATGCTTCCAATGCTACATAATCCCTGCTTGGCTACTATTTCTAAAACTGACCAGTGGTTAGATGGTTCCCCCATGTGGCAGTACTCACGACAACCCCCCAAAGGCACAAACACTTTGATTTAAACAAGTGAAATTTGCTGCATATAAATGTTCAAAATACAATTCAAAATATCACTTTAAAACAATTTGCTTCGAAAAGTCAGTGTTCTATTCATCTTCCTCTGATGGAGTGGGGACAATGCAGGAGGAATTTCTAATCCTGATTTAGGACACCTTGGTATTTTCTTCTTCCCCCAAATGCCTGACACCTCACAGGGCTTTTTTCTCAAAAGGCACATCATTAAACCCTAAACATAACCATTGAAGTACTTATGTCCAATCTGTACAGGTAAAGATACTTAGGCACAGGAGGGTTTAAGCACCTAGCCCCCGGACCCACACATAATAAGTGGAGAGAGGCAGGAATTTTGGGTTCCCCAGATTGCAAGCTTTCTACTATTCCAAGCACCTTCCCTTCAGTGTCACTGAGGTGTTCATCTTTATACCGATTTGCTTGAACTCCATGCAGGCTCCACAGAAGGGGTCATGCAGGACCTGGAAGTTCAACCACAGAAGAACTGGTGACCTCTAGATGCACCTTCCCCAGGGACTAAAGTCACTTTTTTTTTTTTTTTTTACCCATTTAATCCCCTGTGTTCTGTTAATCAATAGGCACCTAAGTCCATTTCAAAGAAGACCATTGTCTGGGATCTGAATTGTTCATTCCCAAGTAGCTTCAAATGATCTCCCTGTTTACCTGCAAATTGCAGGAAGAGACCAAGCTTTTTTATGAACTGTGGTCTCTGTGATCAAAGTAAATCACTCAGCCTTATGATCAAAGAGACGATAACTCCCAGCCAGCCTCCTTTCCCAAACTGCTCAACCCCCACTACCTAAGCCATAATTAAAAAGTGGTCAGCTCTAGAATCTGATTACAATATATAAATGACCTTCTCACCGGTAGGCTTTGAACAAAGCTGTGGATATGGCCAGTGTAAGCTTCAATATTATGAGAAATTACAGTTACACTAAATACAGTAGTTTTGCAGGTCAATATGCTTTGACAGTGTCTAATATGCTAAATAGCCTTAGAAATTCTGGGGGGGAAACAAAGAGCTAAAAAACATGCCCCAAGCCTCTGAAAACCTCCCCACTTCCACTCAGAGCTGTTTGCCAGCAGGAGCTCTGGAAGATTGTAAATTGAAGCATCACTGGGTGACATCCTGTGTCTGGGGTGGTTTTGTGAGTTATGTCTGCAGCTGACACAATATGCATAAGAAACCTCTTCTTTCCCAGGCTGAAGAAATTTGGCAGCTCAAGAAATCTAAATTACCTAGGGGGAAGGGAGAGTGGTGAGGGCGGGCCTTCTGAAAGGTGATTTATTATCAAGGGTTGGAGCAGAGGTCAAGGAGACAAGACAACTTAGCTAAGCTTCTACAAAGGTAGAGAGGTCAGAACAAATAAGTCACTTTTGCAAAAATATGTAGATATAGATATAGGTATAGAAATAGAGATAGAGATAGAGATAGAGATAGAGATGATAGAGATAGAGATAGAGACAGAGTTATAGATATGAATCATCCCAACCACCAGGAAAATAACAGCCAGCCATCCTTTGTGATTCTGACGGAGCATGTTCAAAGCAGAGGGCACTTGTTAAAGGCAGCCAAGGCCAGGGCCTCTAAAGCATAGCTTGCAAGGGGATATCTAGACAGCATTGGGGAAAGTGAAGCTCTTTGGATTTCTGAATCATCCTGCAGCCGAGGCTACTGACACATGCTGAAAAAGCCAGGAGATACCACCTTGGAAGTCAGTGCTCAGGGTACTGACCTGATATGGCAGTGAATGGCAAGCTGCCATAAATATATTCACCACAAATTCCCTGACCAAGAGCTCATCAGATATGGCGCAGGTGACCTGGCTCTGGGGCTTAGGCTTCTTCCATAATCTTCATACTGATCTATTTCTCATCCAGCAGACTTGACATGAGGGTGGGAGGGAGAAGTGGGCAATGAGGAATGTACTAGTATGTGCAGAACTGAGGACCAGGAAGGGAAGTGAGCTCTAATTCCAGGATCATGAGTCAGGTGCTGTTGTAGAAGACCGGAGAAAAACCAAGCAACACTTTAGAGAAATGGAGTTACACAGTTTTATTACTCCAGCAGACTCAGCAGACTAATTTCCCAAGTCTGAGCAAAGTAACATGCAGGGAGCTTCTCCTTTATATCTTTTCAGTGTCTTTGTCCCCCAAATGGATTATGCTTCCGGTCCTTTCGCAGGCTTTGCAAAAAAGGCCCCAAGTGTTGGGGGTCTTGAGACCATATCTAATGGTCTGTCCTGGCGCCAGTGCTAATACACCCACCCCCACCCCCCCATGGGGCTGTGCACTATTCATAGTTTATGGCCTCTGTATTTAGGTAACAGGTCTTGCAAGACCAGTTTCTGGCAAAGAGGCAGTGACTTAATTAAAGGTTATCAAGAATGTGCACTGGGCTTGCTGGCACAGATTCAGATTGCTAGCTCCCCCCCACCCCCCCCCAAAAAAAAATCAGGGTTACATTAGAATTAGCCTTTTAGCCTTCTCAGTGCAAGGCAGCGAGAGGAAGTCTGGGGAGGACCAGATGATCAACAGTTAGCTCACAGCCTCTGCCACCCAGCAGGGGGCCCGGACCCTTTTGTCTTTGTCTCCAGAATGTAATAATGTCATAATAATATTTGTTGAGGTTTACATGTGCAGACACCATTTGGAGCTTTATGGAGATTATTTTTGTGTACAGCCTCAAGTAGGTGCTATTTGTTACACCAACTTTGCAGATGAGGAAACCTGAGGCTTCTCAAAGTTAGAGGAAACTTGCTCAGATTCACATAATCAGTAAACAACAGAGCTAGGATGGGAACTCAGGTGTTCCTGGCAGCAGAGATTGAGCTTAGAACTTCTACTCCTGCCGAACCTAAGAACAGCTCAAAAAATACTTGTGTATTTACATCAAAGGAATAAATGAGTGCCCAACTTGATGAATAAATACATAAATAATACCTTCATCTTGAAATGGTCCCAGGTACCATGACATTCTTTTATATGAAGTAAGGTCTATATGACAAAAATAAGCAGTTGTTAATGTTCTATTAGTAATTAATGATAAATAAACCCATTGTTAATCAAGAAAGTGAAATGTTAAGCAATTCAACTGTGAGTGTGTTTTTAATGTTCATCAGGGCAAGGGTTATACAGGAAGTAATGTAGGCCTTCTACAATGATTTGCAAATAATAAAACTATTATAGTACAGCATATCTTTTAAATAAATGGTGCAAAGCCACTTTCTAAAACTTGTGACCAATTTATATTCTAAAAATTCAGGTAGGAATATATAAAAAACTTCTTACCATGAAAAGAAAATATATTTCACAATAATAGTTGGTAATCACTTAAACATAAAATATCAAAATCAAGCACCAAAAAAGCAAGCTTGTTATCATTATATTTACATTGTTTGAGACATTCTGACCAAAGGAAAAAGAAATTTTAAAAACAAGGATGAATATTAAACAAGAAAAAAATTAGTCTTTATAGGTTATGTACTTATAGACCTATAAAATCCAAAGGAATGTGGTAGAAACTATCAAAATGTAATAAAATTTAGGAGTTTGAATCCAAGATAAACAAATAAAATTGCCAACAAAAATGTACAAAATACTTTTTAGAATTTTATTTCCAATAGCAACTAAAATGATATATCATGAATAATTTTGATCAAAAACGTGTCACCATATAAAGAAGGCTACAAGACTTTAAGGAGAGATGAAAAACATGGCCCGAATATGAGGAGAGAAACCACATGTCGATGCTGAGAATTGTAAAGGTTCAAATTCTTCTTAAATTAATACGTGGCTGGCTACAATTTTAATAAAAACCCCAACTTGACTTTGACAAAAGGATTCTAAAGTTAACCTATAAAAATAAACAGAATATTTAATACAATATTTAAATGGGAACTGCTCTTCATTTCATAAAACTATAAAGTTTTAGGTAATGTGACAAGGCACAAAAATACATCAGGGACAATAACCCAGAATAATGACCCTATCATTCATATATATATATATATATATATATATATATATATGATATTCTAATACCATATGATAAAGAATGCATCCCAAGACAATAACCAGAAAAGCTAGGGTTTCTCAATAAACAAGATTTGAACAATCAGCTAACAATTTGGAATACAATACATTTAAATAATTACCTCATTCCATGTACCAAAAGACATTTCTGATTAACTAGAGAATATAACAGATATAAAATACAAAATAGAAGAGGATTCAGCTTCATTCCCTTGTTTTGGAGGGAGAAAGTTTTCTGTTCTCAGAATGATAAAGTAATTCACAGGGCAGATGGACAGATGGACAGGTCCTGGTACGGTGCACAGGCAGCACCCACCCAGATGGATTAGTGTCTCTGTTGTATTTGTCGTTTACATTTTGAAAATCACTCTTATAGGCAATGACATACCAATTAAAATTTTTGCAGGGCAAAACCAAAAAGATAATGATAACCAGAAGACTAAGAAAGATAATTCAACATATGTGAAAAAAAGATAAGAAAAGCATGAACACTCCCATATATAAGTCAGCAAAGGAAAGAGAGAGAAAATTCACCAAGATAAAAGATTAGAAAATGTTCAACCTCAATGCACATGGAGGTACTATTTTTTGCTGATCAGTCATTTTATGTGTGAATGTCTTAAAAAATAAACTAAAAATGCCAAATAATAGCAAGAGTGAAGTGAAAAAGACACCCTCATGTATTGCTACTAACGGTAATTTAAGTGGATAGCTTTGGAAAGATGCATAGCAATTTGTGGGAGAACTTTAAAATGCTCCTTCGCATACCTTGACCAAGGAATTCCACTTCTGGGAATCTATCCTAAGTAAATCATTTGAGATATAGAAAAGGCTCAATGAATGAACCCATCTCCCTCTCCTCTCCTTCCTTCCTTCTTTCCCCCCTGCCTTCCATTCTCCATTGGCTGCCTCAGGTGACTGGGTACTTAATCCCACTGAAAAGAACCCAATCACCCTTTGGAATATGGAAGGATGGGAAGGAACAAAGAGAGGGAGAGAGAATGAGAGGGAGGGAAGGAGGGAGAAAGGAAGAAAAAAAATACAAGTTCCTGGCATCGGGATTTTTCTGAGTCAGAAGCATTAACAGAAGCGTCATCCCCCATGTTAGATGAGCATAGCATCCTGATTATTCCATTCGATCTTCAGAACAACCCTTGGAAGTGGATATTAGTCCTCATATAGCACTGTGCTTAAGAGTGTGGACTCTGTGGAGCCGGGCAGATTGGAATGAAATATTGGCTCCATCACTTATTGGTTATGTGACCTTGGGCGAAGTACTCACTATTTTTCTCAACTCTAAAAATGGGGATTGTAAATGCACATACCTCAAAAGGCTGTTTGTTGTGAGGATTAAATGAGTTAATATTTTTTAACTATTTAGATGGGTCTGACATATAGTCAATTAAATTTTATCAATGCCTGTTTTTTTTGTTGTTTTAGCTCTTAGCTGTTCTACGGAACAGATTTCAAATCTCTTCTGATCCATAAAACAGAAGAAGCTCCTGCATGAGCAAAATTACTTTGAAACACTTCAAAGTAAAATCCTCCAAGAAACTGTCCTAAACAAGGCTGTGCGCTGCCCAATGAGCCAGCTCCAGCCAGGGTGACCTGGAATGGAGGAGGGGGTGGGGTGGGCTCTGCTGGGAAAGAGTGTTTTGAGCAAATGCACGTTTCACTGATCAACAGCTTCTTGTGGATGTCCTCGATCATTTCTCTAAAACATACAATCTTTATTCTAGGCAGGGGGCCAGGTTTCCTCTGCTCTGTACTCGATGTGTGTTCCCTTCTCCCTGGCCATTTGGAGGGAAAGTGAATCCAAGCTCCTGTTTTAGCCTAAATGCTCAACATTTTTAGAAATGTGTTTGGATGATTGACAAAGAATAATCCTCCCCTTCCACTCCAGTTGTAGGATTTTAGCAATTCAGGGGGTTCTCCTCACTCCTTCCCACCCCAATTCTATGTAAATTGGCCAAAAAAAAAAAAAAAGAGTTTCTTCTCCCTCACTTCTCAGCAAGCTACTGCTTCTGCAATATCTCTGAGGCCATCAACATTTAACAACAACAACAACAAAAATGTCCCTCTCTGAAGCTTTTAAAGCTACTAGTTGGGAAATAGGAGTCATTGAGAGAGAAAGGACATATTATTCTAAGGTGGGAAGCAGTGTCTCCGCTGACTAACGAAGCTTCCAGCCTTGAAGGAGAAGAGCTCCCGAGACCAGAGCAGGAGAGATGGTAAGGGAATTGAAGCCATTTTCCAGCTCAGGAGGTATATTAAATATTGGCAGAAAGCAATCATCGCAAAATGTGTATGTGTTTATTTATTGGAATAGATGTACCCAGTCATCACATCTTCCCTCTGGGGCCAACCAGAGGAATCACAGAAAATGAGAGTGACTCATATCTTGCTTTTACAGCTTAAACTATTCATATCAGATCTCATAAAAACAAGTTATCTATTATGTTCTCACCAGTTCGCCCACCCACCCTGGATCTCAATCCAAATCCCATTTATATTCTTGAATCCTAAAACCAAAATGGACTCATGGGTTTTCTAGCAGCTGTAGTAAGAAGGCCAGAGGTATGCTGTCTAGCTCAGGCCTGTTTGTAGCTTTTTCTTATCTTCTCTCTCTCCCTCACTAGAATCCTGTTCAAATAATTTTACTCCTCTTTATTAAAAAACCATTTAATCTTTCTGAGAATTGTGGAGAATCTTTTAGATAAAGTATCCAACAGTATTCCCTACCCATCCTGGTCTTCTTCCTCTTCACACACATTATGACTTATGTTTCCTCATATATCAAGCTCAAATTGTTTTCCCATTTTTATTGATCCAAACATGCAGATTTTTCCTCTTGCAATAGAACCTCTCCACCTTGTAGGTTCCATAGAATGTTACAGCGTAGTGGCCATCCTTCAGAGTTCAACCCCTTTGTTTAGCAGGCAAGACACAGCCTGGAGAGAAAAGGTGATATGGCTGTTTGGCCATGCTCCTCCTCCAAGGCATGATGGAGTGAGCAGACCAGAGTATGGCATGTTGAGAAGGGTGTTGTCTTTGGAGAGAAGACAGCTGAGTTCAAATCCCAGGTCATCTACTGTGAGCTGATCATCTTAGGGAAAGCTAATTTTCCTCCTCACAGACCCAGCTTACTTGGCAATGCGATGGTAGTCATTGAAATACTTTTATACTTATTATAAGTAGTTGCTCCCCCAAGCTTCCTTGGGGCATCTCTCAGGGACCCAGCCATCCCCTCTCCGGGGGAACTCCAGGACTGTGGCCAGCATGCTTCTAAATGGTCTATGCCCTTGCTCTTCTGGCTGTTAAACATTTCTAATATCCTTCTTGCTTTTAAGCCTCTATGTCCTCATCTGCACAAGAAGATAATAATGCCAACCTCAGGGGCTACTATGGTGATTAAAAGGAAAAACTAAACATTTAGTAAATGATCAACAACTGTTAATTGCCTTCATTTTCATGTCAAAGGAATTCAGGCTTAAATCAGAGAGAACGTTCTTCTTCATCATTTTGAAGAAGTGTTTCTAAGCCCAGGACTCAAAAGACATACACACTGTAGGGTCCTTGTCACAACTATTTTGGGACCCAAATATCAGAAGGGTCTGCTAATGTCACAATCCTTGGTGTTAGGCAAACATGGTGATATCCTTGAAAATACAGAAGTCCATGTTCCCAAAGTCTCAGCCCTCCCTGGTGTTTCCTTCCCCACCTCCAAACTCCCTTTCACGGGCTGTCAGATCGATTCTGCAGCCGATCTGAGTAAGTTGATTAGGGCCTGAGAGAGCAGCCCCGGCTCTGCGGTCAACTAATGAGGAGGGAAGCCAGGCTGCTGAGTCCTGGAAAAGCCAATGCTGCATTCCTCTTCAAAATATGTGCTGAAAAAAGATGATTTCTGCTCAGTTTTGCAGTTTTTTAATGTCCCTCCCATCATTTGTGCCCAAAAGTATAAATGCAAGTCTATACCTGACACAGATTTTTTTAATCAGCCTATTTTAATTGCATGAATGTTCTTTGTCTTGGAGCAAAAATATATAATGAAGAGTTCATTGAAAAAGGATGTCACCTTGATTGGCATGATGGAGCCTTTTTGTTCAAATGCACTGTGCAAAGACCAGAAGCCAGCCTGGGCTTCTCAACTCAAATCACCTCTGAAAATTAAAGAGCTCTCACCTTAATCTGTATCTTGTTTTATTTTTGCTACTAAAGCATAAGCAGAGGCAAAAATCTACTTATATTGCTCCTCTTAAATATTCCTCCCAAACTTGAAGGTGAGTTTTTGTGTTTTATGTTGTACATATCAAGAAGAAGACTCGGTGGGGTGGCATGAAGGAGACTTCCTCTCTTGAGAGGGGATCAGGATACTAGACATGTACTTTGAGCCCTCTTGCATACCCAAAGCTGCCACTGAATTATAAGAGGGTTTAACTTGTTTTAAGGAAATGTGGTTTACCTTTTACTTATAAAAAAATATTGTTTAGCCCTAGCTGGTTTGGTTCAGTGGATAAACTGTTGGCCTGTGGACTAAAGGGTCCCAGGTTCAATTCCAGTCAAGGGCACATGCTTGGGTTACAGGCTTGATCCCCAGTGGGTGACGTGCAGGAGGCAGCCATCAATGATTCTCTCTCATCACTGATTTTTCTCTCTCTCTCTCCCTCTCCTTTCCTCTCTGAAATATATATATATATTTTAAACTCTATGGTATGTTTCATTGTACCCCCCCCCCAAACAGCTATGTTCAAGTCCTAATCCCCAACACTTGTGATTATGATTTTATTTGCAAATATGATCGAGTTAAGATGAGGTCCTACAGAGTAAGGTGAGCCATTATCCATTACTGGTGTCCTCATGGGAGATACAGAGACACAGAGACCTGACACCCAGGGAAGATGGCCAGGTGAAGACAGGTACACATCAGTTATGCTGCCACAAGGGATGCCAAGGATCAATGGCAATCACCAGAATTCAGAAGAGTCAAGAAAACATTCTTCCCTATAGCCTTCAGACACCCACAGGAGCCCTGTTGACACCTTAGAGTCCTACTCCCGGCCTCCAGAACTGTAAGAGAATGTGTCTGTTGTTTTAGGTCAAGTTTTGTGGTGATTTGTTGAAATAGCCCTAGGAAATTAATACAGAACCCAATTTCCAGGATTCAGCAAGGAAAAAAAAGGTTTACCATATAGCAGACTCCACAGAAGGACAGGCTTTGAACCAGGTCTTTACGTGAGACCTCTACCCATAACTATCAGTTTTTTCAGATTTTCTTTCTTTTTTTTTTTTTTAAAGCATATACAGGCACACTTTATTTTATTGCACTTCACTTCATTGTGCTTCACAGATGTTGTGTTTTTGTCTAAATCAAAAGCAAGTCATTCCACCAGCAAAAGGATTACAACTCACTATTGCCCAGATTTTTTTTCTTATACTTGCTAGTTTCTACCCAGAGAACTCTCCAATCTCCCATCGAGGACTATCAGCTTGCCTGCTCGCATTCTCAGCATTTGGAAAAGGAGGCTGAGAATTTCGCTGTTCACTATGCAGACTCTCACACAGTTCCAGCCCTCTTATACATTTTATTGTATGCTTCTCTCTTTTCCTATCTCTGTCTCAGGTCCCAGAGTTCAGTCTATCTGGGTTAACCTCTGCTGAGAGTAAACCTCCAGTTTTCTACCAGGTGAAGCAGGAGAGGTGCCTCCTTGGGGAAAAGCTCTAGGCTTCTCCTGCTTCCTTGCTCTCAGCACCAGGCATTCCCTGCCTTCAGTGCTACCTGATGCCTTGCAACCCTGAGCCTTCCCAGGATTCTGTAACATGGATCTATTTCCTTCTTATCTTTACCCTGTAGCACTTAAGGTTCAGCTTTCTCAACCACAATCCAGTTACTAACTGAAAATCTGCTTCTCATCTTTTTAAAAATGTATTGATATCTCCCATCTGCTTTCATCTCCTATCTCATTCTCTCGGACTCTCTAGTTTGTATGCTTTTGTTTTTATCCCTTTACTGTGACTTGAATGAGATGTGGGGGGGAAATGCTGTAAATTCGATTTGTCACATTAAGTTGAAACTTCCATAAACATCACTTTTCATTGTTTCATAGTATTTATTAGTAGACATGTGATGTTTACACAACCATTATCTAGTTGTTGGACAATTAAGTTATTGCCCATTTTTTTTTCACCACCGCTAAAATCAACACAATAGTGAATTTCTTTGTGCATGAAGTCGTTTCTACCTTTGAGATTATTATGCTTAAGATATATTTCTGGAGATACAATTAATGGTACATTTCAAAGGTCTTTTACAATTCCTTTGCAAAATAGTTTTATCAGTGAACCGACCCATGAGCAGAGCATGAGGGCATCTCCCTAGCATGAGCCTCAAAAATTGTTCCTCTTGTGTTAAATCAAGGCCACATGGGAAGAGGGAGGTGTTCTTTGTATCTTGAAAGCAAGACTTCTCTCCAGAGAAGGAATCAAAGTGGAATCCTGAAGGGGAACAGCAGGAAGAATCATGAGAGCAGCCTGGATGCCTTATGGGAATGCTATGAAATCAACAACATGTAGAAATCAAATACTGTTCTGTTAAGAAGCCTGAGCAGTGAGCTAGCTTTATTTTATTTCTTTATTTTTTAATCAAGGATAAAGGGCTAGTTCATGAGATGCCTTTTAGGAATGTAAATGCACTGCTTGAAGATCTACTACTGAGTTTGGAAGGAGTGTCCAGGGGAGCCTAAATTAACTGAACCCTAAGATTCAGGGGAGCTGGGCACCTCACCAAGATGATGGGCTTGGAAGTCAGAGGCTATAGGTGTGTGACAATATGTTTCAACTCTGCCTCCAGGGCCTCGTTTTCACATCTGCACATTGGGAATACCGATGCCTCTGCACAGCATTGTGATGAGACAGGGAAGGAGTGGGTCAAGGCTTTGTGTGTGGGATGTCACTTGTGAAACTGAAAGATTGCCTAGCAACCCTGTCTTCCTTTTCCGCCTCAAGGACGCTTAGATTTGCAAAGAAAAACGCCTCATTTGTTGTTCTATTACATCAGAGTTTGGAAAATTAATAGTTTATCCCATGATTTCTTTGATTTTTTTAAAATCCCTGACTATAATAAGCTAATATCTTAAAGGATTTGTGTTTTCCTCCCCTTTTCCTGCTAACACTTTACTTATAAACTAAAGATTTACTCTCAATCTTAGACATTCTTCAGTTGTTTATCACCTGTCAGTGAGTTTATTAACAGGCTACCCAGTCTGTTTGTGTGGGGGTTTTTTGTTTCAATTTGATACATGTCGTAAGTAAAGTAAAGCTGGAGTTTTCTCTCAGTCGCTCAGAAAACCCCGAGGTTGGTGTGCCAAGAGTATTCTTAAAAGCTAGAACTTAGGCGATTTAAATCAGATGTGGCTTTAAAACCTTCTATTAAATTTCAACTGGGTTATTTTGAAGGGAAACTGTAAGTCTACTGTAGCAGAGAAGGCAGTATTTTTTCAGAAAGCTTCTGGTAGACACCCGGATCACTCAAGCACAGCTAGAAAAACCTGAAATATGTACGGCAGATTAGATACGAACACGGCCATGGAGATAGCAGGGCACTCCAGGACTAGCAACATGCTACAGGCACCCAGGGGTTAGCAGAGTTGGATGTGAAGTTGTTGATAAAGGCAGGTTATATTAGCAATAAAAGGCACTAATAACTCATGGCATGTGATAGGACAGATGGGTTTGCTGGAAAATTTACACAACCAATCCTGAGCTGAGTTATCTATAATATTTAACTCCTTTCCTGGCTATGGTCTACTTAAAAGTGAATAAATATTTTTATAAATTTAAGGTAAAATATATAGGTACATTTCATTTATATACTAATTTATATGATGCTATAGCTTGTATAGAGTCTCCCTACCCATAGTTGTATACATAATAGAAAATTCAAGATGATTTGTCTCCTTCAAGCAATGAATAGAGTAAGTGCTCCCTCCTTACTGCTTTCCCAAAGCCCTTCATCCTGTTGGTGGACAAAACTTCCTGGATATATGTATACAGGCCCAAGATGAGAGAGATAACATCAGAGAGCGGGAGGGATGGAGGAAAGGATGAAGGGAGAGAGAGAGAGAGAGAGAGAGAGAGAGAGAGAGAGAGAGAGAGAGAAGAAGAAGAAGAAGAAGAAGAAGAAGAAGAAGGAGGAGGAGGAGGAGGAGGAGGAGGAGGAGGAGGAGGAGGAGGAGGAGGAGGAGGAGGAGGAGGAGGAGGAGGAGAAAGATAAAGAAGAGAAGAAAGAAGGGAGGAATGGAGGAAGGAATGGGAAGAAAGAAAAAGGAAGGAAAAGTAAAGGAAGAAGGAAAGAAGGAAGGAAGGAAGGAAGGGAGGGAGGGAGGGAGGAAGGAAAGAAAGAACTTATCTGCTGATATGTCCCAAAATCACAAAATCTTGAAAAAATTGGAAACTTAATTTTATGATCTATAAAAATCCCAAAGCTTTCTGTCAGCATTTCAAAGGACTTGGGGAACAATGCCATCTGTGTGGCCTTCTCTGCCTCAGAGATCTTGCTTCTGTTCAAACAGCAGCCTGCAGCATCTTAATCCAGAGGCGAAATTCAAACTCTTCCTCAACGGCAACAGCAAAGACAACAAAAACAGCTCATGCAAACTATCTGTGTGTGCTTGTGGGTAATAAGACACTCTATTGATTATTTGGAGGGGAGCCAGAGGGAGATGGAGAATGGGTTTACATCAAGGAAAAACAAACGATTTTAAATTAAAAGAACGACTCCATAAAAACACCACAGCAACAAAGAAAGCCAATGGGCATGCTGCCTATACCATCTCTGGCTTCTCTAGTTTTCATGTCCTTTTGTCCTGCCTTTATCTTCAGACTCAGGGCATCATTTCTTCTTCACATTCACAGACCATCATTTTCTTCTTATAACCTATAGAGACCTCCTGACCCCAAATGTCCACTCTAATCTCAGTGTCACACATAAACATGCCAGCTGCAATAAGCTGTCAGGTTGAATTCCAATCACACATCTCTTGAAGAATGTTAGAGATGATCAGGTTCCCAGTCTATTTCTATGCCTCTTAAAGTTGTTTCCTTCTTTTTTAGTTTCTCCATGACTCCCATACCCCACCCACCTAGATCTGTATCTAAAATCTCCAATGCCAACTCTCTGTTCAAATACTTTCAAAGTCCAAAGCCCCACCACCCTTTTCTTTACCTTATTTCCCTCCCCTCCTTTAGACTTATCTTCAGACTTATCTTTCTTTCTAGCCATGTTTCCATCTCTACAACATAGAATCCCAGAAACTCAGGAGGCAGCAAGAGGGGAAAAATAGGATGGTTGCCCATTCCCCACTTGGGTTTCTACTTGTACCCCCTTCATCTCCTAATCTCAAAGATGTGCCTCTCCTGTTAGACCTACATCAATCCTCTATGCCAGGGATGGGGAACCATTTTTCTGCCAAGAGCCATTTGGATATTTATAACATCACTCAAGTCACACAATTCCCTTAATGTAAATTTGTGTTGCTATGAAAAAAGCTCCTACATCTGTATTCAATGTTGAGTCCCACCTGCAGTTGCCTTGGGAGACTAGATCAAATGATTTTGTAGTCCTTATACAGCCTGCAGGCTGGGCGTTCCCCACCCATGCTCAACGCTCTTCACAAAATCCATTAAACTAAGATTCAAATCATTAGCAAAATAAAATTTGTCTTTTTATTTTCTGAATTTAAATAAAACAGGTCTTTTAGGAATACAATGTCCTATCTTACAGTGCAGAACATAAAGTAGGGTGGTGAAGGAAGAAAGTAAGTTGCTCATTGATATGCTTTTCTACTGATAACGCTCTTCACTTATAGTAGGAGGAGGACCTCCCACGTGTGCTCTGAACCCTTGGGCCAGCACTTCCTAACAACTGAAAATTGATCAGTTGGGTATGTCTTGGCTTCAAGGGCAGCCCACAAATTACAGGTATGTTATAGGAGCTTAGCAATGGGATGGTAAAGTCTTCCTAGAGTGGTAAGGGATGAGAGAGCCAAATGCCACCATGGAAGAAGGCACCACTGAGCTGGTTCTTAAAGGATGAAATTACCAGGAGAAAAATTGGATCAGGTGACTACATGGAAAGGTACTTTCTTTGGAGGAGCTGTATGGGGACAAGAGATCCCACAGTGTGGCTCATTGGCCTCCATGAGTCCAAGTGGTTGGCCTTTGTGAATTTAGTATTTCCCTGGACATCTGTGTGTTCCAAGAGGGTTCTTCTGGAAATGCTGCTAAGGAGTCTGCTTTCTCTGGTCCCTCATGGTTCTCACTACCTCATTTTAGCAAAATCATGCTCATTTGGAGAACTGTGTCAGTGGAAGGTGGTTCATAAAGTTTGCTTTGGTAAATCAGATTAGAATTGGTAGTGTTTACTTTAGATCTGTAAGGGGAGAAAGCATGCCTCTTATCCTACTGCCACTCCTGATCTGGCTCTGAAGGAGGAGAGACTTGTTTGAAACCTTACACTCCCACCTCTAGCCCTGTGACCTGAGGCAAGTCATCACCTCTCTAGGCCTCAGTTTCTTTAACTGTAAAATGAGAACAATAACACCTAATTCACAGAATAGGTTGAAAACTCAGTAAGATAACAAATGCAAATGGCCTTACACAGTTCTGGCACAAAGTAGATGGAAAAAAGAAAAAAAAAAAAGGCAAGCATGACCATGATGCTCTGGCTTTTTAAAAAATGAAATAACTGAGTGCCCATGAGATCACTCATCTATCTTCCAATGAATACCCATTTAACCCATTCTTCCTTTTAAAAAATAAATTCTTTTTAAAGGTGTGTTCTAAGGAAGGGTTGCTTGCTTCAGTGAAAGTCAACTCTATGTAATTATACTCTTCCTTGATGGGGTTTCCTGCTTAAGCAAGCACAGCAAAGAAGTCTTGGGGCCCATGATTCCTCCTCCAACTCCTGTACTATATTGGTATTGGGGACTTCCATAGATTTCTGTTACAGTCTCAAAAGATATTCTGGTCTGCCTGCAAAATCTCTATTGTTGCTTGCAGGTAAGAGCAAAGGTAAAGTTAGAACCAAGTCTTCTTTAAACTCCCCCAGAAATACAATCCTCTTCTCCTAGAGTTTCTCATGCAGAAAAGCAATGTTATCCCCCCAGGAGTAAGAAACTGGGGAAGAAACTGAAGTTGCAATGGGAGCTTACAGGGAATTTAACTTAATCCTGTGTCTTTCAACATCTCCCCAGATCTACCAAGGTCTCTCACAACCTTTCAACCCAAGACTGGTCTGTGTTTTATTAAATGAAATGTATCCCATAGTTCCATTATCCTACATGAGCTGTCCTGCTGAAGTGCCCCACACTCTAGCACCTGCTTAGCCTGTTATTCTGAGCTCATTAAATTAAAAAAGAATGTTGAATTAATTGAATCCCACAAAACCAAAGAGCTATGAAGAGAAAAAAGACTCCTGATTTATTTATGCAAATTATATGTTTCTGCATCTGCTAGCATAGAGCCAGCAGACGTACACGTTTATTCAAATAGGCCCCCATTGCAGAGTTGTTACAATACCTGTAACTTACAAGATGAGCATAATTATCCTATTTTTACAAACTCTAATATGATTTCAATTGATGTCAGTAAGTTTTGATTGAATTTACTGTTGATTAGAGTTGATCATCTCTTTGAACAACAAGAAATTATGTCTCATTCAGTTCGTTAGCAAGACTAGTGTTCAGTTTATGAGCCATAGCACCAATGGTAATTATCCAGGATAATTGATTTCTAATGTGGACATATTAATTATGTAGCTATAGGAAATTAAAATATTTTACCCTGCCAATTATTTTATGAAAAATAAACAAGTTATCGACAGTGGACAAGAAAGTTTAGTTTCCTCTGTCAATTTACCTTCCTTCTTCCCAGGGAAACTGTACATCCCAATAGTGTTGTTATGGCATAGACATACCACAGAGATGAACTCTAGCAGGCTGGTTTGGAAGAGCAAACTCCAAGGGAATCTGAAGGTGGCCCTCTGCAGAATAAGGGGAGGAAGAAGATGGACATGGAAGAGAAAATTAAGGTCTTGGCTCATCTGAAAACTAAAAACAATGTACCATGTAAAGATGGCACATGGGAGAGCTCATTAACTTACATATTCATTCACCAAATACTTATTGAACACCTACTATGTGTTAGACACTGGGGTTAAAATGTCTAACACCTGGCTGCCCTAATGATTCTGCAGTTTAATGGGGAAGTCAAGCATTGCCCATGAAAATACCTAAATACCTACATAAATTTAAGTAACAGACTACTATGAGAGACACTAGTAGTTTGACCTAGTGTAGATTGGAGACTGGGATCATTGAAGACCTCTCTGAAGAAGTGACATTTAACCTGAAACCTGATGGGTTACAGAGGCAAAATGGAGAGAGGTGAAAAGAGTGAACAATGGTGGAAAAGAGCTGAATACACTGGAGGAAAAAAAATGACCTGAACTATATGAAAGTGTCCCATGGTGAGGTTATGTGATAGTCAGGGCTAGATTATACTGAGCACTGCCATCCATCTAGTAGAACTTTCTGGTATGATGGCAATGTTGTACATCTGTATTCTTCAAACCAGATGTGGCTATTCAGCACCTACAATGAGGTCAGTGCAACTGGGAGACTCAACTTTTCACTCCCAGCCATTCACTCTGGAAAAAATAGAAATGGGCTGATACCAACTAATGGTATCATGTCATACCAGGTATATGTGCTTATAGAGTCAACCTGTCCTTCCAATCCTGTCTGAAGTGCATGTAAGGAATATGACTGAAGCCACACCATAATGACCCCTGGTACAATGATTCCTAAGTCTAACAAACTACACAAAGCAAGGTATTTTTATGGTGTCCATAATATTGACCTTTCAGGCCAGGGATAGGAAGCAAGAAGGCCTTCGTCATTATACATTGATGAACCATTTGGAGAATTAAGAGCTTTTTTTAAAAAGGGTTGCATTTTTTGAGCCAATAGCTACAATGACATATGAATAATAGAGAGAACCCTTGACTTTCCATACAGGTGCAGCCCCACAGTTTAATCAGAAGGATCAAAAATGCCCTAGTAGAGTGGTTCAGGTGACCCAGAACAGAGTCTTCCTGGATTCAAATCCTGCCAGTGTCTGAGGAATTTACTAGCAGGCAGATGAGCCCAAGGGACAGGGCTACCCATCTGGGCCACAGTTTCAGCAGACGCATTTAGGAGAAATAGCAAGGTTAAGCAGCTACCCCAATCTCCTACTTCTTTTGAGAACCACTCCTCCCAGCCCCGCCTCAGTTCATTGCTCATAAACTATTACATTTATATATTACTTACATGTGTCAGCCTCTGTCCTAAGCAATTTGCATGATAATAGTATGGATGTTTGACATATGGGAACAAATGGACATTATACATATGCACACCAGGTTTAGTCTTAACATGCATAATATAGATATATCATACTATCCATATTATTATTATTATTATTATTATATCTCCATTTTTCGATAAGTAACAGATTGGGAACAAAGGGTTAAATAAATTATTGAAGGTCATGTAGCTGAAAAGTAGCTCCAGGGTCTGTGTTACTTCCTCATATGACCTCTCCAGCAAATGATTTAAAGGTAGATCCATGAACTTAGCACCCTGGACACAGCAAATGGCCTAAGGGTAGATCTCTAATCCCAGCTGGCCCAATAATTGCACCTTAGCCCACAGCCACTAATGGTTCCAGATTGTGTTGACATCACCCAGGTTCGGACCAGACAGAATATTTCCTGAGGGTTTTTGTCTCTCTGGAGGTCAGACTGAGAAGAGATACAGATGCAGGATGCCAGCCTTCTATAGAAAACAATGGGAAAGATGACACCCAAAAGCAGAGAGAAGGAAAAAGGAAAGTTTGAGGGAGTGGATCTCAGTGAAGCTCAGAGCCCTCAGTTTAGTTCATGAGGTGCCCAGATCTGTCCTTCCTTCCCAATGCCTGGATTTTTGGCCTTCCCTTGACTCTGAGAGCAGCTTCGGAATCTTAGGTTTGTTGGGTTCTTGTCCCTTGTAACCAAAGTTTGCCAGAAGAAGAAGGTGACTCCCCACAAGGGATCAGCACAGATTCCCACCATTATCCTGTGGGCCCAGGGCTTGATGCAGACTGCCAGAAGTAATTTTAATTAAGTCTAAATGGTTTTGCCCCTAAGGGACTTTGAGTACAGTGATTAAAGTTCCTAGGAATTATGCATTCAACAGCTTCAGAACATTTGGATATTCTCTGAACCCAGTGAATTTCTGCCTCAGTGTTTAAATTGAGCAGTTGGCATCAACAGCGCCCAGCAGAAGGTGGAGACCATCGCTCCATATGCTTTTCATTAGTTGTCCATCAGTCTGCATTTTCAGTGGCACCCATTGCCCTTTGAACCTTTGTCCTCCAGGTACCTACTTCATTTTAACCATTAATAATGGCATTTCTTTAATTAAGTGGACATAAATCATCTGTAGTAACAAAGGGCAAGCTCAGCTATGTGGGTAGGGAATAAAATGCTGTGAAGTAGACACTGATTTTCTGCATTTGGCCAAAGTGTGGTTGTTTTCCTTCTAACTAAATTATATATTAATGTCATTGTAATTCAATCATTCAACAGATTTTTCCTGGATGTCTACTATAGTTAGGCACTGAGCTCAGTGTTGGGGGGGGCGGGGGGGGGAGTGGCGGTACAAAGATGAAAGAAGCCACATCACTGCCTTCAAAGAGCTCCATCTAATGGTGGATTGAAGCACTGCATAAGACACTGCTGATGGCTTACTCAGCATCTATAGTACCTTCCTCCTTCTTAACGAACCCCCACTATTGTTCAGTTACCTGCCCTCTGCTACCCATGGTCCCCAAGACAAGCTAACCCCACTCCTAGCTTGAGGACTGGGCATGGTGGTACTGAGAGAAGCTTGGGAAGCCTTGCAAGTGAGTGATTAGTGCAGCAACCCAGGCCTGAGCCAGTCAGCACAATGGCCTTTCCAATTAGCAAGACAGATTCAGAAACAAACACTTGACCTCAAAGAGGTCAATGAGATAAAAAGGGAGGGTTTGCTGTCTCTCTCTGGCCATTCCATTTTCAAGTTGGAAACATCATGTGACCAACTTAAAAATGAGACAGACACCAGGAGAACATCAGGGTCAACAGAATCACAGAGAAACTGAACAGAAGCCTCCAGATTAGATCAATCAGAAAGCCAATCATCTTTCTCCTTTCCAAAAGGAAGGGTCTAGGTATTTTCTCATTATTTAAGACCATTTGAGTTGGTCTTATTCTAACTGATAGAGACAAATTAACAGAAACTTAGAATGCTGGGGTAACTATATACAGAGTATTAAAGGACAACCAAGGTGGGTACCAGCATATCCCAGTGGGGACAGAAGTTGCACAGGCAGATCAGGGAGTGTACTCTGGGGAAGAGACATCCAAGTGGAACTTAAAGGACCAGTAGGAGCCAACCTGATGAGGGTAGAGGCTAGGAAAGGAGGGCATCTCAGGTAGAGAGAACAGCCAAATTCAGATTAGGCTGCTGCACCCTCCAACCATGGACTATTTCAATACTTGGGAATTTATCAAGTTCCCAATTTTTCAATTTCTCACTTTCAAAAATTAATGACAATAGTAATAAAAATCGGTCAGTTAATGGTAGAAAAAGAAACCTTTCAGAGTAATGAAACAAATTTTTCTGATGGGTAAAATGATTCAGACTTTACACTAAACCATCACTGATGTTATCTTCTCTGAGCATCACAATGAGAATGATTACTCTCTCACTTCACAGATCAGCAAACAACTTGTTCAAGATCACAGTGTCAATATGTGCTGAACTGATATTCAAACCTGCATCATTTGACTCTTCAAAAGTACTTATTTCTGTAAGCATGTGAAAACAAAATAACTGAAAATGAGAATATGATGTCATTTAGATAGCCTCATGAGAACCATTGAGAAGACTTTGTGCACTGGCCATATTTAAATAGATTATTAAGAGTTCACACTTAAGGTGAAAGGACTAAGACCAGAGTTCAAGCCCTAACTCTGCCTCTAATCAGCTGTGTGAGCTTTTGAAAGTCACGTAACCACTCTGGACTTCCATTTCTTCATGGATTAAATAGAGTTAATGACAGGATTCACCTCATTCTGAGAATCAAACAAAATGATTTGTGTAAACATGTTTACCCCACTGCCTAGCACATAGAGTAAATATTAAATAAATGAGAGCAATTATTATATATCAGCCCAGAAAGAAAAATAATACCTCAATACAGTACCTAGAAAGACCTTAGAGATTTATAAACAAAAAATTAGGTACAGAGAAGAAATGGAGAGAGAGAAATCTTATTCCTCTAATCTAGCAAAAAGAGACTCTGGGGGAAGCAGAAATTGTGATGTATAAACAGCTTTGAGATTACAATATAAATTAATCAAGGGAATTAGTCTTCCTTTCACAGGATTTAGACTAAGGAGCAATGACCTGAAGCTACAGAGAAGAAATTTGGATTAGATACAGCAAGACAAGAAAGTTCTCAGCAGGGAAAATAATTAGGAAATGAAATAAACTCTCTGGGGTTGAGGTGGAGGAATCTTCTGGGCAGTAATCAAGGACAAAAAAGAAGAAGAGGACAAAGCAGGCAAGAAGTACAAAATATACATCAACTGTGTCAAGAAGAGTGTTTCTACCCCATTTAAGGATCCACCAAGCAGTCAGTCAGCAGTCATTTATGATTGCCTATGTTCTTGGTGTCCCTGAAGAGGAAGGCAAACGAAAGACAGAAAGGATGCTGACCTCTGGAAGCTTGGGATCTAGTAGAGAAATCAGATTTCCCAAACACAGAGGGGGGAGACGGGGCGGGACCAGGACCACCTGGAGTGGTGGACCACTTCCCTGCTTGGGTAGCACTCAATGGTTTTCTTTGCTTTCTGTTTCTCTCTTGTCAAAAATTTTGACAGCTTCACAATGCCACGGAACAAAATGTATGAGTTAGTTTTAACAATTGATATTATTGATTTGTGTAGACAAGTGGTCGGCAAACTGCAGCTCGCGAGCCACATACGGCTCTTTCACCCCTTGAGTGTGGCTCTTCCACAAAATACTGACTTCTGCACATGGGCCACGAAGTTTCAATCGCACTGTACATACGCGCCCGCACATGGTATTTTGTGGAAGAGCCACACTCAAGGGGCCAAAGAGCCGCATGTGGCTCGCGAGCCACAGTTTGCCGACCACTGGTGTAGACAGTTAAAAAGTTTTTTCTTCCTGTGGGTCATGGGGATGTCACATCAAGAAATGTTGCAATGGGACATATTTTAGTGGGGGCCGCATAGCGAGGTAACGTAGTGAAGGGGCACAGAATATACCACCCAAAAAATATGCCACTTTGATGTTTTGAATATTTTGATTCAAAATTACTTGAGAAACCTCCGGGCGAGAAGGGCATTCTGACTTTCCTTTGTCCCCCCTTGAAAGCAAGAGATAAATCTCCCAGGAGAAAGGCACCCTTCCTGTACCAGGAGAGGAGAGGTGTGCTTACACCAGAGAGAGAATTTAGGGCTGAGAAGGCTGGATAAGCAAACCTTGTTTGCTTCTTCACTAATTTACTACCCCAATCCCAAACCCCTTTGTTCCGTCAATTCTTCACAAATTGGCTATTTTGTTGGTGGTGGTTTGTTTTTATTGTTGTTTTTGTCTAAAAGGTATAAGAGCTTCCTGCTTTGGCACTTCTTTGAGTCTCATTTTATTGTGGAGCTCTCATACAAATGACATTAAATTTTCTTTTCTCCTGTTATCTTCTGTAAATTTAATTATTAGGCCATCAAAAGAACCTAGAAGAGAAGAAGGGGATATTTTTTCCACCCCTACAATAATGAATCTTGTATGTACAAGAAAAAAAAAATAGAAAAAGCCACAACACAAAGCTAAGATGGATATTCACTTGTATGATAAAGGAATTCAGCTGAGAGAGAAATTATGCAATCTCGGATAGGCAAATATATCTCTTGGGATTAGGTGAGATTGAAGTTAGACCTTGACCTAAATCATGATGCATTTGAGACAATAGAAAGCTGTCATCAGCTATCTATTGCCATAATACTGCTGCATAACAAAAATCCACCCCAAAACTCAGTGGCTTAACACAATAATTCTGATTCTCACAATTCTGTGGGACAGCTGGGAGGTTCTGTTGACCTAGATCAGACTCTATTCACCTTTGCTGGGAGGTTCTGTTGACCTGTACCAGACTCCGTTTACCTTTGCTGAGCTTACCCATGGGCTGTGACCGGCTGGTGTGCAGACTGGGGCCTGGCTGGTGGAAAATGGCTGCAGAGGCTGTGACTTTTTTTGTGCTTCATGCAGTCTCTTTTCCCCCCACAGGCTTCCTGGCCTGTCCTTATGAGCAGGACAGAGTTCTCAGAGAGCACAGAAGCCACAAGGCCCGATGAGGCCTGTGCTCAGAATTCAGCATTCCTCCTGATCTTCCCGATACCCTCTTGTGGAAGGAGAAAGATTCTGATGAAGTTCACTCCTGGCTCTTCTTTGTCTGGCTCAGTCCAGATAATGATGGGTGGGGGACAATTAGGGCTGACCTAAGAAAGAATGAAGCTGAAAGAGGGAAGGGGAAGAAAGAAGACAGTGATCATATGTTATGGGGAGCTCAGAGAAGCAGAGGTTGGGGGTGGAATATACCAGCAAAATCTATATGGCAAAGATGGAAAAAGTAGGTTCCAAACATTTTACAGGGAGTGAGGGTGAGATCCTTCTCGGAATTTTTAGAGCAGCTTTGGTACAGGTTTAATTAATTTGCCCTTATTATTGACTTGGGACTGGAATTGCCTTTGAGTGGCACCTGTGGGCAGCCTGGCAGTTGATGGGGGGATAGGACGGTGGGGCCCACTGGGAGCAGGCACACCATCAAGCTCATGCTACAGTCTAATAAACATCTCGCATACACCTTAGTTCAGGACCAACTGTGTGGCCTTTAACCAGGGAAATAAATCAACCCTAACTTTAAATAAAAGCTGGAAATGAAATGGCTTGTTCTAGAAAGAGATGACCAACTCACCCAACTGCACATAAATTTTGCCTTCATTTGGAATTGGAAGAAATCTTGCAGATCCTTCTTCCTGATTAAGAATGTCATAAATCCCAGGGATCAGAGGGATAACTGAGCTCTCTTTGGCCTCTGAAGTCTAATGTATTCCAGAACAGCATCAGCCCCATGCAGAGAAGTCCCCTAATATTTGGTTCCAAGACCTCAGAAAGTTATTGCTGAAAATCACCTCTTGTAAATCAGGAATAGTTCCAAATTATTTCTGAAACTACATCCTTATCTGGTTACTATTTTCCATGTCTTCATTATCTGCAAGCAGGTATTTATAGACACTTGAGGCACTATATGTTTGTTTTCTGATCCCATGAGAATAATGCTGTTCTAGGAGTCTGTCAGCCACATCAATTAGCAGTTGTCCTAATCTTAACACTAACTCCTTAAAGATCTCTATGCATCATGGGAAAGGGATGGATGAAGGACATGGGGTTGCCTCAGAGAAATGCCCTTTCTGCATGGCAACCAGCATCAAGCAGAAAGTAGAACCATTTCCACGTGTTAGAACCAAAGACCTGGAAAGCTGGACTGGTCCTTGAGTCTCAAAGCCAGAGGGCTGCAAGGCCATGTTTGCTTAATATTTTTCAGTGGCCACCTGTGTCCTTAGGGAAAGGTTTGGCTCCTATGCACCAAAAAGGCTGCCATGACTCAGGTTCCTACTCAGCTCCCCAGGGTCACCTCCCTCCAGCCATTCCTCCACTGCCCCCCTCCCCGCCCCTCCCCACATGCATGTGAATTCTTAGACTGGCCAGTAAGGTCTGGTAGGTAAAAACAGTCCCGGAACTACTACTCATGGTGTTGGCTACCTACAAAACCTCTCCAGCCGATGCGCCTCTGCATACTTTGTCTCATTACCTGTGAGGCTCTCTGCGGCTCCCACTGGAGAAGAAAACCCTCATCTCAGAAACCATGCTCTCAGAAGGCTTCCTTGAGCTGCCAGGCAGCCATAGGCTCCTCCACCTCACCTCCCGGTAAGCCTGTGTGCTCTTTGTTTATGGCTCTTACCTCTTTGCCAGGGAGCACTGATATAAAGATAGTCAACACGGCACAAATGGAAATATTTATGTCAGCCCCATATGCTCAGAGGAGTGGTTTACCAAGGACACGGGGATGGCTTGGCATCTCCAACAGATAATCTGAGTGGGTGCAGCGGTGGTGGGATATGCAGGTGAAAATATGAACGGGATCGCTTGCTTGCTGAAATGCACACTCACTGGCATCTCAACGGTTAATCAAGAACAAGGAGGGGAGGATTCCAGAAGTATTCACAGTCAAATCCTTCAAGCCTGCGGTGAGAGCCAGGGAGTCTGAGCATTTAGAAGAGGCTTTCTCTTTACAGTAAGTCCCCAATCCCTGTCTTAGGTCGGATCATGGCCTAAGCCTGTGTCAAGGATGGGAGCTCAGCTGCCGGTCACATGACCGCACCTCCTCTGCCTCCCTGCTTCCTGCCCCACAGAAGATCTCCGTTAGCTTTGGTGCAGGAGGAAGATATAAGAGCTGCAAAGAGAAAGGCAAAACTGTCAATCATTTTCCAATCTTACCTGCTGCAGAGGGAAGCAGGGGAGGCTCTGAGTCCTTTTGTAAATAAGTGAGCCAAAGGCTCAATGCCACAAAAAAGTCACAGCCACTGTAGCCATTTTCCACCAGCCAGGCCCCAGTCTGCACACCAGTTGATCACAGCCCATGGGAAAGCTTAGGAATGTTGTCCCAGTGTGGCCAGGCCTAGGAATTTCATTTAACAATATATTTTCTTGTTTCTTTCCTCCATCTCCCTGTTGCCCAAAGAACAGGGAAGCTTTTTGGACTTGATTCCATTAGTCTTCAGAAAACCCTGGGACACAGGACCAATGGGGGCAAGTCACCAAATCATCTTGTGCCTGCAGAGAATGTGTCCAGGGGAAGGGAGGGGCTTGCCAAGGTCCCAGGATGTTCCGCTTCAAATGCTGAGTGCCAGGCTCTACACCTGGACCAGCACTGTCCAAACTGCCTACCACAGCATTCTGCAGAGGGGCATGGGGACAAATTTGGCACCAAGTGGGTGCTTTAGAGAAGGGAACATTAATCTGCCTGTATTCTAATGAGTTAGCCCAAACACAAGGATCCCCCAAAACACTATAATCTCCAAAAATATATATATATATATATATATATATATATATATATATATATATATATAAAACCCAAATATGCAAATAGACCGAATGGCAGGACAATCAAACAACCAAACAACCAGTTGCTATGACATGCACTGACCACAAGGGGCACACATGGAACATGGCAGGTGTTGGCAGCAGGCGGCAGAGCATGGAACATGGTGAATATCAGCCGCAGCGGGATGGTGGAGCAGGTGAATGGGGGCTCCAGAACAAGATGGGTGCTGGTCGCTGTCATTGGGGTGAGCCTCTGGTGGTTACTGAAAATTCTTTGCTCCCGTGCATGGGAGTAGTGGCAGCAGCGCGAACAGAGCTGCTGGCAGACAGGGGACCAGGGGCCGTGGTGGGAGGGGCTGGGCAGGAGTGCAGAGGATGGGCCGAGACCCGCCCCTGTGCCCACTGCAGCCTTGCAGCCCACAGTTCCTTTCAAGGTACATGAATTCATGCACTGGGTCCCTAGTAAACAAATAAAAAACCTATAGTCTAATAAAATTCTACATCCAACCTATATCTAATATAATTTATATAATAACTCATCTAATCTAATAAAAGACAAAAAGCGTAATTGACCGTACCTTCACTATGCTTCCAATTGGCTAATCCAGGTGATATGCAAGTTAACTGCCAAGAAAGATGGCGGTTAATTTGCATACGTAGGTGCAATGATGGGAGGCAAAAGGGGAAGGACGGAAGAAGGGTGATTAGAAACCCAGGCAGCAGGCAAGAACCGGGGCGCAGGGCAGAGGCCAGGGCCGCCTTTGCCCTGCCCCCAGGCCCCGGATCAGGGAACTGCCCGCCCCCCAGCCGGTGATCTCGAGTGGAAAGCCGGGCCGCAGGCAAGGCGGCACACCCGGGACCCCGGAGTCGCCTTGCCTGCGGCCCGTGATCCTGATTGCGAAAGTCGAGGCATGCCTAAGGAATTTTTGTACATGTCCCACAGTCTAGAAGCAGAGTCAGAATCAAGAAGTGGAGTCTTACCTCAGCGCTGGGGTGTTTAAAAGTATCTAAAAGTAGCAGTTCCATTGTGGAGTCCACCACCATGTTTTCCCCGACGGGAGGCATGCTGAGGACTTCCAGGGCAGCCCTATGACCTCCAGGCAGTGACAGCAGCTCTGGAGAGGGAAAAACTGCAAAACTTCCTGAGTCCGAAGTGCTAGCACCGCACATCTTGGCCTATCTCCAGCACAGCAGAGAAAGGCTGAGAGAGGAGAGGTGGGTACGGTGGCTCCAGTGGTCCAAATCATGTCATTGTCTGCATTACCTAGCCTCGGCGCCCTCCAGAGCAAGCAGCCTCAGTGCCAGTGCAGAGGAGGCTTTGGAAAGGGTGGTTGTGAAAAGAATGCTTCTGACTCTGGATACCCAGTGAAACTGCTGTCAGGAGCCTTTCTAGGGCTGGCAGGAAAACACTGCAAAGAGTGAAGAATAATGTCTCAAAATGAAGAGGTTGGTTTTTTTTTTTCTTCTCATCAGCAAAATGTGAATATTACCTAACCCACAGACTTTGCAAGAATTAATTGAAATAAAATTCCAGAAATCATATAATGGCCGGGCTGAAATAGATAGGTTGGTTGAGCATGAGCGTGGTCCTATGCATGGAAAGGTTGCATGTTCGATTCTAAGTCAGGGCACATACCTGGGTTTCAAGTTGGATCCCTGGTCGGGGCTCCTAAGGAAGGCAACTGCAGGGATGTTTCTTACATTGATGTTTCTCTCTCTCTATCCCTCTCCCTGCCACTCTCTCTAAAAATCAATGGAAAAATGAACTAATGCCATATCTACAAACGTGGATAATCAAAAAAAAAAAAAAAAAAGTTGGGGGGCCCTAACTGGTTTGGCTCAGTGGATAGATCATCAGCCTGCAGACTGAAGGGTTCCAGGATCGATTCCAGTCAAGGGCATGTACCTTGGTTGCAGGCACATCCCCATTTGGGGACGTGCAGGAGGCAGCTGATCGATGTTTCTCTCTCATGGATGTTCCTAACTCTCTATCCCTCTCCCTTCCTTTCCATTAAAAAAATCGATATATTTAGAAAAAAAAACAACAGGTAAAAGAGGTTGAATATGTACTGTATAATTTAAAGTATGTAAAAAAATATATAACTTTTTAGGGGCATATATGTTATCTATACTAAAAAAAAGGGTAATATGTTAATTAGACCAGATATCTTTCGGACATCCATCCAGACATCCTTCTGGACAAAGCCACTGTATTGGGGGCCAAGGCAGAAGCTGTTACAGGTGATCAGGCTGGCAGGGGAGGGCACTTAGGGGCAACAAGGCTGCCAGGGGAGGGCAGTTAGGGGTGACCAGGCTGGTAGGGGAGGGCAGTTAGGGGCGATCAGGCTGGCAGGCAGAGGTGCTTAGAGGTGATCAGGCAGGCAGGCAGAGAGGTTAGGGATGATCAGGCAGAGGTGGTTAGGGTTGATCAGGCAGGCAAGGAAGCAGTTAGGGGCATCAGGCAGGCATGCAGAGTGGTTAGGGGCGATCAGGCAGGTAAGCAGGTGAGCTGTTAGGAGCCAGCAGTCCCAGATTGCAAGAGGGGTCCCAGATTGGAGATGGTGCAGGCCGGGCTGAGGGACCCCTCCAGTGCACGAATTTCATGCACCAGGCCTCTAGTATTTAATAAAAGTCTGCAATGATCTATGACTTAGAATCTAATATGTATTATATATGATTATATTACATATAATATAATATAACTTATAATGATCTATAATAATAATAAGCTATACCTAATAGAAGGTGAAATAACCTACATCTAATAAAACTTTGCTATTTAATTATAGGTTAAGGTCAGGTGCCTGGCCCCCTTTTACATTCAGATTAATGGTCCTACTCTCCTTTAAATTGACATAATAGAGCCACCACAGCCAAGGGCAAAGAGAGGCTGGAGAGAAGGGGCTGAGAGGACTCTCCTAGAGCTGTAGATATCTATATATATAAAAGCCTACATGACCATCGCAACCGAATGGACAACTGAACAGGCTGCATGGGGCAACCAGGTCAGCCGGGGGGTTAATGAGGGGCGACCAAATGACCAAGCAGCAGGCTGTGTGGGGTGACCAGGCCTGCAGAGGGAGGAAGTTAGGGGTGACCAGGCCAGTGGGGGGGGGGTGGCAGTTGGGGGTGACTAGGCCAGCAGGAGGGGCAGTTGGGGGTGACCAGGCCAGCAGAAGGCAGTTAGGGGCGATCAGGCAGGCAGGCAGGTGAGCAGTTAGGAGCCAGCAGTCCCAAATTGTAGGAAGGATGTCTGACTGCCAGTTCAGGCCCGATCCCCAGGGGGATCCCATGGGTCCCAGATTGGAGAGGTTGCAGGCTGGGCTGAGGGGGCCCCCCCACACACACCCCATGCATGAATTTCATGCACCAGGCCTCTAGTATTATATAAGCATCTGTGCACTACTTCAATTAAAGACAAGGTTCAAGTGCTATTTTCTCTAGAAAGATAGACAGTCACTGCTCCAGACTGCCAAAAGAAGACTAAATTTAGCCACAAAGAATATTTGGCCAGAATCATAAAATTCTTAAATTATGGCACTCACTGCTGAGATGGGGAGCTGTCAAGGATTCATACATTGGTTGGCAGGAGGTTTGGGCATCCCTTGCTTATTTAAAGTCACCATTTGGGCAGCACCATGATTTATAAAGTCTGCTGATTCAAGCAATATAAAATCTCCCTCTTTAAATGTGGAGCCTATATCAAGCATCTTATATTTTTCCTCAAATTTAACTTCACAGACAAATGACGCGGGGAGAGCTTAGTCTTTCTAAGTCTCAGATTCCGCATTTGCAGAATGATGATAATAATGCTTGCTGCATAAATGCCCAAGGAGTGGGCATGCAGAACTTCGCATGCAGAAGGCACACACGTCTCAAAATTTCTGTTAAGGAAGTGAAATGAGTTTTGTTCCAGCCTCTGTTTTTCTGACAGGACACAAAACTATGACCTCAGTAGGCTCCTAACGTTTGCAGAAGGAATGAGTACGCTAGAAAATTACATGTAAATGATTTAAACACCATACCATGTTTTGGAATGTCTACCTTGTGATTCAGTTGTAAAGCATCGATAATCAAGAGCTAGTTATATGATCAGTAGGCAAAATGTCACCAGAATGACAGAAGGTGCCAATTAAGTAAAGTCATTTATCATGGAAACATGTTGAAAGATTGTAGAACTATGTGCAAAGGGACCATTCTATTACTTAGATCTACATTTTTACTGGTAAATTTATGTCAAAAAGACATAAATTCATTCTCATTAGGGATAATGAGTTCATCCAACTCAACTAATAATGTGGAACATCTGTCTGGGTGACCTTCCCACATGCTTTTTTTTTTTTTTTTTTTTAATGGGAAGTAAAATGCATAACATTTATTGGACTTTAAAAGAGTGAATTCCAAAATAATTAAATTAATAAAAGAGTTTCACTCTTTTCTGAACTAAATTAAATGACTCTAAAATTAATTTCATTGGTTTTTTAATTCACTGTTAACTCAATAAAATGAGCTTTTAAAATTAACTTCTTTGTTTTTGAACTCAACTGCAGTAAAAGTCTATAAACAAACTTAAAAAAAAAATCATTAGTTGAACTCTTTCCGGATTTAGGAGTAGTCATCGGATACATAGATATCAAAAGCCTATACAAAATCTAGTAGGTCTTGCTCAGTATATTCAGCCTACCGCTTTACAGGGCCTTGTTAACCACATTAACAACTGCCCTATGGAAATGACAAAGTGTCCCTCTCTTCTCAGAGAGACAAAATATGACACAAGTGAAATAGTTTATCTCCAATAATTAGCTAAGAAATAAAAAATATAGAAAACTAAATTGAGATTCCCAACTCTGGTCAATGGCATTCCAAGATAATTAAATAGTCTAAATTATAAAGATTTTTCCCATATATTCAAGATGGCAAGTAAATATTTTATAATCTCCAATTCATCCTGATGGATATTCAAATAAAGGCAGAAGGAAAGGAATTTTGCATGTTTTTCGTTAGCATACTTGAATAACAAAATTGTGAAAAATGATTTACCTGTAACCACTTACATTTTAATACTGGAGATTTCTGACTGTATATTTGTAACTTATTATTATAATAAAATAGCTTTCAGATTTATATTTTAGTTTCCCTTCTTGTTGTTACCAATTTGTGTTAGACTATTATTAGCTCACTAGAGGCCTGATGCATGAAAATCCGTGCAAGAGTAAGCCTTCCTTCCCCCAGCCACAGACACCAGCTTCCCTCCAGCACCTGGGACCCAGGCTTCCCTCTTCCAGCCCCCAGCAGGCACCCAGGACCTGGGCTGGCTTCCCTCTGGCCCCAGCTTCATCAGGAAGGACATCCGGAATGATGTCTGGAAGATGTCTGGTCTAATTAGCATATTACCCTTGTATTAGTATAGATTATAGATAATTATAATAGCACTAGGGGCCTGGTGCATGAAATTCGTGCACTGGGTGTATGTGGTGGGGGAGTGTCCCTCAGCCCAGCCTGCCCCCTCTCACATACTGGGAGCCCTCAGGTGTTGACCCCCATCACCCTCCAATCACTGGATCGGCCCCTTGCCCAGGCCTGACACCTCTGGCCTAGGCGTCCAGCCTGGGCAGCGGGGACCTGCAGTGGCAGCGGGAGGTGGGAGGGGGGGGCTGCGATCGCGTGGGCTCCGCCCCTGCCTCTGCAGGATGCCTTTAGCTGAGACGTCCTGCCCGGGCAGCGGGGACCCACAGCTGCAGCGGCCCCGCGATCGTGGGCTTCGCTTTAGGCCCAGGCAAGGGTCCCCTAGCTCCTGGGACTGCCAGCTTTGACCATGCCCAGCTCCCATCGCTGGCTCCACCCCTACTTCCTGCTATCACTGGCCAGGGCGGAAAAGGCACCTGATTCTCCGATCATGGCTGGGGGGCAGGGCAAAGGCGGCCCCAGAGGCGCCTTTGCCCTGCCCCCCAGCTCTTAGCTCCCCGCTGGGTTTCCGATCACTGTCAGTGGCAGGGGGCTTCTTCCTGCTTTCCCTTTTGCCTCCCTGCATTGTGCCTACATATGCAAATTAACCGCCATCTTGTTGGCAGTTAACTGCCAATCTTAGTTGGCAGTTAACTGCCAATCTTAGTTGGCAGTTAATTTGCATATAGCCCTGATTAGCCAATGAAAAGGGTATCGTTGTACGCCAATTACCATTTTTCTCTTTTATTAGTGTAGATACTGTTTTCTTTCCCTGTCTCATCTCCCTTTCTCTTTGGAACTATAGCAGACACTGGTCCTTCTCTCTAGACCTCCCCCACCCACTACCCCATGCACACACACACCACCATCACCACCACCACCACCACCACCATCCCTCTATCATCTACCTTTTCTGGTTAATTTCAACTTTCCAGTTTAAAAACAAAGGCCACTATTTTCTTGAAGTCTTCTTTGACCCTATCTCTAAGATTCGGGTAGGTGTCACCCCAAAACATGGCATTTATTGCATCTGACTCTTACCACTGCTATACTCTGGGCCTTAGGATGGTGGCACAAGTGTGACTACATGTTCACATATGAATTTTCAGTGCTTGCATATAATGTGCATTCAATAAATATTCAATAAATATTCATAGAAAGAACAAATCTTCACCACTATTCCACTACTATTTCTTAAACATGGCTTTCATTCTGTTACTCTTTTATTTAAGAAACGTCTCTCTGATTACATCATCAAATCTAAACTCCTTTGTTTCACTTCATCTCTAATCTGGTTTACTTCCTCCAAGTTCTCACACTTCCAAGTGCTTGCAAACCTTTCTTACGGTCATTCTCCTGCCTATACTTGCCTCCCTTTTCAGCTCAAAGTCCCCCTGTGTCCAACATCTCCAATTTTATGTCAGTGAATATGGATTTTTTTTTATTGTTCTATATAGATGTGCCATTCAATGTAGCTCTGGCCTCCTGTATTAATTATGTTCCCTAACTAAGCCTTCACAAGATTATAGGATCATAATCCAGGAAACAAGATTATAGGATCATAGTAGGTTGAACAAAACATCACCAGATTCACATTCCTACATTTTTTTTTTTAAATATACTTTATTGATTTTTTACAGAGAGGAAGGGAGAGAGATAGAGAGTTAGAAACATCGATGAGAGAGAAACATCGATCAGCCGCCTCCTGCACATCCCCCACCGGGGAAGTGCCCGCAACCCAGGTACATGCCCTTGACCGGAATCGAACCCGGGACCCTTCAGTCCGCAGGCCGACGCTCTATCCGCTGAGCCAAACCGGTTTCGGCCACATTCCTACATTTTAAAAAACAATCAAATTAGTGAGGCCACAGAAAGTGATTAGGTCACAGGTCAAATCATATTCCTGGTAAGTAATGGGGTGACAATACCAGGCACAGGTCAAACATGCCTGTTTTACAGTACATTCTGTCATGCCATTGATTGACCAAGAGAGAACTGTACCGATTGTCCATTAAATTCAAACATGTTTGACTTTAAACCTTATGTATTGCTTTTCTAGATAGCCCTTTACTACGTTGCACTATTTCTGATACTTTACTTATATGAATTAGAATTCGGAATGATTTTGTAAATATTGAACACTTGTTTATCTGTTTTCTCCTACTTTAGTAAGAAATGTGCTTTAAAGATGGCCTAACCTGTGGCGGGCAAACCGCGTCTTGTGAGTCACATGCAGCTCTTTAGCCCCTTGAGTGTGGCTCTTCCTAAGCCTTAGGAGTACCCCAATTAAGTTAATAACAATGTACCTACCTATATAGTTTAAGTTTAAAAATTTGGCTCTCAAAAGAAATTTCAATCGTACTGTTGATATTTGGCTCTTGTTGACTAATGAGTTTGCCGACCACTGATCTAGACGAGTCTCTACTGGGCTGACTGGGCACTTCAAGTCTCTGCCACATATCTGTTCTATGCCAGGAATGTCCTCATGGAGATGACAGAAGCACAGTAAAGAGCAAGGCCTCTCGAGTTGTAGACTTAGAAGCACCATACTTGCACTTCTGCTTCATTATATTACCCAAAGCCAGGCACATGGTCAACTCAGGAGACAGAGGCAGAGGACACTTCAAAGTTAAATGCCCAAGGGGGTGGATGCAGAGAGGGTAAAAGATCATTCAACCCATCAGCAAGACCTATCAATTCTACCTTGGAAATCTTTCCACACCTGTCCAATACTCCTTCTATCTTATTGCTACCACCACTTCAGTTCACCATGATCTCTCTTACCTATCACCACCTGACTGCTCTGTCCAAATCTTTCTTGTCCATTCCTTCTCAGACCATTCTTTAAGACCGAGGCTGACCAGAGATGCCTTTTAGTCCACAAGGAGTTATCCTGTTATTCTTTCAGAGTTTGAGAAGGCTTGTCAGGAGCTAGGCACACATAACCTTATTCCCTGTCTCTTCTCCCCAGTTTTCTCTCAGTGATCAACAAGAGGCAAATGTGAGTGGTTTAACCTCATCAAGTGGTATTAGGTGAATCTACCAGGAAAAGAAGGTGATTGAAACCCTCTACTTTAGGCCCTAAAAAAAAGAGAGAAGAAGAGTGCAGATTGGTTTGCCTCAGTGGATAGAGCATTGGTCTGGGGATTTAAGGACCTGAGGTTCGATCCTAGCCGAGGGGGGGAGGGGGAGAGAGGGGAGGGAGATTTTTTTGTCTTTTTCCCCCCTCCTCCCCACTAGGCAAGGGAACAACAGGAGGAGCTCCTAACGTAAAATGGCACGAAAACATAATCTTTTCAATGATGTCACGCAGTCTGTTGATTTGTGTCCTTTCAACCAGGGGTTCAAGGTCCTTCACTGGTTCAGTGTGCAATGGTATGAGACCCACCTCTCCCTCGCTATTGTGCTTGAGCCATGTTGATAAAGACACATTACCCAATGTGTATGCTTAAAAAGTATAGTCCATTGGGATTTTAGGAGAAATAAAAAAGAAAGATAGGAGGCGGGATAGAGCGAGGGAAAGAGGGAAGGAGGGAGACAGGGAGGGAAGAAAACAAAAAGAAGTGTTCTCATGGTCCTTTATGTTTGGCAAGCACAGGATTAAACAATCTTTATTGCAACACTTCTCAGGGCCTTTAAAATATCACTGTGCTTTCTGACTTTCCAAGCAGAGGACTGGCCCTTCAATGGTTAGTACTCTACCTGCATGGCATCTTGGAAGGAATGATTTCTATGAAGATCATTCAGGAGAACACTGGAGAAAATATTCTAGCCCTTTATTCTCTCCCTTTGCACCAAGGATGTCTTGTGTCAATGTTCTTTGCTCAGTTTCCATAGAAGCCCTCAGCTGTCCTCACAGTCCACACTTCAGGCATCATGAGAAAAATGCTACACAATGCGGACCTCTTACCAATGCTTGCTTCCTCAGTCCTTCAAAGCCAGACAGGAGGGTCCCTTCAGGGCTCTGCAGTAAGTTGTACCTACCTTCAGTTCCTAGGTCAGTGATGGCGAACCTTTTGAGCTCGGCGTGTCAGCATTTTGAAAAACCCTAACTTAACTCTGGTGCCGTGTCACATATAGAAATTTTTTGATATTTGCAACCATAGTAAAACAAAGACTTATATTTTTGGTATTTATTTTATATATTTAAATAACATTTAACGAAGAAAAATCAACCAAAAAATGAATTCGTGTGTTACCTCTGACACGCGTGTCATAGGTTCGCCATCACTGTCCTAGGTGGAGCTCCCAAATGAAGGAAGAGTTGGAGTAAGACTACATCAGGGTCAATGTGAAACTAAGGTGCCTTACTCAGATATCAGTTTTCAAGTTCAAGGAACAGAAACAGTAGAAAGTCACCGGCTCCAAAACTGTATATCCATTAACAGTGAGCAAGGGACAACAACAAAAGGAATTCTGGAAGCAAAAGGAATTGGGTGCAAGGCCCTGCCAAGGATGGACCTGGAACCTTGGTGAGTGAAGAGGTCAGCTTACTTGGAAAGCTAGGGTGCGTGCTGGCAGCCAAGGTCCTGAGCAGTCTCTATACAAGGCCAGCTGGGTAATGAAGTCCAGGCTCAAGCTGGTGGCAGCTGGAATTGCTCTTGCTGTCCTAGTCATGGAGCCCAGATATCTGTCCCTGTGAGCCCCCCTCACCTCATCACCACTGTATCTGCCTTTACCTCCAGTTGGGCTCCTGGTAAGTGCTTAGCTTCCCACTGGGACAGGAAGGGATGATCTGCCTCCTTCCTGCCAGACCCTCTCCCTAACCGTGACTTTGCCTGTGTGCCCAGCTGCCAGAAGTGGTCTAGTGTCAAAACAGGAAGACCTTGCAGAACAAGAATACTGCTACCTTCCTGCCTCCCAAATCCCAGATGTCAGAGGTTCAGGGGTGAAGACCCCAACAAGAAGAAAGGTCACAACCTGGTCACAATCTGCAAGAGTTTTTGGCTGCTTCTTGCTCATCTTACCTTCCTCTTTTACCGCTTCACAGTAGAAACTGAGCCTCAGATACTCCTGTATTTCCCTTCCCCTTTTAAAAAAAATATAATATTATTATAATAGTGATATAATATCTTCTTTTTTTAAGAAAAAGTGAAACAGGCTTAAGATAGAAGCTTTATTTTAATTTTAATATATTTTATTGATTTTTTACAGAGAGGAAGAGAGAGGGATAGAGAGTTTAGAAACATCGATGGGAGAGAAACCAAGGTACATGCCCTTGACCGGAATCGAACCTGGGACCCTTGAGTCTGCAGGCTGACGCTCTATCCACTGAGCCAAACCGGTTAGGGCATAATACCTTTAAATTAATTTTATAATTAATATAATTTTATAATATTTTAATTCCAGACACAGAAATATCCCCATCTATAGTAAAAGGGGGAACATAAGGAACATTGTTATGGAAAACTTTTTCAATTCTTTTTCATTCTTTCTCCACTGATCTGCAAAGCTAGCTCAGTCAGTTAACAGGTTTCCAAATATGTATAGATCTGATGCTGGACTCCCTGTGTTGTTGTTTTTTTCCCCATTGATCAGCCTAACTATCCCTGTTTTAAAATCACGATATCTTAATTACTATAGCTTTATTATAATGTCTGTATATCTAGAAGAATAAGCACCCAACCAAGAGCCACAACTTCATCAAGAGTGTCTTGACTGATTTTGGCACTTTGCCCTTTGTGTCAACCATAGAGACACACTCTCCCTTTGAAGAAAGAACCTGCCATGGGAAGTGCAGGCAACTGACAGTCTCCAGCTGGAGATGCCTTCAGGGTCTGCTTCAGCTCCAAGCCTCAGGCCATGGACCCCACAGACAGGCCCAGCCACTGAGAGCAATGGTTGTTGAGATGGGGCTCACCATAACTTGCCAGAGTGGGACTCCTCTATGGGCATTCACTCATGCTCCCCATTCAGCTATGATTGTACTCTAGTTGATAAAGTTTTGTTTTTTTTCCCAAGTGTACAAGTTAGCAATTCTGCTATTGCTACACATATACTGGAGTTCAATAATGAAGTAAATGGATGGCAAATGGTGGTTGTCATCTGTTGGAGTGGAAGGTTGCAGACAAGCCTAGGGAAGGTTAGAATGATTCTTACAATAATGCATTAGAGTTGGAGACATAAGTGGGAACTCATGCTTGGCTTAATATAGATACAATAGTAACATATTGAAATATATAGGGTGTCCCAAACAAATGTATACACACTTTAATAACTGATAGCTCAATTGATTTTTTTTCTTTTCAGATTTAACCCATTGGAATTAATAATTATTCAAACTATGTATACATTTTTTGGGACACCCTGTATATAGATGTCTATATATACATGAATTAATATATACACATATATTCCCTTGCTCTGTCAGCAGGGAAGGTTTAAAAGTAACAATACTGCAATAGCAACTAGCATACTTACCACTCAGATTTTGGAATCTAATACCATTTTCCTTCAATAGAAAGAACCAGATCTTGGAGAAATGGCTGACTTAAAAAATCTAGAGGCCTGAGAACCAGAAAAGCAGTGGTGTAAGTTCCAGTTCAAAAGCCAGCAAGCTAGAGACCCAAGAAGAGCCAATGTCTTAGCTCAAAGCAGTCAGGTGAGTGAAGTTTTAACTCCTCTTTCTCAGATTTGATTCTACCCAGGTCTTCAATCCATTGGCTGAGGGCCACTCACATTAGGGAGGGAAACTTGCTTTACTTAGTCTACCAATTCAAATGTTAAGCTCTCCTAGAAACACCTTCATGGACATACCCAGAATAATGTTCAACTAAATATCTGGACACTCAGGTCTCAGTCCAGTTGACACATCAAATTAATCATCATAGTTGGTTCCACCAATGACCAGAAAGCAGATCTGCAGCCCTGGCAGCTTGGATCCCATCCTGTGTTCCACTTTCTGCACAGGGAATTTAGCGACAGGGACTACTCTGCTCCATGTGAATTCTGTCATGGGCACAGCTCCACTGCGATGATGAGGACACTTGAACATCAGTGCCTGGACCTGTCATGAGGACTAAATGAGAGAGCACGTGGGAATGCACTGTGTAAGCTGTTCAGCTCTACAGAGATGAAGGTTGTCATTATTCTACTTACTTTCCTATGGCTTAGGAGCATTTACGTATCTTTATGTTTTCTAGGAAGAAATGAAAAGATAAGATATCTAAGAAGCTAAGCTCCCATGAATTCACAAAGAAAGGATAGCTAGTATATTCCCTGCGTCCAAGAGAAGAATAGCAGCTCAAATTTCCGTGTTGCTTTTAGCACACAAATCACTTTCTAATGCATTATCTCATGTAATCCTTGCCAGCATCGCATACAATAGAGTGTGTTATCATTATGCTTTTTGTAGATGTGGAGAACTGAGAGAGGTTAAGTGACTGGCCCAAGATAACAGTGCTAGGGGGTAACTAGATTCTATTTTAAGATGAGTCAGTCTTCAAATTCTAAATCCATGTTCTTTTCACAACATCACAATTCCTCTGCTAACAGGAAAGAGTGAACTCAGCCCTTGGCAACATAATAACCTGTAAAGAAAGGCAAGACAACTTTGCTAAAAGCTGAATAACTGAATTTTTGTTTTTCTACATTTATAAAAGCATATCTGAGGGGTAACAGTATAGTAAGTCCTCAATTAACGTTGACAGATTCTATGACTTTAAGTAAAATAGCATATAATAAAACCAATTTGACCATAGGCTCACTGATGCAAATGAGTTAAGTTCCTACAGCATCTCATCAACGTTATATTGAAATGATGTTAAATGAAACGACATTATTCCAGTACCTACTGTATCTGAGGAATCTACTTTTATGTTACCTGTCAATTCATCTTCCATCCATCCATCCATCCAAACAACAAATTAAAGTGCTACCATGTGCTGACTACCATTTTAGGCACTGAGAACACACATGATTACCCTCAGCCCCACCATCATCATTATCAACAAAACATTTTCATACCAATTACTTTGAGTATGTGCATGTCATGTGTGACCAGGTAGAGTAGCACAAAGTACAAGAATATATAAATATGGTGCGATAGTGGGTTGGTCACTAATATGGCATACACTGACCATTAGAAGGCAGAGTAATAGAGACACAATCAGCCAAACAAAGTAAAGATATGGAACACTAATACACAATGTCCATCCGGATAAATGTGGGGTGTATTGGAAAGATATTGTGTATTGTGTATTTGAATGAATAGACTTGTAAAGAACTTTTGTTCCTGCGCAGGCAGCTTGATAAAATCTCATGTCATGAAGCACTATGTTGTTTCTTGTGATTTCCAGTAGGAAATTCAGCCCTCTGTGCCCAATGGTGTGAGTTTGACTTGCGATTCCAGCACATAGTAGGTCTTGAATAGATAGCAATTTCTTGTTTCTCTTGATTCAGGAGGATGTTGTGGAATATTTTCCAGAGGAGCTGCTTTTATTTGGAAAGTAACACAAATTCCTCAGAAGAGAGAACTGCAAACATGTAAACTTTCCTGTGATCTCTTGTCTATCTAAACCAGAGGTGGGGAACATCTGGCCTGTGGGCCATATAGTTCCATGAAATCATTTGTTGGCCCTGCCAAGGAAACCACACACAGGACTCGAAATTCAACAAATCTAGGGGCTTTTTCCATAGCAACATGAACTTATATTAAGTGAATTATATTAAGCGAATGATGTTAAAAATATCCAAATGGCTTTTGGCAGAAAAACAGTTCCCCACCCCTAAATTCTAAACAATGCCTCTTACTGCTCTCTAAGATGCAGATCAAATGTGGCTTCTGTCCGAAAGACTTCTTCCCATTCTGACCAGCACCACTCAGGGTCGATACATCTGCTATGTAACCTCATGGGACACTCACCTGGAGCAGAACACACTTCACTGTAGCCTCTGCAGACATTTCTTCTCTGTTGTTATTGTGGATGAGACACCATAGTTCTAACTTAGACAAACTCCTTCATTTTTAAATTGGATCGTGTTCCCACTTACCTACTCAGCTACAGCAATGCTCTCTCACTTATGTTTACATTTTCACTTTCTACTTGGTCATTAAACAACAAACACACTGTTGTTTCATCTACCTTTTAGGAAAACTCTGTTGACCTTGCTTCCCTTCCACCTACTCCCCACTTAATCTGTCACATCCGTGCTGAGTCCTTCATAGAATTTTCCTCAGCCAACAAAAACCAGCCCTTTCCCTCGGGAAGAGACCATAGCCAAAGTCTAATTGGTATGAGATATCAAAAAGCTGGCCCATTGCCTTGATGTGAGGATAACTCTAGGGTGCAAATTTTTTTCCAAAGCTTTGCTATGAGATCAAACTGAAGCTAGTTGTCAAACTGAAGCTAGTCGTCTGCTTAGCTTTTCACCTTCCCTATTCTGCTTCCCTCATGTCTTCTCTGAAAAGTCTTCCCACAACAAGCCACTGGAGGAAGAATACCTGTCACTTGGTGGGGTGTTCTGTTTCTAGGGAAGGCTCTGCTTCTAGAAACTAAGCTTAAGACCATTGGTATCGGAAGTGGGTGGTCTTAGAAAGCTCTTAGGATAGAATTCTCAAATTGGGTCTTTTGCTGGCTGAGTGGCAATGAGGACCCCATTACTGGAATTAGGTGAAGGATAGGTCATTCCTGACATATTCAAACATTGTGATGGCTGAGACTCTGACCTGTGACCAACAGTGAGAAAGAAGAGCACTGCCCGGTACAATGTCTTTGGCACTCCAGAAATGTAGAAGAAATAGCAATTATAAGAACTGTGGAATCAGGTGGTTGTTTCTAAGCAACACTGATTTATTAAAAAGGGAATACAATTGAGTCAGATCTATTAATCAACAATATAAAGCCAAGTGTGAGAGCCATAGGTCATACTTGACTGTATTTAAGGACTTTTATAGCTACAGGGCAGACGTTGCTTAAAATAAGGCACAAGACTTAATTTTAAGAATGATAGAACTTTAGAAAAGTCTGAATGATCAACCTAGGCAAGTACCCAAGGAAAAAGTGATTGTATACAAAAATGGTGGCACCCAGAGACTTGAGATACCTGAATTACATGGGACATTCACCCCCTAGGCTCCCCTGAAGCTTCTGGGTCTGCAGAAGTAGCCTCCCCTCTCTTTTTAAAAGCTAGAGATCCCCCTTTGCTTGCAAACTTATGCAGAGATCTAAAATGAAGCAGGCACCTTACTATATAATACTTGCCCTTATCGGAATCTCTTTTCACCCTTCCTGCTGGCCACTAGATCCATAATTAGAGTTAATCTCAGCGGGACATGAAAAGAAAAGTATCAATCCTGCTAAGCAAAGAAAGAGATTGTATACCAAAGGAACTGTAGGACCAAGCTAACGGGCACTGTCAGGACCAGAGAGTGTGACTGGGAGCGAACTTTGAACCTGCTGGACCACGTTGGAGGACTTTAAAGCCGGAAAATTGAGTTTGTTATATGGGACTCTTCTCAGTCACACAACATTAATATGCTGGCAAAAGTCCCACATGATGGTTCCCACATGTTGCTGGAGTAACTCTTGGAGCTTGAGAAAAGGACTGGCCTCTTATATGAAGGAAGGTGCCAGAAAACAACACGGAAAAGCACGGAGGAAGGAGTTGTAAAAGTGGGAGTGCTAGAATATGTCTATTCTATGAGATATAATATACCAGAAAATATGCCAACCAGACATGTTCCTTGGGATGGCTCAGAGGACAGTTTGTTTCCCAGTGAAAGAGCCACAGGCCGTGAAAGACGGAGGAGTACTTTTCCTCTGTAGGTCAGGACTGATGATAGATACTGCTTCAGAATTTGGTTCCCTGGTAGCAATGAGGATGACAAGAGCCTGAAAGAGAAGAGGCCAAAGGATTGCACTTAACAATCAGAAACAGAATGAACCTATTTGCTATAGTGGACACCAAGATTGCAATGGCAGTCAGGGGCTCATGACCAATAGCGATCTTAGAATTTCTCATAAAACATGGTATTCCTAGGGGCAATACAGTATAGATGGACAACCAGCAAGTCTAATGCTTAATATATATAATCAAAAAAGTTCCGAGAATGGCTGATCAGAAGGCTCAGGGCAGGTGTCCCAGTGGAAAGTTATGATTGTCCAGTGTGCAGACCAGAGGAGTTCCCAGAGGCAGAGACCACTGAGTGAAAGACAAGATCTCCATGAAAAATAAAATCTTGCAATAGCACAGTACGTGTACACAGTAGTGCTTTCCCAGGCCTTCCCCAAAACAAGCAAGCAAGAGCAACAACAACAAAAGAATGATGGCTATTTACTTAGATAATTGTGTAATTCTCTAAGGGGACAGACAAATAACTGGATCTCTCAAGGGCTGTAGAATACAGGGTATGTGTATACACTAACACTCAGGACCCCAAAATGCCACTGATGCCTCTATTGGAATACAGACTATGGGGGTGAAGTCATAAATGGAGTCCTGGTCCACTTTCATTGGACCCCCAGACTCACATCGCTATTTCCCTGATTCCTGAAAGTATAACCAAAATTGCCATACTGTGCAGTTTGGTAGAGCTTTCCCATTAACCTGTAGAGTACTAGTAAAAGCTCTGGTAGTAAGAAAGGGCCAAATGAAAGACCCTGAAATTGCTCATCCTTTTAAGAAAGTGAATCAAAAACAACATCTCATCCCTGCATATATGGCAGGTATTAGTGTCACCCTCAAATTCTTAATGGACTGTCATATCCCATTTACTTCACTAGTACAAAAACCAGATGGCTCATGATAGATGTTTGTGGACTGTCACAAACTTGACCAAGCACAGTCTTATTTGTAGCTGCTGTGCCAGATGTAGTGTCTTTACTAGAGTAGATTAAATGGTCTGAGTAGAGTGTATGTGGCCATTGATCTAATGAATGTGTGCTTTTCAATACCCATAAGAGAAGATCAGAAATAGTTTGTAATCTCATGGGACAAATAATAGTACACACTCATAGTGTTGCTGCAGGGCTATGTTAATTTCCCTATTCTCTGTCATTATACACTCCAAAAGCAGTTTGACCATCTGGACATCTTGAAGATGGTAATGAGCACATAACTGTGGAATGCATTAGTCCTAAAATATAGCAGACTATCCAGAAGTTGTCAGCCTTATAGAGTGATGGGGCAACTTTTTGAGAGTATAGCTGAAGGACAGATTGAAGACGATGCCCTTTGACGGTAGGGGTGATATCCTTTATGGTGTGGCATATACTTTAAATAAATGTCCATTATACACTAACTTGTGTCTAATAGGTGGGATACATGGCTGAGAGAACTAGGAGTGAAAGTAGAATGAGTCACTTAGGAAAGTTGTGTTTCATTTGCCTGCAGCTTCAGACTCTGAAGACATAGAGGTCCTGGTCTGCAGGAAAGGGGATGCTTTCATCAAAGGACCCAGAAGAGTGCTTCCTGGTCAGATGGGGTTCTTCATGGGAGCAGATCAGCAGTCACAGAAAGCAGTTACATACCAGTGGGGACAGTAGATCCTGAGCCTCGTGAGGATATAAGATTTCTGCAAGATAGTAGGGCTAGGAAAAAATCAGTTTGTCATGAAAGTGATCCTCCAGAGTGGGCTCTTGGTAGTTCCATGTCCTATAAATGGGTAAGGACCATAACCTTGGTACCATGGGATTCTACCTTATGTCCTTCTGGAGGACAGACCTCACTCAATGACTGATTGACATGGAGGTACAAAAGGCTAGGCCCATTGTTTCAAGGTGGAACTAACTCTGTTACATTATTTGTGCTTCAGAGTTTCCCCGTAGGATCAAACTAAGGCTAGTCTGTAGCTGAGACCACATTCTTGCATAGCTCCTTCCCCTCCCCATCCTGCCTCCCTCATTTCCCTTCGCCTATGAGCAGTTCCAGGATAAAGCGCTTGAACAAGAATACCCATTTCCGGCTCTGCTTCTACAGAATCTTGCCTAAAACACATGGATTTTTGACAGTTTTGGTCACTGGTGTATCAAAGTCTCTAGAAAAAAAAAGCATGACACACAATAGGGACTTCAATAATGTATGTTGACTAAGAGTTTCACTCATCACACTGAGTTGTCATGCTTGATTTCCTTGCTATTATTTAGTTACTTTGTGATTTATTTTATTCACCTGAAATCGTATTTTTTCCAAAGGAAGATACCATTGCCCCATGGATCTGTGGGCACTGGACCCTGATAATTCCATGGCCACCATGGTCCTCCAGCAGCCAATGCTCTCTTGTCATAGCTGTGCCACCAGAATGTATTCTCCACTGTCTCTGCTCTTTGTATCTGTTGCTCACCATGCAAAGTCTCGGGCATTTGGATCTGATTAGCTGAGTCTAAGGCACAAGCCAGAACACTGGCTGCGAGGGAAGCAAGGTAAAGTGAGAATCCATGATGGGCAGGCTCTGCCCGCTGTCATCAGATGTCCTAGTGGTGGACTTCCCCAACCACAGAAGAGGATGGGGGGAAAGTGGGTTCATATGCAGTCCACAACACACAGTGTACCCCTCCTAGGTTCTGCCTGCTATATCAAAGAGGCTCCAAGGCCAAGCCTTTCAGCCAGGATCTGCCTTCGCAGCCCGTTTGAATTTGTCCCTCTCTTAGTACCTTAATAGCTTCTTTCCACTCCCATCACTGATTTGAGTACACAAAAGTCCACCCACCCCATTCCTACCTCTTTCAACTATTTTTTTTTTTGCTTAAATGCTTTATTAGAATTTTTGACTCTTCGTACTGCCTTACCCTTTCACCACCCCAAACATGATTTTGCCTTACGTCTTCCAGTTATGAATTGTGGTGGGACAGTCTCCAGTGTCTTTCTAGCTTTCTTCTTGATCTTCTCTATCACCATGTGTGACCTGCTATTGTCAGAACCTAGCACATGGCCTGGGGAACAGTAGGTAATGAGGCACCAGGATTGGGAAATGAACCCATGTAGAAATGAATATAAGGAGCAAGTAGGTGACAATGCTACAAAAAATTACCTCTCTGGCTCATAATGACATCGAGAACACACAGATTCTGACTCAAAACCTTGAAATAAACAGTTTCAACCCATTCCTTGGAAAAGTGTGTCTATATTCAAACATGAGATCTGATTTCCTAAGGCTGCTGTGCCCATGGGGAAGTGTGGAGAAGGGGGAGGGCTATACTTTGTTCCAGATTGTGGGGGTAAGGGAGGCAGAAAGGAGGTCTCCCCTCAGCCATGGAAAATGGCAGGACCACCCCCACCTTAGAAGGGACAAGTGATGAACTTCACTCAGAGTTCCAACACGCCAACCAGACACTGAGCTAGTAGGACAGGCTGGTTTATTCATGGAACTTTATATTTTAAGGGAGATGGGGATCACCCAAAGGGTTAAAAGAGTTCAGAATCAACACAGAAAAGCTAGTCCCATGGCAAGATCCTCCACCCTGCCCATCTTCTTCTCTCTCTTGTTGGCCTTCCTTCAGTAGACAGGAACCTTAAAACCTAAAGGCTGAAAAGCTCATTATCACCGGATAGAAATGTAAGTAAACAGGCATTATAATAATGAATTCTACAGCAAAAGGCAAGAACAGAGGAAAAGAATCTTTCTTGTAAAGAGTAAGACAGAAACTGGGCCATTTTCCAGCTACAGTACAATAGCAAGGCTTTGGTGAGTTTCCAGACATGTAAATCAAAGAGGATACTCCAAGGAAAAATGGGAGGCAGGAGGCAGAAACAGTTTCTTCACCCTTGACCTTCAGCCTGCATTCCAAAACTGACGCTCAAGCTAAGAAGCTCTAATCCCTCAACCAAACAGAGGGAAGTAAAGAGACTGGATTTAAAAAGACCTCAGGAACTGAGATTGCCAGTCGCTGTGGACACAGCACTAAGCAAAGGACTTGGGGAAGTTAAAACGAGATGAAAAAGAAGAGAGCAAAACTTACCCGCAGAATATGTATACAGTGGGAGGCTGGAACCAGCGAACCTGCCTCCCTAATTTCTCCCCTGCTCTCCGTGGATGCTTTGAACGCCAGATCCAGGGCTCCAGGGGTTGCCGTTGGTATGAATGGCGATGCAGAGCTTCTGTGGGTGAATTTCAAGTCTACGTTCTCTGAGTGTAAGTGACAGGGACTCTGCTTGCTATCTGACTGACAGGAGCCCTCTGTGTCTGATGTTTTAGTAACAATTTGGGTAAATATGCTGAAACCAATATGTTCAGCCAGGTGCTGGGGATATTCAGCCCAGCGTGGAATGGAGGCCGCACCAATCTGAATCATCTGAATCCCAGATGGAAGATGCCAAGTTACAAATTAGTGCTATTGGAACAGAAGAGGTTTGACCAAGGGAAGGCTTCATGCTATCAAAGGGAACGCATAAGGGAGATTGGATACAGTTGCATGCCGGTTCATTGGAAGGCAAAGGGTTCCTAATTATTTTATTCCAGGTGTTGTTGTTTTTTCCTCAAAGAATTGGGTTAATGCTTTCACTCTTCCAATTTGGCTCAAAACTTTCCCAAATTATAAGAAAGCTCTGTGTCACAGTGATATGTTACATACAAAGAAATGTTCCTGCATTGTTATTAATACGGGACCAGGTATGAAATTCCAAGAGTATTCAAAATCAGAACCCTATTTTCTTTTAAATTATATGTATACCTGATTGTCATCAAAGAGATGTATTTGTGTCATCATTTCTCTGTATTACCATCTATATATTTATTATGAGAAGTTGACATAAGTGGAGCCACTTTAAAACAGAGCCAGAGCAACCATTCCAGAAGAGCTGGTGGATTTCAAGTCTACATTGTATGAGTGTAAGTGACAGGGATTCTGCTTGCTATCTGATTCACATCTTGCCCCTTGAACCTATGAGATGTTTGAACTAGGGAAATTAACCTTTGAACTGGGTCAAAGCAACAGTGACTTGTAATTGTTTGTAAAGCTAACAAGAAAGCAGACATCCTGACCACATGGTCTATTGATAGTGGACATTCTCTTGAAGACAGAATCAGTAACCAGCCATGCATAGCTAAATAGTAACTAGGTTGGTTAACATCAATGGAAATGCCTTTTTTCTACTTGTTTAATTATTTCCCTTCCTTTTCTCATAAAACCTCCTTGCCTTCACCCTGAAATCGGGACACAATTTGGGTTTCTGTGATCAAAAATAATTGCTTATTGCTTCTTACTTTGGCTTTTTATTTTTAGGTTAACACCAAAAAGTATGATCTCACCAGATACTGACTCTACCGATGCCTTGATATTGGACTTTCCAGCCACTGAGAAATAAATCTCCCTGGTTTATCAGCCACTCTGTCCATGGTATTTGTGTTAAAGCAGGAAAAATGGACTAAGACAGGGAGAGAGGGTGAGAATATAAGCAGAGTGGCTAGTTAGAAGACTGTGGCAGATGTTTGAGTGACAAATGCTGCTGGCATGGACTAGCACGGCCATAATTGATGAAAAGAGGTAATGAGGCTATAACTGGGAGATGGAGTTGACAAGGAGTGCTGTTGGCATGAATGCAGGGCATTCTGGAAAGAAAGGAAATAATAATGAACTTGACCTAAGTATATAATGTGGCCTAAGAGACTAGGTTAGATGCCTTAAGCACAGTATGAAGCCATAACAACTAATAAAACAACAAATATTCTTCAGATTACCATCCTCATTTTTTATTTCTATTTTATGTATTTTATACTGTACCCAGTATATTAATACTGTAATATATATATATATATATATATATATATATATATATTCAGTTATACCTATTTGAGAGTGAATGCTCAATATTTTTTATCAATAGGTGTCCAATAAGAATGTTTTAGAAACCACTGCAAAGTGCAAGACTTTGAGTTCGTTACTAATTCTCTCTGGGATTAAATTTGATTGTCTATAAAATAAGGAGCATGAATGTAAAGCTGACTATTTCTTAGACCCTTCCTGCTCTGGCATTCTATGAACCTATCATTTTATGTCTGAAAAGTCACTTTCCAAAATCTATTTAAAAATGCAAGTTAGAAATGAAACATAGAGCACCAACTATGAGCCATGCCTTGGGCTAGCAACTTTGCACATATAACTCAGTCAATTGCAACAGACCCATGAGGAAGATATTGCTGTTCCCATTTTCCAGATGAGGAAACAGAGTCAGATATCTGAACAAATGTCAGGTAAGAAAATGGACTTGAGTGGTCCCATTGTGAAGAAATTGGGAATTTAAAACCAAGAGCTGGCTAATTTCAAATTTCTTCAAATTCTAACACAGTATTACCATTCTGAAGCAGAACATAAAATTTTTATTTGAGTTTTTATCTGACTTCTATGTTTACTAATAAGAAGTGGTCTGTTTTATTTTTCTTTGGAAGGTTCCAGGGGTCTTGCCAATTATCACTGTTAACTTCTGTATTCCCAGTTTCTAATACAGTGCCAGGGACATGGTGGCATTCCGTAAATACTTGTGGAAGAAAAGAGTGACTGACTGGCTAACTGACTGACTGAGGTACTGAGTGAATGAATGAGTGAATGAATGACATGACATATCCCATACCAACCTAAAAGCCACTCTTTTGTTAACAGAGAAACTCTTCTACTCAAATTTTGATTTTGCCATAAAAAATAAATCCAATATGAGTCTTCCTTTAGATCTATATCACACTGAATACAGAACCAAAGCATGCATTTAAATCACTTATATCTAACTTTTTATGATGCCATTGAGAGTGGTGTTCTTTTTGCATTTGCAGTTAAAGGGTAGAACAGATGGTGGAAGTTTAGCTTCAAGTGATGGGCCCATTAAAATAACTTATATTGTTGAGTGATTGTTCATGCTAATGGCTCCATTCATTATATTTGAGCTTGCAAGCTCCAAAATACTTAGTCGGGGAATAAGACTTCAGGAAATGTTTGCTGTATCAAGAGATTTGCGATTAGGACTGCAAACCCTCAAACTCTATCCTTGAAAGTGAGGGATTGCTGGAGGCTTCCCTACATAGGATGCTTGTTTCATGGAGCGCCCCCCTTGCGAGGAACCTTTCCTGGAAGAGACCTGGTGTTAGGAAAGAAGGTTCAGGAGATAAAGTGTCAAGCTCCCTTGAACCACATTTTTTCCTCCTTTTCTGTCTTCCATGAGACTGGATTTGACTAAAGATTTTAAGAATTACAAAAACAACTGCAAAGACAGGATGACAGAGGAGAAACAACAAATGTCAAATCAGGGTCTGGACAAAAAGCAGGCTGAGAACCAGCTGCAAGAGCTCCTTATCGCCATCTAACACCAAGGAAGTTCCCACCAGGAGCTGGGCCACATCAAGCCCTTTCTGTCTACGGTACTATCTCATAATGCACATGAATTTGGTTGGTCGAATGGTGGGATGGAATACACTCCCTGGACTGGAAACCTGGATATTGAGTTCTGGTAATAAATGGCTGTCAGCAAGTGCCAAGTGTTAGATTCTATGCCAGGGAATTCAGATACATCAGCTAATCAATCTTCTCAACAGCTCAGTGACAGAATTAATATTGTCTTTGTTTTGCAATTGACAAATTCAAGCATGCCCAAGTTGCCAAGCCATGCAGTGGCAGCTCTAGGATCCCAACCAAGCCTCTGTGCAAATCATTGTGTTTAGCCCACAAAGGGCATGGTGGCCTTAGAAGGCTGAGGAGTCAATGGTAAGTGAGAAGCGGCCAGGTTTTTAGGAAAAGTACAACAGAAAGAGAGAGCTATGGCAGCCAGAATCAAGGGAGAGTTTTCCAAAATGGCAGAGGCTTGGAAATACTTAGGTGCTGATGGGAGGGAGACAACAGAAGGGAGCACTGAGATAAGAGAAGGAAAGCTGAATAAGGAGGAGATAATTATAGGTGCCATAGGGCAAGGGTGTTGAGTAGGTGAGAATGGAGAAGATAGTACACAGACAGAGCACATATCCTTGCAGAGGACCATGGGAAATTTTCCTGAAGGCAAAGCTGTGAGGATAAACTAGCACACAAGGAGGTAAGAGACATCAACTTGGGTGACCTTCATTGTTTTTAGGAAAATAGAAGGCAAGTCTGTGAACCAGAAAGGGGATGATGACTAGATGGGAGCTTTCAGGAGAGTGGAGAGGTTTGAAACACTGCAGAGAATTGGAAAGAAAGCTGACTTAAGGAATGCACAGGTGTTGCCAGGCAACATTGAACACCCAGGTGAGGTCAAAGAACATAAACTCAAACACACAATAGCCCATGCTGGCACTGGGAAACTTTATGCAGTAGTGGTCAAGAGCCTGGTGGGCACTCAGGAAAGGAAGCTGATTCACTTTTCGAGCCACGAATGACCTAAGACTCTTCCTTCTCTCTTGGTCTCCAGCAATCATCAATCACCACATTCTGCTGAATCCAGTTCCTTAAATTTCTCTTGAAAGTGTCTATATCTCTCCATAATTGAGGTCTTTGTCCAAGTTCAGGTTAACATCACATCTCTCCTGGATTATAGTGACAACCTCTCCAATTCTTTCACTCTATCCTGAGTAAAATGATCACATTCAAAAATCCCTCAATTCCTTTTCTTTTCCTTGGGATAATATCTAAGCTAAACACCCCTAGGCTTAACTCTCACCAAGTCCAGTTGGCCAACTTTCTAACCACACTGAGTTTCCTGCAGTTTCCCACAGATGCCTTGCCTTTTCTTAACTCAGAGTGGTTGGCCCCTCTCCCAGGAAACATCTCCCTCCAGTTCTTCAAGGTATAAACCCTTGTTTCTCTTTCAGATCCCATAGGAGACCTCATTTCTTTCAGTAAGTCTTCTCTGGCTTTCAAATCTGAATAGATGCCTTCCTATATGCTCTCATTAGCACCTCTACTTGGCCATCATAGCCTTATCACCCTTTGTCCTAATAGCACATTTCCTTGTCTGTCTCCTGCCATTCTATTTTGAGCATCATGAGACACAGGTGCTGTGTCTTGTTCACCATTGGGTCCCATTACCTCACACCATGCCTACAACACAGAGCACATCCCGTAAATATCTAGTGAATATAATTGAAAACCAGACCTCTAACTCCTGAGTCTTTCCCACTAGACATTCTTTTTTATTCTGCTAAAAGCTTTATTGTTTCATTTGGTCCAATGCATGGGAGAGGGCTTCAGAATTGTTAAAAGAATGACTAGTGGTTTGAGGAAGAGGCTCAGGTAAAAGCCAGAGACACCAGGGGAATGCAGAGGAGCCTCTGAAAGGCCTCTGGGCTCCAGAGGCTCCTAGTCGTGCTTAAGGTTGAACCTTTTGAAGAGATACTCGCCCAGCCCAGCCTGGGGGCCTGCCAGCCTGTGGATGTTAGTCAGGTGGTCACCATCTTCTTGATCAGTTTCACCTCCTCATCCAGGAAGTGGTTCTCCGTGAAGTCGCAGAGATGAGGGTCTGCAGGGGTAGAACCCAGGGCCTGCAGCTCCAAGAGGGCCTGGTTCAGGTTCTTCTCCAGATGAGTTTTGCTCACTCATCTTGGGAATGTTTCAGCACGTCCTGGAAGAGAATGCGCCCCCACACTTGTTCTGCAACTTTAGGAGATGCTCAGCACCCTCACGCTTCTTCGCCAACTTGTGGAAGAAGTGGCCCACACCCTTGAGAGCCACATCATCGCGGTTGAAATAGAAGCCCAGAGAGAGGTAGGTGTGGGGGGCCCACAGATGCAGTTTGGCCTGGTGGTTGACCGTAGCCTCCACCTCAGTGGAATAATTCTGATGAATTTGGGAGCTCATGATTGTTCGGCAATAAGGAGTTAAGATAGAAAAAAAGCCAGTGTGTTGGCTGGTCCTGGAGGTGGTTCTGAAGGTGGTGACTGGATAAGACGTAGGAGGGTGGCTGGATCTGTTCTGTCCAAACACTGTTGAAGCAACAGACAGATCCGGGACCTCCGAGGGTACTGCCCCCAATCGACATTCTTATCTGTAGCACAAAAGGTTAAAAATATGGCATGCATATATTTGTAAAAGGAGATTTATTCATGACAAGCTAATGAGACAACTGCTTAGTATCATTAAATAGGCAGCATTCATCCCAATGGCCTGAAAAGAGTCTATTTTGATGAAGTATGTGCCAGGTTTCTTAACGTCAGTGCCAAATTATCTCTTAATTAACCACAGGTACTGTCAATAGGAAAGTCCAGTGTTGATTATAAATGAGAATTGAGATAGAAGAACTGCTTCCTCTAGGATTAAAATGTATGCTGTAGCTACTACACAATCAAGGTAGTCTTTGAGTACGTTTGTATAATGTCTAATCTTCTGTTAATTCTACCCAGTGTGGTTTTTCGTCTCCGACATTATAATTTTTATCTCTAGAATTTTGATTTGGGTCCTTTTAAAATCTGTTCTATGGCCCTACTTCAGATGTTCAGTGTTTTCTCTAGCTTCTTAAACATGTGGTATACAGATATAATAACTTTTACTGTTTTTGTCTGCTAATTCTATCATCTGTGTTATTTATGGCTCAGTTTCAATTAATTGATATTTCTCTTAATTTTGGGTCATATTTTCTATCTACTTCCCATACCTAATAGTTTTTAATTGGGTAACAGTAGGGTCAGTTTTTCCCCACTATTGATGCAAATTCTTATTTATGAATGCCTTGGGAATTATGAGGTCTCCCACTTTGGCTATTGGGAACAGACACCAATCCCCACAGTTTCTGTTCTGGAACTGTTCTCTCTAATCCTTTGAGTGTTCCTTTCCCTGGTCTTGAATGATGTCCTCACAGGCATGAGGTGATCACCCGGGAAGCCAGGGTTGGAAACTTGAACATGGACTGGATGAATTTCTAGGACTGCTCTATAGCTGTGATCGGGAACGTCTTTCACTGTCTTTCTGTTGGATTCCCTGTCTGCCCCCTGCCATGTTTTCCTATTTCTTGGTTTACTCCCCTTTTTGCTGAAATGCATCTTCCATTAGCTTTTAAAAAATGTATGGAAAATAAAAAATTGTAGTTGTTTTTTATTTTCTAATGCCATTTCAAATCTTGCTTTTTTACCTCAAAACTTTAATTCTTCTCATGTTCACTGGCAGTCTAACATTTCTTGATGATGTGTCTTGCTGTGTGTCTTTTTTTTATTCACTGAGATGAAAATTGCAGGGTGGGGGGCCCTGTGTCTGAAGAGTAATGCCTTTCTATTTTGAGAAAGTTCTCTGTACTATTTATCTGATAATTTCCACCCAATTTTTCTTAGTATTCTTCTTCTGGAATTCCTATTTGCCTGAGTTAGATGTCCTAGATTGATCCTCTAATTTTTATTATCTCTTCTTCCTAATGGTCACCCCTCATATTTTAGTTCCGGTTTTGAAGAGATTTTCTTATCATTTCTAGCAATCTTTCTATTTAATTTTTCATTTTTAAAATCAGAGTTATTTCTTTCTTATTGCTCCCATGTTAAATCACCCTGTTCTTTTTCATGGATTCAATATCTTGCCTTCTAGCCTTAAAGGTGTTAATAATAAAATCTTTCAGTGTTCTTTTGCCATCTAAAGTCTTTGTTTCTTTTGAGTTCCTTTTTCTCTGCTTTTAGCTCTGTCTCTCATGTTGGTATCTTTCTGAAATTTTTCAATTTTCAGAAATTCTCAGATACTTCATATCTGAGAATGAGGCACTCAAGCATGAGGTCATTGAAGGCAAACTGGGTTTGTCACTGGGAGACCTCTACATGGTCAGGATGTCAGATCTGTAGCAGTTTTCTTTTAAGTAATTTCATTTTTCCAAAGAAGAATCTTGTGATGCCTGTGTGTTGCTGGTGGGGAAGGAGGATGAAATCACTCTGGCTGATGACAATCTAGAAGCAAGTCAGGGAGTTGGGAATACCATGTTGCAGCACTCAGTTCAGTCTATAGAGTTAACCCCTCTGATTTCAACTTGATGCCTCTATGTCCACTCCTTCTCAAGATCTGAGTCAAACCCTCCAGTCTTAGAGAGGAGGCAGTGAAAGATGGGGGCGGGGGGGGGGGGTGAGGTCTATTGGCTCTGCATCAGACTTTCAATCAGTTCCTGTGTTTTCTGCCTTGGTCCTCACCTCAGCCTCTAGTCCCCAGATTTTCTTGGGTTCTCTTGGGTAAACACATAATCTAGTGAGATAGGGTGCAGAAGCCTTAGAGATCTAGGTGACCACTATTGAGTAAAACATGCCTGGTTACATGAAAACCCTGGGCAAAGGCCTGTGACTAGAGTGTGTTCATGAGAGGGAGAATAGTGGGAGAGAGTTTGGAATGAAAGACATGAGTTACATAATGTGAGGTTAGTTGGGCCAAAGAAGGAGGTTTGGTTTCAGGCCTCTGAAAAGCTAAATTCCTTTTTAAGAGTTCCTGCCTTCTGGTAGGACACTGGGTATGAAAAGGAGATGAGGGGAAGCAGGGAGACCAATTAGGAAGGATGTTTTGAGTAAGATGGAGGCTTGGATTCTTGGGCTGGGAGTGAAGAAGGAGAAACGCATTTCAATCAGAGACATACATATTTAGGAGATAAAATTGACAGCACTTTGCTGATAGATTGATAAGAAAGTTGAGATAAAAGGAAGAATGAGGGATGATGCGTAAGTTTTTATATTAGATTAATGAGGAATTGTGGCACCATTTATTGAGATGGTAATGACAGATTGAGTGACAATGTGGAAGTGAAGATAGATTGGAATTTCAATTCACAACAATCCACAGCATACCTGGGATAGAGAAATATGGTACCAAAGTACAGGCACCATCTTCCTCCCGCAGATTGCCTCCAAATGATGGGTCAGCCTTCCACTTACTTTGCACAGAGTGAGACCCGTGAAACCGAGCTCTCTGTGAACTCTAATAGGTGGAAACGAGTGAGGTTTAAATGAATATGTTCTCCAGGCTCCTGCGGGTCACAGAGCAATCACCCACCCTGAAGTATGACTGTTTCCCTCATATTTCTAATGCCATTTCAAGGATACCTTGCATCCAGCTCAGAGCTGCCACTTTTTCCAGCTGGATTTCTTTTCAATTCAACCCAATTTTAACCCTGATGCTCAAGTTATTTTTTTCCCATTATGTCCATCAATGGAAGCAAATCATTCCATCTTGTATAAATGCAGGCATTTTTCTCTCTTCTCATTTTAGATGAAAATCTGCTTTCTTCTTTTTTTTATCAGCAACACCATCCCTCTTGGTACCCCGCTGAGTTCCTCACCACCAGCCAGTTCTGTTCCTCGTCTCCTGTGCTCTTTCCTGTTCTTCCTTGAGAACTCCTGCCGTGATGTTTTCCCACATAATCAAATTATAGGTCAAGCTCATCAAAGAGACAGCACACAGGTACATTTCTTATGAACATTTGAACTGATGCAGAAAGTAACACATTCTCTGTTTAAGTGAGAGCACTGGTAAATAATGATGTGCTTTGATAACACAAACTCAAGGAAGGAATAGAGCTGAAAAGAAGGCCGATGTGCGGTGTGAAACTGAAAGGCTGTACAAATGGACATGGCCATTATTGTGACGGTGCTTGGGTACTCTATAGCATATAAATTAGTGTTACGTGCTTTATAGTTCATTGATTTTCATAAATATCTAATTAGCCATTTGTCTGGGACATGAATTGCAACTGTTTCTCCTAATTTCTCCTAAAATATAAGATTTATTTGCTGGTTGACTGGCATACTTTGTTATGCATAGTACAGTTTCTGAGGTTGCGTGGTATTTTCCTTTGCGCTTTTCCTGTAAGAAGGCATGAAGTTGGGTAAAACCCTTGCCAGAGCTGCAAGCCTCTGGGTTATGGCTGATGAGAGCTCATGACCTTGCTAGAAAAAAGACTGCGATTGCTCCTAATAGCACACACCAAGCAGTAGAAAGAAAAGGCACCCGAGTGTATTTAGTTTTCTTATTCCTTACAAAATAAAAAATGTGCTTTTAAGAAACGGTGTGCTCTGAACTCTCAAAGGTTTGCACATTTATTTCTCTTTTACTAAAGATAATTCATTTGGATTTAAAAAAAAAAAAAAAAAGCTTGGGAAAACATGCTAATATCTTATCTCAGACTAGAGTGCATATGATGCTTGCCCTAATACTTGAACCATGTGACCTTAGAAACCTGCCACCAGAGGATTACACATTTCAGGAACCAATTTTTCGAGAGGTGAACAAGCCCCTTTGGGAGTTGATCTGAGAGATGACAGGTATAAAGTGACAACTTGGTGACACCACTTAAGCACGATAAATGGTTTAGATAAACCCAACACTTTATACTACACCCAGGCTTAGGATCATCTTTAATCATCCTAAAATCTACCCACGAAAGGTGTTCCTGGGTGCTTTTGAGTTCAGGGAGGTTATAACCAGGGATTTTCTGTCATCACAGCATGTCACAGGACAAGTAAGCCTACAAGATATATTTGCTGGTTGACTGACATTCTTTGTTATGCAGAGCACAGTTTCTAAGGACACAGGACTTTCTTTAAGGAAACAAAAGAAATAGCATCTTCCTGCCCTCAAATTATCAGTATGAGACTAGCATCTTTCATCCCCTCAAACACTGAATCACTTATACTGCTTATGGGACATAGGAGCCACAGCAAACTCTTCCAATGACTTCTCTACCACAGATAGTCACTGGTTCCTTCATGCTGAGAGCTTCACTGCAGCCAAAGGCAGCGAGGCCAGCTGCCCACCCATCACACCAGGCTTGGCTCCCAGATTCCAGGGTTCCCCGTGGCCTTGACCAGGAGGCCTGTGCCATATTGGCAAGATGCAAATGTCATCCGCACTTGCCCTAACTCCCACATCTCTAGAGTTGGTGTAATTAGAACGTTAAACTCTATCAGAGCTACGTGTGCATGAAGAGAGGTTCATTCTGTGAACAGTACAAGTTACCCATGTATTGTCACATACATGCTGAGCACTTGCTATGAGCTAGGTACTCTTCCAGCTTAGCAGTTTCAGCAGTGAACAAGAGGCAAAATAAAATAAATACGTGGCATCATATACACAAACAAAATAATACAGGGGACAGGGTGGGTAGATAGAGTAGTCCAGGGAAGCCTCTCTGAAGAGGCCACTTTTGAGCTGGGAGATTTACAAAATGAAAATGACCCAGATGTGGGAAGAGCTAGGGAGATAACAATAAAAGCAGGGACGTATGAGGCAAATCCCTGTATGGAAAGAAATTCAAAGGAAGAGTGAAAGAAGAAGAGCTGAGGGAGGTTCCAATAGTATATGAAAAAAATTCACCATGGTTGAGCTATCTCACCCCTCCCATTATACAGATTTAAAAACATATATGAAGGTTCAGAAAAATTAATTTTCTGAAGGCCACCTCGCTTGGGCAAGATGCATAAAGTTGACCTTCCTGAACACCAGCCATCTAAGTTCTTCCTGCACCGTGATGCCTCTTTTATAAATGTCTACATGTCCAACATTAAACTTCCATCGATATTCAAAATCTGTAACATGATACCCGCAAGAAGACAGATAAAATGATTTAGCTATGAGTTGGGAGAGTAGAGAAAAGTAATCAGATTCATAGTAAATAAAGTCTTATATTCAGGAACTACCCAGTCAGTCTGGATTCTCAAACACCATAAAAACAGTTCTAAATGTTAAAAAAAAAAAAAATGTCATTCAAAAAAAACTGATGGGAAAGAGAATGATGGCTAAGATGGCTTTAAAATAGTTGCTTCAATCTTGTCAAAATGAAGGTTTCAAGGAGGTCTTATGAATAACATGGTGCTGGAAAAAATTCATTAGATATATATTACAAAAAAATATGTAAAAGGCTCTGTTATGCCCAGCAAGGTCTGGGTGGGCCTGTGGTGTGGTCCATTTGTCCATTCACAGGAAGCACACAGTATTCCTGCTTGCTGGGCAGGAGCCTGCCAAGAAGACTATGGTATGTGCTTGCCGTCCTTGTTGGGTCAGGTTTCCATCCACACACACTCAGGTCTCAGATGCTCAAGGGACAGTGCCTTCCACGCTGGACTAATCTTTTCAAGTCTCTCTGACCTCCCCTGAGACTCATTCCTGAGAGCTCAGTGTCATGCTGCCTGAGGTCCAGTATGGTCAAGGCCCACCATCTGGTGAGGGGGAAGATGGCTTGGGCTAGAGTCTTCCAGAAAAGCATCTCTAAGATCAGTAAGACTTCCAGGTGTAAATAGTGTGTTGTCTTACTGAATACTGTGGATACATTTTTCTGCTAAAAGATACTCTCTCCTTTTCACTGAGGCTGAGAAATGGAAATAAGTAAGAAATGACAAGGATAGAGAACCTCAGTCTACCTCCGCTGCACATGTCACCCTCCATAACATAGCTCAAGGAGGCTTTTCCCTAAGGCCTTTGGGGTTCCAGCTCTGTCCATTGCTAAGGCATTGCTTTCCTTTCAGAATTTTCTCCCTACTGGTGCATCTGAGGGAGGCCTGATTCTGCTTGGGGTTCAGCCACCAGGAATCTAACTGTCAGTCCATCACCTGGGTCCTAAAGGGAGGGAAAGGTTGGAGACATTTGTACCAGGATCTCCAAGAATCTTATGCAATTCTCAGAAATTGGGTTCCCTTTGTGTAGGACCTGCTTCCTCCCCTCTGGCCAAATTGACAGAAAAGGATACAAGTGGCAGTCAAAGAGGTAAATTGTTAAGACTCTGTTTTTTGAACCACATCCCACAGTTTGAAAATAAAGCTGCTTATTTTTAGAATGCCAAAAGCATTGTTCCGGCTCTGCCCCTGCAGTTTCAGTAATGGCCTTGGGCTCTAAACCCTGACCTTGAAAAGAAAACGTTTACATTTAAATGCTGGGGTGGTGAGAAGACAATTCTATCCCGGGAATTTCCAACAGGAGGCTACGAATTCAGAAGGGGCTTTTTCCTTTCTTCTGAAAGAAAGGCCTAATCCATGGGGCTTTCAGAGTGGCAAAATGAATCTCTTAACAGTAATTGTGCATGGGTTCTAGCTGTGAACTTGCAGAAAATCTGAAATTTCACATAACCAATCCTGTTCCGGGGATTTTCCCACTGATCATCTGGAAATAGAGCCTCTGGAAGGACTTGGAGGAAATTGGAACATACAGGCCCTTTGGTGAGCAAACTTGCTAACAAATTACCTTTAAAGTCATCCCTTCTTCTCAAACACATACAGGGTCATGCTCTGTCAGACTAGCCTGGAGTTCTGCAGGGGCCCACGGGCTCGAGAGAACAGACCATGTTTATTTCTGAGATCTTAAATCTGCCTAGAAATGCACTCTGGTATTATTACTCTAGAGTCCACCTGGAAAAGGAAGGACTCGGAGTGGCTTAATTGCTGGCTCCAGGTGGTTGGATGGCGGGTCAGGTCCAGTCTGACCCATGGGAAAAATGACAGTGGATGGAAGAAATAGGAGGGAGCTTTCAACTCCACTGGGGGCGGGACGGGGGGGGGGGCGAGGTTGGGGGAAGGGAGGAGGGAGTCCTCTCTAATCCTTAGGACTGTCTAAAGCTAGAATGAGCCAGATACAAAGGCCACCATCAGCTGGTCACTGGAGATGCCCAAATGTTTTGGGTGAAACTTGGGCATCCTCTTCCTCACTGGGTGCTGGTGGTGGTGTCCTTACGATAGCTTGAGAAAATGAATTTTCTGAGACTTGCACAGGGGGATGAGTGATTTTTATTTGCATAGAATTACATCTCTGGGTTTCCAAAGTCCCATTTCCCTTCTTAGTCCAGTCATAGAAGTGTAGCTGGGGTTTCAGTAAAGTTAGGAGCAAAGCCAGTGTCCAGAGTCTCCATTCCATGTTGCAGCCGGGTCCAGTTCAGCATCAGGCTAGTTGCAGTCCATTAGTTCATTATGTGCAGGGACCCATGTCCATGGGTCATATGGATGAATGCCAGGAAGCAGGAGCGAGAGAGCCCTACAAGCCAGAAGTCAAATGCAACACACCAAGAGAACGAACTCCTTTGTTTAAAGGATTAAATAGCCTAAATTTCTTGCCCTTGCAGTGGCCATGCCTATACTGGCCAATGACCTGTTCCCAGGTGTGACTAACAAACAAGTACCTTCCTGACATCACCCCAACTTCTACTGGGTATGCGTCTATTCCCCTCCCTGTCTTGTCCCTTTCCTCAGAGATCTGCAGGGAATAGACTGGTGGCTCTCTAGGGAGTATTATAAAGCTTTAGTTTCTTGGTGAACTCTCTAAGTGACATGCCTGTAATATTTGGCTTTCCCTTTACTCTTTCCTGTTATTAATGATTAATTACAATGGCATCACAAGGAGCTGAATCATTGATGATATAAAGACAATCCTTTATTGAAAAGCCCTGATACTGGGCCGGCCTCACAGAGTGGCCCATGCTGGCCTCGCAGGAGCAGCTTTGGGACATGGGCTCCATGAATGGGTCAAGATAGAAGCACTCACTTCTCTGGGGTCTCTGACTCTTAAGGAATTTTGCTATGTTTCAGGACTACTCTATTAACTCATTTAAACTGCACAATGACCTAAAGAATTAAGTATGCTTATCATTCTACTTTATTGATGACAAAATGGGACATGGAAGTTAAGTAATTTGCCCAAGGCCACAGATCAATCAGGTGACAGAGGAAGGAACCAGGCTGTCGTTTTCCAGAGTCTACTCTCTTTACCTCTGAACTCTTCTGCCTCAGAATGACCTCTGACTCCAGCTGTGTGACCACCACTTGGCTGTATCTGCCTTCCCTACCAGGCCTTGTTCCCTTGACAGATCAGGATGCTTCTGGTGTCAATTTTGTAATAGCAATATTCCCTCTGCCGCTGTCGAGGCTACCAAAAAACCTAGAGGTTATCCCTTTTGGTTAATAATAAGCATTTGGTCATTATATTTTTCAAACACACCTCCCCAGAAGCACATACAGTACCCACCACTAATGAATTCAAAGCTGAAGGAATGAAGGTTTGGTATCAGCATAAACACACATTATCACAGTTGAATTGCATGGGTATTATCAAATCAGAAAGAAATGAGGCCAAAGCAATACATGTATTGCTTTTGTGTCTTTTTTAATTGTTTTGTTTGTTTGTTTGTTTGTTTTATTTTTTTTCTTTTATTTTTATTGCTTAAAGTATTACAAAGAGTATTACATATGTCTCCTTTTTTACCCCCGCCCTTGACAATCCCCTGGCCTCCCCTACCCCCCAGTGTCTTATGTCCATTGGTTATGCTTATATGCATGCATACAAGTCCTTTGGTTGATCTCTTACCCACCCCCCTCCTGCCCTCCCACCCTCCCTGGCCTTCCTGCTGTTTGTTTCTTTTAGAGAGAGAGAGGAAGGAAGGGGAGAGAGAGAAACATGATGTGAGAGCAAAACATCAATTAGCTGCCTCTTGCACACACCCCCTACCAGAAATCAAGGCCACAACCCAGGCATGTACCCTGACCTGGAGAAAACACAGCATCTTTTAGTGCACAGGACGGTGCCCAACCCATTGAGCCACACTTTCCAGGGCTGCTTTTGTGTCTTAATTTTTTGTTTAATAAGTAATTCTTGGTTAAATATTAAAAATAAAGAGAAAGATGACATATAGTTCTGTGTGTCAAGCACTAGTCTAGGCTCTTCTCATCCTCCAGAAATTCTGTTTCTTTGTTATGGGGTGGGGCCACAACATTAGTAACAAAGAAACAGAATTTCTGGAGGATGAGGCCCAGAAATCAGGATTTTAAAAAGATTCCCAGGTGATTCTAATGTGCAGCCAAGGTTGAGAACCACTGCTCTAGAGTAAATCTTTTTATCTTCTCTCTTCACTTTGAACTTCTCTGTGTACTCTTCCTCAGGGGAAAAAAAAAAAAAATTGATGTCTTAAAGTTCTTTCAGCTGTAATTCACTGTTACATTGGAGCCTTGTTGGTATGGTGGTATGGAGAGAGAGAGAGAGAGAGAGAGAGCATTCTATAATTTTCTAATTAAATTTCAGCCTTTTAGTGGGCTTAGGTCTAGAACAGTGATGGCGAACCTTTGAGCTCGGTGTGTCAGCATTTTGAAAAACCCTAACTTAACTCACTTAACTCTGGTGCCGTGTCACATATAGAAATTTTTTGATGTTTGCAACCATAGTAAAACAAAGACTTATATTTTTGATATTTATTTTATATATTTAAATGCCATTTAACAAAGAAAAATCAACCAAAAAAAATGAGTTCACGTGTCACCTCTGACATGTGTGTCATAGGTTCACCATCACTGGTCTAGAAGTTGTGAGCTTCACATCATTTCTTCAGTGGAAAAAGCTGTTCCCTGCTCCTGGCATCCATCCCTGACTACACTATTCCAAATCCAGTGCCTCAAAGCCCCATTCCCTGATCAAAATGAGTTTTCTCCCCTTAAGAGGATCAGAAAGGCTGGAGTAGGGAGAAATTCCATTCTTTCATCTGGAAAAGAGCTCCAGCGAGTCCTTTCTGTGAAGAAGGCTCTGGCTTCTTTCACAATGGCTGCCATTGCTACAAGGAAGTTTTTCTCAGATCCCCACCGTGAGAACCTGATTGGATTCCTGGATGAAAAGCCTGTGAAAGTTTGGGTAGCCCCTAAGACTGATGAGCCCAGTAGTTTCTTACTGTCACCAATCCATACTCCATAGCTGAAAATTTGTTAAACTTATCATTTAAATGTTCTTATCATTTTATAGCTCCAGTAGCTTCTTTCTAGGTGAGCAAATCTCTTTCTCAACACATGTTGAGGTGGTAGTTTTCCCTGAGTTTATACTTCTCTGTTGGGTCCAATCTTAATTCTCTGATGGGTCCAGGAAAAGTCATTGACTTTCAACTCATCCAGTTTTGTTTTGTTTTGTTTTGTTTTTAATAAAAGAATAGGAATGATAGCTTCTAAGCTCTTTTCACATTTGAGCTAAACTCAAAGTTCCTACTTAACGTTTTTTATGTTTCTTATTTTAATGCATTTTCATTGATATTTCTTGGGATCCACAGACATCTTTGGGGGCCTATATTTTGCTACAGCTACTTCTGTGAAAGTTCCAAGCAGCAAACTTTGACTTGCTCTGCAAAGGAATAACCACAGAGCTCCTGGCCTCCAGCTATATCACACACTTCTTGTTTCCTAACCTGGAGCTTTTCTGACACAGCCCTCGATTCTCTGTGGGAACCCAGGCCAGACCATGTACCCACATAACAGAACTTACGTGCAACATTACAACCTTGAAGTGGAGGAGAGTCAAGATCTCGAGATCATCATTAGCTAATAGGTGATAGATAGAAGCTGGTTAGTAAATGTTCTTCCCTTATGTATTCCAAGGAGACAAGAATTTCAAAATTCTCTCAGAAGATCCTGGTGAGACAAAACACCAGTCCCCTGCAGCAATGGCTAGTTCAATAGTTCATTTTTGTATTTGCTTCCCTGTCTATTTTTCAGTTTCTGCTCCTTGGAATTACTTTCCAGATGAAAAACCACAGGCAAGTCTTTGTCTCAGGCTCTGCTTTCAGTGAACCCAGACTAAACAGAAGTTTATTTAAAAAGAAATTCTAGAGATGAAATTTGGAAGCACAGAAACACACACAGCTGATCATTCTCCTTCTAAAAGATATTCTGACAGATGCTGAAAAGCTAAGTGAAATCTGAGTGTTCAGCCTCTTATCTTTGCAGTTGGCCAATTAGGCAGCATGCTAGGTTTTTTAGGAGGCATGTATCTGTATGAAGAATGAGGGCCACCCTAGCTGGTGTGGCTTAGTATCCCCCTGTGCCCCAAAGTGTTGCAGGTTTGATTCCCGGTCAGAGCACATACCCATGTTGCAGGTTCGATCCCTAATCCAGGAGCATATGAAAGGCAACAGATCGATGTTCCTTTCTCACGTTGATGTTTCTCTCATGCTCTCTCCCGTCTCTCTCTAAAATCAATAAAAATCTATCATGGGGTGAGGATTTTTAAACAAGAAAAGAAGGCCCTCCTTCTACATAAATCTTGGGTCAGAAAAGCCAAGATCTGCTGGCCTATACCGCACAGACTTTAGTCTGGAACAGCTTAGAATTACCGGAAGACACATTTGAAAAGACCATGTACCCATAGAGCAGAACCTACTTCAGCTACTCAACTTGATGAATAAGTACTAAAGACTTTAGTTTAAGAACCAGCACATCAAAAGGAGGAAGCAGCAGCTATAATCTTGGCCAAGTCTGGCACTAGAAGTACCAAACCAGATCATTTCAGTAAAGGAGGAGAAGACCCTTTTACCAGTAACTTCTACAAACACTCATCCCATGAGTCCCAGCCTTGCAGGTGCCTATGACCATGAACCTCTAAGCCAGGAATGGAGAAGTCTGGCCCATGGGCCATATAAGGCCCACAAAATCATTTGGTCTGGCTCTGCCAAGGCATTAAAGGTGAGTTAATGAAATGTTTGACCAAATATAGCAGGCTAATTTTTAAGTTGATAACTTTGTATGGCCTGCAAATGATGTTATAAATATCCAAATAGCCCTTGGCAGAAAAAAGGTTCTCCATCCCTACAAGCCTTCTGGTATAAGGCAGCCTGGAGAGGCTGGTACCTAAGTGTGGAATGCATCGTGGGATTCTCAGCCTCATAATCTCCAACAGAGATGTCTGGGTGACCCCAATCTTCCTTGTGCCTTCAGGATTCAAATCCTGGCTCAGTCAGGTTTCTCACTCTGGGCATGTCCAAATAAGAGACCATCCTCAGTAGAGAGACAAATGACAACTTGTAAGGCCCAATATCTCTAAGCAAGGCTGAGAGCTGGAACCATAGAGAGAGAGGGAGAGAGTACAATTCAGAGGTTGGTGGGTTTTTCAGAAACAAGGGTGTTATCAGATGGATTGGCCTTTAGCTGTAGTTGCCTGTGTGACACTGTAGCTTTCTTGATGACTGTCAGCAGTGCGGCTGCTGATGCAAAGTGGTTATCGGTCAGTTAGGGCATATTTAAAACCAGGTCTGGCGTTTACTTGTTGCTTTGGCCAAAGAACAATGAGTCTTTTCCTCAGAAGATAGGAACTTTCTACCCTCCCTTAAAGGCATCTGTAGAAGAATGAAGATATTGTAACAGCAGCTGTTTATTAAGTGCCTACTATGAGCCATGTTACTCTTTTGCAACTACTCATCCCAACCACGGTAGCACAATGCTACTATAAAAAATAATAAAACAAATGAATGCGGCTGCGCTCCAATAAAACTTTATTTACAAAAATAGTCCGTAGACTGGATTTGGTGCACGGGCCATCACCTGCTGACCCTGTTCTGGATTATCTTTCGTGGTGACTGTGGCGTGCTCTTTTGCCTCTCCCAGCATCTAGATATGCTGCTCCCCCTGTGTGATACACTTTCCCTTCCCCTAACATGCTTTTCTCCTACCCATCCTTCACTGGGGTAGGTGCTGTCCACGCCTTTAGACTAGCAGATCCCCTGCTTGATATGCTTCCCAAAGGTATTTCCACTTTCCTAACCCTTTTCACCCTTTATTGTAATTGTGTGTCTCTGTGTCTTTCTTCCCTACGCTGTGAGCCCTGCGAAGGTAGGGATTAGGTTTGTCTTCTGTGCCATCTGATCCACAGGGCTTAGCCCAGTGCCTTGAGCATAGTGGGTGCTGGATAAATACAGGCGGGAAGAATGAGTGATGTTACAGAGAGCATCTAAGACAAACCTTGACCACTTCACACCGTGTCTACTCTATTTTACAATTTTTCCTAAGGCTACTTTGTTCCTCAGAAATGGATTCTACGCTTGTATATTTTGTTAAACTCACAGGCAATTTGGTCTCGATTTCATAAGGTAAGATTCAAAATGAGGAAACGTCTGTGAAATTCGTGTTTAAGGCACTTTCATTCTCTCGCCGCTATTTCCCCGCAATAGTGACCTTTAAATCTCTCCTGAGTATGAGTGGGGTTGTCAGAACATCAGGTCACATTATGCATCGTGGCTATTTGTGCCTTTTAAAGGCGATGTAAGTTCCAACGTGGACGGCACGGCGGGAAAGCTACCCTGTGATGTTCTGGAAACCACGGCCGCCGGGATTGAATCTGGAAGTGGGTCAGCAGTCAAGGAGGCACAGGCTTCTTGGAAATCAGTTTCACTGGAAGCAGGTCGCCATTTATCTTCCAGAAAATCAGTAACCCTTGGCGCTTGCCTCTTCAGGCAGATTGGAGCGAGCCTGGTGTTTGAGGGAGAAGCCGGGGTTGTGCTATGGAACTTACTCTCCTCTTTCAGAGGCGATGTGTGGAGGTGTACGGGCCCCTGCATTGCAGCGCGGAGTCATTGATTGTCCCACCCAATCTGAGGCTGAGAGGGCGCCAGGGCTGGAGGGCAGCTACTCTTCCTATCACAGGCCATCCCTCTATCCTTTTTGCAGCAATTTGATCAGCTGCCCCCACCTTCTCATTGATAAACAGCTCAAAGGTTGAGCTAACAGGTCCCAGAGACACTTCCAGCTTGATTTCTTCAGGGAAGTTTCAGAGGCAGAGCTGCTGGAGGGCAAGCTGTGCGGGGTAGAGGTGACAGGGAGAAGGGATTGAGCCCCAAAGGAGGAGGAGGCAAGGGCTTCTGCACATGCAATTGCCTTGCGAGAAAACAAAGACCTCTTGCTCTGCTCCCAGTCCCAAAGAAGATGCTCTCAGCCGAAGTCTGGGAAGAGAGATGAGAAGCAAACAGTGCAGACACACGGAGATCATAAATGAAAAGGAATTAACATAAAGGCTAGCTTGCTCCTTGGGGAACTCCAATGCGGCAGGAACCCCACCCTGTCCAGTTTAAACAATGGCCCCACATAGATTTAGCGTTTAAAGCTCACTTGTCTGCAGACAGAATCATCTGAGAAGAAATATGGTTGGGCGCTGACTATATCCCAGGCGCTGTTCTGAGTGCTGCTCATGTCTTAGGTGGAGGCATATGAAACTGACATCCTTCTAAGCCAAAAAAGGCTGAAAAGCAGCAATTTTCAGTTTGCATCTAATATTAACTCTTGATTTTTACAACAATCCTCTGAAGACTGTTGTTTTCTGGTGTGATAAGGTCTAGCTGGGTTGTAAACTCTCATCTGCCCCTCTGATCCACATGCCTGGTTTTCCTGTAAAATGAGGCGGATACTACGACTTGCTGCAGAGGACTAAATGAGTTAGTTAATGTAACAGTGCCTGGCACATACGTGTTCAGTAAATATAGGTCATTATCATTCGCTCTCCATAAAGTGATGTTTAAGGTCTTCATTCTAGATATACCCTTTGCAGTGACATCTGATTTTGTTTCCTTCCAGGCACTTATTTCTTCTTCTTTTTCCCCTCCTCCTCCTCCTCCTCCTCCTCCTCCTTCTTCTCCTCCTCCTCCTGCTCATACATTTTTGCCCAAAATTCCAATTGTGGCTGGAGCTTCTGTCCTTTGCTTTTCTGATCAAACTTCAAGCTCCTTTCTCTCCTTGACCTCTTATTTCCCTCCTGTCGTTCCCAATCTCACAGTTCCCCAAGCACCAATAAATGCCAGCAGTGACTGCACGCTGTCTTATGAAGATTTTAGTAAATTAAGGATTAGATTCACCTTCCTGTATTAGAGCTGGGATTCAAATGAAGGCTTTCAAAGTCTACTCAGGATTATGTAAAGAGTATGGAGGCATCGTGAAACTAGGGATATTATTTCCAAGTGCCAGTATTTTTAATAGACAAATTATGCAGGAGATCGGGCTGCAGCATATTAGCAAAGGATAAAAAAAGAGAGGAAGGTAAACATTTTACTTGTAAACGCCAGATGAATATTCTTATTGGCCCATAGTGCCACCTTGTGGACCTTTCTTTCATAGGGCATTGTTTTTTCTTTGCAATTACATTAGCTTGACTATTCCTAATTACATAAAGCACCCACTAGAGCAGGCGAAGAATTCCTGATGACCCAAGAAAGCACAGATGATCACACCTGATAGAACTCATAGGTTTGTTCTCTTAAACTCATTAGGCATGGCTGACCAGTCGTCCCATGTTTTAACTCTTCTCTCTTGGCCCTCTGTAATAGTAGATGCCCATGGTTCTTCTCTCTGACCATTTCCCTCTAGCCTCCTTCACCAAATCCACGTTATCTGTGTAATTTCTGACCTTTGCTTTCTCATTTTATGTGCAGTGTCTGGTTCCTCACCTCTTCCTAGTTACATCACTCAAAAAGCACCCGTGGTCAGCCATGGACCGTACTTCTTTTTTCCGGAAAATGACACACAGATAACCATTCATACCACACACATACTCTCTCTACTGCAAACACATGCATGTACAAACACATGCACATACACACACATACCTGCTCATACATTTTGCCCAAAATTCCAGGGAGTAATGAAGCCCCACGTTTAGAGCACTGGCTTTAGAGTATTACCTTCAGTGATGTTATGGAATCCCAGACTGGTAGCTGTCCCATCTAAAAAGACACAGCTCAGGCTCCCATGTCCCCTTCTGTATTCGATCCTTCATTTCCAACTGCCCTCACTGTCCCTGATTTAAACAGCCTGCCCTTGCCTATCACTTCGCCTTTCATCATGCTGATCCCCTCTCATAAAATGCCTCTGGGCATTCAAATTCTGTTCCCCATTCAAAGCCTGGCTCAAGTTGCATCATCTCTGGGAAGCCAACCTCTAATTAGAGAAAAATTAAATCTTCCCTTTAGATATCTCTTAGACCATTTTTTTAAATTCTTTGCATAAGATTTTGAAGACTTCCCTCAGTTTATAAATGACCAAGTAGCTGGTAAGCATTTGAGAAAAGAGAGTTTTGTCCTATTTACCTTTGCAGCTTCCATAATACTAGAGGGAGGGCCTTACTTACAGCTGTTCATTCATACCTGTGAAGCCGGGAGACTTGGTTTAATTTCTCACCCTCCACCTCACTTTATGACCATGAGCAAGTTTAAGCTTCCAAGCCTTGGTTTTTCTGTCTGTGCACAGAGATCAGATAACTCCTGCTTGTGGGTCCTTGGGAGGATTCAGTGAGGTGGAGCATATAATGCACTTGGTACATTTCCTGGCACACAGTTGGGGTCAAAGTATGACTCATGAATAAAAGGACCCTCAGGGGAGGAAAATGAGTTCAGGTCACTGTCTCCAAAAAAGGTCTTCCTATGATTTAGGAAACAAATAGCTTATCTTTTCTTTCATATCAGCCACAAACTTGTGAATTAGTTTGTCAACTGTATCAAAAAATAATGCTGACTCTTTTTAAATTGCATTCAATTCATAAATTAATTTTAGGAAATTTGATCCTATTACATTAAGTCACTGTATCTGTGAGCATAATGGTATAGGCATGTATTCAGGTCATCGTCCTTTAATAAAGCTTTAAATTACTTCCTACACAGTGTAAGCATTCTTTGTTAAGTAAACTCCTGAATGTGGTTTAGATTTATTGCTATTATGTCATTTTCCATTGTGTTTTCTAGTTTTTTACTGCTGGTATAAGGAACACTAAAACTTGAATGGTGTCTAGTAATATTGGTACTATCTCTTCTTAGTTCTAATAGTTGGTGACTCTTTGAGTTGTGAACAGTGTTACATCATCCTCCCTGGATGGTGTGTACAGGGAGGAGAGGCTGAAGCGTGCGGTCCCCAGTTGCTTCCTGGTGATTTTCGGGAGGAGAGGGGACCACGCCCTGGTGGTGGAGCCTTGGTCTTACATGTCTTCCTCAGCCTCTCACAGCTGCCTTGCCCACCGTTCCCACCAGCCACCCCTGGCCGCTGCATTCCTCTCCAGGGGTTGCCTTAACAACATACCTCATACTGGATGGGTTAAAGAAAAGAAATGTATTGTCTTCCACTTCTGGAGGCTAGAAGTCCAAGGTCACGGTATCTGCAGGGTGAATTCCCTCTGAGGCCTCTGAGGAGGAGTGTTTTTCATGCCTCTCCTTTTTTAAAAAAAATATGTTTTTATTGATTTCAGAGAGGAAGGGAGAAGGAAACAGAGATAGAAGCATCAATGAAGAGAGAATCATTGATCAGCTGCCTCCTGCATGCCCCCTACTGGGGATCAAGCCTGCAACCTGGGCATATGCCCTTGACCGGAATCGAACCTGGGACTCTTCAGACTGCAGGCCGATGCTCTATCCACTGAGCCAAACCAGCTAGGGCTCCTGCCTCTCCTTTAGCTCCTGGAGGTTGGCTGGCAACCTTTGGTGTCCCTGGGCTTGTAGCAGCCTCACCCCAGTCTCTGCCTGCACCATCACACGGTGCTCTCCCTCGGTGGGTGCCTGGGCCCAAAGCCCCCCTTTTCATAAGGACACTGGCCTCATTGGACTAAGGGTCACTCTAACTTTAGTATCACCTCATCCTAGCTAACTACATCTGCAATGACCCTGCTTCCAAATAAGGTCACATTCTGAGGTCCTGGGGATTAGGACTTCAACTTACGAATTTTGGGAGAAACACTTCAAACTATATCAGCCGTCAAAGAACCTGCCAGGACCGCTGCCCCAAGCGCTCCAATGTTATAATCTGCTCTGCTCGTCCTTACCTGTAGAGGGGAAGGAAGAGGAGTTTGCCCTCCCCTGTTATTTGCTTCCCACCCCAACTACAGGGGAATGCCATTTCTCTGTGTCTCCAGCGGGGCTGAGCTTATGCTACTGTTTTTCTGATTCGCAGAAAATAAGGAAGAGAGAACAAGCAGTACCCTGTCTCTCCTCCCTGAGCTGCCAATTTTTTCTGTAGATTGTGGCCCAGACACTGTTTTCTCTCCGTGAGTTTATTATAGTTTTTATTCACATTCTCAGATCTAGATCTACCACCTTCTCTGTTGTTTCATCCATTTAAAATGCTGCTTTCCAGAGAGGAAGACATGGTCCATGTTCATTTGATATCTAGGCCGAATCATCCTTTGCCCGAAGTTGTTTTCCAGACACCGCAGTATGTAGGCCAGCCCTTAGCTCAAGAGCTCTTTCTGATTTAGGGAAGGAAAAAAAAAAAAAACACAAAAAGGAGCTTTCACAGTTCTCACAATGGAGACACCTGGATAGGTAATTAGAGTGAAAAGCAAAGGGTTAAAATATATTTTTAAAGTTAAAGATTTTTGCTCAAAAAAGACTAAGCAGCTATAGAAAAGTTAGGACATTGATAAATGATGGTTCCTCAAACATGCTTATTGTTGAAAACAGGATGCTTGTTAAAGGGCCATAGGTACATTCATTCTTCTTCTCAGCATTACTCCAAGGTACCTACTGGGCTTCTTCCTCCTGCTCTGAGCTGCAGGCAACGGCAGGAGCCCTGGGATGGACGGCAACATGCTCACGACCTGGCCTTTGTCACCAACTGAGTCACTTTGACCAAATCACTAAGCCTCATTGTTTCTCTCTGTCAAGCAAGGGGTCAGGTTGTCCAAGTCCTCACAAAATTCAACATGAAATACCGTTTGCTTGTCATAGAGTAAAAATGAGAGTGCGTTATATTTTTTGTTAGTTTCTCTGGGAACTTATCCTAAATCTCGGAGAGGAGAACCAAGATTGTGGCACAGGTAAATGCTGGTACTCACCGCCTCCCACAACCACATAAAAATTACGACTAAAATACAGAACAACCACCATCCAGAACCACCTGAAATCTGGCTGAATGGAAGTAAAGAAGAAAGTACGCATTGAGACTGGTAGGAGGGGTGGAGGCACAGCACAGGCTGGTCCAGCACCCAGGTTTGGGTGTTTTAAGTTCACAGCAAAACTGAGAACTTAAAACATGCACAGCCTCCTCAACTATCAACATCCCTGCCAGAGTGGTACATTTGTCACCACTGATGAATCTACATGGACATATCATAATTCCCTAAAGCCCATAGCTTACATTATGGTCACTCTTGGTGTTCTACATTCGGTGGGTTTGGGCAAGTGTATAACGACATGCATCCACCATTATAGTATCATTCAGAATAGTTTCACTGCCCTAAAAATCCTCTCTGCTCTGCCTATTCCTCCCTCCCCTCTAACATTTGCATTTTTAAAAATCTCAATAAACTTTGTAATTTTACAATCATTTTAGACTTCAGAAAGTTGCAGAGATATTACATAGAATTTATGTATACCTCTCAACCAGTTTCCCTCATTGTCAACATCTTACATTTCCATGATTATTTGTTAAAACAAAGGAACTGGCTTTGGTGTGTTACTATTAACTAAACCTCAAACGTTTTGGGGTTGGGTTTTTTTTTTTCATCATTTTTATTCCCTATTGTTCCAGGATCCAACTCGGGATACCACACTGCATTTTGTTGTCACATCTTCCCGGTCTCCTCGGGTCTGGTCTGGTGTGTGACAGTTTCAGTCTGTCCTTGGTGGTCATGATCTTGAGAGTCTTGAGGCGGACTAATCAGACATGTGGGTTTGCCTGGTGGTTTTTTCTCATGATCAGCCTGAGGTTATGAGGTTTCTGAGCAAACATGCAGATGTGAATTACCCTTCTCATTACATCAAATTGGGGGATGCATGATACTTGCATGACATCATATCCAGTGACATGGTAAAGGTAACTTTCATTACCTGTTTAAGGTAGTGTTTGCCAGATAGCTTCATTGTAAAGTTATTATTTTTCCTTTCCCTGTGCTATTATTTGGAAAGAGTCACTGAGTGTAGCCTACTCTCAATGGTGTGTGTGGGGGGGCGGGGGAGGGGGGGTTGGAAGTGTGTAGCATCTAAGTTCCAACTCTTGAAGGGCAGACAATCTATATATAATATTGGGAATTCTCCTTTATTGCTTACGTTTTTGATGTATATGTTTCATTTCATTCCATTTTGTTTTGTTTTGTTTTGTTTTGTTTTAGCCATATGCCAGTGGTGTGGAACAGTTGGCTCATACCAGCTTGACAGAGCCTATTGTTAAATTTTTAGGAATTTTGCAAGCTGGTTGACATACATTGGCAGCCTGTAACCAACCATTTTCGGAGTATTTACACCACAGATATTGGCAGACACTACAAATCTGGGCTTCCATTTCCTACCCTTACCCCATTTCCAGGGGGCCAGTTGTTAAACAGATACAAGCACACCTCTATGTGGTATGTATGACAATTAAACATAAAATGCTAAAAAAAAAAAAGATAGTAATTAAATATCACTATGGCCCTTTATTTCTTAAAAGATTGAAACAGTAAAAAGAGTCAGAGCATGTTCCCGCTCCGCCACCTCACTCCTACATTGAGCTCTCCATTATTGCATACCCAGAGGCTCAGCTGTCAGGCCACACAGCCCTTCTGCTGGTTGCCACCATTGATAAATGAAAGAGGACAGTCTCAGACTCTAAGCTGATAAGCTTTTAATGTCAATATTCTATATAATAAAAGCCTAATATGCTAACTGTCCAGTCACCCAGTTGTCCATTCAACCAATCAAAGTGTAATATGCTAATGATATGCTAAGGCTGCTCAACCACTCACTATGACATGCACTGACCACCAGGGGGCAGACAGTCGACCAGTCACTATTACGTGCCCTGACCACCAGGGGGTAGATGCTCCAACTGGTAGGTTAGCTTGCTGCTGGGGTCTGGCTGATCACGACTGAGTGAAACAGGCCGGACATGCCCTGGAGCCCTCCCACAGTCCCTCCCCAGCTGGCCAACCTCCCGCATCCCTCCCAGCCCCAATTGTACACCAGTGGAGTACCTCAGCCTAGCCTGCACCCTCTTGCAACCTGGGACCCCTCAGGGATGTCAGAGAGCTGGTTTCGGCCCAATCCTGCAGGCCAGGCCAAGGGACCCACTGGTGCACGAATTCATGCACCGGGCCTCTAGTTTATTTATATTACCCTGAAGGTGAACATGAGGTTTCCAGATCACGACAATCATTATTACTTACTTACTGCAATAACTGCACTCATTCCCCAGCTCCTCAAAGTGCCCCCTTCTGGGTGGTGTAATAAGAGTCACACTCACACATACAGAGGGAGGCACACACCCCACATGGCGGAACCCTGGAAACATGAAGCTGGGGGCTAATCTACATAATGCCCTTCCACCCAACCGAGAGGGAGAGAAACCCAGTCTCCTCAATGTATATGTGCTCCCTCTGGAAAGTTCCTCGGTGTTTACCCTTTGGATATAAATAACTGTCTCCAGGAAGTAGGTACAACAAACTGGAGTTTGTAACCAAGAGTTTCTTCCCATCTGAGATGTAAACACATGGAGAGATCTTCTCTAAATCCTTCCTGAGGCCTCAGGCCTCTTCATCACGCTTTAACTTCCCTGGCTGGTACTTCAATCCATGTCCCAGATTGTTCTGCTCAGAAAGCCCTGACCTTGCAGAAACACAAAACATCTTCACTTACCGTCCCACACTAGCTTCTAGTAAGGAGGCAAGAACAGTACAGATGCTGAAGTTTTACTTAACAAGAACTAAAAAGAGAACAGAACTCCTTGGCTGTCCTCAGTCTTGGAAGGCTAGCATTTTCTTTGGTTATAATCCAAAACACCAACGTTATGGTTTTCAAAAGAGAACAGGTGGCCCCAATTTCTAGGAACCTGAAATCAAGCACAAGTCTTTGTGATAGCATTTGGTCTTGAGAAGAGACATAAGTGACAGGTCCTGCTTCCTTCAGGACAGTGCCGAGTTGGTGACATGTCTCCCAGGGGCCACTCCAGGTGTACGGGAAGCCCTCTGAGGGCAGTGATCTCAAACACAGCCTATGGCCAACTCAATCTCCATCGCAGGGCCCCTGCAGACCTTCTGAATTGGAACCTCTGAGATTGTGGTGCCCAAGAATCCATATTTTTACAGTCTCTTGAGTAATCCCCCCCAGCAAGTCCATTTGGCCTCAACTGCTTGCTGCAAGCTTCCTCCCAGCTCGTAATATTTTTCTGGGAAAGGTTATAGCTCCACCTACAGGTCATGCTCGGTTTTACAGAAACTCAATATACACCCGTTTATTGCCAAAGTTAGAAGTCAGCAGATGTGAGTCTGAATAGCTGTGTGACACTGCACAGGTTACTTAACCTCTCTGGAACACGCTGGCAGACACTCTTGTTTAGCCAATCCAGTATTTCTTTTCCTCTCCCGTTTCCTTTTATGTTTTCCATTGCCATGTTTGGAAGGCTAAGTGCTCACTTTCCTAACTTCCCTCGCAGCTTGCTGTAGCTATGTGACAATGTGCTGGCGTGTGATTAGAAGTCTTCTGGGATTGAAGGAGGCTCTGGGATATGTTCTAATGTCCCAACTAAAAACAAAATACAAAAGAATAGAGTGTGTCCTAGCTGGTTTGACTCAGTGGATAGAGTGTCAGACTGTGGACTGAAGAGTCCTAGGTTCGATTCTGGTCAAGAGCACATGCCCAAGTTGTGGGCTCAATCTCCAATAGGGAACATGCAGGAGGCAGCTGAAAAGTGATTCTCTCTCATCATTGATGTTTCCATCTCTCTCTCTCCTTCTCTCTTCCTCTCTGAATCAATAAAAATATATTGTTTTTAAAAAAGAAAGAACACACTACCTCCTCTCAGATGTAGAATTTAAAAAAAAGAATCTAGTGCCACCACTTCCTCCTCCTCTAACTTTTCACCACAATGTGGCAAGGGTGACAGTCTGCTAGTCATCCCCAATATCTAATCCTCCTTCTCCCTTAGTAGCAGAATTCTCTCTAGTTTTAAATGAGCATATGGATAACCAAAGTAAAGATGTGATGCCCAGCCTCCCTTGCAGCTAGATGTCACATCCAATAGATGCGAACAGAAGTGACCTATGCAGCTTCCAGGAAGCTGTTAAAAGCTAGGGGTGCACCCTCACCTCCCCTTTCCTATCGACTGGAATATGGATGTGGTGGTGGCTTTTCCTGGGTCTCATGGACAAAGGTTCTCCCCATACCCAGGGATAGGGAGCAACAAGATGGAGGAAGCCTGGATCCCTGGCTTTGCTGGTATATGAGGGGCATAATATCCTTATGTCTTGTCCAAGACACAGTTTTGGGTCGGTCTCTGCTACAGTTATCCAACCTGTAACCCAACTAAAACTGATAAGTTGTTATTATTGCCATTTCACAGCTCTGGAAACTAGTGCTCAGGTAAGATAGAATGACGTAGATGCAATCATAGTCAGGAATAGGCCACCTCTGCCTGGCTCCTGCATTCTTTCCATTTTGCCTTAGGTGCTCTTTTGTTGATGTTGTATGTATATGTGAGTGTATGTGCATGTGTGCACACGCATGTGTGTGTACATGGATTTAGATTGTTTTATTAATCTTTCTTTGAAAATTAAAGCTTTAGAGATTAAATAATATTTTAATTGAAGTAGGAGCACTTGGGATTCAAAGACATTTTTTTAAAAGACTCCTTTTGTAAGGCAAAGGCTGAGTCTCTAGTTTTGTTGTGTCTTCTTATTCTTCTTATGCAAACTCCCTGCACTACATCTAGTTTACTTAAAGCAGATGAGAAAGAGAGAGAGAGAGAGAGAGGTCTGAATTGCCTGATAGCTTGTGACATTTCCTTTCAGACATCATTTATCATGTTGGAGGAGGGAGCAATGCAGAGAGGGGAGGGGGACAAGATGGGTAACTCACACTGCTGAATTTTTAAATACAATTTCCCTAGACCAATCACAGTTGCACTTTAGATTGTTTTTCTGTTGCACAAGTGGTTTAGTAACTAAGAAACATTAGAGGGATGAGGATGGAGCAAAGTGAGATGCTGGTTTGGAACCTAAAATGACCGTGGGTTTAGTGGGAGTGCACTTCCTCAATTCTGCCGTCTGGCCAGGTTCCATGTGATGAATGAGAGCCCACTGTACATTACCAGAGGGAAGCCATTCCAATTACCAATAGAGCTAAACCATAATTACTATGCAAATGATTTCAGTAATGTAATAGAATGGGCTCTCTGGTCATTACAGGGCAGACAATTCACAATGCTAATTGGGGGTTAGTCTGTTTTTGGAAAGTAAATAATATTAACAGTAACATAAGTCCAAAGTAATATTAGGCTTGGTTTTGCTTGTAATCAAGGGGAATGGTCCACTTCTGAAATTACATTAAAAAGATGGGCCCTACTTGCTGCTCTCTATTAGAAGAAAAATAACGTTGGATTAAAAACACTGGGAACAAAATGATACTAAGATGAGATTTAGGACTTGAGGGGAGAGGTCAGCATTCTGAAGAGAGGGTCTTCAGACCAGAAGATAGACTTGGAAATAGACAATCTTTAATTCTCAGACCCACCCAAATATACTCAGGCAGGACGTGATGGCTCAGAACCTGGTGAATAAGGGAGGGGAGGGGGGGCAAAGAAAAAGGAAACTGCTGGTAAGTCATCCTCTTAAACCCTTTCTTCTCCCCAGTCTCTCTTCCATTACCCAAGTTTGAACCCTACCTTACCACCTACTTGTTTTAATTGTCTTCCAATCCCTTTCCTTCTCGCTCCCTCTTTCTCCCCGCTCATACTCACCTCTTGCCCATTCCATTCAATAAATAGTAAATATGAGGTCCTTCCTCCCACTACTGAAGTCCCACACTTTAAATATATATTTTTTTAAATTTCAGAGAGGAAGGGAGAGAGATAGAAATATCAATGATGAAAGCATCATTGATAGGCTGCCTCCTGCATGCCCCCTACTGGGGGTCAAGCCTCCAACCCGGGCATGTGCCCTGATCCAAATTGAACCATGACCTCCTGATTCATAGATCGATGCTCAACCACTGAGCCACACCAACCAAACCCACACTTTCTATCTCCAGGTAGAAGGACCCAAAGTCTCCTTTCGTTAAAACCTTTCTCTCCCCATTCTGTACAGCCCTGAGCTTGGACAATCAGACTCATTGTCTCAAGACTCATACAAAATAGAGTCCCTTGTCCCAGCAGCAAGCAGTGCCCTGAGTTTTGAGGCATTTCTGAAGCATATCCACCCATACCAGGCACATCGGTGAGACTTCCCATCCTATTTTTTAGCCAGGTTCTCCAGCTCTCCGCTCACTCCCCATCCTCTCAACATCCCTCTAACAAACTCCTCTTTCGTATGATCTTAGCCACAGTTGTTTTGGCGGCTTTCCAAAAGGAAACCCTAACTGATACATCTCTCCTAAGAAATGTTGAGCTAGATCTACATGGCACTCAATGGAGGGGGAATAAAGAAGGTCATGATTGTCTGGTACCTTGGGGCTATTTCTAAAGATGGCTGTGGCCAATTTCAGTTTGGAACTGTCCTGTGAGTAGATGACGTCATCAGAAGCCATAGAGGCAGGGGTGAAGAACCAAGCTCCGAACCCATACCACATGGGTTTGAAGCCTCACTTCCTCCACTTCATAGATGTCCTTGGGCAAGTTGCTGACAAGTAAAATGGGGAGAGTGAGAATACAATCCTCCCAGGGATGCTAGGAGAATGAAGGAGAGCCTGACACCAGCAAGCATTGGAAGTATGTGAGGTGTCATTCCCAAGCCTTCTGAGAACCGGTACTAGGTATATTCACCATAAACATTTTTGCTGTAAACATCTTTGCCTCAAGCATTTTCTCTGCAAGCATTTTCACTGCACAATGAATTGGCCCTAAGGCAATTTCACTGTAAAAGATAAAATTCCTGGCTCGGTTTACATGTGACAGATGATGGCTTTAAGCTAGCTGTCAGTTTGGTTTCATTTCTCCATTGATACAATCCTCACAGTGACTCCCATTTTTATATTCTATAAATCTTAGCATTTGGAATGCTTTATATAGTGAAGAGTAGACAGGTGGCCTTGAAATAGTGGATGATAACAGCTATGCCAGGTTGCATCCTGTACTAGGAAATGATTACACATCAGTTTGCAAGTCATCCCTCCCACCCAGCAACACCAAACCCAGTCATGGCAAATATAAAGGGTGTCCCAAAATTCACGCAAGAAGTAATTTTGATAGAAAACAAAGGTTTATAATTAAAAATTGTAAATTTTTTTATTAATTCATAAAGTATACAGTATAGGGTTATGTATGGAATAGCATATCAGGTAAATGGATTATCATGTTGCGATAGCGAGCACCATTAACTGTTATTGCCTGAGCAGCCGCATTTTCAAAGAAGAATGGTCCAATGATGCCTCCAGCCCCAAATCCGCACCAAACAGTAACACGTTGTGGATGCATTTGTTTCTCAACAATCACTCATGGATTTTCTGAACCCCAAATGCAACAATTTTGTCGATTAACCAAGCCATCAAGATGAAAATGAGCCTCATTGCTGAAGATGATTTTGTTTGAAAAATCAGCATCCACTTGTTGTTGTTCCATAATGCATTCAACAAACTCTATTCGCTGTGCGTGGTCAGTAGGCTTCAGTTCTTGAGTCAATTGAACTTTGTAAGCAGGGAGATGCAAACCTTTCATGAGAATACACTGTAGAGAGCTTCTTAAAATGTCCAATTCTTGACCACGGTGCCGAATAGATGTCCCTGGACTCTCAGCAACATTCTCAGGAACTGCTTCGATGTTTTGTGTTGAACAACTTGTTGAAGGATGGCCAGGGCATTTAAGATCACTAATAGATCCAGTCTCCCTAAATTTTAAAATTAATCTCTTCACAGTTGATGAAGTTAAATCACTATTCCGACCATATTTTGCACGAAAATTGCGAACTGTAGCTGCCAAACCTTCATTATTTCTAAAATATTGCTCAACAATGAAAACGTGTTTTTCTTTCATGTAGCACTCCATTTTTAATAACCTTGAACTGTCAGCTGTCATGCTATCTTTTTTTTTCTTTGGCAACACTTCATGGCACAAATGGCGTAAAATTCAAATCTTGCGTGAATTTTGGGACACCCTTTACAAGAGGTGGCTAGTAATTCACAACAGTCTTCGAGAGCATTATCAATTCTTTAGATTAAAACTGATATCTCTCTTAATAAAGAAAGAAACTTTGGCAAAAAGAAAAAGTGTGCTGTGTCAAAAAAAGAAGTCTAACTACATAGCTCTTAATCTGTGTGTTTTTTTTTAAAGACTAAAAGGCATCTATATATATATAAAAGGCTAAGCGACTGTCCGACTGGTAGCTATGATATGCAATGACCACCAGGGGGCAGACACTCAATGCAGGAGCTGCCAAGCGACAACAACTTTGCAGAGTGCCCTCTCACACTACAGGACCCCTCAGGCGATGTCAGACTGCTGGTTTCGGCCCAATCCCCACAGGCCAGGCCGAGGGACCCCACCTGCTGAAGGGATCCTGCTCACTCCACAGACACCCTTAGAGCGGCGCTTCCCCAAGTGTGGCAGGCCAGGGAGGGACTGCAGGAGGTTGGCTCTAGGGTGTGTCCGGCCTGTCTGGCCCAGTCCCGCCCTGCTGGCCACCTTCTAATTAATTTACTTTCAATGTGCAGAATCCGTGCACTGGGCCTCTAGTGTTACATAATTTGGACGAAGCCTAACACCAAAATTCAGATACAAAGCCAAGTCTGAATCCCTGATACAGCCCTTCATCTGTTCCACTAGGTGGCAGCATGTATTAACAAATAATGATATTTCTAGATAAATAAAACTGAAAAGCTACACTTATAACAAATGTCAGCCTCACAAAGATTCAAAACCATTGAAAGAAGTTTAGGGCTATTTCCGCTTAGCTTTAAAGGACAGTGGATCTATCAGAGGCATCCTTTTCTCCACACATTCACACCTTCTATTTTAAGTAGAAATTTTTGAGATAAAAGAATAATGGATAGAAGGGTTGGAATTTTTAAGACATCTTTTCTTCATCAACAGTTAGCTAAACAAAATGAAAACTCACCTCTAAGCAAAGAGAGATTTCAGTAGATACCAACAACCAGGAATAACGAAGTCTTCCTCAAAATCAGATCTTTTTTTTTTTTTAGATATATTTTTATTGATTAAGATATTACATATGTGTCCTTGTCCCCACGTTACCCTCTACCCCGCCCCCCGCTCATGCCCTCACCCCCCCCCCCCCCCCCGTTGTCCGTGTCCATTGGTTAGGCCTATGTGCCTGCATGTAAGTCCTTTGGTTGATCCTTCCCCCTTGCCCCCACCCTCCCCTACCTTCCCTCCAAGGCCCGACAGTCCAATCAATGCCTCTCCGTCTCTGGATCAGTCCTTGTTCATCAGTTTATGTTGTTCATTATATTCCACAAATGAGTGAGATCCTGTGGTATTTATCCGCTCTCCAGTTCCATCCATGCCTTGGCAAATGGTAAGAGTTCCTTTTTCTTCTTCCTCTTCTTAAAGAATACCTTTCAGCATTTCATATAATGCTGGTTTGGTGGTGATGAACTCCTTTAGCTTTTTCTTATCCGTGAAGCTCTTTCTCTGACCTTCTATTCTGAATGATAGCTTTGCTGGATAAAGTAATCTTGGTTGCAGGTTCATCTCAAAATCAGATCTTGAAGTTTATTTGGCACTTAGTGATCTAGAAAAGAAAGTCAAAATTGTAACTCTAGAGAAACACAGCAATGCAACTGAGATATTGAAGGCCACAGGTTACAAAATTTCAGGACATGACCATGTGTTGCTTGGCCTGAAGTGTGTGTGTGTGTGTGTGTGTGTGTGTGTGTGTGTGTTAAGATGTGCTCATATCTGCATTTGAGCTGTTTCATACAAAAATCAGAAGGTGTAAATGTGTGGAGGAAAAGGATGCCTCTGTGGCCAGCAGACTTGAAGTTTTGTTCTTAAGATTATTTGGTGCTGGTCAGAACCTCATTGTCCTGAGGACTTAATGCTTAATTAAGGGGATTGTCCTGCAAGGGCTTATATGGGAGTCATATGAGGCTATTCTCAGACCCCCTGGTTCTGCCTTTAAGGAGGGGTCTAAACTGCATGACTAGCCCAGCCAGCGTGGCTCAGTGGTTAAGTGTCGACCTATGAACCTGAAGGTCACAGTTCAATTCCCGGTTAGGGCACATGCTTGGGTTGCGGGCTTGATCCCCAGTGTGGGGTGTGCAGGAGTCAGCCGATCAATGATTCTCTCTCATCATTGATGTTTCTATCTCTCTCTCCATCCCACTTCCTCTCTGAATCAATAAAAATCTTTTAAAAAATAAAATAAACTGCCTGACTAGTGGCATGCCAGGGCAGGAAAGGGCAGGGAGGGGGGTCCGAACCACATGACCAGTGGCATGAAAGGTCATGGGATCTAAACCACATGACCACCGATAAGCTAGGAAGGAAAGGTCACCCTGGGGGCAAGGTCCTTGTTTTCCCAGTTTTGCTCGTTGCTAGGCACCCAGGGCTTTCTGCCCTGGTGACCTTCCGTAGCTGGCCTATTGTTCCTACTCTGTTCATGTCTGTCTAACTGCCTACCACACAGCTGTTGTCTGTGCCTTTAACGCCCGGTTTGTGGGTGGTTCTGGTCGCCATGCCCCATGTGCACTAATGTATCTTGAGTACTCGATACAAAGAGCAAGGAACGCTCAGTCTCTCCACCTGCACGCACTTCACACTTTGCTCTGCCTTTTTGTCCATCTGCCTTTCTCTCCCTTATCCTCACTCCTGCACATGTCCAAAGACATCAAAGTAACTTCGGTAAATACATGCATAACATAGGGTTTACACAAAATCCTGTCCGCCGTAAGCTTGCCGTAGCAGACATCAGGGTTAAAAATCTTAATTGCCATAAGATATTAAGTGCATAGCACATCACATATTTATTTGTAAGGACTTATTTTTTTCACCTGAGCCGGGACCTGGAGAAGGTGGAAAGGATAGGGCTGACACACAGCAGGGAATCTGGTTTGGGTAAAATCCAGGAAACCTATTCATTGAGATAGAAAGGGAAGAGGTGTTATGAGGGGGAGGCTGCAGATTTGGTGACCTTGTCTCTGTGCGGGAAAGTGGACCAGGCAAGTTGGGACTTGAGAGAAACAAGTTTTACACTCACCACAGGAGGGCAGTAGTGAGTCGGCTCAGGACCCATGGCGGTCAGAAGTCACAGTTCCTGATGGTGCAGTCTTGAGTCAAAATGTGTCTCCTCTGAGAGTCCTGGTTGTGCTCTCTGACTTTCCCATGCAGGCATCGGAGCATATTGAAAGGCAGAGGAAACATAACCTTATACACACATTCTATATCTCTGGATGGTGCCACTATCTTTGTAGTATTATATGTCCCTGAGTCTTCTCCTTTCCAGTTTAACATCTCAATCTGTGGCTATTCCTCAAATAGCAGTAATTTTGCCATCTTGGTAGCTTTCTCTTGAAAAAGACAAATAACAACCAAAAATTAATAGCTCTTCACATTATCTTATGTGATGGTTAATTTTATGTGTCAATTTTATGGGCTACAGGGCCCAGATATTTGGTCAAACATTATTCTAGATGTTTCTGCAAAGGTGCTTTTTGGATGAGATTAACATAAATTGGTGGACAGTGGGTAGAGTAGATGGCCCTCCATAATGTTGGTGGGTCTCATTCAATCCGTCGAAGTCCTGAATAGAAAAAGACTGACCCCACCCATACAAGAAGGAATCCAGCCAGCAGACTGACTTTGGACTTGAATTACAACCCTCCCCTGGGTCTCCAGCCTGCTGGTATACCCTGAAGATTTTGGACTCACCAAGCCTCCATAATTGTGTAAGCCGATTCTTTAAAATATATCAATAAATGATAGATAGATGATAGATAGACAGACTTCAAGATAGATACAAATAATAGATAGACATGGAAATAGAGACATCCTGTTGTTTTTATTTCTCTGGGGAACCCTGGCTAATCTATAATAATAAAAGCATAATATTAATTAGACCAGACATCCTTCCAGACGACCTTCTGGACGAAGCTGGGGCTGCGAGGGAAGCCCAGGTCCCGGTGCCAGAGGGAAGCCAGTGCCGGCAGCCGGGGGAAGGAAGGCCTACTCTTGCACAAATTTTGTGCATCAGGCCTCTAGTACATTGTATAAAAAGTGCTTTAGCTTTAGTAGGTAGATAGTGGACGTCATTTGTGTTCATCAGCTTATGCAGCCTTTTCAAACTTCTTTCACTTGGAAAGGGACATAAACATTTGTCATAGCTTCATCATTTACCCTCACCAACTATAATTTCCAACCTCTAAACTCCCGAGTCCATCGAATTTTCATGGTACCTAGTATAGCAATATAGTTTAAGAGTTACACAAGGAACATTAAGGCTCAATTCATTGGTAACACTTTTAAAACATAATCAATGACCAGGAGCTTGTTTATTCCCCAACTTTCCCACTGATCTTCAAACAAGTGACTTTTATTCAAATGATGCCAGGCTTCTAACACACCAGTTGTGAAAATATTCCTGAAGTGGATTTGAAATTCAGCATTGAATCTCTTGAGCTCACGTGATGAGGATTTGTGGGAAGAAAGATGACTAATGGTGCATTATCAAGAGTAGCAATAGCCAGGGCTGATGTAATTGCACATATTTCCGAAAACAGACAGCCTTTTATAAACCCGTGATATAAAACTAGCACCCTTCTCCTCGTGCCAAGCTCCCAGGGTCTGCTCTTTGATCCAGTTCATTGACTTATCATTACTTTCAAGAAAACCAACCCTTGTTCATGAGTTTAGGGTGAGATGTAAATGGCAGAACAAAACATATTCTCTCTCCACTCTAGTTACGTAGCTGCTTCAGATCACGGTCACCAACAGAGCCCACCCAGATGGTAAAACAACAACACTGTCTTTTTCTTGTTGGAAAACGCCAGCTACCCTAGGCAACCCCCTTCCCCCACATCCCCCTCTTCATTTGTGGGGAGTTTGTCCTACGTGGTAACTAGCTTCCGAGCTTCAGCCAAAATTCTAAGAAACGGGAAACATCCCATTTCTCATCATATCTACTTTATTTTTACTTTTTTTTCTTACTATCAAATGTATTAGCCCATTATGGCCTCCATGCAAATGAATACTAACCCATGAACCTGAGTTCTAAAGGGATTTAAGAAGAAGGATAGTATATAACAGTGCCTCTTCTTCCTATATGCTTATGATGGTAGATTACAAATCTGAATAGACATTATAAAAATCGATATTGTAGAGCAGTTGGTAAAAAGGGTCATCTGGGTGATATTTGAATTTAAGGGAGAGTAGCAATTAATTGCTCCTTCTCTTTAGGGTTCAGCACGAGGTAAAAAATAGAGTCAGATGCACGGAGACCAGAACCTCAGCCTTAAAATGCAGAAAGGCTGGATTGGACAACATAGCTTATCCTGGAGCAAATGTAGGTTTCCCACGATCTCCCCTGACTACTGGCTCGGCCAGGCAAGCTAAGCCTGCCTTGGGAACCCTGCCTTTCAGAGGCAGGAGCAGTGAATACATGCTTATTGTTGGCAGGCAGATCCCAGAGACAGAACCACATGGCCTGTTTTAAAGGGAGGGACACGCAGTCAGAGAAGCTCGGACAAACAGAGATCAGACTTTCCCTGCCTTCCCAATCTGAATGGAAAGAGGAGAGAGAGACAATTAAAGTGTTCCTTGCATCTTCTTCCTCCCTTCCCCCTTTAAGGAAAGGTAGGATGGGGGTAAGAATACCCCCTCAAGAGAAAGACCTTAATGCCATTAAGAGCAGAGAGAAGAGGAAGATCCCCTAGAAGTGGAAAAACCTAGGGAGGACAGCAGTGTGATGCTCACTTGCTCTGAGGTCTGGATTTAAGGTTGAGAGCTCTGGTGGGGGAGAAAGGGCGACAAGAAAAGGCAGTCTGGATCCAGGTTGGGGAGGAGCTTGTTCCAAGCCAGGGAATTTGTACACTATGTGGTCAGGAACTGAAAGGCAGTCAAGGTTTTGAGTAGGAGAGCATAATTGTAGCGATGCTTTAGAAGATTACTAGTAAGTGGGCAGCAGCATTTGGAATCTATTATCTGGGGAGAGCTTGGAAGCAGGGAATCATTTAGAGGCTCCTGTTTGAAGCGAAAGGAACATTAGTTAGTGTCATCACAGTGGGACTGGAAGAAAAATGACATTGGTGTGGGGTTTGAGAGTGTACAACGGTCTTGTCACATTCACTCCCTCGTTCGATACAGCCACTGTGGGAAGTAAGTAGCTCAATAATAAGCACAGTAAGATAGTTTGCACAATAAATGTTCACTGAACTAGGACTAGGGAGACTGAAGACTTGGTGACCACACACAGGCAGGGAGACAAGTGGAAACTCAGAGATGACACACCACCTCCAAGATCTAGAATAATCCATTCATTCATCAACCATTGAGCCCCTGCTCTAGTCCCAGGAACTGTTCCAGATGCCAGGCTGCAGCAATGAGGTTGATAAAGACCTTAGGGAGCTTCTATACTCTTGAGAAGAGGACATCAATAGATATATAAATAAATGTAAAATATCAAGGGGGAAAGGAAAACAATCAGGGGAAGAGACTATCAGTTCAGGGAGGTGCTTTTATAGGAAATGCCTACAGCTGGGCCAGTGTGGCTCAGTGGTTGAGCATTGAACTATAACCCAGGTGGTCAAGATTCAATTCCTGGTCAAGGCACATGCTATGGTTGCGGGCTTGATCCCCACATGTAGGAGGCAGCCGATCAATAATTCTCTCTCATCATTGACGTTTCTCTCTCTCTCTCTCTCTCTCTCTCTCTCTCTCTCTCTCTCTCTCCCCCCCCTCTGAAATCAATAAAAATATATATTAAAAAATAAAATGAAAAGAAAGACAGTGCCATCAGAGAAGTCTTCTATGTGGAGGTGACTTCTGAGCAGAAACCAGAGGGAGAAAGGGAGTGATCCACACCGAGTTCTGGCAGGATAGTGTTTGGGGCAGAAAGAATGGGAAGGGGAAGTGGGCACCTGTCTGGTGTGTTCAGGACCCACAAGGAGTCCATGTGGGCGCAGCAGAGTCCACAGGGGTGGGGAGTAGGAAGTGAATCTGGAGGGCCAGCCAAAGGCCAAACCCTGAAGGGTGGCTGTGTGAAAGCTCCTGTGTGGAGGTACCATTTGTACAGAAGAAAGGGTGGACATACAGGGACCAGAGAGAAGGCACAATAGGAGTCTGGGTGAGAGGTGATGGTGGCTGGGACTAATGTGACATTGTTAAAGAAGTCGAAAAACAGCCATATCCCCAATATGTGGTAAGATAAAGGTTATAGAATATAGTATTGTGTTTGCTGTGGAGTGGAAGAAAAAGAGAGGAATTAAAGATGTGTCTCAGGTTCTTGCTCTGAGCACCTGGGCAAATAACTGGGCCTTTACTGAGGAGGGAATAGTGGGCCAAGGAATCCACAGTTTTGCATAACACCTGCTCTCTCTCAGATAAACCTGCTGATCATTCCAGAGGAGATGTGGCAAAGGACATGGTTCTGGAGTTAGGGGGGAGGTACAGTTAGAGATACAAGTTTGAGATCACTTTCCCATCAGCAAACAGAGAAGCCAAGAGGGAGGCAATGGTTCTCATGCTTTCCTAGGATTTCTTAAGTACTTACTTGTGTGAGACATTTTCTCAGACCTGGAGGGGCAGAGACCAAAGACATGGTTCTTCCCTTCAAAGGGCTCACAGTTTAGATGGAACAGAAACCAGGAAACAGCCCCATACACTGCAGTGTGATAAGTCCTACAGTAGAAGTTTCCAGGGGCTGCCGCAGGAGACGGCAGAGAGGTGTCACCTCCAGGAGTTCAAGGAAGTCTTCCTATGGAAGGTGACAGCTGAGAGAGGTTTTTAGGGTTAAAAAGAGTTGGTAGGGGAAAAAGAAAGAAAAAAAGAAAGAAAGAAAAAAGCCAGGCCCAGGAAAGGGGTATATCAGTGGAGGGAACAGAGTTAATAGCATGGAGGCACGTGAGAACATGACATGGTCACGCAGCTGCAGTTAGGTAGGTGTGGCTGAGAAGAAGGGTGCTGATGGGGGTGGCAGCAAGAGATGAGACTGGGCAGGTAGATAGGGAGAGGTCAGGAAGGCCCCTGGAGGCCATGATAAGGAGTTTGCTAGATGGGAAGCAAACAAGTTCAGTTTCAGAAACGCTGAATTGGAAATACAAATGGGACATGTCTAGAGGGTGACAGAAAACGGGAGATCAGAACTCCAGGAAAGTCAAGGAAATGAGTCATATCCTCATTTCTATCCGTGTCGATAAAATTTCAGAGTCTCCGTCATAGAGATCACTGATGAAGTCACAGACATGAATTAAACATGCAAGAAATGAGAAATGCACAAGAAAGAGGAGCAGGAAAAGAGCAGAGTTGGAGGTGATGCCTACAATTCAAGGACGGGAAGGAGAGGAGCAGTCAGGATGACAATCAGGGCAGGAGTGGTCAGGGATGCTTACGAACTGGAACAGCCTATTGTCATGGGAGCCAAGGAAAGGGAAGATTCACAAAGAAGACCACAGATGGCATGTCAAAGAGGGATCAAGGTCAAGGAAGGTAAAAGTGGAGGGAAGGTCATCAAATGTATGACCAAATGGTTCCTGGGTGACCTTTAGGAGAAAGCAGGGGGACAACTCACCAGCAAGGGGTTTGAGGGCTCAGGTTGGAGAAAGAAAATGAAGGCAGAGAAGGACTTCTTATCCTTCGTTCCTAAGCCTGTCCTAGTTTCATGTCCAGCATCTGTTTTTTGTATTCAACCTTCACTTGACCCTATTTTCCTGGCTTTCTGTCCACTCTCTCTTGTTCCCATTGTCTACTCTCCCATATGATGGCATCTCTGCTAACCAGAAAACTATGAACTAAACTATCAAGTAGACTCCATCAGATCAGGAAATAGGTCAAAGGCTACCTTGTAAAATGCACAGAATCTCTTGAAGGACACTTTCAACCTGGAAGAATCACCACCTATCTGTTAATAGAGGTTACCCCTGCGCCCTGGCCAGTAGAAAGTTGTGATGGGGGGGGGGGTATTTGTTCATTTTTAACATCAACACCATCTTATTGTTTGAGGTGATTGTTGTTGTTGCTATTGTTTTACAACAAAAATGTGTTCTTTCAAATAGTAAAATATTTTGGTTAAAAAAAATGACAAACTCTCTATTCATCTCATCTGCAGAGGTGCCGCTTGGCTCAGCCCATCTATACTTCATCTCCTTTTCTTTGTTTTCCTCCATCAGTCTTTGGCAGCCAGAGTGAACACAATGGAAATGTTGGCAAACTCTCGAGTCAGACATTTGTTCTCTTTAATGTATGGCCATATCTAAATAATTGTTCTCCTATATTAATTGATATTGAGCTTTTACCTTAATTGCATCTTTGCCTACCCAAAAGCCACTTATGCAAATTAAAACGATGACTCCACTCAATAAACTAGGAGTGATAACCCCAGTCATTATAATAGTAAGTGAAGCTAATCAAAGCTCCATTTTCATAATTTTCTTTTTAGAGACAAATAGCTGAAAGAAGTGGAATCAAGAAGGGAATAATTGGCCACTTATTCCAATACCCACTACTTATAATAATAATAAACAGCACAAATAGAAAACAAATTAAGCCCTGTTCCCCCCTGAGCCAATCATTCACCAAGTCATGACAACTGGACCTACTACTAGAATCTTTTCCTTCTGTCACTGGCTCATTCAGGCACTATTTGTCATCCCTGGACCATGTAAACAGCCTCCTAAGTCTATTCTTGTTCTCTTAAATATGTCTTCCACATTGATCACTGGAATGAACTCTCTAATACAAAAGCCAAGCCATGGTCTTACTTAAAACTCTTCAGTGCCCTAAAGGCACCAGAGAATGTTTAAGCTCTTTATCATAGCAGGCGTGATCATTGGTTTCCTGGCTCCTACCTGTAGATCTTCTGCACTCAGACTTATAGTTTCACCCTAACTTGGGGCGATGGTGAGGAGCTCAAATCACTGACAGACTTCACTTTCCCCTTTGGGAAGATTAGTGTCCTCTTGGGTTACTGCACCTTGGTCAGGGCACCCACAGTGCACAGGGGCAAGTTTTCCTAATTTTAACATTTGGTGGAAGCAATTGGTGCCTGACTTCCTTCTCTCTCAGAAGGCTTTTAGGATCCTTATGCAAATATGTCCATTTCCCACCAAAGCTCTGCAAACTGAGAAGCCTTTGTTAAGTCACGGGATTTTTTTTAAGAGTAAGTGAATTATATACCATGTTCCAAAGTCAGGACATACTTAAATTCTTATATTTATATGCTCCACCTCTAAATAAAAACTTCTGCCACCCCAGGCCCCTATTACGTGCATGTAATGGGGCTTGTATAAAACTCAACTCACTGTAAATATAAACACACATACATCTTCAATCTTCATATTTCTGTTTAGGAGATTATTTTTCTGGTAACATCCTTTAATAACATTATTGCTGTTTTATAGGTCATTTCCTATGATCATTAGCCCTAAAATTAGATCCTTTCTGACTTTAGCCAGAATCCAAATGAAAGCACCTTCTCAATAATTTCTTCTAGACTTCTAAAAGAAAGAACAAAGAAGCTAATAATTAGAGACTTGTCAGAAAGTCTTTTCAAGGGGCTGTTGATAGAGCTTCAGGACCTGCAGTCCTCAGTCACACGTACACACAGAACCATCTAAGATCTACAGGGCTTAGGATCTAGTGGCTCAAACTTGGCCCCTTCAAGCCCTTTCACCATCATAACCCTACACTTGGGAGACCTTCCTCAGACATCTAGAAAATGGTGTCTGCAGAGGTAGGACTTTTCATTGAAGATCAGAGGGGCCAAAACTCTAGAAAAAATGTTGAGCCCTTTGACAGCAGTAAAAATATCTGCAGAACCCACAGATACAGTCAACTACCAAGCTATGGTCTTTGTATAGATCCTTAAATATGTAACAATACAAAAGTTGGCCACATGTATGTAGTCAAGTCCAGCTTTCTGAGGTCATCCATTCTTAAGAGTCCAAGTTAAAGCAGACAAGGAGTTTATTCAAGGACATTAGGCAGCTCTAGAATCTCTGGGAGGACTAAAGAGTCATGCCCACGTTACATAAAGAGTCCTGCTGATTTGGCTGGAAATTATTGGGAGAGATCAATACAGCTTTGCACCAAATCAGCAGGACTCTTCATATGAGACATATTGAGTTGGCAGAGATTGGGAGACATCCTGGAGAAACGTCTGAAAATATGTGTCCTACTCCTTCCTACTTCAGCCCTAAGGTACCTGTCCATCTCCCACATTTCAAGTCATCATACGAGCCCTGTCTCTGCTCTAAGTATCTTCTCAAGAAAGTACCTACTACCGATGTGTGAGACGGTAACTTTATAAGACATATTTATTTGACCTTCTTCTGGGTTCCTGGCACAGAGCTCCTAAGGGATGAGGATGTTAAGCATGCCCTTTGTAAATTATTGAGGTGTCTTTTGGAAAGCACCTAAGGATGGGAGCTGGTTGCCAGGGGAACCAATTGGGAGTTTAGGGTTGGAACTTGAGTCCAACTCCCTGACCTCTGGGGAGAGGGAGGGGCTGGAGGTTGAACCAATCTCCAATGGCCAGTGATTTAATCAATCATGCCTCTGTAATGAAGTCTCCATCCATAAAAGACCAAAAAGACAGGTTTGAAGAGCTTCCAGGGTGGGAAACGAGACTCATCCGAGTCCACCACCCCAGGCCCCAAACTCCACAGGAATGGGGGCTCCTTTGTTCCGGACCTCGGCCTATGTATCCCCTCATCTGGCTGTGGATTTAATCTCGTAATATCCTTTTAATAAACTGGTGATCTAGTGAGTGAACTGGTTTCCTGAATTCTGTGAGCTGCTCTAGAAATTAGTGGATCTCAAGGACGGAGTCATGGCACTCTCTGACCTGTAGCCAGCGGGTTGGAAGCACAGGTGACAACTTGTACTTGCAATTAGCATCTGAAGTGGAGGGCAGTCTTGTGGTTATGAGCCCTTAACCTGTGGAATCTGATTCCACCGTTGAGCAGATAGTGTCAGGATTGAGTTGGATGGTAGGACACCAGGCCGATGTCTGAGAATTGCTTGGTGTGGGGGAAACACCCATACATTGGAGTTGGTATCCCAGAATCATAAGATGCTATTTGCACATTAATGTCAGCAAATGTTCTCTCATTGGGTGGCTCTGGTTGTAAAATAGGAGGTTTATCTCTGTCAAAAGAATCAGTGACAATCAAGAGAATGTGCTGGAAGGAAGGCTCCCTGGCATCACAGATAAGTGATTCTGCCTGAGTTGAGGACAGTCAGCCACCAGACATCCAATCAGATCAAGGTTTCCCATTAATACAATGGCTGTGGATGGACAGGGGTAGCGCTTGGGGTCCTCCCACAGAGCACAAATGCCATCAGGACTAGAGAACACTTTGGAATGTCAGCTACTTCCCTACAGCATCCAGGTCTTCTTCCAAAAATGTTCTTGGTCAAGGGAACATCTTTTTAAAAAAAAAACTGGACTCTCTCTCTCTCTCTCTCTCTCTCTCTCTCTCTCTCTCTCTCTCTCTCTCTCCTTCCTGCCCTCCTATCTTCTTCCCTACTTGTTTTTATTAAAAGAAAGCCATTAAAAGATTCAAAGTACTATTCATCTATTCACTGCATCATTATTTATAATAGCAGAAGATTGGAACCATCAAACATTTATCAATAGGGGAGTCATAAACTATCATATGTTCCCGCAATTCCATACATTCAGCCTTGAAAAAAAAAAAGAGATCCCCATGTGCCTATCTATGGATGCCAAGACAAACATTTATGTGCAAAAAGCAAGGTGCAAACTTCTAAGTCATATGTATTCTTACATTTGCAAAAAGGGATATCCTGTATAATAAAGAGATAATATGCAAATGGTTGTCACACCCTCATGCCATCACACCATAAAGGCTCAGACACTCACCACTGGGGAGAAAGAAATAGGGACCAGCCAGGCACAAATGAGCTCACAAGAGAGGAATGGACTAGCCAGGCACAAATGAGCTCACAAGAGAGGAATGGACCAGCCAGGCATAAATGAGCTCACAAGAGAGGAATGGACTAGCCAGGCTGTGGCCCGGGAGAGGGACAAGCTGCCTGCCCCATGGTCCTGGGCGCCAGTGGCTGCACCTGCTCCCGTGCCCTGGCCCGGGAGAGGGACAAGCCATCCGCTCCGCAGTCCCAGGCACCAGCGGCTGTACCTGCAGCCTGGGAGAGGGACAAGCTGCACACCCCGCAGTCCCAGGGGCCAGCAGCTACACCTGTGCCTGCGCCTATGGCCCAGGACAGGGACAATCCACAGGACACACGGTCCCCAAGGTCCCAGGCACCAGCGCCTGCTCCTGTGGCACGGGAGAGGGACAAACCACTCGCCCCGTGGTCCTGGGAACCTGCGGCTGTGGTCTAGGCAAAGCCACCCACCTACAGTCCCCTGCGGCTGTTGCTGGCCTGGGCAAAGCCGGCACATGTCCTGTGTGCCTGGGGCTGGACAGAGGAGGGAATCTTGGGTCCCGGGTGCAGGACAAGGCAGAGGCAGTTAGGGGTAAGCAGGCCAGCAGGGGAACAATTAGGGGCGATCAGGCCAGTAGGGGAGCAGTTAGGGGTGATCAGGCAGACAGGCAGCGGGGTTAGGGGCGATCAGGCAGGCAGGCAGGCAGGCGAGCAGTTAGGAGCCAGCAGTCCCAGATTGCAAGAGGCAGTCAGACATCCACCAAGGGGTCCCGGATTGGAGAGGGTGCAAGCCGAGCTGAGGGACACACCTCCCCCCCCCACCCATGCATGAATTTCATGCACCAGGCCTCTAGTAGAAGAATAAACAGAAAGAAAATTACCCGTCAGCAGCTGGCAACATGAATTACCTGGCAAACAGAATGGAGGACACAAGGATGGAAACAAGAGTGCCCTGGGCATGACTATACCATTTTGACTTTAAAATCACATAAATGATAAAAATATTCAAAAAGTAAAATTACATGTAAAAAATAATAATACCATTGTGTGTGCAGAAATTAAAAGGAGATATTTTACAGAAGCAATCCACAGGTGGTCTATGGGGCTCTAAATAAAACCTCCGGCCCTAGCTGGTTTGGCTCAGTGGATAGAGCTGACTAAAGGGTCCTGGGTTTGGTTCATGTCAAGGGCACATGCCCATGTTGTGGGCTCAATTCCCAGTAGAGGGCATGCAGGAGGCAGCTGATCAATGATTCTCTCTCATCATTGATGTTTCTACCTCTCTTTCCCTCTCCCTTCCTCTCTGACATCAATAAAATCAATAAAATCAAACCTCCAAGTAGGGGAGCCTCCCAGTGACTGCTCAGTCCTCTGCATGGCTTTCCCGGTGTGAGTGTAGGTGAGAGTGGGGGACAATGACAGGGAAAGGACAGGGAACAAAAAAGGGAGCCAGTGTGGCTGAGAAAGAGAGTGGCCAAGAGGAAGTGACGAGAGCACAGGACAGAGGAGCCACACAGACAGGGAGGCACTGCCTCCCCAGCCGTGTCCTCCTGCAGTCTGCGACATCCTCCCTCTCTGTGTTGACAGAACTCTTTCAGTCCTTTTAGAAGCACCTTACAGCATGGATAGACCGGGGTAGACAGCATGGTACTAAGGGAAATAAGCCAGTCAGAGAAAGACGAGTGCCATATCATTTCATTCATATGTGGAATCTAATGAACAAAATGAACAAGCAAAATAGAGACAGGCTCATAGACAAGAGAGCAGGCTGACAGCTGGGGGTGGGGGCAGAGGATTGGGGGATTGGGCAAAAAAAGAGAAAAACTCATGGACAGGGACAACAGTGTGGTGATTGCTGGAGGGAGGGTGGTGAAGGGAAGTGAAGGAAGGTATGGGGGTATAAATGGTGATGGACGGAGACTTGACTTGGGTGGCGAACACACAATACAGTGTACAGATGATGTGCTGTGGAATTGTGCCCCTGAAATCTGTATAATTTTGTTAATCAGTGTCACCCCAATAAACTCAATGAAAAGAATTTTTAAAAAAAGAAGTATATTTTCTAAATATTTAAGAGAGACCCTCTTTTCTATTAGCACTTTTGCTTGTATGGCAGGATACCATGTAAGATATTAAACTGTGTCTTTTTTCTGCCCTGTGTCCCTCCTTTCTGTCCCCATTGGGGCACAGAGGTACTTGTGAGTTCAGGGCCTCAGGTAGCAGATGTGAGGGTAGAACAGGAAAGCTGTCTGTTACCATTCACCACCCCACCCCATGCCCCCACCTGGGGAGCAAATGGCATCTGGGTCCTAAGAATGAGAGGATTCATCTTTCATTCCCCTCAGAGAGGACAAGACTCGTGCCAGGAATGGCCATGTGGCTGAGACCCACCGTAGACAGCCAGCCCCACCCGGTGTGAACTGTGGCCAAACCCAGAAACGCTCCCACCCATTCTTTGGCAGGGGACAGGGTCCAGGAACTGTGACACACGTTGGGGAGAGAGCGAGCCCTGGGAAGAGTGAGGGCCTCCTTTCCTCTCCTTTTTCCAACAGCCCACCATTACCTGAGTGTAAGGTTAGTATTAAATTGGTTTACAGATCATTTTCATGTAAGGTTTATTGCACACTTCAATTTGGAGGGGTGAGATGTACCTCTGATTCTCTCTCAACCTAATTAGACACATTTAGACCCCAAGGGGAATAGTGGCTTGGTTCAGGGAATTACATAAACGTTATGAATATTCAAAAAGTGAAATGACTGTCCTACCCACACGGGATGCCTGTGGTGGGACCCGGACACAGGGGAGCAAACAAAGACAGAGGCTCGGAAAGCTTGTTAGGGAGAGACGCAGGTCTCCACTGCGTCTCAATGCCAGACCTAAATGCCACCGAGGTCAAACAAATACACTTGCCTCAAGAACAGCCAACAAAGTTGTCTGACACGTTGTCCAGAAGGAAAAATTTTAAAAAAGGACAAGGTCAGGTTCTAGGGGAGGCCAGCTAAAAATATAAAGGGATCCAACGAGAATGTCCTCTCATCAGCGGCCCGGAGGGTCAGTAGCTCATCCTGGTTGCTACAGAAGGAGACATGTTTTCTTTAAGGTAATTGCAGTCCTGGAACCTGACCAGCTTCATAAAACAAAGTTAACCTTTGGAGCTGTGTGAACTGGCGGGCGAGATGATTACATTGGGATAAGCAGAGCGCATCTCATATGTCCAATTGGCCATAAGGTTGTTATAGATTCTTCCAAAAAAAAAAAAAAAACACCCCACAAAACCTTAAGGCGATCGAGCAGTCCCTGCTTACCTAGACCAACTGGTTCTCTGCCTTGCCCACCGTTCACCCAGCATTGCAACATCACACTCACCCGCTGGCCATGAGCTCAGTGAGGGCTGGGGCAGTGTCTCTCTTCATGTTTCAACCCCCATGTGCCCAACAAACAGGAAGGGAAAAGACAGATGGCTGCTAGGTAGGAGCTCCATGGATGGATAGATGGTGTGTGTGTTGGCTAGTGCCCCATTATTTGTGAACAACCCAAGTTTTGCTGTAACTTGTGCAGTCTCAGGACAAACGGAAGGAACAGGGAATGAGTGGGGTCATGGCAGAGTTCTGTTTTGTCCTTTGATCTGACCTGTGAGTGATGGAGCTAAGTCAGGAGTAGGGAACCTTTTTCCTGCCAAGGGCCATTTGGATATTTATAACATCATTCGCCGGCCATACAAAATTATCAACTGAAAAACTAGCCTGCTCTATTTGGTCAAACATTTAATTAACTCACCCCTCAGGCCTTGGTAGGGCCAGACCAAATGATTTCACAGGCCTTATATGGCCCTCAGGCCTGACATTCCCCACCCCTGATCTAAGTAGATGTGGTAACATCCCCACCCCAACCCCTGTGCCCCTCACACCTGGAGAGAGAGGTTATCAAGCATATCTGATGCTGTGCGTAACATGTGGTGGCAGGATGTTCTCAAAAGTAGTAGTATTCAGGGCAGGTGATAGTATTGTGGGCTTAGGGACAAGAGATAAATCCCTTTTACTGAGGATTTAGAGTGTTAATTTTTAAAAAAAGAAAAAAAGAGAAATCTTTCTAAATAAATAAAAAGTGTTAAGCAACTAGTGATAGTTCAGGGGTAGAGTCCAGTAAGGAATCAGCATGTTATTTGGGACACCAAAGTTGAAGCCCAATAGGATGGGCCAATTTATGGTGGCTGTATCTTGGGGCACATGGCAGCTGATGACTCACTGGGTATCCAGCTGCAGGCAGCAAGACTGATGTCAGCTCCCACCCCCTGGAAAGGACTGGGGTCCTAATGTGCTTTTTGGGGTCCTATACCAACTCTCCTTTATGTTCATCCTCTCCCTCCGACCCATGGGCATTTATCCCTGCTCAAGTCTCTTTCTTATTATCCTACTAAAGGCCCGATGCATGAAATTAGTGCAAGGGGCTCGGCCCTCACAGCAGCCCTGGCTGCCTTGCAGCCCTGCCCCCCTGCCCATTGGTTGTTCCGGAAGGCCGTTCAGCTGTCAGGTCTAATTAGCATATTAGCTCTTTATTATATAGAACTAGAGGCCCGGTGCACAAAAATTTGTGCACTCGGGGGGAAGGGGGTCCCCTCAGTCTGGCCTGTGCCCTCTCGCAGTCTGGGACCCCTTGGGAGATAACGCCCTGCTGGCTTAGGCCTGCTCCTGGGTGGCAGAGGGCAGGCCCAATCCCTAGGTGCAGCCCCTGGTCGGGCTCAGAGCAGGGCCGATTGGGGAGTTGGGGCGCTGCCCCCTGTCATGCACAGAGCAGGGCGGATTGGGAGGTTGCGATGCCACCCTCAGTCATGCTCGGGGTAGGGCCGATTGGGGGGTTGGGGCACCGCCCCGTCACACTCAAGGCAGGGTCGATGGGGAGGTTGCGGCGCCACCCCGTCACGCACAGAGCAGGGCCAATCCGGGGGTTGGGGTGCTGTCCCCTGTCATGCATAGAGCAGGGCCCATCAGGGGGTTGAGGAGCTCCCCCCTGTCACTCAGAGAGTAGGGCCGATAGGGGAGTTGGGGCACCGCCCCCTGTCACAGAGCAGGGCAGATCAGGAGGTTGGGGCGCCACCCTCTATCACCCACAGAGCAGGGCTGATCAGGGGGTTGGGGCGCCGCCACTGTCACACTCAGGGCAGGGCCGATGGGGAGGTTATGGCTCTACCCCGTCACACACAGAGCAGGGCCCGTGGGGGTGGGGGGGGGGGCGGGGGTGGGGTGCCGCACCCTGTCACACACAGAGCAGGGCCGATCAGGGGGTTGGGGCACTGCACCCTGTCACACACAGAGCTGCAGGGTGATCAGAGGTTGGGGAGCTCCCCCCTATCAGGCACAGAGCAGGGCTGATCAGGAGGTTGGGGCGCCTTCCCCTGTCACGAACAGAGCAGGGCTGATAGGGAGGTTGTGGCCCCACCCCCTGTCACACACAGAGCCGCAGGGCAATCAGGGGGTTTGGCCGCTGCCCCATCACGCTGATCCCGGTGCCGGGAGGCCTCTCGGCTCCGCTGATCCCAGTGCTGGGAGGCATATTACCCTTTTACTATATAGGATAGAGGCCGGGTGCATGGGTTGGGGCTGGCTGGTTTGCCCTGAAGGGTGTTCTGGATCACGATGGGGGTCCCCACTGGGGTGCCTGGCCAGCCTGGGTGAGGGGATGATGGCTGTTTTCAGCTGGTCACACACCATTCAGGGTGGGGGTCCCCACTGGGGTGCTTGGCCAGCTTGGGTGAGGGGCTGAGGGCTGTTTTCAGGCTGGCGGGTGACGGAAGCTCCCAACCGCTTCTTTTTTTCTTTTCTTTTTAATTCTGGGCCAGCTTTAGCTCTGAGGCTCCAGCTCTTAGGCCTCCGTTGCTGAAAGTAGGTAATCGAAACAATGTATAACTCCAGCTCTGACTCCAGCTCTGAGATCCCAGCTCACTGAAAGCTGGTTTCTGGGTTTTTTTTTAGCATCTATATTTGTTACAATGTTTGAAACTGTAGGCTCAGAGGTCTGCAGCGGCCGGCGGGGAATGTTGGAGTCCTCCGTCACTGAAGCAAGCAAGCTGCCGGCTGCCGGCCACCATCTTGGCTGACAGTTAATTTGCATATTGCCCTGATTAGCCAATGGGAAGGGTAGCAGTCGTACGCCAATTACCATGTTTCTCTTTTATTAGTGTAGATATAATAAAAGCCTAATATGCAAACTGTCCCCTCCACTGGGAGTTCAACCAGGAGTTTGGCCAGGGGGCAGGGCTGGCTTGACCACTGCCTGAGGCCCCTTCCCCTGGCCAGCCCCACCCTGATCGCCCCCCACCCTAATCAGGGGCAGGGCTGGCCAGCCAACCATGGGAAGGGAGGCCCTGGCTGGCAGCCGGCAGCTGCTAGGGACCCCACCTGTGCATGAATTTCATGCACTGAGTCTCAAGTGAGGAAATAAACTGGTCAATAGAGAAGCAAACAAGCTACCCTTCCTGCAGCCAGCATCTGTACAAATGCCCCCCCGTTGCTTCCTTCTCTCTTGTGGTGCTCCCAGCTGGGCATTTCTTTCTGCATTCAGGCTGGCTGTCACTGAGGACAGTCATGGTGTCATGCTGCTGACTCCAGAGGGCACATTTCAGTGTGTATCCTAGGGGCCCTCTGCAGCAGCCTCAGCATTGACCTCTCCTCCGCCTTGACCTGATTCTTCCTACTTCCTGCCTCTCCTTCATGGCCTCCTCCTCCTCCTCCAACCAGAATGTTGGTGCTCCTTCTGCTTTCCCGGGCGCTCTTCTTTCGTGCTATCCATCCTCTCATGGGATGTCACCCAACCCCTTGTTCAACATCCAGATGCAAATGACCCCCAGACCTCTATCTGGCTCCAGATGTCTCTCCACATCACCAGACCTGTATACATATCAGGCTTCCTGGACACCTCCTCTTAGCCATCGGCAGGCTGAGTGTGTCATTTTGACTCTGTCAATCTGAGGGCCAAAAGGATCCATAGTAAAATGTGTTGTAAATGAAAGGTTGACTTGAGAATCACGTATCATTAACAGATTTTAAAACTGCAAAAATTGTTTAAAGAAAATATGAGGCTTGATTTAAAAAATATAAACTACAGCTGACTATAGCAAGGATAGCAAATGGTAAAAAAAAGTATCATTTCTTACAAATTGATGAAAAATCAAACATTTGATAAAATGGTCTATGTGTGAAACCTGACATGGTAAATTTGCCATGGCAACAACAGTGGGCCTAAAAGACAACTTAGCATGGAAAAAGCTGTACAAATTGACCAAGATGGAGAGAAATAAGTGGAAAAATCCAGCCTTCATTATAAAATCCGCACAAGAAAGACTTTATCCTGATGAATAATGTTGATAAAATAAAAACCAAAGCAGAAACAGTTGGAAACAGTTTAAATATGCCATATAGAAAATGGATCAAGAAATTAAATTGGCCATATGGAGTTCACCCCAGAATAAATATTTGTCACAAAATTCACTATTGTTGATATCATCCTTACAGTAATGTTTATATTCAAGAAAAAAAAACAACAAAAAACCCAGCAGGTCCAAAACCCAGAGTGGAACAAAAGTAGGTTTACAGTTGTGAGTATGAAAAATACAGAGTTTATTCTTTTATAATTATTTATTAGTTACTAGAGGCCCGATGCAGGAAAATTCATGCAAGAGTAGGCCGTCCTTCCCCCAGCTGCCGGTACCGTCTTCCCTCTGGGACCCGGGACCCAGGCTGGCTTCCCTCTGGCCCCGGCTTCATGAGGAAGGATGTCCGGTCTAATTAGCATATTACCCTTTTATTATTATAGATTGTATTATTTTCCATATGAACAACTGTAAACCTACTTTTGCCCCACCCTGCATACAAGAGCTCAAAATGATGAAGTCAAAATGTCCTACACTGCCCATGGGCACTCATACCCCATAGTTCCCACACTGGATTCCCTTTCCATTCCCCACCTACAATCCAAACCACTGACTTCTTTTGTGTGTCCTCTCCCTTCCTTACCACCTTCCCCCCACCGCCACATGTGATTATAGCCTGACTTTTCTAGCTCCTAAGTACAGTCTTATTTCAATCCCATTGTAACACCTTCCATGGAGGCCGTCATCTAGGCAAACACCCTCTTACCTGTTTCCCTTGGCTATCTCACACCACTCCACACACTGCCAAGGAAGATCTTTCTGAAGAGCAAACTGACCACACATTCTTCACGGGTGCTCTGTGGTAGCCACATCCCCAGCTGCAGCCCCATGGCCACTGCTATTTTATGCCTCTCTCTGTGTCTGGACTCACTGTCCTTTCTCTGGCTCAAAGGCATTGCACATATTCTACCCCAAATCCTGCTGCCTTCACCCAGACCCCTAGAACCTGTGCTAGTGAATTCTCAACTCATCCTTCAAGACTTAAACTGCAATGATCTTGTTTTCCTGTTTGCCTCTCCCACCAAATTATAACACTCTCAGGGTAGGTCGTGCCTTATTCACCGTTATATTCTTAGCACCCACGTGTTTTAGGACCTCTCTGTTTTTGTTAAACTGATGGATAGATCTCATTTAATCTTCACAACCATCCTTCACAGCAGGCAATACTACCCTTACTTAAAGAAGCTCAACGGAAATTAACTTGCCCCAGTTCCCCTAGCAAGTAACTTAGGATTTAACTAACAGCAGTTTAACTATAAAGTGCATGGTTTTTCTATCACCATGCAGCGCCTTTTAACTGGATTCAACCAAAACACTGATGGGCACACAGTTTCGACAAATATGGCATTGAGAGTCAAGAAGGGAGGCTAATGCATGAAAAATAATGACAACACAGTGTGGCCATGCAGTTGGAGATATATGGACAATAGGTATATTCAGAAAAGAGAATGGCCATCAGGGAAAGACACTAGGGAAGACTGTGAGGGGGATATTAGAACTGGGGTTCAAAGGATGAGTAAGAGCTTGGCTGGCAAAGTTGAGAAGCAAATTCTGGGCAGATGTAGAAAATGACTTTAGCCTTCTTTTACATCAACTGCTGATCAGAATAAGCTAAGAAATTAATATTCTCTCTGAGCATAGATGACAAAACTGCTAATGCCAATATTTTGGCTTTCAAAACACTGAAGTGATTAAATGCACAAGAGTAGACGTGCCAATGAAGGTATTTCTCAGAAGTACCCGGCATTATGCGGAAAGCATCTTTCTTGGATGCTGCCCTAGTCCTCAGGCAGGCCATTGTGTAGGTATTTCTTTGTGTCTTGGACCACATCAACCTCTTCTGCTGTGTTCCAGTGCTAATTAAAATTGCACGCTGACGGCCAAAGTAAATGCACTTACATTAAAATAATGCGTCTAAATTAAATGGCTCAAAACAGAGCGATTCTAAGATGACACACAGTCCTTACCCCACCCCATAATTCTGGGGGTACAGGGCTGAGACTCAGACATAAAATTTAATAGCATATTTTTTCTGATAGTTGTAATTATTCAACATCATCTAGAACTTTAAAGTTTACAAAAAGCCACTTTGAAGCCATCATCCCATTTATCCTTGAAATGGTTGGACTTGGGCTTTTAAGGTGAAATGCTGTATATTTTATGGGGAGGATACACTGCCTATGATCCAAATGTATCTTTGATTCTGTCAGAAACCTTACCCTTTACCTTCCAGCTTTTTCTTCCAGCTAACCAAAACACATTTCTTAAAACAAAACAAAACAAAGTTTGTTCTACAAATGTTATACTGAGATAAATTTCAACAACAAAAAAGATGTTGGTGAAAGTTCTTGACTAGATGTTGGACTTGGATATGAGAATAAGGCTTAATACATAGTAAATGCTAAGAAATACAGATAACTATTCTAACTGGTCTACCCAATAATTATGGGTAAGGAAATCTCTTTACAAATCAATCTAAAAAGCTATGACTTATTCTCAAACTTGTGAAGAGGTAGTGTTAGCAACCTTTAATGCCCAGATTCCTCATTCCCCTTCCAGACCCTTCCTGCCCATTCTTCTGTCCAGGCAGCGTCCTGGCTCACCTACCATCTGCTCCCTATGATTGAGCCCTGAAAACGAAAACTCAGTCCTGAAGTTCCGCTCAAGCACTCTGCATTTTCCTATCCCTCTCACTCTGTCCATGCTCCTTTGCCTGCCTGTGAGTCCCTTCAGTTACCTTCTTCAGTCCCATTTTCTACATGGCAAACCCATCTTTCAAGATCTCTTCAAATGCCACTTCTTCCTGAACTGTCCTGCCCCCCCCCCCCCGGCTCCCGGCCCCCAGAGCCCAACCAATCAATCTCTCCTTTGAGCTCTCAGGGCACAGCATTCATTCGTCGTGGGTACTTATCACATTGCAATGCAATTACTGTGGACAAGAAACACAATTCATTTATCTCTGTATTCCAGGGCTTTGCATAATACCTGGCACATAAAAAAATATTCAAGAAATGTTTGCCGAAGAAGAAATACTAAAAATTTGTTGATGGAAAGGTAAGCAATTTAACATAAGCATTACAATTTAGAATAAGGTACTAGTTCATCAGAAGAAAAATACTACTACAAGCTTATGCCAAGTCGACATTCAATTTCACCCTAAAATAACTCAAGAAGTACCGAGACCTCAGAACTCTGGAACTGAAGGGAAACTTGGAGACAATCTCACCCACCCTCTGCTATACTGATCGGGAAACTGAAGCCCAGAGCTCATCCCAGGTTTGATGACTAGTGAGGGGCAGCACAGAATTCTATCCAGGCCTCCTGACCCCCAGGGTACACCTTCCTCCATTTCACTCTGCTGTCTCTCTAGTTGAAGACCTTGTCTAGTTTACTGTTATCATTTGAGATTAAATTCTACGGTTTAGTCTCAAATAAATATCTTACCCACTTTGGCACAGAAGCAAAAAACAAACAAACCCAAAACAGATTGTTTTGAGAAAACCGTTAGCATGGGTGAACCCACCTGTGTTTATATAGGTCCCTGGAGAATTAATTGGCACTATCTGAAAATTTAGTTTAAAAAAAATACAGATTTAGAAGAAAAATCCTTGCTGCTGTGTTATTTATTTTTAAAAATCACCCTTAATACAATGAAAGTTATTTGCTTTCAAGGGAGAAGCCAGTTATACCACCATAAAACAAGGCCCTGTCCACAAAATCTCATACCAATTGGGCTTTCTCTGTGGAATATTAAAATGTTAAAAGGGAAATGAATGGTAGAAATTTTAGAGTGGGCTTTTAGTTACCCAAAGTCAATGGAATCACCTCAATTTTGTACCTTTAAAATTACCCATCATGAGATTTTATTGTCTACATCCAGATAAACTAGAAACTGGGAGAGTACATCAAACTTGTAGAAATAAAATAAAATTTCATGAAACTTAGTGTTTTTTAGAGAAAGGATATCTAGCGAACCATGTCAGATCATAAATTCCAGCACCACACCATAATATTAAAGTTGAATATTTTTTTAAAAAAATGGTTTGCAGCACTAAAAATAAATTTTATACAATTGGTGTTATTACACAGATAAGTATATGGATGAATGGTCAGAGGGAAAGTTGAGAGAAAATAATGATCAGCATCTAATTTAGCCTCCGTTTTGTTAATAATCAAATACTTACGTATGAATTGTACATGCCGGATTTTTAGCCCCAACCTGTATTGTCACCAGCGGGCGTATGCTCAGTGAACAAGAATTAATGTTCGTATCAGCTCAGGAAAGCACAATTAGGAGAAAACTGCCCCAGGATGATGTTTGCTACAGACACAACATGTGCTCTCTCTTCACTGCTGTTTTGAGAAATGAGCCACAGTACTGTTCTCCTCCGTGAAATTGTACACCTAAGTTACTGCATTCATTAAGCATCCATATGGAAGAAAAGAGGTAAAAGTGTTCATTATTTGAAATTGATGCTAAAGTAGAAAATGTCGAAAACTACAGAAGAATTTCATGTATAAATATAGACTTAGGATATTGAAAAAAGGGGGGAATGTAACTGATCCAGACAAAAGAACCACTTGAAAATGTAAGGCCTTGGACTCAGATCAACACATTTCTAAAACTTAGAAAGCAGAAACCCTGAAAGAGGATTACTTTGAGAATCTGAAAATTTATTATGCATTTGCAATATATTCTGGTCCTAAAACAAGGAGAGAGAGAGAGAGAGAGAGAGAGAGAGAGAGAGAGAGAGAGAGAGAGAGAGAGAGAGAGAGAGAGAGAGAAATAGGTAGGTTTGCACAGAAAGAGATAAAACTGAAATAATAGATCTTTACAAGACCCAAAGAATACACTCATTACTACTTCAGAAACAAAAAGGAGAAAGAAATAGAAAACAGATTAGAATGTAGAAACTGATTAATGAGCAGAATGAAAGCTAATTACAAGGGTAGACGTGCATGATCGCAGCCCAAAAGAACTGAAAGGGCATGAAAGGAAAATCACTCAGTTGTCCCCATCCATGCAAGTTCAACAGAAACACTAGGAAGAAAGGAAAACTGTATCTTAAATATAATATATTTTGATTACCAACTCCTATTTGATAAGTGGCCAAAAGAAGCAATAAATTACTCACCACCAGGGAATAATGAAAACAGGGCTATAAAAAATTCTGAAAGGCAAAACCCAAAGGAGTCAGCAACATGAAGTAGGTGATAAATGAAACCTCCCCTGATTTGTGAATTCTCAAATTAAAGCCTTTGCTAGTGGAATTATTTTTTTTTTAAGATTTTGACAATTATCAACAAATTTATTGAATGTCTGAGTTCATCCTGCAAATAGATTCTTGATAATTGTCTGACTAAATGATTAAAACCATTCTAAACATGACACATCTATTTTTTGTGGGGATAATGAAAAAGGAACAGTGTTCTTTCTCCTTAAAGAGAGAAATCTGGAATGGAAAGTTTGCTAGGTCATCACCATGGTCCCTTTCAGCAGTATTTTAGAAATTTTAAATCTAATACAAAATAAGCCTTACATCTGATCATGTGTAAAAGATCGTATTAGCCAATAAAGTACGGATTTATGTTCACACACTTTTATCATATAAACAAACAAATTTAAGGTCTTCAGAACAGAATGGCTTTTATAAAACATCCCTTTTAACAAAAATGCAGTTTTCAAGAGGCCCTATTTAGAATGGTTTTAGTCATATATTCTTGTGCCAGAGAAATGCTTTTAGAAGCAAGATTTTACTCATGACCATTTTAGTTAAGTTGTAACAGGTACATGAAAATCAAAGACACATTATTCAATTTCTGCTACATCTTCCAGAAACAAACTGAGTTGATGGCCTTTAGAAATCCATGGAGTAAAGCCCAAACAAGATAAAACCTAATGAATATCAGTCCAAAAATGATTGCCAAGGACAGAAAATATTGTTACTGAAACTCAGAGATTCAATAAACTCACATAAATTTACTGCAAAGCCTTGCTCTGGACCCAGCAATATATTTGATTTATTTAGAACATCAGTTGCAAAGCTGTTCAGGTTTTTAAAAACTATCAACTCTTATTTTCCTCTTAGAAAATAAAATGTTGAATAAATTAAATTCAGAACATTTTATGAATCAGCCACATAGTATTTATGGTTTAGAAAACAGTCATGTTCTGCTGAAATAATTTTCAAATGAGAAATATAGACTAAACTGTATTCTCTTCAGTGGTTGAATCTATACTCAGAAAGTTGTGTATCCCAGCAACCGTCTCAAATCCCATTTCCATTGCTGTCAATGCCACCTTAGGGCAGTGTGCTTGGACTTAGGCATCTAGGTGCAATATGGGAAATTTGTTCAAAATGCAGAAACCCCAGGCCTGGGGCGGGGACTGCAAAGGTGATCAGAACTCATCAGCTCTCATGCAAAAGGAACGGAGAATTAATGCATAGATAATAAAGAAGGCACATTAAACTTCGATGTGTTACAGCATTTGAATTCCTTGCATTATTTCAGACCTAATTGCAAAGTCATTCTCTAATGAAGGATACCACACTTTTCTACCAATATTCATAGAATAGGCATTTCTATCAATTTTTAACCCAGGGGTTCAAGAATCTGAAAATGGGTTGCAAGGATATTATTACAAAAGTTTGGAAGAGGCCAGCAGGGTCATCTGTCCAACATCCTGTAGTGAGGAAAGTGAAGCACAGAGAGGTCATGCATGTTACCTTAGGGCAGAAGACCAATTGGAGAGTCAGAGACCAAGCCTTCAGGGTTCTCTCAAGTCATCAAAGTACTTAATGTTCTTTTGTTTTGTTTTGATTTTGTTTTTGTTTTGTGTGTGTGTGTGTGTGTGTGTGTGTGTGTGTGTTTCCTTAGGAAAAGCTGGGAAGTGCTATTCAAAAGATAAATTGCTTTGTAGAGACAGAAGAGAAATTGTACTTTTTCCAGCTCCTACTATAGAATAGATATTGGTCCATTTAGCATGGAAACACGCTGAGGGCTAGTTTATAAGCTTCATGAGATCATTTTCTGGAGCTTGAGTACGTGGTTAATACTCAATGAGTTCAATGTATTCTGTTTAGTCTCAAAATCCCAATTACTAAATCTTTAACAAAATATAAAGTTACTGAACTTATTTTTCAAAGCTGTGTATATTACTCACCAAATTTTCATGCTTTTAAAAAATACTTTGTGGTTTGCTATTTTCAAAATAGAACTGCCACATGGTAGATACTACAAGAAGGTATAAAAATACACACTTAATTAAGAATACATATTGTAATATTAGAAACTTTCCATTCAGTTTATATAATCATAATTATTATGCATGTATGTTAGAATATAATTTTTAATATATAAAGCCATCATAAACTTATAAACAAACCTTTCTTACTGTATTGAATTTTGTTGTTGTTCTCTGTTGTTTAAGACTCTCATTCCCATTCATCACTCTTCTCTACTGAAACTATTTCCCACCAATGGAGAACTCCTTTCCCTAGAGGCTAGTACAGTGACGTGCTGACAGAACACCATTCACTACTTGCTGAATTAATGTTTAAATTGAATTACTATAGCTCACTGTCATCCAAATCTTGTTTTTACCTTATAACTTAGCTCAGGATGTTATTTGATTCTCTTTAATGGTGGGGATTGTCACGTTTTTTAAATAGTCCTACTGTTTCCTAATGGCGGTATTATAAATGTAGGCTTCGTTCTTTTTAAGACTGATATAAGGTAAAGAACGTTATGGCATTTTAACTGTTATTCCTTTTTCTCAGAGAACTGCTGGCTTTTCTATGTGGTGTATCCTTTTTTTTATTTACCTTAAGATTAATTGTAACTTAATATTGGGAAGATTTATAATACATAGAGACATGTTCTTGGGTATCCACGAGGAATTAGTTCCAGGCCCCCATGGATACCAAAATCCAAGGATGCTCAAGTCCCTTATCTAAATGATAGAGCACTTGCATATAACCCACACACATCCTTCTGCCTACTTTAAGCCATCTGTAAAATACTTCTAATACCTAGTACAATGTAAATGCTATGTAAATAGTTGTTATGCTGAGGCATTCAGGGATCACCTTTCCGGAATTCTCTTTCAAATATTTGCAGTTCGACGTTGGTAGAATCCCGGAATTCAGATTTCCTTACAGCCAACTGTATTGGAAAACATCCTTATTTAGGTTATTAATAACTTGCAATAGGTTGCATTAACTCAAAGAAAACAACTTTGCATATCCAATAAGCTGAAGAATAGTGTTAACTGGAAACGTCGTTTACATTAATGTTTGTTTTTAAAATGCCTTTCAGCATGGTGGCTTCTTTGAGAGTTTGTTTCACTGTGCAGTTTCACAAAGTGTCCCATAAAGTAGCGCAGCTCCAGTGAAAAGACCCGGTTGATGAGCAACTACAAATACCTCAGCTTTCCCATTTCCGCTTTGCTCCTTCTGCTCCGCGACAGTTTCAATACCTGCACTGGGCTCCTTCCTGTCTCTGCTGCTTTAAAAAGGACAGGCGCAGCCCTAGCTGGTTTGGCTCAGTGGATAGAGAATCTGCCTGCGACTGAAAGGGTTTGGGGTCATTTCTGGTCAAGGGCACATGCCTTCTGGTTTGGGCTGGATCCCCAGTAGGGGGCATGCAGGAGGCAGCTGATCAATGATGCTCTCATCATTGATGTTTCTCTCTTTCTCTCTCTCTCCTTCTGAAATCAATAAAGATATATTAAAAACAAAAAAGGGTAGACACAGCCTTTGGTACACAATGTCTTTCCTCAGGCCTGACATACATAGAAAATGAGAGAAAATCACTCCTACAACTGGATGCCGAAATAGACAAAAATTCAGATTTTTTCCCCCCATCTGAGTTAAAGGCAATAAGCCAATAAGCATGGTGAGACAGTAAATGGGAACTGACATACATGAGCGATAAACCCCGATTTTCTTCCTGACAATCAATACATAGGGATGGGCTAGGTTTTATACTACAAAAGATCAGAGAATAATAGAATTCGAGCTGTAAGCAACCTTAGGGGCCATCAAGTTTTCAGAACCTTTGATTTTCAAAATAATTGAGGACTCGACCAAAACGTTCATTTTTGATGGATTAAGGTTCAGTTTTGACCAAGCATAAGGCAGAGAATGCAATGGAGGATGGTCACAGGAGGGTTTACAAATGTAATCCTGTGACCCGTTCCTCCCTCACTCGGGAGGACGGAGGGTCAGTTCCCAGCTGGAGGGCTTAGTCCATCTTGGTCCCTCAGCGCAGCGGTCAGCGCTCAGGGTGCTGCCCCCAGCACGCTGCCCAGAAGGCAGCCACTCACTCTGTCCTCAACTTGCCCTGAGCTTGCAGCCAGGTACTCACTAGTGTCAACTACCCTCTCCGTCTTTTGATGAACCTACAGGAACTCCGGTTTTGCCTACGCAGGCCCTTTCCATGTGGTTCTCAAGTGTGGGTCTAGGGGAGTTTTGACAGCTGAATGTGCGGGCAGGAATTCCTTTTCCTTTTCCTAGTCAAACGGGACACAGGTGGATTCTGAAGTTGGCATGCGGGACACTGACCCACCACCGACCCCCTCCTGGGAGCGCGCAGCAACCACGTGGGAAGCGGGTGGCAAAGGTCCCCAGCCCCTTTCCGTTCACCTTCACTCCCGAGACACCAGTGGCAGGTGGGCTGACCCCGCGCTGGGTGCCAATCACCTGCCACAGCTGCAAGGGGCGGTGCGCCCCAGGAAAGCAGGTGATGGAGGGAGGGCGCAGCGGCCAAGCGCCCTATCCTAACTCGGACACCTAGGGGACAGCCTAGAGCCGTCTCCTAACCCGGAGGACAGACTAGAGCCCTATCCTAACCCGGGGGACAGCCTAGGGGACAGCCTAGAGCCCTATCCTAACCCGGGGGACAGCCTAGAGCCCTATCCTAACCCGGGGGACAGCCTAGAGCCCTATCCTAACCCGGGGGACAGCCTAGAGCCCTATCCTAATCCGGGGGACAGCCTAGAGCCGTCTCCTAACCCAGAGGACAGTCTAGAGCCCTATCCTAACCCGGGGGACACCTAGGGGACAGCCTAGAGCCGTCTCCTAACCCCGGCGCGCGAAAAGCACAAAGCACCCCGCTTCTTGGGCCGAGTCCCGAAGCCCGTCGCTCCCCTCCGCACCCCCCCCCCCCCCGCACCTGTTGGGCAGCCTCCCCAAGAGCCTTCCTGCCCAAGTGCTTTGGAAACTGTCCACGGAAACCCAGAGGCCAGGGAATGTGACGGGCGACCGTCATGCAGCCGAGCGGGAGCCCGAATAGCGGACACAGGGGGCCGGGCTTGGCGGGGGTCAGGGATGCCGAGTCCGGCCCCCGCCACCACGGCCGCGCGGCCGGTGCCCAGACGGGGCGGGCGGCGCCGTCGCACTCCGGGCACCGCGCCGGCAGAAGGGGCTCCGGGCGGCCGGACGCACAGCTCGCAGACGGCGGGCAGCGCGCGCCGCGGCCGCCCCCCCGGGGCTGCCCCGCCGACCTCCCGCCCGCCGCCGCCGCCGCTCCCGGTCCGCCCCCGCCGGGCCCCGGCCCCGAGCCCCGCCGGCGCCCGGCGTCCCCGGCCGCGCGGCCCGGCGCCATGGAGCCCGCGCGCCACGCCGACGTCCGGAAGAAGATGGCGGCCGCCCTGGCGGCGGCGGCGGCCTCGCCAGCGCCGCTGACGCCACTGGAGCGCGCCGGCTGGCGGGCGGCGGAGGGCAGCGGCGGCGGCGGCCCGGGCTCCGGCGAGGGGCGGGGCGAGGCGGCAAGGGGGCCGGCCGGGGGCGGAGGCGGCGGCCGGGCGGGCTCCTGGCGGGAGGCGGCGGGGCTGGTGTGCGCGCGGAACATGGCGGGCGTCGGCGACGCGGTGCCGGCAGCGGGCGGCCGTGGCGGCGCGGACGGCCCCGAGCGGGACGGCGGCGGGACGGCGGAGCAGCCGGGCGGCGGGCACGGGCCCCCGGCGGCGCCGCAGCGCACGGAGACGCTGGGCTTCTACGAAAGCGACCGGCGGCGGGAGCGGCGCCGGGGCCGCGCAGGTGAGCGGGCGGCGGGCGGGCGGCGGGCGGGCGGCGCTAGGCCGCGGCGGGGGCGCGGGGCGGGGCCCCCGGGGCGGTGGGCGCGGGGCCGCGGCTCCCGGGGCGGCTGACAGCTCCCGGGCGGGTCCGCCGCGAGCCCGGCAGGTGTGTGGGCGCGGGGGCCACCGCCCTGCGCTCCTCCAGTGAGACCCGGGTCCGAGCGCGGCAGGTCGGCGAGCATCTCCGGGTCCCGGGAGCTCCGGCTGCCGGGCTCCGGGCAGCTGTCAGGCTCCCGCCGCCAAGGTGACTTTTGTTGTGCATTTGAGCGAACTTGAGCCCCAGAAACCTGTTAGCGCGCCCCGCGCCGCGCCCTCCGCAGCCGCCTCTAGCCCCGTGGCTGTGACCGTGAAGTTCGGTACTGTTGCCGGAACCGAAATAGTGAGCGCTCTTCAAAATGTAACCTGTGAACTTTTCCCAAACAGAAACTTATGCCACTTAAAAAAAAAAAAAAAAAATGGCTGCAAAGATGCACTTGCGAACCCTGCTGTCAATGACGGGATTTAAGCATATTGTTGTTATTTCTTGCAGCTGTCGGGTTTTATTCTGGCTTTCAAAGCACGTTTTTAAAAATTGCGTTTGCATGGATGTTGCTGTTGCATAGTAGTCTTAAAAGGAAAAAAAAAACACACAAAAGGTTTTGAGATGTATGTTTCATTGAATGTAGAGGGTTCACAACCTAGTAATTCTTACATAAGTCTGAGTTTTGAACAGCAACCAAACCAGAACTTTGTTAAATTTCTTCCCCCACAAAAAATAGCTTCTGGTGCACAATAAGGGCTTTATTAGCCGTTATTTTCTGCAGTTCATACACATAAGTGTTTAAGTCAGAAGGCTTACGCATTGATGGTAGGGGGGTATTGAAAATGTAGGTTGATCAGGTGAGACCCTGATGGATTTGCTAATTGACAGGGGACATAGGTTAGATTTTGAAGAGGTCCATATCTTTGAAAAATTAAGTACAGACTGTACCCTGTTCAGTTTTTTTTTTGTTTTGTTTTGTTTTTTTTTCAGTTAACCACTTAAAAGTTCTCAACTCTATTTGGCTTAGTCGTCAGTCAAACATTTGCTTGCAAGAGTACTCTCTGAATTGGCAGGGTCTAAGTAAGACAAAGTATTAAATCTCTCAGCTGTCTGTTTACTTACTTCGACTTGACTATTAAAAAGTACTCTGGGCCCTGGATACTCATTTGGTTAGAGCCTCTCCCCTATATGCCAAGGTTGCAAGTTCGATCCCGGGTCAGGGCACATAGAAGAATCAACCAATGAAACATAAAATAAGTGAAACAACAAATGGATGTTTCTCTCTCTCTCTCTCTCTCTCTCTCTCTCTCTCTCTCAATCAATAAATAAATTTAAAAAAGAAAGCACTCTGATGCAAATAGAAATAAATTAGCCAGGTGTCACTATAATTTCTTTAAAATATTTCTGAGTTTCAGGAAAGCCAATATTATAAAAGCCTTTTTTTTATTGTTGTTTCTTTGCATGCACAGAAAATGAAGTTGTCAGGAACCTTTTGATGAGCCAGATGTTGGGGCCCTTGGGGGGAACCCCTAACACCCCTTGCCTGGCCCTTGCTGGATGGGTCTGGGTGCCCATGGACTTTCATAGACTTCATCACACCACACACCCATTCTTCATTAACATGGGTTACTGAGCAGGGTTTCCTTAACATGTTTGAAGCTGGGCTTTTAACCCATAGTTGCAAAAAGTCGTTATCAGGGAACAGGCTCAGCTTTAGTCGGTGGGTGATCCTTGTTTCCCCAACTCCCTGACTTATGTGTGAGGAGAGACGACAGTGGCAGCACTTGGGGATCGGGACTTAGGTGAGAACCCCAGGAATTTTTCAGCTGGAGTTACCAGCCGGTGCTGGTCCATCTGGGCCTCCTGGCGGGCCCCTATTCTTCCTCCCATGTTTGTTTTTGCTTTGCCTGTCACACAGCTGTTGCTACTGCAGGTGCCCACCCTCTAACTCAGGTGCCACATTGGTTGGAGACATCCCCCCTGGAGATGAGAATTCTTCCAGCACCCTTAAACGCCCAGGCTGCAAGCAGCCTCTGCATTCACCCTGACCCTCCAGCATTGCTCCCTTCCTCTGCTGGGTAACCTTTCCTTGTCTTCTGTCCAGAATTAGAAAACTGCCCGAGGGGCTGGCTTGGGCCGCTCAGCCTTTGGGCAGCACCACCTAGCTCCTGTGAGAAGCATTTCTCCCAGAATCAGCAGTCTTCCCAGCCGAGGGGCTTGCACAGACGGTGTTGCTTAGTTATTTTTTATGTTCTGGTGCTGCCTCTGATTCCCTAGTGCCCTCTCCCCAAACTAGAGCAGCCTTTGTCTTTCCTTTGGTGTCTTGGGGACCTGACCACCAGTGAGTTGCAAAGTCCCCTTTAGCCTTTCTCCCAAGGAATTAGGGCTCTTATAAATGAAGATGTTTGTTGGCCTGTCCTAAGACCCTAGGACTCCATAAATGAATATACAGATTAGGTGCTTATCCAAACCACCCCCTGTCAGAGGGGAATAATGCAAAACATGGTGTTTGATATTCACTTTTTGAAAATACCTGTCCTTATTAATGTATGTGTATAGAAGATAAATGTGACTATTTTGGTGTATACACTGCTGTATGTATATACCTGCACGTGTGTCCACATTAAGCCTATGCTTTGCTTTTGTTTGTCTTTTCAAGCTCTCTTAATCACTTGGTTCTCTGAACTTCCTTTTTAGCTTATGTGTTGCCTAGCATTGGACTGAAACTTACACCTTAACTAATACTTATACCCTAACATAGTGAGAAGTTGCTATCCTCTCCTCATTCCTGTTTCATGCTCTCAGAGTGATCATTGGGTATTCCACATGGCCTTGAGTGGTCGCCGGTCTTGGGCTCTGGGTATAGTGGTCACCAGGAACTGCAGATTCAGCTCATCTGCCTTATTTTCTTCCTCCCTTAAAAAGAATGCCAACTGCTATTGTCCTTTTTTGAAAAACATTTAACTGCCTCATTGAATGACAAAAAGAGGAAGTAATAGACAAGTGAAAATATGACTAATGATCCTTTTCCTACTTGATTGGGACAAGACCTCCTTAGTGCGAATGTTACAAAACATGAGGCAGGTTCTATCTCACCAGCATGGTTGTAACAAGTAGACTGTTAATATAGTTATACAGATAACTGTTAGAAATGAAGAGGGGACATTTTTTTATGGCCCTAGAACTTTACTGTTGTCCTTTTTGATGTAAGACCAGATAGTAAATACATTTTACCATGTTTTTATGCTTGTTCCCCACTTAACTCATCTGTAAAAGCTCTAAATGGGAGAGTTTCTGCATGGCCATAGTCGCACTTAGGAATCTAGGTCTAGCAAGTCAACCTTGGACTCAGAATTAGGCAATCTGTTCTTGGCTCAGCTCTGTTGTTGAATTGCCTTGTAGACTCCAGGCTTGCCTAATGCACTTGGCCGTGTTTCATAACGCCACGGCTAAACAGTGTCTGAAGTGTCTCAGTGGCTGCAGTGACCATGGAGACTTAACGTAGACATGGTGTAAAATGAGTGTAACACCTGCTGGGGAGGATGAGACAGCACCTGTAGGATGCAGGTGTCGGAGTTTGTGTAGGGACGGGTATTGCTTATAAAACAGGAGTCTGAAGTAAGGGGTGGGTAGGCAGTATTGTTTCTGATTGTAATAGTACTGTGGGGCCGTTCTTTCCCTTTTTAAATGGTGACTTCACTTCTGCTTAAGCTTGTCACCATCTGTTTTGCTTCTCTTCTCTGCCTTTACCCAATATAGACCTCTAGGCAGGAAAAAAGACTCAAACCCAGAAAACCAATTGATCTTTTTTAGCAACTCCCACGAAAGATTTCTAGTGGGACAGAGATTTTTACTGTTCATATTTCCTGTGCCTTATATTTTATGTAATTAAAAACTTCAGCTTTTCTTATAAATAACATTTTTATTAAAATATAATTTCATTTAGCCGGTCCTCATCCTCCTTAGAATATCTTACATAGTATCTCTGTGGCCCCAGACTCACCCTAATGGATGATTAAAGGCTATGATTCTGAAATTATGCTCCAGAATCAATGCTTGGTTTCTCATTTACAAAGAAAAATGAGAGTAACTATAAAACTGGCTGGGAAATTACTTGGAGTAACCACAACCCTGATACAGATAAGGTAAAATTAACTTCTCTTCTGACACACTAGGCTCTGCTTTAAAACTCTCTCTTGCTTTCCCTAACTAGTACGTGTAAACTAAACAAGCAGTGAGAAGTTTTTCATTTTGGTCTTTGACCAGGTCAATATCTTGGCTTTTTTAAATGTGTAACTTCGGCCCTCGCAGCTCATTTGTGGCCCAATTTGGGGAATGCTTGCATGAAAGAGGTCTTTGGAAAGACTATATAGCATTGAATGTCAGAATAATGATATTAACAAATTTTCTACCTCTTTCTTCCCACAATATAAACAGTTAGAGGGTCTTAAAACTCGAATGGTACCTTTACAGCATTTGACTTCAGAAGGCAGAATTGCAGTTGTGTTGATTCCTGGTTTGCCTTATTCAAGGGTGTGCCTCTATATTGTGTAATAAACTTACATTTAATATTTTAGTGTAATCTTAGTAAAGTTTATTCAAGTTTTACATTATTTAAGACTGTGGAAAGTTGTATGTTTCATAATATTTTCCTAACAGTTAACCAGTATTACTTTCCAATTTTTTAATGGTCAGTTCTATTTTAAGAAAGATATATTTAGACATACTACTGAACATATAAATATATGTGGTTACTCATTACTTTTAATTAATACTTTCCCATCCTGGCTTATTTCTAAAACAAGCTACCTCAGTAGATAACTAAAAGATAATACTTCTTTTAGGGAAGAGGGAGAAGCAATGTTTTCTATACTTTTTCTCAAAGATACTAGATCATAGAGCATTTCTGTGGTAGGAGATGAATATTGGACAAATTGAAATGGATTTATGATTGGTATTATTTTCCTTACATTAAATATTCAAAATGGAACAAAACTTATTTCTTCTAACGTAGAAGCACTTGTTTATATTTTACAATTAAATAGTAAAACACTTCTATTTTAAAGAGACTTACTGAATGGTATTTCTTCATGGTGAGAATTAGATAAATGAACTAAAGTTGGTTGACATCTAAAAAGTTAAGTTAGTGTTCAGAATATAAACAGTTATTATTTTACTTTGGAAAAGAGTTTGCTCTTAAAATATAAAGGCAGATGTTGAGTACAGCAGATGCGAGTGACCCTTTTGCTCAGAAGAAGTGAAATGTCATCACAGAATGGAAAAAGGTACACTGGCTACCTTGAAGAGTGGCGCCCACAGGTAAAAGAACAGCAGCCTTCCTACGTAACTGGTCAAGCAGCTATACCCAGGAGCACAGGACAGGTGAGTGCAGGCAAGCCTGTAGAATGCTAACAATGCCTAAAAACCAAAACAACACAGAAATACTGTCACAGAGCTACATTGATACGGAAGATTAAGTAGCATCCTGTAAAATATGACCAGGGCTGGGGGATAGGTGGGCGTGGGCTGACAACGCAGCAGGCGGGCTAACACAGTCCCCTTCCTCGGTATGAGACACAGGGCTCTTTCTGATGGCTGAAGCCAGAGTAGTACTAGTTATCTTCTCTCGTAAGGTTGTCAGATGACAGATGATAATTGTACAGAGTAGAGAGCTCACTGGGCTTGCAATGCAAAGACCTAGGTTCTGTTCCCAGCTTTCCCCTTAACTTTTCAGTGACTTTGGACCAGTTTCTGTGAGCCTCAGTTTCTTGGTTTACAAAATGTGAGCACCGTTATCTGCCCTCTTCAGCTCTCAGAACTGTGAGGATTTTATGAGGTAGTATGTGCAAGATCTTCATAAACTGTCTCTTGCCATAGAGGGAGGATCCTAATCCTTAAATGGGGCCAGTTCTCCAGGAGGGTGGGAGAAGGAAGTGAGATAAAGCTTTTGGAACATTTTGCCCTGTGAAACGTAGTTCTTTTATTAGTACTGCTTTAAAGGTATCTTGTAAAACAATTCCCCAGCCCATTAGTATGGTGTGAATTGTACACAAACACTACCCTTGGATTCAGAACCGCCCGGGTTCTGGATATTGGGGAGATTCAGATACATGGTACCTGCTTCAGAAAGCTCCAGGCTGTCAAGGAGCCAGCAAGTTAGCAGTGTAACTTAGAAGCAAACCCACGGCTACAGGAGCACAGAAAAGGGAGGACGTCCCAGTTTTCCAGAAAGCACCATGGCCTGTTTACAAAAGCACTTAAGACAACGATAGTCGAAAGAATCCAGTGCCAAAAAGCCCACGCTTTAAGGATAGACTGATTTTGAATTCTGGCTCCACCACTTACTCCTGTGTGACGCTGGAGGCTTCCTTAACCTGTCTGTGCCTTGGTTTCGTCATGTACAAAATGGACATCACAATAGAACCTGTCTCATAATTTTGAGAGCTCTGCGCTCAAAACATATTTTTATCGTTTGATTTTTAAGGGCTTACTTTAAAATTCCCCCTTGTGGAATGTAGATTGGTGTTTATAACTAAAATCCCTGCATTTCTAGAGGTGGAATCCTGACACAACAGTTTTCGTATTTATTTATAATATAGTGAAAACACTTTCATAGGTTTATATTGTAAAACTGCTTTACAGAAAAGTAGTTACGCAGGTCATACAGTTGTGCAATATACTTGTTTGTCAGATTACCTTTTATCCATGGAAACAGGATTGCAGAAGTAGCATCAGTAAACATTAGGTAACCACCAGCTAGAATTGGTTAATGTACAGATCTTGTGAAATTAATAGTAAGTGGTTCAAGACATTGTGTCATGCTTTGTGATTCTCATATGCTTTCACGTAAACCCTCTCTCAGCCCTTCAGCCCCCCGGTGTGGAAGGCAGGCAGGTGGCAGGCGTAAGCTGCTCTCAGCCTCGGTTTCTGCTCTGAGGCTTGAGGAGGGTCCCAGGACAAGTGTGCCCAGAGCTGGCGCCAGGACCCTTCCTCTGGCTTTGGTCCCCTGGTGGTTCCGGTGGATCCTAACAAAACGCTTCTAAAGGCTCAGGCAGCTGCCGTCATCAGGGGAAACATCATGTGGAGGAGAATTTCTGAATGAACAAGGGTATAGTTATCTCAGTCTTTGAATGTAATTTGCTTTTATAGATTGAAAATTGTGCGATAACCTGTTTCTATATCTCCTTAATGTGGCTGACATACTGGTGCCTTCCCAGCGTCCCTCCCTGCACCTCCTGTGGATAATGCAGTCTCGCCTGCTGCACCCCAGGGCCTTCACTGCCTGTGACAGCGTCATGGCAACTGCCCTTTTAGGGGTGGAGGTTCAGGTACCTGTCAGGCCACCTTGACAGTCACTTAGACACAGAGGAGGAGCTCCTCATCTTCAATGGCTGCTGTGTCCAGAGAGGCACCAGGAGCTTCCCACGCTTTCCCTGCCTATTTACCCCCCACCCCCCACCCCCACCCCTTTCTCAGAACAGCTCTGACTTGGTCACTAGCGCTCTTCTCGAGGATCTGGTGTCTCGGCCTTTGCCATTTCTGATTTCCAATTTTGTTTCTCTTCTCGGCCACACATCTCTGTGGCTTGCCTTCCTCTTCTCTGATTTACATGTTATTTTAGCAAAGCCTTTGTTGAGCACCTATTACGTGCTATGCCCCGAGGATGCAAAAGTAAGGGAGAAAGCCAGACAGGAAAATGAGTGTAATAGGGCGCAGGGAAGCACAGGCAAGGGTGGTGCCTGGGCACCGAGCGGGGTAGGATGGTTCACCTGGAGACTCGGGAGCATCCTCCCAGAACAGGCGTGGCCGTGCCTGTTCACCTGTAGGAAACTGGGAGGGAATCTCAGGCCAACGAAGAGTGGGAGCCAACTGACATGTTTTCAAGAAATGAAAAGTGGTGTAACTGGAGATTTGTGACCTAGAGATCCAGGGTGTGCAGGTGCGAGGCACGGCTGGAAAGATAGCCAGGGGCCAAGCTGTAAGGGATCTGGTGTCCTCGCTGAGGTGTGGGACCTTAGCTAGAGGTAATGAAGAGCCAGAGAGCCAGGCGCGAAGGCTGTCCCTGGTGAGTGAGCCTGCTGACTCGCTGCTAGGCCAAGCCAGGGCTGAAGGGGGGTAGATGGGAAGATGGGCATGCATTAGGAAGCTCTCGCAGTAACATGGAGAGAGAGGATGAGGACCAACAGCTGGAGTGTGGAAAGGAGGGGAAGTTCAGTGTTTCAGAGCAAGAATCAGCAGGGCTTGGTGAGAGGAGAGAGGCCGAGGCACGTCAGCTTCTAGCGTAGAACTGCCTGCTGGTGCCATGAGCTAAAGTCGGGCTGTAGGCAGGGGAGTAGTGGGGAGGGTCCTGGCTCCGTTTTGCAGGGTAAAGGAGTGTGGACTTCCAGGCGGAGTTGCCCAGGACCGATTGGAAACATGGGTCCAGGCTCAGGAGTCAGAGCTAAAGAAATGGTGACTTTAGGGTTGAGATGATGGTTAGAACCTCAGACTGTCCCCGGAGCGTATGTATAGGGGAAAAGAAAAGAAAAAGAGAAGGTAACTGAGGACACATCAGAGAAACCAGCCTGAAAGGATGGCCAGCGTGTTACTGGGACTCACGTTGGGTGTAGTGAATGTAGGAGTAGGGACACCTGTCCCGGGGCAGAGGCTGCTTGGATTCCCGTGTCATGACTCAGAGCTCACTGGCACCTGTGTGCAGGTGCCGTCTCTTCTGTTCTCTGTGTCCCATTGCTTCTTGGTTTTTACTTGAAACACCCAGTACTTATCGATACGAGCCAATCAGGACAGTCTTTCTTTCTAATTGGAAATCTGACCGAATGGAGTGTGGGTATAATTTTTGCTCTTTCACCAGTTTTGGCTGTTCTTGTTCGTAGCTCAGAAGCCTTTCTTATCCTAGCCTTCAGACAGCAGATCTTGTTCTGGTTTTAGCCAGCCGACAACAGATTGGAAAGTTCTCACCAAAAGTTTTACTCCACATGGACCTGGGCCTTTTAATGGGATGTCTGGTTGTCCATGGCTTCAGCTGTACGCATGCTGAGAGTCTGATGCTCGGGGCCTCTGAGGATCCTTCGCTGGGCTGGAGTTACCTTTCATGGTATCACCAACTCCTCAAACAGATTATGAATCCAATATTTAAAGAAATGTGTGTGTGTGTGTGTGTGTGTGTGTGGTGTGTGTGTATGTATAATACTGGGGGAGGGGGGGCGTTAACATCTAAACATAAGCAAGCCACCTGACTTGATGCCTAAAGAACTAGCCATCAGTTCCCGTGCTGGAGGAAGTAAGCTATCTTAGGCCTGTTGACATAGTAGGCCTGCCTCTGAGTCTTCCTAGGGGCATTGCAAGGGTCTTTTTGACTATAAATGCATGCAGACCTTACATAGGATGCAACTTCTTAATTAGAAAAAACAGACACGAAATCACCTCCTCTAGTTGTAATTTTCGGGAGGGGACACCACTACTGCATTTGGTGAGAGGACCAGAAGGCCAGCTCAGAGCAGAGAGGGCAGTTTGAAACCTTTGGTATCCTGAGTTCTGGCAGAGAGTTGGGCCTCCCCAGGAGAAGGAGTGGGAATGTCCGTGGAGTCAGGTGCTGAGAGGTCCAGGAGGCGACGGGCCGGGAGGGAGTGTGACAGGTTGGAAATAGCTGAGATCAAGCATTACCAGCTTGGCTTCTTGTCTCTAGTCGGTCAGCTGTAGCCAAGTGGGAAATCCCAGCCTCCCCTGGCCTGATCACCTCATCGGAGGCGAGAAGACTCGGGCTGTGTTAGCTGTGGAGGGACAGAGGAAACAGGTGGCAAATTAAAGAGCCAAGGAAAGGGAGGTCTTTCAGATCTGGTTGAAGTTCTGCTTGGTATGACTGACTATTGTAGGGGTTTGGTACGAGCCAGCCCAAGATGTACCTCAGTAGTATGGGGATTATTCTGGGCTAAAGGCAACCAAGATCCTGTGGGCTCAATAGAAACTTCTGCCACCCCTACCCCCACCCCCACCCAAATATCTAGAACAGCGGTTCTCAACCTGTGGGTCGCGACCCCTTTGGCGGTCGAACGACCCTTTCACAGGGGTCGCCTAAGACCATCCTGCATATTAGATATTTACATTATGATTCATAACAGTAGCAACATTACAGTTATGAAGTAGCAACAAAAATAATTTTATGGTTGGGTCATAACATGAGGAACTGTATTTAAAGGGCCAGAAGGTTGAGAACCACTGATCTAGAAGAATTTAAATTAGGGGCCTGGCCCATGATAAGAGTTAACACCAGAAGTAACTTTTTTACCTATATACATGGCAGGGCAAACTCATAATTACTGAACTCGGGCAGCTACCTTCTGAAGCCCCAAGGTGCCTAACCTGAACCCTAGCTCAGAATGTCATGGATACCCTATTTTCCCTTTTCGTCTCTGAACCTCTCATGTATGTGGGGGTTCCCACACATGTGTATGTAATTGAATTTGGTCACTTTCTCTTACTAATCTGCCTCCTGTTTATTAGATCATTAGACCAGCTGATAGAACCTGGGGGTAGGGGAGCTTCTTCCTCCCCTGCACCATGGGTAGCATCCTGTGTAAGCCTTCACCTAGCAATCGATGGACACTTTTGCAGGATCTCTGAGGCTGAGGTTACACCAGTATCCATGTAGTTCACCCAGGATAGTTCTTGGACTGAAGCAATGCCTGTTAGATGACTTGACTTCCTTTAAAAACAAACAAACATATATATATATATATATACATATAGATAGATATATATATGTGTGTGTGTGTATATGTGTGTATATACATATATGTACATATATGTATATCTCCATGCCATATTTACTGTGTGTATGTGTGTGTGTGTGTGTGTGTGTATATATATATTTTGACTGTATTCTTACCTGCCTTCATAGTTCTATGTAACCTATAAGACACAGGACTGGGCTCTTGCAAAACACTTTTCAGACTATTCTGGCTCATAGTAATTGTCTCTTCTGTATTCCTGTGGAATTTTCAGTTTATACCACACAGGGAAGCAGTTTTCTCAGCAGTCTTTGCTAATGATTTATGTATAGTTCAGCTTTGGGCACAGAATTATAGATGACTTTGTTTTATTCTTTCATCATCGTTTTATATATGTATGACCTATGGCCCCAGCTAGCATATAAGTTCCTTGATAAATACTGTTCTCTTGTTTTGTGTCATTTTCTTTTCCTGTAGAGCTTTCATTGTTGAGGTTCCTCAGTGCTGAACTAACAAGAGGGTACTTCCTTGAACATAATGAGGCCAAGTACACAGAAAGAAGAGAAAGAGTGTACACTTGTATGCGAATACCAAGAGAATTGGAAAAGGTACCTTTTTTTTCTATTACCAGACATCATTTTGAAAGTTATGTCAATGTGCTAATCATACAAAAAAAAAATAATGAACAGTTTGAGTTGAGTTTTTAAATATTTGGAAATAATTAAATATATTGGGGGAGTAGGATAAAGAAAGAGGCTTTAAAGAGTATATTTTTAGTGTGAGATCCAATGATTCTTAACTTTGTTTCTTAGTAAACTCATCCTATTTCCATGTGTGTCCCATCCAAATAACCTTTTCCAAGGAATTAATCTCCACTTATTCTGTTAGTTCTCTTCAATTTTGTTTTATTAGAAACAGTTCTTTTTTCCATTCAGCATAATAAATTATTTAATGTCAGCCTTCTTTAAGGTTTTAGTTTCTCAGACAGCCTTCATATTTAAAAACATAAATTATAGTCTCTTCAAGAAAAAGGTGGTTCATTTGCCTTCATCACAGAAAATATCACATCATAGGTTGGCATAGTTATAACAGCTCCGTGTCTATACACACCATGTTCCCTCGATTGTGTCTCAGTCTGTCTAGACCAGTCAGATGTGGCAGGAAGCTACTCTCCTCTACATTGCTAGAGGAGGCTGGCGACTCTGAGCACTTCCACATTTCTTGCTAGAAAGAAAGAAGAAATAATTTAGCTTCAGCTATATTAAAACATGTTTTCATAGTTTTATAGTAACACTAGAGGCCCAGTGCATGAAATTCATGCACGCGTAGGGTCCCTAGTGACAGTCAGCTGCCGGCTGGGCCTTCCTTCATTCCACACCACCCCCTGGTGGTCATGCCAGCTGGGCCTTCCTTCATTCCACACCACCCCCTGGTGGTCAGCACACATCGTAGCGAGCGATCGAACTCCAGGTCTCAAGTTGAACTCTGGAGGAGACACTTTGCATATTAGGCTTTTATATATATATAGATTCAACTTAAAATATTTCAGTCACTTCCTTAGAACCGTATTATCTGTTCCAGTGGCTGTCAGAAGAGTGTTGTTGGTTTGTTTTATCACATATAATAATGGCAAGAGGTGTGGTAGGCAGTGAGAAGCGAGGATCAGCTGGTTTGGCTGATGCTCTTTTTTTTTATGACTGTCCATCAGTTGGGTAGAAGGGTGAGTCAGGTGTAGAGTGACAACTTGAGAAATGTTGCTTCACATAGGTTCTTGGTGGCATGTCACATGCTGAAGTTTTAGGAAGTTCCGTGTTGGGAAGATCGGAGAGCTAGGTTACCAGCAAAGATTTTGGGAGAGAACACACATGACAGTGCAGTTCTGTGTTACCCTAGGTCAGGATCAGTGAATGCGCTTGGTTTATTTGTTCTAGGGAGTTCTCGGGTCCCCAGGGGAGCCGAGGGCCTGGAGGACGAGAAGGGAGGTGAAGGGGTGTGCGGGCGCGCTCTGCAGCAGCCTCCTCTTGCAGCAGCGCCTTTGTTCTGTATATTGGAGTTTATGTAAGATTTTCTTAGGGGTGGAGGATAATGTTTCTTATGCTTGCAAAAAGAAACATTAAACTAATTCTTGGATCTTTCTTAGAACACTTTAAAAAACTTGCTTTTCAAAGCTCGCTTCTTTCCTCTAGTAATAAGCTGTGAGGTGGAAATGTGTGGACATACTGCAGAGGCCGCTGGAGGGAGGGTCTGCTGGGCCATGTTCTTGTCAGGACAGCGTTGGCCCGTTGCCCAGCCACAGGCAGTTTACCCGCCTGCTTTCTGCAGGGAAGTGGTTTCTTCCACCCGGTGGAGCAGATCTGGACTCTGTTCTTCTCTGGGGAGAACACAGGGATTGGCCTGTAGCCACAGCCAGGCCAGGGACACACCCAGGGGACTGCTTCAGAGCGGGGAGGTGTCTGTCTGTCGGACCCTGTCTTACCCCTCCTGTGACACAAATAATGAGCAGTGACAGCCTCCCTTTATAATTCTATCACCTCATCAGAGGCAGTTCAATACACATCATTCTCTCGTCTTTATTGGTAACATTGAAATAACAAGCAAGTTTTTTAGTAGATTTCTCGTAGAAACGTATAAGCATTTCATGTTTGTTATTGTGAATATTAAGTTGTCTTCTGGGGAAAATGCCTACAGGTCTTGATAAGACTAAAGTATAAATCAGTGTTTTTCAAACTGTACTCCATGACAAAACCACTGATGGGTAACCCATATGTATGGATTTTTTTTTTTTTTTTTAAGAAAAGAATAGAAGCATTAGAGCACATTGCCTATACTAAGGGTATTTTGTGTGTGTGTGTGTGTGTGTGAAACTTTGGTTTCATTTGTATGTATGTAAAATGTAGAATGTCAGGAAAGTTGAATTAATACTGTTCATGCACAGTTGTCATAACTTTCTAACCCTGCTTCCCATGAAGGAGGGTGTTGGTGTTAGGCCTATTTGGGAAAATTTGATTTAGTCTCTTAGAGCAACACTCTAGAAGCTTTATTGTTTAAAATGCAGGAAAAGAAGTCATACATTTCAGTTCAAGGCATTCTTCACTTCTAAGACTAAGGGAAACCTAGAGTGGAGGTAGATTTCAGTTTAACTTCAGGCTTACATATCTCTCCTAACCATGAATGATACCCCTGTGGCCCTTATTTTCTATGAATAGTGTTTCACCTCGGGCTTTCTTTATAAGAGCTGGGAGAATATCTAGACATTCATGTTAATCTAAATTAGGTTTCCTTTGTGGTTGCATTGTCTATTCCAATACATAACACCTTACTCATTTTTGTTCTTGTTTTCAGTAAACGTTATGACATTTTCTCCTAGCCTTTGGAGGGAGAGACACTTGATTACAGAGCGCTTTGCTTCCACAAGGGTTGCACGCATGGTACTATAAAACATGTAACTAATGTTTGTACTTTCAAAAGAAGAGAAAGATCAATATCTCTTACTGAACCTGCTTACTAATGTAAAAAAATCCCAGATTTTTGTCCAAGGGCTAATTTTGTCATCTGTATGAATCTAAAATTGCAGCAAATGGTAAAAAAAAAAAAAAAAAAAAAAAAAAATCACAGTATTTTCTAAAATTACCTCATATATATAAATGCTAATGTAGAGAAATAATAGATCACTTATTCATTTATTTGTTTATTTTCCTGGTCTTTGATTTGAATACTTACTATGTTCCAGGTACTTTTACAGTGAGGAAGGACTTGTGAAGGTAATTGGCAAGGTGATGAGAAAAAGAGGTAGATTTTGTCCGTGCATTGTAGGGCCTATGAGTGTGTGTGTGTGTGGGGGGTGGGGGGGAATCTGTGAGGTACACACAGGAAAGGACAGGTACACTGGAAGGACAGGCTGGATCCAGGCTGGTGAAGCTAAGGAGATTAGACTGGCTTTGGGAGGACTGTTAAAATAGGTTTCTTTCTTTCTTTCTTTTTTTTTTTTTTTTTACAGAGAGCAAGGGAGAGGGAGAGAGAGTTAGAAACATTGATGAGAGAGAAACATCGATCAGCTGCCTCCTGCACACCTCCTACTGGGGATGTGCCTGCAACCAAGGTACATGCCCTTGACAGGAATCGAACCTGGGACCCTTGAGTCTGCAGGCTGACGCTCTTTCCACTGAGCCAAACCGGTTAGGGCTAAAATAGATTTCTTTGGCGTACTTTGAGCTGTGTATAAAACAGAATACTAACAGTTAGCTATGTATGTAATAGGATACCTAACCGTGGCTTAAATAAATAAGATTTTTTTTTTTTTAGCAAGTCTCAAGGAAGGAGGTCTCAATTGGTCCAGTAGATTAATGAAGCCAGCATGGACCAAATCTTTTTGATCCCTCTACCAGTATTTTGCCATCGTTGGCAAATTGGCTTTTGGTCCTCTTGCTCGTTGCAGCCTCAGGCATCACATCTGCATGATAAGCAGAAAGAAGAGATGGACAGTCCCCTCTCTGACTGTTCCTTTTATAAAGAATTAAAAGCTTTCCCAGAAGTGCCCAGCAGACTTCCTTCTGCTTGTATCTTACTGGCCAAGCTGAGTTATACATTCGTCCCCAGCTGCATGGGACACAAGGGCAGTAAGTGCTCTGCTTTGCCAGCAAAAGGAGAACCGATTGAGGGTGGTAATCGGATTAGCCACCTCTCAGAGCTATGCTTCTGAAAAATTAGTATAGCAGTGTTCAACATGGATTAAAAGAAGCAAGAAGATCTCAAGATCTCACCATGTGCATATCCTTCTTCAAATGAAAATCCATTGATTGATTTACCTTTAAGAAATTTATTCCTCATATTAATTATATGTCAGGTGTAGGTTGTGATTAATACGAAGCCTTTTCTCAGAATTACTTATTTTCTGTGATTATGTGTGTTTATGTAACCTTGCCTGTCATAAAAGTTAAAATTAAAATACATTTTTGAATTTTTTTTACATTGTAATTCTATGCTTTTTGGCAATCCCTTATTGCTATTATGCTTTGTATATTATAGTTACTTAATACATTTTTTAAAATTGAATTCAGCTAATTAGTCTAAATGCAATTATTTAGCTGTCTTAAGAATCTAGTGAATTTTTATTTTTAACTTTAAGTTTGTCAGATTGAAGATATAGGTATTGCTGTAGGTATAGAATATTGTTGTTTTTAGGCATAGGCTATTATTATTGAAAGAGAGAAAGGTTACTGTCACACAGGGGAGTATTTGTGGTAAAGATTCAATACCCTTCGCTTCTCATCTCAGGTCTGCAGGGCATAGCCAAGTGATCCAGTCGAGCCTGGAACCTCCTTTGGCTTTGACTTCATCTAAAATTAGAAGGTTGAACTAAGTCATCTCAGAAGGGCTGATGATTGCATATGAGAAACAGGAGAAATGGGGTGCATGGAGAGACCCCAGAAAGCGGTGTTACATAAAAGTGAAGGAACTTCGTTCTGCTTGTTTGAGGGTCAGAGAAGATAACATTTAGGAAAAATAATTGTAAAAGTTCCTTTCAAACTAATGGATTTAATGACAATGTCATATAAAGCCTTTTTGTTGTTTCTCACCGTGAGGTATGTGTTAAGAAAGTGTAGTCATGGCCATTGTCTCACCCTGGTTCAGCAAACAGCCCTTGGATTTCCTTGTGAAACTAATAAAGGGCTTACGCAGACCCACGTTGGTGGCAGAGACGCTTGGGCATCCTGCTCGGTTTCTAATTTCATGAAAACATGTTTGGGGGCTCCGTCCTTCTAAGTTCTTCTCATGGTGTGGCCCTCTTTTGTTACACACCCTGACTCGGATGTCCTGCCACACAGCTGCTGAGAAGCAGGAAAGGGTGGGGACCTGCCCAGCTCACCCTCTCAACTGCCTTGTCTGGTAGTCCTCCCTTCCCCTCGGAGGCTTGGCGCCCCCTGCTGGTAGAGGTGGTGACAGCAGCTTCCATATTCCTCCTGCAGGCAGGGCACAGGGCCAGTGGCAGCAGCACAGAAGCCCCCTCCAGAAACCGGTTTAAAGGTGATGGGGGAGTGGCTCGGGGCATCCAGGGCCTCCTTGGCCTAGTGTAGGCCCTGCTACCTACTGGGCACATAGGACTCATCAGATGGTTCTAGGGCCAGCCAGCCGTGACTTCCACCCCATTCACTGATATGTTTAAAGGACAGTTTGTGAACTTGGCACTGTGGGGCGATGTTTATATTTTTGAATCAGTAACTTACTTCTGTCACTTCAGCTTTGAAAACAGCCTTAAATCTCCTGTCTTCCCATTTGCTGTATCAGGCCGTTGTGAGCTGTCACTCAAACTGTGTTATTGTCCTTAGCTGTTGTTCCTGCTTGCACGCAGTCTGCCTTAATGCTCCTTGCTGACTGCTCCCTGAAAAGGAGACTTGTGCCTGTGATGGCAGCTACAGTAAAGACCTCGCATCCTCAGTGAGACTCAGACGTGCCATGGGGTCCCGAGAGCACAGCCAGCCTCCTGCCCGCTCCAACCTCTCAGCAGGAGCGCACAGCCCTGCCTGTCCCTGCCACACACCAGGGAAAGGTCCTTGCCTCCAGGGTTGTTGGGAGGATTAAATAAATTAATGTGGGTCCAGTGCTTACAAAATAACTGTATTCAAACGTGGATTGGAATTAAGAGAAGCAAGAAAATCTCAGGACCTTTCATGTGCATAGTGAAGGGGACCAGAATTTTGCCACCCCAAAATTGTCCCTTTTGGGATATTGGTTTTAAGCTGATTATTCAAAAACAGAAGACTCAGAAAGAACCTGTGGCCTTTCTCCTTTCCTGCTTAAGAGATTCAGAAAAGGCCTGTTCCAGGAAGGAAATCGCAACACCGTCACCTTAGCAGTAGATAGGAAGGCTGCAGGCAGGGGCCTGGTAGATAGACATCCCCTCTACCCCCATTGTTTCTGGGTTGCAGAGCAAGAATTTGCCCACACATGTGTCCCACTCTTCCTCAGCTACCTGTAAAATGCTTGTTTCCTTTGAAATCTCAGGCTTCTGCTCCCTTTCTCCTTTGTCCATAGTGGCCTCTAAACCTAAACTCCCCAGTCCGTTTCAGGTCTCATATCCTGCGAAACGCCCCTCCCCCCCAGCATATACATTGGTGATGAACGTACATTTTCTCCTGTTAATCTGCCTCTGTCAATTTGAATCAGCCAGAAGAACTTAGAAGGTGGGAGGAAAAGTAGTTTTTTGGCCCCATAATAGTTTTTCCACATATTAACATCTTAAATTGATTTTTTGTGTTAAATATATGTCAGATATAAGTTGTAATTATTGTCAAGTCTTTTATCAACATTACTTTGTTTTCCATGGTTACATATGTTTTTGTAACCTGGCCTATCATAAAAGTACCTGGTTCGAGGTAATCCCTTTGTTCATCATCGCCTAGAGCAGTGGTTCTCAACCTTCCTAATGCCGCAACCCTTTAATACAGTTCCTCATGTTGTGGTGACCCCCAATTTCATTGTTACAAATTGAACATAATTAAAGCATAGTGATTAATCGCAAAAACAATATGTAATTATATATGTGTTTTCCGATGGTCTTAGGCGACTCCTCTGAAAGGGTCGTTCGACCCCCAAAGGGGTTGCGACCTACAGGTTGAGAACCGCTGGCCTAGAGTATAAACTTCCTGGGGACATGAATTTTTTAATTCAGGTGATTAAAACTGTTTTATTATAGGGACAGCCTTGAATCTGCCATCATTGCTTTCAAAGTCAGTCACTTGTAAACTTTCTTATTGATCACTCATTCTCCTTCACATTCTTCTAAGCATGAATCCTTGCATGTGGGCTTGTTGAGGACTTCTGGAACGTAGAGCAAAGAGTGGCGCTCCTTAGTAATTAACTGAAGGTGATTTCTATCCCTCTTGTATAATGATTACCTTCTGGCCACACAGCCACCCACTCACATTGCACCTGTGCACACTCTTCTCTTTGTTGGGAAGTCTGTTCCTCCGTACTGACCTGGCAAAATCCAGTGCCATCTTGTCTCCTCTGTGGGAGATCTTTGCTGACTCCATTCCCCTTCCCTGAGTGCACAATCCCCATGCCACCCTCCACTCACACCACACCCCATACAGACCTACTCTCTTGGCCAGTGCTGCTCGGGCACATCATTCATCAGGCTCTGACCACTGGTCTGTGTCCAGCTCACTGGCTTGTGCATTCCCTGGGGAAGGTGTCCTTTCTGGTGGCCTTTCATCCTCCCATCGTAGAACTGAGCTTTACAGAAAGTGAGACCAGGGGGAGGGTGGGAAATGCCCCTTCCCGCTTTACTGCTTCTTGCCAGCTGACACTCCAGACCAGCCGGGGAGCGTCCTCGGCTGGTGTGTCCTCCACTAGCCGGTGGCAGCTGGGGTCATAGTGGCAAGGTGGTATTCAGAATCGCCAGGAGGTGGTTTGTCAGATTCCAAGAGGCCTATTTCAGAATCGTTGTGCTGTCTTACTTTTAGATATAACACTTCATTTATTTGGAAATTTCAAAGGGCGTTAAAGACATTTTTGTCCGAAAGGTAAACATAGATGTTTTAAAAGGTAAGCCTTGCTCTGTTCTCCACAGAGAGAGGCTGTTCTTTTTACTTATTTCTTTGGAGCCTAGTACTGTTCAAATGATGAAAAGCAATAGTAGGATGTTCAAAGTGAATGTGGTAAGAGCTGGTTATGGAAATTTTCACTAGAACTAGGTTTTCCATTGATTTCCAGGGTTATAGGATTATTGGCATTTTGTGCTTTTCTTAACATTGCTGTTTTTTTAAATATACAAGGTGTCAAATCCAGTGGCAAGGTTGAGGCTGGAAGGAAGAGTGACAGGTGCATTACTGGGAAAGTGCTTCAGTTTTCAAAGCCAAGCTTTCTGCAGACCCACTGAAGTCTGGCCCTGCCACTTCTGTTCATGAACTCGGACAGGCTCTCGAGTCTGCAGAGTGAAGGTGGGGCCGTGCACACAGCCCACACACAGTGCCTAGTACTCTGGTGCCCGCTACCCGTAGAAGGCTTCTAAAGTCCTTCCAGACAGTATCTCCTGTGGCACAGAAAGGCCAGTGACCATTTCTGCCCTTCGTTTCACTTTTATTTTTTTATTCCAAAGAAGACTCTCAAGAACTACCTTATTACCCTAGCTGGTTTGGCTCAGTTAATAGAGTGTCGGCCTGTGGACCAAAGGGTCTTGGGTTTGATTCTGGTCAAAGGCACGTACCTTGGTTGCAGGCTCCTCCCCGGCCCGGGCCATGGATAGGGGCTCATGCAGGAGGCAACCAGTCGATGGGTTTCTCTCACATCAGTGTTTCTCTCTGTCTTTCCCTCTCTCTAAAAAAATCAATGGGAAAGTATCCTCAGTTGAGGATTAACCAAAAAAAACACAAGCAAACAAACAAAAAAAACCTGCCTTATTAATTAAGCAGAAGGTTATTTTGAAATAATTATTTTTTCATGTAAATTCTTATAAAACTTTGAGCACAGATTTCAAATTGAATCGCTGCAATTTGTAAATCCCTGTTTTTCATGCATTTTTGTACAAAGGCCGCTGCAGTGTTGCCAGTGCAGATGCTTCTGCAAAGCTCCTCGGGGCCAGTTGGGACTGTCTTCACTGCCGTTTGGCCGCCAGGGGGGGAGCTGAATTCCATCACGCCTGCGCGTCCTGGAACCTCTTTTCAGACAGGACTTCTCACCCTTTGGTGGGTCATGAGTTTAATGAGACCAGCATTGTTTTTTTAAAAGGAAGTAGAAAATACTCATCTGTATTTCATGGAGTAAAAGTATTATTTTAGCGAAAGTTTTCTTTTGGGTGTTTGAGTGTGTGTGTGTGTGTGTGTGTGTAGTGACTTGCAGTGTAAAGTGTATTAATGACTAAGTTGTGGTCAGCAATTAAATCCTCTTCTTTGGGTGTTGAGCTTCTTAGTAAGACTGTTTGCTCTTCTTAAAACAGTGAACATATGTTGGTCTCTGCCACATTAGGGCTGCACACTGAGTGTTTGCTACAGAGAAAAAAGGAGGAGCAAACCAAAGAATGAGTCTTCCGTCCCCAGGAAAGTGGAAGAAGCCAAAAACTCCAGCGTGTGATTCCTTGTTGAGGCATTTTCCTTTTGCTTTAGTTCTTTGCCGTATCTTGGTTTTCTGCTTTCTGTTATTTATATCATGGTCAGTCTAAATGGAGGAAATATTTATTTTATGGCCTCCCCATAAAAGTGAGATAACTGTCAAGTGAGAGATCACATTTACTAGGTGAGGTGGGGGTGGTGGCAGCACCAGAGGAAGCGGAAGTAGGGAGATGGGACCAGAGAGGGACAAGGCCTGGCTGTCAACCAATAGAACAGGTTTTCGTTGTGATATAAGGAAGCATATTCCACAAGCATTGTGCTGCTTTGACTTTAGCCACACCTGGCATTTACTTTGAAACTTCAAGTGGCACTTAAAGGAAGACAAGAGATTTTTGTGTTTATCAAAAGGGAAACAGGGTGACATATGACACTGTTGTATTACTTTCTTGTCACACCTCGTGTATTTCAGGGGAATTTTCTTTAGATATTACTTAAGACTGCTTGAATACTTTATGGTTATTTGGTTCAAATAAAATGAAATAGTGATTGCCTATTTTATCAAGATGCCACACAAATGACCCAAAGGTATGGATGTACACATTATTCCCAATAGTAATATATACTCGGAGCTTTTAATTCTTAACACCTTTTCAAAGCTAGCTGTAAATAGAAATGTGTGACAGTTTCATGCCTTTTGTAAGTTTGATTCATTAAATGCCTATTTTTTATGACACTAGGCAAACTGGAAACAGATGAGTTAGCACAAAGACAATGACAGTCACCCCTATGCCTGGTGAAATAGTGGGTGAGAGCGAGCTTGGGCAGGTGTCCCACCTCCAGAGCTGGGGCTTCCTCGGTGTTAGGTAGGGGCGACAGTAACCACTCAGAGCTGTTGGGAGGAGGGAGGCGGGAGCACTTACTCCTGCCTGTAGGGCCACAGCATAGGAGACATGCTTTGTACAGCCCCTTCCAAGCCCTGGGTCCATGTAATTTAGAGATGCTGGTTCAACATCTCGCTGGGTGCCAGGCTCGGGCCACACCAGCACAGGCTTTCTGGCCTACAAGGAAGGATGAATGTTTTCAGGGTTGTGTCTTGTTTACTTTTTTAGGAAATGATCTTATTTTCATTTTTAAAGAATTTAGAAGATGCTGTACCTATGAGAAAGGGTAACATTCGAACAACAGGCACAGTAGTTGGGTCACTTCTCCGCTTTTATAAACCCTGAAAGGAGTTTCTATTGGTTGTGTACTGTGTATTCCAACATCCAAGGGTGGTTTCTTTCCACCCAGCTGCAGTTTCTTAGGTCTCAGCCACTAGTTCCCTTCCATTTTAATGTGGTATCTATGGTATTGACAGCTCCCAGTTACGAGGTCGGCACAGTATGAGATGATGATTGCTGGCTCACGGAGTTTATTGGGCTGGTTTAATATGTGAAGGGAAGGCCCCTTAGACTTTAGTTACTGTTGTTTACCATAAACAATACTAATGCAAATTCCTCTAAGCCAGCGGTTCTCAACCTGTGGGTCACGACCCTTTGGGGGTCGAACGACCCTTTCACAGGGGTCACCTAAGACCATCGGAAAAACACATATATAATTACATATTGTTTTTGTGATTAATCACTATGCTTTAATTATGTTCAATTTGTAATAATGAAAATATATCCTGCATATCAGATATTTACATTACGATTCATAACAGTAGCAAAATTACAGTTATGAAGTAGCAACAAAAATAATTTTATGGCTGGGAGTCACACAACATGAGGAACTGTATTAAAGGGTCACGACATTAGGAAGGTTGAGAACCACTGCTCTAAGCCAAAGAAAGGTGTTTATACTTTTATTCTGCAAGAAAAGGTTGTCGTCTTCATTACTTTCTCTGTGCTCTTGCTCATGCTCCCTCCCGAGCCTGGCAAGCTTCCTTCCCCATCTCCCCACCTCCCACACCTCCTCCTCCTATCCAGTCCACCCTCCCCATGTGGTAGTAGTTCTTCCTCTTCTCAGATGTTAAAAGGGTCTCCTCTGATATGGGGCTTTTTCTGAGTCTCCCCAAGTTGGGCTGGCTATCTTCTCCCCAGGGCTCCGCTGTTCCCTGCATCCGCAGTTCTGCCCCGGCACAGTTACCACGTCCCTGTCTGTTACCCACATGCTGGCGTCTCTGCTGGAACTTGAGTAAGCTTACTGAGGCCAGGAGCCCCCTCCCGTGGTCCTGCCTGGGCTGAGCATGGCTTGGTCCTGTGAACAGCTTAGTGGATGTTGGGTGAATGAGTAATGCGTCCCTCCCCAGTGTCAGGTCATCAGAAAGAGACCTGCTGACTCCTTCCCAGCGTGCAGTTTCCTTACACATGCACACTGAAATGGAGGCTTCTCGGTGACCAGGGACGGGATCATGACAGTGACACAGCCACACACGGACGGCGCTCCGCCTGTTGCAGCTCTCCTTTGTAAGGGTGAAAAACAGGCAGCACGCAGAACCCTGGCTGTGCTGGCCACAGTGGGTGGCTGACTCTGACAACTGTCGTGGTCGGGAGACTGAAAAGGGTGGTCTGAGCACTGACACTGCACTTTCCTGGTTGTCCATAAGTCTAAATTGTTTTTAAAAAATATATAAATATATATATATATCCACACACACAAATATACATACAGGTATGTGTATATATGTATATAGATAGGGAAATATATTTTTGAGACATCTTGCAAAAAATTGATAAAATCTCCTTTCTAACGGTGCGATGTAGTTTGCAAGGGCTGCTGTACCAAAGTACCACCAACTGCCCGGCTCCAGTTTGCAGACCTGAAGGTCAAGGCGTCACAGGTTCATTTCTTCTGAAGTTCTCTCCTTGGCCTGTGTCTTTGTGTCACCCACCCTGTGTCGGTCTCTGTGTCCACGTTTCCTCTTCTAATAAGGACACTGGTCATACTGGATTAGGGCCTACACATGAATGCATTTTAACCTCTTTCAAGACCCCCATCTTTAAATGCAGTCATTGTGAGGTGCTGAGGGCAAGGACTTCAACATATGAACTTGCGGGGAGGGGATGCAGTTCTACCAGCAACAGTGTGGTTGTTAACTATTTCCTACATTTGTGTAGGCAGTTCATTGACTAAGGATACATGGAGCGTCATGTGTGAGGGCATGTGCAGCATATCTTGTTTGTGTGCCAGACATACGGAAGTCCCTGCTCTTACAGTTGCAGAGTTTGGGAGCCTGGGTGTGGCAACTTCTCCACGCCATCAAAAGACCACACCCTCCTTTTATGAAATATAGTCCTACATTTAATGGGTAAAAGTGTATAATGTTACAAAAAATAGGAAGGATTGAAGTATACAAGAAAGGGAGAGAGTTCAAACCTTAGCAGTTACTCTTCCAATTAAGAATAATGCCTTCTGAATATAGCAAGTTCAAATACACACGAAATTGTGTTAAAATTAGTAACAATTTACATATTTTAACTCAATGTATATTCCAATTCTTCCCATCCATGAAGCACTCTGATAAACAGGAAATAGCAAATTTATAAAGATTAAAGTTACAGTTAAAAAGCTTTATCTAAAAGTTGTCTACAATATCTTTAAAATTTGAGGAAGTATTCAGAAAGCCAAATCAGATCTTTCGTAGCCACGGTCAAGGGCAACTTGTCTTTTGAGTAATTGACTTCTGTGGGTGGTAAACCAAAGGCTCTGGAAGAAGTACAAATTTACACTTTGAAAAAGGTTTTTCGTTAAAATATGGCTCTTATACACAAGTAGGACTATCAATTTGTTACAAGTTACAAGAAATGAACTTCCCACAAAGTTCAGAAGTTCCTGGTTTACATTTTGATCTACAATTATTTAAAGAATGTTTATTTATGTGTTTTTTTCTTCTCTCCTTTTAAAATCCAGCTCATGGTTTTTGGGATCTTCCTGTGCCTGGATGCGTTTCTGTATGTGTTCACGCTGCTTCCTTTAAGAGTGTTCCTGGCACTGTTCAGGCTCTTCACTCTGCCTTGCTATGGCCTAAGGTAAGTGTAACATCCCTATTTTCAGTGTTAAATTATTTTTACTGTTTGTAGTTGTTAAACTAAATAATCACATGGGTAAGTTTTGCAGAATAGGGATAATTCGTACGCTTTCATTCACACTTTGGTCTTTCATGCATAAAGTAATACTGTTTATCTTTTGAATGAATATTATATAATACGTTTGTGTAATATTTGTACTTGGTATACACACATTTATTTTCTGAATGATTCTGAACCAGAACCTTGCTGTGGCAGTAAACGAATGTTAAGAATGTGGGTGGAAGAGTAGGAAGGGCCTTGGACCTGAGAGTCAGTGACCTCACTGCCACTCTGCAACTTTACCCTGTACCTCAATTTTCCTGAAGATCCTTGGCTATCTGGGCAAGATCAGTAAAGTGAGGACTGGGTTCTAGGCGGGGAGCCGGGGGCCAGGTGGTATCAGCACCTCCTGAGGAGCTGTTACCGTAGGGGTTCTTCCTCCATCCCTTTTGAGAGTAACTGTCTTGTGGCCTAGGGATCCTTAGCGACCGATTATAGGTGAGACTCCCTCTGATTTGTGAGAGGGGATAGCTGTTGAAGACCATTGTCTGAGTGGGAAGCATCAGACAGCCCTACCCAGCACTGATTAGCTGCTGAGTTGTGGGCAACTACTTGACTTCTCTGAGCCCATTTCCCCATCAGTTAAAAGGGGATACTGAGAGCCCAGCATCTTGCACCACAGAGATTGGGAAGCGTGCAAAGAATACCCAGAATAGTGCCTGGTTCACAGTAGACTGGAGCAGATATTAGTTTCCTTCCCTTTCTTCTCTACCAAAACTAGGAACAGTAAGATGAAATGTGAAGCTTATGCGAATCCTGATGCTTTATTGGACCTGAGCTTAGAAGATGCTTGGGTTTCACAGTTTTCTGTCTTTGTATAGTTATGGCAACATGTCTCCACTCTGTGTACTCAGTCCCTGTAACAGTATGATATAGTTCCTAGCATAGCTGCCTGTGGTACATTTCTCACATGCATCTCTTTTCTAAATACATTTCATTTCGAGAAAGTTTTAAAATGCTGAAGTGGACAATAACATGTAAAAATTTCATTTAACTATAAAGTAGGTGTCTATTCCATGATATATAAAATACATAATTAATAAAATTATTATCAGTAACCTAACCATAGAAACAAAGTTACAAAATATTGGTCAATATACAGAATTATATGTTGATGTTTTGCGAAGACTAAAGTTATGGAAGATGCTCTTTTAAAGTAGTAAAAGAACATATACTTAATATTTAGTAAGCACTGAATAACACATATACGAAATCCTTCCAGTATATATTGAAGAATTTATTATGATGATCATATTGTGAAAAGAGTACAATTTTTTTTTGCAAAATTGCACAGAATAAAACAATTGTAAGAATTAAGATCACATCATTGTTATATGTGATACTTTTCATTCTGTAATCTTACTCCCCCTTTTCAGAATGAGATAATTGTTCCATATTTTGTTAATTACATGTTAATCAGATGGGATAATATTTTTAGGAATTTACCATCAACTTTAAGGCATTCAAGTGCATCCTTTATACGTTTGGAAGAATTTTTAAGAGGCCCTATTGGCAAACCTTTTTTAAGACATTTGTAGCATGATACTTTAATATTAACAAAGCCTAACTTCCTATTCCATTTTTTTTTATCACTATTGGGAGCTCGGTAAAATCATGGTTATTTCAGTTACTTTTTCAGAAGACACAAAAAAATCTAATAAGACATTACTAAATATAAATCGTCATTTGTGATGACATAAAAGGATGGACCCATGGACATGCAGATAAAGCCATGTGAAGCTACCTGACATAAAATAGCTAATGTCATGTAGGGATTTTCACATCTACATGTTGAGCTAGATAATTTTTTGGTTATTCTTTGATCAACAGTGTGAGTCAAATTTGTGTTCTAGCCATTTTTAAGTGACTGGCTTTTCAAGACATATGTTGAATGTGGCGTTGGCGTGATGAGGTAAAACATTGAGAGGATATATAACCTAAAGACTCTCTTCTTCTAGAGTGGGTTCTTCCTTGGGTCTGTTAGCACACAGTGGAGTTGACTGAGTGGGGATTTTCCCGAGGATTTCCTTTTCAGGGCTCTTGTTTGAAGACTCCTTTTGTTGTACTGCCATCTAAACTGTGTCATTGCTATGTCACTTGGGGAGGCAGGACACCAAGGTCGCATTTGAGAAGTCTTTCATTGTTTGTCCTGAAAACTAAAAGAAGTTTAGGAGGGAGCTGGGAAATCTCCAGTCCTCTACTTCCATTTGCTTTGTTGTGAGTGGCCAGTAGTCCTTGGAGCCAACCTTTTCTATATATTTTAAAATATTTTAAGATAGTTTTAGTTTTTAAAATAAAGGTGATTGGTTTGTATATTACTTCATACTTCTCAACCTAAATGAATTTCAGTAACATTTAAAAATAAAATTCAAGTGTTCTAATTTCAAGGTTTTATAGGTAAAATGACACTAGAGGGCAAACTGTTACATCCTACATTTAAGACTCCAATAAGTTTCCCTCTGCCAAATGGTTCTTGCTATTTCTACAATTTGGATCACCTGAAAAATTACATTTTATGCCATCACTAATAAATATATGCTATATGTGAAATGTGAAATGCAGTTAAAATTATACAATAGAACTTCAGTTATTTTAAATAGTCTGTGCTATTATTAAGTCTAATAATTTTCAAATATTTTAGGAATATAAAAATAAATTTTACTTTTAAAAAGTGTTGTTATTAAGAAATAGCCAAATTCTGCGTTCTTACAGCTTTTCTTCTAACATTCTCTATTCCCATTACCAGCTTATTTCATTTGCCTTGCCTATAGCTGTATCAGGTTTCCTTTTTCAGCCAGCAAAATATGCTCTTTCCTTCAGTCTCACTTTATTTTTTCAAAGGGATAAGAAGAACTTAAAGAGAACAGCAAGGAAGTTGACTACATTCTTTTATCTGTTTTCTTTTTCTCACTCTCTTCTATTTCAGTCTTCTTTTTGTAAAGAGAGAGAGAATGAAAGAAAGAAAAGAAAAAGTTATTCTCTTCCTAGTCTTAGTTCTTTGAAATTATTCCCCCAAAAGCGGGGGAAAGGGATATTTGTCGAAGGAATCCAAATGCTGACACGAAAACAGTAACTCTTTATAGTCTAGTACTGTTCCTTTCTATCTCGCATATATATTAGGATAAACGTTATTGCCGCCTTTTCTTATCTAAGATTACTGTTCTCGCCTCCTGCCCTTGCAGAGTTCTGAGACAGCATTTATGAGAGGCTTTTGGAAACTGGCAGCCTCCCGAATTTTCTGCTGTAGAATTCATTCTTTGAACCTATTTCTAAATCTTCTGTGACCTTGCTATGGTTTTGGGATTTGGGTTTGGGTTTGGGTTTTTGCTCGTGTGTCAGCTAAGTGAGTAGACAAGGACTCTGTCTTTCTCTGTGACCAAGGGCCAGGGTCTCTGAGGGCCAGGGTGGTTCCGCAGCCGCTCATGGAAACCCAGCCTTCATGACGGTGCTCCATTGGTGTGCACTTCGCCATCTTCTGACTGTTCAGATGTTGTTCACTTTATGACATTGACAGAGTAATTAGCTTGGCTTGGTAGTGGTGTGTGTTGTCTGCAATGGATTCACTGCTTTCAAAAAAGTTTGTGTCTCTCCTTAGTAATCTCAAGAATACTGCATTGAAAACTGATCCTAATGAATGAACAATCTTGAAAAATCTTTGCCCCCAAATATTTTATTATTGTAGACTAAAATAAATAAATGCCCATATTCTTTCAAAGCAGATTCAGTTATGTATTCTTCCCTCTCTCCCAGATAGGGTAGTATCATTTTAGAAGAACATTCCAGATACTACTTGAATTAGGATAATTTGTTAAATGATGAGGGCATGGAAAACAAAATTAAGTTTTGATTCCTTATATAAGGTATCCATTTGTCTTGGATAAACTATTAAAATATTTGTGTTAAAAATAAAATAAAATACTTGTGTTAAAGTATTCTGTTATGCTAAGTCAGGTATCAAACCTAATTTTTACTAATTTACTTATAGGATATAGAATAACCAGTTGTGTCAGTGTTTTTGATCTGCCTGGCATTTTTGTGACCCCTCTTTCCTCCTAAATCTTGTGACTTCATTTTGCGTGTTAGAATTCTTAGTCACATTTGAGTTGAAAATTGAGGGCCATTATAGAGAAAATGATACTATCTGGTGCCACGATCTGCTTGTTATTTTTTAAAACATTTTAGACAGTAATAACTGTAGAGTAGGTTTATGTGCTAGGCTATTTTTTCTTTTACTCTAGAGCAACTGAAATACGTAAGCAAATTTTCTGGTTATTTCACCCTGGTTTTTAGGCATAACTCTTATCTGAGGCTTCTTGGGTTTTTGTTTTGTTTTAAGAGACGATAAAGTCCTTTTTTTCTTGAGCTTTTGCCTCTTAGAAAAGCTCTTATCTCCCAGAAGAATTATGAATTTAAAATGCTTGAGGGTTTCTTAACATTGAGTTTCCTCTATATGCCTACTTCCTTCAAGATAGTGCTACCTGAAATTGACTTCATGTACACACACACACACACACACACTCTCACGATTTTTCTCTATTTAGACCTATGCCTTAATTTTGCCCCAGTGCTTCATGCCACCCCTGGAGCACATGTAGGGAGAGCTCTTGGTACCCGTGTCTGGGGAAACAAGTTTGTTATTTCCTCTACCAGGGCTGATCTGCGTGGCTGATTTGTAGAGAGCAGTGTATTTGTTTTATTAGAGAGTCTTCGTAGTGCCAGGTGTTGTTGTCCCTTGTTCCCTCACATGGCGCTCTCAGTAGCGTAGCAACATTACAACCTTCTCTCTCTCTTTCTCTCTCGTGAATCAGACCCAAGGGAGGAGCACTTTCACTTCCTTTATAGAGTGGAATGTGGTGTCACAGGGACTCCTTGTGGTGAGTAAACCCTGATTTTTCCTTGTATTCTCTTGGCCAAATTGACATCAGTGCAAACAAATATTAATTATAATGAAAAAAACAAACCCCAGCGTAGGCAGACATACCCATTTGGGAATGGACACATACGAAGAAAATGTGGTTCCCCGGCTGTACTTTCTGGTCAAGCTTTGTCCACATTTACACAGGATTTGACCATGATCCCACCTAACACAGGAAAATCACCCGGTAAAATGATCTTGGATGACACATTCAGGCCAGACTTCACAGCAGCAAACACAACCTGCCCAAGCCCAAGCCCACAGCAGTCTCTGAGCCCTGTTTTTTCCATGTAAGCAGTTCATTTTCAGTTTTCTAATCAAGGAAAATATCTTAATCTCAGTATTTTATTCCAATTTAACTTTAAAATTATAAAGGGACTTACCTTTCATAAATGAGAACCATATTTAATATTTTGCATTTCAATAGTCCTTATAGTTCTTTTTCCTTTCTGTTATACCACATATAGCTTAAAACGTTTAAGCCGATAGAGAAAGAGAGAAAGAAAGAAAGACCCAGCCTACGTATTTTATAATGAAATATCTCATGTTGGTACCTTGGCATGTTTCAACACCGATTTGAAAATGAACAAGGCAGGGTTGCCCATTTCTCTTGCTCATTTGTGTTGCCTCCTCTCCTGATCTTTCTGTCTGAGACCAGTTTTTGCTGGTGAGCAGATTGTCTTCTGCTAAGCTTCTGCTAAGCAGGGAGGAAGAAAGTCTGCCCTTGATCATCCTGTCTGCAGTGTCACTGGGCTCCCGTAAACCTGTGAGCCTGGGAGATAGCAGGAGGGCTCTTGTTGGTAATGCTGCAAGCCTAATGGGAGTATTTGAATGAGTAAAAGATAAAATTTAGGCATGTAGGAAATCTGGTTTCTGGAAGAGCAGTTTAACTTGAAAATTTAAAACGAATTTAAGTTCTGTTGAATGTCTTGTTTAATATTCCCAGTGTTCACAGCCAGCCTGTAAATTACATTAGTGGGTTTTTCACTCTGCTCAACAGCTTTTTCACTTGTTTCTGTGTTCGTGTGGGGTTGTCAGCATTTGCAAAGTGAACTGCCAGTGACTGTAGTTTAACAGGCATTATAAAGAAGGACTTTGCCCTGAAACTGTTATTTAAAGCCAGTTCAGAGCAGATTGCAGGGCTGTGGATAAGCTTATTACAGAGTTGGACATGCTTATCAGAGTGTTATCTAAAAATACCCTGGCAGAGAAGAAAACCCATACTGGGGTGGTTCCAGTCCTTACGAACCAGGTAAACTGTTCTGGAGTTAGGTGTTTTCCTGTATGCCTTTTAAGAATTCACCATGCAAACAGGTTTTTTTTGCAGTTTTTCTTTTTCATTAACAGGTACATTTGTATGGAAACAAAACCCTTTTTCTTAAGAGTTCTGCTTGTATTTTTTATTTGAATAATACTCCTTATTTTGAAAATCAGATTCATCTCTGTAGCAACCAGTTATGATAGAAGACTTTTACCAGAGCAGCGGGCGCTCAGAAAACAGTGGGTCCAATAGTCTGTATACTATTTGTTCTCTTTTTGGAAGTAAAGAGCAAAAATGATAGATGTATTTGCTTTTTAGTACAATAGTTTTTCTAAATGTGATGACAGCACAGTGATAAATTACACAGCATTAAATTATGCTGAAAGATAAAAGCTACTGAGTTGTTGATTCCTGTAAGTTTAAATTTTCTTTTAAAGAAAACTCTAAAAAGGTAGATGGTGGTGAGGAGCATGCCTGGAGCCGGGCTGAGGTTCAGATCCCACTCCTCCGCCCCTCCCCCTCCAGCCGACCTGCTGCAGGCACACTCCTGACCACTCTGCCTCTTCTTTTTATTTTTTATTTTTATTGATTTTTTACAGAGAGGAAGGGAGAGGGATCGAGAGTTAGAAACATCGATGAGAGAGAAACATCGATCAGCTGCCTCCTGAACACCTCCCACTGGAGATGTGCCTGCAACCAAGGTACATGCCCTTGACCGGATTGAACCTGGGACCCTTCAGTCCGCAGGCCGACGCTCTGTCCACCGAGCCAAACCGGTCAGGGCTACTCTGCCTCCTCTTAAAGTCTTAAAACCGGGGTGAGGGTGTGCCCTCGTAGGGTTCCTGTGAACACTTAAGTGCAGAGAGCCTGGCGTGGTGCCTGCCACGTGGTGACTGGATTGCAGCCTGGGTGTTTCCACAGCGTTTCTGTTGTTTTAACAGCCAGGTTTACTCCTAGGCAAGTAAAGCTCCTTAAAACTGTTTATGCTAAATTTCTAAGTTTAAATTTATTATCATTTTTATTTGGTCACTCTAATTTCTAACAATGACTTATGTTAAATATAATAGTTCTTCATAGATACACTAACACATCAGTCTTGGCTGCAAATGTTTATAAAGAAATACAATTAGGCATAGACAGTAAATAGTCCTTTATCTCTAAAGTAAAATAGCTTTGACCGGGATCACTTACTAGTAGTAGTTGCCAATCTAGTGCCAAAAGCTCTAAGTATACCTTTGTACTTTAATTAGTTATTAAAATCATTTTGGTAATTAATGCAGATTCATTAATACCACCCTACTTTTTGTTCCTATCATTTTCTTTAATTCATACAACATCAATACAAAGGCCCACGATTATGAGGGATTGTCACCATATGCCCAGCTGTGCCACACTTCTGAGGAGCAGGTGGGTGGTGCACTCCTCGCTGAGGCCTCATTTGTCCCCTGGGTGTACCCAAGGAGACCTTCACACAGGCCAGGAGCCCAAGAGTGTTCAGTGTCTCTTCTCATTGTTTGAATTAAAAGTATGTTCATTGCCTGGCTGGTGTGGCTCAGTGGTTGCGCATCCACCCATGCGCCAAATGGTCACCAGTTCGATTCCCAGTCAGGGCACATGCCCAGGTTGTGGGTTCAGTCCCCAGTAGGAAGCAGCTGATCCATGTTGATTCTCTCCCATTGATGTTTCTATCACTCTCACTCTCCCTTCCTCTCTCTCTAAAAAAAAAAAAAATCAACGAAAAAACATTAAAAGAAAAGTATGTTTAGCTCCAACTCTGGGCAAATGTAACCCCTCTTCCATTTTTAATCTTGTAGGGTGAAGGCACAGAATTAATTACCTTTATAGCCGAATAGCCCAGGCGGAGGTCTGTATTCTGGGCTAGATGGTGGAGGTAGGAGATGCAGCTCAGTCTGGGTTCCGTGGGGAGGAAAGGGCCAGAGCCTGCCTGGAAGAGAGAGGAGCAGCGCAGAGGAAAGGGACAGGGAATTGACGACAGACTGCTCAACTTCATCCTGATGCAGTTTTACCCAACACTTCAGCTGCTAAGAATAATTTCGCTGATTGTCCTCCCCGTCTCAGGACTTGTCTGCCGTAGACGAGTTCTGACCCCGTGTCCCATTAGGTTCAGCCCAGTGTTTCCCACCTCCCCTTAGCCCTTCCTGGACGTAGTCCTCACAGAACTTGCCTCTTCTCAGGATGTTTGCATCCTCGGTATCTCGTGTAGCGGTGTCCCACGTAACCCAGGAAGACTCGCAGATTCCTTGTTCAGCTCTACAAGGATCTTTGGAGGAAAGGAGCCCCAGCCTTAACGTGGACGAGGGTTAGGAAAGCGCTGCAGAGAACGGGAAGGAAGGAAGGCCGAGTACTGTCAGTATTCCGCTCCATACACTGAGGGCCGGCCCTGGGGTTAGAGCGTCACCACGCTGGGCGGGAAGGAGGCCGTCCTGGGCTCCAGAGGGAGGGTCCTCAGGGCTGTCCAGTGATGGCGCTGGGCAGGAACGCTGCCCTCGCAGAGACTCGCCGGCCTTCTGAGGAATCAGCCTGCAGTGGGCGTGGAGGAAGCTGCTGACCCATCTGAGCCCAGGATCTCATATTCAGTGAAAGAAATTTTAAACCTTTTTGTAGCATATTTTTTTTCTGTGTGGAAGTAAGCTGTTTCTACTCACAATTTAGGTTTAGCCCTTCATACTCTGACCTCAGAAGTGAGGAATGATTTCATATTAATTAGGGAAAAACTGTTTTCAACTCATGTCACAGAGGGCTAACTTCTGTAAATAAAAGCTGTTCTGCAAACCAGCAAGAGAAAGGAATGAGGAAAGAATTCACTGAAAATACAAGTAGCTTCAGTACATTAAGATGTCAGTGCCCCAGTGAGAGAAATTAGCCTTGACACTGCACTGAATACCAGTTTTTACCAGTGGGAATGGCAGAGATCCGGAAGCTGAGGAGACACCGTGTTGTGCACGTGGGCCACTGGCTTTCTTGTCTGCTTCTAGTTGAGGTTGAATTGGTGCAGCCTCTGCAGAGGGCAGACTGTCAAGTGAACATAACCTCGAAATTCCAATTTTAGGAATTTAACCTAGAGATATTCCTTCATATACGAAGCATGACATGTGCATTCTGTCACGGTTTGCAGTTGCTGAAGACAGGAAATCGTCAGTGATTTGCTAAATAATGTCTGGTGCATCCACACAGTGGAACATTACACTGTTGTAGAAAGAGGAGTTCCTTATGAACCGATAGGGAAATCGGTTAGGCTGTGAAATGAAAAGTGCCAGGTACCAGTGTGCATGGAATGCGAACGTGTGTGAAAGGGGCTGGTCAGCAGTGACAGGGCTTCATCGTGAGGCGAAAGGCTTGTGTCATAATCTTGGAAGTCCGTCGCTTTAAAGCAATCTATCCACAGACGCCCGCCTGCTGCGCTCACCTGTTAAGGTTGCCCACTTCTCAGAGTAATTCTGGTTGGCTATCTTTGTATTCTGTACTTGGCAGAAAATTCCACACTCTCAAGTAGTCAGTTATATACATAGCACTCCTTGTTAGGAGATGAACCTAATTCTCATTACCAGTGTCTGCCAGTGTGTGTCCAGTAGAGATTCTGCATTTTGAGAACCTAGGAAGTAAAACTCGGGCTTTTATTACTTCTTCTGTTTCAGGGACAGGCGTTTGCTGCAGCCAGCCCAGGTGTGTGACATTTTGAAGGGTGTCATTCTGGTCATCTGCTACTTTATGATGCACTATGTCGACTACTCCATGATGTACCACCTGATCAGGGGGCAGTCGGTCATCAAGCTCTACATCATCTACAACATGCTCGAGGTGAGGAGGGGTCTCGTTTCCCCGCCGGCCGGCCGGCCCCTGCCCAGGCGTTCCGGACAGACCACTTTCCTGCCTGCTCTAGGGAGGGTGCTTCGGGCCCTCAGGGCTTGGCCAGTCACCTGGGGGCCTTGTTAAAATGCAGAGTCTGACTTGTAGATCTGGGTTGAGGCTGGGGAGTCTGTCTTTCTAACGAGATGGTACTGTGTTGCTGGTCCTGGGACTCACATGACCTGTGTGCAGGAAGGAGGAGCTACCTGCTGCCTGGGTATGTTTGGGTCAGTGCCCCTTGAGAAAGTGAATTGTCATACTACAGGGAAATTTGTTTTGCAAATTCATTGAAAACCCATGTCTTCTTTATGCTAGAACATTAAAAATTATGAAGAAAATGTTAGGATTATATATATGTTTGCTATAATAGATTTACATGTGTGATTGCTTTGAACTTTTCACATCAAGCAAGTAAACATATGTTTCCAAAATCTTAAGTACTTAACATTTTTATACAATCTATCTTATGTTAAACTTAGAGCAGTCAGCATGTGAAAATCTTCATTTATACAAAAATAAACAGTTACACAAAGCAAAACAGTGCTTTATTTATAGGCAGAATCATAATAAGTTTCTTAAACAGTAAGCTACTCTATGTTGTATAATACATTTTTGAGATTCAAATTGCATTTTTCTATGCTGTTTTTTAGGAACATAAGTGAGGTCTGCTATCTTAAATGAGGCAGAAAAGGGTTTTTCCTAATGGGTGGGCAGATGGGGGATGTGGGGCTGCCGGCCTTTCTCTCTCAGGCTGCATTGCTGTGGTGCCTGAGGACTTCCCAGTTCGTCACAGACGGTGTGGCACTCGGGCCATCCTGGCTAAATAAATTCATTGACTATGATGGTTTCAAGCCACCCCCAGCTTCCCGACTCCAGGCTTCATGCCCTACACTTGCTTTGCCTGGTGGATAGGATGCAGATGGTGGGTGTGGATCAAGTTTGTGAGGCAGAGCACCATCCTGCTCCCCCTTCTCCTCTCAGAAAGAAACCCTGTTTGAGTGGCTCTTCATGCCATGGCCCCACTGGTCTCCGTTACTGCCTTCCCTCCAGGGACTGCAGGGGACTAGGGCTTCTACCTCGCCCCAACTTGATGTGTGCCTCCTGATTCACAAAGCCCTCTACAAGGTGGTATTGCTGTTACTATAAAATGGGTCAAGAAAAAGGACCCATGAATTGCTGATCAGAATGGTTTTACTACTGTTCACTCATGGACTGCAGTTGATGGTGTGGTTCACGCCCAGTGGACAAGAAGAGTCGGGCTCCCGTGCAGATAGAAGCTGCTGCGACCCCGGTTACCCTGCCCACGCTGCTGGTGGCTGAATGTCTCCAGTCCTCTGTTTCTCGTCTGTAAATTGGAGATATCAGGGGACTTGTGAGGGCTAAGACAGTACACGGGAAGGGCTTAGCACAGTGGCACTCATGTGGTGAGAGCTCCCTAAATGGTAGCTATCATTCCTTCATTCAGCAGATATTTCATTGACATTTTCTGTATGCCAAGCACTGCCTTAGACCCTGAAGATCCAGTGGTGAACAAAGCCCAGTCTCATGGAGCTTATATTCTACAGGTGGGAGACAGACAGTAAACCAGGAGGTATTAGGAAATGCTACATGCCACAAGGAAAAAGACTAGGGTGATGCGTTACCAGCTGTGGGAGCCACAGGAGGCAGATGTCTAGGAAAGGCCTCTCTCAGAATGTGACCTTTCAGTTGAATCCTCAATGATTATAGCTTCTTTTTTTTATGTGTTTCATTTTATTTATTATACTATATTTTGGAGACCAGTACCTGAAAATGTCTTTAAGAAGTAAATCTGCATATTATCCTATATAATAAAAGCCCAGCGACCATAACGGCGTAACGACCAGAACGACTGCTTGTCCAGTCGCTATGAGGTGTATTGACCATCTCTAGGTCTCTCCCCAAAGGCCTGCAGGCTCCGATCACAGGATGGCGAATGGGGAACCACAGGGAACCAGGGTGGGTGGCTGTGGGGTGGGACTGGGGACTGGCGAGTGGGCAGAAGATGGCCCTGATCACAGGCTAGGCCTAGGGACCCTACCCGCACATGATTTTGTGCGCTGGGCCTCTAGTATTCTATATAATAAACCTCAAACAAATTACAGCTCCTGTTGTTGGCAAATACTAGGTATGAATAGAATGGATCAAATGATATGTTTGTCCTAAAGGATTTATGTTTGAATCCTGAATTTGAATTTAGAGAGTTAAAGCCAGAGGAACTATGGTTTTGCTGTGTCCTCTCCCTTTGATTTTTGCCAGCATGTAGTAAGACTTTGTTCTGTTACAAACGTGGCTGATTAGACAGAATTTCATTCGTATAACACGAGGATCGGAGCACTGCTGTGTCAGGGAATAAAGATGTGGTCGTGGATACTAATAAGTGCACAGATCCTGCTCTTTCGGACCTGGCCTTCTGGTGGGACTAAGTGTTTATTTTTGTATAAACGCAGAGCCCTAGTATTTGAGTTGCTTCTGAATTGTAGTAACATGTTTGAATGGAATAATAAGAAACATCTTTTCAATCATTTTTCTCTTTAGGTAGCAGATCGTCTGTTTTCATCATTCGGTCAAGATATATTAGATGCTCTCTATTGGACGGCAACAGAGCCCAAAGAAAGAAAAAGAGCTCACATTGGGGTGATTCCTCACTTTCTCATGGCTGTTCTCTACGTCTGTATCCTTTTGATGTATCAGACATTCTAGCAGTCAATGCGTATTCTGCATTGTTTTATTTGGTTAGCTGTTTCTCTGATTTAAAGGTATGTGTATGTGTGTCCTGAGCATTGTGTGAAATGTCTGCTTTCTTTAGAGAAATTAGTTATAAGAGTCAATTGTATGTTAACTTAATGAGCCTCAGTGCATGCTGCTGTGAACTGCTAACAGTTCTGTTCTCTGTGCAACTGGTTCTGTGGAAGGATTTTTGACTGAAGGGTATTATACATACTTTACATTTATATACATCTGTGTAGCTTTCTATATGTATATGGAATTTTTTAAGGTTATCTTTTTTTAAGCCTGTGGATTCTTTGTTATAACCTGGGCTTAAAATGTATACAGTTCATCTAGGAGTAAAATTTGAAATTGGTTTGGAGGTATTTTGGAGGTTTTATTCTCCCCTCTCACCGCCCTTTTAAAGCTTTTTTTTTTTTATGATTAAAGGCTTCATTACATATAAACAGTGTGTGTGCCCATTCATATATATTTACACACACGTGCATGCCTGCATGTTCCGGGTGGGGTCAGATTCATTCACAGGAATGTGCCACATGGTTTTCCATACTCTCTCTCAAACTGATACTTGAAAAAATCAGATTAATACTTGGAAAGTTAAAGGACTTAAGTGGGAAGATTTCTGTAGAGTGAAAGCTTGTTCCAAGTATAATGGAATAAAAGTTACTGTTCTAATTTAAATAAACCATTCCACATGTAATATGAATATAATTCTGCAACTTGTGATGTCTTCAAAAAAGACAATGAAGACGAACCTTAATTATCAGACAATTCTTATTGTCTATGTTCCTCATCCCCAGAAGAGCAGGAGTGGACGATCACTTCCAGATTTTTGCTTTGTGTTTTTTCTGTTTTAGAATGTAAATGATCTTAATTCAGAATGTGTATTGCTAAGTGTCTTCTTTCAGTATTTACCATAATTCTATTTATTTAAGAAACTTTTTAAAGGGCCTATTTCCCAAGCATTGAGCCAAATGCCAGAGAACCAGAAAGAATAGGACTCACAGTCCACTTGAATGGTGCACCGCGGTTCATTTCTGCTGTTGCTTGGTTCATATGGTGGTGTACATCGTAATCCAGTCAAATTTGGATCGCCTAATAAAAAATTAGTAAAAAAGAATAAAATTAGTAATAAAAGAATAAAGTACTTATGTAAAACTTGACTTGAAAACATAGTCATCTTTCCCCACATTATTCACTTTGAAAATGGTATAGTATTATCTGTTACTATAATATGAAAACAGACTTAAGTTACTTTCCTTGACATCACTTACTGCTAGTTTTGCATGCAATTCTTATAATGGTTCAAGCAACAACTCTCAACGTAGCGTTTAACTCACACAACAAGTCCTTGCTCACTATCATGATGTCTAATAATGTGAGTATGAGGTTTACTTTACATTTCTGAAGTTAAATGGGTACTCTAACAGCAGTTTCTAGATAGGATGAATTATTTTTTCTAAACATTATTTATTCAGGAAGTTTTATATATACTATATCCATGTTTAAAACAGTTATAATGATAAGGATAATATTTTCTTTTACTATTTCAGTTTGTTGAAATTAAAGGAAGTGTTTTCAAGAAGTTTGAGAAGAACAATCTTTTTCAAATGTCAAATAGCGGTATGTACAGTTAGACTATACTTGCAGCTTATGCATATTATTTTGCAGTTTATTCTAAAACTCTAATGTCACATTTCCTGTGGGTTATTGTTTCTTTGACTTAAGCTGTGCTTTCTCTTACTCTCTCAACATCTTTACCAGGTTTGCTTATTATTTTGGTTATTGCAATCTCAGGATCTTTAAGATAATAACAAATTACAAACATTTGTATAGAACCTTATCAGTACTTTTAAAAACTTCTCATGAACCCAGAAATTTACTTGCAGCAGATGATATTATTCCATGTTATACATGTGAAAACTAGAACACAGGGAAAGTAATTTGACTTGGCCAAGTCCACTAAGCTACCACGAACAGAATTATGACAACCCAGGCCCCTCACAAATAAGGGCTAAGAGCTGTGCTACCCTGGAGAAGGTATTGTCCCTGACTGGACAGAGTTTAGGCATTTAGGGAATGCACATGTGGGAAATGCCACTTCACTTGGAGACCAAGGTTTAGTTGTAGAATGAAAGTCTAGATCACTTGCTGTAGAGTAGCAGGGAAAGGTGGAAATAAGAAAAGAGAAGCCACCCTAACCGGTTTGGTTCAGTGGATACAGCGTCGGCCTGCGGACTCAAGGGTCCCAGGTTCGATTCCGGCCAAGAGCATATACCTTGGTTGCAGGCACATCCTCAGTAGGGAGTGTGCAGGAGGCAGCTGATCGATGTTTCTCTCTCATCGATGTTTCTAACTCTCTATCCCTCGCCCTTCCTTTCTGTAAAAATATCAATAAAATATATTTTAAAAAAGAAAAGAAAAGAGAAGCCAAGACAGTTGGAAGAAGGACACCAAGGTGAAATTAAAATGCAGAGGGCTATAGGGGGTCCCACATTTGAGTGGCAAGGTGAGGCCCAGAATTATTACGATACTAGAATATTAGGGAAACGACAGTTGAATACATACAGGCCTTGATGTGGGTTACTAGGTAAATGATTGCACTGGCCACAGCCCCACCCACACGGGTGTGCCAACTTACTGCAGACATGGATTTCTTTCATTTCTTTATTACATAATATCTTAGACTATAATAAGAAAATAGCTTACAAAGTGAAGTGTAAACTAGCTCTTAGCAGGAATTTAGTTATTTGCTTTTATTAAATCCATTCAGACCAAGATGATAGTGTTTAGTAACATGATAAATATGAAACCTTGTTGTTCCCCCTCCCCATAAGTTCTACGTATATCTTAAGAAATGCTTTCATAATTGTAACACTCTATTAGCTAAAGGATTTGTCAGGTCAGTGCTCTATACTCACTATTTAGCAAATTGGAAGTATTCTGCTATAGAAGGGTTTCACATTACCCAGTCCTGTACTTCACTCTCTGCTTCTATTTTTTAATTCTTCTATGAAATGAAAACAGTTGTAAGTCCCCATAGTCCATTGGGGGAATCTGACTCAATCTGAGCAGACTAATGGTTTGAGTATTTTTTGAAATTTGTAGAAAACTGGAATTTTCTTGCTAGAATTGTGTTGGTGAAAGAAGTAAATGGCTTACCAATGTAGCGACATTCTGTATACAAAACAGTATGTTTATTGTACAGATACTTACACATAACATAATTTCATGTTCTCACTAAAAGAAATAACTTTATACATACACTTTTATTATATGGTTTATATGCAATATATATTTATATGTGAAATTTTTTTTCAGATATTAAAGAGCGATTCACAAATTATGTGCTTTTGCTAATAGTGTGTCTACGGAACATGGAACAGTTTTCTTGGAATCCAGGTAAGTAACTTTTCACAAATACCGTGGCGTCCAATATTACTCTTTTACATGGACTGAAATGTGTATGCAGAACACTTTACAGCATCGAGGCTGCTCACTCTGGGTGTGAGCAGTCCCTGTCTCAGTAGAGGATTGGTGGCTGGGAGACGTAGCATGTGCAATAGTCCTTGACCATAAACGGCACAGCGTCTCCAGGGCTGTGTTCTTGGTGGGTGGTGGACCCTGCAGCTTCCAGATGAGCCATCTACACTAATCTACACTAATAAGAGAGAAAAATGGTAATTGGCGTACGGTGCTACCCTTTTCATTGGCTAATCAGGGCTATATGCAAATTAACCGCCAACTAAGATTGGCAGTTAACTGCCAACTAAGATTGGCAGTTAACTGCCAACAAGATGGCGGTTAATTTGCATATGTAGGCACAATGCAGGGAGGCGAAAGGGACAGCAGGAAGAAGCCCCCTGCCACTGACAGTGATCGGAAACCCAGGGGGGAGCTAAGAGCTGGGGGGCAGGGCAAAGGCGGCCCTGGGGCCGCCTTTGCCCTGCCCCCCAGCCATGATCGGAGAATCAGGTGCCTTTTCCACCCTGGCCAGTGATAGCAGGAAGTAGGGGTGGAGCCAGCGATGAGAGCTGGGCACGGTCGAGGCTGGCAGTCCCAGGAGCTAGGGGTCCCTTGCCTGGGCCTAAAGCGAAGCCCACGATTGTGGGGCCGCTGCAGCTGACACTGTAGGTCCCCGCTGCCCGGGCCAGACGCCTAGGCCAGAGGCGTTAGGCCTGGGCAGGGGCAGAGCCTGCAACCGCGGGGAGCTGGGGGTCCCCTGCCCAGGCCTGACACCTCTGCTGGAGGCCTCAGGCCTGGTCAAGGGGCTGATCCGGTGATGGGTGATGGGAGGGTGATGAGGGTCAACTCCTCTGGCCAAGGCATCAGGCCTGGGCGGGGGGCTGGGGGTCCCCTGCCCAGGCCTGATGCCTGGGCCAGAGGCATCAGGACTGGGTGGGGGGGCGGAGCCCGGGATTGGAGGGATATGATGGTCCCCTTGCCCAGGCCTGAAGCCTGGGTCAGAGGCGTCAGGCTTGGGCGGGGGGTGGAGCAAGCGATCAGAGGGAGATGGGGGTCCCCTGCCCAGGCATGATTCCTGGGCCAGAGGCCTCAGGCCTGGGCGGGGGCCAGAGCCAGTGATCGGGGGGAGATGGGGGTCCCCTGTCCAAGCCTGACACCTCTGGTGGCGGCGTCAGGCCTGGGCAAGGGGCCGATCAGGCGATCGGAGGGTGATGGGGGTCTACGCCTGAGGGCTCCCAGTATGTGAGAGGGGGCGGGCTGGGCTGAGGGACACTCCCCCCCCCCCCCCACACACACACCCAGTGCACGAATTTCGTGCACCGGGCCCCTAGTGGTTATATAAATGCAGTCAGACTTTTACATTTCAGGGGTTCACCAGAAGAACTTCTGATCTTTCCTAACCTTTGTCTTTTATTTGCTGCCTATTAGCATCTTGAATAGTGATAAATTAAAGAAATACAATGTCAAGCAATAAAGTGTTACTTTTATACAGCTCTGAAGTGAGGCTGACAAGTTGTCAGGATTCCATGAATTTTCACCATCCATGCAGTTGGCAGACATTCACTGCCTGTCTGCTACGTGGCACATGTGAAAAGTGGTAACATATGTTAGGACTCACAGGCTGACAGAGAAGTAGACAGGTAGTTACAGCACCGTCTGGCAATGCTGCAGTGAGCTTGGTGGGCAATGATCCACATGCTCAGGTGTCTCAAGTAACTTAGAGTTTTCTAATGTCAGGCATTTTTGTACAACTTTCTTCTTAAGAAGTGAGATCATGTTTTACATTTTATTTATTACCTGAGTGCTATGCATGTTCTAGGCATTTAATAACTTCCCGTTAATTTGTTTTGATTCATTGCTAGTTTTCAGGTACCTGTGAAAAATCAGAAACAGATATAAAATGAGATCTATGTCCAGAAGTTATTTTCTTGTGGAAACCATAAAATCAGGTCCCTGATCCCCCCAACCTCAGCCTGATGTCAGACTCGCTAAGACCCCTGCACTGCCTGTCTGCAAGTGTAGCCCCAGCGCCAGTGTCTCCACCCCGCCCTGCAGCTGCCCGGGTCCTCAGTTGCTTGTCAGTGTCTCTAACTTTCTTCTTGCCCAGTTCCGTTCTTATACCCTTCTTCAAGGTCTTAGGGGTTTATCTGTTTGCTGTTTTTTATCAAGTACTTGGTACTAAATTGACATTTTTATACATGTAAAGATGTACAAATTACATCTGTATGACAGTTAAATAAATGATTGAGCTATATCTTTAAGTCACCATGATCAGAGAGGGAGAAATTGTTCAGTTGCCTTCAGCACATGTCCCTACTAGCTGTTTACTGTCCCCCTGAGGCAGCTCTGGAATCAGAGGGGTTTATAATGAGCCTGCTTAATTAGTCACCCACCAGTGGTCCCTGCTGGCTTCAGCAGGGAGGCCGAGGCTCTGCTCACACCAGGTCCTCCCTGAAGTGCTTGGCACAGAGAAAGTGCAGAATAAGCATCTGTAAATGAATTATCCCTTCACTTGCTAAAATATGGCTCCTTTGATAATTTATTGAATGCTAGTTCTGTCTCTATATCATTTTATTGAAAACATTACAGTTTTGCCCTGTGAATTTTGGATTTCTGTGATAGCCTGTGATATTGGATTCTATTTATATTAAGTAGTTTAATTGTCTATTTTTTCCTGTACTTTATAGATCATCTCTGGGTGTTATTTCCAGATGTCTGTATGGTGATTGCATCAGAAATTGCTGTGGATATTGTAAAACATGCCTTTATCACTAAGTTCAACGACATTACTGCAGATGTATGTATTTTTGTAAGCAATTTAGTGTTTGAAGTTCACTTCTACTTAATAATATACAGTTGTAAAACAACAAGTTTAGGTTTTTGCATTTATTAAGATACTTGAAGAGTACTGCTACTATAAAGTTAGAATTATATTTTTAAGTTTCTAAAAATTATTACACAACTGAAAGTATAGTATTTCAGTATTAAATACTTCTGGTTCCACACTTTTGGGTGGAGGTGTGGATTGACTAGTAGTTGAGATCAAAATCATCATAAACTGTTAATCTGTCATTACCTGTTTACTTATTCTTTTTAAAATAACATTGTTTTTATTAAAACAGGCTTTCAAAACTCAATTTAATATCTTACTCAGCATCTATTTTCTAAGAAGGCATCATTATTATTAGAGATAGAGTAATAATAATTTTTAAACTGTTTATTTAAAATTTCCAAATTATATATGTTATACTACTTAAAATAGCCACTATTCCCAAAACTCTAAACTCTCAGGACTATAATCATTGAGTATTTATCTCTCCTTTTTAAAAATTTAATTCTCACCCAAGGATATGTTTTCTTCATTGATTTTTAGAGAGAGAAGAAGGGACTTAGAGAGAGAGACAAATATCAATATGAGAGAGAAACATTGGTCGGTTGCCTCCTGCATATGCCCCTACCAGGCATTGAACCTGCAACCTTTTGTTGTATAGGATGACACTTCAACCAACTGAGCCACCCATCCCAGGGCTAGTATTTATCCCTCTTTCAAGAGAAACCTTTAAAAGGTTTGTGAACATAACAGTTGGGGGACTTGAAGCTGTTTACTCTTGTTGTAGGAAAACAAATAGAGAAACACTACCCAGGTGTCTGCTTGGCTATTAAGACCTTTTTACTGGTTAATTATTAAACATATTGATCTGCAAAGTATAAGTCTTCCCACTTTAGATATTTGCACTATGTTACTTAATATTGCATTCTTATTTGTTTTTAGGTCTACAGTGAATATAGAGCCAGCCTTGCCTTTGACCTTGTTAGTAGTCGACAGAAAAATGTGAGTATTATATCAAAGACAGAATCTGAAATTAACTGACGGAGGTTTAATTTAGCTCCAAATATTGATTAAGGGAAAGCTACCTCAACTTGAACTTCTTACTTATTCCTGTTCTTGACAATAAATTTTTACAAATTAATAAAAATAATATTAATACTTAACATAAATAGGGTATGATTTTTGCAGCTTTGCAATAGTTATACAACTTTGTATTTAAAACTTCTTATGAACATTTAAATTTCCACATCATTTTGCTAACTTACATAATAGGTGCCAGGTGCCTTCTTCCTCGTAACCTCACCTGTTTAGAAAATGTGCTGGTGATGAGTGAATGGTACTTTATACATGTGCTTTAAGTCCCATGAACCCTTCTCCCCTCTCTGTCTAGGCGTACACTGATTACAGCGACTCCGTGGCACGGAGGATGGGGTTCATTCCTCTCCCACTAGCTGTTTTAGTAAGTCTGTACTTTCTTACTTTTTTAAATAATGCAATGGCTGTCATTATAGAATATTAATCAGTGGATTATCAATAACTTTGTTTCAAAAGGATGATATAAAAATTAAAGGTAAATGACTTGGAGGAAATTTTTTGTTATCCTTTTGACATTTGAGTCATCCAATAGATAAGTGATATCAGGAACTGTTTTTACATAATGGCTTTTCTAACAATGAGAAACTATGCTTATTCATTTGGCAAAGTTTTTTTTTATGGAAATACCTGGTGGTAGGCGTGGGTGTGGCAAGTATTACATATGTTGGTGGAAGTGTAAGTTGGTCTAGCACCTCTAAAGGGGCAGTTTGACCGTTTAATGGGATAATTTCAGTTCTAGGAATTGATTCTAAGGAAATAGCTGTCAAAGGCATGTAATGACTTATAGGCAAAGTTACACATTATAGTGGCATTTACAGCAAAAACCTGGAAACAAATGAAGTAGATTAAATTATGAAATGTTTAAATGGAGAAATATTCTGTATTCATTTTCTGAAGTTTTTACATTGACATTTTCTAGTCTTATATTTAGGAATTGTGCATATTTTAAATAATAGCACTGAAATTTACTAAACCCACTAAAAATGTCATCAAGTTTATATCTTAATGAATTGCTCAGCACGGCCTTGTGAATAGTTACTGGCCACGTCAGGCTCTTAATAATGTCCGTTAACGTTTGCTGGCTGCCCTCGTACTTCATTATATTCCTTATTGGCTACCTGTTCTCACTTCAAAACAAAGGCAGCGAACTTTTTGCCAGAGTTCTCCTGGAATTCTCGCTTAATGCAGAGTCACGGAGTCACCTAACTGGTGGAGAGAGAAGCTGTAGGTCATACCAGCTGTATGTTAGACTAGCTTGTCCGGTTGATGATCGATAGAGTTCATGTTATTTAAATTTCAATACAGCTCTCCAACTAACCACGTCCTAAATGTTTTCAATTATCTTGGTAGTTTATTATATAGTAATACAGCTTTCTTTTACTTGGGAAAATGAACTCCTAAAATTTTGGAAAAATGGAGGATTTTAAAGAGTAAAATAATTATTTGTTAAACGTTTAAAAGATTGATAAGATAGAATATTGAATTTCTCTACATTTGTCTTCTACAACTAGAAACATGATAGATACAGTGTGAGAATAAATCTAGTTAGCCAGACTGATTATTATCTAAAAAGATTGGTTAGATGATTGTATTTGAATATGGCCCTGCTTTGCTAAATAATAACTATCTAGTAACTTATCTGCCAGAAAGCTCTATTCATGATTAGAATGGGGTTTTTAATTTGGTATTTAAAGATTTTTTTTCTTTAAATGAGTTTTTATGGTTGTTATACCAAAAGATGTAAGCTTATTGAATAGTTAACAAACCCTCTGGAAAGCCTGCGCTTTCGCAGGGGGTTGTGCAGTGGTCCAGTGGCCGGGGTCTGCAGGCTTCTCTCGCAGACCTCCAGCAGACGCTTCCCACTCTGAGGAACCTACCGAGGCCTTGGGATCAGTTCTTTAAGGCCCAAGAGAGGCAATGCTTCTTACTTATAAACTTATTACCTTAAGTCCGCAAGTGAATTCATACCCCCAAAAAGTAAAAGGAATCATGTGTGAAGGTCTCATGGAAATGAGGCTTTGGATGAATGTATCTTAAAATTGCCTGATATATACAAAATAAAAATGAAGTCCTTTAATCCTTGAATGTGATCATTGGCAAACCTTTCTTATCTATACTAATAAAAGGGTAAAATGCTAATTAGACCGGGCATCTTCCGGACAAAACCTGGTGGCAGGGGCCAAGGCAGAGGCAGTTAGGGGTGATCAGGCTGGCAGGGGAGAGCAGTTAGGGGCAGTCAGGCAGGCATGCATAATGGTTAGAGGCGATCAGGCAGGCAGGCAGAGAGGTTAGGGGTGATCAGGCAGGCAGGGGAGCAATTAGGGCAGTGGTTCTCAACCTTCCTAATGCTGTGACCTTTTAATACAGTTCCTCATGTTGTGGTGACCCCCAACCATAAAATTATTTTCGTTGCTACTTCGTAACTGTAATTTTGCTACTGTTTTGAATCGTAATGTAAATATCTTGATATGCAGGATGTATTTTCATTGTTACAAATTGAACATAATTAAAGCATAGTGATTAATCACAAAAACAATATGTAATTATGTATGTGTTTTCCGATGGTCTTAGGCGACCCCTGTGAAAGGGTCATTCGACCCCCAAAGGGGTCGCGACCCACAGGTTGAGAACTGCTGAATTAGGGGCATCAGGCAGGCAGGCAGAGTGGTTAGGGGCGATCAGGCAGGCAGGCAGGTGAGTGGTTAGGAGCCAGCGGTCCCGGATTGCAAGAGGGACATCCCCTGAGGGGTTCCAGATAGGAGAAGGCGCAGGCTGGGCCCCTCAGCCCGAATTTTGTGCACTGGGCCTCTAGTAAAATAATGAAATCCTAGAGCCACATTAGCTTCATCACAGCTGTTTGGACAGCAGGTCATTCCTCATTAGAGGAAATGATGAGGACTTCAGTTTCTCATAACAAAAACTTTATAGAACATGTGACAATCCATCCCTCTGTGTCCTCCCAATTATTCTTTTACTGGCAGCATTTTAAAGATATGTTCAAAATTTATTTTATGATGTTTATTTAAGGCACCCTAATAAACTCTTTTAGATGATAACATTACTAGATAAGGTCTGTGGTTCTCCCTGACTTTCCATTTCCATGTAGTAGTCCCCCCAGACCCTGATACAGTCTCCCCACTATCTGAACGTAGAGCGTTTCTATGAAACCTCTCATATGCCTAAATAGCGTAAATCAAAGAAGCAGGGGACATTAATTTATGTGTTTATTTTGTTCACCATGATGATCAAAATGCTTAATTATGTCCACTTCTACACTTAATGTAAACCCCCTTCTGAGCTATACTGCTACTAAGGACACATCTTGCTAACGGATACACAAAAAATGAAGATAAAGCCCAGATGCTCCCAGACACAGGGCTCAGCTGTGGTGGCCTGATGCCGAGATGCTGATGTAGTTCCCTGGAAGGGAGCTTGGCGGCCACTCTTGCTGCTCAGGGTGTGAACTGTGTCTGTGTCAGCTCCCTGCAAATCAAATGCTTTTTATAGTAAAAGCAAAAATTACTTTTGGATTTCTTTTGGTGAGTGAAAACAAGTACCAACGTGGTCTTTTGTAAAAGCAAAGTGGTGTAAAATGATCTTTTGAAAAGCGGAGAATGCCTGTATATGGGCACATTTTTCCGCCAAAGCTATTATAGCTGAGTGGTTTTGCAGTGACAGATCCCACCACATTTGCTCATCAGGCTTCCCAGGATCAAGATTTTACTGCTTTATTTCTGTGAGATAAAAAAGAAAATGGGTGTTTAACCACAGCTATCCAAAAGAGACAGAAATTTTTCAATCTTTACATAATTGATTTTGCAATAGTTTTTAGTTCTTTTAAGGTTCCCTTTTCTCTGTGATCCCTGAGAGTCATTGAGGGTTCTTAAAAAGAGTCAGAGGACAAAGGACAAAAAAAAGCAAGAAAAATGGAAATGCCCACTCAATGGATCTAGCTGTGGCAGGGACACAAACAGCATGATGAATCCATTTGTATTTTCCAGAATAATTTTCATGTTAAAAATCACTGGATTTGCTTCTCTATTAGGGCCAGGCAGATGTGTCATTTATGAACTAGGCACAGTGTCGAATGGTTGGCATTAGCTATGGGCATCCTAGATTTGCCTGAACCACCCAAATCTACCACAAAAGGTTTCACAAGTTGCCACAGTTTGTTAGGAATCGACAGATCTAGAACTGCCTGCTTGGATTTAGACAGGCTACAGGTGTGTGCCTAAAGTGTTAAAATCAGTATAGATGACTTTACTTAAATATGAACTAATAACTCTTTGGTTGTGTGTTTTGTTTGTGTGTTTGTTGTTTTGGTCTGTTTCTGGCTAGCTCATCAGAGTTGTAACAAGCTCAATTAAAGTTCAAGGAATCCTGTCTTATGCCTGTGTCATACTCTTCTATTTTGGGTAAGATGAACTATTCTTGAATATGTTTTTGGTTATACAGTAAAGTATAAATGCAAGATGTAATCAAGTCAGACTACACCCATTCTAACTGTCCTGGGGCCCCATAATGGCTTGTACCTCCAATATGTTTGTGACTTAGTTAAGCTCTGGTTCAATTAAATTGCTGCTATTTGCTAGTAGTATTAATAGCACTTTAGATTTTATTTTAACCTTTAGTGTAATCATTTACTTAAAGCTCTTTTTGCTTACAAGTTAAGTTTTACCCATATTTTATAAAATAAAATCTGCCATTGCATTCAAACATCTCTCTATGTACAAAAACCTCTTTGAATTTCTACTGTGTTTGCCATGTCAATGGTTTAGCATACTCGAGGCCTATGTCATAGAAACCTACAGAAGATGCAGAAATGTAGTTGCTCTGCCTGTTACTGGCTGAATTTTTATTTGCAAATTTGTTGGTCTTGCGTGGCTTACACTCTGGTTGGGGAAGAGAAATGATAAGAACATAACAATATAAAGATAAGTTTTTGTCTCTCTTAGTTTTCTCAAGAAGTCAATTTATGATAAAGCAGCCGATCCCAGCTTTAGGTTTACTTACCCAGAAAGAAAAAGGGACCCTCCTGCTCTGGCTTCAGTGGAGCACGAAGAGTTATGCTGCGAGTGTCAGTCTGGGAGACAGTCAGAACTGAGTGTCTCGAGGAGAAAAGGGAGAGAGACCAAGCAGGACAGTAGTAACCTCGGCTCTAGATTTGCTCAGAATGTCCCCTGAGCTGAGGTCTGCTTCCCAGAGACATCTGTGTTGTCCTGGTTTCCCACATGCATCTCCTACCTTGTCCCTGCCCGGTGCCTGGCACATGGCAAGTGCCCGGAAGCTCCTGCCACAGGAGCACAGCATCTCTCACTTGTCATTGTCTCAGGAGCATCATGAGTCAGGAACATGCTTCCAGACTGTTCTCACTGAGCTGTGGGGCAGCTCGCAGCCCTGCCCTCATAGGTCCTCTACTCAGCGCTCCTCAGTGAGCAGTGCTCGCGGCTGCTCCCAGTGCTGGTCTAGGGACCAACTGAAAAGAACACAGGACCTGCCTTTGTGTCCTAAGTTCCAGTGGGAAAGTAGGCAACCACCAGAAAGACAAATTGGTAGCAAGTGTCAGGAAGAAAAGCATGGTAGTGTCTGGACGGAGAGCCACAGAGGTGGCTGCCCTGGAGAGAGCAGGGGCTGTCTGTGCTGACGGATGGAGTAAGGGGAAGCCCATGCAGGCTCAGAGCGGGGACACAGGGCAGGCCTGATGCCAGGAGCACACGGGACAGGACCCGGCAGTCCTGGCAGGGCCCGAGCCTCCGCTCTGCAGGAGGGAGAGCCCTGGAAGGTCCTGTGCAGAAGAAAGCGCCACTTCCCTTGGCTTCTTGCCAGGACCACCCTGGCTGCTGGGCAGAGAGGGGACTGGAGTGTGGCGACAGGAGGAGCATAAGCCGGCTGGGTCAGGAGGTAACTGTTACTGTTCTTTCAGGGCCGGTGGCCGTAGGTGGAATTGAGCGGGAGGATTTGTCAGGGGCATATTTTGCAAGTGGAGCTGGACAGGACTGGTGGAGGGATTGATGGGATGTGCGGTGTGAGGGGATGAAAAAGAATCAAATGTGAGTACAGAGTTTGGAGCCCAAGCAATTAGGGCTATGGAATTGCTACTTACTGTGACAGGGAAGCCTGTGACATATATATGTGGGGTTCATTTTGTTTTGTGTTTGGAGGGTTAGGGCTGGAATCAAGAGTTCTGGTTCGGATTTTGTAAGTTAGACGTCCCCCAGTCAGCTGGCCAAGGAGCTGTGAGGCCCGAGGCGGGAGCGTTGTCCCCTGGTGCAGAGTCCACAGGGGCCTGCGAAGCCCTGCCTCGCACTTGCCCCCCTGGCCTGTGACCTGTCGTTGCCACGTTTCATCTCAGACCTCAGAAACAGCGCCCACTTCCTCACTCCCTACCCATGGCAGTGAGGTCCTGGGCACTGGGCCATTTAGGGCCTCGTAAGTGAGAAGATTCCAATAGGAAGAGGGTTCTTTATTGTTTTGTTTTGTTTTGTTTTGTTTTCAGATTTTTTGCCAGATTTGTGTCAGGTACCTGAAAATGTTACGTACCTTTGGTCTAGAAATCTGACTTCTGTAATTATAGCTGTCTAGGAACTTATTTTGAGGAAATACAGATTTAATGTAAGTGTTCTTAATCAGAAACTTTTTAATAGAAGAAAAATACTTAAAATAATCTAAATATCCAGAAACTAGGGGCTTTGAGGGGGCTTTGTTATATGATAACCCATACAGCACAATAATTAGGTCCGTTAAAATACTAGTAGTGCCCCTGAAGAACATGAACTGATAGGGGAAAATATTTATCATATGCTATTTATGTGAAACAACAATGATGATAATGAAATAACAAGATTGGTTGACGTTTCTATGTGCCTGGCGCTGCTCTGAGCACCTCATCAAAGGCATCTCCTCTGTGGACTGACAGGTTAGCAACTCAGGTCCACACAGCTTCTAGGCCACTGGTTCTCAACCTTCTGGCCCTTTAAATACAGTTCCTCATGTTGTGACCCAACCATAAAATTATTTTCGTTGCTACTTCATAACTGTAATGTTGCTACTGTGATGAATCGTCATGTAAATATCTGATATGCAGGATGGTCTTAGGTGACCCCTGTGAAAAGGTCATTCGACCGCCAAAGGGGTCGCGACCCACAGGTTGAGAACCACTGGGGCAGTGGAGTCAGGTGTGAACTCAAACTCTTGGGCCCCAGGTCTGTTCTCTGACTCCAAACTCCAGCCCCTCCTGCTTCGTAGTCCCATTCCAAACAGCAGAAAAGTTCAAATAGATGTGTGCGCACAGCAGCATGGTGAATGGGATGCAGCAGGCGTCCCAGGGATCATCGCTAGAGTGTGGAGCTATACGTTATTTTATATATGTTTTTTGTTCATCTGTAGCTACTAAATGTATTTGTTCTGTAGTAAGAGAAAAAATTAAATAATTTGGAAGGTGAAACTTCTAAGTGATATAGGAAGAAAATAAATGTTAAATAGTCAGAAGGTATAACTTTTAAATGATATAACTTCTTACATGAGAAGTAGGCATTATCCCAGATTCCTCCGTGATAGGGAAACCTGTGCGTGGCACTAGGCCCTCGGTGTGGGATGTCTCGGACTCGGGCCTCTGACTCCCGGGCCCTCTGTTCACCTGGTGATGGGTGGCACTCCCCGCGATTGAGATGAGTTCCAGCAGTGGTCGCTTGTCTCTTTCTGCGTTTAGGTTGATATCCCTGAAAGTACTGAATAGCATTGTGCTGCTGGGAAAATCATGCCAATATGTGAAGGAGGCCAAAATGGAAGAGAAGCTGTTTGACCCTCCCCCCTCCAGCACTCCCTGCAAGCCATCCAGTAAACCACAGAGCAAGTGCAAACCCTCCCAAGGTAGGCGGGGTCTTCTCGTCGCTTCTCTGCATCATCTTCCGGAGAGTTACTGTCTTCTCTCTCCCCGTAACAAATCACTGCCCTCCAACGTTCAGCAGTGCTTTCAGGGTTTGACTTCATTTTATTAGTTGTTATTGCTAATGTTTCTGTTTAGGCCTCATCACAGATCACCCCATGCAGTGCTCTGAGTTTTTACATTCAGTGGATCTTCAGTGAGCACCTGTTACGCGGGTTAACTAACAGTAATGGCGTGGCTTCTGCGTTCCATTATACATTACTAGTGCCTGGTGTGCAGATTCGTGCACATTGAAAGAAAATTAATTAGAAGGTGGCCAGCGGGGCAGAACTGGGCAAGATGGGCCAGACACGCCCTGGAGCCAACCTCCCACAGTCCCTCCTGGGTATCTGCAGTGAGGGGTCCCTCCGGCAGGTGGGGTCCCTTGGCCTGGCCTGCGGGATCGGGCCAAAACTGGCTCTCTGACATCCCCTGGGGGGTCCCGGAGTGTGAGAGGGCACTCGGCAAAGTTGCTGTCATACAGGGTGTGGAACGCAAACACAAGTGTGTAGTAAACCAGATTCGGGCTGACAGTGCCCCAGCAACAATATAACCCACAGCCTAAGGTAGAATCACACAGCCCCGTGAGGAATTGGACTCCCTCCTCTCTGGTTTCGGGGCGCATCACCTGAGAACAGCCACTGCCAAGTCACTGCAGCTCGGCAGCTCCTGTGTTGAGTGTCTGCCCACTGATGGTCAGTGCGTGTCATAGTGACCGGTGGACAGTGGGAGGGACACTTAGCATATTAGCCTTTTATATATATGTACACTAGAGGCCCGGTGCACAACATTCATGCACTGGGGGCTGTGGGGGGGTCCCTCAGTCCGACCTGCACCCTCTCCAATCTGGGATCCCTCAGGAGAGCCCTCTCCAATCGGGAGTTTCTGTCTGTCTTTGCAATCATATGAGTGAATTGTCTGAGACCCCTAACCCCGTTTGGTTTGTTGCTCACAGAATAATAGAGGTTTTTTTTTCTTTGCTTCATTGGTGGAGATTTCCTGGAACTTTTAGGATATCTTCCCTTTAATTTTTCCTAGACACTCTGATTTTACTTATGTCTCTCACTTTTGCTTTCCCTCCAACCCTCCACCACAAAGGTAACTTGCTCCAGGCTCACTTTTCTCTACTGTCTAGGAGATCCGTCTGCCACCAGAACTACGATTCCCAGCATTCCTGGTGCTCCCCGCACTCTGGGCTTCCGCTTCCGGTCCTGGGGCTGCCACCAGAATTATTCCCAGAATTCCTGGTGCTACCTGCGCTCTTGGTTTTCCCTTCCTGCTCTGTCTCCGTCCCATGGCCTCCCACTCTGCCAAGACCTCCACGCCACCAGCTTTCCCTCTCTACCCTCCATCTGGCGGGTTGGGGGACCAAGTTCCCCAAGCCGCTCCATTGCTCCGCCAGCTCTCCTGCTCCGCTCTCCACCCGGTGGCTTGGGGGGAGCGATTGAGGGAGCCAAGGCCCCCCAAGCTGCCGGCTCTCCCACTTTGCTTTCCACCCGGTGCCTGTGTATGCAAATTAACCTGCCATCTTTGTCAGGTTAATTTGCATACTCAGTCCTGATTGGCTGGTGAGCATAGCAGAGGGTTGGTCAATTTACAGGTTTCTCTTTTATTATATAGGCTAGATGGCTGCTTCTGCAATGTGCTGTTTGGTTATCATTACACTTTTTATTCAGTACCATGGTATTGGTAAGCTCATCTTTAGTATACGTTTGGAGGAAATCCTATTCTAACTAAAGGCCCTGTTTTTCCACAGAAGAAACCCTGTCTGCCTCTGTCACCAGCCAGCCTAGCCATCAGAAGGAAAATGTCATACCGTTACTTGTGACAAGTAATTCTGACCAGTTCCTGACAACTCCAGACGGTGAAGAGAAGGACATAACGCAGGAAAACTCTGAACTGAAGCACAGGTCCTCAAAGAAAGATCTGTTGGACATAGACAGGTTCACAATTTGCGGAAACCGAATTGACTGAATTCTGTGGCTCCCTATGCCATGTGCCGAGGCCTGGGGCAGCTACAGTGCTGCCGGGGCGGACAGATGCGAAACGTGGCACTTATATATTTATTTAAAACTTAAATTATTAACAGAAAGCAAATCTGAGTAGCTTTCTTCCAGTAATGTGGCCTGGCTGAAGGTCAGGTCACGGAACAGCAGTGACCTCCAGCCTGGATGGCGTGGGGAGCCCCTCTTCCCCCGAGAAGCAGCAGTCACTCCGGCCCGATGGGAACAACCTCGAATCACTTCAGCTCGGTCCGTCTGAGCTTCCAGAACATCGGCTTTGGCCGCCGGCCTCTGCAGTGTAAGGGGATCTACCTGGGAAACGGAAGCTTTCCCCACAACGTTACCTGCCCTGTCCCATACTAGTTCCACAGACAGTTTCAAACTGCTTCATCTGCCAAAGCATTTAAACAAGTAATTACACTTAAGTCAAGATAAATATTCTCACCACAGAATAATCCTGGAAGATGTATCTGAATTAATCAGAATAAAAGGCTACCTTAAATAAGACATGATGAATAGTAGCATTTTACAGGGGAAAACAAGCCCGAAGTCATTTTGTCTATTTAAAAAATGTTAATTAATGAAGGTTATGCATCACTGAGAATATGTTTATAATTTTTCAGTTTACTCGTTAAAGCAAAATGTGAGCCGTGTATTGTTTAATGGCAGGGGGTGAAATAGAAATTACCTTACAAAGACGTACTTTTTATACTGAAAAAAGCAGAGCAGGGTTAACTTTAATGTATAGATAACTGATTACACTTTAAAACTAATTGCTTTATCAATTGTTACAGTTAAAAGGATTTGGTGTTGAATCGGCTAAAGAATTGTACTCAATTCAAAGGTGTCAACCTGTAACTGAGATTTTTAAGTGACAATTTTAAAGTAAATAAGTGGATTGAGCAGCCGTCTTGCTCAGGCTTATAAAGTGCATTAGCCTTTCTGTCTGGAGTGCCTGTGCCTGTGCCTGGGGCTGGCCTGTGTCCTGTGGGAGTGTCTGTGTGGGGATGGCACTGCCTGGTGTGCCTGCGCTGGGGGAGGACGCCAGTGAGGGGTGTGGGTGGCTGACTGGGAGTGGAGACGCGTTTGTGTGTAGATGTTGGGAACAGCAACCAAAAGGTGCTTTTTGGTTGGTTGAGGTCAAGATTCCATGTCTGCTTGCTTATTAGTTTGTGGCCTGCCTCATAAGACAAGCTGTTTCCCACTACATTTTAGCTTGAGAACCCTTCCTGCATCTTTATAAAAATTCTGCAGCCTCCAATTTCAGAGTGTCCAGGTGTCACTGTTCTTTCCTTTGACCTTTTCATTCTGAAGTTCGGCTCCTGTGCTGCTATTTCAGGCACGTGATGTGCAGAGGTAAATTTTAGGGGGTTTGTTTCCTGGGTGAAACGTAAAGCTAGCTTGAATGCTGTGGCTTTTCATGTGACATACAAGTGAATTTTAATGTTTTGCTTTAAGTGAAGAAATCTGAAGGTTAATGCTCACGTGGGATAAAAGGAAACTGTACAGAAATGCTTTTGTGAGACCGCGAAGTACTTCGCGTTAAAAATGAAAAGACTTCTAAGTTGCTTTGTGTGTGTTTCAATGAAGCACCATTTTAGAATTACTTTTTGTTCTCATCTTCTCTTCTCCACCAAAAAGAACAATGTCCACAATGAATAGGAATAGTTTTGGGGAAAACTTTGCCAAACAGAGCCCTAATCAGAGCAAGAATACGGCAGGGGTGTATCTTTCACTTCAGCTCGAATTATTCTGTGACTGTGCTGTCAATTCCACAAGATTTTAATTTCCTTTGCAGGATATATTGGGAGTTCGGAATGATGTTCATTTCTTCTGTCAAAATGGCATTCAGTACTAATTTTATAAGTGCATCTTGTGTGAAACTCAATAAATTCAATTTTGTAATCTTTTTTAAAAAGGTCACTGAATTTATTTTCATGATGTTTACTGTTATATTTGGTAGAGTGAATTTCCCATTCTGTAAGAATTTATTTCTAACTTATAAGTGGCAGGACTAATTTGAATTATTCTTTTGGTCATAATGGTGGCAAAATGTTTGAATCTTGTCTTTAGGAAACAAAAGGCTGAGTCTCGATCATAGACCGTTTAATATCTGTCAGTATATGAAGGGACCTGCATTTTACAAGTGTTTGGAATGTCACACAATATGCTTTTCACATCTGGGAGTTAAGACAGGATTTTGGGCCAGTCAATGTGGCTCAGTGGTTGAGCGTCAACCTATGAACCAGGAAGTCATGGTTCAATTCCCAAGGCACATGCCTGGGTTTCAGCCTCAATCCCCAGTAGCGGGGGTGCAGGAGGCAGCTGATCAATGATCACTTCTCATCATTGATGTTTCTATCTCTCCCTCACCCTTCCTCTCTGAAATCAATAAAAATATATATATTTTTAAAAAGACAGTACTTTGGTTTTAAAAATAATCTCAGCCACAACATAAGGTCAGACTCTTACTAGCTTTCCTTTGGAGTTGAAATGTAACACAGGGTCATTCAGGAGCTTGTGCAGATCTTCTTGGTACTTGGTACTTTTGTATTTTGTCTAGCATGTGAATGTTATATTCTTTACACATGGTAGAACCTTTTTATCATTAGATCATCAAAAATATTCCTTCTGCTCTCGGTGACTCAGCAGAGCACACACATCACAAAATAATTTAAAACCACTGCATTGTGAAATGTCTCAGCTTTATTTTTTCTTTCAGTGGAGATTTATTGATCGCCTGTGTGTCAGGACTATTGGATGCTGCGATCAGCAGTGGACAAAGTCCCTGTCCTCCTGGGGGAGGCCCATAGCAAACGCGTCAGCAAACTAGTGTGCTGGAGACAGCTAAGCCCAGGTGGTCTCCACTTGGTTTCATTCTGAAATAAATCCAGTTGTTTAACATTTTTATGTAAGTTAAGTCTTATTATTTTTCCTATTGAATTTGCTTAAAAAAAGATAATTGAGTAGCAGTTTCAGGTGCCTCTATAAAGTACAAAGAAATAAGAAAATGCTCCTTTACTAAAGACCCTGGTTGTCCATACAGACAGAGTGCTAGCTGGGCACCGAGCTGTCCAGTTGGGGACTGCTTTCCCGAGTCCGTCCTGCTGTTCCACTGGCCAAGGGACTAATCCTCACCGAGGGATGGAAGTTGAGGGGTGTATGCCATTTCAGGTCCCTTCCACCTTCTCTCTGCTTCCCACCAGCGGGTACCCAGCGGTGTGCCCTCAGCCAGCCATGCAGACAAGTGTTTGGCGCTCTCAGCACCCAGGGAAGGAACTTGGGTCCATGGAGGCCTCTGCAGAGCCTTCCACACAGCTCTGCCTACAGCAAGAGAGCAATGCATGCCTTCGTTTCCAAGCCATGGAGTGTGGAGGGGCTATCACAGCCCACGTCCATATGCCAGGGACTCTGAAAGGGCCCAGTGAGAGATCTTCACATAGAAGGAGTGCGGGTTAGGCCTGACTCTCTAAAACCTGTGCTTCTGAAATACTCTTGGATTCACGTTTACTATTGTTTTTAGGGAAAAAGATAAAGATTACTATGTGGTCAGCCTCCCAACACCCTGGTCCATCTTGAGCTGAACATTGAGCATGCTCATCAGTGGCACAGTCCTCTTTGATCAGATGCTCTACCAAACAGCCATGCCTTGCCCCTTCTTCCTCAGGAAAGTGGGGTGCACAGTCACAGAGCAGGTGAGTATAGCCCGCCAGCACAGAGACGTGGAGGCAGAAGGACTTCATATGTCCGAAGAGCAGCACTGGACTTCCTCCACTCAGGTACGTGTCTGAGTGCCTGGCAAGTGCCAACCCACATGCTGAGAACACTTGAGAGGATAGCTTTGTTCTAGGGAAACCAGAGGAGGAGGCGGGGGCTGGATCTTGGAGAGCTTTTAATGCCTTACCAAGAATCCTGGGCTCGATCCCATAGGCAATGGGGGAGCATAAGTGGAATCTGAAGTTGGATTGCGGTAACTACCAAATGAGAGGATAAATGGAAAAAACAACTGTAAACTATAAAGTGTTACATACCTTGTCCAAGATCACACAGGAGCACCCATCAGAGCAGAAGTGAAACCCCATCCATTCCTCTGTGCTGTATGCTGCTTGTGAGAAGAGGGGGAAGCACAGGCCCCCTAAGGAGGCAACTGCCGTAATTCATGCCAGACTAATAGGACTTGGGATGTAGGGCACAGTGACCTTGTGGATAGCAAATGTGTAGGATGTTCATCCCTCCAGGAAGTACAGGAGAGGGCCAGCTGGTGTTGGAGCCAGGACTTGCTCTGTGTGACACAGCGAACCTCAGTCTGCTCATCTGTAAATTGGGCCTAATACCCACTTCTCAGGGTTTGGGGAGGAGCAAAAGAGAATGCATGGGAAACTTGGGTTACGAATGCCACAGAACTGTACGAATCCACATTGTGTTGACCATCATTGCCTGAAGCCTCAGAGCCTAGTTCAGTGGTCCTCAAAGTGTGGTCCCTGGACCAGCAGCAGCCCAACATCTGGAACACGTTACACAGGTTCTTGGTCCCACCCAGACCTGTTGAGTCAGAAACTGGGAGGGGGCCCAACCACCTGTGTTTACGGCCCTCCAGGGGATTCACACGCATGTTCAAATTTGAGAACCACTGGCCCCGATCTGGACCTGAGAATTAGGGGGCCAAAAGCAGCTCCATCTGCTTCTCACAGGAAAGATTGGAGAGACGAAAATAGAATCTGGGGCCAAATTCTGTTTCTGACTAATGTTTGCTCAAGGCCAGGTAACTGGACAGAACCAGGGGTTCCAGATGTCCTCAAACGCCAGCGCTCCGCCCACCATACCCTCAAGGCTCCACCCCTCCCACAGTTGTGGAACCTTCCCGACTAGCCATGCAGAGCCCACAGAGCACTGGGTCCAGGCACCACATGATGCTCCAGAGCTCCGATCACCAAGCCAAGATGAGAACGGAGGAAAGGACACAGTCCACCAGGTGGAGCAGGTGAGCACCAGCACCCTTTGTGAGAATTCCTTTGGCTCGCAGAGTGTGATGTCTGCTCTAGGATCCTGAGATGGAGCACACAAGGCAGGCAGGGTTCTTCTCTTCAGAAGCATATACTACAGTGGAGAAACCAGAGAATACATGTGGGAGCAGTTGAGGTTTGAGGAGGTTGATGGATGCTGCGGAGAGAACAAGGTAATATGATAATAGGGACATGATGCTTTCCTGACCAGTGTGGCCCAGTGGTTGAGTGTTGACCTATGAACCAGGAGGTCACAGTTCGATTCCTGGCCAGGGCACATGCCCAGGTTGCAGGCTCGATCCACAGTGTAGTGTGCACAGGAGGCAGCTGATCAGTGATTCTCATCATTGATGTTTCTATCTCCCTCTCTGAAATCAATAAAAATATATTTTAAAGAGAAAGAAAAAAAAGTGATAGATACGTGAGCTGCAAAGGAGCCTCATTCAGCAGAGACCAGCAGCTCAAGCTGCTGGGAGAGAGTGAGCAGGTGTTTTCCAGCAGCTGCTGGGTGAGTATCTGATTGTAATCAGTGCTCGTCCTGACATAAACTAGTCCTCCTCTCAGCCTCCCGCTGTGCTGGATCCTGGGACAGGTCAGTGTCCTGACCTGGTCAAACAAGTCAAGTAATTCCATGCACCTGGTAGCATCCACGTACTAGTACCCGGGACTGCCCCCAACCCTTACCTTATTCCTGGACTTTGGCCAAGAGGTGCAGACACCCATTTCATACTGCAGCTGCCCAAAGTGTGCCTTGTACATAAGTTTCCCTAAGAAACTCGGTCAGTTACCAGAATGGAGTGCCCAGCCTCTTTCTCCTGTCTTTCCCTGCCCTCTGCTTTTGGAGGTAGAGTTTCAGGCCAGGGGTCTTCTCTTGGGTCTGGGTGTACTAACAGATTTCAACATATACGTTGGGGGAGGGGGGAGGGGAGAGGCACACACATTCGGCCCATAGCAGAGTTACCCTCGGTCAGGCTTTCCCAGGCCCAGCTTCCAGCAGCCTTTCCTCCCAGAGTGCATTTCTCCACCCACAGGCCGACCCACCGCAGGGCTGTTTGCCTGGCTTGGCGCTGTTTCTCCAGCTGTGCTCATGTTGAGACTGTGTCCCTGTGATTTTCTCTCCTGGAGGACACATTTTCCTGGTGTCTTTTCACGCACAGTCATTGCAAATGCTCCACCAAGTTCTGCTGACACTTGTCCTCTGGATATTTCCCCCAGTGACTTTGAACTTGAGTCATTGTCCAGGGGCAAGGCATGGAGAGCATCGGACATATTGGGTGCTGCCCGGGGGATACAGCACTCAGCATCCTCTCCCCTTCATCGTCGGGGCCCCAACAGGCTGAGGACAGAGCAGTTGGGCACAAAATGATCCCCATTCTGTCTAGTGTGGAGACAAGACCCCCTAAGAGGAGGGCTGGGCTCAGTCTCCTTTATGTTCAGAAGTGAAGCACCTCTGTTCTCACCGGTGGCCTTCGCCCTCCACTGAAGGAGCACCCCACCGCGTCTTCGATGGTGCCCCATCCTGATATCATAGTGAAATCTGGCTCCTGTCCCTTTGAGGTGTCAGCTTCCTTGTCATGAAGGTGATGGTCGGTGAGGATGGACACAGAAGGAATCCCATTCCCATGATGCCTTTGCGACTCTGCCCGTAAAGGGGAGATTATCTAACACATTTTGTGGACACTGCAGAGATGTGTACCCCCTGAACAAAGGAATCCTACTTATTATCTTCCATTCATAAACTCAGAAAACGAAGCAGGAAGACAACCTCCTCTCCCCTCCCTCCCCCAAAAAAATCACTGCACTGTTGCTTATGAACATGGCCTCTGAGACTCGCCACGGTATTTTCTGGAATGATGCTGTACTAGGCATGTGTCTTTATGTGCTACCTTGAGTCCTTGGGAGATGGTGGCCAATAAAGAATTAATAAACAGAAACAAAACCTCCATTCTCTGGCAAAGTTGGGCTCCCCTGGACTGCCAGCTGAGAGTAACAAGTGATCATGATGTGACGAAGCTAACCCTTGTCTTTTGGGGGGACCTGATACTTTCTGGACTGTGTTCCCATCCATTGCTTAGTGGAGGAAATCAGCTCAATGACTCTCATTTTTCCAAGTAGGAAAACAAGGCCTGGGAGGTTGGACAACCGGCCCTGCACACCTGGCTAGTGATGGAGACAAACCCAGGCCTCTTACCCACCACCCCAAGTTAGTCCCAGGGTCCCCTAAGGAGAACACCTTCCTACCACTGAAAATTAAACTCCTACGATCACCTAATTAAATCTGCATTAATGAGCAGTCATTTTAGCACAGATGACTGCTCTTGATGTCGTCTTTCCTCCTCTTTGCAAAAGTCCTTTTACTTCCAACTATTTAATTGGGTCGCACAACAGCCCCCTGGCAAGGGCTGACCTGGTTTAAAAAGCTGAGGCTGTGGCTGCTCAGTGCAGAAAAGAGACCCTAACTGTGGATTAGAACCTTCTCTGTGTCCATCAACTCAGCCTCCACTCAAAAGGCAGCCTCCTAGCCCCTGGGGGTCACCCTAGACCGGGCCATTTCCCCTCTGCTGTTTTGATCAAAGGATAATAAGCTTTTATTTTTTAGTAGACCAGCCATTTACAGCTCACCAAGAGCCTGCAACCACAGCCCACGGGCTGTTCGAGGGGCCTGCGAGGTTGTAAGGAGTAGGACTCATTTGTGTTTGTGGGGGTTTCTCCCCACGTCTGGACACCACTAAAGGACTGTAGGCGCTTCAGTTCCTTCATCCTGCACTCACATTTCTGTCATGTCTACTTTTATAGGTAAGATTTCGAGGCTTCGGGGGAAGCAGCAAGTTCAAAGGAACACATTCCCAGGATTGGATGAGCAGCAGGGAGTTGGAATTCTTTCAAAATGTAATTTCCCGCAAAACTGCCATTATTTGAGCTAAAGCCAACCAACTGAGACCCTGTGGTCTCTAGAGAAATTTTGCACCCCTGACCCTTAACTACCTAGAAGATCTTAAATTAGTGGCCCATACTGAGAGATGATCAGAGATAACCTTCTGATCTATCAGTAGGGCAGGGCAAACTACTAATTACTGAACACCTGTTCTTGTCCTGAGAGCGCCCTTCCTCCTCTCTGGAGCCCCAGGGCATCTAACCACACACCTGGCTCATAATTTGATATGTACCTATTCCCCCCCTTTTTTTCTTCATTGATTAAGATATTATATATGTGTCCTTATCCCCCCCATTGCCCTCCACCCTCCTCCCATCACCCCACCCCCCGCTCATGCCCTCACCCCCCTGGTGTCTGTGTCCATTGGTTAGGCTTATATGCATGCATACAAGCCCTTTGGTTGATCTCTCCCCCTCATCCCCACCCTCCCCTACCTTCCCTCTGAGGTTTGAGCATCTGATCGATGCTTCTCTGTCTCTGGATCTGTTTTTGTTGTTCATTATAATCCACAAATGAGTGAGATCATGTGATACTTATCTTTCTCTGACTGGCTTATTTCGCTTAGCATAATGCTTTCCAGTCCCATCCATGCTGCTGCAAATGGTAAGAATTCCTTCCTTTTTACAGCACAGTTTTTTAATCCACTCATCTGCTGATGGGCACTTAGGCTGTTTCCAAATCTTAGCTATTGTAAATTGTGCTGCTATGAACATAGGGTGCATATATCCTTTCTGATTGGTGTTTCTAGTTTCTTGGGATATATTCCTGGAAGTGGAATCACTGGGTCAAATGGGAGTTCCATTTTAAGTTTTTTGAGGAAACTCCGTACTGTTCTCCACAGTGGCTGCACCTGTCTGGTTCCCTTTACTGTCTCGGAACCACTCCTGTGGCTTTCCATTTCCTCGCCTTTTAGAATGTTGCAGAAGCCATTTCTCACCCAGCTGGTCAGTTCTGCAGTACTAAGAGTATTAACCATGTTTCTTATTTTGTATTTTTTAAAATATATTTTTATTGATTTCAGAAAGGAAGGAAGAGGGAGAGAGAGATAGAAACATTAATGATGAGAGAGAATTATCGACCAGCTGCCTCCTACATGCCCCGCACTGGGGATCCAGCCTGCAACCCGGGCATGTTCCCTTGACTGGAATCGAACCCAGTATCCTTCAGTCTGCAGGCTGATGCTCTATTCACTGAGCCATATTGACTAGGGCTCTTATTTTGTTTTGTTTTAATATATTTTTATTGATTTCAGAAAGGAAGGAAGAGGGAGAGAGAGATAGAAACATCAATGATGAGAGATAACCATTGACCAGCTGCCTCCTACATGCCCCACACTGGGGATCCAGCCTGCAACCCAGGCATGTGTCCTGACTGGGAATCGAACCTTGACCTCCTGGTTCATAGATCGATGCTCAACCACTGAGCCATGCCGCCGGCTGGGCTTATTTTGTACTTTTGATGCTTTGACACCTTGAGCCTTGTTGACTCTGGAGAGATTGCCCTTCCCAGAGCTGGCAAATTCTAGCAAATGGCTGACCTGTGAATCCAGAGCCTGTACCCTCAACCACTTCTTCTCTAGGCTCTCATATGCAAGGCCAGGCAGTAGACAGCTAGGGTCAGCCCCTGTGTCCCAGAGCCCACTGCAATTACTCTCACTCGCCACCTCCAGGCTTGTGAAAACCACGGTAGAGGCTCTTGTCCACATTTCTCCCTGTTCCCTCTGCCTCCTGATGACCTTGGCCCTGTGTGGTCCCGCATAGTGTCCTGCGCCTACTGTTTCCAGGGATCTGTGAGGATAATATGCTTCCTCATGACAGTCACTTCCATGATGGTGTGTCTTACAAACCTGGTTAAACAAATCCCAGCTACTCTTCAAACACTTCCAGAAACCCAGTCTAGAGCCCCTGTCCTCAACATCCTTCAGATAATTGGGTAAGCACCTAATTTCCTGCACTGTCTTGCTTCTGGTCTAGAAACCACTAGGGTTTTTGTTGCCTGCAGTTACCCTTGATGGTAAGCTACTTTCCCCATTTGTGACCTATTTTGGCCAGCCTCGAAGCAAAGCTGTTGCCTAAAAGAGTGTTTGAAATTCCTTGAAGCCTGGATCACTTCCCTGCAGTGACCTGGGCTCCAGGTTAGGTTTCGGTCCCTGGAGAAGAGGAATGCAAGACTTCTGAGAAGCTGAGCTGAATGTTCTGGGAAAGCCCAAATGGATGGTGGGATCTTGTTCTGTTCATTTTCAGATTGCAAAAAATATTCCAGTCCTGTCTGAACTCGAACTTTCTTTTGTCTTCTTTTTCATCTCATATCTCATTCGAAGCAGTGGCCCTTCCCCCAGCTCAGGTGGGACAGAATGGTGTGTGCCCTTAAGCTCATCTCTTTCCACCCCTCTCCCCCATAGGCCTTGCTGTGCCTGGCTCCTCCGGAGTCTGGGGAAAAGCATGGGCAGAGGGAGAGTTGTGACAACAGGGAAGTCCAGCTGAGCTCCTGTTGGAATGAGTACCTGGCCCCTGAGACCTGCTATGTGGTAGATGCATGGAGGTTGGCCCTTGTGCTAATTTCCTAGAATGGTCCTAACAAAGTACCATAAGCTAGGTGACTTATGCCAACAGAAATTTATCCTCTCACAATTCTAGAAGCAAGAAGTTCAGAATCAAGGTTTTGGCAGAACCATGTTCCCTCTGAAGTCTCTAGGGGTGAATCCCACCTTGCTTCTTCCAGATTCTGGGGGCTCCAAGCATTCCTTGGCTTGTGGCAGCATCCCTCCAGTCTCTGTGTTTGTCTTCACATGGCCTTTTCCTCTGTTTCTGTCATGGGAGGGTGCTCAACCAACAGCCACACCAGCTAGGGCAAATTTCCCTATTCTTATAAGGACACCACTCACAGTACACAGGACTGCAGCATGACCTCATCTTAACTAATTACTACATTAAGCACACCCCCGTTCCCAAATATGATCACATTTACAGGGGTTGGGGGTTTGAGGACACAATTTACCCATAAGAGCCCTCTTTCTCTTCTCTCTTTTATGGGGTGCTTTTGTGGTTCTTCAGAGATATCCTCCTCCTCTCATCCCCACCATTGCCATCCCCAGGGACCTCCTGGTATGGGAGATACATGCTCTGTCTGACCTCTCACAGGTCCTTCTCATCTCTTCATCTCCAAGAGTTGACCCTGGAGGTCTCTTGCCTGGCAAGCAGCCCTCTTGGGCAGGGGTTTTCCAGGATGGCTCTAGTCTGGTTCCTTCCTTGGCTTTCCTTGGTGCAGAAGAAAATTCACACACCCGTGGCCTGGGCAACCACTGGGGATGCAGGCTGCTCCCCTTGAGGCCCTCCCTCCTCATTGTCACCCAGACGGCCCCAGGAAAGGGGGTGCCACTGCCCTGTGACCTCCATATTCAGGAGGGACCACAGCCCTGTCAACACCTTGGACTTTTTGCCTGCAGAAATGTACAATAAATTTCTGTTATTTTAAGCCACCAAGTTTGTGGCAATTTGTTAGGTAGCCCTGGGAAACTCATACAGCAGAAGTTCAGTAAACATTTACCAAATGAATGAATGAATACCTCATCCTCTGCAGCAATATATGCTCCTTTCTGTGGGATCCTGGAGAGCCCGTTGCATCTAGAGGTTACCCCCAATGGAGGTGGAGGTGTCAGGACCACTGAGTTTAGGTCCCAGCTTTGCTGCTATATGTCAGTTCCTGCTCCTGGCCTCAGTCTGCTCCGTTGGAAGAGAAGGTCTCCAGGGTCCCTGGGGCCTCTGTGACCCAACAAGAGCACTGAAGTGACAAGAAGACTCTCCCAGCGCTCTCCAGGCAGCCCTGCACCCCCTGACCTGAGGCCTCAGCTGGCAGAGGGACCCAGGACTTCCTCCGAAGGAGGGCACAGGCTGTGTGCCCAGCAGTGGCAGCTGCTGTGTGTCTGCATCTGCCCACCCTTGGGGCCTTGTGGTTACCTTAGCAATCCCCTCTCTCCCAGGGCTCCCTGCAGCAGATGGGACCAGCTGGCCCAGGGCTGGGTGAATCGTCCCCTGGCTGGGAAACCAACCTTGTGTGTCTCCAAGGACATTATTTCTAGGTTAGGGTTGGGGACAAGAAGCTTAGGGAAGTCACCTCAATGCCGAAGGCTTGCTTCCCATTGAGTGGATGCAGGGAAGACCCTATGCTGCCACATCTCCTAAGAAGTCTGGCTGTTTCCCAAACACAGAGAGGGGAGGTTATTTTTAGAAACTTGTAAAGATCTACAGAAATTACAAACTTCGTATTCTCCTGAGAATACTGTCAGATGGCCAAGTCTCGGCTAATTTCAGCAGGCGTGCGTGTGTTTTAAGAGAATTCAGAGCCACAAATATTTGAATTGTAGTTCAGCTGACCTCAATCCTCTGGCCTTTCCAGTGACTGATTCTTCTTGGCGTGAGTATTGTCCTTGGCAGCTGGGGGGAGTCAAGAGGTCCATAAAATTCTGGACACCAAGGCTTGGAGGATGCCTTCGGTTGGCAATACTGCGTGTGTTGTCTCATATGGTCTGGGAGAAGTGAGCGCTGTCCATAAGTCCACTGGGAGGGGACAGCAGAAAGCTGATACCTGGAACTCCCCTGGCCCCTTCCCTCTGCCCTATTCTTGTTGCTGATTACAATCTGAGCTTTTGCAGGAATAAACCACAACTGGGAGTATGACAGCTTTGCTGGATTCTGCAAGTCCTTCTAACGAATTATTGAACCTAAGATGGTCTCGGGGCCCCGCTGAACTGACATTTGGCAAATGGGCAACATGAAGGAGGGCTCAGTGGCAGAGGATGAAAGAGCAGGTCCCAGGAAAGTGGGTGGGCCCTACCCCTGGTTCCCACTGGACACTCACTGCTGCTCCTTCTGCCCCAGGCCCTTGTTCCTGCCACCAACACAGAGAAGTGTCCCTAAGGCCCCTGCATCTTTGCATCACTCCCTCCAGACTTGGAATCCTGGTAGGGAGCATCTGATTGGCAAAGTCTGGATCACATGCTTGCTCCCTGGCTTCCTAGGGACTGGAAGAGGGTTTTTGTGGTAGAGGGTCCATGTCTCCCATTGGATCAATACAATGGGACATCCCTCCATCCCCCAAGTAGGAGGGGTGTTCTGTTGCTGAGCAGCCAAAAAAGCTACCCACTCCAAATGTGTTAGATGGTCAGAAGTTAAAGAATTGAAGGAAACTGCTTAAAAGTAAGCTGGCTTCACGTATGTGCACTGGACCACATACTTGTTTTCATGCTCTACTGTCACCATCTTGAAATTCTTAATAATTTATGAGCAAGGGACCCATGTCTGGTTTTGTACCAGGCTTTGCAGGTTATGTAGCCTGTCCTGAAAGGCATCAAGCATCATGCAAATGCAGGGGCTGCGCATAACCTTTATTTTACTAACAAATCATCCGGTCCATCAAAGTTATTTTCACAGCTGCCTCTTGTGTTTTCAGTATTTTTTTTTTTATATATTTTATTGATTTTTTTTTACAGAGAGAAAGGGAGAGAGATAGAGAGTTAGAAACATCGATGAGAGAGAAACATCGATCAGCTGCCTCCTGCACACCCCCCACGGGGGATGTGCCCGCAACCCAGGTACATGCCCTTGACCGGAATCGAACCTGGGACCTTTCAGTCCGCAGGCCGACGCTCTATCCACTGAGCCAAACCGGTTTCGGCGTGTTTTCAGTATTTTTACTTAGACTAAATGAAAGTACCACCTGCTCCACTTGTAAGATACCCCTGAGCAACACCCTCTGTGGGCTCCAAAGGCTTTCTGAACACCACACCCACACGCCTGCTCTGTGCTCCTCAGTCACCTTGCCTTGGAGCTCTTGGTGCCTGCACTCCTTTTCTCCTTTTTACCCCGAATCTCGCCATTCTGCACAGCCCTGGTTTACCCCTTTCTCCAGCTACTGCTTCTTTATCTCTTCCGTTGGCTCCATCTGCTTGACTTCCTCTCTGCTCTTCAACCCTGGATGTACCCCCAGGGTAAGTTCCCTCTTGTGTCTCCTCTCCATGTGCATCAGCTTTCTATTCAGACATTAAGCAGGACTTATCTGCAGAGGCTTCTAAGGTGGGTGCTCTGACTGGCATCACCACATGGCTGCCCCCGCAGGTCCAAGCCCAATGTCGTCAGCTCAGGCCTCCTTCCCCTCTTGCCCTCCTGATTCTGCCTAGTTGACCATCAGCCTTCTAGCTTAACTGGTCTTGATGTTCCTGCCGTTGTATTGCTATCATATCCAATACCTGTCAGTCAGTGCCATCATTCCCACAATTATTCCAATCATTCCACTATGGTGGGGGATATATCAGAATCTCTGGGCAGGGTGCTGGGATGGAAAGGTATCAAATCAGCAAAAGCTCTCTAAAGCTTCTGTTAGGAATTCCAAAGAGGACATTGACTCTCTCCAAATCTAATCCCCAAACCTCCAGTTTAGAATCTCTGCCCAGGAGTAGGTGGCCATCTGCATATCATTATGATATTTATTCAACTGCTATAATAATGTTCAAAATAACAATCAAGATAGACATTTATGTCTGTAATAATACAGTCCATATGAATGCAAACCAGGTCTGGGATAGTCATCCCATGATAGTCAAGGACCTCGGCTCCTTCCATCTTGTTGTTTCCTCAGTGCATGGCTTCCAGCCTATAGTTCAAAATGTCTTCCAAGCTCCAGCAATTACTTCTATCTTCCAGATAGCAGGCAGGAGATAGAGGAGGAAGGGCATTCTCCCTTAGAGGTTAAACATGACATCCTCTCTCCCTTCCATTGACCAGCTATCTGAACTATAAGAGACAGTCTTTTTTTTTTAATTAAATCTTTATTGTTCAGATTATTACAGTTGTTCCTCTTTTTCCCCCCCATACATCCCCTCCACCCGGTTCCCACCCCACCCTCTACCCTTACCCCCCTCCCCCATTGTCCTCATCCATAGGTGTACGATTTTTGTCCAGTCTCTTCCCGCACCCCCCCCACACCCCTTTCCCCCCCAAGAATAGTCAGTCCGTTCCCTTTCTATGCCCCTGACTCTATTATATTCACCAGTTTATTCTGTTCATGAGATTATTTATTCACTTGATTCTTAGATTCACTTGTTGATAGATGCATATTTGTTGCTCATAATTTGTATGTTTACCTTTTTCTTCTTCTTCCTCTTCTTAAAGGATGCTTTTCAGCATTTCATATAATCCTGGTTTGGTGGTGATGAACTCCTTTAGCTTTTTCTTATCTGTGAACCTCTTTATCTTATCTTCAATTCTGAATGATAGCTTTGCTGGGTAAAGTAATCTTGGTTGTAGGTTCTTGGTATTCATCACTTTGAATATTTCTTGCCACTCCCTTCTGTCCTGCATAGTTTCTGTTAAGAAATCAGCTGACAGTCGTATTTTAATTATGATGTGTCTTGGTGTGGTCCTCTTTGGATTCCTTTTGTTTGGGGTTCTCTGTGCTTCCTGGACTTGTAAGTCTATTTCTTTCACCAGGTAGGGGAAGTTTTCTGTCATTATTTCTTCAAATAGGTTTTCAATATCTTGCTCTTTCTCTTCTTCTGGCACCCCCATAATTCGGATGTTGGTACGCTTAAAGTTGTCCCAGAGGGTCCTTACACTATCTTCATATTTTTGGATTCTATTTTTAGTTTGAAAGCTGGCATTTGAGATTCATTCTGAACCAGTTAATACACATTTTGAGATGGGGAAGGCCTGGAACTATTTGCAAGCCATCAGAATTATTATTAATATAATCACAACTATAACTTGGTGAGGCTTGGAGACATTGGGATAACAAGTGTGTGTGTGCGTACACTTGTGCTTGAAGTACCAGTGTGTGTGTCTGTTCAAGTGTGTGTGCATTCTGGAAGTGTATTCAATATGCAGATTCTAAATTGGCTGATGGTAAAATCAGTCTCTGATCAAAGCCAAGGCAATGCTGAACATTACAATCATAGAATGAAGTTTTAGGAGAGTGTGATGAAGTGGTTCTTTCTGCCATGAGGCTGCCTGGTCCACAGGGAGGCCACCTGTCTTCTAACTAGATGCTATCTCTCTCCCTCTTTTTTAAAATATGTATTTTTATCGATTTCAGAGAGGAAGGGAGAGAGAGAGATTGAAACATCAATGATGTGAGAATCATTAATTGGCTGCTTCCCACATCCCCCCTACTGGGAATTGAGCCTGCAACCCAGGCATATGCCCTTTACCTGAATCAAATCTGAAACCCTTCAGTCCACAGGCCAACGCTCTATCCACTGAGCCAAACCAGCCAGGGTTAGATGCTATCTCTTAACTAAACTAGAACCGACTGAGCTATTGGTGACATTCTCCAACCAGGCACACAGCAGAGCCAACAAATATTTGTTGAGGAAATGAATGGATGAAATGTTTTCCCTGCTGGGAGGGCCCCTATGGCTAGTGGAGGAGGTAATACAAGCTGCAGTATCAAATAAGAGCTGCAACCACACAGGGATCACATGTTCAGGATCAAGCCCTGCAAAAATTATGATAAATTTTTCTTTTTCTAATGTTTAAATATATTTAAATGAAAGTCTTACAAAAGTATTTCAACACATCCAGTTGCTTTTTACAGCTTCCATGCCTTCCATACTAACAAGAGCCACATGGTCTCATGCCTGGCTGTTGTGGTCACTTCCTGACTGTTCTCACTATTTCCATCCTGAGCTCCCTGTACGTGGCTCAGGAATTTCATATGTGGACACTGGATGAGAGGGTCCCAAACCAGTGTGATGGAGGGTCCCAAACTCTCCTGGAGGGTCCCAAACCAGTGTGATGGGATGGGAACCTTGAGAGCTGGTAGTCAATTCTCCGCTACTTGAAGACAGTCAAGGAGAATAAAATGAACACAGCCCTGGGACATCATTTGAGTTGCTGGATTCAGTTTGTGCCTGGGTTGGCCCCTATTCTTTCTGGATGCTTAAGACAATAATCTCCCTTTTGTGCTTAAACTCCTTTGTTTCTGTCACTTGCAAATAAAAGGGTTCTGACAGGTGTAATTTTCTCAGTTTCCTCTTTTGCAAAATAAGCTACTTCCTTGGCCTGTTGTGAGGATCAAATGAACTAATATTGCACCAGAGCTTTGTAAGTATAAAGTAAAATCATTCAATGTCATATACCCTCCAAAAGCACTTAATGAACCAGGAAATAGAGCACATGTCCTGGCTACCATGGCTAAGTTAGTTGAGCATAGTCCCATACACCAAGAGGTTGCCAATTAGATTCCCAGTCAGGGCACATGTTCGGGTTGTGGGCTCAATCGCCAGTAGGGGGTGTGCAGGAGGCAGCTGAAGATGTGTCTCTCTCTCATTGATGTTTCTCTCTCTCTCTTTCTCCCTCTCTTTCTCCCTCTCCCTCTCCCTCTCCCTCCACCTCTCTCTAAAATAAAAAACAAATATGCACTTATTCTTTTTTTAAAAGAAAATAAATCATGCAATCTTAGTTAATCTAAGTTAATTTCAACCATGGCTGCTCAAACGTGTGGTCCATGGACTGATGTCAGCATTATCTGGAAGTTTGTTAGGAATGCAGATTCATGGGCTTCACTCCAGCCCTTCTGAGTTTAAATCTCTGTGTTATAACAAGCTCCCCGAGCGATACTTATGCACACTAAAGTCTGGAAATCAATGACTTAAGTAATAAAGGATTTCGTATCTCATAACAAACCTTACAAAGGTAGCCGGGAGCAGGTTGTTTAATTGTATCAAGGGCCTGGGGGCTTTCTACACTGCTTCTTGGTTTAATGATTTTGTCCTCAGGTTTATCTCATGGTTGCAAGATGGCGGCCTCAGCCTAGCTGAACTTATAGCATATCACGACCAGGAACAGGAGGGGCAATTTCTCCTTGCATATTCTTTTCATCAGGGAGGAAATCCTTTCCCCTAAGTCCCCAAAGGACCTCTCTTTTCACCGCAGAAACTAGGGTTGCATCCCATGCCCATGTCTACACAATCATGGTCATGGGAAGAAAGTGACCATAAATAGCTTAGACTAAGCCACCTTCATCGTCTGTGGCTGCAAAGGTGCCAGCTCTCTGAGCATGTGGGAAAGTGTCTACCCAGACCTGGTCAGAGCTTAGCTAGCAGGGAGGCGGGTAGGGACAGCTACAGAATACAACCAGGAGGGTCTGCCATGCGTATAATAGGAGTGCAGTCTGAGTGTGGAGCAGTCATGTTGCTTCGCCACTCTGCTCCCTCAATCAAAGTGAAGTCCAAGTACTGGGAACCTTCTCCATGTCTCAGGAACTTCACCCATGAGTCATGAATGATAGATATTTCTCGAGGTGCATCAGATGAGTTTTGGTTAGCTTGGAAGGGACAAGAAAAGAGGTTGGGTGGCCAGAGGTCTATTTAGTGTGGATATTCCAAGCCTTTCCCATTGTCAAGGCCATACTTACAACACCAACAGTGTTCCCTTGTCAGTGCAGCACATCATGATAGTTCGACAGGTCTTAGTTATCTCATCACCTAGTGGGTGCCTGACATTCTCAAGGAAAAAGTTCCAAGGCACCTGTAATTTCCAGATTTAGGAGTAAGGATCACTCAGAAACCAGAAGGCCACCTGCGTCCAGGCCAAGCCCCCAGCTGGAGGACATTTGGGAACTTTATTGAGGGGAGGGCATTCTGTTTCCAGAGTTAGCTTCCATTTGACAAGCTATGCAGCCTCCTCTATAGGCCAACCAGGCAGCAGTCCCCACATGCAGCCTGGTCCACGGGCATCCCCATGTGCCAGGGGCTGCCAGGGCCAAGGCACTGTGTGGGCTTCTGGTCCCAGGTTTCCCAGCGATGAGGAAGCAGCTCCTGCTTGGAAGCAGCTCATCTCTGGGAGATCTCCAGAAAGACAGAATAGTAAGAACAATGCACCCCAGAGGGATCTGAGCAGCAGTGTGAACCCTGGTCCCTGGGGTCCTCCAGGCTGAGTTATTTATGATGCTGTGTGGGTTGGGTTGTGTTTTGTTTTCTTTAAAATATATTTTATTGATTTTTTACAGAGAGGAAGGGAGAGGGATAGACAGAAACATCGATGAGAGAGAAACATCGATCAGCTGCCTCCTGCACACCCCCTACTGGGGACGTGCCTGCAACCAAGGTACATGTCTTTGACCAGAATCGAACCTGGGACCCTTGAGTCTGCAGGCCGATGCTCTATCCACTGAGCCAAACCGGTCAGGGCTCAGGTTGTGGTTTTAATTAGCATCCTGGGACAAGGCTGCAGCCTCATAGCCCTCCTGTGGCAACTCAAGGAAGGCTCTATAGGCCCACTAAATTGTTTTGGTAACAGGATAGAAGACTGGCCATGGTGAGCAGGCGGTGCCGCTGGGCAGCGAGAAGCCGGGCTGGAGAGGCCTCCTTTGCTATCTCAGGCCTGAGGCGTTTCCCCTTGTCTTGGAGTTGAGATGGCGTATGGAAGGGTAGACCAGATGTCTGGCACGGGGCTGGCAGCAGACAGGGCATCCTGGCCAGGCATTGCCCGAGGGCCCCGTACAGTCTCTGAGCAGGACCTGAGCAGCTCCGGCAGCAGAAACCCAGGGACCCAGAAGCCTGCTTGCACTGCGGGTTCCCCCTGCTCTGGTTTCGGAAGCACTTCACAAGCGGCTGCAGTTCCAGCGAGGAGATGACCGAGCAGCGAGCCAGGAGGAAACAAACAGCCCTGGGCAACCGGGGAGGCAGAATCAGCAGCTTGGAGGTGAGGGGCCCTGGCCACGCGATTCTAAATCCCAGATTAGGGCAGGATGGGGAAACACACCAGGCCTGCCAAGACAGCCAGCCCTGCCCCTGTCTGTGTGACCTTGGACACACCTCACCTCTCAGTGCCTCGGTTTCCTTCTCTGTAAAATACAGCAGTGGCAATGACCTGGCATGTACAGGCACCCAAGATCCACAGAGACAGATGCAGACTGGTGGTTGCAGGGGGGACGGGGCTTTGTTTTGGGGTCATGAGGGTGTTCTGGAGGCAGACAGAGGTGGTGGTTGTGCGATGCTATAGATGTACTAAATGCTAGTGAACTGCTCATTTTAGGATGGTTGGTTTTAGGTTAATTTTATGTTATGTAAAGTTACTTCAATAAAAAAAAGGGGAGATGAAGGTCAAACCCCTAGCTTATTCCTATTCAGTGGCTCCATCTGCTGGAATGAGCCCCCTCCTCTCCTCCTCAAGCAGGAGCTTCACTTGGGAGCTCCTCCTCTTGGGGTTCGCCTGACCCCTCAGAGAGGCCAGGGCCCACTGTGGGCCCCAGGGTTCCTGGGGAGCAGGAGGTATTTATCAGATGCGTGGAGCCTGAAGGGCCTTTCCTGGATGACAAGCCTGTCCCCCCATGCGCTCTGCTCCACAGTGCCATCCAGATTCATTCTGGGGCAGCCCCCCACCAGGTCCCAGCAGAGTGAGGGGTGCTGCCCACAAGTGAATGCTGTGCCTTTTCTGGACTTAATCACTGTGATGTTATGTGGCCCCTGGACGTGAATTATTCTACCCTTGAAGCACCCTCCATCCTTTAATTCTAACCCCCTGGGTCTCCCTGAGCATAAACTGGAGAGCTGATCTCATGGGGTTAACAGGAGGGAAATGAGGTGACAGGACCTGGAAGCCCCCAGCACCTCAGGGCCTGGTGTTGTCTCCCTGCTCCGCTGTCCCTGGGGAGAAGCCTGTTCTTCAAAACGTGTCAGGCGCGCTGGTCATGCTGGACCTCCGTCGTGGCATAGGGATCTCGGTCAGGGACCCGTCCTCATTCCTGATTTCAACAACTTTTGGGAAACCAAGTCGCTGAGAAAGAGGCATCAGAGGCCAGCTCCGGTCTAGAAGGGGAGGGCTGGCCAGGTTTTCCGTCTTCCCCTCTTCCTTCCTACAAGCAGCGTTCCTTACCGTTCTTCTGACTCTATAGAGCGACGCAGAGGGTCGTGTGTGCATCTCAGCTCTGCCACTAACCAGCGGGATGACTCTAGTCTCCTGCTTCCTGGAGCTTGGGTTTTCTTGGCTGTAAAAGGAGGAAATAAGAGAAGCCCCCCTCTCTCCCCACCCACTCCCCGAGGCAAAGAGAGGCTGGATGGGTGGACAGATGAAGCCACCAGGCCCCTTGGAGGGGTCAGTTAACCCAGAGCCAAGTTGTTTGTAATGACACCAGAATGGGAAAGGGGGCAGTCACGGAGACCCAAGCATTTTCACTTAGACAAATTTGCTGCGGCCGACTCATTTATTTTCCCAGGGTTAAGCTCCCTGGGCTTAAAGAGCCGGAACCTCCCAACAAGTCTTTTGCTGACTTTGTGTTTTTTGTTGTTGTTAACCCTCACCTGAGGATGTTCTTTCCATTGATTTTTAGAGAGAGTGGAAGGGAGGGGGAGAGACAGAGAAAGAGAAACATCGATATGAGAGAGACACATTGATTGGTTGCCTCCTGCAGGCACCCCAGACCCGAGGTGGGGGATGGAACCTGCAACCAAGGTATGTACCCTTGACTGGAATCAAACCAGCGACCCTTCAGTCCTTGGGCGGATGCGATAACCACTGAGCAACCAGCCAGGGCCTTTTGCTGCCTTTGCGACGTAAATAAGAAAATGTGCTCCTGGGCCTTTCTTCCTCCTGACCGCAGGAATCAGGTGAGAGAAGGACAAGGAGGAACCCTGCCCACGTGTGGACCCGGGGGGTTAATTGGCATGGTTACTACCTAACCGCAGAAGGGCAGCGGGTGGTCATAATTACTAGTACACATAAAACCTTCTCCCCTTACAGCTCCAGGGTGCAGCCTGTTCCAGGTGTGGGGAAATCCCAGAGCCCCTGACCCCCCACTGCCCTGGGAGAGGCAGTTTGGTGCGGTGGGAAAAGGCCTGGCAGCCAAAATCTCTGCCTCTTAGTGGAAACGAGCCTCAGTTTCCTCACATGGGGCCTTGATTAGTTTGTGAGAGCTGCTCTAACAAAGTACCATGCACCAGGTGGCTTTGATGACAGAAATTTATTGTCTCAGTTCTGGAGGCTCCAAGTCCAAAACTGAGGTATCGTTAGGGTTGGTTTCTTCCCAGGACTGTGAGGGAAGGACCCACCCATGGCCTCTCTCCTTGGCTTGTAGATGGCCGCCTTCTTCCTGTGCCTTTTACATTGTCTTCCTCTGTGTGTCTGTCCTGTGTCTGTCTCTGTGTCCAATTGTCCCCTTTCTATAAGACACCGGTCATACTGGATTAGGGCCCACCTTAATGACCTCACCTTATCTAATTACCTCTGTAAAGATCTATTTCCACATAAGGTACATTATTGGGGGTTAGGACTTCAATGTGAATTTGGGGGGAGGGGACACAATTCAATCCATAACAAGGTGGCTGTGATGGCAACAGGAGATCAGGGTGAGGAAATGTTCATGAACGCGTTCCCTTTATTCTCCTGGAAGGGAGAGGAGCCTTCCTCTTGGGGACATTTCTATTGTCCTCATCTTCATTGAGCAGTAGAAGCAACTCTTTTTTTTTTTTTAATGTTTTTATTGATTTCAGAGAGGAAGGGATAGGGATAGAAACATTGATGAGAGAGAAACATTCATTGACTGTCTCCTGCATGCCCCCTACTGGGATCGAGCCCATAACCCAGGCATGCGTCCTGACTGGGATTCGAACTGGCAACCTCCTGGTACATGAACTGAACCACACCGGCCAGGCTAGAAGCCACACTTGTAGGACTCTTATTGAGTCGGTCCCCAGCATATTCCAGACAATTGCACCATACACTTGTGATGGACATGGGCCAAGAGCTAGCATAAAATGTCACAGTAGCTCAGTGAGTTCTTCCAGACCTGTTTTTTCTTCCCAAGCTTCAGGCCTCTTCACTTGACAAGCTGCCTTGTGTGGTATCCAAACTCCCAGGCCCAGAGTCAGGCCAATCCAGTTTCTAATGCCCCCCCCCCGCCCCCCTTCATATATAACACTTTGCCAAAGCCTGATAACCTTGGGAATCAAGAAAATCACATACTTTGTGTCTGGGATGTAATATAATCTTGAATCATCTCTATCAGGTTTAGATACATTCTCTATCTGTCCTCTGCCATATAGCATGTCCTCTCCCAGTCTCTGTCTTCCTCGCTGTGCTTCTTTTGTGTCCCTTTTGAATTTGGCTGACTGCTCTGCACCATTTGCTTTAATATTTATTTTGTAAACAGGGTAAGAGTGCCTTAGCCCAAGGCATGATGTATAAAGGAGTTCTGTCCCCATCTTGAGACTAGTAGGTCTCCAGGACATCCCCAGTGAGTCCACTGTGCCCCTTGAGCTAAAGACCAGTTTCTGCCCTGGCAGGGCTCAGTAGGTGGGCAGCATCCAGGACAGGAAGCAGCCTTGCCAGGCTCCCAGCCCTGGTGCTGCCAGTGGTGAGCAGGGATGAGCTTCAGGGCCAGGGATAGACCTAGTCCAGGTACAGCAGGTGGGGCCATGAGGAACCCCCCACAGCAGGATCTGTGACCTCTGAAGGACATTGAGAGGACAGTGCTCTAACATGATAAGTGGGGACTCCAATGACCAGGATGCTGGGCAGAGACTCCCACAAGAGTGGACATCCCCAATGTCAATCAGGCAGGAAGAGGAGGATGCTGGGACAGGAAGTAGTTTGGAAGGCGGGCCCTAAACTGGTAAGGAGTTGCCACCTTCTTCTCTGTGGGCCCCTCTGTGGGGACCTGGACCCCGGGTGGAGGAAGGAGGGGTATCAGGTCTTATGGGGCAGTGGCCACTGCCCAGAAGGAAACTGAGCCAGGCAGACGGCACTCTCGGGTGGCCTTGAAGGTTCTGAAAACAGCCACGTAGGTGGCAGTTGTAAGTTATTCTGTTTAAGAACACAGGCCCCCTCCCTCAGTCCAGCCCGGATTGAAGGAGGGGGCCTGTGTTCAGGGCTAGGCCAGGGAACATAAAGAACAGGTCGGGCCCTAGCCGGTTCCGCTCAGTGGATAGAGCGTCAGCCTGCAGACTGAAGGGTCCCGGGTTCAATTCCAGTCAAGGGCACATGCCTGGGTTGCGGGCTCGATTCCCAGTAGGGGGCGTGCATGAGGCAGCTGATCAATGATTCTCATCATTAATCTTTCTATCTCTCCCCTTTCCCCCCTCTCTGAAATCAATAAAAATATATTTAAAAAACAAAAATAAAAAAAAGAACAAGTAAGCCTAGGTGAGTCAGAGGTGTGAGGGCACAGGGAGACCCGCCTCTATCCAGGAGAATGAATATTCCTTTCCCTGGAAACCCAGAGCCCTGCTCTCAGGATGGAGAATTCTAGAAGATGACACAGCTGGATATAAATAGGGCTGGGTTTGTAAACCGGATTCAAATATGCCAAAGGGTACATTAAAATAGTGTGTCTTTTCTCCACAAGAATGAGGATAACTTAACGTCATCTTTTTGTCTGGGGAGTCTCTGAATGCCATAGACAGCTGCCTGCAATGAATCACAACCATTGGCCACAATGAGATGCTATAAATCAGCGATGCCCGATTAACATGTTTTTGGGAGGCCAGAAAGACGAGTGGGGCTTACACAGGACTTAAAAGGGCAAGAGAAGGATTTATAACAACAATAACAGCTGATTGCAAGTCTTTGTATGCCAACTGAATTTATTCTAGGAAATCTTAAAATTACCAAGTTCAGTAGCTTGTCAGCTGAAGCTGCTGTTTAAAATTTATATTTTTAAAGCCTCCATTGGAGCTAAGAATAGAAAAATAAGAGCATTGCCCTGGGTTTGTATCTTGTGGAAGATTTAGCTCAGTTCCTGAAGAAAAATAACTTTACAACAATTTAAATGAAATAAAAAACACAACTACCCATAAAAAGCATCTTCCCAAATAACACACTGCTATTTAAGAGACTTACCAGAACGTGAAAATTCTTCTTTAAAGCATCTACATGAATCCCTTAAATGACAAACTAATGCATTCTTAAACTTTCACTCTTTATTCTAGAAAATTTGGTTAGCAAAATGCATTACCTACAAACCTAAACAATGAAAAAACCTAACACACACACACACACACACAAATGGGTTGGATAGAGATACCTTTATATATAATTACAGTGATTTTTTTTCCTTCAAAGAAAGTTTTCTTCTTGTAATGATAAAGTAGCAAATGCTTTTTAAAAATATATATATATATATATATATATGGAATTGCAAAAAATTTTAAAAAGAACAGAAACGTAAAAGACTTTCGCCGCCTCCTTGCTCCCAGAGACAGTCGTGGCTAACATGATGGGGTGTTTGCTTTGGTTCTGTTGTGCCTTTCTAAGCTTGCTTTCTATTGTTTCTGCGTTTGCTGTTAGTGTTCTGCCCCTGGTTTTGCTCTAAACAGTTCTCAGTGACCTGGCAAATGGAGGTCAAAGGAGGGGCAGGTGGCTGAGCTAGATCCGAGCTGAGATCTGAGATCGCTGTGATCCTAGGTGAGTTATTTCTCATCTGCACGCCCAATGTTTACATAGGTAGGTTGCTGACACGGGTCAGTTCTGAGAATCTGGGGGAAAAAAGGCAACAAATCCTCTGTCCAAAATTGCACAGAGACCCCCACCTCTCTGCATACAAGTTCAGCATCCATGTCCCAACCCTTAACCCGCCCAGAGCCTCAGGTTCAAGGCCCCGGAGCCAGGTGGTTTTACAGACCCTTGGCAGCTTACACCTCTGCCTGCTCAGGGAGGCTTTTTGCCAGGCCCTGGGAGTTCTGAGGAAGAGGGAAGGAGGACAGAGCCTTCCCAGCACACTGCCTGCACCTCCCCCTGCCACCTGCTTCTTTTGCGAATCTCATAGGCAGGCTGCAGGCAGAGGGAGGTCAGCAGGCTTTCTGCACAATCCTGTGTCCGTTCTGCTGGGGACACCCAGATAAAACAGCCTACAGCAAGCATGTCAGACTTGTGGCTGGCGGGCCGCATGCATGCTTGGCCTACAGCCATACGCCACAGAATGATGTTTTGGTCAGTGACAGACCACATATACAACAATGGCCCCATAAGATCATGAAGGAGCTGAATTTCCTGTAAGAAATGGAAGGAGCCCTGGCCAGTGTAAGCTCAGTTGGTTAGAGCATTGTCCCATGCACTGAAGGGTCATGGGTTTGAGATTGATCCCCCTTCAGGCACGTATGGAAGGCAATCAATCAATGTTTCTCTCACATAGATGTCTCTCTCTCTCTCTCTCTCTCTCTCTCTCTCTCTCTCTCCCTTTCTCTTTCTCTCTCCTCTTCTCCCTCCCCCCTCCCTCTCCCTCTCCCATCTTCTCTCTAGAATCAATGAAAACCATATCCTGGGGTGAAAATTTTTAAAAAAGAGAGAGAAGGATGTGTGGTTCAGGAAGATTTTTTTCTCTGATGGGAACAATATCTGTGGGGCTTGGAGCTAGATCCCTTCTCACAGCATCTCAGTTTTGAGTGCGCAGGTTATGTCCCAGTCAGTCAGCTGCTGGCCTGTTTCTGCACAGAGGAGCATGGCCCCAGCGCTCCACATTCAGAGGGTGTCAGAGCCCCCCCTCCCACCCTCAATCCCGCTCAGGATCCTCAGAGCACATGGCTGTAAGTTCTACTTGAGGACCCAAGGTCCTGTGCAAGGACACAGGTTCACAGGGGCCACCTTACTGAGTATCAAGGGCCATGTTAGTGAAAGCTTTCTGCGGTCACGTGGAGCCAGTCTGTCCCTGTAGTTGGGAATGTTCTCAGGTTGTAATGATGTAAAGCATAAATAAGCTTACTTCTTCCTCAATTCAATGCCAGAGCCCTCTGTGCTAGACAAGGCCAATAAAAACAAAAGCCAATATCCAAAGTCAAAATACAGTCCTCACAGTTTTACACTCATTCCATGTTAAGCACCCTCTTTTTTTTACAAAAAACAAAATGAATTCCACAAAGCTCCCTAACCTGACACTGCTCAACGTGCAGTAGCCAAAACCACGTTGCCATGACAAATCCTACCTCCCTTTACCTTTCCATCTTGACTTCTGATTCCTACTGACCCCCAGGCCACCTTTCACTCCTGCCTGACAGTCACTGTGATGGCGATTCATGCCTCACCCAGCTGGTTTCTCCTGGGTTTTCCCAGGCAGTCCAGCCCTCATCCCTGTTCATGAAGTGGCATGAATGGCTTCCATGCTCTAGTTCTGACGCTGTCCAAGGAAGCAGAGGGAGGCTTGTGAGACAGTGCTTGTAAAGTCACAACAGTGTCCAGTGTCTCCTAGGCCTTCACACTCACTCACTGCTCACTCCCTGACTCACCCAGAGCACCATCCAGTCCTGCGAGCTCCGTTCATGGGAAGTGCCCTGCACAGGTGCACCGTTCTTATGTTTTCTAGCGCATTGTTACTGTAGCTTTTCTATGTGGAGATGAATGAATACTTACCATTGGGTTACTGTTACCTACTGTATTGCGTGCAGTAGCCTGCCATAAAGTCCTGTGGCCCAGGAGCAACAGGCTCTACCATACGGCCTAGGTGAGCAGTAGGTTTGTGTAAGTTCACCCTGTGATGTTCACACAATGACAAAGTCGCCCAGTGACGCATTTCCCAGAGCGTATGCCTGTCATTAAGCCGCATGTGACTGTGTTTGTGTCGGGGTCAGGAGAAAAGAAGCCTTGGGTTAAGACTTAAGGAAGGGCCTTGTTTTTCTGCTCCTAAAAAATGGTCCCGGTTCATTACATGGCCTGGCATCCATTCGGCGCCACCTGGGCGTGAAGGCCACACTCAGGCCCTGTGACCACACAGGGTCCAGGGGCAGTAGGACAGTGACTAGATCCAAGGCTTGCCGACCTCCTCAGCCACAATGTATGGGGGCTGTGGCACACCCCGTCCCCTCGGGGGATACAGCCAATCCAGCTCGGTGGCAGCTCAGAACAGGAAGGCCAGCTGGGGACAGAGTGGGTGCTAGCAGGCAGGGCAGAGGGCCCCGTGGGGCATTGGGGGCCCGGGATGAATAGTGCCCTGGGAAGGACTTCTAATTGAGAGTCTGGAAGAAAGAGGGTTGGGGTAAAAAGAAAACTTCCAACTCATTGCACCTAATACTGCACATACAGTAATGCTATTATTCGATCTCCTCAATACACGTGTGAAATAGGTATTGTCCAGCTATTTCCCCAACACATGGTGTGGGCGGTGACACTGTGCCAGACCCTGGGGAGACAGCAGCAAACAAACACCAAGCCCCCCTCCCATGCGGCTCACCTCCTAGTGGGGAGCAGACAAGAAAGAGTGGGATGAATAGCATAGCTACCTCAGTGGCAGCAAGGGGTGTAGTCAGGTAAGGCCTCAGAGCAGTGCCATGTCAGGGACTGAGGCCCCAGGCCAAGGGCACAGCCAGGCACAGCCGAGGGGAAGAGTGCTCACCTCAGCGCTGGGTGGCAAATTGTTACCGGCCACGCTGGGCACTTTGGATGCTGTTCTGAGTGGGGGTTGAGATGGGGACCATCCTGAGCTTTAAAGCAAAGGAGTGACAGCAGCGAATGGCTCTGGCTTCCATTGTGAGAGGGTCCCTGTGGACTCCGGGTGGAGAATTAGACCAAGGCAGGCAGGAGAGAGAGCAGGGGGCACACATGGCCCCTTGTTTACAGATGAAGACTTGGAGGTGATCTGGCATACACTATGGACATGCGATAAAACTACTTTGTGAGTTGAATTGAACACTTGCCCCAAGATCCCACAGCTAATATGTGGGAAGAACAGGAGTCAAACTTCTGATTCCAACTTCCTTGTTGCCTCAGGACTTGAGCTCCAGTGTTGTTGGTTCAGCCCCAGATAATGATGGCGCGTGAAAGAGCTATTTCGTTTTCTTGGGCCTCAGTATTTCCAGCTATAAAAAGAGACAGGTGAACGCTGAGGGCCTTACCTGAGTTGAATGTGCCGTAGGGGCCCCCCAAATTCATCTGACCGCAAGAACCTTCCAGGCTGTGGGGCTTCTTAGGATTACTTATTCCTGGCCACGCTCCAGCCTGCGGAATGATGACTGCAGAAGATGGGCTTGGGATCCTCTTTCTGTTTGTTAGTCTGATCAAGAGCCCCAATTCTTATCAGCAGCTAAGTGTTGGAAACACATTTCAGCAGGACTCCTTCTCCGAGGAGGCTCCCCAAAGAGAAGGGCAGGCAGGAGCTCAAGACATGACTGCAATGACTATTTCCACTCTACCAGCTGCTTCTCAAATGTCTCCTTTCTTTTATAAGAAGAAACTGCAACTGAAGCCTGATGTTTATATGAATTATTTTGGGGTCCTAATGGAAGGTTCCTGACTTTCCACCAAGAGTGCAGTTTCCAGGACAACTCTAAATAGTTCTGCCCTGAAGAGCAGTGACCAGATCCAAATGAAGGAGCACCCACAGAGGGACAGGCAAAGGCAGGGAAGCTCTCAGAAGCCCCCAAAGGAGAGACAGAAGCCCATGGAGGTTAACCCACTTAACCTGGAGGCACAGAGCTGGTGGGCGGGAGAGATGGGGCCGGATCCAGCTCTCTGTGCCCCTGGCTGGCATTTTTCCTTCTCAACCATGAGAGTGTGCCAAGACAATGTGAGTTCTGCACAGAAACTGTGATGCTCACACTGCAGAGCAGCAGGTGCCCCTGAAACATCACATCAGTGAACAGTGCATGGCACACAGTAGGTAGTCAATTGATAGGGGTTAACTGATGAACCAGCCCCATTCTCTCATCACCCTGATCTGGGAACAGGGCACTTTTCAGATGATTTCTTTCTCTGCCTTGTAGGGGTAAATCTATGGAATACTTAAGACAAGTTCCCACTAGTGAAATAAAAACATGTTGGATGATTTAAAAAAAAATAATCAGTGGGCCTGGCCGGCTCGGCTCAGTGGTTGAACATCAACCTATGAACCAGAAGGTCAAGGTTCAATTCCCAGTCAGGGCACATGCCCGGGTTGCTGGCTCAATCCCCAGTGAGGGGCATGCAGGAGGCAGCTGATCAATGATTCTTTCTCATCATTGATTTTTTTCTCTCTCCCCCTTCCTCTCTAAAATCAATGAAAAATATATTTTAAAAAATATTAATCAATGCAGAATCAAGGGAGACAGACTGAATCTCATACTGTCATTTCCTTACCTCATAGAACCTCAGTTTCCTCATCTGGAAAATGGGCATGATGCCTCTATTATTGTGGTGTTGGTGAGGATTAGATGAGAACCTGCATAGCGCCTGGCAGTACGTGTTGGTTAAATGAAACAATGGATAAGTGAATGACAGGGAGGAAGTGGTTTGGTTAGCCCTGGGTTGGGAATTTGTCCTCTATTCTCACATTCTTTATTAAGTGTGCAGCAACTATAGCTGGACCTTTCCTCAATGAAGGGTCTGTGGTTGAGGGCCAGGGAGGGGGAGGGAGAGGAGGGTGTGAGTCCAAACATCCAAGCACACCTAGTAACAAATGCAGAAATGAAGGACAAATAAAGACATCCCCACAGAACTCACCATCTTCTTTTTTTTAAATTTTATTTTATTAAAAAAAATTTTTTAATATATATTTTAATTGGTTTTAGAGAGGAAATGAGAGGTAGAGAGAGATGGAAACATCAATGATGGGAGAGAATCATTGATCAGCTGCCTTCTGCATGCCCATACTAGAGATTGAGCCTGCAACCTGGGCATGTGCCCTTGATTGGAATCGAACCCAGTACCCTTCAGTCCACAGGCTGAAGCTCTATTCACTGAGCCAAACCAGCTAGGGCCCATCTTCTATTGAATGTGATGCATTGGCGTTTTATTGTTATGGGGAAATTTGGCTACGAGTGACATAAAACCTAAAACAGCAGTAGCTTAAACCCCATGGAGGTTTATTTGTCCTTCGTGATCACAGTGGCAGGAGGAAGCCACAGGATGAGATGAAGAGGAGACGCTTTGACACTTGACAAGTTCACTTTGAGGAAATTAACTCGTTAGTGGTTATATCCCTCTAACAGAGGGTGTCACCAAGGCGAAAGAGAGACTTCCGCAGCTCTGAACCCCTCAGGGACCCACATGGGACAGAGGGAGGATAGGGAGAGGGGGAGAGTGGAAAGCGGGGATGGAGACAGGAGAAAGCAGGTGGTGGGGAGATCCCGAGTGTAACACGGAGGAGCAGCCCCGGAGAAGGGGTCGGAGGGAATATCCAGGCGCACTAATGGTGTCCATTCACAACATCCTCACAGCAACTGTAAAGCAAGCGCTGTTATTCCCGTTCTGTCGATGGCAAAACTGAAAGTCTGAGAGATCAGACAACGTGCCCAAACCAACGCTGTAGGCGTGGGGTGTGCGCGGAAAAGTCTGTTTGGCCACAGAGCCCACATTCTTCCTCCCATACCGGCTACACCAGCGGTTCTCAACCTGTGGGTCGCGACCCCTCTGGCGGTCGAACGACCCTTTCACAGGGGTCGCCTAAGACCATCCTGCATATCAGATATTTACATGACGATTCATCACAGTAGCAACATTACAGTGATGACGTAGAAACGAAAATAATTCTATGGTTGGGTCACAACATGAGGAACTGTATTTAAAGGGCCAGAAGGTTGAGAACCACTGGGCTACACCTTCACCTGGAGGTGACCCTGCAGGGAACACATTTGTCATATTTTTTTTTAAAAAGGCTTCTGGAACCTGCCGCTGCAGAGCAATGCCTCTTGGATGCATGATTATTGCAAAGGCCTGTGAGACACCATGCGTGGTGCGGGCTGTTCCGAGGGGTGCCCCGAGGGCTGGCGCAGAATCAAAGCTGACTCAGGAGGCAGGGAGGCGGGGAGCTTACCCTAAGCTCTCATGAGCCTCTTAATGACAGCCAGACATTAACAATGGGTGACAGTACCTGGCCTTCGTGTGAGACTCAGCATGGACAGGCTCCCAGAGCTGCCCAACGGCATGGCAGTGTGTCTGTTAACAAGTAACTTCACAGTTGTTTCCTAGAGTAAAATATTAAGCTCCCTATGAATCACAGACTTGCTCAGACACAGCTGACCTCAGGGATTAAAACGAACCACAGCCTGTGAGGCGGCGGGAAGACTCTCAGAGACCCCACTCTTTGGTCAGGAATCTGAGGCCCGGAGGTATGAGCTGGCTCCCTACGCCCATGTTTCTGGTAGAAGGCAGAGTCAGTTCTAAAACATCCGGCTCTTGACCCCAGTTGGCACTTAGCATTGGTCCACAGGCCCAGAGCAAAAGAGATGTCCACTTACATTAACATGGGGACACGACCTCAGAAACACCACCTCTCACCTCCCTTTGCTCAGTTTGTAGCTCTCAGCACCACTGGGAGCGATCTGCTCGGTTGACTTGTTTTCAAATTTTTCTGTTGATCTTTGCCTTCCCTCTGTGGTCCCTGCTGTGTGTGACCTGAACACCTGAGGTGACACCTGGCACAGAAAGAGGCACTCAATAAATATTTGTAGAAGAAAGGGTGGGAGAAAGAGAGAGAAGAAAGAGGAAATTAGCACCTACTAGGTATCAAGACCTCTGTACATGATCACATTTCATTTTCTTTGTGTATTAATTTATACCTCACTTTCTTTCTAAAACCCCTGGAGGCAGCTATAGGCACAGTAAGGCCCATTTCCCATGAGGAAACAGGTCCAGAGAGACAAAGTGATGAATATATAGTGACTCAGCCAACAAGTAGCAAAGCAAGATTTGAATCCAGATGAGGGTGTTTATATCACACTAGAGGCCTGGTGCAAAAATTCATGCATGGGTAGGGTCCCTAGGCCTGGCTGGTGATCAGGGCCAATCAGGTTCCCCACCTCCCGGCCTCCCCACCTCCTCCTTCCCTCGCTCCCTCAGTGCCCCACCGCTGCTGCTGGTCGCCCACTATGTTCAACGCTGCCCCCTGGTGGTCAGTGCATTTCATAGCAAGTGATCAAGCCCCTGGTCTCCCAGTCAAACTTCCAAGGGGACAAGTTGCATATTAGCCTTTTATTATATAGTACTAGAGGCCCGGTGCACAAAAATTTGTGCACTTGGGGGGGGGGGTCCCCTCAGCCTGGCCTGTGCCCTCTCGCAGTCTGGGACCCCTCAGGGGATGACCACCTGCTGGCTTAGGTCTGCTCCCCGGGGGATTGGGCCTAAGCTGGCAATCAGCCATCCCTCTGGCAGCCCGGCAGCCCTCGGGGGATGTCCACTTGCCAGCGGGGAGCAGACCTAAGCTGCAGTCGGACATCCTTAGCACTGCTGAGGAGGTAGGAGAGGCTCCCACCACCACTGCTGTACTGGCAGCCATCAGCCTGGCTTGTGGCTGAGCAGAGCTCCTCCATGTGGGAGTGCACTGACCACCAGAGGGCAGCTCCTGCATTGAGCGTCTGCCCCCTGGTGGTCAGTGTGTGTCATAGTGACCAGTCATTCCCAGTCTTTGTGCTGTTAGGGTCAGTTTGCATATTACCCTTTTACTATATAGGTTAGAGGCCTGGTGCACAGGTGGGGGCTGGCTGGTTTTCCCTGAAGGGTGTCCCGATCAGGGTTGGGGTCCTGCTTGGGTGCCTGGCCAGCCTGGATGAGGGGCTGAGGGCTGTTTTCAGGCTGGCCACACCCCCTTTAGGGTGGGGGTACCCACTGGGGTGCCTGGCCAGTCTGGGTGAGGGGCTGAGGGCTGTTTTCAGGCTGGCCGGCGACTGAAGCTCCCAGACTCTCCTTTTTTTCTTTTTCTTTTTTTAATTCTTGGATTTATTTACCTTCTATAATTGAAACTTTGTTGCCGTCACTGGAGCTGAGAGCCGGCTCCTACTTGCTCCAGCTCTGAGGCCACGGCCTGCTAAAAGCAGGTATCTGGGGTTTGTTTAGCTTCTATAATTGAAACTTTGTTGCTTTTGGAGCTCAGAGCCAGGCCACCACAGGCGGGGAACCGTGGCTTCCTCCATCACTGGAGCAAGCAATCCTCCTGCTCGGTTCAGCTGCGTGGCTGCCGGTCGCCATCTTGGTTGGGTTAATTTGCATATCATGCTGATTAGCTAATGGGAGGCATAGCAAAGGTATGGTCAATTACCATGTTTGTCTATTATTAGATAGGATTATTCCCTCAGTGTGTATTGATTGAGAGCCTGCTCTGTGCCAGGGGGTATTGTAATGAATAAAGCAGATAAAGACCCCGCCCTTGCAGAACTTATAGTTTGTGGGAATCTAAAATTTCAGTGATGTGTAATAGAGGAAGGGGCATGGAGCCCTTCTGAGGTTGCCCTCTGGGGCTGAGCCGTGTACTGTCTCTGTGTCTGTCTCACATTTCACTGCATGGAGCAGGGAGCTGGAGTCTTGAGGATGATGGAGGAGGAGGCATGGAGCCTCTTCCTTGGCTGCCTCCATGAGAGGTTTCAGGGTTTGAGTCCTTTAGATCAGAGGGGATTATCTTCAATCGAAAATGAAATATTTAGAGTGATGGTGGCCTTGATGAATGATAACTGTTAGTCTTCTTATGAGACTAATAAAGATCAGCCTGGGTCTGTGAAACTCAGTTTCCTTTTCTGGAAAATGGGGTAACAGTACTCCCTTAGGAGGGTTCAATTTAATAAGAGAGTGTGTGGCAAGCACTCGGCTCATAGCTTGACAGATAGTAGACAGCCAGGGCATGGCAGCAGCAAGCACACTGCACTGCCCTGGGCACACTTCATCTTTCAGCACTCTCCTGCTGCTAGCACATTTATTTGTCTTCTTCTAAACTTACAGTTTCATTTTATTCCCCTTTTTTCTTCGGAGATTTATGGAAGCCCTCTTATGTACCAGGTACTTTCTCATGAGGCCATGGGAAATAGAACTGCCAGTCCCTCGATTCTGTTTTCTTTATATATATATTATTGATTTTTTACAGAGAGGAAGGGAGAGAGATAGAGAGTTAGAAACATCGATGAGAGAGAAACATCAATCAGCTGCCTCTTGCACATCTCCTACTGGGGATGTGCCCGCAACCCAAGTACATGCCCTAGACCGGAATCGAACCCGGGACCTTTCAGTCCGCAGGCCGACGCTCTATCCACTGAGCCAAACCGGTTTCGGCGATTCTGTTTTCTGAATGCTTCTGTGCTCAAGCATAGCCAAGTGCTAGGCTCGACTCAGAGCAAGTCCCCAGCACAGGATGGCTGTGAATGTTCCACTGGAGGAACACAGGGAGGTGAGCTCCTTTCCTGAAATGACTCATTTTGCAGTTCTTCCAGGAAAGCTGTCATTGGGGGCGACGTGGAATCAATGTGGGGACAGGTAGACAACATAAGAGGTCAGTTGGCTTAGATGCACCGGTGTGCTTCAGATCTTGACCACAGTCCTCAGCCTTTTCCAAAACTGACCCTAGGGACGCCTCTTTAATATATCTGATAACATACGCCCAAACTCAGTAATGTCTCCTGTGACTTAAAAGAAAAAAAAAATCAAACTCTAGATTTTGAATATTTTCGGTGGTCAAAGTTTGGGAGGGGGTGGTGCTTACATCTGGTGGGTAGAAGTCGGGGATGCTATCGAACATCCTACAAGGCACCCCACAAAGAATTATCCAGTCCAAAACATCAAGAGCGCTAAGGCTAAAATTCCCTGGTCTGGAACAATTGTCTCACCTCGTTTGTAATTTTCTTTCCTCCCCTAATGAAAACCAGTTTGGAAATCTCCTTTGGATTTACCCAGATAGTGGGAAGGAAGAGATTAGTCAGCCTCTCTGTTTTATCCATCTCCAAGCACAATTCACGCACAAATACTCCACCCCCCAACCCTTCCTCCATGATTCTGCCTCCCCATCCTTCCTAGGTGAGGTCGCTCCTCATAAATTCTCAAGATGGAGGTGCGAACCACACCTTGTAAACATTTGAGCCTACATCCCAGCCACTCTGCTTGATCATTATGACCCTAAGACTGTTAATTATAAAGAACAAAATACTGTGTGTTCTCAGCACTCAAAGGCCATTGTAACCTAACTTTTGTATGATCTGCCTTTGTCCCTGGCAGTTCCTTAGAGCCTCTAGTCCCAGATTGTTCTGAGTGGGGAGGGGATTGGAAGAAAAGTTAACAGGAACCTTTAGGGTGAGGCTTGCAGAATCTTAGTCCAGTGACGGGCAGGCTTAGAGGTAACTATGCATTTCCTACTTCTAGCACTTACTTGCATTTTAATTTAAAAAATAATGTTTAAAATTTCCTGTTTGCCTTCCTAGAGATCATAAGCTTCACTAGGGCTTCTACATTATAATTTTCAATCACTGAAAACATGATTCCCTTGCAAATATATAGTGAAAACATGTCAAAGATTTTACTCAATTCATTATTAGTTAATGAAGGAACCAGTAAGATGTTGTGATTGGTTTAAATGATCCTTTGAAGAACAGACATTTATATAGGCAATCAGGAATTTTTAAAAAATTTCTGACATGATTTTTTTTAATTGATTTCAGAGAAAGGAAGGGAGGAAAGAGAAACATCGAACAGCTGCCTCCCAAGTAGGGGGGATTGAGCCCAAAACTTGGGCATGTCCCCTGATCAAGAATTGAACCAGTGACCTCTTGGTCCATGGGATAATGCCCAACCAACTGAGACACACTAGGCAGGCGTGAAGTTTTGCTAATAGTTGCAAAACTTGTCACTATCCTATAGGGCAACAAAATGTTATGCTTTGGATCATCTTTGGCCCAGTGATAGAAATGAAATGATTGCTACTGGAGAACATTCATTTTGAAAAGCTTTTACATATAAAGTAACAGTTGAGAAAAGTTCACAGAAAAGATAATATTTTTTTTTAATTTTAAAATCTTTATTGTTGAAGGTATTACATATGTCCCCTTTTTTTCCCCATTGACCCCCTTCTAGCCTGCCTCCACCCCTCCCCCCACCCCCACCACTTTCATCACACTGGTATGTGTGTCCATGAGTTATGCATACAAGTTCTTTGGTTGATCTCTTCCCATCTACCAACCCACCCCTGCCTTCCCTCTGAGATTTGACAGTCTGTTTCATGTTTTTATGTCTCTGGATCTATTTTGTTCATCAGGTTATTTTGTTCATTAGATTCTATATATGAGTGAGACAATGTGATACTTGTCTTTCTCTGACTGGCTTATTTCGCTTAGCATAATACTCTCCTTCCATTCTGTCTCAAAGGGTAAGAGATGCTTCTTTTTTACTGCTGCATAGTATTCCATGGTGTAAATTTACCATAGCTTTTGTATCCACGCATATACTGATGGGCACATGGGCTGTTTCCAGATCAGAGTGATTGTAAATTGCACTGCTATGAACATAGGGGTGCATGTATTCTTTCTAATTGTTGTTTCGGGTTTCTTAGGATATATTCTTAGAAATGGCATCACTGAGTCAAATGGCATTTCCATATTTAATTTTTTGAGGAAAAAGGTAAAATCTTATTGCTGTTATATCTATAGGAAAAGATGTTCAATCTTGCTATAAGAGAAATGCAAACTATATGTAGGCAATAGTATTTTTACTTCTCATATTGTCAAATATCAAAAAGTTTGATGACATAATATGTGTATGAGGATGTAGGAAAGCAGGAATTCTAATATATTGCAGATAGAAGTATAAAGTAGAGGATCCCTTAAAATTATGACAATAGCCATCAAAAATTACAAATGCACATGCTTTTTAGTTCTGCATTCTTTTTTTTAAATCATTTTTTTCTATTACAGTTTATATACAATATCATATTAGTTTCAGGTGTACACCCCAGTAATTAGACATCATATAACTTACTCAGTGATAGTCCCAATATATCTCATACCTATCTGACACCATACATGAGCTACAAAGCAATCTGCAGATGGCTGCTACTTGTGCTGGGCATGGAGGTGCCCAGGAGAGGCCAAGCTGTGAACCAAGGCTGGCTGCCACTAGTGCAAGGCCTAGGGCCACGTAGCGAGAGGTATGGGCCATGCCAAGTCCAAATGCTGCTTTTTTGAAAGGTCTTAGGAAAGTCTGAAGTATGAGCCAAGACAAGCTGTTTGTATGGAAAAGCCACTGACAATAGTTTGGATGGGCCCACAAGTTGAGTGGTATGGGGTCTCAGGGAATCAGCAGGGTGGGGCTAATAGTGTTAGCCAGGTTGATGGAGACTCGGATATGGTGCCTGCCTGCCAGCTCTGTGGAGGGAGGGTTTAGAAAAGGAACAATGGCCTATGCCAGTGCACTTCTGACCCCAGGCCAGATCTGGTTCGAAAGCCTCCCTTTTAGCCCTCATCCTGATGCTAGACAATTCAGTTCCTCCCCATATATCCCTGTTGCCCTTCAAACTGCCGCCCCAGCATTGTAAGGTCGGAGGATATGAGTCTGAGTAAGTCTGTGTGTAATCCTTTAAGAGGAATGCCTGAGACTCTTGCAGCTCTCCTTTTCCCTCAGCCTCAATTCCCGCTGGTCTTTACAGGCAGCAGTTGTGGGGACTTTTCTTCCTGGCACTGGAACCAGTGCTGGGACTCTGAATCCTTAGGGGGAACCCCACAGCCAAGATATCCTTCCCAATTTGTGTCCACCATATGTGGGTATGGGCCCCGTTCTTCCAAGTCTCTGCACCTCCTACCAGTCTCCATGTGGCTTCTTTAAATCTGTATTTGTAGGACTTTCATTCAGCTAGATTTCAGATGGTTCTGAATGATCATTGTTCTGTAGTTTACTAGTAATTTTGCTCTGGTTGTGGGAGGATGAGGGTACCGCATTTACCTACTGCCATCTTGACTGGATGTCGCCCTATCCTGTTTTTCTAAAGGGTCATAAACTGCTGTTTTCGTTGGTCATTTTTTTTTAACATAGTTGTTTGTGGTAGGAATTGTCAGATTAACTAGAGTAATATACTTCTAACCTCTTTTGTTTTAGTCTTAGTGACTCAGATAAAAATATCCAAAGTCCTTCATAAGAAACATCTTGTCAAAGACATAGTTCGGATTGTTGAATGACTAAGTGTTGGGTAATCTGACAATAATTCATCTCAATCAACATCTCATTTCCAATGTCACAGAACCCTGATAGCTTCGTTGAAACTCAATCTTCTTATCCCTGTGGTAGTGTAATTTTCCTTTACTATGGAAAATTACAAGTCTGCTACCCAGCAGACTTGTCCGTGATGACAGACATCCTCTATCTACACTGCCCTAATGGTAGCCTCCAGCCCCAGGTGGTCATTGAGCCGGGGCTCCTGGTCCAGTGAGGAATGTGAAGGCCTGGAGGCCTGTAACACTGGCAGTTAGCGATGGAACTGGAGTGAATCTCCTGCCTCTAGCTGGGATGCCATGGTGCCTCATACTTAGATTTCATTTGGGCAGGAAAAATGAGAAGCAGTTTCAGAAAGAGAGACCTAATTTTTGCATCTAATGACTGCGTGTGTGTATGGACATAACATCACCCCCTTTTATCCTTGCATAGAACAGATGGCATAGAAATTCAGATGCACTAAAAATGCAGGACTGTAGGGTTAGGGCCCTAAGCCAAACTGGGACCGAACGAATCATGAGGCCCGGTCACTGCCTGCCCAAGACTGCTCAGACCAGATCTTCATATTGTGCCCTGTGTTTAGTATTTGTTCATTCACCGATTGAACACCTACGATGGCCTAGGTAGGCTAGGCTTTGGGGGTAATGAAAATGGATAAAAATAGCTGGAGCATACTGTCTACTGGGGAGCACAGGTCTCGAGGGTTTCACCTAACATTGGGTGTCTCGTGTGTTAGGGCTCTGGAGGCCAGATCTGGGTTCGAAATTATTGCTTCACTTACCAGCTCTGGGACTTTGGACAAATGACTGACATGATTTTACTAGTAGCCTTCTCTTTAAGATGGAGAGAGTGTGATGCCGCTGTTGCTAAGATCACATGAAATAATGCACTTAAAGCACTTAGCATATTGCCTCCTTCATAGCGAACACCCACTAAGCCTTAGCACTCACCGCTACTACTACTGTTGTGGGTATGGTTATTATTAGAAATAAAAATGAGCCTGGCTCATTCTTCTTTTCTTCATTTTTCAGGTGAGGAAACAGTGAGATAAAGCAGCCAAAGTCACAGTGGTGAAAAGGGTCAGGACCAAAATTTGAGGCAGGTCAGTCAGAGCTGGCTGCTCTCCGGAGGGAGAATTCACCTCTGGGCCCCACCCCGAGAGGCTGCTTCTGATCAGAGGTGCTGGGGCCTCTGAGCTGGGGCCTCTGACCAGCGGGAGCCTCAGAAGGGGACCATCAGGCCTCTGCCATGCCTGTGGTGTAACTTTCAGAAGTTTCCTGAAGTAGTAGTAGTTGTCCTGGAAAGATGCACTTTCAGGATGAGTTTAAACTTTAAATCAAAGTTGCCAGCACCTGGTGTGTGTGTGTGTGTGTGTGTGTGTGTGTGTGTGTGTGTGTGTTTAAATCCTCATTCAAGGATATTTTTTCCATGGATTTTTAGAGAGAGTGGAAGGGAGGAAGGAAAGGAATGAGAGAGAGAGAGAGAGAGAGAGAGAGAGAGAGAGAGAGAGAGAGAGAGAAGAAAGTGACACATGGATTTGTCCCCCCTCTCCCCCCGTCTCCCCTCCCTGGCTCCCTGGGCCAGACATCAACCTGCCACCCTTCTATGCGCTGGCCAACTGTTTAACCACTTAGGCACACCAGCCAGGCACCAGCACTTGTTTTGGTAGATTCTGGAGAAAGTAAAAGTGCCCTGAGTTAATGTTCCTGTCCATCATTCAGTGGTCTGTCTGTCCATCCATCTATCTATCCATGTTACAAACGTTAAACACCTACAGTGAACTAGCCACATCTTGAAAGCGCTTTCCTTCATGCTTCTCATGTTTCCTCTTAGGATTCTCAATTCAAGATAGGGAGTGGGGAGTGAGAACCTCCTGCGGGGAGGTGCCCCAGGCGCAGCCAGGCAGCAGTGAAGGCTGTGGGGATGGCGGGCAGCTCACAGCCCAGAGAGACCAGCATGAAGTGATTGATTAAGGCGCCATGTGTTTCCCGGTCAGCGATGCCTGTATGCCCACATGGGAGAATGAGGCTTTATGCCAGTGGTTCTCAACCTTGGCTGCACATTAGAATCACCTGGGAATCATTTGAAAATCCTGATTTCTGGCCCTCATCCTCTGGAAATTCTGTTTCTTTGTTATGGGGTGGGACCACAACATTAGTATCAAAGAAACAGAATTTCTGGAGGATGAGGCCCAGAAATCAGGATTTTAAAAAGATTCATTACTAATGCTGTGGCCTCACCCCATAACAAAGAAACAATTTCTGGAGGATGGGGCCCAGAAATCAGGATTTTAAAAAGATTCCCAGGTGATTCTAATGTGCAGCCAAGGTTGAGAACCACTGCTTTATGCTGTTTTATGGCTCAGGCCACTAGCATTGTGATTGATACATACTAGGGGACCCAAGGATTTGGGTGTTGTTTTGTTTTGGTGAATCGTTTGTTAAAAGCCGGTGGCGGCTGAGGGAGTCCACCTGGCAGAGTTGGAGCCAGACAGAGGCGGAGTCTGGAGAAGGGCTGTGGCACCCGGAGCCAGCAGCCGAGGGCTCTGGCGGTGGAGGAGGTGTGGGTGCTGAGCGCAGGGCGGGCGGGCGGGCGAGCGGGACTCGCGCCTCAGGAAACCCATGCAGTCCACGTGCCGGGGGCCTCGTGCCCGGCTGGTCCAATGGGAGCGCGTCCCGAACCCCGGGCTTAGTATCTTTAAACCCCCCGCAGGGTCCCCACCAGGCACCTGGACGCACGCGCTGTCCCGCGGCAGGTGAGAACCTTTAAGGAAACTGGGACTTAAAGGCGGACTTACGGGAGCACGGCTGGCGGCAACAGGTCCCCCAGACCCCCCTCCCCCGCCCCCCGCCCCCCGCCGGCCTCGCTAGCGCCCCCGGAGCAGACGTCTTCCTGTCCTGCTGCCTCCTCCCTAGCCTCTCGGAAGCCTCCCCGGTGGTCCCCACATAAATCATTCCTGAGCCGGCTGGAGAGCAGGCTGCGGGGGGAGGGCAGCGCGGGCGGTGCTGGCCGAAGCGGGACCTGGACCAGGACGGGGCGCACGGTGAGTGGCCAAGTCCTTACCCCGAGCTTGGGAACCGTCTGCGGACTCTGGGGGGTGGGCTGAGTTGGTGCGCGCATCCCCTTCTAGAAAACTGGGGCGGGGAATGGGGAACTGAGCAGCTCTTTCTGCGCCCCTCACCTCCCAGCTCCCCAAGACCCCGCGCCCCGGCACCTAGGCAGGTGATGGGAACCCCCAAAGCGGCCGGGGAGCCGGAGGGGCTACAAGGCGGGCGAGGTGGTCCTGGCACCCCGCCAGGGCGTGGACGCGCACACACTTTGCAGGCTGCCTGGCGGGTCTTCTTTCCATCCCCTGGAGGCCAGCCTGGTCCGGGCGCGAGCCGGCGGGGGGCGCGAACAGAACCAGGACCCCGACCCGCAAGGCCACAGGGTGGATCTCGGGAGGGCAGCAGGCCCCGGGAGGCTCCCCAGGAGCTTGGGCGCTGTTCTGCGGCGAGGGCGTGCTGGGGACGGAGGGGTGCTCAGGGGGCGCGCGGGGCACTGATCCTCCCTGCGGGTACGGGAAGGGGTCACCTCTCTCTGGTTTGCCCCTGGAATGCGCTGTGCAAGCGACCATAGCGGGGGGGGGGGGGGAGGGATCTGGGGTGCAGTGGGACCCATCTCCGGCTCCGCGGGGAGCTCACCAACCCGGGACGCGCGCGGCGACCCACAGCGGTTTCGGGATGAGAACTAGGTGCTGGGGCGCCCCTGGCGGTGCGGCGCGGGGCCAGGACATCAAAGGGACGCGTGGACAGAGGAAGCGCCCGGCGGTGAGAGAGTCGGACAGTCGGGCTGAGGTCAGTTTCTCCGAAAGCCCACGTCCAGAGGGCCGAGGGATGCGATGACTGGGTGGGAGGTACACCGCTCCGGGCCCCTTTCTTCTTGGGAACCCCGATCCGTGCCAACCCGGGCTGCGGAGCCGAGCGCTCCAGGCAACCAAGTTACTCGGGCAACCCCCCTCCCCCAGGAGGCGGTGGATTCCTGGAGTAGCTTCCCCAACCCGCCCTGCAGTCCAGTCTTTTGTGTCCTGCAGCCCATTATTTTGAGGCCCCTGGGGAGGTGGGAGCGGGGCGAAGGGGGCCAGCGAGGCGGCATGGGAGGGGAGCGCGGGCCCCAGGCTTCCTGCAGCAGCTGGTTGTGCCCGCAGCCCCAGCGCTGCTGACCATTCTCTGCCCTCCCTGCCGGCTCCTGTAAGGTTTTCCCGGGCTCCTGTGGGCGGTGGGTGCCCTGGTGAGGATAAGGTGTGCGGTTGGGGTCCTTAAACCTACCCCCGCCCTGTGCTGCCACAGAGCCCGTGGAGGCTCAAACAACTGTGGTCATGCTTAGGTTGAACTATAGGAAACTGCATTTTGGTGTGTGTGTGTGTGTGTGTGTGTGTGGCCAGAAAACAGGAATATGGGCAACTTAATATTTATTTTTCTTTTCTCACTTACTTGGGAATTTTCTCTTTCAATATCCTTGGAGCTGCCCTGTCTTGTTAGGTGAGAGTATTGGTGCTGGCAGGAGCAGTACAGACCTACCATCGACTGCCAGCTGTGTGCCAGGTGCTGAGCCTGTTGTGTCTTTAACCCTCTAGCACCATTCGCAATCTTATTTCACAGAGGAGCAAAGGGAACGGTGGAGAGGTTTAAGCAACCATCACAGAGCTCATAAGGCCGACTCCAGCCTCCAGCTCCACTATCTCCCCAGCAGTGCCCTTTAGTTTTGTTCTGTTTCCTTAATGCGTCTCATAATGTTTTTTACGAGCTTCCTTATGATTCCACCCTGGACTGTTTTGTGAGTCTTGGGCAATGATGCAAACAAGTGCATCAGAGGGCAGGTTAAATAATAAAACTTTAAACCAAACACTGTTTTGTTAACCGTTTAAAATATGACGGAGATAGGTTTTACTCCCTTGGAATTTGCTTTGTTACAAATGATAGAGGCCACTCAGTCAGCATGGCTCAGTGGTTGGGCATTGACCTATGAACCAGGAGGTCAGGGTTCAATTCCTGGTCAGAACACATGCCCAGGTTGCGGGCTTGATCCCTAGTGGGGGTGTGCAGGAGGCGGCCGATCAGTGATTCTCTCTCATTGTTGATGTTTCTATCTCTTTCTCCCTCTCCCTTCCTCTCTGATATCAATACAAATATATATAGTTTAAAAATAATAGGAGCCAACTCTGGATAATTGTTTTGGGTGGCTCCGAGAAATGACAGGAAGAGCTCCCGGTTGTTATATGGCCGTGGCTCTCACCACGATGAGGCTCTGAAGGTGGCTGCTGAATGGGGTAGAAACAGTCTCTGCCTCCATGGGGTGCTCCACGTGTGCAAACCCAGGAGTAAGCATCTGATTGGCTGAGCCTGACTTACCCGGGTGCCAGTGCACAGTTTGGGGGCCTCAGCTGGCCTTGCAGTGAGAGACTGGCAAAGGTGGGCTCAGAAGTTGGGCAGCGCCCTAACTGGTTTGGCTCAGTGGATAAAAGCATCAGCCTGCAGACTGAAAGGTCCGAGGTTCGATTCCGGTCAAGGGCATGTACCTTGGTTGCGGGCACATCCCCAGTAGGGAGTGTGCAGGAGGCAGCTGATCGATGTTTCTCTCTCATTGATGTTTCTAACTGTCTATTCCTCTCCCTTCCTCTCTGTAAAAAATCAATAAAAGTTGGGCAGCTCCCACCACACCCGTTCCTACCCCCAAAACCCAGATGGCAAATATCTATGCAGAGATCCTTTTAACAGACATCCCAGCAAAGGTTCCAGCAAAAGAAAAGATGAAGCTGGATGGTCACCATGTTTGCTTTCATTTCTTTTGTTTTGTTGTTGTTAATCCTCGCCTGAGGATGCTTTCCCATTGATTTTTAGGGAGAATGGAAGAGAGAGGGAAAGACAGAGAGAAACATCTATGTGAGAGAAACATATCGATTGGTTGCCTCCTGCATGAGCCCTGACCAGATCTCAGGCCGGGGAGGAGCCTGCAACCAAGGTGTGTGCCATTGACTAGAATTGAATTTGGGACCCTTTGGTCCACAGGCTGACGCTCTATCCATTGAGCAAAACCAGTTAGGGCCATGTTTGCTTTTAAACCGGGATTTGTGGTAGTGCCCAACTCTGGACGCCAGGCTCATAATCATGGGAGGTGTTTGCTCGACATTCACATTCTTGGGCGCCTTCCCCAGTTTGCCCTCAGTGCATTTGGAGTGAAAACCAGGAAACTACACCCCATTTATTGGTCAGCCTAGTGCCTAGGCAAGGAGATAGCACCAGAGAGCAGTGTCCAAAGCCTGTAAAGGTGAGGATCCCAGCAGGAAGTATGGCCCCCAGGAGGGCAGACCAGTTCTCCCATTGGTAACGCCAGCGAGGACACCGTGGCTGCCTGTGCTGCAGGAAGTAGCCACAAGCAACCCAGCGCCTTCCTTCCAGAGGCCACAGGACTGCTCATAAGCAAGTGCTTGGCATGATTTCAAAAGAGGTAAAATGATCATGTTGTGAGTCCATTTGATTTCAGCAGTCCTTATTGAGCACCTACTGTGTGCCTGACTCCATGCATGGGCACAGAGATAAGTAAGTCAGACACCCCACACAGCAGCCAGTCAGTTCCATACACTATGGGCCAGGCTGTTGGGAGCTTTTGCCTTATTTCTGTTGTCCCGAGGTTGCGTTTGGGACAGAGGCAGGAATGAGCCAGGCAGCTGTCAGAAACAGTGCTGGCTTTCAAACCTGAGATGTCTTAAGAATCATTCGCCAGGGGAGCTTGTTAAATATGCAGATCAATGGCCCCGACTCTAGAAATTAGTTCTGATCATCTGTGTTTTGAATAAGCAGCCCCTTTATGCGGATGCAGCTGTTGGTCCATGAAGGTTTTCCTGCGGGCAGTTCTGGGAGCTGCTCTCAGGCTACATGTGGTTTGATAGGCACGCACCTGGGGCCTCTTGACACAGCTGTGACACCCCGATTAAAACGGGGTGGAAACGTTTCCTTTTGCACTTGGATTTTATCAGTTGTCTAGTGTTTCAGGTGTAGTGAGATTTTATTTTATTTTTTTAAAATATATTCTAAACTTTAAGAGGAACCTCCACTTTGGAGCAAGGAGTAAAGACACCCACCGACACTCCTATAGGGTGTCCCAAAATTCACGCAAGAAGTAATTTTGATAGAAAACACAGGTTTATAATTAAAAATTGTAAATTTTTTATTGATTCATAAAGTATACAGTATAGGGTTATGTATGGAATAGCACATTGGGTAAATGGCCTCCACAGCTTTGCTGGTACATATGCAAATCCGTGGTCTTCATTGTCCCTGCTCCTGGGCCATAATTGGTACTTGGTAATGCTTATCAAATTGAAGGGATTGAAATCAAAGGGCAACAGATATTAGAATCTGATTCAATAAACCAAGTAAAATTAGGCTTTTATTTTGTTGTTGTTGTTGTTGTTAATGCTCATGCAAAATTCAAATCTTGCGTGAATTTTGGGACACCCTATACCTCCCCAGCAGCGAGAAGCAGCACCTCCTTTGGCACCTCCCTTTCCTGTGTTTCACGGAGGGAGCCTGCAAGTCTGCTTATTCCTGGCTCTCCCACGGGTCCCCTGCCACTTCTCTCCTGCCGTGTCTCTCCCTGGCGGAGGCTTGGTGGCATTACCAGGAAGCCAGCCTTTCTTAGCAGCTGAGCCCTTACTCCTTCTAGCTGCTCCGCTCCTTGCCTGTCCTTTAGCAGAAAACAAGATGCGATTGTGGGTATGTGTGCGTGGTGTGTGTATTGTGTGGTATGTGTCCATATGTGTACATGTGTTGTGTGTTAGTGTGTGCTGTGTGTATGCTATGTTAGTATGTGTAGGGTGTGTATATATAGGGTGTCAATGTGTGGTTCATATGTATGTGGTGTGTGTTAGTGTGTGTACATGTGTGGTGTGTGTGATATAGGTATGTGGTGTGTGTATTGTGTGTGTCCATACCTGTATAGGGTAGGGCAAAACTATGTTTACAGTTGTTTGTATGGAAAATAGTACAATAATCCTATATAATAAAAGGCTAATATGCAAATGAACAGAACAGCAGAACAACTGGTCGCTATGACGTGCACTGACCACCAGGGGAAAGACGCTCAACGTAGTAACTGCCCCCTGGTGGTGAGTGTGCTCCCACAGCTAACCTCCTGCAGCCAGCCAACCTCCCTCGGCCCATGGTCCCTCAGCTGTGACCTTGCCCAATTGGGACTGGGGAGAGATGGCCCCTATTGGCCAGGAGGGACCCCACTCATGCACGAATTCATGCACTGGGCCTCTAGTTAATAAATAATAATATAAGAATACTCTGTTTTATGTATTCACAACTGGAAACCTACTTTTGTCCACCCTGTATTTATGGGTGGTGGTATGTTCTGTGTGTACAGGTAGTATATCAGTGTGTGGTTTATGTGTACATGATATGTGTGTGTGCAGTGTGTGTGCACACACCTGCCTGCCTGCTTAGAGGAGCCTTTTCATGTCTGAATAACCACACGCATCCCTTGTTTCATACTTTCTCCTGCCCTGTGCAACCCGGAGTTTCCCAGACAAAAGGACTTGCAAAGGCTGCCACTCTGTTTTCTTCTTCATTCTCTCTGGAAAGGGTTTGAGGGCCAAGCAGAGCCCTGGTTCCTGTTAGAAGCAGTGCAGGCTGGGACACTGCAGAGCCTGAGGACAAGGGTTTGCAATGGCTGTGCCTGGCAGGGAGCTCGCCTTTGGGAAGCAGTTACCAGCTCCTGGTGTATCTGTGGTGAAATGGGGAGCAGATATGGAGCTTGGGGTTAACGAGGCTGGCGCCAGAGACACTGAGGATCTAGCAGCATTGAGTTGATAAAGGCAGAGTTTAGGGTCATTGTATCGGTGGCTCTTTGCAGAGTAATTGGAGGGGGACAGGACTTAGGCAATCTCTAAGGGGGTTCCTTAGGAATTCACATCTTCATTCAAATAGCTCCTGAAATCCTATCTCCTCCTCTGACTTGGTGGAATGTAGGTAATGGGGCCACTGTTCCCTTGTACGGTGTGCCACTTTCTTGATGGGTGCTCTCATAGTGTGTGTTTCAAGAGCACCTGTGTGTGTCAACTGAAATGTTAAAGTCAGTGATGTGTGGGCAGGCTGAAGAGCCATCTCAGATGATGGATAAAGAAAAATTGAATTTATTTAAAGAAAAGGAGGTGGGAGATGGGGATATCTAAAGGGAAGGGCTACACAGAACTGAGCCAAAGGGTATTGGGCCCAGGATGGCAGCAAAAACATACTTAGGACAGTGAAATAAGGCAGGGGAGCCTAGGCCAGCTGCTTTGGCTCACTGAGAAGCCAGAGAAAAGGGGCCTTGGAGACAGGTTCAGGGCAAGGACAAGCTGCCGCTGCCTGTTGGTCCCCTGGTTGCAAGTATGTGGGGGTCCCTTAGAGCAGTGGTTCTCAACCTTCTGGCCCTTTAAATACAGTTCCTCATGTTGTGACCCAACCATAAAATTATTTTCATTGCTACTTCATAACTGTAATGTTGCTACTGTTATGAATTGTAATGTAAATAAATATCTGATATGCAGGATGGTCTTAGGCGACCCCTGTGAAAGGGTCGTTCGACCGCCAAAGGGGTCGCGACCCACAGGTTGAGAACCGCTGCCTTAGAGGGGAAGGAGGAAGGGAATGGCACTGGTGTGCTCTCCTAGGGGAGAGCGCACACTGGGTCCTTTGTCCTAAGCATATTTATCTCTCTCTTGCAGGTAGAAATCTTAAGGGAGCTCTCAGGGGAGAGTCTTAATAGAATATTCATCAGCTTTCCAGGGGTGCTCTTTCAGGGTCACAGTCTCCACTGGTTGGTCAGTGCCAGGGCAGGGGGTCATTAGTCAATGCAGCTGGTCCTGAGGCAGCCACGTGTCACTTGTCCTCACTTCTCTGGTTTTGCTGCTTCCTGAGCCTGGAGCTGAAATATAACTGAGGCCTAGATGTTATCTTTAGGGGAAGGCCAGGGGTCTAAACCCGTGGGACTAGAGATATGCTAGGGGAGGATCAGTTACCCTGACGACAAGGTTCTTTTTTCCCAGTTTTGCCCCTTGGTAGGCTCTCTGCCCTGGTGAGTTTCTGTACCTGGCCCATCGGCCTTGCTCTGCTCCTGCCTATCTAACACCTTCTATATAAATAAAATCCGGGGTTCCTGACGCCATCCCAGTTCACCTGGTGGGTTCTGTTTTAGCTCACTAGCCTCATGCAATGATACAAGCAAGTCAGCTGTTCTGGCTTATTTATTTTATATCCAGCAGCACTTCCAGAGCCCCTACTGTGTGCCCTGCCTTGTGTTCAGTTCTGGGGACGGAAATACAAGGAGAACAGGGGTCACACTAAGCATTCTCAGTAGACACTGGGTTGGTAGCAGCTTTTAGGATCCCTGTTTCTTTCTCCCTCTCCCAGGGGTGGGCAGGAGTCCCCTTCTGCCCTGCCTCTTATCGCCTGGACCCCTAGTTGATCAGGTGGTGACTTGGGGGCAAAGATTTCCATCAAGACTACCTGGTGAACCTTTGAGACAGATAAATTCCAATGTCACCCAGCCTTGAAGAGTTTGGCCCCTTGCCTTGAGACCCTGCTCTTTTAGTTTGGGTTGTAGGTGGATAGAGGGAGGATGTTTGAACTGAGATCAGTGAGCGAATAAGCAGAATAAAAGGCAGAGTAAGATTTGTCTCCAGAGACCAGGAAAACAACACAAACTCGGAGAAAAAAGAAAGCATCCAGTCTGTTGCTGGGGCCTCAGCCTCTGGCTGGAGCCTGAGAGGGAGGGCTCTGTAGGGAGAACCTCGGAGTCTAGCCCCTTGGGCTCAGCTGTTCCCTCAGGCAAGTCACCAAGGAAATCCTCAGTCAGTTTCCTTCTCTGTAAAACTGGATAATGCTTTAAGCAAGATCCTACCTCTAACGCAAGGACAACAGTGTCTGGAATGTAGTAAGTGCTCAATAAATGTTACTTTCTAAAGCTGTACAGCCTTCTCTACACTACCTAGCATGTGGCCCTTTGCGGAGGAGGGACCTGCATGGAACTTTCAAGTCCCATGGCCCTGAGGCAGCCTCTGGGCCCCGCCCCCACACAGATTAGGCAGATGGGCTTGCTAAAGCCTCACAGCCTCCTCATGGGCAGCTCCCGGTGCAGGCCTGCCCGGCGTTAGTGACTGATGCCTCTTCTCCCTCTTCCAGGGATGCTGCCTTGAGTGACTGACCCCACTGGAGATCGTGCATGCCATCCAGGCTAGTCCTCCCCTCCTTGTGCCTCTTCTACACAGAAACGCGCGCTCTTGGCTTATCCGTGCTCCTGGCTTACCCACGGCTCCCAGAACCTCTGAGGCGGGAGGCCCCCACTTCTACCTCATGCGTGGAGCACCTTGCTAGCCATGACCCTGACACTCGGCGTCCTGCTGCTGCTGGGGCTCTGCCAGAGTACCATTTCAGAGGAGCCCTCGTCCTCCCCAAACAGTACCAATGATGGTCTGAAGTTTCAGTTGCCCACGCCGACCTATGAGACCAAAGACGATTACACACCTAGGTCCATCGGCAATCTTTTTAAAATGGTGCGCATCTTCCTCTACGTGGTGCAGCCCAACTTTTTCCCAAAGGGTAAGTGACCACTGCGGGAAAGGTGGGATTGGTCTCCACACAGTGGGGTGCACACACTCAACATTGTTTATTAATGACAAGACAACCAATACAGACTATAGTCATTTTCTATTTATTTTCTTTTTGGCTGGATCAATGAGTTATTCTCAAGTACATACCAAAGGCAAAAATTAGGGTAAAAATGCAAATTCTCTGTCATCAACTGAGAAGTTAATAATTTCCTCATGGCTTAAACATTTAACTCTTCTCTGCCCACCACAGAATGCAATTTTGGCCCTAGCCGATTTGGCTCAGTGGATAGAGCATAGGCCTGCAGACTGAAGGGTCCCAGGTTTGATTCAGGTCAAGGGCAGGTATCTTGATTGCAAGCTCCTCCCTGGATCCGGCCCTAGTTGGGGTACATGTAGGAGGCAACGAATTGATGCGTTTCTCTCAATTTATGCTTCTCTCTGTCTTTCCCTCTCTCTTCCACTCTCTCAAAAATCCATGGAAAAATACCCTCGGGTGAGGATTAACAACAACAACAAAAAAATGCAATTTTGATATTGCTTCATGCAAGGAAAGGCCTGACCAAACCTTTGTACCTGACAAAGTGTGTGTCAGTTCTAAGAGTTTGTGAGGAAAGGAGGGATGGCGCTTGTTGGGACGCCCATGGCTTATGGTGCTATTATTCTTTGTATATGTGACTACTTGGCCTTCTTACCACTGTTTACCCTCCTCAGCTATCCTCAAAGTCTTCGGGGTTTGTGTTTCCATACAAGATTATGAAAATTAAAATAGTCTGTGGAAAGAATCTGTTACTAGGGTTTGGCAGTCTAAATTGTTATTGGCTTAATGTTAGATCTATCCTAAGCTTGTTCTTTAAACTACAAAGATGTGAACACTATCATGATTACTAAAATTATAAAATTTGTAGTAATCTTTATCATCTTCTTTAGCTAGTCAGATATTGTTCAAAAGAGATGAGAGAGAGGGAGGGAGGGAGGGAAAGAGACAGAGAGACAGAGAGAGACAGAGAATGCATTTAGTAAACTTCAGCACTTGTTTATATTATGGGAAGTTTATGGATTTTCATTAAAATACATTTATATTAAAATTCTTTTACACTTATTTGTCTTAGATTAAGCAAGTGAAACAGTTTTAAGTGTAGTTCTCAATTTTTTGTTAAGTTTAAATCCCAATTTGATGACATAAATGACTTTGAGCCCTTTTGTCATTGAGGAGAGTTCTGAAGACTCCTTATTGTTTATGTCATTGCTCACAAGACTAAATCTGGAAATCCCAAAGACATAAGTCGAAAATAAGCCAAGTTTATTTATTTACTTATAATACAAATTCTATGTTTTCAATAGACATCTCTTTATTTGTAGGCTCGATGTAAATATTACTGAATAAACAGTAACCTACTAGTGTTTCCACTGGCTTCCTTTTTATGTAAGAGACATAGAGTTGAGTTGTTATGAATTTGCAATGACTCCTTGAGAAAGATTGTGAGGCAGCCAGGTGTCATCATAAGGCTTATCATGTAATGTGTTAATCCTGTAATCTCTTTCCATATGTTGTTTTATTTCACTCCCTTTAGATTTTAGAGGGAGGCTTCCTCATGCTTATTTTACAAGGGAAAGCAGTCTTTTAAAGAGTCTTCATTCAAATGACCAGGTTAAAAGATAACCTATTTCCAGTGCATTCTAAGAGTCTGAACTCCAGCGTCATTATTAGTCTAGAGCAGTGTTTCTCAACCTTCCTAATGCTGTGACCCTTTAATACAGTTCCTCATGTTGTGGTGACTCCCAACCATAAAATCATTTTCGTTGCTACTTCATAACTGTAATTTTGCTACTTTTATGAATCGTAATGTAAATATCTGATATGCAGGATATATTTTCATTGTTAGAAATTGAACATAATTAAAGCATAGTGATTAATCACAAAAACAATATATAATTATATATGTGTTTTCTGATGGTCTTAGGCGACCCCTGTGAAAGGGTCATTCGACCCCCAAAGGCGTCGCGACCCACAGGTTGAGAACCACTGGTCTAGAAGGAGGCGTCTGAAGAATTGAAATCCCAGTGTAATCTGAGGGAGTTAGCCTTGCTGGTCCCCTAGACCTTATTCAATACTTCTTATTTCAGAGAAAGAAATTCTCAGACATTTCCACAGTAGACCAGAGCAGACCAGCACTACTCCTTCAAGAAATTGTTAGGGCTCTTTAAAAGAATGTAATCGGGAATTTAGCAGGTAACTTCTTGGAGTGTTGATTCCCCTCCACCCCCCACCCCAACACTCCATTATTTGTATACTTTCACCCAGTTACTAGAGTTTATAATAGTCTCAAAGTGCCCATCGGGTACTTTGCAGCTTAAAGGACACACACCAGACAAGCCTGGCTTTTCCACTTGGGGCCAGTGCGTTTCGTGATTGCCAAATCATCGATAAGCATCGGCGTAATTGAAGATTAAAAATAATAAAATGAAAAGAGATGGATTCCTATTTATAAACTTAACTAACTTAATATACTCGCCAAAATAGAAGTCTTTAGGGTGAGGCTTCTATGGGGTAGCAACTTCACGGAAGACATTATCCCATAGGTATGTTCTTTCATTAGAAGGAGAACAAGCGTTTTGAATGCCAAGTCCCCGTGCAGGAGCGGAAAAGGAAGAGAGGGCCCTGGAGGCTGGCCTCCCTTTCCCTCTGCCGTCGGACTGGGAAGCTTTCTACTCTTACATCCTGTGTCCAACCAAAAGGGTATACAATTTAATTTTTATTTAATTTTGTATTTTGAACTCCCTAAGCAGAAACACAATGCTGTATCCTTAAAATACAAGTTGGGAAGGTCTTGTTTAGCTGGGACTTGAGACAAAGGCCTACTTAACTTCCTGGGAAAAGAAAAGAGTAGCTTAGAGAGACCAGGAAGACTTTATGTGAGGCAGAGTGTGCTCTAGAATCTGGTGTCATTTTTTGTTTGTTTGTTTTGTTTTGTTTTGTTTTTAATAAAGATCTGCCCTGGTCTGAAGCTGCAAGAGTAATAGTGTCCTGGGTGTGGGCTCACTAAGAAGAGAATCCTTTGTCCATTCATTCAACTTAGAAAGGGTGTTGGTGGCAGGGTGACCGGGGGTGTTGAGGAAAATGTATTCCAGGGAGGGAACAGCATGTCTGGAGCGTGGAGGAGACCGAGGCTCATGGTGGACCCAGGAGGTGGTTGCCATGAAATAAGATTGGGGAGCCGTAGCTGAAGGACCCTGACAGGCAGGTCGAGGTGTTTGGTAGAGGGAAGGAAGCTAAGGCAGCATGAGCAGAGGTTCCATTCATTCAACAAGCAACTATTGAAGGCCCCTGTGGTGTACCTGGCTGGGTGCTGTAAGCCAGGATTGAAACGGAATTGGGTTTGGGGAAAAGAATCTGACAGCAGCAGCTAGGGTAGGCCACAGGGAGATAAAGGCTCCTACAGTGGGCCCGGGGGGCAGGTAATAACAGACTAACTAAAACGAGGTAAACACAGCGGGGGAAACGGAGCCCAGATCTACTTTATGTTCAAATCCTAGCTCTTGCCTGTTACCTGCTGGGTGACCCGGACCAAGCTGTTTGATTCTCAGACACTGTTCTCATAGATGTACTACGACTCTCATCATAATGCATTTTATAGGATTTATCTGTAAGGCTTTCGTGGCTGCTCTTAATATTATTATTTGAGAGAAAACATTGGCCAAATTTGACCTCAAGATTAGCATCAGGAGGGGACATGGGAAAACGAAGGTGTTTCCAGGAGGGGACCTTAAAACGTCCTTGCTGCTGCTCCCTCGGGAACAGTCCCCAGGGAGTTGCCTCCTAAGGAGCAGATCCGTTCCTCTTGAAGTCAGGTGGCTGTGTCTCCTGTGAGCCCCGCGGTGGCAGAACTGGGTAAAGAAGCCAGAGCTCGGATGCAGTGCCAGTGTACTGAGTGGTCTTGGCTCCTCCCCGGGAACAGCTGCATCTAACAGCTTTTGTTTCCTCTGCTTCTGCCTTCACTCCTGCTGTCCCTGTATCTGCCGGAGGATGCACTTTGCCAAGTGTTAGCTCGTTTGAATCTCCCAGCAACTTGGAGAGGCAGATGGTGGTGGTCTTATTTCTATTTTTTATACCCCTTTTACAGATTGGAAAGCTAAGTCAGGACGTTATTACACGTCCAAGGCATGCAACTAGCTAGTGGCAGACTGAAAAGCCTGTCTCCAGGACAAGCTGTCTCTCCTATATTCCACTGCTAACCTTGTGGATAATTTATTTCCCTTTTATTTGATCATAGTGCTTGTAAACTGAGCACGGGTCACTGTGAAAAGAGAGTAAATTTTTGCACATTAAAAGTGTGCATTGCAGAAGATCACAATTTCTGCCAAACTCATCACAGACGCATCCAACTGGAAAGGACATTGGTCATCACCCATGCAGGTGATCTTCTGCAATGTACACTTTTAATGTGCAAAAAAATTACTCTTTTTTTTCACAGTGACCCACACCCAGTTTACGAGCACTATGATCAAATAAAAGGGAAATAAATTATCCCCAAGGGAAGCCTGGGAATATAGGAGAGACAGCTAGTCCTGGAGACGGGTTTCTCAGTCTGCCACTAGCCTAGTGCGGGAGGGGTGGCGCTGTCTGGGAGGGGACACACGTGTCTGCAGACTGTGACGGGGACTCCTCAGGTCCTCCTTCCACACCTTCCGCTTCACAGTACAGCTGCTTCAGCTAAACTAAAAAAAACTGGTCCTCTCAGCTCATTCCCATAAGCTTGTCTGCAAGGTCCTGCTGAAGCGTGCTCCTGGCTTTTCCTTCGGTAAACAGGGCGGCAGGTGTGCCCTTCTGGGAAATGTGGGCCTGTCCCACAAAAGACACCAGGAGAAAAGCTTCCTGTTTTCGTGGTCTCCAACAATGTCTTTTCAGGAGGACTTCAAATACCTGCAGGAAATGAGAGATTCGTGCAAATGCAAATAAAGAGAGGCCACCCAGCAGCAGCTGGGTGAAGCCCACATGGTATTAAGCTTTGCTTGTCCTCTGGGGTTGAGTGGAGAGAAGTCTTAAAATCTGCACCTGGAGAAGTAGCTAGAAAGTAGCTGCACAGGGCAGCTCTGGGTCAGAACCATAAGGATGGACAGAACCAGGAGAGATGGCTCCAGGCAGTCCTGGCGTGCACCCTCTGCTTGGCTGGGGGCTAGATTCGGAAGTGAGCCTAATACTGGGCGATGGGGAAGAGCTGCCTGGGTTTGAATCCTGGCTCTGATGTTGCTAGCTCTGTGACCTTGGGCAAGTTACTTAAACTCTTAGTTTTCTCTCTCTAAACTGGAAATAATAATAATAATAATAATAATAGTTTTTCTTTGGTCATCATAATATTTAAATAAATATTTTTATGGAAAAATTACAACAGCATCTGATATATACAAAGTGCTATATTAGTGTTTGTTAAATAAAATATGAATGAATACAATAGATATTCATTTAAAAGCCTCTAAATCAGTGGTTCTCAACCTTCTGGCCCTTTAAATATAGTTCCTCATGTTGTGACCCAAGCATAAAATTATTTTTGTTGCTGCTTCATAACTGTAATATTACTACTGTTATGAATCGTAATGTAAATATCTGATATGCAGGATGGTCTTAGGCGACCCCTGTGAAAGGGTCATTCGACTGCCAAAGGGGTCATGACCCACAGGTTGAGAACCACTGCTCTAAATTAACCTCAGGTCTTGGTGATCACATGGACTAAAGAAGAAGTATTTCTTTGACTGCAGGCTCCATGCTCAGTGGTTAGAGCACTGGTCTTGTATTTGACCCTCCCTGTATTGTCTTCCTGGGGCTGCCATAACAAATGATCACAAACTGGGTGATCACAAACAAATGATCACAGTTCCAAGGGCCAGAGTCCATGGTCAAGTTTATTGGAAGGGCCATGCTCCCTCTGAGGGCTCCTGGGGAGAATCCTTCCTTGCTTCTCCCAGCCTCCAGTGGCTCCAGGAGTTTTGGTCTCTGCCTGTCTTCACAGGGCCATCGTCTGTGTCCCTGGCTCACATCTCCCCCTGCCTTTCTCTTCTAGGGACAGCCCTCATTGGGCTTAGGGTGTTCCCTACACCCAGAATGATTTCAAGATCCTTCACTTAATTACATCTGTAAAGACCCCTTTTCCAAATCAGGTCACAGTCCCAGGTTCCCAGGCTCAGGACTTCGACACATCATTTTGGGAGTCACGATTCAGCCCACAAAACCTATTACACCTATTCATTCATTCATTCATTCATTCATTCATTCATAACAGGTCTAATCCTTTCAAAATCATTTGCAAACATGTTTTCAAATATGTTGAAACTCTTCAGAAAAAGTGGGATAGTTTGCATATTCTATAAGTTGAGTCTTTCACTTAACATTATATTGGGGGCATCTCTCCAAGTTAGTTCCCATAAGGATGTTGACCAAAAACAAGCAGGTTTTTAGCAAGGACCCTAAGGCATTCTTTCACCAATCTTTTGATGTAGGGCCAAGGGCTTAAAATTATTTTTATTATGAGTTAATTGTTTGAAGTTTTATAATTAATGTTTCTGATATAAACAGCACCCACCCAAAATGCATCCTCTCTAATTCTGGCTTCTTTGTTTTGCTTTGAAATGTACAAAAACACTTGGAACTCAGTGTTCTAGATTTGCAGCCTGTTGCTTTCTCCCCGGGCTTTTACAGTTTACCCACATGTAATTTCATCCAATTGACTGGCTTTTATTAAGTCTTAATAGACCATTTGATGTCGTTTTTAATGCTCATTCTTTTTATGTTCTTATTTCTTCAGTTTATGTAAGATTTAATTACTTATTGTACATAAAGAGGCAGGAAGAAGCCTCGGAGCAGACCCAGAGTTATGGGTTGAATTGTTCCTCTTCCCATCCCTGAATTCTCATATTGAAATCCTAACCCCCAGTACCTTTGAACGCGACCATATTTGGAGATAGAATTGTTGCAAAGTCAATTAGTTAAGATGAGGTCATACTGGCGTAGGGTGGGCCCCTAATCTGATATGACTAGTGTCCTCTTAAAAGAGGGAATTTGGAGACAGCACCCACAGAATGCCATGGCAACAGTGGAGTTATGCTCCCACAAGCCAAGGAACTAAGAGAAGCTGGGAGAGACCCAGAACTGTTCCCTCCCTGGGGCCTTCAGTAGGAGCATGGCTCTGTCAACATGTCGATCTTGGCCTTCGTGCCCCCAGAATTATGAGACAATAAATTTCTGTTGGTTAAGCCTCTCCAATTGTGGTACTCAGGGCAGATCTAGCAAGCGAACCCATCCAGTAAGTGTTCAATGAACAGAAAACACATACAGATGGCCAAGGGCGCATCCCATTAGGGACTGTGTGCAGACATGTCTTGTAGGGAAGGAACTGATGGCCAGGTAACCTGATCAGCTGGAAAGTAGAGTCTCTGCTGTACATTTATATACCTGAGTCACGTCATCCATTGATTGAACTGAGGGATTCAACTGTGTGTGCTGAAGAATAAAAGAAACGAGAAAGAAATAATACAAATGATTTTTTCCCACCTTTCTACAATTGTATCATGTAGCCTTCACCTTCATCAACACTCAAAAGAAAAGTGCCACTGTTTGCTGGACACTAGCGATTTCAGGGGTTTGCATGGACAACTCCTGGTTTTTGTCACTCCAGTCCCTGTCTGATGTGGGGACCTAAGTTTGCTCAAGATGAGAATCCTTGTTCTGTTGCCTCTTGTCCTTCACTCTTCTCCTGGCAAACTGTCATTTCTGAAAACTTTGCTCATGTGACACATACTTTGGAAGTCTGGTCCCTCATCTCATTGTTTTGTCTGTACCATTTCAGTTTCATTTAGATAGTTTACTTCTGCATGCTTCACACTGCCTTTCAAAAGTTTGCAGTCTCAGCTTATAAACTTACTGGTGCCAGCCATGCCTGGCACATCCGAGATCCTTTGTAGTTGCTGGCTTTAGATGTAGTATTTTTGAATTTTTATAGAGATGAACTCTCCCACCCCACCAAATTTCTCCCTCTATTCACTCAAAAAAGGTTGAGTATTTGCTGTGTGTGCTTTCCTGAAATACTGGCCTCACGATGCTACCACTGAGCTACCAAAATAGTAACACCTTCAGGGCCATGAGCCTTTCCAGAGGGTGTTGCTCTGCTTTCTCATTTTCTTCTAAAACGTCCCTCACTGTCAGGTTTGCAATTACTTTTAATTTCCCTATCGTCAGCTGTCAGAACATCTCTGCTTTCTTCAAATCCCAATGCTTCCTGTTACACCCTTCACTTTACATATGGGGAGTTGCCGTGGGTGGCTCCATTTCTCCCGTAGAATTAAAAGTGTATGGATTTTGTGATAGCTATTTATGTTTCCAAGACTTGAGACTTTATTTCCAAGATTGTTGATTTTTTTTTTACTTTCATGGAAAAATTCAAGCTTATAATATTTTAGCCAACAAGATTCCTGGACTCCACAGTAATTAAGTATCTGTGAGGAGCTCAGGGCCAGGAACAGCTGTGAGGTGAGGACCATCTGGTGGACTCACAGGAAAGGGGACCAGGGCTCCTGGGGATGCCTGAACTGAGAAGGACTAAGTATTGAATTAAATTCAGATCATTTCACTAGTTATAAAGATAACTAAGTTTTTAATTTTTTAAAAATACAAAAGCAATACATGCACATAAAAGGCAAATCACATTGAAACATTGAAAGGTAATGATTGCTAACAAGGTTTTCATGTAGCCATTTGTTCACTCATTCATTCAGTGGGTGTTTAGCGTGTGCTTTCCAAGTGCCAGGCTCTGTTCTAGGTTCTGGGGAATGAACATCCACAAATGTTTTATACACACACTTAGACACACACACACACACACACACACTCGCACACACACACACACACTTCCCCCCCAAAAGGAATTATTTGACATGCTCTTCTGCCCCTTGCTTTTAAAACCTAACATCTGGTAGATTATTCTTGACATCCATTTTATTTCTCTTTAGTTTCACAACATGCAGAGAAGTACAGAGAAAAAAGTACATAAACCACCCATAGTGTATTTATTCTCCCAGAATGAACATGTAGTGAGTTGCTTTAAATAAAAGAAAGAAAACCTTCGTGATGAAATTGGAATCCCCATTCCCACGTTCCTGCTCCAGTTTCTCTCCTGTCTTCCCTCCATCCCTCCTTCCCTGATCCACAGAAGCTCGGGTTCTCTCATGCACGTTTTCATGTACTCACTATATATATAGATCTATATATATATTGAGAGTACTGTTTTGCGTCTGTTCCTTTGGTTTTGTTTTTTAACTCACTGTTATGTTTTTGGTGTCTACCCATATTGAAACCCAGGGTTTCTAACCCATTCATTTTAACTGCGCTCTGATGTTCCTTTGTGTGAGTAAGCCCCGTTGTGTTTATCCCATTCCCTAGCAATGGCATTTTAGTTCTTTTCCCTCATCTTGGTTACTGCTAAGCATTGCTCCACTGATAAGACAATGCACTTCACTGGTATAATATTGGTGGGTATTTGGGTTTCCAGTTTTTGTGGTGTTTTTTTTTTAAACATTATTACAATGACCACTCTTGAATGCATAGCTTTGCATAGTTGGGCAAGTTCAACCAATAGGAGGGACGCTAGGTAAGGAATTACTGTGGCAAGTGGTGTGTGCCTGCAGAGTTTTGATTGATTTACAAAATTGCTGTGTGATTTGTGCACCAATGTGCAGTCCCAGTATTAAAACATGAAAATACTTGTTTTCCCACACTTTTTTCCAATGCTGGTGATTAAGAATTTTAGTGTTGACATGTCACAGGAAAAAAAATGTCAAGTTTTAATTTGTGTGTCTTTAATCACAAGTGAGTCACACCCTTCTTCCATTTGAATTTTTCTTTTTTTCAAAGAAACTTCCTGTTCTTGTCTTTGCTTATTTTTCAGTTGAATTATTGGTATTTTCCACTTGGATTTATTAAAGTAGCTCACCAAATTTAAAACACTTATTCCTTGAGGAGGTACCATACTTGCATCACTCAGAATTTAAAAGTACAGAATGGTATGCAGTGTGACACTCCGCTCCCTTCCTGACTCTCAGACACCCAACCACGGTTTTTAGATTTCCTGTGTGCATTCGTGAGCCTGTGTCTCTTCAGACATATTTTCTACAAGCAAATATGTGTATGTGGTCTTTTCTCCACAAATGACAATATGTTGTCTATTTTATTTGACGCATGACTTTCTTTTTAAACATACACGTTGGTCCTTATTTTATATTTGTACGTAAAGAACTTCCTCGAGCTTTTATTTTTTTGTTGCTGCATCGTAGTTCATTACTTGTTAACCAGTGTTCACCATTTTTTCTGTCACAAGCACTGTTATAAGGAACTTCAGTAATGTCACACACTTGCAAGTCTGTATGTAGGATAAATTCATAAAAATAGCATTGCCAGGTCAGTTTATAATTTTGTGAATTTGCACTTTTAACAGCTATTGCCTCGTTGCACCCCATAGGGACTGAACCAGTTTAGTCCTACAATAGCAATGCACAGATATCTCACTGAGTGTTGCCCAGTGTTTTGTGAGGTGGGCATCATCTCTATAGTATCTACATGGAAACGGAGGCTCAGAGAGGCGAGCTCCCTTAGCCAGGGCCACACAGCTTGCGTGGGCAGAGCAGGGATTTGAATTCAGATGTGTCTGATTTCAGCATCATTCTCCCGTCATGTATTCTCCTTACACTAGGCTATTGCACAACGCCTTGTAGTGGGACTGGACAGTGCACCCCGTGGGGCAGGCTTTGTAAATTCTTCTACTTTCTAGGAGTCCAGGAAGAGAATCAAGTGGAAAGATTGGAAGCTTTTGATAGAAAGGTTTAGTCCAGGTGCTGCTCAGTGACTCTTAGACCATTTCCAAGGTGCCTTTTCAGACATTGCACTGCTTGTTTTATAAATAAGTTTTCCCCACGGGAACAGGAATGAGTTCCAGAATTAAGGGCTGGCCTTTACCGGCTGCTAACGTGCTTTTTAACGAAAACTTATGTTCATTTTGTTCAATCTATCTTTAGTAATTCTTCCCTTCTAACCTGAAAGTCTATTTCATTTTTTTTGGTAATTTTTAGAGTTAAACATTTGATTACATCTCCCTCAATTTTTTATCATTAAGAGTTTGGCTTATAATTTATTGGTGGACTTCTCTTCCCAGTGCTTTTGTGAATTTAAGTCCCAGAATGTAATAAGACAGAATTTTTGGTGACAGATAGTATTTATCTCAGAAATATCAGGCGATTTCTATTTTTTATTTTGTATTGGTCAGGTGTACAGTATAATGATTAGACAATCATATACTTTACAAAGTGTTCCCCCCAATATTTGGAGTCCCCATTTTTATCTTAATTTCCTAATAAATGCATTTAAGTGTATAAAATTTCTTCTGAGAACAGTTTGGCTGTATCCCGTAGATTTTGAAATGTGGTATTTTCTAATACCTTATACTTTCTATTTTGTTTTACCCAGTTGGACTACTGTCAACTGAGTAAACGTTACCTTTTGGAAAGGATTGAATGACAAAGATTAAGCGTGAGCTGTTATAGCTCGCTTGTTTAACACTTCCCAGTCCCCAGCTGTGTGGTCCGAATGCATCCTCTGGCTCTCTCCAGAGCTGGGAGCAGCACACTTGGGGTGATTCCCAAGGAGCCCTCCTTCCCAGCCCTCCCCCTTGCTTTCTGGAATTGCAAAATGTTCCCTCTGCTACTGTTTTAGAATGTTGTTGAAACAGTTGTTGATTATGTCTCAGAGTTTCCTTTTGGTGAGAGCACGTGGAAAAACCCTTGTTTCTAGTCTTAACGTTTTTCCTGGGCCATCGGCCTGAGCAGTTAATTCTAAATGGCTTCTGGAAAATTTTAGAACACTGGCTTCCCCTCTTAGCAGCGGGCACAGAATGGCCCCTTGCTTCCTGTGTTCTTTTGCTGCAAAAGCCAACACTGTGGGGTTGGAGCCAAGGGCCAGGTAGTCCCTGCATGGAGCACAGGAGTTCCATCTTCTGTCCGTGGGCTTGCTTCTCTTTTTTCTTCCTTCTTATCCATGTTATCTTAATTTTATACATATCCCTGTTAGCGTAGGTAGAATAGGAATAAAATTTAAGCCCGGCTGGTGTGTCTCAGTGGTTGAGCATTGACCTATGAACCAGGAGGTCACGGTTCCAACCCGGTCAGGGCACATGCCCGGGTTACGGGCTCGATCCCCACTGTGGAGTGTGCAGGAGGCAGCTGATGATTCTCTCTCATCATTGATGTTTCTACCTCTCCCTCTCCCTCTCCCTTCTTCTCTGAAATCAATGAAAATACATTAAAACATTTAAACATCCTAAAAGCCAAATTTGTATTGGGTGGGATTGGAAAAAGAACGAATTTAGAATGAGAGGAGGGGGAGGGAGAGGACCCCCAGGGCAGCAGTCCAGGGGAAAGAAGTCCCCGTAGCCTTACAAGGACAGGAGGGGCGACTGGTTTACAGAGAGCAGCTGCAGACACAGGCTTCTGTTTAGTAACTCTGTGGGGAACAAGCCTCTTAGTCAACACTAGAGCCAAAAGGTGGTAAAACAACTGTTTATTGGTGTGTGGCATTTCTTTACCATCTGTGGCCTCCTGTGGGAATCTATAAGTTCCTGGATTGTCATTTTAAAATATTTTAAATGGACGGCATCGCTGATTCAATAGGACATCTTTATTAATTGAGACGAAGGCTCTCTCCGAACCTGATCAGAAGTAAATCGCCTTGAATCCCGGGGAGGAGGAGGTTGTATGTGTTTTAATACCCTCTTGGCAACTGGCTGACCCAGAAACTCAGCCTAATGAGATTTGGACAGCAGGCTTCCAAGAAGGAGATCGATTGTGACGTGCTGTGCTTAATGCAGCCAAGTGTAGGGTGGTGCAAAATGAATGGATGCCCGGGATGCCTGCATTGCAGGGAATTGCATTTCTGTAAAGAGCCATTGCACATATAACTGGAGTGACAGAAATAAAGCTGAGTGGAAAGGAACATCTACTCTGAAATTGAAGTTAATAGCGACTTCAGAAATGAGTGTCTCCCAGTATTGCATTGCAACGACAGGGAGCAAACCAATCTTCTTAAAGACCACTTTGCTTGCAGGTAAATCCAGATGTTCTACTGGGAGGTTTCTATCAAATCTGCCCACTTCTCTCGGTCAGTACTGTCCTAGCTGAGGCTGCCCGTCACCTGGACCATTGCAGTGGCCCCCTAACTTTCACAGACGATGCGGAGGGGTATACATGGTAGTCTCCTAACGACCGTAATAGTGACACCAGCTGGCCTCCCTGCTCTTCCTGGAACATGTCACATGATGTCCTGCCTCAGACCCTTAGCATGGACCCTTCTGCATGGCTTTTCATGTCATTTGACTCCTTTGCTCAAGTGTCAGCTCAGAGAGAGCGTCTCTGGCCACATTGTCTAATTCAGGATCCCTGTCCCCACTCCCTTACCTTACTTCATTTTTTTCTTTGTCGCACATCTTGTGGCATTATAGTAAATATTTGTTTGTCTTGCTTATTGGACTCTAAACATCTTGAAAGGTGGGGCTGTACTTTCTTGTCCTCCTCAATACCTTGTCTCCAGAGCCTGGGACAGTGCAATGCTCACTCACTGTTGTGTGCATTAGTGGATACTCTTGGGTACACTCCATGTGCTCACTGCACTGCAGTCACAAGGCCTTTTAGCTCCTAGAATCTCTCGATGCTCCTTCCTGACCCTGGTGCCTTTGCACGTGCTGTGCCTTCCTTCTTTATGGTCCGCATCCTCTCAGTGGGTGGCTGGCTCCTTCGTATCTCCAAGTCTCTGCATAGGTTTCCTCCTCAGATGGAACAGCCTCCTAGCCTGTTCTTCTCCAACTCATTGTCCCCGATCTCACTCACAGCACCCCCTCATCTTCACTCTGTCAGCACCCACAGTCTCTGTTATAAACATCACCTTGCCCTCCTTTCTCACTGATTTTCTTCTGGCAAAATCCCAAACCTCCTTGCCCCATTTTCTCATTTCTATCTTGGAGCAACTGAACGCGCCCAGAAAAGATTGCTGTGGAGCCCACGGACTCGCTTTAGACGTGTATCCACAGGTCCAGGGCGCTCATGCCCCTGACAGTTCTGACCTGTTTCTCAATCAATCTCCATTTCCACTTCTTTTTTAAAAAAATATTTCATTCTTTTTATTTTTATTTTTTTATTGATTTCAGAGAGGAAAGGAGAGGGAGATAGAAACATCAATGATGAAGAGAGAATCACTGATTGGCTGCTTCCTGCACACCCCCTACTGGGGATTGAGCCTGCAACCCGGGCATGTGTCCTGACTGGGAATGAAACTGTCAATGGGTCAATGCTCAATCACAGAGCCACACTGGCCGGGTTGTTTCAACTTCTTACTTGCATTCTTTCTCTTCTCAAACTTCTACCCTGAACCCTCCTCCACCAGCCCGTGACCTCATACTTCACCACAGGAATGGATGGAATCACATGGAAACTGACTCATGGCTCCCTATTTTTATTTCCAGTTTCTCTGTAGGGCTAGTCATGCATTTAGAATTCCTTTCCCTAGGTAGAGTTATTAATCAAAAGATGTGATTCTTCAACAAATGACAAATGCTAGAAAGCATATGGAGAAAGGGGAGCACTAGTACACTGCTGGTGGGAATGCAGACTATTGCAACCATTATGGAAAACAAGTATGGAGTTTCCTCAAAAAATTAAAAATGGAAATAAGTACTTATTTCCATTTTATAAGTAGTATGTGTTAATGCAAAGTGCACAGAAACAAGTAAAAAAGGGTGTGTTCTCCACCCAAAGGTACCTATGTTTACATTTTGCTCTCCTGCTTTTTAGATTTTTTTCCCAAGACCAAGTTATTTTTGGTGTTTTTTATTTAGCTAAAATCACATTATGTTCTCAGATAGAATCTAAACATAAAGACATGGCCTATAAGAAAAACAGAAGATACTTACCACTGGTCTATGTATGTAGATTATTTAAGACTGACTATGCTTGAGGGTTTAATTATTTTTTTAAATTATGATAAATGAGACTCTCTTATGAGTACCCAGTGGAAGCTTGCCAGCAAATGTAAACTCATTGTTTCTGGGCCTTCCAGAACCTTCCACATGGACATGTCAGCCCACAGTTGGCCTTTAAGAGCTTGTAAACATTTTTGGTGATTTCTTCTTTCCTGCTTGGCACTCTTTGGAATTAGTTGCTTCACAGCCTCAGCTCTTGGGTGGCCCAGGAAAAGCGACACGGTCACTTGTTATCTGGATAGTTCTCCTTGCTGGTGGGAGGAACGTTGTTTTGCAGATTCTTACCTCCTGAATCCCCCCTGGATATTCTCAGTGTTGGTTATGTGAGTCTCCGGATAGGATTTCCCCAGCAACACAACTTTCATGGTTTCCAGTTTGGGTTTTATTCATGTAACAGGGCTTTATGCTGTGAACTCAGGCTGATACTTTCCCCCTAGTTTTTCCTTGTTTTCTCTCTGAGCTTTTTGACTTGTCCTCCGATCCCTCCTCCCCAACAAAGAGTTGAATCCAACAACGTTTTTATTTATTTAAATATTTTTTTTATTGATTTCAGAGAGGGAGGGAGAGGGAGAGAGAGATAGAAACATCAATGATGAGAGACAATCACTGATCGGCTGCCTCCTGTACACCCCACATTGGGGATCAAGCCTGCAACCCAGGCATGTGCCCTGACCAGGAATCAAACCGTAATCTCTGGTTCATAGGTTGAAACACAACCACTGAGCCAGGCAGGCTGGGCGAATCCAGCAACTCTTTTTTAATTTTTAAAACAATGCCTCTTTACTGAGTTTTAAAAACATTCAATGTGGAATTTAATAAACAACAACTTTTGCTTTGGTTAATCATGTTTTATCTGTTTTCATGATCTTTACGTAAATTGTATAATTGCACCAACAAGTACAACCAGCAGAAAGTGGTTTGGAGATAAACCGAGAGACTGGGAGAGCACAGAACTCAGCTGGCCAAGTGGGAGGGATGGACACAGGGTCACTGGAAGCTGGTTCTGGGGCATTAACAAAACACTAGAGCAGGGGTCCTCAAACTACGGCCCGCGGGCCACATGCAAATACAAATATTGTATTTGTTCCCGTTTTGTTTTTTTACTTCAAAATAAGATATGTGCAGTGTGCATAGGAATTTGTTCATAGTTTTTTTTAAACTATAGTCCGGCCCTCCAACGGTCTGAGGGACAGTGAACTGGCCCCCTGTTTAAAAAGTTTGAGGACCCCTGCTGACTAGAGTATATTTTGTCTGAACCAAACACTTCTTGGGGAAAAACTGAGTTTCTTCCAGATATTGAATTCTTCATTATTTCTTTTCTGATGATTACTTATTGGGTAGCATCTAAATTTTTGAAGATTTTAGGGTTTTTTCCCCCCCAGTTTTTTTTTTCCTTTTTAAATGACAAATACTAAAAACTGAAATAGTTTAAAAATGGCTCCAGGTCACATATTGTACACAAGATATAAAATCTGATGAACACTTATAGGCAGTGGAATTTGTAACTTGATAGTGTTAGAACTATGTCTTCTTTTTGTTCTTTTTTTTTGGAGGGGTGGGGTAGAGAAGTATGTCAATAAAAGTTCCTTATTTATAAAACTTTATTCTTTTAAAAATTAAAAGTAAGCTCAAAGTATACGCAGAAAAAGAGGTTCCCCCTCACTCTGTTCCTATCCCACTTTCTGTTCCCTGTTGGGGGTGGTGACTGTCAGTAGCTGACAGTCAGCAGCTGAGAATAGGATTCAGCCGATCCCCATTCTCACAGGAGTGTGAGGTCACATGGACCTGGGGCAGACCAAGAAATAATGTGATTCAGGCCACATTCCTTTCAGAGATCCTCCAGGCGAATTTTCCTCAGAAACAATTACACTTTCCAGGAATGTCTTAGGGGAGGAAACCAAACACCATGGGAATCCATGGCTGTTTTGGCTGTGTTCCCTGCTCCCTCCCTGGATTCGTCACTGGTGGCAAGGCTGCCCTGCCTGTCCCAGGTCCTGGGCCCCTTCCAGCCCTAGGGAGGCTCTTGGGCCCTGAGCCCTTATGGGACACACAGTGTCAAGGATTCCAAGCCCCAGGAGACCCCAGAAGTCTCCCTTACCTGTGTGACTGAGGGGGCACCTGCTCCCATTGAAAGAATTTGAGGTGATTTAAGGGCAACTTCGCCAGCAACAGGTTTGGTTACCTGTTGTAAAGATAAAATGAAATCCCAGTTCACGATTGGTGGATTGGTGTGGACATGTGTCTGGAGAAAGCTACAAGGACCAGACTGGTCCCAGATATTTTCACAAGAACAGCTTCCCTAGCAGCGTTTTTTTCCGAGCATTTTTCTTCGAGAGAGAGAGTCAGTGCCATGGTTAATCCTGGGACAAGCCCATGTACACCAGTGCATCAGTCCTCTAGGGAGGAGGCTCGCCCAGCCGCGTGTTGACAGCTGCCACGGAGGAATAAAGCATGCCAAGGTGCCTGGTTGCATCTTAAGTAACGGAATACTTGATCAGACACTGGAGGCATGGGGATACTTTTGACAAGTTCTAACAAACTCGGCTTCTAAAGGTCTGAAGCCTCAATGTCCTTATTAAAAACCAAACCAAAGAGTTCAGTCATGTTGACAGAGAATTTGAACTGCAGGATGAAGGGCGCCGTGAAACTGAGAGCCCAGGACGGTGGCTGCGTGAGGTGCAGGTGAAAAGTGCATGCCCCTCGAGCACTAGATGCAGACAGGCTCACCAGCCACTCCTGCAGGAAAGAGGCTGCTCCGGGGCTCGGTGGACTCTAGGACCCAAGGTAGCCGCATCATATTGGGTCCCCAGAATCACTTCTTCACGCTCAGCCTCACCCACATTAGCCACAGGAGAATGTGAGCCAAGGGGTGGACAGATGGTGTTCACCCCAACGGCAAAGGACAGAGAACACTCTTCACGAAGTGGGGCTGCTGGCAGATGGGCTTGCTGAGTGCGTTCTCCGAGAAGAGCCACCTAACCTTACAAGTGACAAGTTAGTGTAGTTCTGCCATTTTCCGCTGGAAATCTTTTCAAAAGCCATTTGATTGCCTCCCTTTAAACTCAGCACACATAACATAAGTCAGTTTTGGGGGGTGGTTAAGGGCCACCATTCAAGATCAGTTGTCCTCAGAGACTATCTGAGGTTCCACTCTTGCACTAATTGGGCCCCAAATGTGGCCCCTTGCTCGGCGGGGGCTTGGGTGCTCAGGAGTGGACCTTGATGGTAGTGAGTCTGCCTGGTCATAGGTACTGACCGGGGGTGCTCAGGTGCGCTCTGCTCCAGCTCGCTTACTGGGCATCCCTGTTCTGCGGGGAACAATGCCAGCCTTGGTGGGGCGCTGGTGAGATCTCTGTGTCCACCTGGCCAGGCTGTAGTTCCCAACGAGTTAATGAAACTCCAATCCAGGTGTTGCTGTGGAAGTGTTTTGTAGATGTGGCTGACACCTCCAATTAGTCGACTTTAAGTGAAGGACATTGCTTTTTATACTGAGTGGGCATCATCCAATCAGCTGAAGGTCTTAAGGGAAAAAACAGATTTCTGGCAGAAGCGGAATGGCCTCAAGACTGCAGCATCAACTCCTGCCTGAGTTTCCAGCCGGCCAGCCTGCCCTAAAGATTTCATCCCCACAGCTCCTTAAAATAAAGCTTTCTGTATGTATCTCTAGCTCTAGCTTATATGTAGCTCTGTCCTTGTCTGCATCTCTGTCTCTTACTGGTTCTGTTTCTTTACAGAGCCCTGACGGACACAATGATCCCAATGGCTGGAGGTTAGGATGGGGAGGAGTGTTTAGTTAGAGAAAAGCCTCGCCCTCTTCCCATTCCTATCAGTGAAGAATCAAATAAGCCAGGTCCACTTGTACCTTGAGGGAGGCTCTATGATCATCCAGTGCTTTCTCTGAAATACCCATGCTGTGTGTAGGCGGTGTGACTTTGTCAGCGATGACACCATTTTCATCAACCTTAAGCTTGTGTCTTGGAGATGGGGTGGTTGGCCCAAGTCAGCCTTTAAATAACTGAGGAGCTTTCTTTTATCATAGATGCCATTTTAACTCACCTCTATCCTCAAAAATGGACCCCAGCTTCTCTTCAAATGATGGCGACGTGTATTGAGTGTTATGCCTTAAGTTAAAATAAAATGTCTAAGGCAGTGGTTCTCAACCTTCTGGCCCTTTAAATACAGTTCCTCATGTTGTGACCCAACCATAATATTATTTTTTTTGCTACTTCATAACTGTAATGTTGCTACTGTTATGAATCGTAATGTAAATATCTGATATGCAGGATGGTCTTAGGCGATCCCTGTGAAAGGGTTGTTCGACCGCCAAAGGGGTCGCGACCCACAGGTTGAGAACTGCTGGTCTAAGGCATGCTTTCCTGCTTTTTCTTTTTCAATTAACCTCTCAGCTATCAGAGCTGATCACACCTACTGGACTGATTCGATCAGATTTAAGCAGTTTCATGCAATGAGTTGGCTCCTTAAACATTTTTTTTTGATAAAAGGTAAACTAAGTCAAAGTATCCAAATAACCAGAAATTTCCAAATTTGTTTGACTTATTGAAATATATTAGTAATTTCCCATTGATTTTCAGAGAGAGTGAAAAGGAGGGGACAAGCGGGAGGGAGAGAAAGAGGAGAGACACATCAATTGATTGCCTCCTGCACTTGCCCCATTGGCGGGGGGCAAGGATGGAACCTGCAACTTAGGTATATGCCCTTGACCGGGAATCAATCCTGCGACCCTTCGGTGTACAGGCCGGCACTCTAACCACTGAGTCACACCAGCCAGGGCCAGTTGTGCATATTATTACTAGATTGGTGAATTAGAAGAAGTGGCTCTTAACCTATGTGAGAATTTAGCCCAAATTGAACATGCATGGAAAAGTTCAGCTTTGCGTAGCTGAAATTTCCAGGGTCCTATGCAGTGTTTGGAGATGAGATGGGAAGGATGTCTCATGTGATTTGGAACTCTTGGGTTAGGTTCATGATAAGAAGCCTTTCATTTGTAAAATATTATATATGTGAAATTATTAGAAAAGGAATTGCACTTGTGGTTCCAAATAATGAAGAATCTGTGTAACATTTTATCAGTGACTTTTAATAAAGTGTTTGTGGTTTGCTGATAAATATTAAGGTGTATTGTGAGAAACTGAAAACTCTTAAAAATAGCAGCTCTCTATTCTGCCACTGGCAAAGTAGTATGTCAAGTGTATTTGCCCTTCTGTCTTTGCTATGGTTAAGAGCCTCATCAGCTCAATTATTTATCTGCATTCAGAAATAGGAATAAAATTCTAAGAATACACTAATATAGAGAGGTACAATAATTTGTGAATATATATAGACTTTTATTCTCTAAATATACATTTTATACTTTTATTGAAAAATTAATCTTGCACTGTTCTGTCTCTTCTCCCCCACCCCCGCCCCCCAGATCTTGTAAGAGAAGTACTACAAAAGAAGTTTGAACTCTCAATGGATTATGGGAAGGTAATTTTTGTTGATGTATTTGTTATTAAAATAAGTATGAAAAATTTTTGACTGACTTGAAAAGTAAATCTTTAAGCAACTGGTTATGTAATCTGAAAAACCTTTTTTGATGAACTTTTGTGTAATATTGGAGCACCTTATAAATCTCATTTGAACTATAGCAAAAATGACAAAAGGAGCATTGAAAGAAACCTTCACCTTTCAAATTGTATGTTATTTAAAAACTAAAATTTCCATAAAGGCAGTAGTAGGCTACTTCCTTAGCTAATGGAGGAGAAGTTCCTTGAGCAATGTGGGGGTTGGGGTGCCAACCCCCATGTAGTCAAAATTCGGGTATAGCTTTTGACTCCCTAAATCCTTAATTACCAATAGCTGTTGAAGAGACTCAAAAAGAGCCTGGAGGTTTTGCTAGAAATAAATGACAAAGATGTATTCATGGGTCTTAGAGTCTGCAGACTGAACACAGCTAACAAACCCCAGAAGTGTTCCAAAGGAGAGAGCCACGTTCAGAGTTGTTACAGGAGAGTCACGTTCTTGAGACTAACCCTGTGTCCTTGGCCTCTGGGTTGGTCTGAGGTCATGATCTTCTCTGTGACCCAGTGGTCTGGATGCTGGATGTCAAAGGGTCTGGATACATGGACATTCTCGCCTTAGCCCTTCACGGGGTAGCCAGAGATTTGATGTACAGTCTAACCTCCTTTCTTGAATGTCTCCCATCTCAAACAATTCGGTTCTCAACCAAGTTGTTCACAGGGAAAAAAGTCTTGGTTGTTGACCAAAATTTCAGTTTTCAACCTGACAACCCTTCCATGCTGATAGCTCAGCATGACAAAAAGCGTCTTTCCTACAAACAGAGAATGCTTTTGTTGCTGGTGATTAGCACAATTTTAAAATATAAAGAGGCCATAAAGAATGCTAATGTTGTTAAGGGTGGGAAAGTGCTCACAAAGCAGCAATCACAAAAACAAAACAAACAAAAAACCAGCAATATCAGGCGATTGAATAGATAGAAAAACTGTTGTTGATTTGGATAAAGGAAAAGCAGTTAACTGGTGATAGCATTGAGGTAGCAAGCGATACGTGAAAAATTTCTTTAAGGTTAGTAGGGAGTGGTTGCATAAATTTAAGAAAAGTGTTTATTGATAAGTTAGACATGTACTGTATATAAGAAAGGTTGAAACAGAATCATTTGAGGGTCTGGAACAGATTAAGTCAATTTACATTATTTCTAATGGGGAAAATATTATTCTGTTTTTGAACAAATCGCTTCTCAAATAGCCTTCTGGAAGGGATTAAGTTCAAGAAACGAGGTTCCACTGTATATCTAGACATTGATACTGGGCTTGAAAGTTCAAACGTTTAAGTTCCCAGGCTACTTACAGGAATAAATAGCATCACTTCCTCATACCTCAACCTACTTGATTTCACAGCTCGACTATATGTACTTTCACTCTATTACCCATAGCCCACTGTTGGCTTTACCGATAACATAAGCAATTGAGTAACACATGTTCTGTATGTTATATGTATTATGTACTGTGTTCTTACAATAAAGGAAGCTAGAAAAAGTGTTATTAAAAAGTCATAGGGAAGAAAAAATATATTACAATACTTTGCATATTTATTGAAAAAATCTGGGTATGAGCAGACCTGTTCTGTTCAAACCCATGTTGTTTTTAGGAGCAACTGAAGAGCGTGATGATGCACTGCCTGTAGGAACATGCTCTCCTTTCCAAATGAGGAAAGCGTCTTCTAGGTATCGCAGAAGGCGGTGCGAGAGTGGATAGAAAGCTGTGCAAAGAATGCCCTTGACCGGATCATCATCTGAGGCTCACTGGAGCTCGGGCATGAGAGCGATGCTGGTGTGCATTGATTACTATTTCTTATTGTTACTGATTGAGCATTACACTGACAGGCTCTGGCCTGTGCTCCACCTGACCTAACGCACTTAACATGCACGAAATAGTACATGCAAAGCACTTAGAACAGAATGATGCAGAAAGCATGTTGCTCCTCACTGTTTCTCAGGTTGTCTTTGCAGTAACCGTGTAAAATAGGAAAATGCAGACACGCAGTGGCAGGGCTGAGCTGCAAACCATGGCATCGCAATGATGATACCCTTGTACATGCATGACAACCAGCATGGCAGGGAGAAGGTAGAAAGGCACCCCGCTCCCCAGAGGGGTTTGTTGGTGCCCCATCAGACATGACAGACAGGCTGACGTCGAGGGCGGGAATGAAACACGAACAATCAGCTGCCTGGTGTAGCTCACAGGCTGTGCTGCCTGTCTGCAGCCCAACGTGGGCACCAACAGCCGGTTTCCTACTCACAGCCACTACCAGGGCCATTTTAAAGGTTCCTGCTCTTCCCCGAATTTCCTGACACCCTCTTCAGAGGAGGAGCCTGAAGTCAGTGTTTAACATGCACTGTGGGGTGCCCGTGGTAGTGAGTTTGGGAGGAATCAAGCCTGAGGGGAGGGCCCCCACCCAGGAAGCCAGGCTGAGGTCATTCAGCATGCCCCATGTGACCCTGGAGGCAAAGGTATCTGAACTGCCCCCGCCAACATTTTGGATATCTCATTTAAAAGTTAATACTATCACATTCTTCTCTCCCATCTGTGGAAATCTGCCATATAAAACAATAGTTTCTATACTTGGATTTCTTGGACCAGACAGTTTCAAAGAAGTAATCTGGGGAATGACCTAGAGCCACCTAATTTCATTTTGCCACATAAGGACATTTATTAAGTCAACCATAGTAACTTTTGTTTCCTTTTATACACATTTCACCTCCTCCACGCCTCCCCCCCCCAAAAAAAAGATAGTCTTATAAATTGAGTGAATTTTGCTTTATGGGAAACTCATTACATCTTTATTTTTTGACTTCCCTGAGGGTTGGTCCATCTTCATCGCTGTGGGCCACCGTTTAGAAATCGTTGGTCTTAGGCAGTGGCTCCTAGTCCCTCAACTCATCATTTATCTGATTCTGAATAGGCAACTATTGTATGCCAGGTCCTGGGCTGGGCACTGGGGAGAGGATGGCAAGGGTGGCTGTCATTGTTCTCCATGCCCCTGAACGTACAGCCAGTCACCCCAAGTGGAGTGAGTGCTGTGAAAGGGCAAGTAAAGGACTCCAAGGCAGCGTGAAGGAGGATGGGCAGCAATCTCAGTCTATCTCGACGAGGAGGAGCATACAACAAAGGATGTTTAGTTTTGGGGGGAAGCATAATGGGAAAGATAGTCTGGACAAGGAGGCAACATGAGGGAGCCCAGAGTGAGGAAGGGGAGAGAGCAGTTGCTTTCTGGAGACAGCAGTGGTCGGGGCGAATGGGGCCATGAAGCCAGGGGTAGCCCTACTGGGCCACATTAAGAAGCCTGACTTAAACACAGTGAGGCCCATGGGATGCTATTAGGCGAGGCAATGACACCACCGGGTTTTTATTTTAGAAAGGATACTTTGGGAGGTGGTGCCTTTGGCTCCGGGGCTCTAGGCAGCTGCCACTTCTCTATTTTACGAAGGCCACATGGGTAGCGTGTTAAGCAATTGCATCTTTCCTTCCCAGTCCCCTCTCCATACCTGATCAGTGTACCTATTCAAAACCTTCCCAGAAATCCAAATGTGATTCAAATGTAAGTTCCAGAACTTGATTCTACCAAAGCACTCTGCCTCCAACAAGCACTCAGGGTTTCTGTGTCTGCCTTGTGTTGGTCTTTCTCTCACCCGACTTTTCTCTGCGGCTGACCTCTCATGCAACTTTCTCTGTTTTCTTGATGCACGCTGCCTCCGCCTCCCACAAACTCCACTGCTGTGGCCTCCGCAGCCAGAAAGCGTGGTGTTGACTCTGCAGGTAAAGTCCTTGTCTGCTCGTCCCCATTGCTCTGTCTAAAGCCAGCGAGTTGGGTCAATGTAATGCTTTTTCCAGAACTTCCTCTCCTTCACTGTCATGTCCACCATAATGGTCTTTAGATGATTGGTTTCGCTTTGCTCTCTGCCATAGTTGTCTTTAATTGTCCTTCAGTTGTAGTAGTTCAGGGGAGAAAAGTGACCCATCTTGGCAAATTCGGATCCCGATCTTCCCTTCAAGGCAGTTCCCAAAGCGCCCCAGAGATCCTGGTGTTTCAGAATGTCATCGAGGCCCATGAAATGACATCTGTCCTAATGCTGTCTGACCTAATATTTAGTAACATAGGAAAGCTTGTGTATCAAAGATAAAATTTGTATTTGGAGCTAAGAAGAGGATATTTAAAACGTGTCAATACACTTTCTCTCCTGGGTTTGGGTTCAGTGTTTCTTAAGACTCAGAAAGGATTATAAATTCCTTGAAAAATAGTAAGTAATTTAGAATATTTGCTGAGAAACTATAGCAAAATGTATAAATAAGAGTTGGGGTTGGTTTCTCAATTGGCTAATGATGTAAATCCTCAAGGGAGCCAATAAAGACTCTCCCTGTCATGGGCCTTAGTTTAATTAGGACCAGGTACTTGAAGAATGTGGCAAAATTTTGCCACTTTTTTTTTCTTTTAGCATCCTAACCTCAATATCTAAATAGATAATATTCGAGTGCCATGTGCCCCTGACTTAATAATTACTCTTAAGCATTTGCCCCCAGAGGTAACCAATAGGAGTTGAGTATTTGCTACATGCTGGGCAGTTGGCTAGTTGTTTTCCCATTAAACCATTAACTGTGTGTCCCTCACACTGTGCTATGGGGTCGGTGCTACTGTAACGCTTTCCAGTTCAGGGAACCAGACGCCCCTGCCGGGATTGAAGGCCCGTCTTCTGACTCCAAGCTCAGCCTTCCCTCTAAAAAGATCACGTTGGCTCCTGGGACCAACACTTACGTTTCATTCACTTGGCTCAGCTTGGCTGTAGAATCTGTTGCTAAGTGACTAGCTGGCCCCTTGTCGCAAACTGCCAACCTATAATTTTTCTGCCATTCTTTAAAAATGTCTTATTTTATGGAAAACGTAACTGCATGTGAGTTGGAATGAGGTGAAGTTTCGTGATGCAGTTGCACAAATTTTTATGTCTCCTAGAATAAAATCAGGAGCGATTATGGAAATATAGTTTGGTCACACGCTTGTATCTAGAATTTGTGCCAGTTGCTAAGCATCTAGGCATCTAGTAACTGTCTGAGACCCAGGCAGCCGTGCCCAGCCTCACTGGCTCTCAGTGCCACTAGTAGGAGTCCACCCCATGCCTGGTGCTGTACTTGGCACGTTGTTGCTACTCCTACATTACCCGCAGTGGTCACAATGACCATACAAAGTATGCTATTCCCAGGGTGTGGGTGAGGAAACTGAGTGGCCACATCTGGCTCAGAAAGTCTGATCCTGTTTTCTAAATTTCAGTGTATTCCAGCTTCTTTTGTAACTGACCATGAACTTGACATTCATCGATTCAATCCAACTGCTTTGAATCCTTGATAACTTCCACTGGTCCTATTTTTCTGCTTAAAAAACACCCTGTATGTCTTCATTACGCAAGCACGTCTGCCAACATTGGCACAGCACTTAAAAACACTATGTCTGGGGTTGAAATAAAACCATTTGCAACTTGACCCTGTATTTGGACGTTTTCTCAGGAGTTGAAAGAGGATAGAAACGGCCGACCTCGTGTTCGCGTCGCTCAAATCTCTGCTGCCTCGGTTTCAAGAGGAGCTTCCAAGTGGGAATATGTGCTCAGAGTGTCAAACAGGTTCAAGAAAATGAAGAGTGTTCACGGGGGGCTGCTCCCCTTGTTCTGGGTCCTGGCACATGCGGATTCTTCTGCTTGACTTGCAGGTCATCCAGTATGAGATCGGGGTTCTTTTCGGCGCTGTCCTGGGCCTGCTCTTTGTCATCCTCATGCCGCTGGCGGGGCTCTGCTTCGGCCTGTGCCGCTGCCTCAACAAGTGCGGCGGAGAAATGCACCAGCGACAGACCAGGGATGGGCCCTTCCGGAGGAAATACTACGCCCTGGCCCTCCTGATCCTCTGTGTGCTTATGAGGCGAGTAGGATCTCTGGCAGCAGCTCCCTGGGTTTTGGGTGGGGGAGGACTGCCTCGTGTTTTACCTGTTAAGCCCGTGAGTTAGTTTAAAATGAAACGACAACAACAAAACCCTCCAAAAACAGAAGAGAGAGAACAAACATGTCCAGGATGGCTCAGAAAGATGTCACTGTGACCAGCAGCTAGCCTTGTCACCAAGCTGCCCTAACCTACATGCTCAGCCAGCCCTTCCATGCTTCTTCACTTTGAAGACATTCTGGTGAACCTTAGACTGCAGGAAGCATTTACCTCCTAGAAAGGTGGCTCCCCCACCCCCTTCCCTTAAAACAACGTTTTTATTGATTTCAGAGAGGAAGAGAGAAGGAGAGAGAGAGAGAGAGAGAGAGAGAGAGAGAGAGAGAGAGAGAGAGAGAGAGAAAGAAACATCAATGATGAGAGAGAATCATGGATTGGCTGCCTCCTGCCCTGCACGCTTCCTACTGGGAATTGAGCCCATAACCCAGGCATGTGCCCTGACTGGGAATCGAACTGTGACCTCCTGGTTCTTAGGTCCATGCTCAACCACTGGGCCATCTCCCTTCTCTTAAATAGCTATTGGGGACAGGCAGCCTACAGAACGGCAGAGCAAGTATTTGCTAGTTGATTTGTATGTCCAAGGAGATCTTAAAGGATGGGCACGGTCCCCGAGTTTTGCAATTGGAGAATATTGGAGAATGGGATGAACTTTCTAACACTGTATCTAGTTTCTTGAATTTGCAATTAAGCTGCTCCCCTCTCTTAAAGTCTGGAGCACACGTCCCAGTTTAGGATATTTTTTCTGTGGCTTGTACTGCTGAAAGTTTTCAAACTGACTAGCAGATCTGAAGTATCCTGCTTTTATTTTAGGATGGTGACATTTTGTTAAGAGTTTAAATCAGATTCCTCAGCTGAGGAATGTGCTCTATGACATTGGCCACTGCCTTCCGTGGTTGTGATATTCTTCATCATTCCACATTTCCTCACTCATCCAACCAGCCTGCCAGCCACAGAAATGAAGTACAATCAAACATCTCGAACAATTCGGTTCTCGATCAGTTTGTTCACAGAAAAAAATGTCTTGGTTGTCAACCAAAACTTGAGCTTTCGACCTCACAACCCCTTCCTGTTTGTTTAAAATCAAAGGAGAGAATGCTTTTTTTTTTCTTTTGCTAATGCATGATTAGCATAATTTTAAAACATAAAGAGGCCATCAAGAGTGCTAATGTTGCTAAGGGTATGAGAGTGTTCAAAAAACAATAATTCCAGGCAATTGAATAGGTAGAAAAACTGTTGTTGATTGGATAAAAGAACAGCTGTTTGCAGGTGATAGTGTGATAGTATTTTGGAGACAGTGATATATGAAAAATTCAGTTAAGGCTAGTAGGGGGTGGTTCAATAAATTTCAGAAAAGAAGTATATATTTATAGCTTAAACAGTACATTAGTCATGTACTGTATATAAGAAAGGTTAAAACGGAGTCATTTGGGGGTCTGGAATGGATTAATTTAATTTACATTATTTCTAATGGAGGGAAGAAATGATTCAGAGTTCAAACAAATCGCTTCTTGAACAGCCTTCTGGGATGAATTAAGTTTGAGAAACGAGATTCCAAGGAGCCCCAATTACTTTAGGCTACGTGACATTTTTAAAACTTTTATCTCACAGCACACATTGAATTTATATATGAATTATAAATAGAAAAGTAGTATTTGAGATAGGTTTGTTTAATAAAGTACAGACTGGAAGTTTAAACTTCTTTACCTTGAATGATTAAATCTAGAAAAAGCTATTTTGATGCCTTCTGTTTAAAAACCCCTATTCGTTTGCAAGTCTCTTCAACACCATGAGTTGAATAATAGCTATGTGTTATCCATAAGTAATCAAAGTTACCCCAGAAGTGCGGAGACCAGGGGAGCACACAGCTTTCTGCATTGTGATTAGGTAGGAGGGAGAGGAAAGTACGTTCTGACAGCAGAAGATGAGATAAGAGGGAAGGCAGGTGAACAAAAGCAGGAGGCAGAAAAGGACAGAGAAGCAGCTGTTAGCCGCAGGCCCACATGGCCTCAGCAGAGACGGGTACTGCTGATAACTGATCTTTATATGTGATTTTTTTTTTAAATTCAGAAACCCCGGCATGGTCGTTCACTTGCCTTTTATCAAGTTCAATTCTATTTGTGTCTCTATAGGAAGTGTCACAATTAAAAATGGAGTTGGTGTGTAAATTAGTCTCGAGTGCTCTAATTTTTCATCCACCTTTTTTTTTTTTATTAAAAAAATTAGGTATTTTTTTTCTTTTTTAATTGAGAAAGGGATAGGTGTCAAGGAGAAGGCACCCCTAGTAATATGGACTATATGTGGTGAGCTGCTCCCTGTGTGTGGGTTTTCACAAAGGCAGCTGCGCATCTACAATTGCACACACGCCCACATGTGTTTACGTCAGTCTGTGTGACCACCAGCCAGAGATGGAATTCCCACCCCTCACTGCAACCTGTTGAAGCAGATGTGCCTCGCGGCGGACAAAGCCAGGTTTCCCCTTCTTTCTTTCCCTTGTACTTGCCGCCACTGCATTTTGCCGAATTTCAAGAAAGGTTATAGACAACCAAAGGGAGCTCCGAGGCCTGTATTTCTCCAGCACCTGTCTGGGTTTCCGAGTGTGATAAGCCAGCTCTTGCCAATTACCCTGGTGAAAATGGAGTCCCGGTCACTTTTCAGGAAGATGGCCATTTTCCAAAGTTCATTTTTCATAAGGATGTGACTGTCCGTTCCTGGCTTGGAGGCCACAGGGTTCCAGAAGAGAAATTGAACTAGCCTGTGTGAAAATCATGAGATTTTCTTAACGTGAATGAGAAGGCTAGTTATTTAAATTTTAAACTTAAAAATTATCTTTAAAAAAATAAGAGATCAGATAGAGACCGAAAACATTGATTTGGCTTTCACTGGCTAATTTCATTAAGCCAGTAGAAACCGGTAGAAAAAAAAATTACTACGAGTTTCAAAGGTGTGGCCTTATTCTTTAAAAGCTTCAAGTCTTTACTTTTAAGTGTATATATGACAAAGTTGGTCTGTCTATTACAAAATACAGAAGATATAATGCTAATTTGCCATAAAAGTAATATGTTTATCTTCTGTTAAAGATTTCAAGAGATTTTATTGTACTGCATAAAAAAGTGCGTGTTTTGATAGCTTTTGTGTTTAGATAGAAGTTTCAAATTAGAGATTACAAATGAAAACCAGTTGTTTTTCCTGGTATTTAAATTTTCTTGTTTCTTTGAATAGTTGCTAATATTTAAAATGGGAGATTTTTCCATAAGAATGCAGATTTCCAGATTTGGGAGAAGATCTGGCAGTACTGGTCTGCCATCTTGGGGGCACCTGCTAGGGCTGCAGGGCATCTACCCCACCCCCACCTTCTACTTTAGCTCCCATAGGTCTCTGCCACACTCCTTGCCTTCCCGCTTCCTGCCTGCCCAGGTAGGCATCTGAATTTTCCATGCTTAATTTATAAATAAAATTTACAATGTGGCATGGGTCTAAAAATCAGCTGTGACAGTTGCTGAATTCTATTCCAGAATTCTGTTTAGTACAGTTTTTAAAAAATGACCAATGCTTTCATTTTAATTGGACCCATAATTGATCAACAGAAATGTGGGTCTTTTGAAATACTGCATGCTGCATTGAAATTCAGTGTCATATTGCAACTCATTTTACTGATTGATGATCTTGTAAGTAAAGGCGTTTATTCAATAAAGGCTCAAAGACAGTTTCTGACTTGGACACTCCAGACCTATGGCTAATCTTCTAAATGGACCAAATGAAACAAAGTCCAGTCTCTAAAAGCACCTTCTTAGAGAACCCACCGCAGGTTAGAGGCCCCCGGGTTATGCAAAATTGACAAAGAAGCAGTTTTCATCTCTTTTTAGAGAAATTAAGCACAGGTAAAAATAAAGACAAAATAGAGTATGAAGTGCGAAACAGACCATCAGAATTTCAGGAGAGTCCTCTGGGAGTTCCAGGTTCCATGGGGGTCGGGAGCCAGTGAAAGCCAAGAGGATGTGGACTTGCTGTTGTTTCTCAAGTCCACTTTGACTTCCTCTATGGCACGATGGGTCTGGAGCATGATGAATGACAAATAATTTGGACATGCTGGGGAGAGACAGCAAGGACCCCAGTAAGAAACCATGTCGTGGGCAGGTGTATGTAGGTGACGACCCTGACTTGTCATGGATGCTTGGAATTTGGCATGATAAATAAAGCTCCAAATACATTGTTATGACTCAACTTGTTTTCCCCTTCTGACCACGCTGCTCCAAAGTCATTATTTTGGGTCGTTTGACTTTATTTGGCATGAGTGCACCACTTAACTATTATTGCTATGGTATGAAGTAGGCCTCATAAATACCAATGCAGACTTGAGATTGACAGCAATGGATTATAAGGTGGTCATTCCAAATGGCACCGAAGATAGATAGATAGATAGATAGATAGATAGATAGATAGATAGATGGATTACCATCAGCACGAACCCACACTTAAAAATAAAATTCATAGACATCCAGTACCCCTCTCCCCATGGCTTGACAAGCACTTCTCTAGTTTTCAATGTTGTGATACCAACTGAAGCTCACAGAAGGAGAGTGACTTTCTCTAGCTCACACAGTATGAGTTACGGGTAATAATAGTGGCAAAATCTTGTGTTTCTACTCTAGTACACATTCCACTGGGACTCGGTAAACCTGAGAAATATTGTTGAATATTGTGCATTACCGACTTCTTTTTGGAGTAATTTGGGAAACTAATGTGATACTACTGTGGGGAAATGTTTTAAGTGATACTACTATGGGGAAATGTTTTAAGTGATACTGTTATGGGGAAATGTTTTAAGTGATACTGCTATGGGGAAATGTTTTAAGTGATACTGCTATGCGGAAATGTTCTAAGTGAGACCGATGATGAACGGATGCTCCTTGGAATGAATGATGACTATAAACTGGGTGAATGACTGTCTCCATGTTCCTAAGACTGAGAGGTCCCCTGGGGACACGGAACTTCTGATGCAAACACAGACACCTGGCCTCCCTACCTGTAAATATATGAATGCATAAAGCCGGAGACTTTGCTTTTGGTGCAGACTCAGGGTATTGACATTCTGCATCAGGATTTTCTCCCCAAAGTTTGTCCCTTATTTGCAAAACTTTGTTCTATCAAGACTTTGTTCTATCCTTACCTTCTATTTTGAATGGTTACAAACTTAACAGAGTTTTAAAAACTATATTTTATTGATTTTTTACAGAGAGGAAGGGAGAGGGATAGAGAGTTAGAAACATCGATCAGCTGCCTCCTGCACACTCCCCACTGGGGATGTGCCCACAACCAAGGTACATGCCCTTGACCTGAATCAGACCTGGGACCCTTGAGTCCACATGCTGATGCTCTATCCACTGAGCCCAACTGGTTAGGGCAAATTTAACAGTTTTGTTACTGACTTCTGTAGGTAAATTGGTCTGTTGTTATGTTCATATAATTCTTTACTGCCACCTAGTGGCTATGTTTAGCAAAGCCTTGGTAATTAGCCATTTTTAAATGTGACATTTTCATGTTCTAACTAAGGCTTTGACATAAACACAAACTGATTGGTCAAATTAATTTAAGTCAGGAGATTGTTAGTAACTAGTCAACATTAAAAGCCCCCAGAATGATTAAATGTAGACCTTTTTTGGCTTGAAAAATGTGTTGTATTTTCAGGTAGAGGAGCCTTTCAGATACTGTTTTTGAAATTCTTTATTGAAGTATGTTTTCCACCATGAAAAGAGTCCCTGGCATAAATACATATTCATGAGTTTCTATGAAGTGGACACACCAATTACATCATTATCTACCTCTCCCCAAATATAACCACGACTTTAAGCAGCATCACCCTGCATGGTTCCGTGCTTTACGTAAAATGGGATGGTACAGCATGTACATTATTGTTCACAGCTTCCATACAGCATTTTCCAGCTAAAGTGACTCATGTTTTTTTCAACCCAGACAATACAAAAACTAACAGAGATAATTAGAGAAACCACACTGATAGAAAGCCCAAAGCAGTCTTATCATTTTGGTATTTTGCTTGATAGTCTTCTTTGGGGGAGCAGAGGTGTGTGTGTGTGTGTGTATGTGTGTGTGTGTGTGTGTGTGAGAGAGAGTGTGAGAGTGTGTGTGTGTGTGTGTGTGTGTGTGAGAGTGTGAGTGTGTGTGTGTGTGCTGCACCAGAAGGTGTGTACCTGCAATCACATCTGTATGGAATGTGACTATTGCACACACTACTGCCCTGTACCCTTTGTCAGTTACTGTTTCCCTCACAGTGTATCATGAACATTGTCCCATTTATTCGATTCACTATTTACCAGAACAGTGCATTTACGTGGCTCTGTGTCTTTCCTGAGCAGACGGGCTCCTGCTCTGCGGCCCACGTGGTGGTGGAGGTGGTGGGTGCATCATGGGATCACGGCGGGAGGCTGCAGCAGTGGAGGGAGGGGTTGGGTGGGGAGCAGGGTCCCATCCCTCTGGGGTTCTGCTCAGGGCCCTGCCTCTCTCCATCAGCATGCTGCCTGCACCTGGCCATCCCCCGAGGGCGGGCACCCGGGAAACGCTCTTCCTTCTCCCATGCTTTCCCCGCAGCATTGGTATCATCTATGGTCTCATGGCAAACGACTACCTCAGGACTCACATCAGAAAGGCCCGGAAACTGGCTGACAGCAATTTCAGAGACCTGAGGACTCTCCAGAATGTGACTGTACTGGTAAGAGCCCGTCTGTGTATCCCGCCATGCGTAGCGTTCAGGGCCTTTCGGAGTTCCTGTGTCTATTTGAAACCTCATTCAGACCTTCTGGAAACCCACGCATCAATGTAGACGGGTGTCATCTTTTAATGTTGTAGATGAAGAAATAAGCGCCCAGTACGTGATGTCTAAAACAGTTCAGAAGCATGACTTCAAAATTGATGTCATTTTATTTTATTAAGGTAACATAAAATATAGTACACGTCATAAAAGTGCGTAACCATTCTAAGGGTCTCATGACTTTTTTCTTTTTTTATAGAAAAATATCTTTGGGTACCGTTAGCCTTCACTTTTTGGCAGTGTAGTTAACTCTCCACTGTTTCGCATGAAGTTACCTTTGTCATGAAACCTTTGTTCTTTATTAACATCCACTTGCTAATATCTGTATAGATTGGGGAGTGGACCCACATGTATGTGTACCTGCACACACACACACACACACACACACTCGTTGTCTTTGGGGACCGGGATCATGATGCCCAAAGGCACCTTTTTTCTATGTCCCAGTAACACATGGTTGACTTGCCTTTTCAGAACATTGATTTACAAACTGTCTGAGCAGACATTAGCCCTCAAATACGTCGCTGAGCTCCGGGTCCCACTGGAGAGAAGCGAGCGCACGTTGGATTTGGTCATGGGAGCCCACAGAACCCTCTGTGTCCTCACACAGCGGGTGCTCTTCGCCTCTAGTGCAGCCTGAGAAGCACTCACGTTAAATACTGTAGCCGTTTTTAAATATGTGGTTGGACCTAAAAGGCATTTGTAAATATGGAGATTAGAGACGCTAATTTTATCCATCACTTGACAGCATTACACAGAGGCAAGTGTTTCATTTCCCCAATCTGTGAACAAAAATTCTTAACATTTTCACCTGTCACTCTAAAGACAACAAAGTGAACCCTTTCCCCCCTAAAATGTTGGCGAAATTAAATACGTAGCAGTCATGGCTGGTGCACGTTGGGGTTGCTTTCAGAAACTTGGGAGGGTAGTGAATTGTTAGGACTTTTAGGGAAGAGCTTTAAAGAAGGCTTTAAAAAACAGAGCAGAAAATGTATAGTCATTTTGCAGGGGAAACATGCCTGGCCCCGAACAGGGTGGTATTTACCCTTGCTCTAGCAGCTGGAGGAATGAAAAGTTAAAAACTGACACATTTGCCCTAACGGGTTTGGCTCAGTGGATAGAGCGTCGGCCTGCGGACTCAAGGGTCCCAGGTTCGATTCCCATCAAGGGCATGTACCTTGGTTGTGGACACATCCCCAGTAGGGGGTGTGCAGGAGGCAGCTGATCAATGTTTCTCTCTCACTGATGTTTCTAACTCTCTATCCCTCTCCCTTCCTCTCTGTAAAAAATCAATAAAATATATTTCTTTTAAAAAACACAACAAACCTGACACAATGAGGAGCTTGGCGTCAGTTACTTAACAGAGCAGCATAGGGTGAGGGTGTGGGTGAGGGTGTGAGTGAGGGTGTGGGGGGAGGCCCCCAGGACACCAAGATAGAGCAAGCACGCTCACAGGCAGCTCAGGACCAGCCCTGGATACAGGGGCCCTGGTGTGACAGGTGCCCGGTGGCCCCAGATTCTCTCCCGTCCCTCCCTTCCAGAGGCAGGACTGTTCACACCCGTCGAACCCGGGCTACCTCTGAGACTTGCTGTGACCAAAAGAACTCAGCAGACAGACAGACATGCTAGTGCCAGGCTTATGCTTCCTGCAGCCCCGAGCCTCCAGCCCCGTTCTTTCACTGCCCGGACCACAGTGAAAACACCCAGGCTGAACGCTGGAGAAATGAGAGGCCACGTGGAGGGAGTAGCCCTCGTGTCCCAGCCATGCGGTCCCGGCCCGACCAGCCACAGAGCCACTGCCCAGCATCCTGAGAACTAAGGAATCATCTATCTATCTTCCTTCCTTCCTTCCTTCCTTCCTTCCTTCCTTCCTTCCTTCCTCCCTCCCTCCCTCCCTCCCTCCCTCCCTCCCTCCCTCCCTTCCTTCCTTCCTTCCTTCCTTTCTTCCTTCCTTCCTTCCTTCCTTCCTTCCTTCCTTCCTTCCTTCCTTTCTTCCTTTCTTTCTTTCTTTCTTTCTTTCTTTTTAATTTAATATATTGATTTTTTACAGAGAGAAGAAGGGAGAGAGATAGAGAGTTAGAAACATCGATGACAGAGAAACATCGATCAGTTGCCTCCTGCACACCCCCTACTGGGGATGTGCCTGCAACCAAGGTACATGCCCTTGACCAGAATCGAACCCGGGACCCTTCAGTCCTTAGGCAGATGCTCTATCCACTGAGCCAAACCAGTTAGGGCGGAACCATGTTTCTTACGCCAACACGCGTTGGAGTGTCATTAACAAGTCTGGGTGTTAGAAAATGTAAACATCTCCAAGAACCTACTTTCTTTTTAAAAATGTTCTGGTTCGAGGTAATTTTTAAAAATATTTTTGTTCATTTCAGAGAGGAAAGGAGAGGGAGAGAGAAATAGAAACATCCTTGATGAGAGAGAATCATTGGTTGGCTGCCTCCTGCACGCCCCACACTGGGGATGGAGCCCGAAACCTGGGCATGTGCCCTGACCGGGAATTGAACCTGTGACCTCCTGGTTCATAGGTTGATGCTCAATCACTGAGCCATACCAGCCAGATTCGGGATAATTTTTGTATGTTAGATCTCTCTCTTTTTTTTTATTGTGGCTTTGGACTTTAGATGAGAAAGTTTCATGTTATTTTATTTATTTTTACTGAATTTATTGCGGTGGCCTTGGTTCATAAAAGTATAGAAGTTTCAGGTGTACAATTCTATAACACATCATCTGTATTTTGTTTATTTTATTTTAGCAAATGCACTATGTGCTGGACCAGTACACCACCACAAAGAAAAAGGCCATCTCAGATCTGGACAGTAAGTGACATTTCCACTTGCCTCGAGTTTTTCGTGTGGGCTTGTTTTGCTGGAGGTTGCGACGGCCACCTCCCATAAAACACAGACTCAGGTGAACTATGCTGTTTCTACAATTTCTGTGCAAAAGGAGGGGAAAACGGAAAAGTCCTTCCCTAGAGTTAGTGCCAGTTTGCAGTGTGTTGCTCAGGATGGAAACCGAGCTTTACGGTGAGAAGGCTGTTATTTCATTGTAGTCACAAGGGCCCATCCTCCATGCCCCACGGGTGTCAGGTTCCTTGTTGAAGTTAGAAACAGGCCCCGGAGAAGCTTGGGGCGTGGGGGGCGGGGGGAGCCCACTCCTCCCTGCATGCCCACAGGCAGCTCCCCTGCAGCCTTGCACAGTGGTTCTCAGCCTGGGGCTGTGTGCTCCTGGCCACGTTTGGCAACATGCAGCGACATTTCTGGTTGTCCAACTGGGTGAGGGGGTCGGCAGGGGTACTGGCCTCGGTTGGTAGAGACCAAGGATGCCACTACAAATCCCACAATGCACAGAACAAACAGCCAGCAGCCTCCTCAGCAAAGAATTATGCAGCCCCTCATGGCAATGGTGCCACGGTTGAGGGATTCTGGTCTGGCCGAGGCCTCAGGGCCATTCACAGGGGGAGAAACCAAAGGTGATTCTCCAGGCGCCACACCCTGCATGGCCGAGAGCAGGAGTGGGACATGGGCAGGAAGGACACGGGGCACCCCTCACACTCCCTTATGCCTGTTTGCATTTAGATATTAAGACCTTGCTAGGAGGCAACATTCAGGAACACGTAAAACTTAAAACGATCCCCGTTCTTGATGACGTCGAGGCCATGGCAGAAGGTGAGTGCTGTGACGGGCCGAAGTGACGGAGGGAATGTTCCCCCGAAGGCTCGGGCTTCCCAGGCTCCCTCTCCCTCCCCTGGGTTTCCCTCCGGTCACCTGGGCCGACCGCCACACCTGTGCTGTTCCAAAACACAGGGCAGCATACTAGTGGCAGATTGGGCATAATAAGAGTGTTTAATTTTTTCCTCCTTTTTTTTCTTTTAAATCTTTGTTGTTGAAAGCATTACGTATGTCCACCCCCCCCCCTTTTTTTTCCATTGACCTCTCCTCCATATAATGCTTTTTTAAAGCTTGTGTCATGGTCATCGTACTGATGGCCTACAGGCCACTTGAAACAATAGTGGCAGATGGACAGGGACAGGCGCCTGTTTCTGTTGGTGACGTTATTGGGACGCGGGTGAGCTCACTGGTTTGGGCAACATCAGTGGCTGCATTCTCTCCAGGATGGCAGAGGTGGTTACCGCAGGGGCCCGGCGCCCACGGAGCATGCAAGATTTACTGTCTAAACTTCCCAGAAAAGCTAGTTGGCCGCTGCTATCAAAGATGAGTAGCCCATGGAATTTTAGGTTTGGGGGTCTATTAATTACTCCTTTTTTTAAAAAAAAACCACACAGTTTTTATTGATTTTTAGAGCGAGAAGAAGGAAGAAAGATAGAGAGATAGAAACATCATCAATCTGCTGCCTCCCGCAAGCCCCCCCTCCCCCGGCCCCCCACTGGGAATCAAGCCCAAAACCCAGGCATGTGTCCCACCTGGGAATTGAACCGTGAACTTCTGGTTCATAGGCCAATGTTTAACCACTGAGCTACACCAGACCGGCTTGATTAATCTCTTACCTTTGCCCCCGAAAGAACAAGTTCTGTAAAGTGAAAATATCCATAATATATTCAAAGTCACCACAGTCGACAGTGTAAGTGAACAGATATACTGATTTTAATAAACTGCAACTTACAAAACAACCTCCCAGGCCCTTCCAGATGTTGAGAAACTGTCTGTGCTATGTACCAGGTGCTCACAACTCTGTGGGTGGCTGCTGTCACCTGCCTTTTACCAGCTCAGTACAGTAAGGCCCAGAGATGGTTTATCTAGTTCAAGGTCAGGGTGCTGGGAAGAGGTGGAGCTGGGACTCAGACCCCAGTCTGGTTATAAAGCCTGTGTTGCTCGGACCAGCCCAGATGGTGTTTGGGTCCATTCGGAGTGTGAAGATGCAGGGTTGTTCCACACTGTCCAAGGCCAGACCTCACAGTGTCACGGGAGGAAGAGATAGGAATGTGGAGCCAAGAACTGGTGTGGCCACGGGAGGACACCAGGCGTCCCTGTGTCCCACGCCCTTCGCGAGTTGTGCATTTGGAATATTTATCTGTCAAGATCTCTTCCAGCTCCCAAACTCTGAATGCCTCCATCGGCGTGGTTCAGTGGCTGAGCATCAACCTATGAATCGGGAGGTCACAGTTTGATTCCTGGTCAGGGTGATTCTCCAGGTGCCACACCCTGAGTGGCCGAGAGCAGGAATGGGACAAGGGCAGGAAGGACACAGGATGGATACCTCTCCTTGATATATCTGAAATCAATAATATATATATATATATATATATATATATATATATAATATATATTTATATATATTTTAAAGTAGATGAACAATGCCATGTGGTTGGCGGGGAACCTGACTTTTACCCCGTGGTTTGGCCAAGTTTTAATATTTGAATTGTAATTCTCTTTGGATCAAAGGCAATTAAAACACATTCATTTTCCTCTCCAGTGCCTCATGTATTGGTATTAAAGTATTAAAGTCCTATTATTGTGTAGCCGGGCCAAATAAGTGAACCTTTAGCCTTGGGTGTTGCCTGGGCTGTTTAAAATGTGCTTAATAAACTGCTTCAGCAATATTTTTTATAAACGTTCGCCGCAGCCTTACGCGTTTAGTAGCCTCTGGAGAGAGCAGGAACATGCAAAGTTATTTGAGCAAATCACATCTGAGCTGCCCATCGGGATCTGTAAAGTCAGTGTACTGTGAGCTGGCAAAATGTTAATGAACTAACGTGGAGAACCTGAAATCTCTTTCACTCACTTCAGATACATGATGTGGGTGATCTTGGCAGGCCTGGCATGACTCCCAGAGTTCTAACCCACTGGATGTTTTACAGACATAAAAATGCCTCAAAACCCTGGGAAAAAATATGTATATTTATACCTCAGTCCTCAGAATGTTTCCTATAACCCAGAATGTCTATGGATGGTGCTCCGCCGGACACGTGTTCTCTGGGCCACCAGTTTATGTTACCATCCATAACTTTTTGTTGTTGTCATTTGCTTCTTGCCTTAAAATAACTTTTCTTGAAGCCAAAGTGTGCAGGTAAACCATGAGGGTTAATTAACCACACAACGTGAAGACGAGAGGTGTGTGTGTGTGTGTGTGTGTGTGTGTGTGTGTGTTGTGTGATGTGAATGTGTTTGGGTGTGCTCGTGTGCTTTCTGTTGTGTGTTTCTAGTGGCAGCCGTGTTCTTTGTTTCTTGTTTTGCTATGGTAGCTGTTTATTGAGCCTCTAATGTGAGCAGGTACCAGCTCTATCCTTTGCTGACAATTCTGGGAGGGAGGTGGAAGACACGAGACACTGAGGCCCAGAGATGAGAAATGGATAAAGTCTTAAATATTGTGATGACCTCAAATGTTGTTCCGCTGCACTGGGAGCACCATTCAAGAGAGAAGATTGTGTCGAACAGACTTTAAGGTTTGCTGTGCCGATGAGGAGATGGGACCCAGGGTCATACAGTCCCACCCTGGAAGCCTCCCAGGTCTCATCAAAGCTTTGGTTCCAACATGGAGACATGGGCAATGCCATCTCCTAAGGGCAAACCTGCTAGGGCACAGCGTAGAATGACAGACTCTCCTAGGGACCAGGAGATGACCCAACCAGCCTCCTCCATTACAGACAAGGAAACAGAGGCCCCCAGAGGTGGGGGAGTTTGCCAGGGGTGCTGTTACACGGTAGGAGCAGAACTGGGATCAGATGAGACCTCAAACTACTTTTGATTCTATCACATGGAAGCTTTAAAGTGTGTGTGTGTGTGTGTGTGTGTGTGTGTGTGTTGTTGTTGTTGTTGTTTTAGCACTCACGCTCATGTGGTAGCCCAGGAAGTTGGAATAACACATTTTCAAGGGCGTTCCCCCTTTCCTAGCAACCCCCGCATGCGGCTCCGCTATGTGTTTTGTGAGCCTGGAAGACCTACTTGCTCAGAAGAAGAGCATGCCCTCTATTTAAATTCACCACCTTGTCCTTCTCGGGCCGTAAGTCACTGTGAAAAGAGTTGCAATCTGCTACTTCCCTGGTGATGAGTGCGGAGCTCTGCGCACCAGAGAAATCAGGGTGGCAAACAAGTATTAGGGATTTCCATGTCTAAGGATGTGTTCCAAGCTGCGGGGCCCCTAAAATAAGACAGACGGTCTCCCTGCCATTGAGGAGGTTCAGTCGGGTCCTTCTGATCCCCACATTTCCTGATGAGCATGGTGGCGGTGTCAGCATTTGAGGAAACTGCCGGCAAAATGTTCAGGATTCAGCTTCTAGTTACACGGCCTGTGCATAGGGAAGCTCGGGTCTGCACCCAGACCTGCCTGAATCCAAAACCATACTCTTCCCTGTTCCTCTGCACTTTCTTCCAGCTCTTTGACTAGCCACAGCATAAGGTGGGTGAAAACTGCTCAGGGGTGGAGATGCTAGCTGGTCTGGGCTGGCCTCTTTTTAAAAAAAACAAATTTTATTGGTTTCAGAGATAGGAAGGGAGAAGGAAAGGTAGAAACATCAATGATGAGAGAGAATCATTGATCTACTGCCTCCTGTATGCCCCACACTGGGAATCGAGCCTGCAACCAGGGCATGTGCCCTGACCGGGAACCAAACCGTGACCTCCTGGTTCATAAGTCGACACTTAACCACTGAGCCACGTCGGCTGGGGCTGGGCTGGCCTCTTCAAGGCCTGGTGATTCTGGGGCAGCAACACCTTTTCCTGAGGTTGCCACGCCCTGTCCAGTGGTTATTGCCACATCCAGATGTCCCCATCGAGTTCCCCAAGCAGGAAGGCTGAGCTGGTCACAGGGGCTGGCGGAGGAGCCAGCAGTGGCAGGCTCCTGGGGGGTGGGAGGGGGTGGGGGGGCATTCCCAGGAGCACTTAGGAAGTTTGTAGATGGGAAACGTACTGCCGCAGCAGCCTGTGGGTGCCTCTGCCCTGAAGTGGACTATGTTCCCACAGAGATCAGAGACACCAAAGTACTCCTGGTGTCCGTGAACAAAAACTTATGGGAGTTAAAGAGATCACCCGAAGAGATCTACAGAGGCCTGCGGGAGGTGAAAAGAGACCTGGAGCAGTCCCTCAAGGACCCCGTGTGCTCTGAACCCGCCCAGCGTGCCAGGTGCAACTCCATCAGAATGTCTCTGGACCAGCTGGACAACAATACCTACCTGGGCAAGGTGAGGGGGCGACCTCCTCATGTGCGAGGCAGGGTCTTTGGGCATCTGGGCAGGGCTCCACGTGGGTGCCTGCCCCCATGCACAGCACCTGGGTTCTGTCCATCTTCCTGGCACCTGATCACCACTGGAATGGCGGCAGTGAGGGAAGAAGTAGTAGGAAGCCCCCCCTTGAGAGTTGTCTTGTTGGAAAAAACAGGAAAATGAACTCAACTTTAAAAAAAGAAAAGGAAGCAGAATGCATTTTTTAAAAAATTCTTTGTTGTTTAAAGTATTACATAAGTCTCCCTTTTCCCCCATTGACCTCTCCCCAGCCACTCCCACCCTCCAGCACATGCCTTCATGCCCCTACTTTCTGTGTCCTTTGGTTATGCTCATATGCATGCATACAAGTCCTTTGGTTGATCTCTCACCCCCAACTCCCCTGCCTTTCCTCTTGGGTTGGATGGTCTGTTCAATGCTTCTATGTCTCTGGCTCTGTTTTTGGTCATCAGTTTATGTTGTTCATTATATTCCACAAATGAGTGAGATCATGTGATATTTATCTTTCTCTGACTGGCTTATTTTGCTTAGCATAATGTTCTCCAGTTCCATCCATGCTATTGCAAATGATAAGAATTCCTTCTTTTTTACTGCAGTGTAGTATTCCATTGTGTAGATGCACCACAGCCTTTTAATCCACTCATCTGCTGATGGGCACTTAGGCTGTTTCCAAATCTTAGCTATGAACATAGGGGTGCATATATCCTTTCTGATTGGTGTTTTCTGATTTCTTTGGATATATTACTAGAAGTGGGATTACTGGGTCAAATGGGAGCTCCATTTTTAATTTTTTGAGGAAACTCCATATTGTTTTCCACAGTGGCTACACTAGTCTGCATTCCCACCAGCAGTGCAAGAGGGTTCCTTTGTCTCCACATCCTCACCAGCACTTGTCTAGAATGCATTTTTATAGACCTTTAAAAGCTAAAATGTATTTTGGGATTATGTGCCTGGTATAGTGATTACATGTGCCTAAATATAAAGTAATTTCTCATATTCCCAAAGAAAAGATTAGGTAAAAGAATTTGGAGCAACTTGAATTTATAAAGTTCTGGGATATAGATAAAGTAATCATATCTGCTCATGGTCTTTAATTTATTGAGATAGTGATATAGATACACACCACATTGGCATAAATCAATATTTTAATTTAGCTACATTTTTCTCATTTTCATATTTTATGCATCAGTTTTACTTACACACTTCACGTCCAGCATCTGTGTCTTCATAGCTACTACAGTCACTTTCGTCATCATCAAACAGTCTTTTAGAGCTCAGGATCTGTACTGGCATTTAAATTGAGTCCTTTTTTGGGGAAATGATTAATTCTGGTATATTTTCAAACATGCAGAAAGACTGCTAGAATGGTGCCAGGAACCCCTGTCTACACCCTTTACCCAGATCCACAAGTTGTCAACATTTGGCTCCATTTGCTTGATCATATCATTTTATCCATTTATCTACTTATGTATCTATCATCTGTCTAGGTATATTGTCATATCCTGTCTAATAAAGATGGAATATGCAAATTGACCATCACTTCACGACAAAGATGGTGGAGCCCACAGCCAATAAGGAGGGAATATGCAAATTGACGTGACAAAGATGGCAACGGCCAGGCCGGGACATTGCCATGACAATGACGCAGGCATTCCTCACCACCCCAGCCACTCTGGGCCTCTGGGCAGTATGGGAAGGCCGAAAGGCGACTCCGGGCCAGAGTGAAGGCGATGCCAGCAGCCAGGACAAGGAAGGCCTATTCTTGCATGAATCTTCATGCATCGGGCCTCTAGGATATACATAAAATGATAGGCATTTTTTTCTCTTCTCAGTTGTTTGCAGGAAAGTTGCAGGCATTATGCCCTTTTACCCCTAAATATTTCCTGACCTTACATAGCAAGTAATACCATTATCAACGTGAGGACATATACCATTGACCTAATCCTACCATCAAACCTACAGTGTATATTCAGATTTTGCCAATTTTTCTCAAAATGCATTTTTTTCTCATTTCAGTCTAAGGTCCAATCAGGATCACATGTGGTCTTTGGTTTTCACGTTTCTTTAGTTTCTTCAATCTGAGACAGTGTCTGAGTCTATCTTTTTCTTATGACATTGACATTTTATTTTTTTATTTTTATTTTTATTTTTTAAATATATTTTATTGATTTTTTACAGAGAGGAAGGGAGAGAGATAGAGAGTTAGAAACATCGATGAGAGAGAAACATCGATCAGCTGCCTCCTGCACATCTCCTACTGGGGATATGCCCGCAACCCAGGTACATGCCCTTGACCAGAATCGAACCTGGGACCTTTCAGTCCGCAGGCCGACGCTCTATCCACTGAGCCAAACCGGTTTCGGCAGACATTTTAAAAAATATATATTTTTATTGATTTCAGAGAGGAAGGGAGAAGGAGAGAGAGAGATATAGAAACATCAATGATCAGAGAGATTCACTGATCGGCTTCCTCCTGCACGCCCCCTACTGGGGATCAAGCCCACAACCCAGGCATGTGCCCTTGACTGGAGGTGAAGCTGGGATCCTTTAGTCTGCAGGCCAATGCTCTATCCACTGAGCCAAACCAGCTAGGATCTACATTGACATTTTTTAAGACTACAGGCATTATACAGAATGACGTTCAATTTATATTTGTCTGATGCTTCCTCATGATTAGATTTAAAGTATGCACATTTGTCAGGATATCACAAAAGTGATACTGTGTCTTCGGTATACCATGTCGGGAGGTACAGGATATTTGTCTTGGTATTGGTAAGAGATAGGACACTTTAAATCTATGCATGATGTAAAATGAAAAATTTATTCCAGATCATGCACCAAGAGAACCACGGATTGTATTACTTTTAAATGTGTTTTTGAAAAGATTGTTTATTCAACAACTAGTAGCCCTGCGCATGAATCCGTGCACCAGTAGCTCGCCAGTAGCTTGCTGCTGCCCTCCAGTAGTTCCCCCCGACCCCTTCGTAGCTTGCTGCCCTGCCCCCTCCTGTAGCTCTCCACTGCCCACTTGTGTCTCACGGCCCCACCCTCCTGCTGATCCGTGGTCCAGTCATTCCACGGTCGGTCGGTACACTTCACGGTGTAATGACCATTTGCATATTACATCTTTATTATATAGGAAATTCAGTACCTAAAATCTGAGGTCACACCTATTCAGTCTGTGTTCAATTTCTCTCCCTCCTGAGGCAGGAGACCTCCCCCATCTAAAATTAGTGCTTGATACAGGCCATTCTGTGCTAAATGTGTTTTCCCCACACAATACTCTGTTGTTCCCAAAAATATAGATCATACCCTATAATATAGAGGCTTGGAACTTGGATATTAGATGACAAGTGATTTGGGGGTAACCACCTTGCCTTATGTTTTGTCTTACACATTTCAGCTCAGATTGTTGGATAACGTAATTAATAACGTCAATGGTGTTCTTCAGACAAATCTATCCAGCCTGGTCCAAATGGTATGTTATCTGGGAAACATACAGTAGCTTATTTTAACGAGCAGACTGATGCGTACGAAAACAGGAAACAGAAGAAAAGCAGTGAGATTCTGTTGGGATGTTGTTTTATGTCATCGATGCTGCTAGGCTGCAGTGGAACCTGGGGGCACCGTAAACCTCACGAAGTTTACATCTTGGATTGCACTGCCATAAAAGAGCATCATAGGCTGGGCGGCTGTTCACGGCAGACATTTATTTCTCCCAGTTCTGGTGGTGGGAATTCTGCCATCAGAATGCCGGCATGTCCGGGATCCGGTGAGAGACCTGTCCAGGTGGCAGGCGGTCATTTCTCACTGGGTCCTTTTCCTCACCTGGCAGAGAGCTCCCTGGGGCTCCTGTATAAGGGCCCCAACCTGATTCAAGGGGATCCACTCTCCTGACTTCATCACCCCCAGAGGCCCACCTCCTAATACCATCACTCTGGGGGAGGGATTTCAACATTTGCATTTTAGGGGGGACACAGACCTTGTGTTCACAACAGGTTGCAATCGCTGCAGTGCTCACAGGCTGACACACACCAGCTGACACACAGAAACACAAGTTAAGCCCCTTCCAGGGAAGAGGCTGGATAGTTCCTTGAATGACTTGGGAAATAAGGACATTTTCCTGCCCTGGAGTTAGCCTTCAAGCAACCTGGCTGGGCAAGGCTGTCTTCGTTCTTGTTTTTGCCTCACTGCAATGTGTATTCTCCAGAAGCTGGGCTTTAAGGACATTATTGTTTTCTGTGAGCCTAGACCCCCAATTTCACGTTGTGATTGCATGGAAAAGAAGATGCTATTTTAGAAATTCGCAGATATGGGTTATCTGTGAATCTGCATCTGCACACGGTGCATTGTATGGATCAGGGTTTCCTAACTTCAGCATACAGATGTGTGGGGCTGGGAAATTCCTTGCAGTGGGGGCTGTTCCTATGCATTGCAAGGTATTTATGAGCACCCTCACCCTGCCCTGCACAATGCCAGCAGCACCTCTCAGCTGTGACAACCAAAATGTCTCTACACATTGCCACATGTCTCCTTGGGGGACAGCATTGTCCCCATTTGAGAGACACTGGTATGGTGTAGATACATGCAAACTTAACATGAGTTAAAAGTGAAAAGTTAAAAACTTTTAGCATAATCTTCGATGGGTACAGTTGAAAGCAAGTCCCCTCTATGGGGAATCTTTTGAGACTTTTAATGGCCACATAATGATAATTTCCACCTTAAGGTAAATGTTACATTTATATTTTGCTTTTCTGCTCTGTGCTAAATGAGTACCGGTCCCTGGTGTTCTACTTACTATGCACATCAATTTATTTTGAACTGTTTTTTAGAGCTATCAATCCATTAATAATATACCCGAGAGGCTGCAAAATCAAACCACGGAAATAATACCAGGTGAGTCACAGACTGAAATAATTTTGTATCTCTCCTCATTAAGCATTGGTGGTTAGCACAAAGAAATCTACTAAGAATTCCATTGTTCTCTTTCCCTCTTAAAAAATGTTCTCTCTCGCCAAAACCGGTTTGGCTCAGTGGGTAGAGCGTTGGCCTGCGGACTGAAGGGTCCCGGATTCGATTCCGGTCAAGGGCATGTACCTGGGTTGCGGGCATATCCCCAGTGGGAGATGTGCAGGAGGCAGCTGATCGATGTTTCTCTCTCATCGATGTTTCTAACTCTCTATCTCTCTCCCTTCCTCTCTGTAAAAAATCAATAAAATATATTTTTAAAAAAAATGTTCTCTCGCCCTAACCGGTTTGGCTCAGTGGATAGAGCATCAGCCTGCGGACTCAAGGGTCCCAGGTTCGATTCCGGTCAAGGGCATGTACCTTGGTTGTGGGCACATCCCCAGTAGGGAGTGTGCAAGAGGCAGCTGATCGATGTTTCTTTCTCATCGATGTTTCTAACTCTCTATCCCTCTCCCTTCCTCTCTGTAAAAGAATCAATGAGATATATTTTGAAAAAAATGTTCTCTCACTAAGACCTAGAAAACTAAAGGAATATCTGAGTTTTTTGATGGTACCAAATTCACCATTGACATTGATTTAAAAAAATAATAATCCTCGTATGAGCACAGATTGACATCGCCCCCTGCTGGCGGGAAGCTGCCTGGCTGAGGGCCACACTGCAGTGATGAGCCCTCAGGGTGAGCTATCAGAGCCACCAGAAGCCAAAGCTTGGAGTTGCATTCTGATTGTTATCACTGGGGCAAAAGCTGTAGATTATTATATTTCCTAAAAGAACTTAAAATTGATATTTTATTAAAAGAATACTATGTATAAGGATTTATTTTGTCTTTGGAGATGTTTATTTGTCTTCTGATGCTGACGTAATGGTATTTAGATTCTGAAGGTCGCTCACAGTTTGGAGAGACAGACTGAGGTTGAGTGAATTCTACTGGTTGCAAATGATTGAATCACGTTATATTGAGGTTAGGGTAGGCATAAACCTGGGTTGTCTGCTAAGAGGAGACATCTCTGAAGCTGTGTAAGACTATCTTCTCTTTTATTTTTATTTTTAAATATATTTTTTATTGATTTTAGAGAGAGGAAGGGAGAGGAATAGAGAGATAGAAACATCAGTGATGAGAGAGAATCATTGATCAGCTGCCTCCTGACGCCCCCTACTGGGGATCGAGCCCATAGCAACCTGGGCATGAGCCCTGACCAGGAATCTAACCTTGACCTTCTGGCTCAAGGGTCATTGCTCAACCACTGAGCCACACTGGGCAGGCCAATTATCTTCTCTTTTAAACAAATCATTTTCTCAGTGCTTCTATTTATCTGTTGACCAAGTAGTTTGAAATATTGTGTTAGAGGTACTTGATTTTTTTTTTTCTAATACTATTCTTTCAACCCATTAAGACTTGTGGTTTTAAAAAAATTTTTCCCCCCACTATATAGCTGTAGATTATAGAAAGCCCTGTGGGTTTTCTTTTTTGTGTTTAGTCTAATATTTCGCCTAAAAATACTCCGATGTTAAAGACAAAGTCACGCTTTGCTCTCCCAGCATCCTAAGGCTGACCAATGCCATACCTCTGATAGCCACGTACTTACTGATCTCTGTTTGCTTTCTCTGCCTCCCCTTCCTGGACCTCTCCTGCCAATCCATGCAGCTCCCCCGTAAGTCTGGCAAAGCGGGGTGTGCGGAGTGCGTGAGCGAAGCCCTTTGCACGCACCATCGTCGCCTAAACACAAGCCAGAGTTTTCCCAGGTCCAGGCGAGTGCCACTTCGTCAGCTGGAGTATTAACTGCTCATCCAAAACAAATAGAAACCCTCAGCTCCCCTGGTTTGACCATTTGGTCCTGTCCTGCGCACACTGTTTAAGCGCCTACTGTGTGCCAGGTTTCTGCTGGGCTCTGAGATGGGAAGTGACTAAGGCCTGGCCACTGCTGCCCCTTTGGCTGGGCATGTGTACAGGTGCTGTTCATCACACTCTGGTGACATGTTGAGGTCTGTGGGGGTGGGGCGAGGCTGATGGGAGGCTTCCTGGAGGAAGCGACTTCTGAGGCCTAAAGGAGGTATTTGCTAAGAGAGGGTACCGGAGCTCGCAAGGCTGGGGAGCTGTGCTGGGTGACAGGGCAGGACAGCTTGGGAGGCAGACAGGGGCCCACTTCTTAGTTTCGGGAACCATCCATAGGAGAGGGGGAGTCCATAGATCTCATCTGTCTGACTCCCAGAAATCCCAGAGGTAAAAAGAGGCCCATGGAGTCACCTCGCCGAGGATCCTGGGGCTTTTCGCACGCAAGCTGTTTGCAGGAGGCATTGAGCCACATGCAGTGATATTGTGAGCAACACACTTTGAAAAAGGTTCCCACCACTTTTATGTAGTTCCATTTTGGACCATGCTCCCATCTACCCAGAATTCACCAGGAGACCCAGATGGCCTCGAGAGAACCGTGCACCTTGTCTTGGCTGCTGCGGAGATCGCAGGGTCAGGATTTTAAGTGCCTTGTCTGTTCTCAGTACACCTTGTGAGAATGCCAGGCCAGGGGACACCCGGCACCCCAGGTGGCCTTCATTCTCGACCGGCCATTACCGACACTTTCCAGAAAGCTAGAACTTAACCTCCTCTCTGAAAGGCTAGGGTGGAGGTGAACGAGGACTGTTTGACCACTGGGGAGATTCTTGCTTTTTGCATGTAGCAAACACAGATGTGCTTTGACAAGGCTCAGTTTGCATGAGCCACACAAAAATTTAACAAAAATACCACCTGGAGTCCCTTGTTCACAACTTCAGCCCCAGAGAGTTGGTGTGTTTCTGATGCCGGCACATAGTGGAAGGAATTGCTAGGTTACGAAGTTGTTTTCCAGAAGTCACTTAACAGAAGCTGTAGAGTTAGATAAGCTCCATTTCCAGTGCTTTCTGAAAAAGACATATGGGCAGGTATTTAACATCTATGAGCCCCAGGGTCACTGGTATTAAATGGGAATCAGCATATCTATCTCAGTGAAATAAATGAGTTAATATTGATAAAAGTGCCTGGCCTGGGGTAGGTACACAGTACATTTTAATTATCTGACCCTTAAAAAAAAAATAAGTTAAACAATAAAAAAATAAATAAATAAAATGGGTAAAATAAAATAAGTAGGAAGAAAACTCTGGCTTGATTTCAGCACCATATCATCAAAGTCCATGCCTCTAGCCTGCCGTTTTGTTAAGTAATTGCTTTTTGCTGGTCTTGGCTACATTCCCGCTTGGTGCAGAACTTTTCATACTTCAAGTGCACACATAACACGGGAAAAAGTGAAAGTGGTTCAGGTTTTTTCCATTTTGGTGCCCAAACAAAGCTTCTGTTTCCTCTAGGAATGCATGACTGAGGTGTTTTTGTTTCCAGCTGTCAAAAGGACCTTGAATTACATTGGTTTAAATATCAAAATGATAGCAGAAAAGGTTCCCATTCAGGAAAAGCTGTCAGTTTTCTTGGATTCCATCGATGACCTTGAAAGTAACATCTACCGGGAATTGCCTAGGGTGGAAAAATATGAGTCATACAGGTGAGTGCCTCCTTTGAGCTGGTAAATTTGACCTTATAACCAAGATAATCTTAGGAGAGCAAGTTGTACAAAGAGACCATAACCCAATGTATTCACCCTAGTTGATGCTCACTGGAAAAGTTAAATTGTTCACTTCATTGGGACATACACTAAAATGGAAATTATATGATATTTCAAGGACCCCCCCCCCCTTGTCCCATACATAGTTATTACAATATTATTGACTATATTCCCTATCTGTACTTTATATCTCTGTGACTATTCTGTGGCTACCAATTTGTACTTCTTAATCCCTTCATTGGCGGGGGGGGGGGGGGGGGGGGCTGGAACTCAGTAAAGTATATGATTGTCTAACCACTATGTTATACATCTGAAACTGATACAGAATGATATTGAATGTAAACTATAATTGAAAAAAATCACAGCCTTGCCCAGGTTTGCTCAGTGATTAGAGAGTCAGCCCTCAGACTGAAGGATCTTGGGTTTGATTCCCGGTCAAGGGCATATACCTTGGTTGCAGGCTTGATCCCTGGCCCTGGTCAGGGAGTATGCAGGAGGCAACCAATCAATGTGTCTCTCTCACATCGATGTTTCTCTCTCTCTCTCCCCTTCCTCCCTGCCTTCTACTGTCTCTTAAAAAAAAAATCAATGGAAAAATATCCTCAAGTGACGATTTAAAAAAATCAAAAAAAAATCACAGATCATAAAACCTTATAAGTAAATTTATTATGGGAATAAAAAATAAAATACAGGAACCAAGATGGCGGCATAGGTTAACGCCAGAGTTAGCTGCCTCGAACAACCACTTCAAAAAAAACAACTAACAGACAGAACGGACATCACCCAGAACCACAGGAACACTGGCTGAGTGGAAGTCCTACAACTAGGAGGAAAGAGAAACGCATACTGCGACTCAGAGGAGGCGCAGTGCTGAAGTCAAATACTAAGGTGCGGAGTGCAGGCAGAGCGGGCTGGTGGCTGAGGGCGCTGTTGGCGTTTTCAATCGGGAGGGAGTCGCAGACTCTGAGCTCCAGATCCGGGCGAGTCTTTAGGGACCCAGACTCAAACGGGAGAAGCGGGACTGTCTGGCTTCGGTTGGAACTCGAAGGCAGCTTTCTCTCCGAGGTTTGCAGTGGTTGCTGGGACTCAGAGAGGCAGAGCCCCTGGGGACTGGACTGAGAGCAGCCATAACTGCTCGCTCCAGCCCACCCTGTTGATCCCGTGAGACCCACCCCGCCCAAGCCCTGCACAGAGGCATTTGCCGGATAGCCTCAGGCAAAGGCTAGATTAGCACCTCCCTAGAGGACAGAAGTTCTCTCACTGCAGACACAGCTGATTCTCATAGCCAGTTGGCCTGGAGGTCAAATCCACACCAGTATTACCTACAACAATCAAGACATAACTATAACAAGACTGCACATAAAGACCACTAGGGGTTGCACTAAGAAAGCATAAAAAATGCGGAGACAAAGAAACAGGACACAGATGTCAGAAATGGAAGATATAGAGCTCAAAACCACACTTTTAAGGTCTTTCAATAAGTTTCTAAAAACTGCCGATAAATGTAGTGAGATCCTCAAGAAATCTAATGAGACCCTCGATGTTGTGATAAAGAACGAACTAGAAATTAAGCATACACTGACTGAAATAAAGAATATTATACAGACACCCAGCAGCAGACCAGAGGAGCGCAAGAATCAAGTCAAAGAATTGAAACGTGAAGAAGCAAAAAACACCCAACCGGAAAAGCAAAATGAAAAAAGAATCCGAAAATACGAAGATAGTGTAAGGAGCCTCTGGGACAACTTCAAGCGTACCAACATCAGAATTATAGGGGTGCCAGAAGATGAGAGAGAGCAAGATATTGAAAACCTATTTGAAGAAATAATGACAGAAAACTTCCCCCACCTGGTGAAAGAAATAGACTTACAACTCCAGAGAACCCCAAACAAAAGGAATCCAAAGAGGACCACACCAAGACACATCATAATTAAAATGCCAAGAGCAAAAGACAAAGAGAGAATCTTAAAAGCAGCAAGAGAAAGAAACTCAGTTACCTACAAGGGAATACCCATACGACTGTCAGCGGATTTCTCAACAGAAACTTTGCAGGCCAGAACGGAGTGGCAAGAAATATTCAAAGTGATGAATACCAAGAACCTACAACCAAGATTACTTTATCCAGCAAAGCTATCATTCAGAATTGAAGGTCAGATAAAGAGCATCACAGATAAGGAAAAGATAAAGGAGTTCATCACCACCAAACCAGTATTATATGAAATGCTGAAAGGTATCCTTTAAGAAGAGGAAGAGGAAGAGGAAGAAAAAGGTAAAGATACAAATTATGAACAACAAATATGCATCTATCAACAAGTGAATCTAAGAATCAAGTGAATAAATAATCTGATGAACAGAATGAACTGGTGATTATAATAGAATCAGGGACATAGAAAGGGAATGGACTGACTATTCTTGGTGGGGAAAGGGGTGTGGGAGATGCGGGAAGAGACTGGACAAAAATCGTGCACTTATGGATGAGGACAGTGTGTGGGGAGTGAGGGCGGAGGGCGGGGTGGGAACTGGGAGGAGAGGAATTATGGGGGGAAAAAAGAGGAACAAATGTAATAATCTGAACAATAAAGATTTAATTAAAAAAATAAAATACAATTGAAACTACATGAAGAACACGAGCATAGTTTCTGCAGAGCTGACCTGCAAATTCAGGATGCATTCCGTATTTTATTTAACTTGAAGACTTGAAGTTCTTGAGCCAAATTTTTAATAAGTTGCACTTTTGTTGTCCTTAGTGACTTCTAGAATCGTAGTGATAATTATCTGAGGCATGTACCAGGATTTTAAAACTTTAATTAAGAAGGACAAGGGCAGGGGAGAAACTAAGATGGCGGCATAGGGAAACACCGAAATTGCTGCCTCCTACAACAACTTCAAAACACAATAAAAAGACAAAACGGACATCATCCAGAACTTACAGGAAGGCTGGCGGAGTGGAAATTCTACAACTAGAAGGAAAGAGAAAAGCACATTGAGGGTCAGGAGCTGCGGAAGTAAAGTGCAAAGGTACGGAGGCTCGAGAGTGCGCGGAAAGGGGCTGGTACCTGAGGACTTGGCTGTCTTTTTGAATCGGGAGGGAGTCACAAGCTCCAGACTGCTCTGAACTCCGGTTCCGGGAAGTCTCTGGGGACCCAGGACTCATACGGGGAGAAACTGGACTGTCTGGCAGTGGGCAGAACTCGGAACTCTAGGGCGGCTTTCTCTCAGAGGTGCTTGCAGCAATTAAATTATCAGGACACTGAGACACTCGCGGCCCCTTAGGGCAGGGCTGAGAATCTGCCATAGTTCCTTGCTCTGCCCTTTGATTCCCTGAGACCCCGCCCCACCCAGGCTGTGGCAGATGCTTTTGCATATGAATGCCCTGGCCCTTTGCAACCTGAAAATTACCTAACAAACTGCAGCTGGGCCACAGACCCAGAACTTCCAAGAGAAGGCCCAAGGCCCCACAGCAGCTTGCATTGCTTCACAGCTGGGCCTCATCAGGGCACCTCCAAACTCCAAAAAAGGAAGGGGAATCTGCAGTTCTCTTCATAGCTCCTGCTGGGTAACCTCCAAGAGCCAGTGTACCCAGTGGTCAGAGGGGGATCATCCGGATTACAACTCCTCAGATCCATAAGGGACACACCCAGGGGGCAGACGCAGTGAGCACCAAAGCCCCACTGAAGCAATCTTGCCCCAGAAGGGTGTCTTCAGCACAGAAGTTCTCCCACTGCAGACACAGCCGATTCTCACAGCCAATTGGCCTGGAGGTCAATTCCTCCCAGTGATCCTACAACAATCAAGGCATAACTACAACAAGACTGTGCACAAAGCCCACAAGGGGGTGCACCAAGAGTGTCCACCTCAGGTAATGGGAGAGGCTGAGCCACTGGGCCCTACAGGACACCTAGCACACAAAACCACTCTACCAACACAGGGAAGCATAAAAAATGCGGAGACAAAGAAACAGGTCACAAATGACAGAAATGGAGGAAAGCAAATGACTGGATATAGAGTTCAAAACCACGTTTATAAGGTTTTTCAAGAATTTTATGGAAACTGCCGATAAATTTAGTGAGACCCTCAAGAAATCTAGTGAGACCCTTGAGGATATGAAAAAGGACCAACTAGAAATTAAGCATACACTGACTGAAATAAAGAATATTATACAGACACCCAACAGCAGACAAGAGGATCCCAAGAATCAAGTCAAAAATTTGAAATACAAAGAAACAAAAAATACCCATCCGAAAAAGAAAAAAAGATTCCAAAAATATGACGATAGTGTAAGGAGCCTCTGGGACAACTTCAGGCGTACCAACATCAGAATTATAGGGATACCAGAAGAAGAGAGAGGGCAAGATATTGAAAACCTATTTGAAGAAATAATGACAGAAAACTTCCCCCACCTGGTGAAAGAAATAGACTTACAAGTCCAGGAAGTGCAGAGAACCCCAAACAAAAGGAACCCAAAGAGGACCACACCAAGACACATCATAATTAAAATGCCAAGAGCAAAAGACAAAGAGAGAATCTTAAAAGCAGCAAGAGAAAGAAACTCAGTTACCTACAAGGCAGCTGATTTCTCAACAGAAACCATGCAGGCCAGAAGAGAGTGGCAAGAAATATTCAAAGTGATGACTAGCAAGAACCTACAACCAAGATTACTTTATCCAGCAAAGCTATCATTCAGAATAGAAGGTCAGATAAAGAGCTTCACGGATAAGAAAAAGCTAAAGGAGTTCATTACCACCAAACCAGCATTATATGAAATGCTGAAAGGTATTCTTTAAGAAGAGGAAGAAGAAAAAGGAACTCTTACCATTTGCCACAGCATGGATGGAACTGGAGAGCGGATAAATACCACACGATCTCACTCATTTGTGGAATATAATGAACAACATAAACTGATGAACAAGGACTGATCCAGAGATGGAGAGGCATTGATTGGACTGTCGGGCCTTGGAGGGAAGGTAGGGGAGGGTGGGGGTAATGGGGAAAGATCAACCAAAGGACTTATATGCAAGCATATAGGCCTAACCAATGGACATGGACAACAGGGGGGGGGGAGGGCATGAGCGGGGGGAGGGGGGGAGGGGGTAACGTGGGGATAAGGACACATATGCAATATCTTAATCAATAAAAAATATATTTAAAATAAAAAACAAAAACAAAAAAAGAAGGACAAGGGCAGTTGGATAATATTCTTTCCATCGTTGGTTTATAAAATAAATATGGAGAGGTCAGTGCTTGCAGAAAGTGCATCCCTGAACCCAGTCAGTTGTTCCAAGAGCTCAGGTAAGCAGCCATTTGCCCCATTAGAAAGTGCTACTGATGGGGTTTGGCCCTGGGAGGTGTGGGCAGAATATCAGACCAAGGGCCAGGGAGGGAAGGACTTGGCGACTTGAGGGATTCAGAGGATCAGGTGAGCCGTTGAGAAGCACTTTCCCCTCTGAAAGGCTCAGCCCCATGACCCACCCCTGGAAGTGTTCTCACTGCCCAAACCCAAGGACACTCCAGAGACATTCATTCCTATTTGGGTTATTTGTTATGCAAGAGCATAAGATAAACTATAAGAATAATCACTAGCCATTAGGGAACGGTTACAGCACGCGTGACTTGTATAATATGCACCTACGTCCCCTGGTTGTGTTGTGTTCTATTTATAGCCTCGCTTTGTAGATAACTGAGGCTCAGGAGGACGAAGTGACTCACTTAAGGCGGCAACAGCATCGTCAGAGGTGCATTTTCAACCCCATCTGACTATCTCGTCATTATTGCCCTGTAATCCACAGACCGTTTTCCTACCGTGGGGCGAGGCCACCCCAGTGGGAATCAGGGCAAACAAGACAGACCCTTTCTCAGTGAACTTACAGTCTCGTTAAAGTTTCACAAATGGAAAGAAGGGTACAGTTGTCTGTCCACCTGTCAGCTCCCCCTGCCCAGAGACCATCAGCTCATTTTTAAAAGAAATTTAACTAAGCCAATGAGGCATGCATTAACGGAAAAGGATTTCTGAGGCCACATTCCATGGCTTATTGAATTATGTGTCCCCTAGAATCTGGAACAAATGCCATAGAAGGAATGCAGGTGGCTGTTATTATAATTACCAAGATGGCTTTTAATTGGATGAAAGGCTTTTGTCTCACAAGTAAATTCTTTTTTAGTGTTTTAAAGGTTGGGAAGCATTTTTAGCCTCAGCTGCCGGAAAAGCTTCATGTACACTCTAGGACTGCCAGGAAGACCTATCTGAGGATCCATTACCCTCAAATGTCACGCAGGACCATTACAAAATTGGTATTTGCCTTCTGCAGGCATTTGATTTAGGATGCTCATTAAATTCTAAAACGCATTCACTGAGAGGAGAATTTCTGGTTCTGTGGAGGAGACAATGCCCACCAAACATCTGTACAGTCACAAAATATTTTAGAGAAATACCTGGGAAAAGAGCTCAATATTTCTTTGTCTGTTGACTATAATCTTGGTCTGTTTCTACCTCCTCATTATTCTAATAAGTACATCCAGGGTTAGGAACCTTGAAAGAACATAAATGTCTTAAGGCTCATTGTTACTTGTAGCCATGGAGAAGTTGAGCAAACCCTGCTTATGAGCTCCACAGAAGTGAAGCAAAGGAAGAAAATAATCCTATGACCATGGAGCGAGAACACTTCAAAACCAAGATAAAGATTAAGGTTTCTTATTGGTTGGGTTGGAAGACTAGCGGTGGGAAGGCACCATTTCACATCACCTTCTGAGGAATTAACAAGGGCTTCTAATATTTCATTGCCAAGCATTATACTCAATTGTTTCTGCCCTGGTATGGTAGCTTTTGTGTTATGAGGATGTCACCTCTTTCATGTATAATAGCACTGTGCTTGTTTCACCAGGTGGCTGAGTTGCTTGATTATCTGCTGTTTTCTGACTCTCATCATGATTTTTTATTGCCTGGGCTTGTTGTGTGGCGTGTTTGGCTATAAACAGAATGCCACCCCAACCACACGAGGCTGCGTCTCAAACACCGGAGGCACCTTCCTCATGGTGTGAGTGTTTGCTCTTCCTTGCCAGTGGAGGGGTGGGAACTCGGAGGAGAGTAGGTGACATGGTGGTCCTCTGGGCTGAGCACTGCGTTCCATCGGTGTGTTGGTTGATTATACTTTTATCAATTTGGGAAATTTCATCAAGAGTAAAAAGTCAAAGAAAATTCTAAATTAGTTGCACTTTGATAGGTAAGCTTAAACATGCTGTTTATGGTGGGCTCCTTTTTAAAGCAGCTATTATGAAAATTATGTCCAAGTTTGCTTTCTTTATTCCCATTGTTTTTTCCTATATTCATATCCATTCATCCACCCATCTATTTAGCCATGCATCCATCCATTTATCCATCCATCCATCCATCCATCCATCCATCCATCCATCCATCCGTCCGTATATTAACCAGATACTTGTTAAAGATTGACCTGTTATCAGATACTGATCTATATGATCATCTAGCTTGTTCCCTTTGAAACTCCAGAAACTTCATGCTCTGCCAAGAGTATTCTTCTTCAGAGAGAAGTTGCATTGTGTTTCTCTTGAACATAAAGCCCCTCCCTTCCCTGGCAGTACATCCCTACCTGCCTCTCAGGCTGCCATTCACCACACTCTGTGCTCTGGATGCAGAGCCATGTTGGCCCCCTTCAGACTCCCAAGGGCACATTTCTTGCTTTAGAACCTCCCCACTCACAGTGTCTGCTGCAGAAAGTCTTGGTTCACTCAAGTAACTCAGAGCCCATGTCTGAACCATGGTACTGGCTGCAGGTGGACCAGGAATAAGCCTTAAGGGTTCCCTAAGTACATATTGTGCCCAAGACTGAAAGGCCACTGTGCTGGCCACTTTCTGTCTTCACTCCTGGGTAAGCTGACTCATTTGACCTGTAAACAGCTAAAGATGCAGGTTCCTCTTCTACATTGAGTATAGAGTCAGTAATTACTGATAGGTAATATTGAATAATGAACAATTCCTTATAGAATTCTTAACTTTCTTTCTTTTCTTTTCTTTTCTTTTTTTTTGCAGTGGGGTTGGAGTTAGTTTCTTCTTTTGTTGGATATCGATGCTCTTTGTGGTTCTTACTTTTGTCATTGGTGTAAATATGGAAAAATTGGTCTGTGAACCTTACCAAAACAGGAAGTTATTCCAGGTAAATGAGGGTTTTTTTTGTGTGTTTTTTTAAATATATTTTATTGAATTTTTACAGAGAAGAAGGGAGGGGGATAGAGAGTTAGAAACATCGATGAGAGAGATAGATCAGCTGCCTCCTGCACGCCCCCCAGTAGGGATGTGCCCGCAACCAAGGTACATGCCCTTGACCGGAATCGAACCTGGGACCCTTGAGTCCGCAGGCCGACGCTCTATCCACTGAGCCAAACCGGTTCGGCTAAATGAGGTTTTTGTTACCATTAAGGCAGAGCTTGAGCCAAAACTTTGGGTTTCTTCAAGAGCAGTGCAAAAAGATGAGTAGTTTGATTTTTATTCAAAAAGTTGAGATTCCTTCTATTTGATATTCCTTCTATCAGAGCAAAAAAATATATATGCTGTTATTATTATTATTTTTTGTAAGTGAAATCATTCCAGGAATTAAAGCATGTGTATCAATGGGGACATTAATATTTGGGGAGAAGAAAATTTTGCTCAGCAGTAGTTCCCCAATGTGGCTGGAAAATCAGAAGATAAATCCCTGGGTGCCTCCAAACCCCAGGAAGTTTCTGACATTTTAAAGAGTTTCCCAGATGACAGTTGCCCACACAGATGGTTTGAGACCATATATTTGAAGTGAAGGGGATGATAAATTATATGCCTCCTGGCAAGATAGTTTGTTCTTGGCAGAATATGACGGGGCAGTTGGAAGTGGGTCTCAAGCCTCATTTTCTCCCTCAAAACCCAACTTCCACATAGTCTAGGGGGGCATTTCACATTTAGCTTCATTTAATTAGAAGGACGTTTGGGTTTTCATGTTTGCCCTTTAAGTTTGGCTCTCCGATGTTTTTCTCCAGATTCTGATTTTTTAAACACATTTATGTTTCCCTGTTTTACTGTATATATTTTCCAATTCAGGATCTGTCACAAAATCAGGTGAATGGCTATTAAACTAATCAGTTGTTGCCATGGTATTTTAATGATTTGATTGGTTGAGAAAAGCTAAATTGAGAGCATAGATTTGTCATATTATCCTCACATGGACTCTTGATAAAAAAAAATAGTAATAACACATCAAACTAAACTCTATTATCTTCCATATTGTGTTAAATCGTTAAAAATAATTCTTAAAAAGTAGGGGATAGTTCTAAACCATTTCCACTCCTCAAGCACATACACAGCCATGCATGAATTAGCCCATGTTAAATATATATGATGTGAAGTCAGAGAATGTGTGAGTGTTAATTCATTTTGTCCAGAGAGAAGTAGTGAGGAGCTGGGTCAACCACTTTGTGGCTTTCTATTATCTACTCGTAATAAAATGCTCTGTCCTTGTCATTTCTAATGTGTTTGTTTTACTAAAAAGTAGAGTTCTCCAAAGTAATTTCAATAATTTCTGCTGATGCTACCCAGTGGTGGTTTGATTTATTCCAACCACACTATTGTTTTATAGTTTTAAATTGAACATCAATGAGGAGCATCATGACATGAAAATCCCTAAAATATACTTAACATAACATTGTTTTTATTATATGTGTATATGTTAGTGTAAAACTGCCTTTTAAAAAAGTTTTGTTTTATTGCTTAAAGTATTACAAAGAGTATTACATATGTCTCCTTTTTTTCTCCCCTTGACCTTCCCCCAGAAAACTGCCTTTCTTTTTAAAAAGTTTTAAAATTTGTTCTAGATTATGGACACACCATATTTACTAAATGAGAATTGGAAATACTATCTCTCTGGCAAGATACTTAACAATATGGATGTTAATCTCACTATTGAACAAGTTTACAGGTATAAGTTTTTTTTGCTGGTTCAAATGTTGTTTATTTTCAGAATGATAATTTTATTTTCCAAGTGCCTTTAACTTTAATAATCAGACTTGCCAGTTTCAGAATTAAACTGTTCTCTAGTCTTACCAAAGAAATAGTAGAAATAAGACCAAGAAGTTGATCCTTCCCGTGAGAACCTTCTAGACCTTGGAATGGTGGTGCTTTAAGGTCCCCCTGTCCAGGGATCACTAGGACACACTGGTGAAAGTGACTTTAAAATGCATAGCAGGACCCTGTGAAAACTCTTGTTCAAGGACCACCCTGCCCCAAATAAATGCCACGTAACACAAAGTCAGTGGGTGGGTCCAAACCACAGATGCGCAAATGGTGATGCAGCTCAAGGGCCAGTCTGTGGGGCGGGGGCTGCCTGGGCTCCGGTCCTGGCTCTGCCACCACCAGGCTTCTGTGATCTTAGACGGTACACTTCCTCGCTGTACAATAGGAATGACATTTCAGTGTCTCTCAGCTCCTCTAGCAGAGACAGCAGATGAGTGAGTGGCACATGTGTTCACCATCCTTTCACTTTGCCCTCCTGGCAGACATTGCTAATCAACTGTGGTCTTCTACTCAGCCCAGAGACCTCTCAGGATCTTTCTCAACAGCATGTTCTAGGCCTGTGGTCGGCAAACTGCGGCTCTTTGGTCCCTTGAGTGTGGCTCTTCCTAAGCCTTAGGAGTGCCCTAATTAAGTTAATAACAATGTACCTACCTATATAGTTTAAGTTTAAAACATTTGGCTCTCAAAAGAAATTTCAATCGTTGTACTGTTGATATTTGGCTCTGTTGACCAATGAGTTTGCCGACCACTGTTCTAGACAGACATTATCAATCCATTGGTGTTTCTGTGCATGATTAAACCATCCCTATGTGGAGAGGACACTACCACATTCTTTGTGATTCTGGCTCCTGCAGGACTCTAGTCTTCCTTCTGTTAGGACATCAAGCTTTCTGTTCCAGAAGCACCAGCCTACTTGGGGCTCTCTACGGAGGGCTATCACACCTCCTAGGATGCGGACTGTTTCTTCTCCAGGCACCTCTCAGGGCTAGAGGGCTCTGGCTGCAGCACAGGGAGGACACACCCTCAGGAAGTGGCTGTGTGGGTGACAGAAATATGCATCAGATGAGGCTCAGGGGAGGTGGTTTTCTCATTTTAAGGAAGCGCAGAGGGGTGAGGCCAAGTCAGGTTTCTAGCCAAAGGATCCTGACCTGTCGGTAGCCCCCTGGGTGTCTCCATCCTGCCATTAGAATGTGCCTCCAACCAGGTGTTGAGTGAGTGACGCTCAGCCCAGGGGATACAGAGAGAGATGGGCTGGCAGAGGTTTGACAGAACCTTTTAATAAAGCCCAAGATATGCCTGGTAACACCTACCTATAGCAAGTGTTGTTTTGTTTTTTGTGAAATTTAATTTTTTAATATTTTATTGATTTCAGAGGAAGGGAGAAGGAGAGAGAGAGAAACATCAATGATGAGAGAGAATCATTGAGAAGCGGCCTTCTGCGTGCCCCCCACTGGGGATTGAGCTCCCAACCCGGGCATCAAACCCTGACCTCCTGGTTCGTGAGTCAGCACTCAACCACCCAGCCACACAGGCTGGGCTAGGGTGTTTTTAAGTGAGGATTTATTTCTCTCCGATGTATAAATGTGCTATTCCTTATAGACCGGGAAGGAACACAGGGGAGACAGACAGAAGAACGTATTTACCGATCCTGCTGAATCTGTTCCCAAACGGGACATTTTGTAAAGTGGGGAACGAAGTCAGGAATGGTGGGCACCACGGGGGTTCAGGCCGCCGCTGGTGACAGCCTGCTGCATGGACCCCCAGCGGCCACTTTGTTCACAGAGACTGTAAACAGAGACTGTTACCCCTTCTTTTCCTCGTTGGCAGTGGACGGGGCGGGGGGGGGGGGGGCACAGCTGCCTCTCTGGTTCATGGTCGCTCTGCTTATCCCCACAGAGACTGCAAAGACAACAAAGGCATCTACACTGCCCTGCAGCTGGAGAACCTCTACAATGTCAGCGAGCATCTCACCGTTGAGGAGGTACGCACTCGGAACCCGCCAGGACATTCCCGTGGCTCTTTCCCCAATCCACTTGTCTTTGCTGCTTCAAAAGGGGGTGAAATTCATATAAAATGAACCATTTTGGAGTGACACTTCGTATGTTCTAATTCCAAAACACGTGCATCCCACCCCGCCAGCTGGTGTCTCTCTTGAGGCATGGGTACCTCCAGTTGATTGTCCCCTAACAGGGCCTCCAAGGGAAAGACTCTGTCTCCCTGCGGGTTCGTGTTCTGAGAGGAGCAAGCCCCACTTGCTTCGCAGGGAGATTGGCTCTGTAAGACTGGCCACCGTTTTCTGCCAGATCCCTGGAGCGGGGCTAGGCACCGAGAGCTGTGGGCTCTCCTGAGCTCGGCTGGCCCTGGGCCCAGGACAGCGTGGGAGCAGGAATGGAAGGGGACAGGATGGCATGGCCCCTTCTGACCAGCAGAGGGAGCAGGAGAGTTTCAGCTGCCTAAGCCCAGGGTGCCATCTGTCAAGGCCATCCCCACTCCCCTACTCCTCTAGGCCCTCTGGGTTTCTCAGCTGTGTCTCAACCAATAGGCATGTGTCTCTCTCTCCCTCTCCCTCCCTTTCTCCCTCCTGCTCTCTCTAAATATCCTTGGGTGAGGATTAAAAAAACAAATTTAAAAATTTTAAAAAGGGGGTTACAGTATACACATTTTGTATTGATTATATTCCCTAAATATACCTTGCCTATATACATAAATAAAAATGTAATTTTGTAACCAAGCCCAAAATAAATGCCCTCCACACATTTCCCCATCATGCCTGCCATCAAACGTTCTCTCTGTGTGCCAGGATGAGTAGCGGTGGGTGCGGAGGGCCCAGCATCCTCGGGCACCACACACCGCTGGCACTACCGGCTGGCTCTTAGGACGACCCCAGGCCATCCTCCCTGTTCCCATAAATGCATGCTCCCCAACCACCTGAGTCCAGTGCCTGTGCCTCCTGTCCCGGATGCAGCCTGCCCGCCCCCTTTCAGCATCTCTTTCGTTAAGACTCACTCAGAAGCCACCTCCTCTGTTTTGCCCTCCCTGCCTCCTCTCCTAGAAGGTTCTCCCCCAACCCTCGTGTCCTGGTGCAGGTCCTGTGCCTTTATTATGATATTGCCTCTGCCTTTTGAGGTCCTTGAGACTAAAGATGTGCTGTTATTTTGCTTTGCACCCCACCTCCTCACATAGCGCTCTGCATAGGGCATAAGGAAAGAGGCAGGGGAGGGGTGCGAGGGGAGGGAAGAGTTAAGAAGAAATGCCAGTCAAGTGCCTGTGTAATTTTTTTGTCCTGTGTAATTTTTTTTCTAAATATATTTTTATGGATATCACATCAATGATGAGAGAGAATCATTGATTGGCTACCTCCTGCACACCCCCTACTGGGGATGGAGCCGAAACTGGGGCATGTGTCCTGACGGGAAATCGAACTCTGACCTCCTGGTCTATAGGTCAATGCTCAACCACTGAACCATGCTGGTCGGGCTCCTGTAATTAAAAAAAAAAAAAGAAACAGATTTTTTTTAGAGAGAGGAAGGGAGAAGGAGAGAAACAATGATCGACTGTCTCTTGCATGCCCCACCACCCAATGGGGGATGGAGCCCGTAACCCTGGCATGTGCCAAGACTGGGAATCAAACCAGCAACCTTTCACCTTTCAGTGGTAAAGGGATGACGCCCAACCAACTGAGCCACACTGGCCAGGGCTGTCTGGTGTAATTTCATTGCTCCTCTGACTTTTTTGGAGAAAAATGGACTTACTTATGACTTCTTATTGCACAGCACATTAGATACATGAACAATGAATTTAAAAAGATGAGCGTGAACCTTGATGACATTGTCCTCAAAGAAGAAGGAAAAAGAAACCTTCTGGATTTCAGTGACTCGGGAGTGGAGCAAATCGATTATGACACTTACTTGGCTGAGGTATGTATGACCCATGTGTCCACAATTGGTCTTGGGGGGAGGAGGGGAATTAGAACACAAGTCTTTTTTAGTCTGTTTTGATTTACTTTTTTATTAAGATGATAGTCACATAATAGAAAAGCAGCTATTTTTAAGTGAACAATCGCTCGTGTTCAGGATAATCGCACTGGGACACAGGGCCCCACCTCTGTCCAGCACGAGAACACCTCCATCGCCCCAAAACAGAGCCCTGTGTCCCTTCAGCAGCTGCCCCTCGTCCCCCCTCCTGGCCCTTGGTCACCACCAACCTGTGCTCCATTTCTATGCACCTACCTGTCCTGGGTATTTGATATGAGTGGGGTCATGCAGGATGTGACCTTTGTGTTTAATGGCCCTCACTGACCCCTTCATGTAGCCCACCATTTTTGAGGTTCATCTGCATGACAGCACGTGCCAGTCAGTACATCTGTTCTCCATGTGGTCGCATAGTATGGTCGCATGGGTCTAAAGACGAATGCAGACGCTATGCATGAGTGTCTGCCCGATTTTATGGGCCATGTTCCTTCTGTTGCCTATTAGACGTTATTAAGATTTTAAAAAACCATAGTCATGACATGGTTCTTTTTAATCTCTTTTTTCAGACAGGTAAATCGTTAACAAAAGTGAATCTCTTAACATATGCAAGTGGTTTAAAAGAACACGCCAACAAGTTGGTAAGTCCTGAAGGCCCAATTAAATTCTGAAATCCTTGTCAATATCCAGTGCCAACACGGCTGTTAGGGGAACTATTGAAAGGGTTCCTCACACCACAAGGAACCCCTTCTTTTTTAAAAAGAATGTTTTAATTTATTTCAGAGAGGAAGGGAGAGGGAGGAAAGAGGGAAACATCAACAATGAGAGAGAATCATTGATCAGCTGCCTCCTGCATGTCCCACATTAGGGATCAAGCCCAAAACTTGGGCATGAGCCCTGACCGGGAATCAAACTGTGACTTCCTGGTTCATAGGTCAACTCTCAACCACTGAGCCACACTAGCCTGGCAGATAATCCCTTCTTGACAAGCACTTCTTCAAGTTTCCATCAGCAGCCACAGCTGCATGGCCCAAAAATCTGTGAGCGTGGGAAGGCTCCCATGGTGGCCTCGGGGTGCACACAGCTCTTCCCGAAGCCTGGGCTTGATGCTGGTGCCCATAATGGATTTATCACTGGTTCTGTTTCTCCTCAGCAACCCCTCCTCTGCCAAACCCATTTGCATATGTGTTCCATGCAGCGCAGGGGATGGTAACTAAGGACATGGGAGGAGATTTCCTGTGGCCCTCCATATCACTAATAAGGCATGGCTGAGGGGTCCAGCTGGCGTGGTTCAGTGGTTGAGTGTCGACCTATGAACCAGGAGGTCACAGTTCAATTCCTGGTCAGGGCACATGCCCATGTTGCAGGCTCAATCCCCAGTGTGGAGTGTGCAGGAGGCAGCCAATCAATGATTCTCTCTCATCGTTGATGTTTCTATCTTTTTCTCCCTCTCCCTTCTTCCCTGAAGTCAATAAAAATACATGAAAAAAAAAGAAGTGTCCCCATCCGGGCCTCCTTCATCAGCATCCCTTTCATTGGCTGCTCTGCTGGCTGGAGACAAAATGGTCCCTTTCAAGAAGCAGCGGAGCATGGGCCGGCGGCAAGGGGGTGGGGGGAGCACCTGGGGTCTGGAGGAAGACCCGGATGAAATCCTGACTCAGCCACTTCCTTACTGTGGGACCCTGAGCAAGACATTTCCCCATCTGTGCCCTCATTTCCTCACCCATAAGACGGGGCAGGAGGACCTTTACCCCTTCGTACAGTAAACCCTACTGCGGTGTGAGTTCAAGAACACGGGCTCAGTCAAGCCTTGGTTTTCTCACTGCAAAGCAGGGCCATGGGTACTATAAAGTGACTTCTAGCTCTGTTACGGGAGGTGGGAGAGTGGGAACACAGCCCAGGGCACTCAGGATGGCTAATGAATGTGGGTTAAAACTTATAGCTCGTGAGGCCCCTCCCGGCAGCTTCCAGGCCCACAGATACCATGGCACAAGGGCTGGGCATTCAAGTGCTCTGCCATCTGGAAAAATGGGGTTGATCTGTGTTTATTTCTTCTCTCTGTAGCCCCCCGGAGTCTTAAAAGAGTCCCTGACAAGGAACGTAATCAAGATCAAAGACATTCACAATATCAAGTTCCTGCCTTTGGAACTGCAACTGGTAACAGTCAGCCTCTGGCATCTCCCTGCAAACTGACCACGGCCCATTTCACTGGCGGGCTTTCCTGTGGCCCAAGGACACGTGCGCATGTCACAAGGGTCAAATTCGATTGGCCTCAGGCCGAGAAGCTGAGCTATTTGGAGAAGCATATTAGCTCACTGACCTCGACTTCAGAAGTTACTAGAACTAGTCCCTCTCTTTTTCTTCTAACTTGTTAATTCATTAGTGTATCCCAAAAATCCTCTTACTGAATTTTCTTAATGTTTGTGCTGTGCTCATCACAATTTTCTGCCATACTTGTTTATGCCCAGCACAAATTTGTTCGTGTGTGTGTGTGTGTGTGTGTGTGTGTATATATATATATATATATATATATATTTGACTTCAGAGAGGAAGGGAGAGGGAGAGGGAGAGGGAGAGGGAGAGGGAGAGGGAGAGGGAGAGATAGAAACATCAGTGATGAGGAGAATCATTGATTGGCTGCTTCCTACATGCCCCACACTGGGGACTGAACGCACAACCTAGGCATGTGCCCTGACTGGAATCAAACCACGACCTCCTTATTCATAGGTCAATGCTTAACCACTGAGCAACACTGGCTGGGCCAAATTTGTTCACATTAAAAGATGGGTTTTGCATGTCTCTTAAATGCCTTCCTTCAAGCAGACTCAGGGCTCCATGGTCTTTTCAGAGCTGGAGCAATCTATCTACAAATAGGCAAGTTATTCTGTACTCATGACCGATAGTGTAAACCAGAAGTTAACTAACTCTGGCCCTGAAAACCACAGCCTGTGGGCCAAAGCTGGCCTGTTGCCCTCTTTTACAAAAAGTTTTATTGGGACTCAGCTGTGCTCACTTATTCACAGATGATCTGTGGCTGCTCTTGGCTGCAAGAGCACAGAGTAGAGTGGTTGGGAGAGGGCATCACCCGCAAAGCCTCAACTCTTTACTATCTGGTCCGAAACTGATAATGTTTGCCAGTCCCTGTTCTAAACCATACACGTTAAACCACTCGTGTTGGGCAGCTTTACTTTAAGTAACAGACTTGTATGCTATATACTGCCCTTTGCAGCTCTAGAATATGCATCCTGGTTTTCCAGTTCCCCACATAGAGGTGTGTGCGGCACACGGTTACTGGAGACTGGTGTTTGGTTGTTTTTTTTTTTTGTTTTTTTCAGAATCACACCCATTTCAGAGTAAAGTTGGATTCGGGTGAGGGGGGTGCACAAGGTGTGTGATCTTGCTGCTTCGTGTCATAAGCTGGAAACTGTTGCCTCTGTTTATTTACTAGAAAGAACTACACCATCAAATTCAGGAGCTTCAACAAAGAGGCAGTGGATTGAAGGCAAGGATGTGTTTTCTTTTTCAGTCATGGGTCTTATTATAAAGCGCATACAGACTTTCAGAGATGTTGCTTTTTCAGGTACTTTACATGTTTAAAAAGTCTCAATGATTCACTTATTTTAAATGCCAAACTGGGTTTTTCTACCATGATTTTTTGGTAAATACTTCTATCAGTACAAACCTCATTTTGGCACAAGGTTACGCCCATGGGAAAGCTGCACTTGGATGTGTAGGATGCAGACTTAGAAGATGTACCAGTCACTTTCACCAAGAGAATGCTGCCTAACAAACAGCCTTCAAGTCTCAGTGCCTTCTGACCACAGACTTTCACTGTTGGGTGGACTGTAGGCTTCTCCATACATTGCCCTCCCTAGAGACCAGCCTGGAGGAGCAGTTTCTGTCTGGGTTGCCTCATGTCCTCTGAGTGCAGAACAGGAATTTAGAGGATGAATGGGAACACAGGTTGCCCTTTAAGCCATTTCTTAGAGCCAGCACATGGCCACTTCCTCTACGTCCATTGGCCAAAGCATGCCCCACGAACATGCCTGTCATCACCAGGCAGCCGTGACCAACTAATACAGTTCACCACAGGGGCTCTCTGAGTTGGAAACATTTCCACAATGGAAACTGAGCTCCGGGGCTGCGTTGCATTCAGCTGCAGCCACCATGGCAATGGGCAGCTCAGGAATATTTCTCATTTAATGCAATGGGCTGCCCTGAAGGTTTTGAAGGTTAGCCCCACCACAGAAAACTTCATGTCCTTCCCCGGGCTTTCCTCGGAGCTCCGCATGTTTACCTTCATCATAGGGATTCTTGCCATATTTGACTGGGTCTCACCTGCCCACCCCCCTGCTCCAGGAAACTGTGGGCTCCTTAGGTGGCCCTTGGTCTTCTCTCTGGGCAGCATTGAGCCTGCCTCTTTGTTGACGTACCAAGGTCTGACTTAGTTCCTCTGAAGACTATTAGGTTTACTCGGCTCTGGACCGTCCCTGTACCTTCAGTCACGGTTACCATTTCATAAGTGCGTGTCCCATGCCAAGGGAATCTGAGACAGACCGGTGGCCTTATATAGATCCTGTGCCACCCCAACACACTTCAGAATTAAGGGTGACAACAGGCAGCTATGCACTGACCTTCAAGAGGGGCAGGTGGGGGCAGAAAGCCACTCTTGACTCACTGTCTAGGCCAGCCGTGGGCAAACTATGGCCCGCGGGCTGGATCCGGCCCGTTTGAAATGAATAAAACTATTGAAAAAAAAGACCGTACCCTTTTATGTAATGATGTTTACGTTGAATTTATATTAGTTCACACAAACACTCCATCCATGCTTTTGTTCCGGCCCTCCGGTCCAGTTTAAGAACCCATTGTGGCCCTCGAGTCAAAAAGTTTGCCCACCCCTGGTCTAGGCTACGTGCCCTGAGGTCTCTGGGCACCTCTAATTTGCACCCAGCTGCCCTGTGGGTAGGCAGTGGCCTTGTCCTTATTTGTATGACCGTGCAAAGCATGTGGACTTTGGAGTGAAAGTTCAAATTCCAGGTCTTAGGCTTCCCGGCTTGTTGACTGGGCAGAGTCAGCCCCCTCGCCTATGAAGGGGGATAACAGTACCTTCCTTTCGTCCTTGTGAGTATTCAGTGATGTGATTCAGATAAAGGACCTAGCCCAGTATCTGGCTCAAAGGAAATGCTTGCTACATATCCATGTCCTTCCCCCTGAACCTCGGAGCGTTGAGCTGGTTCTATGGTCCCCTTGCCTTACAAGCTGTGGTGGTGTGGGATTGAATTAACAGCACTCACATCAATACTCAAACTGTCCGATGAAACCCTTTTCTCACTCGAAACCATGTTGATTGTTGCTGTGTTTTCCAGGTGCAAGTGACCAATATTCTTGATGCTTTGGATTCTTCTCAGAAATTCATCACAAACGATCTTCCATCTATTATTATTGAAGTAAGACTTTTTTAAAAATAGTTTTTCTTTCTTTTCCTTTTTTTTCTTTTTTTGTTAATCCTCACCCAAGGATATTTTTCCATTGATTTTTTTAGAGAGAGTAGAAGGGATGGGGAGACACACAGAGAGAGAAACATTGATGTGAGAGAGAGACATCGATTGGTTGCCTCCTGCAAACACACCAATCAGGACTAGGGATCGAGCCTGTAACCCAGGTTCATGCCCTTGACTGGCTGAGGACTGACACTCTCATCACTGAGCCAAACTGGCTGGGGCCAAAAAAGACATAAAAAAAAAATCAGTATGCCAATAAGTAGATATGTGACCATAACTACCTGACTCAGTAGAGTATCATCCTAACAGTTTTCCTACTCTTTGATTTCTTTCCAGGAAAGTAAGGAGTATGCAGATATAATCGTTTCATATTTTGAATATTATCTGAACTGGGCCAAGAGCGCTGTAAGTAGCTTCTCTTTTATGACCATACGGAAGTCATGTGTTAGAACAGTCATTTTCTAGGTTAAAATCAGAAGGAAATAAAAATCAAATTCCTGCCCTAACCGGTTTGGCTCAGTGGATAGAGCGTCAGCCTGTGGACTCAAGGGTCCCAGATTTGATTCCGGTCAAGGGCATGTACCTTGGCTGTGGGCACATCCCCAGTAGGGGGTGTGCGGGAGGCAGCGGATCGATGTTTCTCTCTCATCGATGTTTCTAACTCTCTATCCCTCTCTCTTCTCCTCTGTAAAAAATCAATAAAATATATTTTTAAAAAAATCAAATTCCTAAGAATTTGGTGGGAGATAAAGAAAAAGACCTTGAATGCGGGGACCACAACTGGAGGCTCCGTGAGACACAGTACAAGTGCCATCCACACTGGGTAGCTCCTTGGGCCTCCCACCAGGTTGGAGAATATGCCCCTCCTTGTCTCCCCCGGCAGCTTCCTGGGCTCACCTTCCTCCCAGGGATCCTTGCCACACTTGACTGTGTCTCCCCGAGTGAACCATGAGCTCCCTAAGATCGAGTCCATTTGGAGCTTGGCTTGTATACACCATGGGCAGCACTAAGCCTAGGACATGGCTGGTCATCAGCTAGGTGTGGTGTAAACAACAGAGGTTTATCATATCACGGTTCTGGAGACCAGAACTCCAAGATCAAGGTGTTGGTAGGGTTAGTTCCTGCTGGGATCCAACCCCAGCGGGTCCAGGGGTCCCCAAAGGTGAGGACGGAGTCGGCGAAGAAGGAATGACACGGAGACAGCGTTCAGTTGATCAGCAGCCTAGCCAGGATCTCCAGCCAAGTTCTGGTCTGGATCTCCAGAGAGGTTCTGGTTAGGATCTCCAGCCAGGTTCTGTGTCCATGTTCTCTTGCTAGGTTCTCCAGCCAGGTTCTCCAGCCAGGTTCTGTAGCCATGTTCCCTCGCTAGGTTCTCCAGCCAGGTTCTGTCCAGGTTCTCCAGCCAGGTTCAGTCACCAGGTTCTAGTCAGGTTCTCTTGCCAATTTCTGTAGTCAGGTTCAGTCCAGGACCTTTTGCCATGTTCTCTCCAGCGAAGTTCTTCTGTCTCTAGATTCCGTGTAGGTTCTGTCTTCTTTCTGTCTCCTAAGTTCTGTCTCTTGTTGTCTTGTTACAACTGTATTTATACCAGTTGATTCAATCCTATCAATCTCTATTACAAAGGTTAGGGCGTTTCTTATCTCCATTCCAGGGAGTAAAGATTATGTAGCTTAAGCATGATTGTTTGTAGTTAAAGTGATTAACTACCCGCCTGGCACTTAGTTAAGGAGTTTCATCCCCTCCCTAACTTCAGGGAAAAATCCCTACCTGGGGAAACAACCTTTCTCAGAGAGGAGACCTTGGTTAAAACACATAGTGCCAAGAAGGTGAGCAAACATTTTAAGAACAGTATGCCACATATGCCAGGTCCTTTGAAACAGCAAGGATGGACCGGCTCCCGGCAAGTTCCTTCTGATGCCCCTCTTCTTGGATTGTAGTTAGCAGTCTTCTTTTTGTGTCTTTATTTGGTCTTTCCTCTGTGAGTGTCTGTCCAAATTTCCTCTTCTTTTGTAAGGGCACCCATCATGTTGGATTAAGGTCCACCCTAATGATCTCATTTCAACTGACTTGTCTCTTCAAAGACAGTATCTCCAAATATAGTTTTGAGGTACTGGGGTTAGGACTTCAACATGTGAACTTTGGGGGAATGCAATTCACTCCATAATCGTTATATCTCCATGAATATATCAGAAAAGTTGAAGAGCAAAGTTTCCAGGGGTTTTAAGGTAGCACATTGCTCCCAGCACCCAACTTTTGTGGAATATGGTGTCTTGAAAAATGCCTTTTGTCATCTTGAGCTCTGGGCTGGCTTCCCTCGAGGATTATTTCATTGGGGGAAGGTGATGCTTATAGCTGACTAACTTGGGTGGGTGCTGCCAGCCAAATGGACTTGAAGAAGTTTAGTAACTCAGGAAAATTTGGGCTACCCCTGAGAAGCCCTGGGCTTCTCAAATCCTATCCCTGGCCCTTCACCATATGAGCCAAAACTGCCTGGCCATCTTCTTCTGTTCTGCCCCACCCCACATTCCAGCCACACTCCACTGCTTGATTCCCTGAAACTTCCACATTTCTTTTTGTAAAATATTTTTTTTATTGATTTCAGAGAGGAAGGGAGAGGGAGAGATAGAAACATCAATGATGAGGGGAGAATCATTGATCAGCTGCCTTCTGCATGCGTTCCCCCCACCCCCCCCACTGGAGATTGAGCCTTGACTGGGAATTGAACCATGACATATCATTCATAGGTTGATTGATACTCAACAACTAAGCCATGATGGCCAGGCAAATGTTCACATTTCTCCATGCAATTCCTTCTGCATATTATATCCCCCTTGCCAATCCCTGCCTCTGGTACCCACTCTCCTGCAGTTGGTGGGCCATGCACCTGGTCCTCCTTTAAGAGCCAGCTTCTTGATGTGTGTGCTCACACCTCCTCCCATGCCCCAGGTGTGAGGACCTCAGGATCTTCTCAGTGCCAGCATCCAAGTGAGTGGTGGTGGAGGAAATGCATTATCGTTATCACCACCATCACCACTGCACATCTCCTCCACTAGACCAAGAGACCACATTTGGGTCACATTCATACCTGGAATACAAAGCAAACACTCTGGAACCAAAGCGAGTCTAGACAGGAATGGCTGTGTTATACACGAGCCACACTGGGAATATTAAGTGGCCATTTGTACAAAATGATCAGAGCCACACCACGAGACTTGGAGAGAAAAGCAAGATGCAGAAAAACATACAGAAAATGAGCCATTACCCCACTTTCTGTAAACTAACAGAAGCCTATACAGAGTGTGTGTAATGTTGTTTGAACTTGGAGAGACAGGGTTATTAACATGGGTTGCCTTGTAAGGTCTATAGGTGAGCCAACCAAAGATGGAAGAGAAATAAGACACTCTCCATTGTCTATATTCCAATGTTTTTTGGGTGGAATGAATGAATGTAGCTCTTTTAAGTCAATGGGATTAGAGCATCTGTCTGGGATTCACTGAACTTATTTACTTTCACCTCATGAATAAGTACATTGTTTTCTGTCTTCTAGAACAAGGTCAGCAGGTACTGCTGTTTTTGTAAATGAAACTTTATTGGCACTCAGCCACACCCATGTCTGGATATTGTCTGTGGTTGCCTTTGCCATGGCAGAGTCAGGCAATCTCACCTGCAAAGTCTAAACTATTTACTCTCTGGCCCTTTATAGGAAAAGTTTGCTGGCCCCGGTTCTAAAATGTGCACTTATTAGTTAACCAGCTTTCCATTTTCTTCCCACATCCTTTGTCAGATTCCAAAGGGGTCAGGTAAGAATTCAGACTGAGACACTTTGCTGGACAGGTGTACATTTTTTTTTAACAGGAGGAAAATCAGAGTTTAGTACATGCGCATGGGGAATTCACATAGACATGATACAGCCATGAAAAGTCCAACATTGGGTATGCCGGGCATTTTGGACAAAGGAGAAAAGGGAGAGAATGGGGTATTAGATTTCAGAAGTGGCGATTCGCAGGTAGTTGAGGAAGATCGGAACCCGCGTGGCAGGACAATTCTTGCTGGCCGACTCAGAAACAACGGGCACAGGGGCTACCAAGCTGGCAGGCACCTGCCTGAACCCTCCTGTTGACCATGCTTCATTAGGCTAAGGCAGCATCCTAAGACCTCCTTCCAGAAGCAGGCTTCTCGGTCTGACTCTCTTGGGCGGGAGAGGGGGTGGGGAGGGTCAAAGGTTCTTTCTTAGTCTTTTGTTTCTTAATAAACAGCTTAAAATCAATATCCAAAAAAGCAGTTTCAGGATGGCAGACTTTTGCTTCCTTCCATCACCATGCAAGTCCCCGAGCAAAGGCCCAGGGGTGTGAGCCAGAGGCCCAGGTTAATCAAAGGCAGCTTACACGCGCGAGCTGTTCATTTTCTGCTGGTGGCTCACTGGTCCCTGCGGGAAGGAAGGCCTGCAGTCCTATTCCCTTTTCTTTTCTTTTTTGTTTTTTGGGTTTTTTTTTTGTTTGTTTTAATGCTTAAAGTATTACAAAGAGTATTACATATGTCTCCTCCCCCCGCCCCCCTTGACATTCCCCTGGCCTCCCCTACCCCCAGTGTCTTATGTCCATTGGTTATGCTTATATGCATGCATCAGTTTATAATGGTCTTTATTATCCATAAATGAGTGAGATCACGTGGTATTTTTCCTTCATTGACTGGCTTATTTCACTTAGCATAATGCTCTCCAGTTCCATCCATGCTGTTGCAAATGGTAAGAATTCCTTCTTTTTTATAGCAGCATAGTATTCCATTGTGTAGATGTACCACAGTTTTCTAATCCATTCATCTGTTGATGGGCACTTAGGCTGTTTCCAGATCTTCGCTATGGTAAATTGTGCTGCTATGAACATATGGGTGCATATATCCTTTATGATTGGTGATTCTGGTTTCTTGGGATATATTCCTAGAAGTGGAATCACTGGGTCAAATGGGAGTTCCATTTTTAACTTCTTTTTTTTTTTAATTTTTTTTTTAATATATTTTATTGATTTTTTACAGAGAAGAAGGGAGAGAGATAGAGAGTTAGAAACATCGATGAGAGAGAAACATCGATCAGCTGCCTCCTGCACATCTCCCACTGGGGATATGCCCGCAACCCAGGTACATGCCCTTGACCGGAATCGAACCTGGGACCCTTCAGTCCGCAGGCTGACGCTCTATCCACCGAGCCAAACCGGTTTCGGCCATTTTTAACTTCTTGAGGAAACTCCATACTGTCTTCCATAGTGGCTGCACCAGTCTGCATTCCCACCAGCAGTGCGCGAGGGTTCCCTTTTCTCCGCATCCTCTCCCAGGTGTACTTTTTTATTCTCTCAGGGGTCCAGTAGGGTGGGTCCTGTTGTTACAAATGACAGGTGAGCAAACTGGAAACTGAGGCTCAGAGAGACTCAGGGCCTTGCTTTCAAACACATACTTTTATACGTCTTTGAACTCACCCATAGAAACCAGCTCTCAGCTCCGGCTCTCAGCTCCGAATCTTAGCGGACAGAGATCGTTCTTGTGAAAACAGGCTGGAGGAGCACTGCATGCCTGGCTCTCATGCATTTGTAGCTCTGGCTCAGAGTCTGCCTGTGTTTCTTTCCCTCTCAGGTTATGGAGGAAATCGCAGCCTGCAAACCTGTGGCCACTGCTTTCGATTCTGCTTTTGACGTCTTTCTGTGCAACTACATCACCAGACCCATGGTGAGAATTTCATCTTTCAAAATAAGGACAGGCGCCAACCTCATTATCTTTGATTCTCCTCCCCCCAGGATTGTGCTACACACTGTAACATAAAATAGTTTTCTGCTCAGGTGTGTTACATTTAGACCTAACATCTAAAATAGAAATGAATATGTTCGTGTCCCTAATTCACTAGAAAAGTCAAAGACTGAGCTGTGATTCTTCGTTCCTTACTAGAACTGTGTTCACAGAAGGTAGGAGACCCTTGTGAAGAAAACTATTTGTCCAGAATAGTTGGAAAGGGATAGTCATTGGTGGCTTTGGGTGGTTGTCGTTTAACCCAAGCTGCCTTTGCCTCACGGTGGACTGGGGAGGACTGCTCTGGAGTTGCCTACAGGACTAGCCTAAGGCACAGCATGAATACTTGAACCTGGGACCTGGCGGGTTGTAGGTTCACAAAGCAGGACACATGTGAGACCCTGTCTGGGCACACACAGCATCATCTGATGGTGCAGCTGCTTCGGTTCTGATTGCTGAGCAAGTTTAAACAACGTTGGCTGTCAAAGTCAGGGGTGTGGCTGTGGCAGACTGAGGCTGACACCCTCCAGAAGGAAGAACCAGCGCTCAGCCCCAGCCGATGCTGCCATGCGGGAGGAAGGGCTCGGTGTTATGAGACATGACTTCAGACTTTTCAAGAAAATACATAAATCCAGATTTCTCTATGAAATCTGACTTGGGGATATTGGCAACTATTTAAAAAAATACTTTAACATTGCTTTATAGACAAAACAGGATTGAATCCAGCTTACCAGCTACCTGAAAGATTGGCTCAATTAAACATGGGCCATTTGTTGCCCTGATGGAGTAGTCAGTTGGTTACTAGCAGAGCACCATCCTGATACACCAAGGTTGTGGGTTCAGTCCTCGGACAGGGCACATGCAAGAACCAACCAATATGTAGGTGGATAGTCCTAGCCGGTTTGGCTCAGTGGACAGAGCATCGGCCTGCAAACCAAAGGGGATGTACCAGTCAAAGGCATGTACCTGGACCAGATTGGGGGGGGGGGTTTACAGGAGGCACCTAATTGATGTGTTTCTCTCATATCAATATTTCTCTCTGTCTTTCCATCTCTCTTCCACTCTCTCTAAAAATCAATGGAAAAATACCTTTGGGTAAAGATTTTAAAAAATGAAAAAATGTAGGTTGATAGGTGGAACAACAAATCAATGTTTCTCTCTTCCCCCCCTCCCTTCCTCTTTCTCTCTAGAGTCATAAAAGTTAAAAAAAATAAACATGGACTGTTTGTTGAGAACCTAGTACACACTAAGCATTGCTACGTCTTCTTCACACAGTAATGTCATAGGGTGAGGACGCTGCTGTCCACGGTTCAGAGGCGGGACAAAGCCCAGAGAGGTTCTAGTCACCGTAACATCAGAACAACTCACCAAGGGGACTGGAGCCCCTGCCTGTGGCTGTCCATGCTGCACCCTTGGCAGCACAGGGGGCTGGCTCACAGCTATTTTGCATGTCCTAGAAGCCAACCTGGCTCCCTCACTTACCCTCTCTGTTACTTTTTCTTCAAGGTTTTTAAAAAGAGTTAATGAATTATAATAATCTGTAGCGTGTTACCCAGTGGCTGGCTCCTATCAAGTTCACCAGTGGTTTCAATGAATGAAATTAGAAGTCATTTCTAAAAACTGCAAAATAGAGTTCTTTTCCCCAAGTAACTGTTGTGTCCCATTTCCCATCTTCATGCATGTAATCCTCCCGGTTTTCTCCTTTTCCCTAGAATTTGTTTTGGTTTGGCATAGGAAAAGCTACCATACTGCTACTTCCGGCTATAATTATTGCTGTGAAGCTAGCCAAGTACTATCGGAGGATGGACTCGGAGGATGTCTACGAAGAGTAAGTAGGAGCAGGCGACTTGCAGAGGCTGGGGGTCACTTCCTCTGCTGCTGCCCACACAGAGATTGCTAAAGACGAGCTCTGATGAGATGAAACTTGTTTCTTTTTCTTTTCTTTTCTTTTTTTTAAATTACTGGGTCATCTCTGTTCAGATAATTTCTTTGTACCAACTTTCTCGGGCTTGATTTAACTATTTTTTCCCTGCTTGCTTACTCTCCTCGGCTTCCTTAACCAGCCTTCTTATTTCTTGTTTGCAGTTCTGTCTCGGGGACTTGGCACTTGACTTTGTAGCTGTTTTCACTAGTTTGCATTTCGACCCTATGGTCTGCCCTTCGCTCTGAGTTCTGCGACCTTGTACACTTCATTTTCACATCACGCCTCTCCTTCTCAACCTGTATTTCTCCTGAACTGGTTCTGTCAACATCATATTAGACTAAAAACATGGGGCAGGGGGTACAGCTGTTGAGCTATGATAGTAATTTAAAAGAAATAATTGTATTTTTTTGTGTGTTTTATAGTGATGAAAATATAGCCATGAAAAAGTAAGCCTTTTCTTTTTTTAAACCATGTTCTTAGGATGGGACGGGGGGGGGGGTGTCTTTATTATTATGCAATGGACTTTTTAAGCTAAATTAATAATGTCTTAAAATTACATAACAACAATAGATATGTCCAGATAAAAATAAATGCCGATGGCTCTTAAAAATGAGGACTGGCATATGGGTGCTGAAGAAATACTTGCTGAATTAAAGAAAATTGTATGTTAAATGCAAATATATAAAACGGTTGTTTTAATATTTGGTTCTTAAAGGGAGCACATTTGCCTTTGTAGAGTTAACAAGTGGTCACATGACCATTTATATGTTCTCTCTGTAATCCATGACGTCACTACTTCGTCTTAGAGATAATGCGGTGTTTGGGGGATGTTTGTTTGTGTTGCAGAATGTACAGGTCAGCCTCTAAACCTCTATGAGCAAAGCTGGTGAACAGATCCAACTGCACGGTTCTTGGTCTGCAGCGTCTCCAAGTATTGGAAGAGAACCCGCCCTTTAGGAGTTTACAGAATCGGTGGTAGCATCCGAAACATGCCCTCGTGGGCCCAGGGCGCAAAGTGTGTCCCTGCTTTCCACCTTTCGAAGTGGGGCTTTCGCCATCTGAGTCTTCCCTAAGAGTTTAAACGTGTAACACATTCATTCATTTTCAGTTTAGCCTTTGGAACCAGACATGAATTTTGTCACATTTCATTGCACAGAAAGTTAGACTTGTAGTTGGAAGAAGTTCACAAATAGCAGATATGAGTGTGAACAATAAAAGAATGGTTTCCAAAATATGACTCCAATCTTCTTATTGAAAAAAAAAAACCTTCTTATTTCAATATCTTCTTCTTGAAAAAATAGTTACCATTTAAGGCACTGTATTATGTTTTTAGGGTGGCTATAACGAAGTGGATAAACTGAGTGGCTTAAAGCAACAGGAATGCATTGTCTCTTGGTTATGGAGATCTGAAGTCTGAAATCAACATGCGATCAGAGTTGGTTTCCCCTAGAGGGCCCGAGGGAATCCATGCCAGTCTCTGAGAGTCTGATGATTGCAGGCAGTCCATGGCATTCCTTGGCTTGTGGACTTAGCACTCTGATTTCTGCCTCTCCCTTCACATTTGTTTCTTATGAAGGCCCTTTGCCTTTCACCTGCCCCCTCATCTAATCCTCACCACATCTCTATGAGGTCAGCAGTTGTATTCCTATTGATAAACTAAGTGCCTGAAACTGACAGAGGCGAGTGACCCAACATCACACAGCCCTTAAGTGTCCAGGTAGGAAGAGGATCCAAATCCCTCATCCCACGGCTCCTAGTTCCTAGTACATGGACAGCAGAGGCCAGGGTGGGTTTGGCACAGACCATTTCCTAACATTTCAATCTAAAATCCCCAGATAGGTAGCCAGTGTTTTCTGATGATGAAATGCAATGTGAATCAGCACTGTTCAAAGTGTGGCCTGAGGGCGCAAAGCAACAGGAGCATGTGGGGAGCTCTAGAAATCCTAATTCTCGGATTACAACCCGGACACACTGAGGGTGAGGCCCAGGAATGTGTATTTCTTAAAATATATTTTTATTGATTGCAGAGAGGAAGAGAGAGGGAGAGAGAGAAACATCAATGATGAGACTCATTGATTGGCTGCCTCCTGCAACCCCCACACTGGGTATCCAGCCATAACCTGGGCATGTGCCCTGACCGGATAGAACCATGTCCCGAATAGAACCATGACCTCCTGGTTCATGGTCAATGCTCAACCACTGAGCCACGCTGGCTGGGCAGGAATGTGTATTTTAATAAGCTTTTTAGATGAGTCCAAAACACATTATACTTGGCCAAGCTGTATTGCAAATCACCACAAAGGACCGATCTTGGTCTATAGCCCAGGAAATGCGACTATGCCCCATCACAAACAATGGATTGCTGCAAAGCAGCCTGTATCTATTTAACCTCTGCAGGAGGGAAGGCAGAAGGCAGAGCCAGTCCTGAGAGTATCTCCAGGGCTAACCACCAGCCCCAAAGCTGACCATCAGTTTGAAACGTCCGTCTCCACTCCTCTTCTCCCATGTAGGGGCTCCTACAGGCCCTCCTGCCTTTCCTGAACTGCTGCCAGCACCCCCCTAGGTCTGATCAGTGATTTTCACCACATATCTATTCTAAATGAGCATTTATTTCATTGCTGTCTCCCAGCTAGATCGCTAACACTTGTGCACAAAGCTCCTGTCTTGATTTCCTTTGGTTCCCCGCCATGTGTTAGAGGAAAAATGGACCTCAGTTCAATATGGCTCTCCCTTGAGAAGCAACGTGAGCTCCCTTAGCCTCATCACCTCTTGTAAATGGGGCGAGGATTGCCCTCACCTCATTAGATGGGTGTGATGATCAGCATGATGCCTGACACTGATAGACTCAAAGTGGAGCCCATGTCACTCACCCATGGTAGGCTTTCAATAAGTAGCAGATCAAGTTTCCTTGTGAGGCAGTGAACTCCTTGTCAGTAGGGCTTCAAGCAAAGGCTTGTCAGCCTACATGTGTGATGTCCAGAAGGGGAGTCTCCATTTGGTTCCAAAAGAAAAGGAAAGGGAATAGGTAGAGTAGGAGCATCTCTGTCTGCCACTTGGACAGGAATGGCGTGTCTGAGGTAACTATTTTTGGAACTCTGGTATCTAGTAAAGGCTTGCAAATTCCAGGGGAAGGCTTGCATGGTAAATGATTAACTTTGCTCAATTTCAACCCTTAGCTCTGCAGCTCCTACCCATCCCTGACCCTAGTCCATGTGTTCCCAGAGTAGCTTGCGCACAGACTTTGAGTGCCAGGATGGGTGGTGAGGACCCTGTCGCTCACCTATGAGAGATGCGTGTTTGAATCACTGATTGCTGCTTCCCATCACAGAGGTGCACACACTGGAGTGGGCAGCCGCTGTCACAGCACCTCTGAGACTCAGCTGCTATAATGCTCACACATCTGGCTATGTAGATAGTCCACAACACTGCCCAAACGGTCTATCCAGCGATCAGACCAGCAACACGATCTATCCCAGTCATGCTTTCAAAGTCCTCTCTACCTCTTGCTGATGTCATCAGCTGAGAATGAGAGGAAACATGAAATGGCTGTTGAATGGCATGTTCATTAGCCCTCTGCCAGGAACGGTGTGATGTCATATGGCTGTAATTGATCCTGACAGCCAGAAATATGGCAGAGCTCAGTCTCAAGTGCTACTTTGGTGTGGCCAAAATCTGTCACACCTGCTACCCAGGCAAATTTGTTACAAACTGTGGTCAGTTTATACACAGGGCTCAATAACACCTAGATGAGGCACATATTATCTCCTGTCCCCAAATAGTCCAACTCAGTCTGGGCTTCCCTTTGGTCATGTGACTTTTCCTTTACTGTCTCAGGAATCAATATTTGAGCCGCAGTCCTTAGTACCCCCAAGAATTGACTTGGGTGGCTGACCCCAGGTCTGCTCAGGACTCAACACCCCTGTTTTTATATGAGTCAGAATCTGCTCCTAAGCTGCTGTCCCCTGCTCTCCCTTGGAGCCTATTAGCAGATATCATCAGTGTAGTCACCACCTGGAAAGAAGGCTCGTGCCACTACTTTTGCCATCCACTGGTGGCAAATGGGAGAATTCAGGACAGTGTTTGCAGGTCCAGGTGATCTTCCAGGCAAACTGATCTTTGATATTTTGTGCCAAAGAGATTGAGAAAAAAGTATTAGCCATGCCCAAAACAGAAAACTACCAAAATGTGTAAACAATTTAGCTACAGTCACAAAGTCTAGCAAGATTGGGATTATAGAGGCAACAACTGAATTTTGTTGGTGATATTCCACCGTGGAAACAACCATTTGGCTTTAGGTGAAGCAGAAATAACTTTCCAGCCCTAGCCGGTTTGGCTCAGTGTATAAACTATAGAGCATCAGCCTGCGGACTCAAGGATCCCAGGTTCGATTCTGGTCAAGGGCACATGCCCAGGTTGCAGGCTCGGTCCCCAGTGGAGGGTGTGCAGGAGGCAGCCAATCAATGATCCCCTTTCCTCATTGATGTTTTTTATCTCTCTCTTCCCTCCCTTCCTCTCTGAAATCAAATATATATATATATATATATATATATATATATATATGAAATAACTTTCCAGTGTGTTCAACCCCTAAGTTGGGACTTTATTGTTATAGCAACTGGCATCACCCAGCTAATACATTCAACTACTTTAGAGGCTATAGGACCTAGTCAATGACACATACCCTGTCTGAGCTCATGTAGGCACTCAGTCAATATTTGTCAAATTAATTGAATTTATACTTTTAAACTGATTGCATTGAACTATACCATCATCCCTAATACATATCCTCCTCTCACATTCAATGACCTAAAGATTATTTGAATGTTGGGCCAATTTGGGCACTGGGCCAATTACTGACCTTTTCAACAACCATCCCACGCCCTGCAGGAAGGATTTAAGAAATGCCTGAGAGATGCACCTAGCTCAATTAGATGACCCCACCTTGAGCACCGTAGCCTTTCCTCTCACATAGTCAGTACCTGTGTATTGTCATGGTTGACATCCTTGTCTTTCCCCCTGTTGTCTGCCTTCTCTTTGAGGGCAAGGATCATGTCTCCTTGGCTGCATTCCAGTCCATTACAGAAAGACCCTGGGACATGCTCATTGCTTCATGAGTGCTCTTTAAATGAATAGAAGAATGAATGAATGACAGCAGAATGAAAGATTGCATGCAGAATAAATGAGTCTGGTTAGAGGCCACCCCAGTTCCTCTGGTAGTCTTCTCCTGCCTCCCTCACGTCCCCTAAACAGCCCACAACATGTGCTAGTCTTTTCCTCTCTGGGCCTGGTGCCATTCTCCCTGGATTTCCTCCCAGGCCTTTGTAGAGCTTGTTTCTGGTGCCTTTCATGTACTCATCTTCACCTCTTCATATGACAGAAGTAGCAAGTCACAAGCTGACGTGAGTGGTGACTTGCAACATTGACAGAGAAAAAGAATCACTTTTCCAACTTTCTAGGGTGGCAACCAGCACTCTTGATAAAGAACATGTTAGAGACTGGAAATTCCAAAAAGACACTCTTCAGTGTTTTCTTCTGCCCCAAATATGGAGATGGTGAGCATGCACATGTGTGATGTATGTAAGTGCATGTTTGTGTGTGTGTGTACAGAGGGGCACAGCCATCTGTGTGCTTCAGAATTTTATCCAAAAGGAGCAGATATCTTTAAATCATGTCTAACCTGTTTCACAATGATTTCCTTTTTAAAAGAGATATGAAAAACCTGGAGATGATCAATGAACTTACCTTGTATGATTCCAACCATATGGCATTCTGGAAGAGGCACAACTATGGAGACAGGAAAAAGATCAGTGATTACCAGGGGTTAGAAAGAGGGGACATGCACAGATGATTTTTAGGACAGTGAAAATACTCTCGATGACACTATGATGGTGAGTATATGTCATTGTACATTTGTGACTATCCACAGATTGAACAACACCAAGAGTGCACTCTTGGAAGAAGCATGGACTTTGTGTAATTGTGGTATGTCAGGAAGGCTCATCCCCTGCTACAACTGTACCACTCTGGTGGACAATGGAGACAGGGTGGAAAGCAGTGTCAATGAGCAACAGGGGATGGGGGTGGGGTGTACTTTCTTTACTTTCTGCTCAATTGTGCTGGAAACCAAAAATCATTCTTAAATATAAAGTTTAGAAATGATTTTTAAAATAACATTAGATAAAAAGTAAGGAAGTCTAAACAAAATATGGACTAGAGTAATAATTATCAACAGAGAGGTTATCAACAGGGAATCCTGGGTGAGATGTGGGGCAGCGTAACTACTAGTATCTTGAAAATATTTTGTAAAACCAATAATATATATATATATAGTTAATGAGAGGATGAGAAAGGAGAGAGAGGGAGGGAGAGAGAAGATTTATCCAAGAATGATCCTTTTTTAAAATATTTTTTATTGATTTTTTTACAGAGAGGAAGGAAGAGGGATAGAGAGTTAGAAACATCAATGAGAGAGAAACATCGATCAGCTGCCTCCTGCACACTCCCTACTGGGGATGTGCCCACAACCAAGGTACATGGCCTTGACCGGAATCGAACCTGGGATCCTTGAGTCCGCAGGCTGATGCTCTATCCACTGAGCCAAACTGGTTAGGGCCTTACTTTTTTTAAAAATACAAATATTAGAAGGCCTTAATTTAATTCTTCTTGAATTGTGTGTCAGGCATGTTCTTGGGTGACCTAAGCCTCAGCTCCACATCTGTACCACAAGGATCCAGGCTGGACTTTCCTTCACAGATTCTTGTGAACAAAGTGAGGCGCCTTTATGTAATCCATTGTCCATGAGCCAGTGATGCCCTGGATCCTGGGAGTATACGGAAGTTGTAGAAACCTGCTGTGAACAGTCATTCTGGGGCTCCAAACCCTTTCCAGTTTCCCCAGTTCCCTGTAGTAAAAGTATAGAATTTTCTCAGTGTACCTAGATGTGAAATAGTACGGGGAAAACACATTACAATGCCAGTGCGTTGTAAGCACTTACTCGGGTGACCGTCTATTTCTCTCCATGAACATCCATAAAAACGTGGAGGCATGGGCAAGATCAGGGACCAATGACACTGATAGAAAGAATGTTGTCTGTATATGAAGTCACTATTTGAGCTGGATCTTGAAGGATGAGCCATGTGAGCCTAACAAAGTAAGACTGGAAGAGCATTCCAAGTACGGGGAACAGAGAAGCAAAGGCAGGAAGTGGGCAAGTGAACTGAGTATTCAGAAAGTGGTGGATGAGTATCCTAGTGTGGCCAGATTGTTGTTGTTTTTTGTTTGTTTGGTTTGTTTGTTTGTTTGTTTTGTGTGTGTGTGTAAATGAGTTTGGAATGACAGGTTGAGTCAACAGGGAAAGATCTACATGGCTTGGCCTAATACTGTACTCCCCTTGCTTGAAATAGAAAGATCAAGGCAGAAGTTGGGATGGGATCACAGGAAGGCTGAAGGTCCACAGAAAGCCAGAGGGGGAAGTCCCATGTTCCTTGTCAAAGCTTAGAGAAGCATTCTCAGAAAAGATCCTGGAGTCCACGTGTTTCCTTTAAATACGCTTTGTCTTCTTCCAGAAAAAAAAAAAAAAAAAAAAAGCTGGCTGCGTCCTGAGGATCAAGATGAATTCCTCATTATTTCAGAGGCCACCTTGATCTATATCTCCCTGTGGAACAAAGCTGCTTTATCTTGTCTACCTCCAAATGACGTAGGAGTGGGAGTGGGCAACACTGACTTCAGTGACATGCAGGTGGGGGTGTCTTTGGCCTGTGGCCAAAGTGTGGCGCTGTTTCCAAAAACACCACACTGAGTGCCTATTTGGGGAGTATGTGTTCTATAAGATGGTGGTCGGAACCATGGGGATGGATCTCTTCATAAGCTGATTTTATAAGAGGCTTAGAGCTTGGGGAAATGGCCACCTCCGATGGCATTTATGTAAAGACCCTTTGGACCTCTGAGTAAACCAGTCAACATCCACAGCTTGAGTGGAATCCAACCACAATTAGGACTTTTGGTGTCTTTATTGTGGGCCAGGCCAGCACTTTTAGAAAATTTCAGTTAGATGGCAGCTCAATTCCATATACTCTCATCTGGATGTTGGGGCATTTCTTAAAAGTTCAAGAACTCTCCATTTGTTTCAAAAAATGTATATACAAAAAAAAAAAAATTCTGACTTCTGAAAATACCAACCCCAATGCCACATGTTCTCAGCCAACTGGAGCTGAGTGCTGACCTAACTACCAGGACCGACCCGGATTGCCACAGTCCCCCCTGCTCTTTAGTGTCTCAGCCCCAAAGGCAGATTGGTTGCCATTTATTGCCATTTGTGTGCTATTGTTCTTCTTATGGCTGAGTTAAGAAGAAAGGTACAACTTCTTGTGCCCAGATATGAAAAGGGAGGTGGCAAAATATAATGAGGTCCACATCTTCTTTGGCAAGTGAGTCTCCTTCTCTGTGTTTAACATCAAAATGAAATATGTCTGTTTTTAAGGAATACAGCTGGAGTCCCCATTATGAACCAAATCATCCTCCATTACATTATGCCCATAAATAATTTAGTAGGAAAACCTAAGGGAGGTACTGTGATTGTCCTCAATCTGTAGATGCACACACAGAGGTTCAGAGAGGTTACGTGACAGCTGTGACAAGGGTTAGGTGAATGCTCTGTCATTCTGGTATGAGACTGCCTATCAAAGGTTGACCAGAACGAAGATCCCATGTGTGACCTGAAGGTGGATTTTTTCCGCAGAAATTCCCAGACCAGGAACTCACTCCCTACCCGCATTCGGAGGCCCTGGATTCCTCTGCCCAATAGTCACTTCAGGTGCCTCAGTGAAAACAGAGACTCGGACATTGAGATGTGTTTCCCAGCGCATCCACTCATCAACCCAGCATTTACTGAGAATGGCAGGTAGGAAAATATCAGACAAAGGGTGCAGGGAGTCCCAGATTTAACTCTGGGCTCCTCATCCTTCTGGCTGTGTGACCTTGGACAAAACCTGAATATCTCCGTGCTTCAGTTTTCCATCTGTAAAATGGGGTGAATCACAGCTTCCCATATCATAGAATGGATGCGCTGAGAATGAACAGCGAGATTTCGGTAAAATGGACCTAGCACAGTGCTTGGCAGCTATGATTATTTTTGTTGTTTATAACTTTCTCCAGAGATATTGCTGCATCAAAGAGTCCCTCAAAGAGGGTCTCTGGGAGGCTGAGCTGTCCTCCCAAACTGGCTGCTGGGGGAAGAGGAAGGGCTTGGAGGGCGCGGTCTAATGTCCTGTGTGTAACCCTCCGCCCACTTTACACCAACCACTTTCCCTGCAGGCGCTGGCTCCCTCCGAAGGGGCGTGGCTGGGAGGAGTGTGAAGAGAGCTGCACAGGTGTGTGCCCTGTGAACACCCTGCCTGCCTGGGCTCCTATAAAAAGGGCCTCCCCTGCCTTGCACTGCAGATGAGACTTGCTCTGGTACCCGGGATTGCACTGCATCTGCATACTCAGAACAAGGTAAGAGCCTGGCCCTTTAAGAGTGTGCTTGCCTGCCCCACTTCCAGCTTTCCCCACAACCTCAAGTTCCTGAGGTCTGGATCCTAGCAGGGGTCCCATTGCCATGAGGAATGAGTGGGTTTTCATCTGGTACACCTAGCCTCACGCCCCACCTTCCTTTGGGACCCCACATGCCTATGACTGCCTTCCCCTTTCTCAATCCTAATAGCAGGTCAAAATACCTAGGCTGGAAATGGGATCAGGGCCATTTCCTAGGCCAGCCTTTTTTTTTTTTTTTTAAATAAAATTCAGTATTTTCTTTTAAAACGGAGCACCAATAATATGAATCATCTTGCCATTGTGAATTAAGCCAAACCAAATCCTGAGCTGTTCACGATTGCTCTTTTATTTCTTGCCAATATTTTTGAAAGGCAGAGTAAGGTGAAGGTGAGAAGGGTGGTATAAAGGACCAGAGAGATAAGTTCTGGTTGCCTGTCCCAGCTTTGTCACTTGCCCTTCATGGGATCTTGAACAATTGATTTGCTGGTCTGAGACTTAACTGCCCCATCTGTTACCTGGAGAGATTTATTATTACCTGCCAAGGAGCACTCTTGTGTGGATCAACAAGGTGAGACTCAGACGCTGGTCAAGTGCACAGAAATGCTATTTTTCTTCTCCTTTTCAGTGTAGTTTTGTTGCCCATCTGACATAATCCATGCAGGTTGGCATAGCGTTTAAGGTCATTCTATTCATTCAATGATTTGGGATTTTTTTGTGTGTTTTTTTAAATAATTGATTAAGGGCATTCTGTATGCCCAGGATTGTGCTAAGCAGTCTAAATGCTGTGGTGGAAAATCACTCCTATCTACCCTGGTTCACTTTGACCAGTCAAATTGAATGATCTCCCCTTCTTTATGCCTGTCCTTGGGTTCTTACTTCATCCCAATTGCCCCTCCTCACAAACCACCCATCTCGGAGTGTACAGACCTCGTGCATGTTTAACCTTGGGTCAAGCATCACTTTGCATGTCATTTCCCGTGTCCTTCCTCATAGTGTGGCCATCTGATTCCATGTAGAACTGTGATATAGGAATCCAGCACATCGGAGCTGGAGGAGTGGGCAGTTGTCTCATGCAACACCTTGATTTCCAGATAAAATAACTGAGACCCAGAGGGAGAGAGTGACTTGCCCAAGATCAAGCTGGGGACACAATTGGGACAGACTCCTGATCAATACTATTTAGAATCCCCAAAGAGTTGCCTCTAAGTTTTTAAGATGTGAAACTTTCTTATTTACCTTGGTATATTCAACATCTAGTCCAGTGTGTGGCATACAGTAGGTGCTCCATAAATGCCTGTTGAATGAGTGAATAAAAGCGCGAGTGAAAGAGCAAATGAAGGCATAAGTGAGTGAATGAATGGGGCTCAGAGAGTGGTGAAGGAAGGAATGAAGGGTAGGAAATTTTCACATTCAAGACTCCAGTCAAGCAGAAATATGAATAAACAGACTGCTTGCCTAGTAATTCCAGAAATCAGAAGGATTCTTGAACTTACTCCTAGGCAGGCAGGCATGTGCCAGGTGAGGGAGGGTCAGCTTATAGCCTGTAGTGCGAAAATGCTGCCCAGCATTGACTCACCTGCCTTTTGTCAAACAGGTTCCCACCAAACTAAAGACATGAGGATTCACAGCCTCACTTTGCTGTCCGTCCTCCTTCTGGCCACTCAGGTGTTCTTGGTGGAGGGCAAAAAGGAAGTAAAGAAAAGAGGTGGCAGCAAAGCCACCACAGAAAAAACACAGACGCTGGGCAAGCCCTGGAATGAGCAGAGAAGCCAGCCACCCAAGCACCTAACCAAAGGCAAGTTTGTCACCCAAGACCAGGCCGACTGCAGGTGGGTGGTGACTGAGAAGGAGGAGGGCATTGTCCTGAAGGTCGATTGCACCCGACAGGATGACAAGTTTTCCTGTTCCTTTACGGGCAATCCAACTTCGTGCCTGGAGTCGACCAAAAAGGGTGCCTATTGGAAACAAATCGGCCGGAGCCTGCGCACTCAGAAAGTCATCTGTGGGGACTCAAAGAGCATCCTGAAGACCAGGGTGTGCAGAAAGAAGTTCCCAGAATCCAATCTGAAGTTGGTGAACTCTACTCTAATTGGGAAGAAACCCAGCCAGGAGACAATGGAGCCCTCTCCCAGGGAGCAGAGCATGACCAATGAGGCCTCCCTCATGGAGCCTAACAAGGTCAAAGAGAACACCCTCGCTGGCCCAGCAGAGTCCCCCATCAATCCCGAGTGTCTGGAGGACCCAGACATGATGAACCAGAAGAAAGCAGCCCTGGAATACTGTGGGGAGTCCTGGAGCTCTTTCTGCAAATTCTTCTTCACCATGGTGCAGAGTGAATCATGTTAAGGAGGTCAAAAGAGAACAGAGCTCCATTAGGTGCATGTCCAAGCCTTCAGGATGCTGTAAAGCTCTCCAATTTCCCTGTAAAACGAACATTTCTATGAGCACGCAGGAATTAAACAGAATTTGTAATTTTTTTGTTTTTGGAATTCGCTTTATATTCATTTCCTTAGGTGTGATTTTCAGAGGTTGTTGACTGCAGTGTTTCCATGGCCCACAAAGCTGTGTGCATCTGAGCATTAATGACCACTCTTTGAGCTGAATAAGCCAGAGGGATGATTTCAGTGTGATGCTCTTTTGTTTAATTAACAAAATTAATAAAGCTCTGTGCATTTTTCAAAAATTTTCAACCATTGTTTGTGTCTCTGCATCTAGTTCCAACAAACTCATAAGCAGGCCTCCACGTGTCAGTGCAAAAAATATCTAAGGAACGATTTCCTGTTCCCCATTCATCCCAAGTCATCCCATAAGGTAACCCACTCCAAACTCCTATCTTTACACTTTCATGCCTTGCTCTGTGGTGTTTGATGCTCACTGTACTGATTTCAAGTGGGGCACCTTGGGCATGAGGTGAGACACCTGTCAGGGTCTCACAGATAGTAGGCAGGATTTGAACCTAGGAGGTCTCCAAGCCAAGTCCACATGCTGGATCAACACCCTCTACTGGCAAAGTCAGAGCTGCCCATTGCCAGCCACCATCTGCAGGACCCCTGATCTTGAGTAGCTCATTTCTAGCCTGAGGGAGAGAGATCTGCATAAGAACAGTGCCCTGTGATAAAGGCTCCAATGGAAAGGATGGAAAGGAAAAAAACAGAAGAGGAAGAAACTGCTGGAAGAACTCAGCTTGAGCTTCATGGAGGGATGATACTGGAGCTGGAATTTGGAGAGAGTATCTTTAGGTAGGAAACAGGGTAGAATGGAGGCACTGTAGACAGATAACAGCATGTATAAAGGCAAAGACAGGAGAAAATTATAGAGGCTGGGAGAGGCCACATGGCTGGAATGTAGTGGGGTTCAGGGATGACACTGCTGTCAATAATTTACATGTTAGTATGAAGAATCTTAAAGTGTTTTAATGCTATAGCTGGGAAGAGAGAATAAACTGTCCCCAACGCCTTGTCACAATTCCACAAAGAACAAAAAGTGAGGAGTCGGAATTGGTAAAAGCACTGTTCTTTAGAGCCTCTTGGGGATTGGTGGCAGGGAGGAATGGCCAGTGGAGTGGAAGAATGTCATTTTACCAGGATCTACACTGAGCATTGTCAGCCTCAGATTCCGTTTGATTATCAGCATCAACTTCATCAACTCAACATTTATCTCTCATTTTCTATGTCCAGGCACCATACTAACCTTTCCCCATGGAGTATACATATATTTATTCATTTACTCACTCAATTAACACACAGTTTATTAAGCACAGACTATCAGACTCTTGTAGGAGCTCAGAATACAGCGATCTACAGGAGATGAATGCTCTGCCCCCATGGGGCTACCAGTGGGGAAACTAATGGTAAGCTTACAAATACACAAGCATCAAAGAGGAAAAGTAAAGAAAGAGGAGGGGGTAGAAGTGATGGAAGACAACCTGTCTTAGATGAGATGGTTAGGGGAGGCCTATCTGTGGAGGTGACTTTTGAGTCTAGATCTAAATTAAGTGAGGCATTAAATCAGGTGACGCTTTTGGGTAAGGATGTTCTAAATAGTGGGGACAGTGGGTACACGTGTTCTGACATTAATTAATAAGCTGTGGGCTCCTACTGTGTGCCAGGCATGGTTCTAGAGGAAGGAAACAATAGCAAACGAAAAAGAAAATTATCCTTCTTTTTATGGTGTTTATATTCCGATAGCTGGGTCATGCGTGACATGTTCAGAAATATCAAACATTACAGACTCACTCTAGGACACAACTGACCTATAAACCTTATCCCCACACCCAAGAGTATGGACCCAACATCACAGGCCCTCCTCATGGTCCTCCCGGCCACACAACAGGAGCATTTCCCTTAAAGTCTACACAGTTGTCAGCCCTTTGCCCCCCTGCCCACTCATACATATTAATTCTACATAGTCTTGAAATAGGAAAACATTTCCAGGAGTCATTAAACAATAACACTGCTCTGGTCTGGATGATGTAAACATTGGAAAACAGACCAGACCAGGCCAAAGGGAAATCCCTCTTAAGGTCCCTTCTAGCCCATAAAGCTAATGGTTCTTCTAAGTCACTCATGGCTCTGGCCAATGGCAGAACTGGGAGGAGCCTTGTTTCTAACATAGTGGGGTCGGCAGGATCTGAGTTAGAGGTTTCTCTCTGCTGCTTCTCAACCAAGATCCCTGGGTCAATTATTTAAATCTTCTGAGCTCCAATGAGCTCATCTTAACAATGGGGATAATGAAACCATCTTTAATCCTTTTCGGTCCAACATGGAGGCTGACTCGACAGACCAGGCGCTAGGAGTAGGTCCAACGTCAAGGCTGAGGTCAACACCGCAAACCGGTTCAACGTTCAATCCCGTCAATTAATTTGGACCATACTGTTTGAATTCCAAAAATAAAATTGGACCGCAAAGGGTTAAGGGTTGTTGTAAGACACATATTGGTCAATACATCTTGAGCACCTAGAGTCGCACCTACTGTTCACATAGTAGGTTTTCAACACAAATGATGGTCTAAAGTCCAAAGTGTAAGACTGGTTTTGGAGGGAGGCCAAAAAATTATGTAAACTTTAAAAGTGTGAGGGTTTTTTCTCTAATACAAAAAGCAACAAGAAACAGCCATTATTGATCATCTATTATGTGCCGGAGGCTTTGCCCATTTTCTTATTTAATCTCCCAACAATTCTGTCTCATAGATATTATCATCCTCATTTTCTAGATAAGAAAACTGAAGCTCAGAGAAGCTGAGCAACTTGCCGGGGTCACAAAGCCTATAAGAGGCACAGCCTGTACCTGGGAAACCTAGGTCTACAGGTCTCCAAGCCCATTCTGCCTTCACAGCTCACAATCTTCTTCCCTTGATGAGAGAATAGTGGCATGTGTGGTCTTCAGGCAGGAGCCAAGCCATTAAGTAAATAGGGTGCATCAGTCCCTTTTATGTTCTTTTTTAAAAATATATTTTTATTGATTTCAGAGAGGAGGTGAGAGGGAAGGAGAGATAGAAACATCAATGCTGAGAGAAAATCATTGATCGGCTGCCTTCTGCACACCCCCTACTCAGGATCGAGCCCAAAACCCAGTTGATGAAGCTCCTTAGGGATTCTAGCCCATAGGTCAATGCTTGGTTATTTATCTTCATTATTAAGCAATGTGGCCAAAAATGAATCAACAGCTGGGACTGGCAGATGTGGAGAAGAGAGCAACATAAATTAAGGTAGGATCATCCCACTGTTGGAAAATTAGATTGTTGTTAAGTGTTTCTTATTATAAACAATGCTGTTAGGAACCATCCTTAAAGATAAATCTTTTTTAACATTAGGATTTTTTTCTTTAGGGAAAATTCCTAGAAAGCAGATTGCAAGGCCCAACACTGTGCTTCTAAAAGAAGCTTTTTATTATTTTAAAACTCAAACATTCATAAGTAAAGAGATGAATGTCCTAAATGTCTAAGTACCCTTCACTCAGTTTAAACAACTATCCACTCATGGCCAATCTCACTTCACCTAGAAAAGGTCCCAATTATCCTCTCCCCTGGATTGTTTTGAAACAAATCCCAGACACACATCATTTCATTCGTAAATATTTCAACTTGTACCTCCAAGAGAGAGGGCAAGAGCATGCACGTTTTCAAAGCTCTTGGCCCATATTGCCAAACTACCTGCCAAAAAAAAAGTTACAAAACTTATATTCCTGCCAACAGTATAAGAGTCTGGCCCTGTCTCCTCATTTTTATCAACCTCAGGTGTACCAGTTCAGGTGGTGGGGGTGGAGGTGGGAATTAAATACAAAAAGTTCAATAGTGATGATTGCAGATAGGGAACCAGTTACAATGATATAAGAAAAGCTAAAAGGGCTCAGTGAGGCAGCCTCAAGCCAGGGGCTTCCTACTTGCAGCCCAGTGCTAGAGAGACAGAGGAAGCAGGTGTGACTGATCCCAGGGCCAGGGCTCCCAGCTGGAGCCAGGACATTGGACGGAGGAACCCTCTCGGGGAACAAGAACTAAAGAGGCTAGAAATGCCACCGGACACACAGAGAGAAAATGTCCTGGCTTCCTCCCTCCCACTGTTCCACTGGCTAATCCTAACCTGAAGCCAACGACCTAGGGAGTCTGGGAAATGAGTTTGCATCAGCACCCCCAGTGCCACCCCACAAACGCAATGGCAATGCAGGAGAGATGGACCATGCTCTGAGGGCCAGCAGCCACTGGAAGCACTCTGAGCATCACCATTTTGTTCAGCTTTGTTCATCGATATGAGCTATTTAGAGCCTCCAAATGTCCGCAAGTCATGAGCAAAGGAATGAGATTGACAATGATAAAGCGTCGACTACAGAGCAAGAAGAACGCGTTGTTGAAGAGAATGTAAATTAGTGCAACCCATTTTGAGGGAAACTTGTCAATATTTCTCAGAATTTACAATCTCAAGCCCTTCAGCTTATTCATTCCCCTTGTAGAGATGTATGCACATATATTCGCACATAACAAAGATGTGTTATTATGGTATTATTTATAGCAGCAAAACACTGGAAACAGCAGGCATATACATAAGGACTGGTTGAAACCATGAAGGGGTTAGTTGGAATTATTCTAAGAAATGCGGCTAAAGAAATGTGTTTAAAAAAGTGTGCATACCATGCTTCCATATGTTTATACATTAATATATGTATAAAATATGTCTCAAATTGTATAAAATTGTTTTTCAAATCACTGGCAGTAGCTATTGCCTTTGGGGAGAGAAAACAGAAGATTGAATGAAATAGGAGAGAGACCTATGTACCCTTTGTACTTTTAATATTTGTTCTCTATGCTTTGTGTTAGGGTGAACCATATAAAATTGTCAACACGGTATCACTTTTGATCCACAAAACAGTAATTTCATATGTTCTCAAGTTAACATTGCTTTTTTCTTAATTTATTTCTCATTGTTGACAATATTACAGATGTCCCACATCCCCACACTTATGCTCCTCTCCCCCTAGCCCCTGCCCCACCTAACATTTCTTTATCAATGAAAGAAGTAACTAATTTTTAAAAGACCAACCAGGGACCTATTTCATTGGGACATGAATTTGGAGTTGGTATTTTCAGTAAAGTAAGAAGGTGACCCATGATGTGTTCTCCCCTGAGTATCAGGGTGATTTCATGTCTTCTCAGAATTAAATGAGAAAAGCTCATGAACTTGAATCTAGCAGGAGAGTTGACAAGAATGGCTCCTTGATTCTCAAGACAATATTGACTTTTTAAGAAGCTTCTAATGAACACAAGTTGGGAGGCAGCTTGGGGCTATGCATGCTTCTCCGTCAGCTCCAAATGCTGCCTGAGGCACAAGGCAAACCAAACTAGGAAACAAATTATCCCCTTGCCAAGGTTTGAGGAGCCATGTAGCTACCTGTTCCCAGAGCCTCAGTACAGATTTCCTCACTTTGAAAGAGAAAAAGCTGCTTAAGCAATCCTGACAGCTTCTTTGAAAAATATCCCAAAGCCCTTCACATTCAGAGCCTGCCAAGGACTGGAGGTCCTTGGATAGATGACTGGGCTTGTTCTTGGGAGCGTACATCTCTTCACTTGACCCATGCTGCAATTCTATAAAGTACGGACGTCTGTGTTTCAGAGAAGGAAACTGAGGCAGGATCAGGGTTTAAACCCAAGCCACGGGTGAACAATCATAATGCCCCTTCTTCAGAACGTGTTCCGAAGTAAATGAGATAATGCATATGGAATTACCTGGTGACAATCCATGCAAGGTGCTGAGTCAGATGTACCTACAAGGATGATGGTGCTTCTCATACATACACAGAAAATAATGATGCAACAATGTGTGAGAAGAGAAGGGTTGACAGAATGATCGCTGAATGTCTCTCATGTCAGCTAGGCTGTGAGCTCCGTGATTATCTCTGAATCCCTAGCACAGTCCCTTGCACGTACATATTTGGTTATTATTTAGAAATCATTCTCAACCTACTTTTGCCAATTGAGCTACTGAATCCCTCCAAAGTTGGTGTTCTTCCTCTGCAAACACACCATGTCCTAGGCTCCTGACAACTAGAGAAAATGCTAGGTACTGGATGCAATGCCAGGTCCATAGGGTTACTCAGGAAACCCAACCATTCTCACGGGTAACTTCCTATTTGCAGTTGAATTCATTCACCCTGTGTTCATGAATGGGACAGCCTTCTGAGCTCCCCATTTACTCCCCACATGCCGAATTAGGTCCAGTGATGTGTCCAGAGCCACTCACTCAGTAAAAGACAGTCAGGACCAGGGCTGGGCCAAGCTCAGGGAAGGATGCAAGAGGCTTGAGGCTGGTCAATGCCCTCTCTGTCTAATATATTTAGGGAGATAAGCACTCAGCCGGAGAAACAGTTAAAAATGGGTGGCTGATTAAATGTCAGGGGCTGGTGGAATTCCAAGGTTGAGGGAAAGAATGTGAGCAGGAATGCATGCAGGAGAGGGCTGGTGCAAAAGCTGGGCTTTGAGAGTGGTAAGAGGAGGAGATGGCGAGGAATTTATAAATAGCAGTGAGGTCAAGTGTGGTCAATCCAGGGGCAAAGAGAAGAGCCAATCTGTGGGAAAGAGACAAGGTGAGCTGACCTATGTCGAGTCCTTCTTGACAGCCTGCCAGGGCTCTCCACCCTTCCCATACGCGTATGAGACAGGCTGCTGTTGCAATTTTATTGATTGGGAAGTTGGGGGTCATTGGTATATGGCAAAGGTGGCATTTGAGCCAGGTCTGACAACAAAGATTTTGTGTTTTTCACTCTGTCTATGTCTTCCTGGAGGAGCCAAATGGGTCTACACTGGTGACGAGGTCTCCCACTGGAACTGGGGAGACCTTGGTTCTACCCTTGAAGAGCAGGGTAACTTGAGCAAATGATTTGGCTTCTCAGCCTCCTTCCTTCCTTCCTTGGTCATATGAAGTGGGGATGGGAATAGCCACTTCTACCATGCACCTCTTTCAGATCAGCCCAGGGGTTTTCCTTCAGGGATGGGCTGACAAAGTATCCTTGTCACATTACTCACAAAAAAGATGAAGCATGGCAAACCAGGCATAGGTTTTTAAAGGTTCCACCCAGTGACACTCATTTCCATTTCCTTGGCAAATGCAAATCCAGTATCTGCACCCAAGCTTAAGGGGGGCAGAAAAATGCCCTCTTACTGTGCATATGTGCGTGGGAGAAAACTGGAAAGAGTAATGACTACGACAGATGACTAATAACTGTATCCTTGTGAATGTTCTGCAAAAGCTTTTCACTACCTTGAGCTCTTTTCATCCTTAGAACTCCATGCGACTTTGAACCTCAGGATGAAGAATGTAGTCATGATTCTAGGCAGTGGGGAGCCCTTTAAGGTTTTCAAGGTTTCCAAGGAGGGAAGAATGGAGGAGTTAAAGTTTGTTAAGTCAACGCAAGCTACCACCAAAGTGGTGCTAGATAAATGACTATGGTGATTGAATGCAGGGTACATTTGCAATGGGAGAACCTGAAAAGATGGGGAGCCATGGAAAAGATACTGGGATAGTCCAGGTACAGTCTGGACTTAGGATGGCAGTGATGGAAAGATGAGGCAAATCTGCAGAGATGCCTTTATGCAATAAACACTAATCAAGTACCCTCTCTGCACTAAGCACGGTGGAAGACACTAGACTAGAGGCACTGAGATAGATAGGAACCACCTGCCTGTGGAGGCTTCCAGTCCTCGCAGGTGAGATGGATATGAACAACTCCTCCCCTTGGCAAACAAGTAGAATTAACAAACTTTGAACTTGGATGTGGCCACTGGACTTTCTTTGGCCAAAGAAGTGGAAATGAGCATGTCGTTGGGCAGCCTCTGTTCTCACCCCTGTGCCCACCTCAGAGTAAGACTCAATACTTAGCTGTATCTCCAAAAAATTCAACCTGCAACATCCCATTCACGAGGGTCTACATTTTACTGAGGATGTCATGGAGAGGGAGAGCCATGGCATCACATACCACCCAGCAAAATGCATTCCCAGTCCACATTCAAGGATAGTCCCCTTTATCTCCCCTTCCTTGGACCATAGTCTGCTCACATCTGTGTTCTATGGCTCCACTGTCCCCCACTTCATATTTTTAAATCTCTCTCTTTTCTTTTTGCAAAGCATCTTAGTTCTCTCTCTTACCTCTCAGAATTGCAGTCTGGCACACAGTGTGGTTTTAGGCAGATGATCATCCCCGCCCCCTTTAGAAATCACCCTCTTTCCAAGAGGAAGCAGGGGGTGAAAATAATCATCCGTGTTTTCTGTCTCAGTCCTGCTGCCTTTCCTGCCACTCTTCACAGAGCAGATAATTGTGGCTTCAGCCAATCCGTTACCTAACCTTCTCCCAGAGGACAAAGCAGGTCTTTCACTCTGTGCTCCTCACACTCCTAGTCAGACACCCTCCACCCCCTTCCTATTGGCGCTGCCCTGTCATTTAGAGCAGAGACACGCTTGCCTGTTCTCCCACCTGGGCCAGCCCAGCCTCCCCAAGGGAGCATGGCATCTCTAGTGAACTTGCCCGCCTTGGGGATTTGTAACTTTCTCTGCTTCTACACACCAGGTGCCCATGCTTCTGTCAGACTTGGCTACATATCAGAGGTTCCCATGACCCCATCCTCGGGTCTATTAATTTGCTAGCACATGTCACAGAATTCATGGAAACACTAACTTACATTTGCCAGTTTATTAAAGGATATAATAAGGGACACAGAGGAACAGCCAGTTAAGGAGATACATAAGGCAAGGTCTGGGAAAGTCCCTAGTGTAGGAGGTTCTATCCCCATGAAGTTGGGGTCTGTCCTCCCCATGTGGATGTGATCCCTCACCTGGAAATTCTCCAGACCCCATATTTTGGGGATTTCATGGAAGCTTCCACACATAGCTTGATTGATCATTAACTCCATTCTCAGCCCCTCTTCCCCTTCTGGAGAATAGGGAGGGGAGGGGTTTGAAAATTCCAAATTTCTAATCCCGGCTTGGTTTTTCTGGTGGCCGGCCCCCATCCAGGAGTCCACCTCATTAGAAGAAAAGACACTCCTATAACCCAGGAAATTCCAACGGACTTAGGAGCCCTGTGCCAGGAACTGGGGTAAAAAACAAATATTAGAGCAAAAAATGCTCTTAATGCTTCTTTCACTTAAAAATTTACAAAGCTTAGGAGCTCTGAGCCAGGAACTGAGGGCAGAAACCAATATATATTTTTCCTATTTCACAGGATACAACCTATGAAATTTGAATCCATTTGAATAAATGAATTTGAAAATAGATTACACATATCCCTGCTTTATTTGATTGATTGATTGATTGATTTGAGAGAGAAAGACCATTGATTTGTTGTTCCACTTATTTGTGCATTCATTGGTTGATTCTTGTATGTGCCCTGACCAGGGATCAAACCCCCCACCTTGGCATATTGGGATGATATTTAACCAACTGAGCTACCCAGACAGGGTCCTTGCTTTCTTAAGTAAAGTTAATTCAAAGGGGACATGTGGGCCATAAACTAGGCAACCGAAATAAGAACATTTAGGCTTTTAGTGAAGCCTTGAAGCATGTCCTCATTTGCCAGTAGGACATATGAGCTTTAGTGTCCAGATAATACTTTGGTGATTTAAGGGACATTTGTTTTATGTCTTTTCAGCTTTCTGGAAACTTACAGAGGGTGGGATCACCTCTGGCACAGAGGTGAGGACCTGGTGAGGACTGGCCCATCCTGGCTTGTTCACTCGGGGGTTGGGGGGCATTAGTGTGGGTAAGTGATGAAGAGTGATCCCCCAGCCCACCAAGGAAAACCCCCAAGATGGTTTAGAGAAGGGTTTTATGGGCCCCATTCTCTCTGCCTCCAGAACAATCTGGAGGGGGTGGGCTGTGAGGACACTTCCTAAATTTTTGACTTGCTTATTTAGTGACAAGAAATTAAAGAGAAGCGGCTTTGGGTAGAATGACCCAAAGTGGAGGTGGAGGTGGAGGTGGAGGTGGAGGTGGAGGTGGAGGTGGAGGTGGAGGTGGAGGTGGAGGTGAAGGTGGAGGTGGAGGTGAAGGTGGAGGTGGAGGTGGAGGTGGAGGTAGAGGTGGAGGTGGAGGGGGAGGGGGAGGGGGAGGTGGAGGTGGAGGTGGAGGGGGAGGGGGAGGGGGAGGGGGAGGTGGAGGTGGAGGTGATGGTGAAGGTGGAGGTGGAGGTGGAGGTGGAGGTGAAGGTGGAGGTGGAGGTGGAGGTGGAGGTGGAGGTGGAGGTGGAGGTAGAGGTGGAGGTGGAGGGGGAGGGGGAGGGGGAGGTGGAGGTGGAGGGGGAGGGGGAGGGGGAGGGGGAGGTGGAGGTGGAGGTGGAGGTGGAGGTGGAGGTGGAGGTAGAGGTGGAGGTGGAGGGGGAGGGGGAGGGGGAGGTGGAGGTGGAGGGGGAGGGGGAGGGGGAGGGGGAGGTGGAGGTGGAGGTGGAGGGGGAGGGGGAGGTGGAGGGGGAGGTGGAGGTGGAGGGGGAGGGGGAGGGGGAGGGGGAGGTGGAGGTGGAGGTGGAGGGGGAGGGGGAGGTGGAGGTGGAGGTGGAGGTGGAGGGGGAGGGGGAGGGGGAGGTGGAGGTGGAGGTGGAGGTGGAGGTGGAGGTGGAGGTGGAGGTGGAGGTGGAGGTGTAAGTGTGTGTGGGCTCCCTTGTCACTACCTACAATGAGGGAAATTGGTTTCGGGTCCCTCAGCAAATCTGGGATAAATTGGGTCCCTCAGCAAATCTTGGGTAGATGAGAAGATGTGTAAGAGACTGCATCTTAAAAAGTTCTCATTAGAAAATAATTGTAATTGTGTGTGGTGATGGATGTTAGCTAGACTTATTGTGATCATTTCACAATACATACAAGTGTGAAATCATGTTGTATACCTGAAATTAAAATAATGTTATATGTCAATTATATTTCAATTTTAAAATGCTTTATTGATGGAAATATATATATTATAGTGTTTCTATTCCTTTAGAGGCAATGTGCTGTGGATTGGAAGTTTGATGTTGATACTTACTGGCTTATTGTGGGTGGGCAGTTCTTAACCTCTCTGGTCCTCCATTTCTCATCTATAAAATGGGAATACAAACAGCCCCTAGTTCTTAAAGCTGTTGTGAATATGGGATAGGGGGTACAGGGTCGGGAAACCTTTATCATTCCTCAGTCAGGAAACGGTTATCATTCTTTCTAAATTCCCTTTCCCTCTCCAGCCTGGGGCTGACTTAGTCACCCACTTGGCATCAGCCTGGGCTTGGTGGTTCACATGCTTGCCTAAAGCACCAGGGGAAAAGAAGACCAGTCCTTCCTGCCCTTCCCATTCCCAGACTCCTTTCCACCGCCAGCCTGATGTTGCCTCATTTGCTCCAGCCAATCAGCACAGTTGCTGCCCTCACCAGGTACCTGGTTCTCACCTGCTCCATGGAGCTCAGCCCACTGTGGGATGCAGGAGGATGATCTTCCCGCTGCAACATCTACCCTCACCTACCACCAGCCTTCACTGACTCTTAACCCCCACCTTTGCCTTCATCTCACCCATCTCATTCCTTTTGAAACCCCCTCCCCTTAAAAGGAGGTACCTTAATTCCTATGGGGGGAAAGGGAGGAGAAGGGAGTCACTAGGCAAGAAGGCATGTGTTACAAGGTTGGCCTTGAGCCCAGCTTTTTTTTTTTTTGTTCCCTAAGACAAACTGGCTTTTTCTCCTTCACTGGCAAAGATTGTCATAAGGAGGCAACTGCACAGAGAGGAAATGGAAACCTGGGGGAAATTGCTGGTTTGGTGTGGAAACAGTGGAGGAGTATGTCCGGGCAAGGGCCTTCAGGGTGACTGCCAGGCCACCCCACCAATTCCACCATTGGATTCCTTGGAGCCAGGAGCTCCATCTGACCTTGAGCTACAGAGGCAGGGAGCAACGCTCTTGGTGTAACCACTCTGCTTTTCTGCTTCTCGTACTCCATAACAGATTGGTTGACATCAATTGAGAGTCAAATAGAACATTCTAGTTTCCTTGACAGAGGGCAAAACAGAATGAGGAAAAATACACATTTTGATGATAACTGTAGAGCCTATTTTCTTTTCATAGTAGCTCATCAGAAAATCCCATGATTTTTTCATTCATTTATTCATTCATTCATTCATTCATTCAAGAAACATGTGTTGAGTTCATCTATGAGTTGGCTGAGGATAAAAAAAAAAAAGATCAAGGCTCAGGCTTTATCCTTTGTATCTCATGGAGGTGACATTCTAGTGGGTGGGGATGGGGGAGATAGGCAGTGAACAATAAATGTAAGAAAATAACAATTTAATTATATAGTAAAATAAGTACTATGAGATAAAGTAGAGCATGATAAGGGGGATTGAGAGTGCAGAGAAGGTGAAAGCAGATTGCAACAATAATAGGATTTTCAGGTTAGGTCATTGAAAAGATAGCAAGGGTATTGTTATTGGTGGAAGTAGGCTATCCCTTTCCCCCACTGAGTGCTGGGGGTGGAGGCCTTATGATATCTCAAGAAAAAGAATTTTCTGGGAGTCACATGGGGGGAGGAGTGATTTTTATTTGCCCGGAATTACATCCCTGAGTTTCCAAAGTCCCATTTTCCTTAATCCAGTCCTGAAAGTAGTGTAATTGGAGTTTCAAAAGAGCTAAAAGCAAAACCAGTGTCCGGAGTTTCCATTCCATGTTGTAGCTGGGTCCAGTTCAGCATCAGACTAGTTACAGTCCATTAGTCCATTGTGGTGGTGGGCCATGTGGGTGAATGCAGGAAGCAGGAGCGTGAGAGTCCTGCAAGCGAGGAGTCAACCAAGAGCACAAAAGCCCAAAAGCCAAAAGAGCTAACTTCTTTGTTTAGGGGATTATATATATCAAATCATCATGCACTTCGAGTGGTCATGCCCATTCTGGCCAATGACCTGTTTCCAGATGTGGCTGAAGCAAGCAAGTTCCCCAATTCCCCCCAACTTGACTAGTCATGAGTTTATCGCCGTCCCTGGTCCATTCCCAGGGATCTGTGGGACTCCTTGGGGAGTGTAAAGCTGCAGCTTCCTGACAAAGCTGTCCAAATAACATGCCTCTAGTATTTGGCCTTCCCTTTGCTTACAACAGTATCAGTATGAGCTTGCAGTTCTTAGGAAAGGGTTTTCTAGGAAGAGGAAATGGCCAGTGCAATGGTTCTGAGGCTGGAGTGTATCTGGAGCAGCTAGGAAGCTGGTGGGCTGGAGAGAAGAGAAGGTGTAAGTGAAGGGGGAAGAATGACAAGATATGAGATCTGAAGGAGGGGAGTGGAGGGTCATGTTCTATAGGATCTAATAGGTCATTATAAGGACTGACCTTCATACTGGGTGGCATGGGGAGCCATTGGAGGAGTGATCTGATGAGACTTCCATTTTATCAGGATCGCTCTACCCCCATGCTGAGATCAGCATGCAGGGGATCATGGTGAAAGTAGAGGACCAGGTAAGAGGCATGCATGGCAATGCAGCTGACAGATGATGGCGACTGAGGACCTGCATGAGAGCAGTGAAAGTAGGAAGAAGGAGCTGGATTTTGGATCTCTTTTGTAGAGTCGATAGGATTTGGTGATGACCTGGATATGGGTCATGAACAAGAGAAGTCAAAAGTGAATTGAAGGTTAAACTGAAAGAATAAAGTTGCCATTAGCTGAGACTAAAGAGGAATATTGGTGGTGGGGACTAGGGGTTCACTTTTGTTTCTCGGCAATGGTGCAAAAAGAAATAAGGCACAACCACATTTGCCATGGGGGTTTCCCGGTGTCCCAGAGCCCTGTTCTATTATGCCCCAGCTTCCTTTCTAGCACCACTGCCTGGTGAATTTCCACTTACCTTTAAAATCTTAGGTAAATGGCACCTTTCTGTTAATGCTATGATGACACCAACTACATAGTGTCAGTCTTCCCTCCTGTGAACAATTTTGGTCCCTATGGCCCATACCTCCCAATGTGACATTGATTATACGCTGTAACTTGTGGTTCACTACTTCCTTGAGGCTTGCTAGCTATTGATCTAAAAAGGTCAAAGCTTGCCCTGACTAGTGAGCTCAGTTGGAGTGTCGTCCTGTACACTGAAAGATTGTGGGTTTGGTTCCTGGTCAGGGTGAGTGTGGGAGGTAACCGATTGATGTTTCATTCTCACATCGATGTTTCTCTCTCTCTCTCTTTGGATTTCTCTAAAATTAGTAAAAAGCATGTCCTCAGGTGAGGATTTTAAAAAAGGTCAAGCCACGGGCTTTATCCTCTGTAGCTCACAGGCACCTACTTAATACACGGAGCTTCGCTCTGAATGGGACTTCATCAGAGCTTATTGATTGAGTTGCTTTTATACACTGTGGTGAATGACCATTGTCATACCAGATGGGATTCACAGGTTTGGGATCATGGAGTCAGTACTTTTCTAGTTCAAAGGACTTGTCATCCGTTGAGAAACTTGGGTCCCACAGAGGAGAAGTAACTGGTTCAAGGTCTTTTAGGTCATTAGGGAGGCAGGACTAGGACACAGTGGCTCTGATTTTTAGACTGGTGATCATTTCCCCACTCTCAAAAACTGGGCCTTGGGCGTCTCCTAAAACAGACTCCAAGTGAGACTCTAATTGCTTAAGAGTGGATACAAAAGGTGTTTTGAAGCAGGCATTCTCACACTCTCTTACTGGTATTATCATTGCTATAGCAATCTGGCAATATTTAATCAAACTGGTCAGTGAACAAACCCTTTAACCCCAAAAATCTATTTCTAGATATTTGCCTTATAATAGACTCAGATGTGTGGGGAACAGCATTTATCCAAGATTAGTCATTACATCAACATAATGAATGATTGCTGTTGTAGTGAAATCTGGAAGCAACCTGAAAGGGAAGCGACAAGGTATATCATAGTCATCCACTCAAGGTGTGCATTGTGAAAAGGAATGCAATCGTGTTGTGTGCTGATGTGAAATCAAGTCCAAGGGAGAAAGGTAACAGTGTGTGTGCAAGATGGTCTCATTTGCATAAGAAAAATGGACATGTCTACATAAATATGTTTGTATATGCATAATATGTCTCTGGAAGGATACATAAGAAAATGATAGCAGCAATTGTATCTGAGGAAGACAACAGAGGAGGGAGGATTATCTATGTATACATAGATTAATTTTTTCTATTACTTTTTTAATTGACAAAATTAGTTAACAAAATATATTCATATAATTTAAATACTAAATATTGCAAAAAAAAAAAAAACCCTGCAAGGAGGTCTTGTCACCCTTTTTTTCTTGCAGATGACCTGGGTGAATAAGTCTGCTATGCCCCAAGGAAGGAAATTTTTCAGGGACCACTTCCCTGAGGAAGCACACCCATTCAGACTGTTACTGCCTGCATGTTCATTCTTGCTGGTGACTGTTGAAAAATTGGGAAATGACTCCACCACCTAGGTGTCCATGAGAGGCCAGACCTCAGAAGGAGATCAAGAAAATGAGCTTCCACCTGTTATCCCTCAACTGTTTCCTGAAGGGCTAGGTTCCAAACTTGGGCAAATAAGAGTCACCCATTTTTCTAGGAAGAAAGAGGACAGGATATTTGAAAATGTTCATAACAAAACTTGAGTGATGGAGAATATGGCGATAGAAAGTGGATCCTGAGTCACCTGCTCCAGCAAATACTGTAGATGGATTGATCCATGTGTGGTGTGTTTTGCAGTGTCTTCTATTCATGTGTCACTCACCTGTTCATTTCTCCATTTATATATCATCAAGCATGCATTAAGTGTCTCCTCTTTTTAGGTCCTGATTTAAGGCACAAGAGATCACAGAGAGAAAACTCCTCTTGGGTTAAGGGAATGGTGGGCTTGAAATTTCCCACTGAGCTCTGAGCAATTGGCTAACCTGGAGTAAGGAACACCCATTTTTTTTATAAATTGTTTTACTGCTTAAAGTATTACAAAGGGTATTACATATGTGTCCTTTTTTTCCTCCACCCTTGACAATCCCCTGGCCTCTCCTACCCTCCAGTGTCTTATGTCCATTGGTTATGCTTATATGCATGCATACAAGTCCGTTGGTTGATTTCTTACCCCCCTCCCTCCTGCCCCCCAACCCTCCCTGGCCTTCCCACTGCAGTTTGACAATCAGTTTGAGGCAGCTCTGCCTCTGTATCTATTATTGTTCATAAGTTTATAATGGTCTTTATTATCCTTGAATGAGTGAGATCATGTGGTATTTTTCCTTCATTGACTGGCTTATTTCACTTAGCATAATGCTCTCCAGTTCCATCCATGCCGTTGCAAATGGTCAGAGTTCCTTCTTTTTTACAGCAGCATAGTATTCCATCGTGTAGATGTACCACAGTTTTCTAATCCATTCATCTACTGATGGGCACTTAGGCTGTTTCCAGATCTTAGCTATGGTGAATTGTGCTGCTATGAACATATGGGTGCACAAATCCTTTCTGATTGGTGTTTCTGGTTTCTTGGGATATATTCCTAGAAGTGGGATCACAGGGTCAAATGGGAGTTCCATTTTTAGTTTTTTGAGGAAACTCTATACTGTCTTACATAGTGGAAACACCCATTTTTGAATGAAGCAAAAAGAGAACTTTACAATTTTGCCTTCCCTGGCAAAGGAGAAAGGAAAGGAATTAGAAAGAGCTCCTCACCACAACTGTGAAATGCAAAGTTGAGAAGTTGCACTTTGCCTCAATCCTAGTAGCATCAAGCAGGTAACTTGACCCAAAGGCCATCCGTCTGTCAGAGCTAGGAAAATATTTACTCTTCCATTCAACTAACGTTTCTTGAACTCCTACCATGTATCAGGAGCTGATCTAGATGCTATGGGTACACAGTGGTGAAAACCTGCCTTCATGGAATTTATATTCTTTGTGAGGATGGAGATGAGAAATAAACAAATGAAAAAGCATCTATAAGAATGTGAGGGAGTGCCCTGACCAGTGTGTACAGTGGTCAGGGCACGTGCCAGAGGCAAACAAACAATGAGTCTCTCTCAGATGGATGTTTCTCTCTCTCTCTCTCTCTCTCTCTCTCTCTCTCTCTCTCTCCCTCCCTCTCTCTCTCTCTCTCTCTCGCTTCCTCCTTCCCTTCCTCTCACCTTTTTCCTCCCTCCCTCCCTTCCTATCTCTCTAAAGAATAACTAAAGAGCCCTAGCTGGCTTGGCTCTGTGGATAGAGCATTGGCCTGAGGACTGAAGGGTCCCAGGTTCAATGGTTTGCTTCTGGTCAGGGGCACATGCTCGGGTTGCAGAATTGATCCCCAATGGGGGGCGTGTGGGAGGCAGCCAATCAATGATTCTCTATTATCATTGATGTTTCTGTCTCTCCCTCTTCCTTCTTCTCTGAAATCAATATATATATATATATATATATATATATATATATATATATATATATATATTAAAGAATAACCAAAGAACTTATATACATATAGGCATAAACCATGGACACAGACAATAGTACGGTGAAGGCCTGGGGGTGTGGTGCAGAGTGGAGGGGGACAATGGGGTACTGTAATAGTTTCAACAATAAAGATACATTTTAAAAAATCAATGGGAAAAATATCCTTGGGTGAGAATTAGCAAAAAATAAAAACATAATTTAAAAAAGGGAAAAAAAGAATGTCAGGCAGTGACAATTGCTACAAAGACAAATAGAGTGAAGTGAAGGGGCTAGAGAGTGTGGTGGTCAGAATGGCCTCCTGTGAAGTTAACCTTTGAGCAGAGACCAGGGTGATGTGAGGGAACACACCTGTGCACCTCTGATAAAGAAGAGCTTGAGCAGAGTCTCTGATGCAATGTGGCTGGAGGGGGAGATGCCAGAGGCTGTGATATAATAATAATAGTACTACTACTAATAATAATAATAATTCAGTATTTGTCCTTGGTTCCTGGTACAGAGCTTATACATTTCTTGAAATTTCCACAGTGATAGAGGTGATAGGAATCTTTGTTATTCATAAGAAGTCCCTTTGCTTCATAACTGAGTTCGTGTTAATGAAGTGACTCCTAGAGGGTCCCTGAATCATCAGGATGGGGGTTGTTCGATGGGGAATTGGAGGGTGAAATGCTGAATGCTCTATAAAGTAAATGATTTTCCTTATTTTCCCTAAAAACCTCTCAGTAAAATCTAATGCAGTGTCTTCTTATGAATGTAAAAATATGCTGAGTTGTGCTTCAAAGTTGCTCTGGAGTCAGAGACAGCCAATGTATGGGTGAGAAATGCCATTTCATTCAGACAATTATTGGACATCTAGTAGACCCAGGCACCTCGGGGAAGAATAGATAGGGAAGATGGGTTCCATCCATTTCACAGCTCATACTAGTGGGAGGGACATGGTGGGGGTCAGTGGTCTCCCACAGAAAAAAACAAGTATTTTTCTTGTTTTTATTTATTTATTTCCTTTTTAAAAATAATTTTTAGTAAGAAAATCATTTTACAATAATAGCATGTTCTTAAAACAACTATAATGGAAGTTTTACTAACAGATCATTTTCTCTTGACCAATCCTGATTGTTTTAAGTTGGAGAAATCAACCTGACAGCTCTGTCTGGGTCATAGATCCAAAGTTTCATCTTCGTGTTTTAGTCCAACATCACTGGTATTGGTTGGCAACTACTTCAGAGAAGTGTTTCTGAAGTCTGGCTGATAGGTCCATCCATCAATACTTTTTAGTCTGGAGACAATCACTGTTTATTTATTGTTCAATAAGAATCACGGTGCTATGACATTTAAAGATGAATCAGAGGACCCATTGGCAGCCCATTGTTCCATAGGTGATTCTTGGATTATGAGAGCTCCCCTATTTAAGTAATCTGAAGGGAGACATTAAGTGATCAAACTTGTGTTAACAATGTTCTAACCTGAAGACAGCTGTGAGGACATCAAACTCTCTGCCCACCAGATCATTAGGGCAGGGTTGAAACAACTTCTCACTGAACCCAGTAATGACTCACCTGTTTTCATCCTTTTCCTGTGGCCACGAGTAACTGCTGTGATTAAGAGAATTCATCTGTACATCGGCCTGGAGCATCATTCAATATCCTTTCAACACTGGATGTTCTGAATGAAGAATGTACTGCTGTGCTTTCCAGAACCAACCCTTGGCCAGATGAGCAAAAGGAGACATAGGACATTATTTTTTTAAAAAATTTTTATTGAAGTATAGTTGACATACAATACTATATTATTGTCAAACATTATTGTTGTTGTTGGTAAAAATCCCTCTTAGATAAATACCACCCCCCTCTTGGCTAAATACCATAGTCAAATCTGTTTGCTCCCATTCCAAAAATCTCTTAAAATTTTCAATTCTCTTTAAAAACTTGAAGATAATAAGCAACACCACAGGAGCATGGCAACAATGGACTGGAACAGAGTATGGCTGCCCCCACTTCACCACAGTCACCACAGCCTGTGTCAGTCATTCATATTGCCCACCCCTGCAGGCATCTGAAGGTGTGACAATGGGTCTGCTGCTTTGCCTACTCACAGAAACCTGGGTTTTATCCCCTTTGCACTGCCCTCACCCTACAAGGCCACGTCATTTAGCTCAAATGGACCATAATGCCTGTAAAGTGGGGATAATGCATATTCGGCTTACCTGAAGGCAGGGGACTAGACCCTATAGTACCCTGCAGTCCTTTTCCAATGTGAAGACCTCTTATTCTTGCCTCATTTCCACTTTTCCTCATGCAACACTAGACTGGAGGCTTTGGAGGAATGGGTCTAAGGGTCTAACGCTTCCTTCCTTACCTCTGGCTGCCCTGTTCATGTAGAATAATCTGGGAGAGCACTCTAAAACTCCTGGGATCTGACACAAGCCCAAGTTCATCTCAGGTGGTCTATACATAAGGTCTTCCTTTCATCCACCAAGTACATTTAGATGTTTCGGATCCAGAGGAGAAAGCTTGCTAGAATGTAGGAAAGCCCCAGTGGTGGAAGCCATGTTGAAATGGTTTAAATCGCTGTTGCTTATTGAATACATACACTGGAACAGCACCAAGATGGGCATTTTACATAGGTTTCCTTCTTTAACCCATGCAAAAACTTGATGAGATAGAAAATTTTATTCCCGCTTTGCAGATGAGGAAATTGGCTGTGAGTGGCCCAAAGGTAATAACTAGGAGACAAGGCTTTTCGATGTCCATCTTTCTAAATAGTTTTGGCTATTGAACAATGCCAGTGCCCTCTCTATTCCAAGAGAGGAAATCCCGTAACCCAAGAATAAACTAAATTTAAAAAATCAAAGAGAAGTCCTATGTCATTACCTATGTAACCCTGTATCATAAATGGAAATATCAAGAGTATTAGTATCTACTTCACAGAATCATTTTTTAGGATCAAAAGGGATATAGAATGCACTTTCAGTACTACCTGGGCTGTCGCAAGCTGAACTGTGAGCACTATGACAAAGTGAAAAGTACAATTACATTGGAGATGAATAGACTAGGATTCAATACTTACTACTAAGAGTAAAGCTGATAACAAGAACAATTGACTTTATTTATCCACTCAACCAAGGCTTACTGAGCACTTACTATGTGCCCTGCCCTGTTTCAGAAGTTGGAGTACATTAGAGAACTAAACAGACAAGAGTCACATCACAGCCTTTGAAGAGCTTGAATCCTACTATGAGCAGGGTGACAATAAATATCATAATAAATAAATAAATTATACTGTCCTGATAAATACATAAAGAAAAATAAAGCATTCAATAATTAGGTGAGGGAGATGAGGACTTGAGTTGCACTTCTAGAAAGAGTTATTAGAGTAGGCCTCAGTGGGAAGGTGACATTTTGGGGAAAACTTGAAAATGGAAGAAACTTGATTAGGGGAAAAGGATTTTGGGTAGAAGGAAGGGCTGGTGTCAAGGCCCTGAGGCAGGGCCTTGTGTACTAAGGACTAGTACAGAGCTCAGTGAAACTGGCGAAGGGACAAGCATGAAGAAGGAGGAAACAAGATCCAAAAGAACATTGGTGCCTTGAGACCCTCAGCAAGGCTTTCAGCTTTTATTTGAGAGAGATAAGGAGTTATTGGAATGTTTTGAGCCAAGGAGTATCCTGTTCTGATTTATATTTTAAAAGGACATCACTGGCTATTTTGTGGAAGATATAGTACTATAAAGCAACAAGAGCAAAAGGGGGAGAGCAGGTAGGAGATTGTTGCCAGAATCCAAATAAGGAATAAGGAATGAGAGTGTCTTGGATCATGGGGACAGCAGGTAAAATAACAATATATATGCCATATATATATATATATATATATATATATATATATATATATATATATATATATATTGAAAGTACAACTGATTGTACTGCCTGATGTAGAGTGTGGTATGTAAACAGAAAGCCAAAGGTTTGGGCCTGTCCCACTGGAAGGAGAAAGTTGCCAACAACTGAGAGAGATAAAACCCGAGAATTAAGTTTTAGGGGACGTGGATAAGGATCAGTCCATTTGGAATACATCAAATTTTGAAATAGCTCTTCAATAGCCAAGTGGAGATTTCAAGAGATAGCTGCATATTTGAGCCTAAAGTTCAGGAAAGAGGTTTGGAAAGGAGAACTAATTGTGCGAATCATCAGTATATGGATGGGATCCAACCATGAGATTAGAGGCAAACAGGGGAGCAGGTGGAGTCCAAGGACGGAGACCTGGGCCTCCAATGTGAAGAAGTCTGAGTGAAAGATAGGAAGCAGTGAAGGAGACAGAGAGGAGTGGGCAATAATAAACCAGAGGAATATCGTGTCCTGGAAGACAAGTGAAGAAGGTGTGTCACTGAGAACGCAATTATCAACTGTGTCAAATGCAAGGAAGGTAAAGGATCAGTGGATTGAGCAACATGGGGGTTATTACGGCTTTGGCAAGAGCTCTCTCTTGGTAGAGAAATGGACCAAAAGGCAGATTGGATGAGTTCAAGAGAGAATAGGAGGAAAGGAATAGGAATCCTTAAGTTTAGTCAACTCTTCCATGGAATATTGTTGCAAAGGGGAGTTAGGAAGTGAGGTCACCAATGCAAGAGTCTAGAAAAGAATTTTTCTGTTTATATGTCAGTTTTTGATTAAATGGAAAAATTGACTGTATGTTTGGGTGCTGATAAGAATAATCTGGCAAAAAGCAAAACAAACAAAAAATTATGTTATAGAGAATAGAGGGTTATTGTTTTGTTTTGTTTTGTTTTGTTTTGTTTTTTGGGGGGGGTGTCCCTGAATAGGCTAGAGCAGCGGTTCTCAACCTGTGGGCTGCGACCGCTTTGGCAGTCGAACGACCCTTTCACAGGGGTCGCCTAAGACCATCCTGCATATCAGATATTTACATGACGATTCATAACAGTAGCAACATTACAGTTATGAAGTTGCAACTAAAATAATTTTATGGTTGGGTCAGAACATGAGGAACTGTATTTAAAGGGCCAGAAAGTTGAAAACCACTGGGCTAGAGGAATAGGATCTGGTCCACAAGTGAGTGGTTTTCGATATCATCTATGGTGATAGTTGGGAAAGAACTGTGTGGGTACAGATGCAGGTAGATGGAAAACCTCTCTGGATTTCATTTTCTTTATTTGTAACTGGGGCTTGTAATACTCATCTCACCCAGATTTTGTAAAGGCTAAATGAGTTAAGTGGGCGAGTGCTCAGTTCCCGATAGCACTCAAAAATGACAATCTCTGACTGGTCTCCTTGTTCCCTAGTTACAACTTTCAGGCTGGAAACCTCCCTATTGTGAGGTTGCACTTCTAATAGATAAAATTTGAGAAGCTAGTGAAGTTATGTTTATCCATAAATACTCATCAGATTTTTAAAAGCATTTTATTCTTTTCTTCTTCTTGTTAATCCTCACCCGAGACTATTTTTCCATTAATTTTTAGAGAGAGTGGAAGGGGGGGGGGGTTGAGAAAGACAGAGAGAAACGTCTATGTGAAAGAGACACATCAATTGATTGCCTCTCACATGCACCCAAACTGGGGCCAGGGATGAAGCCTGTAACTGAGGCATGTGTCCTTGACTGGAGTTGAACCCCCAACCCTTCAGTCCTTGGGCCGATACTCTATCCACTGAGCCAAACTGGCTAGGGCAACATTTTATTCTTAATAATAAAATGCCTCAGGTACTGCATGAAATGCCTCCTATTAAAGTATTTCAGCAATGGCAATAACAAAATTTGTCACAGTAATATATTTCACATCTTTGTCATCTGTTTGGATAAAACAATTTTAAACCTAAAGATTTATTTAAATGTTCCACAGCCTTTATCATGGAATTGAGGTACAGGGGCCATTTCAGGCAGTGGGTCAGTATCCATGAGAAACCATCTCCTTCCTCACTTGAATTCAGAGCACAGATCAGCCAAATGGATGAGCCAAAGGTTTGAAGTTGGCCAGGTTGATTGGTTAACTCCTCTGAAACTGAGGTAAAGATCAATTCCCTAGAAATCAGAAGCCCTGGGCTCTAACCCTGAAGTTAACCTGTCCTATTGGACTTGAACATTGGGAAGACCTTTAATTCTCTGAGCCTCTGTTTCCTGACCTATAAAACAAAAGTTTGGACTTGATGACATCACTTCAGCTTTCAGGGCCTGTGGTTCTGAGAGTTTGAGATCATGAAAGCTTTATGGACAGTAGAAAGAGATTGTTGGGGCCACCATGATCCTATTGTAGAATTTGGGCAAATGGTTCCACTTTTTCTAGTCTCGGTTTCCTCATCTTTCAGCTATGTTGTAAAAACTGAGTACAGTCCTGTAGAGAACCACTTTATTAAGGTGGTTATTTTATTAACCACTTTATTAACCACTTTATTAACCACTCAGCAATTCCAAGCTCAGGGGCTGAAGCAGTGGCCTCCGTCTAGGAGAGGGCAGGGAGTATCAGGATCAACCTGTGGAGTGTATTCAAAATAGTCACGGCCCCCTCCCCCCACCCAACCCCAGCCCTCAGCAGGTGGGCCAGTGTGGGCAATAGGTTTCTTCTTTTTTTCAGACTATTAGATCAGCAATGATTGCCTACAGCCCTGACTTGAGAAGAATGATAAGGACGTGCATGGACTTCATTAGAAAGTTAGGGGTTGATTAGCACTGTCCGTGATGGATGCAGGATTAGTGACGGGTAGCTGTGGCTGTTTGCAATCCCAGGTTTAAATGTGCACGAGCCTGTCAGAATTGTTTTTCAGTTCCATTACTTTTTCTTTCATTATCCCTTTTCTCCTTGTTAAGTCCCTGTCCTCTCCTTAGGTAGCTTTGAGTTTCTTTAATTTTAATCTTTAACCCAGAGAGAAGACAGGCTGGTAGAGAAGTGTGGCAAAGGCTGACTTCCCTCTGTGGTTTCTGTGGCAGATTGCCCGCAGAGATGATCTCTAGGTTCCCTCTTCCCATCAGGACAGGAGTCGGTTTTCCCAACCCTGAAACCAGGGCTGGCCTTGTGACTTGGTATGACCCATAGAATGCAGCCAGTCCAATGCTCTGGGCCTTCTGGGCCTGGACCTAAGAAGCCACATAGACTCTTCTTGCACTCAGCGGGGAATCCAGCTGACCACGTAAAGAGGTCTAGGTGTTCTGTGTGGACAGAAAAGACCACCTGGAGGAAAATCTAGATTTCAGACATTTGAGTGATTCCAGTCGACATCACAGGGAGAGTGAGGTCCACTCACCCTAACAGTCCTCAGACATTCAATCCGTTCTAGCTAAGGACCAGACGAGGCCATCTTGAATCTTCCAGGCCCTGCTGAGACCACATGGCGCCAGTCAGAAGCTGTTCCAGTGGCCCCTGCTCAGATCCCCAGCCCACAGAATCGTGCCCAATAAAATGCTTATTTTTCTAAAGCACTAAATTTAGGGAAGAAAAATACACACAAAAAACAGGGTTAGGATGAGTTAATTACCTTCCCCAAGCTCACAAAAAGAGTGAAGAGCAGAGCTGAGATTAGAATACAATCCCAGGTTCTCCCAAATTGATAATAAAATTCTTATTCCTTCTCTTCATACTCCATTCTAGTTGCATATAGAACTTGAATTTCTAGATTTTATTTACAGACATATAGACTTCAAAGCACAGTCACGTTTAGTTAGTACCACACAATTCAGCACACAATTATATACCAACTCTTCCTCTGCTCCCTAATTACTTGACCAGACATATTTCAATTGATAATTTCTCAGAAGTCAGTAAAAGGAAACATGCTTCCTGAAAGAAGTAGACAGTATATTCATTAACTTTATTATAAGTGGGCCTTACTGTTCACAATAGAGCCCATCTTTTAAAGTTTTGTGTAAACAACACTTGTGTAAGTCAAATCCTATCTGAACCAAACAGAAGTCTCCACTGTAAGAAAATCAGCAGTGAACTTTTATAGAGCTTAAATCATTTTTAAGATTATGAATCACTTCAGAGTCATTTTCTATCCCGGAAGCTGATATTTTTATGTTATATTTTCTTAAAATTTGGCAAACTTTAAAAGATGAAATTCTATGCAGGGCGTAGAATAGTTCTTGACCCAAATTAAGTGGGGGGGGAGGTAGGTGGGGAGGTAACCATTATATGCATGCTATGGGTTGAACTGTGTTCCCTTCATAATGTTGAAATCAGAATCCCCAGTACTTAAGAATGTGACCTTATTTGGAAACAGGGTCTTTGCAGATGTTATCAAATTAAGATGTCATTAGTGTGAGCCCTAATCCAATGTGCCTGATGGCCTTATAAGAAGAGGAAAATGCCGTGTGATGACAGAGACAGAGTTTGGAGTGCTGAAGCCAAGGAACGCCGAGGATCACAGCCATAACCAGGAACAGGAAAAAGGCAAGGAAGGTTCTACCCCGAGTGTCAGAGGGAGCATGGCTCTGCTGACACCTTGATTTTGTATTTCCCGCCTCCAGAACTGTGAAAGAACAGATTTCTGTTGTTCTCAGCCTCCCAGTTTATTGTAATTTGTTATAGGGCTCTTGAAAAAATGAGCAGAAGGAAATATATTAACTATAGCCCTTGTTTGGTGAAATTATGGATGTTATTTTTTTGTGTGCGCTTCTCTGAAGTTTCCAAATTTCCTCTATAAACATGTCTTAAGGCTTTAAGGGCCTGAGAAATAGCACCCAAGTTGAGAATATTCAAAGAATTAAAGCAGATGAAGAATAAAATATCATTCTTATAATTGGTAAACACTGGGTTGCTCAAAAATCAGATTTCATCCTTTCTTAAGGCTGAGTAGCATTCCTCAGTGAGACTTCTCCTTTTGCCCAATTCTGATTCTTTTGTCTCCCTCCCAAAGTATTGATCTTATCTCAGAGCACCCCAATAAACTTTCTGCTCTCAAATCACCTTCTCAAAGTCCATTTCCCAAGGAACCTAACCTACAGCACACATATGCCTTAGGTTGGTTCAAAGCAAAACATCTACCAACTTGTTTTAAGTCATGAAAGTATTTCCAAGGGCACTGTTTTGAAACAGAAAACTCACCTTGGCTTGCAATTTTGAGGTATATGTTAGCTCGATAGTTACAAAACAGTGCGCATGCTATGATTGCAATTAAAAACATATTTATAAGTACATACATTTCATAATAATAAAGACTTGAGGACATAGTCAATGAACTAATACTTTGCATGTAATGACTTGCTTTCAGGCATTAAGGTCAACATTACATAAAAAATATGAAAATGGCAATTAACTGCAAGTGATGGAATTAGAAGTGGTTATATTTTCTTCTTCCTCTTATTAGCACATTTTCCAAATTTTATTTTATTAATCCTCATCCAAAAATATTTTTCCATTGATTTTTAGAGAGAGTAGAAGGTGGGAGGGAGGAGGAGAGACAGAGGGAGAGAGAAATATCAATGTGAGATAGACACATTGATTGGTTGCCTCCTGCATACTTCCCAACCAAGGCCAAGGATGGAGCCTGCAACCCAGGTATGTGACTTTGACGTGAATCAAACCCAGGACCTTTCAGTTTGGGGGTTGACGCTCTATCCACTGAGCCAAACAGGCTAGGGCTGTTCTGTGATTCTATACAAAGTTATAAAAATTATTTTATCAATAAATAGATGTTTATTTTACCAAGTAGTTCAAAAAACATTTGCTAAAATATTTATATAACATGTAACCTCGAATTTTTCTCTCCACTCTGCAAAGTCCAAGGCATTCAAGAATAAGATATATCAGTTCAACAGAAGTTTAAAGAGCAAGTTGTGAATTTCAAGATTTGGGATATGCAGAGTTGTTATTTAATTCTTTTGTACTGGAAAAAAAAGATAGCTTGAGTATTTTATGAATCATTTTCATTTTGAAACTGAGAAAAGGGAACTCTGATGTACTTCTCACTGACCTCAGATAGATTACACAACAAAAGGAACTTAAAAATTTCCCTGAATTGAGTCTGACAAAATCACCATAACATCAAGAAATGCAGAGCCTAGACTTGAGAGTTTGGGACCAAATGCTGATGTTTTATTTACTCCAATCTAGAATCTGTCATCCAAAAATTATATCCATTGCTTTTTCTTTGCCACCTGTTTATTTAGAATTCATTCTTAATTGACTATATTTGGTCTTCAGTCTGTAGAGAAAAAGTCAACATATTGTCACTCTCAGGCTAAAAGGACAAATTATAGGCCAAATATTTTATAATATCATTCCTTCCCCCAAAACATATTTGTTTGGCTTTTTACTATATTGGCTCAAATAAATGTATTTAACTACCTCTCTCTGGCAAACACTTCTAACTGAACTCAAACAAGGGTACTTGAAAGTTAATGAAAATGTGGGCATTTTAATGTAAACTTCTCCAGTTGCTAATAAATTTCTGCCAAGCCAAGATAAAGTGTGAGATGTAAAGATAAATTGACGCCTTCCAAATTATGAGTCTGGCCATTGTGGTTCCATGCCAAATCACATCCAGAGTGGCACTGTCTGACCTAATTGAACATGGTGTAACTAAGGAGATGGGTCGTGAGAAGCCAAGAGAGTTAACCCCTTTCAACAGTGTTTTCAACTTTCTCTGATCTTGGAACAAACAAAATCACAGCAAAGACTTCCGGGAAAATAGTGAATGTTCATCACTTTCAAAGAAATTATAGAGTAGTCATTAGAAAATTGCTTAAGTTGGGCGGCCCTTATTAGGGAAGGTGGAAATTATTACCATGAATTGCTGGAAGCTAACTGGGTATCGGATAGCATGTGGTGGGGAAGGGGAAGCACTGGGTACTTTGGTCTCTTGGATTGTGGTCAAAACCAAGGTCACCTTCCTTGATCCTAAATGGCTTTCTACATTGTGTTCTCTTTTATGGGGTTTCCTAGATTCCTCAGTCTATCCTACAAGCTGTTGCTACACTAATCTCCCTAAAACAGCATTGCTTTCCACACATGGGTGATTTATAGACTCTATGGTTTCAGGGAGAGAGAGAGAGAGAGAGAGAGAGAGAGAGAGAGAGAGAGAGAGATCAGAATACAGCCAAGAGATTGTGTATATATGCATCCTATTGGTCTGTTTCTCTGGTGAATCCTGACTAATATGACTAATACAATTGCTATGATTCATGATAAGTCTCTGACATTTAACAGGTGCTCAGTATATATTAGCACCATTCTCTCTTCCCTAGAGGCCACTTCATTCTACAGGTAAGAAGGTGTTGGCCCAAGGGATGTTGTCCCAGGACTTGTCCACTATCCCAATGAAACCTTGAAAAGTTCTGAGAAGATAAACCAGACAATTGCATTTGAGCATCACAATTTAAGAGATCATTTTGTTTTCTACAACTAGTCTTTAAAGGGACTTCAGAGTTCATCTGATCTAAAAATCACAAGGTATTGGCTTGAGGGCCACATACTGGTATGTCATGATGTCATGTTTTCTTAATTTAAGATTTGAGAAAAGTCACATAAGTCTGTATTTCTGGCTTCTCTTGAGGAGTTGCAAGATCAGATGACCTCAAGCCTACACACCTGCCTGGCAACATTGGGCTGGAGGTGAGGGGTCACTGCCACCACAGACAGGACACAGGTCATCAGGCCACTTTCCTCTTTTGTGTCACCCATGAACTCCTGTAGACATCTGAGTCCGTGTTTCTCTGTGTCACTCCGCTCCTTTAGTTTATAAAAGAAGGAAGAGATGCAGAGAGCCTAGTGTGCTTGCACAAGGTTGTGCAACTGGGATGGGCAGAGGAGGGTCTCAAACCAGGTTTCTTGCCTCACAGGCAACTTAGAATATGCTCTATGCCAAATGGCACAAATACTTTTATTGATAAATTAAGTGATTCCAGTGGGTCTTTTTCCCCCAATAAGCTTATTTATTTCAGAAGTCAGATCTCATTCAGCGTCACAAATGAATGAGAGTGCATTAAGATTATTGTGATCATAAGCACAATTCTGGGGTCAGACAAAACCCAGCTCTGCCATGACCTTGGGCAAGCTTCTCGTTGCTTTGATAACAAGTGTACATGTCACAGTGCACAGGCGAGGATTAAGTAAAATAGCTCATCATGTGAAGTGCTCAGAACAGTGTCTGGAATATGGCAAGCATTCAACAAAGGTTGTTGAATTATGATGTCAGAGGAATTAAAATAAATACAGCAAAATAGCAATGTAGCTAATGATTTTGCGCCTGCAAATATGTATGAGTTCATAGCGATCCCACCAATTCGAAGCCAACACCATGGTGTTTTTCTCACGGTCTCCCATTTTGTATACGTGTTCTATGTACTCATTTGGTCTAACCTACAAAACATGAAAAATGTTAATACCTACTGCTAATTAAAGTTCAAGATTTATTTGTGATGGTTTTCACCCTTAATGTTGCACAGTGGGTATTATGTTCAAATAAGACTTGAATTAACTCCCTGTGTCTGGATGATTGAGTTATCAATATGACATATGGTTGGGTTAATTTTCTGGTGTATTGATTTTAGAATCTGCTTGATTTCAATCTTTCTGAGTTAGTTTTGTTTTTTAATCTGTTATACTCAAGTTTCAAACAATAAGCACTATGTATTATAATTAAGTACTGAAAATAGCAGAGAGCCTGTCTTCTAAAACAGTAGTTCTCAACCTGTGGGTCGCGACCCCTTTGGGGGTCGAATGACCCTTTCACAGGGGTCGCCTAAGACCATCGGAAAACACATATATAATTACATATTGTTTTGTGATTAATCACTATGCTTTAATTATGTTCAATTTGTAACAATGAAAATACATCCTGCATATCAGATATTTACATTATGATTCATAACAGTAGCAAAATTACAGTTATGAAGTAGCAACGAAAATAATTTTATGGTTGGGGGTCACCACAACATGAGGAGCTACATGTATTAAAGGGTCGCGACATTAGGAAGGTTGAGACCACTGTTCTAAAATCTTAGAGACGAAGAAGAAGGAGACCATTATTATAAACTGTCTTGGAGGTGGGGACCAGGAACTAACAAAGTTCCTGCCCTCTTACAGCTTGCATTCCAGTAAGGGAGACAGAAAATAAATAAGTGGATACTGAAATTCTGTGTTCCACTGCACTAAGTGCAACGAGAGGTAGCTGAGTAGACTGAGGAGTGGGGTTTGTACAGCTAGACTCCATCAACATTCACTCTGGAACATTGGTCAAGCAACACACTTTTCTGTCCCTCATCTATGAAATGCAAATAAAAATAATGCCTACCTCATATGGATTTTTTCGAGAAGTAAGCAATATATTTTTAAAATACTCAGGATCGTATCTAGCACACAGGAAGTACCATGAAAGTTTTAAATTAATTAATAGGAGAAAATTAATGCAGAGAAGGGGCAGAAGGCTGTAAGAAGAATGGAGGGGTACAACATATATGGGGTGGTCAAGGAGGGCTTCACAGAAGAGGAGTAGTGGTGATGACTGACTCTTGCTTAGCATTTATTATTTTCTTGTTCTTCTTGTTAAATAAACAGAATTCATCAACTCCCATTTTAAACTAGAAACCTGGTTTCCCGTCCACAGAATACATTCTCAGCTCTACAGTGGGGTATGGCCAATGGGATATGAGTGTGCATGATTCATGCAATTTCCTGTTATTCTTAAAGACAGAGACACTGCTCCAATTTTCCTTCCCTTTGCTAAGCAACAGCCTAGAGATGCTACACCGTCTGTATTGTCAAATCCACCCTGGGGATGAGAAGAATGGGCTACTGTACGTGTGTCAGTACCTGCCTCCCTCTGCTGGCAGTTCTTATATTTGTTTACATACTGGCTAGTCTTTGCTAGGTAGTGTTCTGGTATTTTACTGACCTTGAATATTTGCTATAGGTTTCCTTTACATACTCAGTTTTTATAAGGGCATTTTAAGTAGAGCCAGGTTTATGAAATTCTATTTTTGCCTCAAATTACAAGATGATAATTGAAAAAACTCATGTCATTGTCATCATCATCACCACCACATCAATAATTCACCTTTGTCCCATGCTTTTCCTAACATTTCCCCCCTGCATTTTCTCATTGGATCTCACATCATCTCAGTGAGGTAAGTAAAATGTCATTCCCATTTTTTTTTTAATATATTTTATTGATTTTTTACAGAGAGGAAGGGAGAGAGATAGAGAGTTAGAAACATCGATGAGAGAGAAACATCGATCAGCTGCCTCCTGCACATCTCCTCCTGGGGATGTGCCCGCAACCCAGGTACATGCCCTTGACCGGAATCGAACCTGGGACCTTTCAGTCCGCAGGCCGACACTCCATCCACTGAGCCAAACCGGTTTCGGCTGTCATTCCCATTTTATGCAAGAGAAAACCGCGGCTCAGAAAGGTGATGTGACTTGCTCACTGTAGGACTCAGGTAGAAAGTTTTGCCATGAATCCTTTCTTTTTTGTCACTTAGGAAGATGCTCCACGTGACTAAGAACCTTGGATAACATGAAAAACAGGCTAGAGACCACCGTGACACTTTCTATCCTAGGTAATGTTTTTCTAACCTTCCCTGATAATAAGGACTAATGCCTTCTCACGCCACACTAGCCCCTGCACTGAACACAGTAAGTACACCGGCCATTTAGTACCCCAACATCTCTAGGATGTAGCTGTCATTACCAACCCCATTTTGCACCTGTGTTCTCTGAGCACTAGACAGGAAATGACTTGCCTATAGTCCCTGAAAACTTCAGCATATGCCAGAGCTGCGATTTGAACCTAATTCTAGAGCACACACCATTTTCTACCCCCACGTCCACACAGCTTCCTCTTTCTGCCCGGACATCTGGGCCTACATCCACCATGACCTCTACAGAGCATGACTCGGCACTTCTCTCTTTCTTCCCTTCAAGCAGGGTGTTATACAATCTCCTTCCATAAGTAAGTCTTCAACTTTTAGAACTTCAAATCCAGGTGAACATGACCTTTGGGAGCTTGCATTGACCCATAGGACTTTGTTTTTAGTGCCTACACTGTGTTCTGGCATGGAAGTGTTATAGCTGTCAGGTTGGCAGGTATGTGGGTAGGTACTGTCTTCTCTTTACAGGTGAGGATTCTGAAGCTCACATAACTTCTGGATGGGAAAATTTCCCTTGACTAAGCATCAGAAGACGCTTGTATCCTTAAATTTTATGTCCTCAAAGACTCTTAAAGCACCCAAGTTCCAAAGCTGCTGAATATAAAAGATATAGATAAACACACTTTACCTGGTTCTGAAGTTTCATATTCAAGTTCACGTTTCTGATTCAAAACATACAGGTGTGTACACAATGTTGTGACATCTCATGAACTTAATGTCTTACTTGAGTTAAATTAAAAGGAAACATCATGTTAACTTACATTTCAAGCACTTTATAATAATCTATGCAATTTCCATCTAATTCTACCAACCCTTTTTCTTTCCATACACAATTTATTCAGATAAAATGTATTTCCATCACATGTTGTTAAAACTACACATTGACCTTTCTCTTCAATTCAAAGATCAGACTCTATCCAGGAAAAGGACCAACTAATATTGGTGATTGAATGAACAATCGGTAAGTCATATTGAGGCTGAAGCAGCCAGCAAAGCCAAGTCCAGAGGAGGGAGCTGAGATGCAGAGGCAAGAATGAAACAGGGTGTCATGGAAACACATGCCTGGGGTGAAGGATAAAGCAATGAAGAAAACAGGTCAAGTCTACGCACATGGAACTGAGATTCTGGGCGACCGTGACTCAGGATGGGGAAGGGACGAAGAAGTCTCTATGACCAGTCAGATTTGCCATCCACAAGCTCTGGCTTCATCTTGAGGTCTTAGGCTGCTACTGGAGTTGCATTATCGTTCAGCAATGGGAAGGGAAAGGGGAAAATCAGGGTAGTATCTCTGTCTTTAAAAATAACCAGGCAAACTCACATCCCATTGGCCAGACCCGACTATAGAGCTGAGAATGTATTCTGTGGGCTGGAAACCAGGTTTCTAGTTTATAATGGGGAGTTGATGATTACTGTTTATTTACCAAGAAGAACAAGAAAATAATAAATACTAAGCAAGAACCAGTCATCTCCACCACTCCTGTTTGTGAGGGCTTAAGCTTCGTGATGTGAAAGAGAGACATCGAGTGAGGAAAATCTTGGCTCTTAAGCTACTGCCAACCACTCAGCACCCACCCTCTAGGACTCCCAGGAGAGAGATTCCACTTCTTCACTTGCCAAGAGAAGAGGTTGAGTTACTGCTCTGAAGCAATAACGTTCTATAATTCTTTCATGATTCTGTAATAAATTATTACAGAAATGTCTATTTTGTTCATTAACAAGAGAGTATTTGACATGTTAATTGTCATGGATGACACTTAAAAAACAACACATTTTTAAAGCAATCCAGTCTGACAGCACTGACCCAATGACTCCTCTCATGTTCTAGAAGCTGAAAGCAGGAAGGACACCCATGGCCACTTCCTCCTGCCTCACTGGTCCAAGCAATCTGTGCTTGGAGAAGCTCTGAGTTCTATGGGCCAAAATCATTAATGCTGAGCAACCAAGAGTGATCTGAGACTTAGTGGCTCCAAAGGGGCCTCTCTTCCTCCAGCAGTCAACTTGGATCTGATTATTCTGCCACTTCAGGGAAATTCTCTGGAAGGCAACTCTGTGGAAACTGAACTGATTATTAAGTAGTATTCACAAAGGGAGATTTGTTCTTGTAACGAAGACTTGGGTTAGTTACCCCATTCCTTCTGTCTCACTCTTCCCCAATGTTCTTTCAGTGCACTGATTACACTGGAGTGAAGTGGTACTTCCAACACATTGTGTCTTCTGACTTCATTCTACTAAGGGATATGCACACCTTTACTGTCACCAGCGTGGTGGGCCCTGGTGATCAAGCAGGGCTTGGATCGGCAATGCCAGGGGAAGTTGTTGAACTCATGGTGGCTACAGAATGACAATTACAAACATTAAATCCTTAGATTTGGTGGCGAGGGGTGGGGTGAGGGGCATCACCTCTTAATACCATTGTCAATGCTAATCTTGAGATGGGAGCCAGCTCTTAGTTAAAGATTTCAGGAGGATACCTTATTCAGTCCCATCAGGTGGGCAAGTTCTAACCACCCAAGACTATTCAAGCCTTGTGTGAGAGTGTGTCTGACCCTGCTGATTGTCAAGAGGGCAAAACCTTCCCATCTCCATTACTCCCAGGGCCTCAGCTTCTAAACAAGTAGGCTAGTCAAGGAATTTCCTCAGGAATAAAAACAGGTTTCAACATTTTTTTAAAATTAAAACACTAACTTTAACAGAGCTCTTTCTAATATCAAATGCAATTCTAAGATTTATACTTCTAGCATCTTGCTCAAATGCTCAAGACAATCCAGAGGTCAGCACTGTCATCACCCCCATTTCACAGGTAGAAAAACTGAGCTCTGAACTCTGTTCTAAGCACTTTCCATGTTCTAGGTCCTGTGTGGCAGGTGGATCTGTGCAGCCATGAACCTGAGGCTGGTGAGTCTGAGGCAGGGGCCTTACTTCATGTCCCATCACCATGAACCATCTACTCTGGTTACTGCTATTCCCAGAAGTAGCAATGGCTACATCTCAGTGGCAAAGTGACAGCCGAGTGTCCTCAGGAAAAGAACGACTTCTGTGCCTGACCAGCCTGTGGGGTAATTTTGAGTGTTCTTCTTGACTAAGAGGCTTCCAAACAGTTATTGCCCTCCTGGAGAACCTGGAAGCTCCTGATAGTCTTTGGGAAATGTTATTTCCAGACAGAGTCGTATTCTGTCCAACATATAAACAACATAAAAGAATCATATGAAAATTAAAATAACATAAAAATTTCATTCTAATTTTATATAATAATTAATCTTTTCTTGAATGTTAAGAGATCAAAATAAAAAAATATGCCAATAACAAGCTGTTTTAAGACTTTGGGGGGAAAGGCTTCCATCTCTGGTATGACATGATGACAGAAGATCCTCCAAATCCTCAGCTTTCCATCAGCGTGTCTCCTGAGTCACACACAGCCATGTACACCACAAGGGCTCAAAGATTGTAAAGCACCATGCCGATGGTTCATATTATAGAACTGCAAGACGAATGGTCAGGATTTTTCACACACTGAAGAAACTTGATAGGCCTGTGACAAGAAAGCAAAAAAAGAGATCTAGAGGCAAAACAATACATCTACCATTCAATTCATCAAGGAAAGAAGTCCCTTTGTTAGCAACAAAGGTATGTGTTAATCACTTAGCATCCACACAAGTTCCTCTCCTCTAGCAACAACATGGAGAAAGCTCATGTTCAGGAGTGAGTGACTTAAAGTGGGGCCCAGTTTAGTTTCATTTCACTTGTTAAATCATAAAATAAATACTGAGAAGGGATGTTTGATGATGATATGTGGAGGTGAAAATGAATGTTTGGCTCTGGCATGGCACAGACAAGGGCCATGAATGTCAGCTGATGATCAAGAAACAGCAAAAGCAGCAACCTGTTTTCTTCAGAAGGTCACTAGCTGGGGACACCTAAGGGCTAGGCTGGGGATGGAGAGAGAAGGAAGAGATATCACCATCGGTCACCATCCCAGATTACCGTCAAGGCCTGAGGGAAGATGCCATAGATGGCAAGATGGCTATTTCTTCTTCAAGAACAAATCAATTACCTGTAGTCATCCTGGCAGGTAAATGAAATATTCCTCTTGCTTAAAATAAATTTCAAATCATTTATGATAGGACTCGAGCATGAGTGACTGGGAAAGAAAGAAGAAAATGTTAAAATAACAAGATTTTGCAAACATCTCCTGAGTCGTTTTCTTCTAGGTAGCAGGCCTTGCACAAAGCTCTGGGATAAAGAGGTGAAGCAGAGGTAAACTCTGAGAGTTCACAGGTCAACAGGGGAGCCTAAGGTGCAAACTAGGTAGAAACCTATTATGGAAATAAAATTGAGAGGTTGTTGGGATGGGCTGAATGTAGAATAAGGCCCTATTCATTTCCTGAGCCAGTCTTTCCTCAATGCATTCTTGAGACTGTAGATTGTTTTGCTGATCGATTCCTAAAGTAAACCTGAGACTATATGTGTACAAAGTAGTAACATATACCTGTGAACTCCTCCAATGTCATGCATCACCCAGGCTTGTAGTCTAGAAACTTTCCCTGGATGCAAATTATAGATTTCCACACGTCCAAAAGTGCTAAGATAGAAGAGACAAAGAACATTGTTGACCCCAAACTGAATACTTCTGGCACCCCTAGCCCCTGTGAAAAGCCAGCAGGTAGGGTGCCACTGGTTAAAACCCACCCTCTGGGACGGATGCCACCTTTACTCTTTCAGCATGACCCCCAGTGGATAATATTATCAAAATGAGATTCCGTATCTGGACATTGATGTTGATTCTTTAAGTACTTGCTTTCCCAAGACTGGACCTTAAACCAACACAATGACATCACCTGGGAGCTAGTTAAAATGGCAGAATCTCAGTCCACCACCCCTTGTTGGACCAGAATCTGCAGTTGGGCAATCCCCAGGCAATCCAAATGCTCAGGTAAGTTGGAGCACAGCTTTGAAAGACACTGGCACCCTAGTTGATTTGGCTTAGAGAATAGAGTGTTGGCCTGCAGACTGAAGGGTCCTGTATTTGATTCCAGTCAAGGGCACATGCCCAGGTTGCATGCAAAAGGCAGCTGATCAATGATTCTCTCTCATCATTGATGTTTCTATCTCTCTTCTCCCTCTCCCTTCTTCTCTGAAATAAATAAAAATACATTAAAAAAGGAAGAAAGAGAGAAAGACCCTGATGTCCTGCTCTAACACCACTTCTAAACCCCTCCCCATTAGTCTCTGACACCTGCCACTCCCATTGAAAGCACTTAGGTCCCTTATACCAGATTATAAAATTTTGGAATGTTAGCACTTTCATCCAAAAGCCCACAAGGTCGAGGTCAAAAGCAGAAGACAAAAGGACAATCTTCTTCATAGAATTAAATATTAAAATAGGAGAGAAGGGAACTTAATTTGGGGCCCCTAGAGTGGTCCCTCCTCTCAATCCAGCCTTATCCCAAGAAAGATTGGAGAACGAAGACTGAAAAGGTAATCCAAGTGGTGAAAACTGTAAGTATGGAAGGCAGCAGAGGAGAAAGGCATTGGCATGTCAATGGTCTGAATTAAATGAGAGAATAATGGCTGATACTCATTGTGCACCTTCTCTCTGTCAGCACAGAGCTCATTATTTTTCACACACTATCTCCGTTCATCTTCCTAGCACCACCACCTCTGCCGGTACACACTACAGGGGCTCAAAGATGTTAAGTGCCTGCATAAAATCCCCTATGTAATACGTGATGGCCTCTTGGAGTCCCGCCTTTAACTGAAGTGCTGACGACAAGGACATAGTGAGGGGCAAGAGCACAGCACAGCTCCTGATGTTCCCAATAGTTGTGGTGCTGGACTGGTACTGGACATGTTCCTGGAGGCAACAGGGGTAAGGACAGATTTTCATGGCTGGTGAGGATTCAAATAGGCAGAAGGACTGAGGGGGCAGGTCAGGTGGGGGAACAGCGTGCACAAAGGCAGGAAATGGGCAGCATGGAGTGTAATGGAGGGGAGAGCTGAGAACATTCCATCAGACTTCAAAAAGCCAAGAGGAGGAGCTGGACACAGCTCAAGGACAAAAATAATTTTTATTTAGGAAGAAAAATCTCTCCATAGAATACAAAATTTTTACCTTTTTTTTGGGGGGGGGCCAAAACTTCAGGACTAACCTTATACTGGAAAAGTATATTTTTCTATAGACAAACTATCTAATAGGAGGCTGTGCTAACCCTTGCAAATAGAATGCAAAGAAATAAGTACCTGCTTTTCCCCCCATCACCATTTATCCTCCCTACACCCTCTCCCAGCTCCCATCACCCTCCTCCCCCAGTACCTGTTTTTATCAAAGGTGTTACTGATGGACCCATTGAGCACCACCTGCACCACACCACAGGCATTTTCTGCAAACTTAAAGAGAAAAAGAAAACTCACAATTCCTCAGCATGTAAACGTAATCAGCAAGCCCCAGCAGTTGCACCCAAAACAGTTCTCAGCGCTGGTGGTTAAGCGGGGGGAAGGTACCCTGTATGGCTCCAGCTCAGCATTCCCAGGTCTATGTACTTTCAGCCCAATGACTGGAGGCTTATGCTACACGGAAGAGTTCTGGAAGCAGCTGCTCTCATCTGTGTTTGCACAATGAAGTTCAACACCATTGTTACTAAATATGCAGGTGGCTCAGAGGTTCAGCTGAGTAAGAGGAACATCGCTGGAGGAGGAAGAGAAAAGTGCTTTCTTGGTGCCATAAACTGTAGACATTGCGCATTTCACTTAGGGAGCAGGGTGGCCGATCCTGGGGTAAGGGGAATGGGGACACCAAGAAAGGCGACACTGAGGCCTGCACAGGCACAAAGAGAAATGCAGAATGTATGAATGAATGAAGGAATATTATTAAGTGAAGAGCTTTGTTTCCTCATGCAACATTCAGCTGGAATCCTTGCTAGGAACTGGAGGAAACAATATGAACAAAACAAAGCAATCTATGTGTTTCCTCCAGGAAGCCCATCCCCTGGGACTGGCACATGGTGAGGATGAGCTTCCTGTAGGCTTGGCCACTGCTACTGAGAGCTCTTTGAGAGCTGTGAGCCTGGCTGTCTGCTTGCTGCTCAGCCCGGGAGCCTCGGAGCACTGTGGAAATATGTAGGGAGGAAAAGAGGAAGGGAGAAGTCCAAACATGTAGGAGTGGGGTGGAAGGAGTCAATGGCGGGGTGAGGGGGAGAGAGACATCTGCAATACTTTCAACAATAAAGATAATATTTTCTTAAAAGTCCAAACACTCTGTGATGGAGATTAGGAAAGAAATAGAAAAAACAAAAACAAAAACAAAATAACATAGGGTGACAAAAGCTGAAGGATGAATAGGGTTTCCCCTGGCAAACACTGAGGCAGCTGCGAACAGAAATGCCGAGGGACTTGGGAGAACAGTGGTGTTTGGGGGCAACTTCAGTGGATTTTGAAGTTGGATAGATAAGTTCCTTTATGGAAGGCTTTGCCAAGAAATCTGGCCTTTCATCTACTGGTAATAAAATACCACGAAGCAATTTGAAATGGAACTGTGAAAACCCACTGTGGCTTCCATCTTTCTGTTGGGGTGATGAGCAGAAGATAGAGGCCCAATTAATGTCAATCACAAGTGCTAACTCGGCTGAGCGCTCACAGGGTTGATGCCAAACACTGGCCTGCAATGCTCTGCAATCCTCAGAGCCCTGGGAAGGAAGTGTTGAGCCCATTTACCCTATGGTTACTTGGAAGCGAGAAAGTGGAATGGGGATTCAAACCCAAGAAGCACTGCCTCTTTTGTCAGAAAAAGAAAGGATCTACTCTAATAAAAGAAGGCTATGTACCTACATCTGTGAGCAAGCATTTGGCCAAAATAAAGGCGCAGTCCCAGTGTAGCTCACAATGGTAGGGTGTACCTCAATCCCCTTCACCACTCTGCGCCTAGCTCCAAGGGCACTATGGGGAACACAAGCAGGGTTTGCCACATACAACATGTGACTTGACTTTAAAAGTTTTTAGCAACAGCACTGCCCCCAAACATGTCATAGAATGATAAAATAGACACTTTTCTCAGGAAAAGCAAGAAATCCCCCCCCCCCCCCGCCCCCAGAAAAACAACAAAACCTATACAGTGCCTCTGATTTTTCACAGCACACAGTAGTTACTCAACAAATATGCATTAAAGGAATGAATTCTTAGTGAAAAGGATAGTAGCATCTTGTTTATACATTGCAGTAACCCTATGGGGCAGGCACCAGTTTTATCTCCATTTCACAAAAGAGGAATCTGAAGGTCAAACAGATGGTTAAAGGACCTGTGCACGTTGACGTGGCCTCCTGACTTCAAATCCCAGGTTATCTCCTTGTCTCTACCAGGGTTTACCTGCATCTCCTTACTAGCCCATTGGCCTTGGATGAGACCCTAACCTCTGAGTTTCCATTTCCTCACCTGTAACCTTCCCTCAGCACCTACTGTGGGGACTAAATGGGATGACATAGGCAAGGCACCTGGCTCAGGACTTGTCATAAATATGCAATTAACAAGTGTGAGTTTCCACTGCCCCAACTCCTCGGTGTCTGGATTTAATTTTGGAGAATTGTAGGTAGTATAGTTGTACTTTCTCCCTCTTTTTCTTCCCCTCACTTCTTCCTTCTTTTCTTTCCCACTTTTTCCTAGTCTGCTTGCATGCAAAGGAGTGACTTATAAGAAAAAGAAATAGCCACAAAGGTAGCTTAGGGTGAAGTCAGAAATAGGGAGAAAGTGGCAGGGAAGACGGTGAGTATTTCCCAGCCGGATTCTGGATCTGGAGTTAGACAATTTGCACTTAACTCACAGACCTGCCACTGCCTGTGGACATGTAGCAGGTTGCTTTCTTGCCCGCAGCACTATTTGCTCATCTGTAAAATGGTGTGATACTCATGGTACCTACTTCAGAGGGTACTTGTGAGGATGAAAGGTTGTAACCCATGTGAAGCCCAGGACTGTGCCTGGCACACAGGAAGTTCTGAAGGTGCCAATTGCTAAGACTGGTCCAGGAATCTAGGATTGGCCAAGACCTGGGCCAGAGGATTAAACCAAGCAGGAGATTCCTGGCAGCCAAAGCCAAAGAAAAAATGGGTAAGACCAGGGGTTCTCCTACTGGAGCCCATGCCCCCCCCCCCCCAATGCATATCCTAAAATTGTGTGTGAAAAATCTTCTAGAATGTACTCAGGGACATTTTCCTCAAGAAAGAATCCCAAACTTCTGTTCCTAAAAAGATGTGTGATCCAAAGAGAATCCAAATGAACCACTGGCTAGATGGCCTCTCCATTCCGTGGTCTCCCAGTGGTCTCCCAAATTCTCGAAGTTCATGCCTGGTACTCACCCTTTTGGACACCGTGTCCCAGAACACAGACACGGGGTTGTTTATGCAGTCTTTCCTCCGGTGCGGGCAGGACTGATAGTTCATTTCTAAAAGACATAGTTTGTAGACAATAATTAAAGTGGAAAGTCACAGGTGTAATTAAACTCCGTTCTTCCCTGGCTGTTCGGTCAAAGAAGAGCCATTATCCAATGGCATTGCTGCCAAGATGGAGGATGGAGAATGGACACATCTCGACCCAATTTAACTAAGTGCCCCTGACTCCCATCCAAGTCCTTACCTTACCCTCCAAACCCCAGACAGGAACACAGTGACCAGCTTTGAGTCATCGTTCTGGGAAATTG